>NC_134648.1:54196487-55563273 GCF_030463565.1 Pelecanus crispus
CCCTCTCAGAATAAGAAGAAAGGAGAAGAGAACTTGGTCATTTAGAAGAGAACTCTTATCTGAAATTAATCTAAAAAAATAAATATTTTCTTTCAATCTAGACGGCTCCTGCAGATGGGTGTTTATAACTGCCAACTTTTTAACAATTTGGGCCTCTGTTGCTTCTATGCCCAGCAATATGATATGACACTGTCTTCATTTGAACGTGCACTGTTTTTGGCTGAAAATGAGGAGGAGACAGCAGATGTGTGGTACAACTTGGGACACGTGTCTGTGGTATGAAAAATATTAACAACCTTTCTGAATAAGTATAATTTTACAGAAATTGGAAAAAGAATAACTAGGAAAGAGTCATTGCCCTGCTTTAAAATATGAAACCCGATAGTGAACAGGATAAAGCGCAGTACAAATTAAAGGTTTATTTACACTTAGTAGAGGAAGAGGCAAAAGAAAAAGGTTCTGTACATCCTCACAGAATGTGGCTTAATCCTGCTAAAAGATGCTCCCTCCCCACTGTCTTTAACCTTCCCTTCTTTCTAAAAAAATTGCAGTACGTACCAGCCCTTGAAGGCCTTTGCTGCAATACAACCTAATCTGACAAAAAAATTTAATTCAAGATACTTTTCTCTCAGCTGTTATTTGTGTTACATGGAGCATTAGACCAGTTCTGTTGTCATAAAAATATGTATTCAGCAGCATGTATGTCATACCTGAGAAGGCATGTTCTTCTGTCTTATAAGCAGCTATAGAAATATTGTGTAATTGTGTGATAAAGTCTGTTAAATTTCTACACTAGTTTGCATTCATTGACCATTTTTGCAGATATTCTTCCAGAAATTGTAGATTTCTGTTTAGCTGTGTGCCCAGAATAAAGTTACCGAATAAAGGTTTTGACAGCTGAGTTGTCTTCAAATGCTGATTATGATTTAACTTAAGTCAGAGAGAAACTCAGCTGTTCATCTTGATTGTACTGCAACTAGGATAAACACATTAATTTATACTGTCTAAAGCATTGAAGTTGGAACTGATGTGCCTATATTTTTCAGCATTTGTCACTTTTAATGTTTAACCTGATGCTGTATCAGTGTTGATCATAACACTAGAGTATTAAAGAGTAGTCAGCTGCTCCATATAAAGAAATTAACCTCCCTTAATTTTTATCTTCTGAAAACTAGGCTTATATGTGATTTTTTAAAATCTGTGTAGAGGTAGAGAGGCAAGATGACTTCCCCTCTGGAGGCATCTCTGGTTTTCTTACCCTACTATAGACTGTAGCAGATAGCATAGTCTTTAGATGACACTTTAGTCATCTAAAAGTTAAATTAGATGAAGTGAGTATCACTTGGAGCATGGAAGTTTGTGCTAGAGAGAAATGATTCTGTCTGGAGGAAGAATAAGCAGCAAATGAGAGGGTCTGGGAAGAAAGCACATATGGTTCTGATCAGCGTGTTTTTATTGTAATTTGTATTCCATGGTAGTACATATGGGTGAAAAGATACTCCAGACAACAAAACAGATGCATGTCGTTTCCAATGTTTTCACAAATTAAAATACAATCTTACTTTTAGGGGATAGGAGACCTGAATCTGGCTTACCAGTGTTTCAGACTAACATTAGTCAACAATAACAACTATGCGGAAGCTTACAACAACTTGGCTGTGCTGGAAATGCGAAAAGGTCACATTGAACAGGTTGGTGCTGAATCTCAGCCTAAGCAGAATGCTTCCTTTTGCCCTTTTGTACTTAAGAAACATGTCATTTCCCTGAGGTGGAGGCATCATATGAATGTCTAGCTTACTATTACACAGGCAGAAAACTTGGATAATTTTTATGCATGTTTCAGTGTAACCTCCACATTGTCATGCCATCTCCCATTAAACTGCTCATTCTTAGGCATATCCAAATCGTTCATCAAAGACGGACAAGGTTTATAGTGGCTTTGCAGTTGCTGAGATCTTTTTTTCTAAATTGATACTCAAAACAAAACCCATCACTCTGTAATCATCACTTAATTTACAACTTTGTCTGTAAATTCAGTTTATAAATATAGATAATATACTTCTGTTGGGTGGCAGAAGACAGCAATCAGATCAGCTCTTAAAAGATTTTTTTCAACAAGGAGATTGCTTTAGAGTTTTGTCCCAAAGCACAGGTTCTTGATAAACACTTTTGCATCAGTAAGCTTGGTGGTTCGTCTTACCTAACATGAGTATACTAAGTTGTATTGCACTTATGTGTAATTGACATGCACAGTCCATTAAATGCATTCGTTTTTTATACACACACAGGGAAAATTAATACGTGTTTGTTGGGCAGTTTGAACTACTGGGGGCTTGTTTTAATACTTATGGGAGCAAGTCTATTTTGATGGATTCATATATACATCAGAGAGCTACCATATGATATAAAGACTTGTAAATACCTTTTTTATGAGCAAGTTCTCAAAGTTAACTTTATTCAGATAACCTAGCAATTACCATGGAAACACTGAAATGAACCCAACGCTGGATGTTTCCAATGACAAATAAACTTCGGGTTTAGTTTCAGTTTCATAATCAGTAAATTTACAGATGTTTAATTCCCAGGTGGAACTTACATCCAGTTGTGGAGGTTGTGATTGCTAATAATTAGCACTGCAGAGCCTTTCCATTATAATCAATTGTTTCCTGTCTATTTTAGTTTTTAGCTTAAAGTTTTCTATTTTCTTCTTGTTTCACATGCGTAATTAAAAGTCAGGATCATCATGGTAATAAAATTATGCACAGAAGAATAAAAAATGCGAAGATACTTTGCTTATCTTGGATTTTATTTTATTTCACAATGTTCTTTCATAAGTACTGTTGCATGTGCTCAGCATTGTCAGATTTAGGGAGTTTTAATAAGTTCTTAACTCTGTCTTCCCAAACAGTTTACAGATGCTTTTCTTTTCAAAAGATCAGGTTTTTTCCCCTGAAATTCTCCGTTTTTTAGTAAAAGCGTTCACAAGTTGACCTTCATTTTGTATTGGATTTACAGTATGAAAATGCACACTCTGATACTTAATTTTTCATTAGTTTTTAATACTACTATTTTGCTAGTCAGAAAAAAAGAGTTAATTTTATTAAAATTTTTGAGTGTGAAAACTGTCATTTTTATGATAAAATTTAGGTTTTCAGGGATGCTTAAGACAGTGCTGTCAGAGACAACAGATAAATACAGTGGGGTGGGCCTTTAAATACTTTTTGTTTTTAATTAATATATTCTGTTCAGTGTTTAGGACTGAATCGCTTAATTGAGTAAGTCCCAACATGTTTCTTCTGACTCAGCCAAGAGTCTTACTCATTGCAATGCTATTAAACTGTATTATGCCTAAATTGGTGTTAACTCATACATAGTTGGAGATGGCTTTCTTAGTAAAGGCCTAGTAAAGAAAACACAGGATGATTTCTTTTAAGAATGATGAAAATTGCATTAGATTCTTGTTACCCTCCCTCTCTCACAGATTTCACTATATTTATTTTTCTTTCTCTACATAGGCAAGAGCTTTGCTGCAGACTGCTTCATCTTTAGCACCTCATATGTATGAGCCCCATTTCAATTTTGCAATACTCTCAGAGAAGGTAATGTACTGTTCTGTTCTTGTAATCTAAAAATTGAGCCTTGGTGGGGCCGTTGGGTTTTTATTGTTATTATTGAGAATTCCAAATAGGTAAGACAAAAGAATACAGAGTGCATAAACTCAAGGAAAACTAAAATTACATTTTCATTTTAATACCCAGAAGCTTTGTGTGTAACAGTAGTCATTCAAATGTTTGCTTTTGAGAATAAGTGAGGCCAACTAGCTGCAAAGTAACTTTGTAATTTTCCAAACGCCCAGAAGATGAACAATCTGTTAACAATTCCATCTACAGTCTTTACAGTCGTTGGCTTTTTCAGAATGTGAAGTGAAATAGTATCATATGATTTATCAGTAATTATAGAAAGAATATAATTTATTCATCCCATGATCTTACTGATCTCGAAAGACTGTTCTTCAGCTTTACAACCCTTGAATTTTGTGTGTTAATAATTTCTTTCATATAGAGTGTCTCAGACACTGAATTAACAGTGTGTCTAACATTCCTGTTAATAAGGAGAAACTTGTACAAGTCCTTAAATTTTTCCCAAGAAAAAATTGCTCCTTTGCTTGTGCCTACACCTTCAAGATTCTGTTATGAGTCTGTGCTGTGTGGGCAGCCCAACTCCTACAGATACTAAAGTACATGCGTCAAGGAGAGAACAACCCATTAATTCGTAAGCATATCCTCTCCATTGTGAAACATAAGATGGTTTTGAATAATTGCATTCTGTACTTACCAATGAAGGAGTAAATCCTAGTCTGCAAATGTCTTGTTACATAGCATTTGCAAAAAGAACCTGCATAGGTTGTGGGAGAAGACAGATGGCCAGATCAGCTAGCTGTTGATGCAGTGTGGTAATGCAATCCTTAGATTTGGTGTAAGGCCATATACAACAGCACTTCTATGGAGTTTAAAAACAGATCTTCCATTTTTTATTCCTCCTCCCTTCAAGCACTGGGCATGGTGTACCTTGTTGTCCATCCTCCAAGAAGTCAGGTGGAATGGGATATAAAGTTACTGTCTTGAAGCATCCCTCCTATTAAAAGCACATTTCTGTCATCTTCTAATCCCTTGATGTAAGGGGGACATAACCCTGAGTTCAGAAGCCTCCATACTGACTCTGTTTTATTTGTTCAATCTCAGGACCAGCTATGTTTAAGCATTTGTGAACATCAGAAATGTATTGCTCAGAATACATGATGCAAATACTGCAATGCTTGGATTTACAAAACTAGTTTGTGTGTTTCTTACAGGTTGGAGATCTTCAGAGTAGTTACGTAGCTGCTCGGAAGTCCGAAGAAGCATTTCCAGGCCATGTTGATACACAGCAGCTCATCAAACAGTTAAAACAGCACTTTGCTGTGCTCTGATGAGCATATTTTTTATTATGTAAAAAGTTAGCCAGAGCAAATATTCCATACATCTTTTTGAAAATACTAGCTTAAAGTAGATGAACTATACTTAATACATTCCTGTGGCAAAGCCTATGTTACTTTGAGTAGCAGGAAAGGTTTAAGAGTCCTAATTAGTTTCTGTCATCTTAAAACATATCACTTATTAAAATGCAGCTAGAACACATGTTGCAACTACCTACACGAGAGATTACAGGAATGGCAGGATACTGCCAGTATGGCAACTTTGAAATAGTTGTCTGGTATATGAGCAAGCAAGTCTCCATTCAATATTAGTGAACATTTTAAAGGATTTTTTTTTTTACTTTTCTGCATAAAAAAGTGTTTTTAAATACTCCTGTGCGACAATATGTCAAGTAACACAGAGTAAGAGTACTTCCTAGCTGGTCTTCAAACTTGGCTTTTGATAGTATACTTTCTTACTGAATGTTGTTTTAAACCTAAAACACCTAAAAAGAATTTAAAATACATATGTAAAGGAGAAGTTCTTACATTCTTTGTTGTACTGTAAGAATTAAATAAATTCCAGTTCATATGGTTTGTCTTGTTTGTTTACGTAAGTTAAAATTACATCCTTATTGCCATGAAAATTGGAGTCAGCGATCTTAATGTATTTTTAAAGACTCCAGAACTGGTACAAAATAGCATAAATATGTGTTTTCCTCTCTACCTAGGAGAGAGTTTATTCTTAATCTCAGTGAGAGAAAACGATATTTAGAAGCTTGTAGAGGTAAGTACTAATAATTGAGAACAAGGCATTGATTGAGTGGTTACCTGTGCTACCACATAAGCACTGTTGCTAAATAAATATTTGGATTATCCTAACTACAAGAGTACTACTAATAGCAACAAACAAAGACTTTGTCATATATCTTTGTGTTCTAACTAAAAGGGATAAATTTGCATAATTTCCCAACTTGATCTTTTTAAAAGACCTTTAAGAAATGTGGGATGTCAAGGCATTCTGAAATGGCACATCCCGAAACAGGCCTTTGAAGTCTTTTCATGTTTTTCTGGTATATTAAGGGATTATCTTGGTTTAAGGAACAACCCTAAACATGCTTATGAATGTTATGTCTTCCTTTTTACTGTTCATTACTTCCCCACCCTCATCTCTGTATGACTGTTGTAGATGGTGAAGGCAGATGCTGGGGAGCTTAGAGAAGCGTACCCACAAGCTCCCCCACAGAGCAGTCTGCAGGTGACAGTTAGAAACACTATCATCATCTGGCGTCCCATCATGTTGTGAAATGCAAAAGCACTATTGGCTGAATAGATGCAGCATCTTTAATGGAAATTTTATTTTTTCCACATTGATCTTTATATTGTCAGAAATTTGTCACAAACTAATTGAGAGAACCTTAGTCATCAGTAATTTTCATTACCTAAATAAGATTATACTTTCTGCTAAAAAGGAATAATTTATAGGGAAGTTCCATCCTTTGATCTACTGTACTTAGGTCTTTTCAGTTGACAGTGCTAAACTTAGGAAGCTACCGGAAAAGAAAATGTTTGTCTTAGCAATTTAAACACAACTGTTGAGAATTTTTGAATGTTATATTATTAAGTCAAAGTATTTTTAAAATTGTATAGTAAATAAGATTATTTCTACATGAACTGGAACAGAAACTAGTAATAGAACTTCAGTTATTAATCCAGTGTGGCAGCTCAATACTTCCTCATAGGTGCTTATAAGATCCCACTTACTGTGATCACTGCTCAAGTTAATGATCTGATTGACTCTTCTTTTTAGCAAACAGTACTCCTTAGAACATAGATCTGACATGATTATTATTTTAATATTGGGGGATGTGTGGCGATTGAAAGGGAAAAGACTCATGTATGGTAAGGAATCCTTTACACAAGATGCTTGTGCAAATTAATTATTAAAAAAACAGTCACACAACCCCCCCCCCCCCCAAAGTTCTAAATAAGGATAAAACCTTTTTAGCTCCTTAATGTGCAGCATCTGCAAGCCATTCCAAATTTATCTTACGTTGTGTGTTTTGATTGCCCCAAAAGGCAGCAGCTATTTGCTTTTTTGACCTTTCATGCCCCAAAGCAAGGGTATGACTATTTTTTTCACGACTAGCATACAAACAAATTAAATCAAATGTGGTAATGAGAACAACACCACAATGAAACAACAGATGAATGAGCAGGCTGTTCGTTGTGGAAGAATCTTTCGATTTTGTTGCATGGTAATTCGGTGCGAGCTCCAATGAACAGATGAATTGGCAGGCCCTGGGGCAAACCGCCTTCAGTTAATTGAGGACGACATAGCACAACACAATGCATCAGAATGTGTATTCATCTCCGCGGTAGGATCATGTTAGGACGGTGTGACCTTAATATTGCAAGCAGCATTTCTATAACATAGAAATAATTTCTCCTCTAACCTGTAGCACAGCTCCAGCTACGTCCAGCCAGCATTTATAAAGCCCCTTGGGCATAGAAACTAAAATACAATGAAAAAACAACACAAACAATTTTTTAATCTATGGGGGAGATGGTGTCCACAACAATGCTGCCTGGAAGGAAGCTCAAAGCAGGTTGCTGGGAGGTCTTGAAGTTTCTATGTCCCTGCAGGAAAGGTTTGTACAGTTTATAGCTGTTGCCAACAATTCCAGTCAGTCTTTTGACCAGCCCTCTTGCTGGGGTCTTTCTGATGGATGAATCAATTTAAAAGTTAATAATGGTTAGGTTATTAATTGATTTTGATTGTTTTGCAAGATGTTATAACCATAGCACAAGCCAAAAAACTGTGGCTGAAATTAATCAGAATTCACGGTTAAGGGCTGTGGATCATTTTGGCTGCAAAAAGCATCCTCGGAGGTCGCTGGGCAGTACAGGAGCAGTGTGCCATTAGGTGCCAGTTCAGTCACTGTAAGACTTTGGATAATGATTCCATTTTGTCGTTGTTGCTGCTGGTGGTGTTTTTTTTTTTTCTTTGATTGCTTCCTATCTTTGTAGGCTAGAGGCAGAGATTTTTGGGTCATTCAGTCTGATCTCTGATATGACATAGGCCAAACATTTTAAGCCAGGAGCTCTTTTTAATGAACACAGATTATGCTTGAGTAGCGATTACCTGCCAGAGCAGCAGCAAGTTTTGGTACAAAAAAGCTACAGCATCTTCCATGAAAGATTTTGTATTTAGTCACTCTCACTACTGGATGTTTGTCTTCTTCCTGATGGATGATTTCAAGCTCATTTATGTCCCCCTCCCTTCACCTGACCCTCAACCATTGGGTGCTCGTTATACCCCAGCACCAGCAGCTGAGCCATCATTAGGGTCTGCCACAGCTGAATAAGACCGTGGCCATTTTGCCTCCTTTGAGCAATACCTACTTTGCCTCTGTCACCAGAGCTGTCACTGGCATCTGTGACAGTTATTTTTGACCAAATACACTGTTTCCCTACCATAGAGAGCATGAAACAGAAAGCTTAGAAGAACCTTTTGCGCCAACCCACTTGTCTAAAATAGGACGTGCCAGTTTACTCCAAAAAGCAAGAAGCAGTTGCTGTGAAAAGTTACTGGCAGGTATCAGATATGCCCCTTCAGCAAGGACAGAACTGGACAGTCTGAAATGCAGGTCAAAAATCAGTTCAAGATAAGTGCAGGGGAAAAGCAGCTGCCTACCAGGAAACTAAATAAGCTGAGTAAAAGGCTTTGTGAGATCCCACCCTGTTCCTCACCTGCTCCAGAGGAAGTCTCAGAATTGCCATTTTAGCATGTTTCCAGATGAGAAACATTTTATATTGCACACAGCAATATAAAATGTGGGGCACAAAGCCACTGTGGAATCAGACTCAAAGAAAGGGTAAGCTTTCATCAGAGGGCCAGGTGAGGAGGCCACTCACACAATTTTCTCTGCTTGTTGGACTTTATTTAAGGTCTAGGGCTGCTGCAAACTTCCAGTTCCCGGCAGATGCCTGTGCATACGCACATTGCAATTTTGCACTACCAAGCTCTGCGAGCCACAGAGTAGTATTTTACTGATATCCCAGCCATCACTGGCAACAAATGAGCAGATGGCTGGTGCAAAATGCCCCTTTCTCTGTAAGTAAAAACAAAACTAAGTTTCTCTTTGTGCCTTAGAAGATGAATGAAGCAAAAGCCAAGAAACCCTGATACTCAAATCATAGATAGACTTGTATCTCCAGACACAAATTAGCATTTGAATTTCTGTGCTGGTAAGATAGTTGTGTTACTAATTTCCCTATTCACATTTGCAGAGTTTAGGAGTGCTCAGGAGCTGCAAAATGCTCAGAGCATCTGTAAGCAGGTTAAATCTGGGAGATATGTCACCAGAGAAAGCAGTTTTTATTGAAAACTATCAAGTAAACATACCCTGAATTACACTGAATAACTGAATGATCTGTATGAGTACTCTATTTACCTTCTTTCTGTTGGTTAGTTACAGCAATTGCTTAGTGCACAGCCTTCTCCCTTCTTATGTTTAGTTTACAAAGGGATCATAAAGGTTTAGCTGAAAGACTTCCTAGTTAGATAGTAGATCTGTATAGAGTATGTCAAAAGAAAAAAAGATATCGAATCAATGAGTTTGTAGTAAAAGCTCTCTTCCCAACACATAACACATTGTTTAATTGTGTATGTGAATATATATCAGCACATACAAATCTGGGGTTTTTTCCCCATTTCCTGTTTGCTTTTTGACAGGTATTGCCAGTGAAACTGATTATATTGCTTCAGAGATAAGTCTCGAAGCCATTAGAAATGAGATGCAAGAGGAAACAGCAGCATGCAAAGCTTGCTCAGCACTATGGAAAGGGCAAACTCATTAAGAGACAGGAAACTTGGTGCCAGCAAGTAGACCACCCCAGCAACTTCATCTCATTTTCAGCTTATTCAGTTTACATAACCATAAAGTAATTGCTAAGATTTTCACATTTTAGCTTTGGTATTATTTTATACTACTATCAGTTCCATATTTTGCCAAGTCCATATCCTATAGTAATGCCAAGCACCTTTAAAGCTATTACACGTTAACTAATTAATCCTTACATACAATAAATTTAGATCATCCTAACCAAGGGTCATAAAACCTTTAATCAAGAGACTCTGGTCTATTCGTATATGGGATACCACACAAAAGCTAATTTAGGAACATAACCCTAGACTATTTTTATTCCTGTGAGTTACCATAAGCCAACAGTTCAGGGTTCAGATAAGCCCGCGATCTTCTAAAATATATGCTCACTGATGTTTTTTTTTAATTGGCGGAACAAAACCAGATGCATGTATCTGTCCTAGCTTTTAAGGATGTAATTGTTGGTTCTTCCAGAGATACTGATGTGGGAGGCCCAGTAGAAAAACTTTAAAATCTTCTGACTTCTGCCTGCAATCCTGCAATGTCTAAGGGATAGGCTTAAAATGTTGTGTCATTACCAAGCATGTATTTATTGCAGTATTAAATAGTAGCTACTTGGATGAATGCAAGATTTGAAATTCAACATAAATCCTGGGAAGGCAGGCTAATAAGCAGAGGACCGCAAGCCATGCCAAGGTCATATACCAAAAATCTCTGCAGTATAATACTGGGATATCGTTATTACATATGTGCAAGACATCCACAAATAGCCTCTATCTTCAAATCAGGCAGTAGCTGTAGACAGTGAAGGAAGTAACTCCCCAAGAGTTCCTTAGACCCCGGTCTAACTGAACACTGGAAAAGGTGGGTGGAATGGGACCTTCCATTTTGCAGGGTTATATGTATATTTGCAAAATATAGAAAATTAATGGGAAATAAACATAATGTGGCTACTTCTAAATTGCTGAGTTCATTTATACTTTGCAGCCACACCTGTGATAATCTTTATTATCTTTATTAGCAAATGTGTATATATTTATCAAACAGATTCATTTTTAAGCAATTACAAGCAAAGCTCAGAAACTTTCAAACCCCTGGCATTATGTGATAAGTCTCATACTGTCTACCTGTACACAACATCATCTTTGGAGAAAAAGTTAGACATACTCAGCAATCTTGGAAAGTGGTTCGAATTCAGCTGAAGCTTCAGATGCTCCAATGCCTTTAAAAACAAAAAACCAATACCACCAGAACAGATGCCTTTCTTGTTAGGTCAAAACTTAAAAAAAAACTTGAAACAGAGCCTGAGTAATGACAGATCCTTGATTTTGAAGGGGAGGGAGAGTTGCTTCTTGGGGTAGCCCATGACTCATGCCACATCATCACCTGTAACTTCATACCATGTTATCTTGGTGGACCCTACTGTGCTGCAACATAAGCCAATGACACGATATAAAGTAACATACATTGAAAGCAAATTCCTTTCTGGCTAAATACCTGTCATTTCTGGGAAAACAAGGTAATTCAGGCACAAATCTCTTGAACGAGGAAGAGTAAGGGAAAACCTGCAAAGTCTTACTTGGATTGGAAACAATATTCTCGTGTTATACTAAGAGGTACCTCTGGGTCTCTTGGAGATTTGCACCTAGCAACATAGCCAGCTTTTCCAAGATTAACTTCTGTTGCAGCACAGTAACATTTATAACCATGTGCAAACAGACAAACTTTACCCATACAAGTCTATTCAAGCATCCTGAGGAAAAATAAACACCCTTGTTACATGGGATTCTAAGATGTACATACTATAAATAAATTCTCCTTCCCCTCTGGAAGTCCTGCTTTAGCTCAGGTTTGAAACAGCACAGCAGGTAGTTTAACATGCTTTGAATAGTTTGTGGTTTACCATAAATCTATTGGTCTTTAAGGGGTCCACAGAGCGCAGGGGAACATCATGCTGCCATGCTCCTGGGAGCAGTGCTGTCCTTGTCTTTGTGACCATGCACGTTTGGAAGTCAGTGCTAGGCACAGTCACAATACTTTTCTGCCCCTTCGGGAGTTCATATCACCAGACAGGCTGAGTATAACAATTTTGTTTTAACAATAGCAAAGGAGCTAGATACAAGAAAGACAAATGCTTCTTTTGCACTCTTTTTTCCACACATATCCACAGCAGGTAGTTAGTGGTATGCTTCCCATGAGTTGATTATAGCTGTAGTAGAACAACTTTTTTTCATCAATCCTGATTTCAGGGGTTTGTACAGATGTTTTCATCTCTACTGAGGTGATGAAACTGCTTACAGCAGAGAAACAGTAGATATGATAGCCCCTCATAGCTGCTGAGAAATGAGAGCACTCCAAGGCTGAGTACATCTCACCGGGCAAGAAGAAACCAAGCATCCTCTGGTGCTCCCAGCCACACTCAGAGTTGCTCCCTTACATGGATAGGCTTCGGTATGAATACAGCATCTCCAGTCAGGTTTTGATTAAGCTTTAAGCAGCTAAAGACACACTTGATAAAAACCTCAACAGACAGCCCAGGACATTGTTTTAAGGCTTGTCTTACCTTTAACAGAAAGTTGTTGAGAAGACGTGGGTGCCCCAGGGCTTTGCATAGCTCCCAAAGGCTCAGGAGGCTGCTTGCCACCCCCCTTGACTGGCACACTGCTGCCAGTGAGATAAGGAAAGGGAGCTGCAACCCTTTCCTGGGAGTTACTGCCCAGCTGTGTGGCTGGAGTGGGCTGGCACATGACAGCTGATGTAAGAAACACCTTGAGCTTCTGGAATAAAACTTGCAAAATTTAAGTATTTGTCTTAAAAGTGAGCTGAAAACAGGAATCATTCTGATCACTGTGTAATCCATCCCTGGATCAGACACTTGATCTGAGCTACCTAGGAATCACTAACGAATAATAAGTGTGGTTTCTCCTCTTTTCTCAGTTTTTATGACCTAGTTTCAACTTTTCTCTCAGCATGTGTTCATCTTGCCATGCTGCACTTGCACTTTCTGTGACTTCATGTTCTGTTTCCAGGCAGTTTGGTCTGTATGACCCCAAAAGCATTCCTTTCCTCCTCCAGCTCCTGACTGCATAAGCTTGGCTTTTCCCAAAGAAATGCATTCCTCAGACAAGCTTCAGCTCCATCCTCTCGAGCTGTCACCATGTCAGGCCAGCTTTGCTACACAGCCACCAATAACCCTGGAAGTGATTCAGATTTGTCGTTTGCTTGAAGAGAAATGTAGAACAGTCCATTTGGTTGGGCTTGTCAGCTGGACGCTTTGGGTCTGTCCTGTGCACATATTTGGAAAGCAAATTAAATTTCATGCTGACTAACAGGAATTTAATCCTTTTCCAGCCTGATAACCTTGTATTTAATCTGATGTCTTTTTCCTGTGTTCTGGAGGTTTAGGAGAAGGTCGCAACAGTAGACACGAGCAGTGTTTACTTTTTTCTGTCATCTCCCCTGCCTCCTGCTGTAACACACTGGAAACTCCAGAACATTTTAAATCTCTGTAACTTCTAAAATGTATGGCGACAATAGAGATTGCTTCGAATAATCTTCCCTGAGATATTCACAGCGGCCCTGTCAAATTGCCCCTGCTAAGCATGAGACATGTTATTTGGACACCTTCCAGACCCATCTCCTCCGCAGTGCATGTTCACCGTGCATTTACAGCACTATACCACAGCTTTCCACTTTGTGACCCTACATGCCACAGAAAGAAAGCTGGACCTGTCGGTGGTCAGCCCACCAGCTTCGGATGTCACGGGAGGTCCCTGGACAAGCACAAGGTTGTATATCTGTACCGTACAGGGGAGCTTATGTTGCCCAAGGGTATCCTGTGCTCCTGTTGCATGAGCTCACACACCATCAAGGGCCCTGCCATGCTGGAGCTGGCATGAAGGGACTCAGATAAGGTGAAAGGTCTACACCAGTAGCAAGAATTTTGCTTACGTAGCCCTGCATGACAGCAGGCAGTTGAACACACACCAGCTGGCAGCCAGGGAGTGAGTCATACCAACAAGCAGCTAAAAACCATGGAGGAAGCGATGTTGGGGAGAAGGGATCTTATGTGACACCATGTTGCAGGGGATGTGCTGGGGGACAGAGATCATAAACAGTATCAGAAAGGACTGAGAGAATAAAGGAAGGAAAGGATTGTACTGAAAATAGGATATAGGACCGCCAAGTTCACAGATAGTTTGTTAATAGCCATGTTAGGTGTCGCCCCCACGATGGTCTCCTACTGGAGCAATAAGACTTGCTGGAGGTGACATGGCAATGAGTTCCCTCTAGCAGGAGGGACCAGGATGGATCATGAAAAGGATGGAGCATGCTGTGAGCAGTTACAGATGTGCCATGTTCTCAGCAAAAGGTCAGCACAGGGCAGGTGA
The DNA here is from genome assembly GCF_030463565.1 of Pelecanus crispus. Lineage (NCBI taxonomy): Eukaryota > Metazoa > Chordata > Aves > Pelecaniformes > Pelecanidae > Pelecanus > Pelecanus crispus. Next base: position 54,210,722 of record NC_134648.1, read on the forward strand.
GAAGAAACTGTGGTGACTAAACTCCTGGATAATGTTGGAGGAAGGTAAAATAGCAGGCAGATCTGAACAGAAGTCAGCTGATAACAACATTACTCCACCACATATCTCCTGGATCTGATGACAAAACAACAAGCACTGTGGCTACTCAAACCCCCACATTGGGCGCCAAAAAGGACTGTCGTGGTTTAGCCCCAGCCAGCAACTAAACACCACGCAGCCACTCACTCACTCCCCCTACCCCGATGGGATGGGGGAGAGAATCGGAGGAGTAAGAGTGAGAAACACTCCTGGGTGAGATAACAGTTTAATAATTGAAATAAAGTAAAATAGTAATGCTAATAGTAACAGTATAATAATGATAATAATAATAATGATATACAAAACAAGTGATGCACAATGCAATTGCTCACCACCTGCCGACCAATACCCAGACAGTTCCCGAGCAGTGATCGCTGCTCCCCGGCCAACCCCCCCCCAGTTTCTATACTGAGCATGACATCATATGGTATGGAATAGCCCTTTGGTCAGTTTGGGTCAGCTGTCCTGGCTGTGCCCCCTCCCAGTTTCTTGTGCACCTGGCAGAGCATGGGAAGCTGAAAAGTCCTTGACTAGCATAAGCAGTACTCAGCAACAACTAAAACATCAGCGTGTTATCAACATTCTTCTACTAAATCCAAACCACAGCACTCTGCCAGCTACTAGGAAGAAAATTAACTCTATCCCAGCTGAAACCAGGACAGCAACAGATGCTCAGCACTTTTTCTGGTAGTCTTAGCACCTTCAACTTTAAAATAACTGGCATCTTTCAGTATCCAACATTTCCTATCATCGCACAGCAGCATAGCGTATTATCCCTATGATTTTGTTCTTTCCCCCGCCTCTCCCCCCCAGGCTTGGACCATCCAAAAGGAATGGGAGCTAAAATATTGGTACAAGGTGCTTTTAGTGTGGCAGCCTTCAAACATGTTAATGGGATGCAAAACAGGGCTCAGGTGAGCTAGATCACGCAACACAGCCACTGACCTGCCAGTTGAGGAACGTTCATCCAAAGTGCCTGGTGCTCCTCAAGAGGCAGTGCAAATACGACTGAGGGTCAGTGAGGATACATGGACCTCAAAGATCTGCGTGAGGATCTTCTGACAGGTTATAGTCACACTTAACAAAGAATATTGGGTAGCAAACACATGTTGGGTTCACACAACTTGGTCTAGTCATTAGAAGAGAGACCCGAAAAGGGGAGCGCCCGCATCCCGGATCCAGCTGGTGCTCCCAGCTTCAGCACCTTGCTCTTTTCTGTGCCTCCATTTCCATATTTGTAAAATAAAGCTAACGGGATTGTTGCTGCTATTATTATTATAAATTAATGGATTTTCTGTCAGCTGACCCCCTTTTTCAATGCTTGCACCCGGTGAGCACTGGAGTTTTTGCCTGAATAGTCCTCCTTAAGCGATGATGAGAGGCAGTGTGTGGGGGGGTGACAGGACTGAACTCTTAAAGCCTTTTGTCTTTGATTTCCCTCAGTAACACTCACAAGTACTGGGAGAATAAAAGCTGTACAGGAAGCCGGAGCGCTGCGGGCGTGCTGGGCTCACAGCACTTCTCCTCTTGGACAAAGGCAGCATCTTCCCTCACCCGCCGTCACCTCCCATTAATGTCAAGAAAGTTCACTTGCTGCAGCTTTTGCAAGTGACAAGCTAATATGTTCGTGAGGAGGGAGAAGAGGCCGTTTGTTTGTCTAAGTAAGATAATGCTAACACCACAAATGGCAAGTCAGGATTCAGAAAATAGCATTTCTTTTTAAATCATGGAGAAGGTCCTCTTCATTTTATTTATCCACAGGCCCTGAATCAACAGCTGCCCGGACAAAGATATTTAGAGAGAGCAAACAAAAAGGAGGTTGTTCACCCTGGGCTCCAGATACAAACAGAGAAGAAAGAAGAAAATGTCAAATCTGCATAAGCCCTGGATGGTTTCCTTGATGGGTATAAAAATAACTCTTTCGAATACTGTCTTGTAACTACAGAAAAGTTGAGGTAACGTTTTCTTATTTTCAGCAAATATTTCCCTTACAATCCGAATGTCATTTTTCACTTGGTAAAAATGCAATCAAATCCTAAACCTGTACATCATTCTGTTGTTCAGATCTTACATCCATTCTGTTTATTCACAAAAACATAAATGTTTTCTTGCCATATCCTTATTACAAAATATGGAATATATAGTCTTTTGTTCACTCTGGAAACATGTAATGCAGAATGGCAAAATAATTGCTGGTAGAGTCAGAAAACTCCTGACAAGTGATTTTTAATGATGAATTCTGATAGAGTAAATAAGATTGTTGCTAGAAAATGAGAAATGAAGATAAGAAAAAAGCATATTGCCCTAGAGGCAAACTGTGCTGCCTCGGGAACTTCTGCTTTCACAGGGATACAAGATTTTTGTCAAGATACAAAATAGTTTTGTGTCAAATAAATTATTCATATGGCCATTACTCATCACAGATTTCCTCTCTTCATGCTCTTTCACATACACACAGAGATAAGAGTCAGCTGTTCACCAGATTATTAAGAATATCACAATATTCATTAAATCTTCACATAGTCCATTTTATGGGCAGTTTTTGTAGTATATTTAACCCCTAAGTCAGTAGCAGGCTGCAGGACAAGAGCTAACAAAGTATTTCCTATGACAAGGATGGTGCTTTGAGGAAGCAAACCTTATATTTAGCACAGCTGAAACTCACAGTCACAAAATACACAAACCCTCATGAGAGCTAGAGTTCATCCATTAGCAGCTCAAGTCCTGACAGCCTTTCTACTGCTAGCTGAATGGCAAATCACCGCCTGGATCTCACTTTCTGGAGGAAGCCCACCAGCCCCAGGAGAAAGTGGGTGTTCATCATGATCATCCTCTTCCCTGACACTCCCTGTGCCCTTGACAGCCCAACTCTGGAGGCAACTTCCACACATCTTTTGCCCAATACAGGCACAAAAAGCCTCTGGAACAGCTTAAATAAAAGCAGAATGAGAAGGAAGCAATGATAATTTGCCAGGACCTTTATTTTCAGAGATTTGAAATGGAACAGGTTCTTCCTATCTGTCTTTTTATCAAGAAAGCCCACCACTTTCTGGGGAAGTGTTTTAAATGCAGAAATTTGTTGCCTCTTTGAAACATGACTAGATAATAAACACAATTTTAGGAGCAGGGGAAAAAGATATACATTTAAAGTACAGAAACAAAAACAGCGTTTTCTGCCTCCAGGACCTCACTGCTGCTCCATGTGACACAGTGAGCAGGTGCAGAAGGTACCGACCACAGCATGCCTTCATCTGGGCAAGGATGATAATATAAGGAAATATTTAGATGTATTTTCACAGAAAGATTGCCATCGCCCGATAAGGAACACAGTCATAGGATACCACATGTACAGTGCAATTTGACTCAATTGCCAATGAGAAATAAAATAAGGCTAAAACCTGGGAAAAAGAAACATCTGCCATTTGCAAATCCAAGCAGTGCAGGGGAAAGGAGGACAAGTCATGCTCTCCTGGGTTCATGGGGCTCAGATTCTCTAACCATGCTGTTTTCTAAAATACTGCTTCCCACAGCACTCTGCAAAGCAGTCTACAAAAGTGGAAGTAATCTGGGCTGCATAGCTGACTTCAGCTCTGATAAAATACTTGGTTGTGTTATAGAATCATAGAATTGTTTAGGTTGCAAAAGACCTTTAGGATCACAGAGACCAACCGTTAACCTAGAACTGCCAAGTCCACCACTAAACCATGTCCCTAAGCACCACATCTACACATCTTTTAAACACCTCCAGGGATGGTGACTCCACCACCTCTCTGGGCAGCCTGTTCCAATGCTTGACTACCCTTTCTGTGAAGAAATTTTTCCTAATTTCCAACCTAAACCTCCCCTGGCGCAGCTTGAGCCCATTTCCTCTCGTCCTATCGCTAACTACTTGGGAGAAGAGACCAACACCCACGTCCCTACACCCTCCTTTCAGGTAGCTGTAGAGAGCGATAAGGTCTCCCCTCAGCCTCCTCTTCTCTCAGCTAAACAATCCCAGTTCCCTCAGCCACTCCTCATAAGGCCTGTGCTCCAGACCCTTCACCAGCTTCCTTGCCCTTCTCTGAACACGCTCCAGCACCTCAATGTCTTTCTTGTAGTGAGGAGCCCAAAACTGGACGCAGTATTCCAGGTGCAGCCTCACCAGCGCCGAGTACAGGGGGACAATCACCCCCCTGCTCCTGCTGGCCACACTATTCCTGATACAAGCCAGGATGCTGTTGGCCTTATTGGCCACCTGAGCACACTGCTGGCTCATGTTCAGCTGGCTGTCAACCAGCACGCCCAGGTCCTTTTCGGCCAGGCAGCTTTCCAGCCACTCTTCCCCAAGCCTGTAGCATTGCATGGGGTTGTTGTGACCCAAGTGCAGGACCCGGCACTTGGCCTTGTTGAACCCCATAAAATTGGCCTCGGCCCATCGATCCAGCCTGTCCAGGTCCCTCTGCAGGGCCATCCTACCCTCGAGCAGATCGACACTCCCACCCAACTTGGTGTCATCTGCTAACTTACTGAGGGTGCACTCAATCCCCTCATCCAGATCATTGATAAAGATACTAAACAAGACTGGCCCCAAAGCAGAGCTCTGGGGAATACCGCTTGTGACTAGCTGCCAACTGGACTTAACTCCATTCACCACCACTCTTGGAGCCTGGCCATCCAGTCACTTTTTACCCAGCAAAGAGTACGCCTGTCCAAGTCATGAGCAGCCAGTTTATCTAGGAGAATGCTGTGGGAAACGGTGTCAAAGGCTTTACTGAAGTCCAGGTAGACAACATCCACAGCCTTTCCCACATCCACTAAGTGGGTCATCTTGTCATAGAAGGAGTTCAGGGTAGTGAAGCAGGACCTGCCTTTCATAAACCCATGCTGACTGGGCCTGATCGCCTGGTTGTCCTGTACATGCTGTGTGATGGCACTCAAGGTGGTCTGCTCCATAACCTTCCCTGGCACCAAGGTCAGTCTGACAGGCCTGTAGTTCCCCAGATCCTCTTTCTGGCCCTTCTTGTAGATGGGGGTCACATTTGCTAACCTCCAGTCAACTGGGACTTCCCCATTTCTCCAGGACTGCTGATAAAGGATTGAAAGTGGCTTGGTGAGCACTTCCGCCAGTTCCCTCAGTACCCTTGGGTGAATCCCATCTGACCCCATAGACTTACGTGTGTCTAAGTGGTGTAGCAGGTTGCAAACCATTTCCCCTTGGATTATGGGGGCTTCATTCTGCTCCCCGCCCCTGTCTTCCAGCTCACGGGGCTGAGTACCCAGAGAACAACTGGCCTGACTATTGAAGGACTGAGGCAAAGAAGGCATTAAGTACCTCAGCCTTTTCCTCATCTTTTGTCACTATGTTTCCTTCCACATCCAATAAAGGATGGAGATTGTCCTTAGCCCTCCTTTTGTTGCTAATATATTTATAGAAACATTTTTCATAAATACAGCAGTAGCCATCTTGAGTTTTAGTTGGGCTTTGGCCCTTCTAATTTTCTCCCTGCACAACCTCATGACATCCTTGTAGTCCTTCTGAGTTGCCTGCCCCTTCTTCCAAAGGTCATAAACTCTCCTTTTTTTCCTGAGTTCCAGCCAAAGCAGTTCCAGTGGTCTCTCTCTTGATCTCCCTGATGCTCCTCAACCTACTCACCTCCTCCGGGAGCTCTGTCACTAAGCGGAGCAGTTCCTCTCCCTGGGCGCAGCTCCCACAGGTGTGCTCACTGCTGCCGTCCGGTACTGGCATAAGAGCAGGGCACGCCCCGCAGCCTGACGCTTGGCTGGCAGCATGAATACTGTGTCCAGTTTTGGGCCCCTCAATACAAGAAAGACATTGAGGTGCTGGAGCGTGTTCAGAGACGGGCAACAAGGCTGGTGAAGGGTCTGGAGAACAAGTCTTATGAGGAGCGGCTGAGGGAACTGGGGTTGTTTAGCCTGGAGAAGAGGAGGCTGAGGGGAGACCTTATCGCTCTCTACAACTACCTGAAAGGAGGTTGTAGGAAAGTGGGTGCTGGGCTCTTCTCCCAAGTAGTTAGCGATAGGACGAGAGGAAATGGGCTCAAGCTGCGCCAGGGGAGGTTTAGGCTGGAAATTAGGAAAAATTTCTTTACGGAAAGGGTGGTCAAGCATTGGAACAGGCTGCCCAGAGAGGTGGTGGAGTCACCATCCCTGGAAGTGTTCAAAAAACATGTAGATGTGGCACTTCGGGATATGGTTTAGTCTAGTCTACCCTTGATTGGTTTAGGTGGGCTTGGTAGTGTAGGTTAATGGTTGGACTGGATGATCTTAAAGGTCTTTTCCAACCTAGACAATTCTATGATTCTATTCTATGATTCTATGATCCCGCTGGAGCTCTGTCTGGGAAGGTGTGTCCGTCATGGTGGGTGCAGAGCTTAGAGAGGCCATGGCTTTCTGCCGGGTGGATACCATTGCTCCCTGGTCAAACTGGCAGAGCTTCAGCGCCCTTCCTGGACGCCCTTCTGCACAAACTGCAGTGCCAGCTGCTGCGCCACAGCCTGTTTGCCTGCCCTGTTGGCGGCACTCCTGGTTGCTAGTGCTCCCCAAGGGTTCTTTTATGTGTAATGTTCATGTTGTTGCCAGTACGCCAGTAAACATCATTGCTTTTTTTGTCTTTTAATATACCACGTTAGAAAATCATTTTGGGTAGGATTTTAATTTTCTCATTGGGTTCAGGAGCAGATGAATGCTTTCCTGGCTGCATGTCAGCAGATCGGACAAGTACTGCCCTGCTGCCCCCCGTCAGCACGTGGCACAACAGCTGCCAGTCTCGGCAGTTGCAGCTCCCCTACCCATGAGTTAAATCAGCATTCGTGCATTGTGGCCCTTTTTTTCCCTCTTCTGTGCAGCATTACAATTTTTCAGGCTTCAACAACAGGGACAGGAGCCCTCAGCGCCCTGTCACAGCATTGCACTGTGAGATGTCTTTTTGGCAACTCCGGGTTTCGGGATGATGAGTTGAACAGCCTGTATCCCACAGAGTTAGGGATGCTGGGTCAGCGCTTCAGTGGGCAAACCTGAAGACCTCATTGGGCCAGACTCCAGCCAAATCCAGGACAGTCAGACGGTCCCAGCTCCAGGAGCTTAAAACCTGGAAAACCAACCGGGATGCCTGCCCACCTTTCTTACCTGGTGGAGTGCCCTTTGGGAAAAACTCCCTGGTGCTATTCAAGGGGGGGACTACATGACTTTAAACACTTCACTTCTCAATGTCTCAGTTCTTTGCTCATAAAAACAACGCGGCATAGTTCCTTCACCTACGTGGAGTTGTGAAATTAATTATAAATGGATTTGAGTTCATTATCTGAGAGGAGCCATACAAGTGTGACTGTTATTTTTAATAATGCAGAAGTAATAATTTATTTAACATTTCTCTGTATTCATCATCAGGTTCCTGAACCTGACTGCACTTTCCTGCTCTGTCTGCAAGTTCTCATGAAAGTTGACAATAAGCTGCAAACTTTTTTGTTGGGTGGGGTTTTTTTTTTTTCCCCAGGATAATGAGATACTGTGTCTCAGTCATTAAAGTTGTGGTACCTGTTCTGTTAAAAAATTGGATATCAAGTTTAAATGGAATAGATAGGACACAAAATGAAAAGAATCAAACAGCTACTTTGCAAAAATAATCTGTTAAATCCAGTAACTAGAATTAGTCTTATTTCTCTGCAGTGAGTTTATGCTGTAGTGTAACATGTTTGTTTCAAGGCCATGGTGTCTGGATAGAGCTAAATAGGCAATTTAAACATTGAATGCCATGTGCTGCACTGTGCATAATCAACTTGTGTTTCAAAATGACACAAAAAGACAGTAATTGTTTATTCAGATGACATTGAACTATACAAAAGGAAAATATTTTTCCAGGTAGAAAAGAAACAATGTGTCCTACCTATAATCTGCATTGCAGGGATACATGTCTGGACTGAAGCAGACAAATATTCAGAGGCTGAGGCATGAGGCACAGCCCGGCTGGTAAAAGCTGCTGGACTTTGCCAAGTCAAGCACAGAAAGTCCTGAGTCAGCCTCACCTCCAAAATCAAGCAACTGTGAATATAAAGCAGTTTGGATCTATGTTATTCTAGAAGTTCTGGAGCTTTCTGTCTTTTTTGTAACAGCAAGAAACATCCTGTGGATTTGGTTTCAAATGAATTCTGAGCTTATTCTCTCATTGAGGGCAAATGGCAGCCCCAGGGGAAAGCCAAGATACCATTGGTCTTGTGGGCACTATGGCTTGCTGTGCCTGGCACAAGAATAGGAGAGGCTGATGGCCACCTGGGCTTTGAACCCAGGTAAGGAGAAGCATGTGTGTCCTTCCTTGGGTTTAGCGTTCCTCACAAAGATGCACTCACTAAGGGCATTCCTGGAACCAATGTTGCAGCATGAGTGTTGCTATTACCCTTTCTCCATCCAGGCCACTCGGACAGAAGCAACTTAGACAACCTCAAGAGTCCTTGAGTCTTTTCACTTCTATTTCCATGGAGCAATAAGGCCAGCTCTTATTCCTCAGCAATGCTGTAAGTACAGACAGAAAAAGGGGGTATCAAGGCATGAACCCTCAGCACCACCTGAAGGGGGTGGCAAGCTCACCCTGGCTCTGCAGCCTGGCACAGCCCCAGGGGTGCTGGGTGACTGCAAGGATAATGGGAGGAGGCAATACGCAAGGGGCCTGTTTGCCTCCTTGCGGCTTTTGCCTGGCAGCATCTACAACAGCTAAGGAGCAATGGGTTTTAAGGGAAGGAATGCCAGAGTCCAAGAAATAAGCAACTAAACAAGATTTCTGTTATTGGAAGACATGTATTCAAACTGATGCTTGCAGGAAGGATATATGTTGGAGAGGAAGAAACCACAAGCTCTGTCTCACTATCAGTTTGGTCTATGTTAAGGGCTGCGATGAAGAGAGGCACCTTATCTGGGCTTCAGCCTGCCCATAAATGCACTGGTTAAACAGGGAGAAGGAACAGGGATAGGAGGATAATGGGGCACAGCAAAACTTCAGGAGCTTGCTCAAGATGGTGTGAGGAGCAGTTCAAACAAATCACTTATGATTAAGACTAAAACAAAATAAAACTACTAGAGAAATAGCTGTCCAATTTTTATTTCCTAAATGAGGCAGGTGTCGATAAAGAAAGTAATGGTTGAGGGGTGGTAAAGAAGCCACCCGAGTATGCACAGGCTGCCAGCCTCAAAGAGCTGAAAAAAATTATTATAGTTGACTATAATACATACAGTACACACATACACACACATGCTATACATACACATATGAAATGCATATATACACACATATGGCACATGAACCATACGCCCTTCCCAGGTTCCCACAACTCCTAGCAGTGGCCAGTGGATTGGTGAGCTCTTGTTAACAGAGAGCATGTAACTGAGCACTATGGTATAAGTAACCAGCAAAATACTTTCTGTTAGAGAGCAGACTGTCCCCTTATTTGTTGAATGCTCATTTGTCATCTGTTCAGCTTAATCACTTGGACAACATCAGTGACAGAGAGAGATCTCCCATCTTTTCCAGATCCTAACATCAGCTCATACTGAGACCAGGGCCCTCCAAGCCAGGCTGCCTGCCAGGCAATGACGCAGCTTGTCTCCCACTCCAAAATGTTGCCCACCAGCGCAGCTGGTCCAACTGGGGAGGAGGCAAAGCAGGCATGTGAGCTCACACAGTGAGGGAGACCTCACTGCAGCATGAGGCCGGCCGCACGGACAGCAGAGGCTGGGGCCAAAGGACCAAAGCTCGGGCCAAAGATGTGCACCATGCCATTTCTGTATAGAAGGGACCTCTCAGACTGAGGGATTTATTTTCTTCTACAGAACCATCCAGTGAAACCCTGCTTCTGAATGCTCTCAGAGAAGTCCTGAAGATTACCAATTATCTTATGCATCTAAATATGTTCACTAGCTAATTTCCCTTGGAAGAATGATGCTATTGCCTTTTTGCCATTTCATCATCCCCTCTGCACTGTGACTACAGCCAATGCAACATCTTTTAGAGCTCACCATCCATTCCTTAACTATTTTTCACTTGGACCTTGTAAAAGGGTGGAGGAAATGGTGGAACATACAGTTAAGAGCTGGAATTGAGAAGGGAAGTTGAGGTTGATGTAATAAGGTGGCAAGAGCTGAGAAGAAAACTATTGTATTACCAATAAATTATGTGAAAGGATAATGCTTTTGAAAATGTTTTCTAAGCAAGGTTTTGAAATTTATAAATTGTATAGAGCACAACTGCAATGGGAGAACGATGTGCTGAAAATAAGAAAAGCAAAGCACTGATTAGAGCACTAAAGGTTGCACTGGAGCTCATTGGAAAGTCACTTTTATTTATTTACTAGTAGGAAAAAAGCAATGGGCAGTATCCTGCACGGCTTTTGATTGGCGAGGGATTTTTCTTCTGCTGCCTGGAATCAGGGAAGGCATCGTTTCTTTCAAGTTTCCAGTTTAGACACATGGACTTGCTGCTTCTGCCTCCTCCCCACTCTCCCAAAAGGACTGCAGCCACCCCTCTCTGTTTCTATGCTCTTCCTTGCCTTCACCCATAACAGGGACTTCTTAGGAAGCTCAGGGAGTACTACGGTGTATTACTACAAGGGATGTAGCCTTTCACATCTGGCTCCTGAGCAGCAACCTGAAGATAAATAATAGTAAAAAAAAAAAAAAAAAAAAGAAAACACACATCAAAGAAGAGGAAAAACAGCCTAGAAAACAAATGCAAACAAGAAGAAAATGGCAGCTGCTGCCTTAAGAGTATTTTTCTCCCATGTAAGTGTAATCAGAGCTGCAACACTGTGTTCCCTGGCAGTCTCCAGCTCCTGGTAACTAAACCCAGGCGTATAATCCTGCCCTTGTTTCTGCCAGGGGATGGCAGAGGGCTAAGCAGGGGTCAAAAGTTTATGAGAGGCTGTGGCTGTGCTGACACACGGAGGGGAGCATGTTTTTGCGGCACACATGGCACTACATGCGCTTGAAAGGTCACCGCAGCCAGCAGGCTGGGTGCCAGTCTGAGTGGGAAAGGGGCTGAGTGGGAGCCGCGCTGGGGAGGGGAGAGCCAGAACGTGGCATGCGGAGAGACTGGCCAGGTCTTGTGTGGGGAAAGGAGCCGATGCGAGAGGGGCAGGTGTGGAGGAGGGAAATGGAGAGAAAGGGAGGTAAAGCTGGCAGAGGAGCATCATGGGCTGGGGTGACAAGAGACTGGTCTCGCACAGGCAGATGTTGTGTTTGGCAGGGCTGAGCAGGAGACAAAAGGCCTGGTTGGTCCCTCAGGACTGGGAAAAGGTCAGTAGCACAATGCTCATCCTACCAACAGTATTGCTTAAGCAATTGCTTTCTGTCTGCAATTATTTTGGAAAGGAAGAAAGAGAGCGTGATGCAGGGAAGCAAGCTGCACACTAGCTGCTGTGCCATGAGGGAAGGACTGCTCTCTGCTGTATTTGTGTCCGGAGAGAAACACCCCACACCAAAGAGAGTATCTGTTTAAAAGCGAAGAAAAAAGCCAGCAGCTGGTCCTAGGCTGTCTGCAGCAACCCACAGGCTGTGACCTCCAGGAGGCATCCCCAGCTGTGCTGCCTGCGACAGCGGCTGCCGACGCTGCTCCAGCAGCCAGACACTCTCTTTGCACACAAAAACTTGACAACAAAAGCTTTTGACACTAACGACCACAATGGTGGGATGAAGACAAGATGCACTTGGGAATGCATGCCCCTCTCCTGTAAAGAGAGGAGAGAAATGCCCAGTTTTCTTCCACCCTTGGTTTTTATACTTCCTTACCTCCAAGCAGGTGTGGTGCAAGCTAGAACTGCCAGCCCATGACAGTGACTTCACCCTTTCTTTGTGCATTAAGTGTCAGGTATGAGAGACTTAAAGAAGAATCAAAGTCTCCACTATGTTGGAATGAGTTTCGGTCTCATCTTCGGCTTTTTCATTTCCTATGGTAATAAATAATTCTTCTTACTAATACCGGAGGACTAATGGAAGGCAGAATCTCCATTATCTGTATCTAAGAGAAGAAAAGGAAGATTAGTGATCGACCTGATTGATCTGAGTATTATTGTTTCATAGCAAGCAGGCTCCATCAGTGCATAATTGCCTTCACCGTGGAAGAGCCCTTGACTCAGCTGAGACTGGTGCTCACTGTGCTAGGTACACACGTCTATTAAGAGACAGTCCTTGTCCCCATGAGTCATCTAAGTGGCTAAAACATTTTAAAAAGGCAGGGAACAAGCAGATCCCTGAGCACCAGGACCAACTGGGATTAAAATATATAGGCCGTTATTATCTATCCATTGATAGGAGTCCACCTGCTGGACGGACAGACCCAATTGTCGTCCAGGCACTACTTGTTTTTTGATCTTGGATTTTGGGGAAGGGAAGTGTTATCACCCCCTCTCAGAGTTGGTGATGGTATCTGAGTGTTGGAAATGTTTTCTCTCCAGTCGTGTCTTTGAAATGCATGAATTAGATCTTGGATAACGCTGGCAGGTTGCCTCTGAATTACAGCTCTCGGAATGCCTAATGCCAATGCTTGATTATATAGTTCTCTCCACCTCTGAACCCTAGGTTGATGATTAATGGGTTTCGATTCCTGGGAACTATTCTGGGGTGTTTGTTCAATTTGTCTGATGTTATGACTAGGATTTTCCGTTTCAACAGATGGATCACCCCATCCCATTTCTCACCTATGATTTATGATGTCATGGATCAATGTTGCCCATGTGGGGAGATCTCTGCGCACTAGACCCCCTTCCTGATTGCTGGCAACCTCCCTTATGTCTAATAGGGCATTGAAGTCTGTGTTCCTCCTAGTTGCATCTCATTTTGCAATGAGGTAGGGTTTGAGCATAGCAGGAGCTCCCTTAATTAATGGCTTTAGCATCTCATGATCCACAATTGCCGATATGAGAACGTTAAGAGGGACACAATCATGCATGGTCTGGATACAGGCAGCTTTTGTAATAGATGTGGAAAGTTCATTTAGGGATTTAATAGGTATTACTAGAGGTTCTCCTCTCCCTCATATATCAATTCCACTATCCCAGTATGCCACTCTACTTGTTATCGAGTGGGGATCATCTGGAGGGTCGGGGCCAGCATTTAAAAAGACACCAGGGCTCCAAAATCCATTGGTTTCATTGCCGTTTAGTAAAATTCTATCTCCCCCAGTCAAACATACTCTCCTTAAATATTCAGTTTCAGTTTCGCCTGGCTTACAGCCATAGCGTTCTTGTAGGTTAGCCATTTGGATTAGATCAAATGGGGTTGTTTTTTTGGTATGATTTCCTGCTCCACCCTGAGGCCCAGTAGTTTCTTCTGTTTTTATAATGGGCCTAGATACATATGTAGGGGCATTTGGAGGAGATAAAGAATCATCTTTCCCTGTTTCGTTAGCATCAGGGTCACTTCATGTTTCCATCCCATTCTTCAGGGGATACAATTAATTTCATAATTTGTACAATGTCAAGGGGATTGGGAGCTTGCATGAGCATCATCTCAACCTTTTCTGCCAATTTTTGTTTTTCCTCCTTTTCTTGCTGTAACTGTTTCTGTAGCTGTTCAGTTTGTAGGGACAGTATTAATTCAGCTGCCTTCCTGCCTTCTATTTCATCCTTTAGGTCCTGCTCCCGTATATTAAACTTTTTCCTGTCTTCACAGTCAGCTTCTAGGCAGGTGCCTAGCATTTTGCAAATTACTCCCTTTCCTTTACCATTTTTAATATTTCCCCTGGTTATCTTTAGCTGTTCTTCCACAGCTTCCTAATCATGCCAATTATCGCGAGCCCATTCTGAGAATTTGGGGCTCGGACTTATTCCATGCATTTTTAAGTAATCAGTGATACTACTTGCCATCCTGCCAACTATGCCAAATTGTCATGAAGGCAGATTTATGAATCTTGCTGATTATGTTAATTTATCATGAATGAGTGACTTTACACAGTTTGATGTAGCAGTTTAAAATTTACTTGTGACAAATCACAGGATTTGATTGTGATACTTTAATAGCACTCAATCATCAGTGATTAACAAAGTGATTAGAAAAACACTGATCAAAGCAGTGACTTAGTTAAAGATTTGAAGATGGCAAGGTTCCCTCTATTACTACATGGAAGTGCATAAAGAAAAATTAAGTTACACTGAGTTGGAATGATTCACAGAGAGATTGTGGATGCAGGGGATAGGGAGGACCCTCCTGTTGAGTCACGAGGTTCAGAATAGACCCCCTTGCTTTCTAAACTCCTTTTCAGAGACGAGTCTAGGTGCAGCTAGGTCCAATCTTAGTCTCAGACTTGGTCAACGGTTTATGTGAATAAGGATAATATATATGTGTATATCTAGCAGCATTATAAGACTCACTTTGTAATGAAATCATACATCTACAGACTACTTAAATTGATTTACACATGCATACACACAGACATGAATATATATATATTTATATACATATATATGTAAAGGTATATCTGGTAAAAATTCCCCTCAAGTTCAGTGAAATACTCACTTCAAATATCTTGGCATTTCTCAGTGGGTGAGGGTTGAGCCTCTAGGAGTGAAAGGTTTCAGCCTAGGCTCCACTGTTGGTCTTCAGCAATGGACCTCCGATTTTAGCAGACTTTAAGAGTTTGCTGGCTCTGAGAGGTGTCCCACTCAGAGGGAGATGCTGGTCCCAGCCCGCTGCAGTCCAAGAGAGCTCAAAGGGCCTCACTTACTTAGGACTGCTGTTTTATAGGATTGTGAGATGATTGGCTTTAGTCATCAGTAAATTTCCATCCGAGCCACAATCCAGGTCCATAATTACTGGAATTTCAGTAATGATGGTACCGCTCCCTGTTTCTGACAAGGGCAGGGCCGCTCCCTGCTTCAGCCATGTAGGAGTTTCTGGTACGATTAAGGGGTGCCTAACTGACCAACTCACTACACAAAGGCCGCAGTCTGGCAGGAATTCCTGAGGTCATAAAGTGGTCGAAGAGAGAAAACGTGTGTGTGGGATGCACCACCACAGGCAGACCTGATTTCCCAAGGATATTTTTTCTGAGGGGACAGTTTTTGTATAGAAGAAGGTACAAATTCTTGAGTTTTATCTATGATTGGCATATATAAAAAGACTTTATCACTTGAATCCTCTGCTGTCTAATAGTGCTTGAGACTCCCACCCTGGCTCCTTCCCAGTCAATGCACTTAGAGTCGGCCTCCTGCACAGAACCACCTGTGTTTATGTTATGTTTATTGTGAAAACATTGTCTCCTTCAGACCATTACCTCTCTGCCAAATATCACTGAAATTGGAAGGCATACCGAGAGACAGCACAATCATGCCAAACCTAATTCCCGCGGGAAAACTGTAGCAAATCTCAGGTAGAACAGAAAACTGGATGGCAGGAAATATCACAAGGTTTCCTTGCTTTTTTTTTTTTTTTTTTTGCTTGCCTGTTTGTTTTCTTATTTACACCCTTCTGTAACTTGATGTTGCATTGCTTGTTTTTTTCTTCGTAGAAGCTGCCAGTCAAACATCTGAAAGGCAGGACGTCCAATCTGTACAATGTCATTATGAAAAAAGCCTTTGAAAAACCTGACATCTTATCGCACAGGTACCAAAGTAGTCTTTGCAGATCAGAGTTCCAGAAACAGAAGGCAGGGTACTAAACTCTTTCAGGTACAAATCACTAAATTTGAAGGAAAAATAATAATAAAAAAAACCAAACCCAAAACCTTCTTCAGCTCTGAAGGAAACTATCATCCACTATCTTTACTTTTTCCAAGTCCAGAGGAATAATTGTGGAGTTGCTGGAGGTGCAGAAAATACAATACCAGACTAAGCCAGAAGCACTGGAAGTTGGCTGATGATAACTAATTGCACACTTGGTCATTTCTATGGGCTTCCTTTGCAGGAAGGATGTAGGCTGCACCTGGAAAACAGAACCACTTCCATGATACCTTTTGTGATTTGTTATAAATACTCCATACTAGGCTGTCTAGCATTTAGTAGCAAACACCAATCACTTATGTACCACATAGTCTAATGCTTGAAAACAGATGTCAAGTTTGTGTTATCACTTTTACGTGCTAGACATTTCAGATTTGAGATCAAGTTTGGTATTTAAACGATTCTCCAGTACCACAGTGAGGACTGCTGTACAAATGCTTAAAATAAGTTCAGGGGTCTAGATGAAAGAAGAGGGAAAGAAACGTCTTTGGCTTAATTACAGTGGCACTTAGCAGATCTGCAGCATTGGGGCTGAAGGGCAAGGGCAGGCTTTAGCACCCTCTGTCAATGCTGCACAGTATCTCCAATGGCAAACTCAGCTGAGAGAAGAGATGAAAAGAACTTTTTAAGGAGCTTTGAGAAATTAATGGTGAACCCCCCAGCCACAGGAGTGTGTATCCCACACAGCAGAGAAAGCCATCTGGGGTCTTCCATGCGTGTAGCATTCATGGTGAGACTTAGGGTAGAACATAAGATGTGCCACAATGAGTGCATGGTAAATTTTCTAGGCCATTATTAAGTATCTAAACCCAAAGAACATCTGCTTTCTGACATTTTTACACCAGGAAGGTGCCTTTCTTTTTGTGAGACCATTTTGAAGTTTTTGCATGATGAGATGATTAAATCTCTCTTCCTGTGTCTTTAGTAATGACCAGAGGTGCAGCCTTTAGTTCACAGATCTCATGGCAGTAAAGTCTCAGTGATCTTTTGCATACCTCAATTTTTCTAACTGTGAAATCGAGCTAAAATGTTTGTCTCTGTTTGGAGATTGAATGTCTTAAAACTGAAAGCACTTCGAGATTTTCAAGCAAGCCTTACCAGTACGTAATTTTAATAAAATGAAATGAAATGAAATAAAATAAAATAAACCAAATCCTCAGCTTCCTTTTGTCAAGTTTAAGCATGAAGCAGCAGAAGCATTTTACCATACTTAACATAACAATGTGTTTATTCATTTTTCTGGTGGGCTAGCTCATGTTCCCACTGAGGAATAGATAATCCTTAGCTATTATTTAGAACCTTTCATCCACAGATGTCAAAATGCATTACAAATGCTGCAGTGCCTTTTGTTAATGCAAAACTTTCATTAACATCAGCGGAAGAAGGATTAAGCCCAATATGTTTCCTTGAAATAAACATTTATTAAGAAATTACCTTGTTTGTTCCACCTCACTGTCTTTCAGTCGTGTGTATCATCGTAGCATTCACTGTTTACCCAGGGGCAGTGACGCATCCTTGCTCTGAAGGGGACAGCTCCCGAAGGCCAGCAGTCATCTTTGTCAGAGGACAGCGAGCGCTGCAGGAGTGACTGACCGTATTACGCTGCCTGTCTCCACCGAATGCAGCCTGCAAAGCAAACAAAAGCACAGACGTAAATTAATCACACAATTGCATTAGTGCCCTCTGAACCAGCACACTCAGCTAGTCCTCCACTGAACTCTGCTGTACTGAGAAGACCTTCAGCTGGATTATGCTTAGGCAAAAGCATTAGCACCACGTGCAAAGCGGTACCCTGTTCCCTCCCACACGGACTCTCGTTAACGCGACATTGCCACAAAGCTTTGCTGTGATGGCAGCACCTGCGAATCCTTGGCTGCTGTCATGGTTTAGCCCCAGCCAGCAACTAAGCACCACGCAGCCGCTCGCTCACTCCCCCTGCCCCGATGGGATGGGGGAGAGAATCGGAGGAGTAAGAGTGAGAAACACTCCTGGGTTGAGATAACAACAGTTTAATAATTGAAATAAAGTAAAATAGTAATGCTAATAGTAACAGTATAATAATGATAATAACAATAATGATATACGAAGCAAGTGATGCACAATGCAATTGCTCACCACCCGCCAACCGATACTCAGACAGTTCCCGAGCAGCGATCGCTGCTCCCTGGCCACCCCCCCCCAGTTTCTATACTGAGCATGACATGGTATGGTATGGAATAGCCCTTTGGTCAGTTTGGGTCAGCTGTCCTGCCTGTGCCCCCTCCCAGCTTCTTGTGCGCCTGGCAGAGCATGGGAAGCTGAAAAAGTCCTTAACTAGCATAAGCAGTACTCAGCAACAACTAAAAACATCAGCGTGTTATCAACATTCTTCTCCTCCTAAATCCAAACCACAGCACTATGCCTGCTACTAGGAAGAAAATTAACTCTATCCCAGCCGAAACCAGGACAGCTGTGAAATAGTTTGGGTTACGTATGTCTTCTTTTAGATCAGTATTCAACAGCCAAAAGGCAGCCTGGTGTACAGGCTGAGTGGACAGGTTAATGCTGAGGAGCTGGCCTAGCGGCATGAACCTTTTCCTCCAGAGCATCGCTGCTCTGCAATCACTTGCTGCTGCTACTTCTGCCCAGCAAGTGAAAATACGCTTTGTAGCCTCATGTAGCACAGAGGATTATCCTCCTGCCCTGCCTTGGTGTCAGGATGAGGGCAGCTGGCCCTTAGGCACTCTGCTGGGAATTCCCACATTGTATTTTTGCTCCCATCTGCCCCATCCTCTGGATGCGGGACCTGACTGGCTTTACGTAGACGGGCTCTGCTGAGGTGTGCTGGTGCTATGAACCACCTCCGGACAGGATTCCTGCCAGCGAGCAGGCTGAGGAGGGAGTCTTCTAAGGCAGAACTGTTGAGGTGTCAGAAACCCTGTTTTCACCCCTGAATGCAGGCATTTCTCTGTAACCTAAGATTATGTATTCAAAGCTCAGTACCCACTTTGGACTTAAACATCTGAGCCATCTTTTTCAGAACAGGCAGCAGACTTGCTCTTTTAAAGCACAGCCAATACTATATTCAACTTTACAGTCTCTAGAAAAAGTGGATAATCTCTCCCCACTCTTCCCTCAGCAACATTGTTACTGGTTTGAAATGAAATCACTTTTAAATTTCATCCTGAACTCAGGACAGCAGTTATCTGTGCTAGCTATGCCAGACTATGCTTGCGTGGAGGATTACGCTGAAGAGATTCTGATTTCTAATCAAAGTGCAGATGTGAGATAAACGTTGAGATGTCCAGCCATGCAACAGGGAAGCTATTTCAGGCATGGGCAGTAGCAGAACACCAACAATTTCAGTAGCAAGAGCTTAGGGGCTTGTGACTTTTGAGTGTGTAGGGCATAGGCAATGGTTGTGGGGCTGTGCTCTTGAACTTGAATGCTGCTTTCATTCTTGAGAGAATATGGGCCTTGGGCTGTAGCTCAGCAATGCAGACTTGAGAAGTTCAGCTCGGGTGTGAAGCATAGGGTTGCCTCTCTGAGCAAACTGAAGGTGCTCCATAGGCTTATTTGGTGGAGCAAGAATTCTGTTTAATGACAGATTTTTTTACATCTCTAGTGTGAAAGGAAGACTAATCTCTTCAGTCCTCATGTCAGGGGGGCGTCTGGTGTCAGCCACAGGAGAATGAGATTTCATTCGATTCTAAAACTTTCTTTGCACTGCAAATGTTGAAGGTGCAATATAGAAACTGCAATGCAAGTAGATGTTCTATCGGTTCATTTATTCAAATGTTTTCAATCCCTATTTCAATGCATTTTCAGCTTAAATCAATATTGACCTAAGAAAGGTGGTTTATTTCGGCAGCAGGTTTATCTATTTAATAGATAAACTGACAACTGGGGCAAGCAAACAACTCCAGCGAGACCAGCACAGTTGATGCTGCTCATGATAGTCAATGTGGCCTTTGAAAGATTTCAAAGCAATCAGTGTAACTGGGCCTCTGGAGCTTGCCAGCTCTTATTAACCTTGATCAGCAGGCAGGCAGGCAGAACTAAGAGGCCCTTATGATTCAACGTGGCAGAGCCTGACCTCTGTGCTTGCCTCCTGTGCAAATTCATGCAGAACAAATTAATGCTTAAACGCTGTATCTCCACCAGAGACACAGAAATCCAAATACAGCCAATTCTCTCTGAGCTGTTCCCAGAGTCCAAAGCCCAGTCCGGGACCATGCACACCAAAAAAGCAAAGCTCACCTGAGCCAGAAGCCCTGGGTGTGTAGGAAACTTGAGGTCAATGGACATTGATTGATTTCACCAGGAAAGCCTGTATGGATCTGGAAGCAAGAGGAATTTCTTATGTTGCCCACAGCGCTGTGAGTGAGAAGATGCCATCCCCTTCACAAGGCCAGCACGGGTGCTTGGCAGTAGCTGCAAGACGGCAGAGATGGATGCACGTGGGGTGTCAGAGGTTTTGCAAAGGGCAGAAGGGTGGTTGCGGGAGGGAGGGATGAGGAGAGATGGAGGGCGCTGCAGCAAGCGCCTGCTCCTCTCCTCCTCACTTTTGCAGGGAGGGCAGAGGGATGCACGCAGGGCCGCAGTCCACATCGACACTGCCATTTGCAAGACGCCCAGAGGAGTCGCTTGAAATGGCTGGCGTCTGGAAAGGAGGACTCTTGGCATTTAAGTACCATGAATTATTTAGGACGTCCAACGAAACAGGCTGCTCTCCACCGACTGCTACGGCGGGTAATACCTAGCACTGTGGGGCTGGGACCAGGTTATGCGACGAGGGGAAACAACCAGTGAGCAGCACCAGCCAGAAAACGGGAGTCCTGCAGGCCCTGGCATCTGTCCAGAGAGAAGTGAAGTAAAATAAAATAAAAAGTGACTCTCCCTGGTTCAGTCCTTGACTTGTCCTAAAAGAAACAGTCATCCGAGGCTCCCAAATCATACATCAGAAAAGCCCCCCACCCCCGCTGACAAAAAAAGCACGTTTTTGTCTCCCTTGAATTCTCCATGGTGCTTTTAACAGCTAAAAGCCTGAATATATTTTCACAGCTTCTCTTTTGTGAGCAATAAATCCCTCTCTAAAATGTGTATAAACATGGAACAGGCAGCACTTCTTTGTAAAAGATTTTGATTTTTTTATTATTAATGTTTTTTCTGCATTGTATTTCATGTTATTATCATATTAAATTCAGTCCTGTATGAAACTGTGGCATTTCACATTTACCTCCAGGGTGTGCCTGCTTATTTTAAATCACCATACTATTTTTTTGGTTTTAATGTTAAGCTGGGAGCTAGGTTTGCTTTGATCAGCTGAATTTTCTGACTGAGTATATTAGTGCTCCAGATCCATCTGAAGATTAAGAAAGAATATGTAATTGTAAATATTTCTGAAACTGTGAAACATCTTTGCTCTTTGCCCATTTTTTCATGTTTTATACAGAAATGCATAAAAATGTATTTTTTTTCCTAATTAATCATTGTTTCTGCTATATATATTTTAATTATCAAAAATGTCAGAGGTATCTTAGGATATAAACAGAGAGAGGTAATCTTGTTTCTCCTAAATCAAGAACATTTTTAAAAGCATTTATATAATCATAATGCCAAGGGTTCCACACTTGTATTTGATAATACCAGATGCTGTACAAATAACAAGGTAGAATCAGCCCCTGGAGAGAAAGAAGATTTAAAAAAGAGGGCTTATAAGGAGGGACAGGTAGTTGTTCTTGAAACTGTGACCTTCCCACTTTCTGACGTGCCTCACTTCTTCCATCACTCAGTGGGTGATTGTAACTCCTGATCAGCTCAGGTTTTGGGGAGAATAACACCTGCACTGGGAGCTTCTGCAAAAGGAGGAATACGTGTAGAAAACATACACAGTCACAGCTAAGAAATGGGACAAGCTGGGTAATGTATTCACCATCTGTGGTACAAATAGAAAAGACTGAAGACCACATCTAAATTTTCTGCCTGAAAATGACCGTGGGCGAGCATTTGGCTCGCATTTGAATGCAATAACATGAGCTTTCTTCCTCCTCTTCCTCAGGTAGCAGCTATCAGCCAGTGCTGCCGGTTATCATTTGTGCTGCCCACATGTCTCAATTGGTGACCTCCGTGTTATCAGGCTGCCCTTCACTTTTCATCACGGACTAGCATTTCAGCCCTCCTGCCTCCTCGCCTGGAGCTTGGGGAGGTGCTGCTGGTGGGCTGGAGATGGGCAGACCAGGGGCTCTGAGTCGTAGCGGGGACTGGCACCGTGTGAAGAAGGGATCGCTGCTCCCACTGCAGCCTGCTCACTCCACCTGAAGGAGAGGGACAAAAACATAGAAAACCCCTTACCTCAAGGAGACCTTCCCAAGACAAATCCCGCCTTGAAGGGAACGGGACCTTGTGTTTGCAAAGGAGCCACAGACACATGGGTGATGGTGGCAGCTGCAAAGGGTGCGTGATGTGGCTATAAATGAAAGGCAGGCAAAGGCTGCTCTGAGTGCTGAGATGTGTTCCTGCCATCTGCGCTGCTGCCGCTGAAGGTGGAGCAGTCCCTTACTCTTGTACAGAGCTTGAGCACACAGGTTTCTCCTGGGGCGCTTCAAGCTACCAGAGCGATAACGATGGAGCAATGTCAGCCACCGTTCAGACCTGCAGTGAGCACCTGAGAGCTGAGGAAGGCTGAAACACAAGGCCAAAGGAGTGACTGCATACAAACCAGCAGGACTGTGGGTGCAATGGGAAGATACTTGACCAAAAAATGACCACTGGCATTTAGCTTTGCTCAGTGTAGGCTGACTACACGTACACGTTCAGGGCAGTTGAAGCATCTGCACAGGGCCAACAGATATAACATGGGACCTCTGGGAGACCAAGGGGGATCCTCTCGAGCATGACGGCTGGCACTGGGTTCCCGACTTTGGGCAATGAGTCCCGCACTGTCTTCAAACTCTTGTGTAATGTCCTGCTCTTTCTTATTCGGAGGGCATGTTTTATCCAGAGGCAGCCGCAGCCTCATACCGGATGGACTGAATCCCAACATCTCATATAGACAAGCATTTGCCAAACCCTCCTTTCTTGTTTAATTGCAAGCATTACAATACGTCACTCTGCAAATGGACCTAATCCTACAAGCACCGACTGCATTGGGAGGGAATGGTGAGTACTCAGCAGATCTTTGGCTCAGGCCCAGCACCTGAGTCACCAAGCTGGTATCTCCGTTTGATAAACAGAACCTCCAGTTTCCACAGAAACAGTTTTAGAAATTTTTGCTTATTGATTATCCTCTTATTTATCTGACATTCTCAGCACCTTGTAATTATCTCATGCTCTATTTATTTATTTCATTTTGCTTTGGTTGTAAGTGTAATTAGTAGCAAAGCTGCTAGCAACACCTGAATGTTTCTGCGGATATTGGAAAGAATAAAATACTCTCATTTTCTAAAGAAATGTTGGCTGTGATGTATCTGCTACTACAGATGGCAATATATAACTTGCCAAGAGCACGAGTAACTTTTTTTTTTTTTAATTAGTAATTATAGCATGGGTCAGAGCTGTCATGCCTGACTGACAGATTGTAGCCCTTTGCTTTCCATCAGAGGATAAAACTGGGCTTCTGGTGTCTATAGGAAACACCACTTTATGTCTGTCCAAAACTTTTCTCATCTGGACTTCAAAGCGTCCAATCTGCAAGAGCAGTCCGGGGTTTAGATATCCAAGTGGCCTGCATGCAGGGGCAAAAACGGGAGTGGGGTTAGAAAATCTGGTCTACAATGATTAAGCAAATATTTCAGACCTAATAGCATCTGTATATAGAGTTACACCACAAATGCAAATAACTTCAAAATGAGTTACAGCTCTTTGCATAACAATTACATTTGCACATTGAGGAATAAGGGCATGTTTTCTACCGATAAATTTTCAGCAGCTCCCGTAAGGTTATTGTGAATTTCCCCAACAGAGGATAACGTCAAGTGGAGACACAGATCACAACTGATATTCATTAGAACACCTTTTCTCAATGAAGCCATTATTCTGAATGGAATCCTGCTGTTATTATGGAGACCAGACAACCATCACAGAGTACATTCAATTACTCCCTTGAGTGTGCACACATGCTCCCAGTTACCTGCTTGGAGCAACAGCTGGGGGGCCAACCCCCACTGGTTCCTCAGACATGGAGGCTCGTACTGACACACTCGTGGGTTCAGCAGAGCCCTTGGGGTCCCTTGTTTCACTAGGTGTGTATTTAGGCCTGTAGTTTTTGTCTGCATACAGCAGCCACCTCTTTCTCAGATGTGGTCCACCATGGTGGACACTGATGTGTGCTGGTGGCTTCAGACAGGTTCAGAAGCTTTTTCGTGTCCTGAATTTATCAGTTCTTGTGGATTCAACAGTACCATAAGTCTCTGGCATTTATCAGCTCTTGGGAGGCTTTCACATGTTACCTGTCTGTGCGAACTTGCCTCTTTTCAGCGTCCTGTTCTCTGGTAACTATTTCTCCATCCATATGCATGGGCACCCACAGAGACCATTCCCACAAACTCATGTAGAAATGGCTTCTAGAACATGGTAAGGAAAGCAAGGACCAGAAAATGCTAGTTCCTCCCTCTTGTATATACACTGATGCCTAGAGCCAGACATCCTCAGCTGGAGGAGGAAATTCACTTAATCCAGCCTGGGTGGGTACCTAGCTCAGGCAGAAAGCCAAGCGACTGGAGTTACAAAGCTTTGAGGCCAGAGTTGACCAGGAGGCTAGGTGGGGTTCACCTGCACACCTCCATCTGTCAGCAAAATGGAGACAGCAGGACTGGGGGAAACTCTTGGACAGTCCGCAAGCTCATTACAATGCATGGGTAACTTATCTCACAAGATGCTTATATGGTGTCTTGTTTGGTTTTGACAAATAAGCTAATTTAAATTTGTCAGTGGTTGCAAAGGGCAGCACTCAGAGCCTCTAAGTGAAAGTTTATTAAAGGAACTTAATGATTCACTCTAACCTAGGCTATTGTATATATTCTTACCTTTCCTTCATAGTTGTAGTTGATCTATAGTGTAGCTAGTCATGGTAAGAACCATGCCTGTGTACGTGCCTACAAAGCCCTAGTGTTTTCAGATGCTGGGCAAATGAAGGCTGACATAATCCAGACATATGAGGAAGTACAGATCATGTTCCTCCTGTAATCTCTGTATTTCCTTGGTTTTGCCTGCCTAAAATCAAAATCCTTCTGTTCTCCTAATTGAAGGAGTGTGTTTTGGCAGGGAATATAAATTGCATTTTTAGGTCTTTGGTTGGACAGTCTTAAAATAACTGTCAGCCTTAGTTCTTTCAGAGACTGGATAGTGTGGATATTTATAGTAAAACTGATTTGATGGGTTAAGACTGAAAAATTGGAATTTATATTACATTTCAAAATATTACTGTACAATTTTGAGATGCTGCCATGGTGACTGCAGCATTACCCTGCTTTACATGCGCATTCAGTCACTAGGTCTCACCAGGCTTTCAGAGCAATTCAGTATCCTGGGTTTTTTTCCTTCTTGTTGCAACTTGTCTGTCTGATGGCTCAAATATTTGCAAGTCCCTGTCAGGGAGCACAGACCTAGATACTTATATAGCCATGGCACTACCAGTTTGACCTCAAGTGCTCCTATTGTAGCTGCTTCTAAATGTGGCAAGAAAGAAAGGGGTCTGGACTCACACATCTCCTCTGACCAGTACAGATCACGGGCACTCAGTTAAACAACACAGGTAAGAAGAGCCAGTTTACAAATTTAAGAGGAAATATTGCACCTGAGGCTTCACCTAAATCTTCCTTTTAAACCCTCTGACTTGGCTATCAGTGACCCACAGAAGGATGTGCATACCCAGCTGTCAGCCCGTAACCTCCAGGCCAGATATCTCAGTTCATTTCTGTCTCTCTCTGGCTACTATCCCCTTCTAGCTTCCACTTATGATGCTCCAATTCACTCATCAATGCAAAAGAGTCATCATAGCCACTACAGTAGCCTAACGCTAGCTCTCCAATGGCTTCCTGGCTGGGTCCTCACTCTGCTCCGGACCTGGTGCTCATGACTAGGAAAATGCTGACAACCTGTCATGACCCCCAGAGCACAAAACCAGGGCTGGCAGCAGGGAGCTGCACCGCAAGTCATGCACACTGCCTAGGGAGGCACATGCATGGGGTCTGAGAATAGCAGGAGCAACTTTTTTCGTGTTTTCCAACCTAGCCCATTTTTACCCAAGCCACAACTCTGTCCCCTAGGCTGCACCCACCTGGCAGGACGTTTGGTCTTTCTCCGGGGATGTGATGGAGTTAGGACACAGAAATGGACCTTTTCTAATAAAGGGTCAAATACAATGAGGAAACAGGCAATCCTATGGGCCAGTATAAGATGTGTTTGTGCTTTCCACCTTGAACTTCATTTGACTTCTGTAATGTGCAGTGTGCTTCCTGTTGTTCTTTTATTGCCTGAGCCTTCATTATAGCAGAATATTATTGATGCAGTTATTCATAAAGTGGCCTCATAAAATATCTGTCCTGTTACGCTGGTCCCAGTGGGCAACAGCCATACAATCTCCTCTCCAATATACTTCCAAGCAGCTCAAAGCATATAAAGCAAGACTTGCAATTGAAGCTGTCAGGCAACTACACTGAGCAGACACTGTTTGAGTTGAGATGACAACATCAAGGCTTTTGAAAAAAAAAAAAAAACAAACAGAATAAAAATGTCTGAACCAAGTTACTAGGGGTTTTAATTTAGCAGACAGGTTTGGGGAGATGTCATGGTTTAACCCCACAATCCTTGACATTTGTTACTCCTCACATACTTTCTTCCTCTGTACCTAAACCAGACACCCATAAAATATCTAAAGGCACATTTTTGTTCTTAAATAAAATAATACATTGGTGGCATTTGCAATCTATTATCTTCATTTGAAGTCTACTAACATCACTGAAGTCAAAAGGATTTGGATCAGGCCCTGATATTTTTTCCACTTCAACTCCCATATTATCATTGGAGAACAATAAATTTTACAAAGTCTGGAAATAGCTTCATAATGATGAGGGCAGGTACAGTCTTCTCTGTTACCTATATGAACAAGATTTACCCTTGATTTCTGGCAGGGTCTTCCACACCATCAAACAAGAATAAGACATACCAAAAAACATACAGCCTAAAAGTTATCGAACTACAAAACTATACAATAATCTAAATCAATGGGAGTATGGCTGTAATATTGCTGGTGACCTCGAAGGTGATTGGGTTAATCACCTAGAGTTCACTATCTTAAAGAGTTTCCCAAACTTTTTCTTTTTGAAAGATGCCCTCTTAGCACATTTTCACAAAATTTATTTCCTGCAATGGTTTAACATTATGGTTTAAGAAGTTAGTGCAGAACTCCCAATACCTGTGGATAGCCATGAGGCTTCTGGCTTTATACTTGCCATTTGAATATTGCTGTGGAGGAATACAACTGCCTAATTCAGTGGGAATGGCCTGGCACACGCTGTAGTATGCTTCTCACACTCGCTGCTGCATTGTCTCTGAAGCACTCCGCCGAGTTTCAGCTATCAACAGACAGCACAACATGAGTTTCTAATACAATAGCAGTGGAGGTGCCCTGTAAGAAAACCCTTTCCCCAAAGAGAACAATTTGCTATTAAATGCAAATGCTTCAGAGCATGGGTCAGTTGCCTAACTGCAGATAACAGAGAGGATTTAATAACTGCAGCAGTTGCTGCCCAAGCATCCAATATACTTCTCTGTGGTGAGGAGAAGCAATGCTGTGTCAGTTGCTCTCAAACTGCGTCACATCGTGTTATGCAGCACACACTGATGTGACCTCATGCAGTAGGTGATAGGATCTGTGCCAAGTTACTGAATAGAAGGAAAATATTATTTTTCATGCAGACTGTTTTAATGTATTGAATACTGCTGTCTTGTTGGGCAAATTTCTGAATGCTTTTGTGGCCAAACAAAGCATTCATGCTTTGTATATACGTGTGCTTTGTTTCCAAAACAGAGAAGCAGCTGGCAATTGCTGCTATCACACTGGAGGTTATCACTTGCATTCATAGGGTCAGTTGTCCAAAGGCCAGTATTTATAGTTTTGTCTGGAACCCCTAGATTAGAACTGTGCCACCAGGAGAGACCTCATGAATCACTACAAATGAAGCACAAGGCAGTCAGAGCTGCAGTGAGCAATCACATAATAATCTCTTCTTTCCTCATCCCTAGCCTGTGGATCTGTTGGGGACATGAGATAGGAATCCCAGCATATTCAATTACATTTTATGAATGAAAATCCCAAAGTAACCACCTGCTACAGCATAGCCAGGAGATGGAAGCTCTCGCTGTTTGGGTGTCCCATGTACGTATGTTGCTTTTGAACTAGGACTGCAGAACAGGCACCTGTAATATCCTTGACAAGGGAAATTATGAAAATGTGGAATTGTGTCCTACTTGTATGCTAACACCTTCTTCAGTATAGTAATCTGGAGTACAGTTAAATTCTGGACAGTATGGAGTACCTGGGCTTCCAGATTGTGGGGATGTTGTTCCACTGCTGAACCACGGCTGCACTGTATATACATTATCTCACTGACACGGAACAACTTAATTGCCCCACTGCAATGGGATTTAATAAACCATTTTCATTAACTGTCCAAATCACTTCAGGATCATAAACATAACCAATACCTGAGGAAAAAAATTACTTCTAGCTGGTTCTAGGCAGAAGGAGGAGCACACTGGGGAGTATTCAGAGCATGAATGCAATGTGGTCATGTTCCAAACACAACCACATGCACCCCGATGTGCTAAACACACAGTCCAGTTCCCAGTCTTTTGGCTTTGACCCACTTTTAACACAGATAGAAAATACTGAGCAGCTCCTGTCCCCAAACACACACAGGAAGAACAACTGCTTCTATGAAGTCCATTGAAGTGATGAACTCATTGCTTCCAGCACAGTAACTCCGGGAGTGGGGAGTGTCCCTCAACTGCTAAGACATTCTTAGCACTTTAAACAGTTCAGAGACTCAGCAAATTTCACAAGAAATCAGCTCCTGAGCAGCTGGGAGGAAATCCTCCCAGATACTCTGGCCCAACATCTCTCCTAGCTGACTAGATGCATTAATTTGTTCTGAAACCCCAGAGGCCACAGTGGGAGGGCATCAAAGCTTCACTACTGACCCAACAGCACAAGAACTGTGCCTCACCCTGATGCAAATCCCATCAAATCAACTCAAGCAAAATGCATATCTTTTCAGAGAAGGTACAAGGCCCATCCCACATTCTGAAGATCAGTCACTGTCTGCGTATACTTCCAGAAATTACACCTATTTACTTAGGCAGAAGAATGATTGTGGAGTGACCGGGATACAGCATTACTACTGATAAGTATCAGAAGAATTTGCATCCCAGATATGTCATTGGTAAAAAAAAGATCCCTGGTATTTCTTTAAATGTTTTCTTGCAGATGGACGCCACTGATATTTCTTCCCCTGGACTGTGTCACAAGGTCAAGGAAATCACCAAGTGCAGAGAGCTCAGGACATGACACCTACCTTTATTTCCTGCTCAAAAGAAACCTCTAGGGCATCTAGAGCTCCTGCTCCTGCTGAGCTTTTGCTACTGTTCTCAGAGTCTAAAAAAATTCTTTGTAGCTTTGAATTATTATCATCAGGAGTAAAGTACTGCCTAAAGCTGCAGCTTTATGATGGTGGATACTGGTGATGTAAAGAAGTGCTTTCCGCATGCTTCAAGAAATACTTTAAAACTCACCTTCTCTTCTGGGCAAGGTATAACGAACATTCAATATTTATTGCTGGAACTTCCATCTACATCAGTGTTTTTTTCCACCATCACGAAAGAGTTACAAAGATGCTGTCAAAACATGTAGAAAGCCTTGATCTTTTAGGTGGCAAAGTCAATAATAAATACTGTTACTTCCTTTCACTATGCCAGAGACACACTAAAGAACCTGACAACAGCTTCAGTCACTGACTTAAAATTGAGACTTTCAGAATTCATATCATGTCTAGAAAATTCCAATAATACAACTACCACCTGGCATATATCCGAGATCATATTTACCACCAGAAGTGCATTCAAACTACATCTGTTTTCAATATCAGTTGTCTGTAATACACAACAGAAAGACAAATGCAATTACTCAGTGGTATCAACTCAGTGGTTTTGGTATCAACTTTTGTAGACAGCTCTACGTGCTGGTGGAAGCAGGTACAGCCATGTTAAGCATTGACTTGCAGGGAAGAGAAAAATAATTTTCAGATCATAATTTTCTGATTCCTTTACCCATGCTAAATAGCATCGTACTTCATCTGGGTTGCAAAGGGAAGAGGAAGCTTCTGTGTAGCACCCATAGAACTGCCCAACATACGCACATTACTGTGCATGTTTTGTATATTCAGGATGAGCAAGACATTTTCTCCATGACTTCTAGACATCAGTCAACCTGGTCAAAATTTCCTGGTGAAAAAGAAGACCTCTCTGAAGTATACATACAAGCTGATATGGCTTCTCCAGGTTGGCATATCATGCTCACTGCCTCTGCAGAGCAGAGCAAAGCCACCATCCCCACTGTCAATTGCTCCACACCCTAGAGAGCATCAGGGCTGAAAGATGAGTGCAGCCAGCTACAAGTGCAGCTAAGTCCTTGCTTCTTCGTTCTTCCAGGGATAGTTTCCCTTCAAACAGCACAGTCAGGATTCTACAATTGATCGTCCTCATGAGACAGTCTTTGAAATAGGAACAATATTTTTCTTAATGTGATTGTATAATATTGTCATGACTTTAGTATTTTTGACAGTGAATTAAGCTTAGCTATTAAAGTGGGTGCTGTGTTGACTCTTCTTTCCTCCTTTCCCCAAAGGCAGGAGTGCGCACAGTACAGAGAGAAGAAGATATTTGCTGCTCTTCTTGGTCTTCAGAAATACAGTGCTCAAAAAGACCTATCCACTCATGTAGCCTCATTTTTCCCCTCCTACAGATAACCACAACATACCAGTTTATTTGGTGTTGCAAGGATGGCAGGCAGGCATGGCAAGATCAAAGAAATTAATTCAGCGCTTGTAATTTTCAGGGTGAAGTCTGATACCTGGCAGAATTTATCCCTTACCCCCAGGACTCACATTTAGAAATGTGTGTATGAAATAGAGGCTTATTGGGGCATTGGGATTCTTAGGCCATCAAAATACTGCCAAAAAGCAGTAGCCACCAAGTTTACATGCTGTTTAGCTCTCTATCCTGGAACAAGGGTGTAGTCATGAAGATCTAAGTTAATGCCAGTTTTTCCCTGGTTTCTTTCCTTACCTTTTTGACAAGTCATTTTGATGTCATCTACTCAAATAGCAGTAATAACTGACTTTGAAGAACCTAGACACATGGCCTATCTTTCATAATCCTACCATAGGTTCTGATTTGCTAAAGGAAGATTATGCAGGGGTGGTTTCAGGCATACTTTTAAATATTTTAAACATTTTTATGTATGATTCATCCTACTTGTCTTGGAAAGTTTTTTTTTTGCCAGAGGGCATGGTTTTAAGTTTGTTGCATTATTCATCCATAATGTCAGTTGACACTTCTTCAAGACAGGTAAGTAAAGTTTAAGAACTAACTGGCATATGAACTATAATGCTTAAGCAGGATCATTTGGGTATGTGGAAGAGCCAGAGATGACATAAGCAGTAAATAGTATGTCTGAGTGTCCCTCACTTACAAAGACCTGAATGACAGTCTCAGCATGTTTTGTATTTAAGAAAAAACAGAATAGTTTTTACGTTTGTCTAATATTCATTTCCTGACCTGTCATTCAGTAACTATTCATGGTTCCATAGTTCCCTTCCATGACACCTCAGCATGACAAACACACCAGGAAATGTGATTTTCAAGGTGTGCATTTCTGGTTGTGATGACAAGCACTGAATAAGCACTTTCTGAGAGACAAAGCTTTGGCCCAGGCACCAGAGAGCATATACCTGTTCATGAAACATAAAATTAGCAGACTGGGTTTCCCAGCCAGTCTGTTAAAATCAGAGTTTGTATTTCTAAATCAAATAACAGCTACATCCAGAGCAGGGATTAAGTCAATTCAGACCTTGTTTACTGCCTATAATTTGAAAGGATTAAAATTATACAGGGTGATATCAAATTTCCTTTCTCCTCCCTGGTACCTTAGAAAAAGGTGCTCCCTGTAGGAAACAAGGGAAAAGCTATCAGTCCTGTTTGACTGAAAAGTCAATACTCTTGCTGTCACTGGATGATCACATGGCAGGAAAGTAAGTCCTTCAGATCAGGGGCAGGAACGGCACACAGGATGATTTTGCTAAGTGGAACTGTTTCATCCAGGCTTACCTGACCTGTACCCCTCCTAATTTCTTAATTTGACTCACCCCTACACTTTCAGGTGTGTTTCCAGTAGGACTGCTTTCCTTGTCCTTGATATTTCAGAATAATTTCATAAGATGCCCCTACAAAGCTTCTTTTTTTTTTTTTTTTTTTTTTTACCATACTTTCATCAGGGTCCATTCTTCATGGTCTCTAGCATGAATAGCACTTATCCATGTGCTGTATCCGAAGCACTGGATTCAGTTGCCTAAACATCTGCAGACTCTGGGAAACATGTACCATGTCTGCAGTGCCAAATGGAGGCCAGGTGGCTTGTCCTAGGAAATGTAAAATGGTATTATTCTCTAAGTCTAGAGAACTGAAACCTACCCACAGACATGTAGATACCAACAAGGTATTTGCAGCAAAACTTCCTCCATTTATCTGTGACAGTTAAGCTGCACCACCTCTTTGGCAGCAGTTAAGGTTTGAAAAGACAAGAACCCAATGGGAAAGAGTCTTTGAATAGATTAGAAATTTATAGATTAAATGGATGCCCTGACAGTTCTACCTAATTTATTTCCATTTATGCCTACATCATATGCATATTATGGCAGTTATAGGAACACATAATTGAATAGTGAGACTGAAATCACCACAGGAACACTCTTCATTATAAAATGCTGAGATTTCCTTTATACCTGTTTTTAAACAAGCAAGGTATTTCCTAAATCTAAATGATGGGTTTTGTGGTTTGTTTTTTTTTTTTCTCTTGGGAGTTGGCTTTTCATTTTTAAAAACAAACAAAAAAATAAATGGAAAGAAATATTTTGTTAAACACAGCAGAATCATCAGAGAGGATGGAATAAAGCTGAAGGTACGACCAAGTGGATATGGAGTGAGTCTGTGTGTGAGACAAGGCTGTCTCAGGTGTGACGCTGCTCAAGGATGAGCAATGATACATGCATCCAATTAATTTTTTTTTTTTTAAATAACAGGATAACAATATACTTTGGTTTAAGTGATAATAGAGATGAATAGTCATTGACAGGACTAATCTCAAAGTTAACCTTGCATAAATTAGCTGAGAATTTGGCCCTTGATTTGGATCTATTTGAATGAAATATTCTCAAGTTCTAATTTTATCTTCTGCCCTATGAATGTAACTGCCATTAATTTCCAGTTATGTGTAGAAAAAGAAATCTTGGCCCAGACATACTCAGCAGTGCAACAACACTTGGCAACAACATATCTATTGCCAGTCATACAGTGAGTGGGAAAATCACCTGCCTGAATATTGAATTTTTTTCATGGAAGGTTTCTATATTTCATGTCCATTGGATCGGCAGGTGTCCTCTTAATTGCAGTATAATCATACCAAGCCTCCATGGGTGAGGAACCCCCCTCAATGGAACCAGGTCTGCAGGAATCCTTCTAGAGCAGTGATGACCTTATCAGCATCATTTGAGCTGCAGTTTTTATTTGTTTGGCATGAAACCCAAATGTCAAGCACACGATTCTTAACATAGGCTCCAACTCTAGGGCTTGAAGTGCAGAGGACTTGATCCTGCACACCTTCCACTTACTTTAGTAGAAAATCTGGATAACTAGAGGAAAGCATTAAAAAGAGCAGTAGGTGCAATCAGGGGAATCTCTAGCCCATGGTGGTGAGGCTTGATTGCAGCCAATGCTGCCCAGAAAACCTGAGGAAGGCTGCTGGCAGCCCTCCAGGAAAGATCACCTTGAGATGGTGCTAAAACACAGTTGGGGTGCACACCCAGACATGGCAGCTTGGAAACACACACAAGTCCATCAACTGAGAAAGAACAGCAGAATTTCAGCCTCACCTTGAGTTGTTATTTACTCTAGCAAATTTCTGGTGAGCATTTAGTGATGTACAGATCGGGTAACAGATAAGACCCCATGACCTGACCTGTTTAGCAGGCTTGCCTTCTTGCCATACATACTGGTCTGGAGTCCAGTCGAGTATGGTTGCTGCCCTGGTTCCATCTTGCTGGAAAGCTATTCCTTAGAAAATCAGGTCAGGATAAAGATGATCCTTTGATAATACAGAGCTATGCACTTATATGCCTCTTCATTACTTTCTTGTAATAACATACTTCCTTATTCATCAACATTGCAAGGGGAAAAGGGCATGGCCACTTCAAGAGAGCTAGGACTGTGAGTTATCAGCACAAGGCAGAGCAGGTTTCACCTGTTCTAGAGCAAGGATCACAAGTTGTCTAGGAGCTGACCCACAACTGCTTCACAAGTTTTCAGGCATGAGTAAACCTGGGAGGTGAATTTCCATGCCCTAACTTATACCTCCTGGACCTGTGAGACAGGTCAAGGCTTTAAGACTAGTGGGGCATATCACAAACAGTAATTCTTTAAAGTTGCTGGAATTGCATGTGGTCAAAGCACGAGACTGGCAAGCAGAAATGCTCGCTTTTTCTTCAGGCTTTAGCAAATGAGCACATGGCATGGCCCCCTTGCTTCTCAATTTCCCTTCTTTCAGAGTAACTGACAATATCAGCCTACCTTGCAGAGCTTTTATGAAGATTCAACATTTCCTTTTCATAAAGCAATTTGAAATCCTGTGCTGATGGATACTAACAAGCCCTCATATATGATAATATACTTAATTTTAAATCAGAAGACATTTTATGCCTTTCCAGAACTCTCATAGCAACACAATTCATTAGAATAGCTAATAAATGGCATGCATTTTTTATCATTCCAAGTTTCTGAAGTACATTTTTTTTTTCAGTTACATTAAGTTATGCAGTGAAATCGTCAATAACTGTTACTGCAACCTCATTTTCAATTTAGGATAGGTTTGTAGCTGGATGCAGGGAACAGAAATTCTTTGTCATTAAAGACTTTGAGATTAATAAGTCTTAACTACTTTTCTCAGTATTCCCCCAACTGCTAGCATGGGCATTCTCAAGTGCCTTCCCAAGAGTGTGCCTTGCCTATTAGATGATTCCCATTAGAGGAGAGTACAGATGTTTCCACAACAGGAAACTTACAGTTCATTGGGTGGGAAACAACTGGTGAACCTGAATTGGCATCGCAGTATACATTGCAAATGGTGTTAAAAATGGAAACAATTAGTCAGGGTCAAATTGCCCTAAACTTGGAGAATGAGTCATGAGGTATTGCTTCACTTCTCAAAATTTATTTAGATATGAGTGGGGGTGTCCACTATCAGAAGAATCACACTTATAGCTTTTCAAAATGAAGCGACTTTTAAAACAATCATCAAAGTACAGATGGACAAATACCACTGTGCACCCTCACAACTTCAGACTTAGCTTTCCAATGACATATTTCAACCTCTAGCAATTTTTCACTGCTGAGGTATAAAGCCCAGGAAGAGCTGGCAGAACCTTCTTCGTGGAGCAGCACAAGCACTGCCAACCACAATCCATTTATAAGGGCTCCCCTTCCTCTGTCTTTCTATTACCTCCCAAATTGAAACTGAGAAATGGTCTGATAAGCAGAGCTGCTGAGCCCATTTGCCCTCTTTGCTGCTTTTCCAGGTTTGGAGTGCAGAACAGCAGGGAAGAGGGCTGACAAACAGAACTGTGGGCCTGAGCTGCTATGCCTGAGGGCTGGCAAACTGGGGAGAGCTGCAAGAGGAACATGATCACCTTCATAGAGTGAAGTATATCTTTTAGTGAACTGTATAATTTTTGAGAATTCCTCTGAGTCCTGGGTTTGGTTATGGTCATAGGCAATGTATATTTCCTTGCACTGTCCTAAGGACGTTGAAACATTAGTATATCACAGAAAAGTCCTAGTAGCAAAAGTTTCCATCCCTGAGAAGCACAGCAGAGGCATACCACAAGCTCTTGGTTTGCGTCTCTCACTACTCCTACTGTGACCTTGGGACGTGGGGCTCTCAAGATAGCATATCTCGTGTTGGGTAAACTGCAGTAGAGCTGGCTACTGCAGCATGGAGAGGGCAATGTCAGCAAGGCAGGGTGGATGGTAGATGATACGAAGACTCTTCCCTATCTCTGCAAATGTCTTGGCAGTCTCACCTTTCTCACCCCATCCCCATGCTCCAAGGATGCTGGCTGTCATTCAGAGGATTGTTCAAGGCAGCAATTTATCTGATGAGGAGGATTTTTGTTGATGAGAAAAGTTATACTGCAATCCTTTTATAGGTGCTTTACAGAGAGTTGAAGGAGCCCAAGGCATAAAGGGGATGTCATGCAACTAAGATAAAAAGAACAAGTCAGAAATTAAAAAAAAAGAGAGAGAAAAAAAAATCTAAGACTTTTGAATCTTTGTGTCCCCCTGCAATCAGAAGTCCATTGGCACAGAGGGGTTTCCTTAATTTATGTTTAGCAGAAAAGACACATAATGGCTCATTATTCCTTTCTACTGTCTTAGAACAGAGAAGACATCTTGATTTCCTTGCATATACACCAGCCACCTTCCATACCTAGACAGTACCTGAAATTGAATTATGCAAAGTGAATTATTCCTGTAATGGCAGGACAATTAATGTGTGCAGCTGACAGCAAGACAGAAAGAGAGCTCTCCTTAGAAACCAGTGCTTTATTGTCAGCCACCTTCTTGCTGAGGAGCCTTAGGGCTGACTGAGGCTTGAAAGACAGTCTGCTGAGATGAGCATGTGGTAATACCTCCGCCAAAGAAAGCTGCCCCTGTTCAGAAGGACATCAGCGTTACCCAGAAACAGCAGTTTCCCCTAGCCTCTAGCCTACATCCTCTGTATTGTTAATATGTCCAAGAGCGATACATGCACCACCTGACAAGTTGGAGAGATTATTTCATTACTTATGCACAGTTACATCCTATAGACATCAGTATTACATTTAGATACAGACTTCTTACGGAATAGCACCTTGAAGACTACTCATTGCCTTTGATTCATGATAAGGATACTTAATTTGCGGACACACACCCCCCTGCGCCCCTTTGCATATTCAGTCTGTCTTACTGCCTATTACTCCATGCATTGCCCTGTCCTATGCAGCTGCATCAGAAGTTTGATCTCAGAGAAACATTTTTACCAAGCTAGAAAAAAAAAAAAAAAGCTATGGTTCTCTGAAGTTCCCATTGGCTCCTGTGGAGTGCAACAACACACAGTGGATATTCAACAGCCTACTGTTTGTGATGGTTTTCCCCACCTCTCATCTTCTGACACAAGAACTTCACCAGAAAAGATATCCCATACTGAATATGAACGTTTCCATTATTCTTGGTGTGTCTCAGAGTGTGATAACTCTCACAGAAAATAAAGAATTTCCAGCAAAACCAGGTATTTTCCATCTATAGCAGACACAGCAATAGAAGCAGCTAAGAAATGGCATCTTTGCAATGAAATGATTTGTCAAATCAGAAAAAGCAGAAGGTGCAAAGCCACTGGTAATATTGGATCTTGTGCAGATTTCTAGCTAATCCCCAAACAGTTTGCTTATTGTAACTGCAGCTCCACTTACTAGGAAAGGGTCATGTTTTACACTCCAAGATCAATACTCGTGGTTATTTATCACTCTGATATCACTCTGATAATTGATGAGTTTTAACTATAAATACTAGATATTAGTCAATGGGCAGGTACTTTTGATTAAGACTACTGAAGTCAAAGGTCTTTTGGGGAAACTGTATAAACACTGAACATACGTGGACATGATTGATAATTCTATAGCATACACCTTCTATGCAAATACCACACTTTCCTACCGTACTGTATTAAGGCTCCATGTGGTGGAATCCATGGCCCAAATGCTATATAGATGTCTGAGGTCTCTTATTCCTCAAAACATTTCCATTCGTTGTTCATTTTTAACTCTAACTGTAGATGAGGGGCAGAAATATTTCAATTTAAGTTTTTTATTATTATTTTTGTAAGCCAAAATTAGGCTGTCGCTCATTCAAATCCATCTGGCAATCTGAATATTCGCATTTGTTACAGGAAGGAGTGATTACGATTTGTTCCAAATAACTGCTGCTTGAATTAACTGAGATCACAGATAAATGCAGATTTCCTCTACTTCATAGGCCTTAGGGGAGGTTTAAAGTACAGTGGCTGTTTTTGGAGATACTTCCTCTGCAGAGAAGGTGCAGTCCTCTAACGGGTACATGCCACAAATACTTACTGCTAATTCAGCATCAACTGAAGGGTGTATCTACACTAGTGTTTAAGTTCATATCAGGAGGGCACTCTGGAAGTGAACTACTAGTAATGCTCACTTTACTGTGCTTTGGGTCACACCAGAAAACTGCCTTGGTATGCACAACCTGGATTCTTTGCAGATTAAACTAAACTGCAAGACCAATAGATGAGCCACTAATGGGAACTCAGTTCTCCACACCAATCTAGAAATAGACTGGAGTGAAATCCCCTGGAAGGTGTGTAGTATGGACAGCTGATCCACAGCATCAGCAGTTTTGTTCTAGACGTCCATTCTCATCATGCCCCACTATTCGGTAAGGCAATCATTTTCTAAAATGCTAGGTTACTGTAATTTGAACAAGTTTTCACAGAAAAAGCACTGGATAAATCTGGTAGCTGATATGTTTACCTAGTCCTGTTTCTCCCTGCCATGAGCTCAAAGACAAATTCTAGCTATGGAAGTTATAGATAGAAGTTATTATGCTGTCATCAAATATATTAGAGGTAAAAGATCTGCTCAGTTACAGGGTTTCAAAATATTTTTCCCTTAAAGAACTGCTAGAACATTAAACAGAACATAATATGAAGGCTATTTTAAAACATAAAGTTCATATATATTACTTCATCAGGCATGTTGTTTGAGTAAAGAACAAGTTCTTCTTTTGAGTAAAGCTGATACTTAATGATTTCCAAGAAGCTATACCATATTCTGCCCTGATTGACAGGATGCTAATTATTATGAATAACCTGGAGTATTCAGTGCGTGTGTTGCTTACCATCACAGATGAAGTCAGTGGCTAAGCCAGCAGCAGAACAGAGGAATTTTGACCACAGTGTTCTTGATTGCTTTAACCATAAATGTTACCTCATAAAGTCACTGGCTAATGACCAAAAAACCCCTCATGCTTTAAAACCGTTAATCAAATTATTCAGCAATCAGCAGGGGAAAGCAGAGGACTGATCACATTCAGGCCCAAATCACCCTCTGCCCCATTAGTTTTCTTCCTATACCCTACAGAGTCATATGAGTATTGAGCAGGATTCACCCTCATCTCCACCAGCACTACACCTTAATTAGCCAGATGGTTGCTCTGGCTCCAGTCTTGCAGCGCATATTGCTTGACAGAGTTCCCTGCCTCTGCAGCACAGGCAGTGTGGCATTGGGCATGAAGCAAGGCAGTAGAGCTCCTCCATTCTCCCAAAGGGGAAAAAAATTAATTCTAGTAGGTTTTATCAGACTCTGGAAAGTGCTTTGTAACCTGAACGAGCAGCAACCTGTTCAAAGACACTGCTGTGTCACTATCAATTACCTGTGAAGCATCACCAGGACAGGCAAAAGCACTTGAGGTGCTAAAAGTAGCTAGGTTTTATATGATCTCCCATTATCTCATTACAATGAATTAATAAAACAATAACTTGAATGAAGCAGGGTGCTATATCAGTAATTGGTCTTGATACACTCTTCTTTTTAAATAGGAATTTATCGGTCCAGGATACAGGCAGGCTTCAGAAGAGGGATTGTAGCATGATGAGAATCAGTGCCCCCAAATAAGTATCACATGTACAATGTGTTTTACACTCAGATATCTGGGCACAATTCCCTTACTACCCAGAACCCAGACTTGGCCCCATTAAACTCAAAAGGCAATTTATCACAGAGTCCAATAAGAGTATTACAGGATTGCTGATTGCTTTCTCTCTCTTTACTTTGTTGTTTCTCTCTGTTTTGCTTCTTGTCCTGCAAGGAGCTTTGATTTAGCTGCAGAAAGACAAGTGGTTACCTCGTAAAGTGTGTACGTGGGGGAGGATTTGTCCATGCAATGCCAAGTACTGCTGCAGGAGCTGGTGCTGACACCAAGCTACTGCAACCTCTGAGCGCTGGGCTTGAAAAACTCAACTTCACACTCCGATGGAGAGATAATTTGTGTCACTTAAACAACCTCATCCTTCACTGCTTCCACTGCAGGGACTGAGACAAGCGTTT
The DNA here is from genome assembly GCF_030463565.1 of Pelecanus crispus. Classification (NCBI taxonomy): domain Eukaryota; kingdom Metazoa; phylum Chordata; class Aves; order Pelecaniformes; family Pelecanidae; genus Pelecanus; species Pelecanus crispus. The sequence continues at coordinate 54,250,971 of NC_134648.1, forward strand.
CCATGGTGCAGAACAGCACCACGCATGCCTCAGTGAAATCAGAAACAAACCCCTCTTCTCTCTGTTGGGTAAGTCCCATTATGCAGCTGTAGCTGCTGATCCATTAGAATATTGCCTCAGATCTTCAGAGATTACTTTTAAGGTGCATCTTTTTTTTTTTTTTTCCCCGCAGACCAGTTGGTAATATACAAGGGTTTAATATGGAACTTAGTATAACTAATTATATTGTAATAGTCTAACTAAGTATGCTGATGGGGAAAGCAACAATGATGAAGAGAAAAAATGAATGAAAAATGTTTATATCCATGGAAAACTTTCCTATTATCAAACATGATAGTTTCCCAAAATTGGAAGGGAACTAAAAGAAAATATGAGCTTCCTGGATGGTAGTAAACAACGCACCATCACCTCTGTTTCCACAAGCTCTTAGCAACAGCTCCTACACTGTTTCCACAGGAACTAAACAGAAAAAGAAAACCGACCCAAAGGGCCACTGAGTCAATGCAATCCGTTCTTGATATTTCAGAAAAAGGAAAGCCTGGGGTTTATCCACAGCCACAGTTGCTTTCAGGTGCACCTGTTCCAGCATGGCCTTCTCCATGGGCAACAATGTCTTCAGAGACACACCTAGTCCAGCGTGGCCTTACCCACAGCCACAGTCCCTTCAGAAGTAAACCCACTCCAACATGCCCTTACCCATGGCTGCAGTCTCGCCAGGGGTGTACCTGCTCTGTCGCGGGCTTATCCATGGCTGCACGCTTTGAGGTGCTCCAGCATGACCTCATGCACAGCCACTGATGCTTCAAGGTGTACCTGCTGCAGCATGGACTTATCCACAGCCACAGATGCTTTGAGGTGTACCTTCTCCAGTGTGGACTTATCCTTGGGCCACGATCCCTTCAGAGATATACCTGCTGTGGCACAGACATAACCATGGCCACAGACACTTCAAGATGTACCTGCTCTGGCATGGGCTTGTCCATGGCCACAGATGCTTCGTGGTGTCCTGCTCCTGTGTGGACTCATCGACAGGTCACAGTCCCTTCCACTCGAGTTCACACTGGAGTTCCAGCCTGTCCAGTACAGCAGCACAGAAACAGCAGTGATGCCCTGGCCATCTGCCAGCCCAGGCACACCGCCATTGCTGTTATCAGAATGTTCCCAGGCACAGCAGAGTCAGATGATAAGCAGTACAGCACCACGGCAAGCAGCAAAAGCAAAAAAGCAGCCACCAAGAAGCACTAGACTCTAATACACAGTGAGGCAAGCAAGCACCAAGGCAAGCACAGAAGCCTGCCGATTAATAGCTAAACAGCAATAACAGCAATAAATTCAATCTAGCACATTCCAATCAAACCTGTCGTTATCTTGAACCCTTCGAGCCCCACACTGGGCACCAAAAAGAGCTGTCATTTTAACCCCAGCCGACAACTAAACACCACACAGCTGCTCACTCACTCTCCCCCGGTGGCATGGGGGAGAGAATGAGAAGAGTGAAAATGAGACAACTTGTGGGTTGAGGTAAAGACAGTTTAATAGGGAAAGCAAAACCCACACACACAAGCAAAACAAAACAAGGAATTCATTCACTACTTCTCATCAGCAGGCAGGTGTTCAGCCATCTCCAGGAAAGCAGGGCTCCATTACGCATAACAGTTACTTGGGAAGACAAATGCCATCACTCTGAACATCCTCTCCTTCCTTCTTCTTCCCTCAGCTTTTATATTGCTGAGCATGACATCATATGGTATGGAATATCCCTTTGGTCAGCTGGGGTCAGCTGTCCCAGCTCCGTGCCCTCTCAGCTTCTTGTCACCGCCAGCCCACTCGCTGGTGGGGTGGGGTGAGAAGCAGAAAAGGCCTTGACCCTGTGTAAGCACTGCTCAGCAGTAACTAAAACATCCCTGTATCATCAACACTGTTTTCAGCACAAATCCAAAACATAGCCCCATACTAGCTACTACGAAGAAAATTAAGTCTGTCCCAGCCAAAACCAGCACAGACACTCAAGTCCATCAGGTTTCAGGGGAGGAATCATTGAACATAAAGACATTTTATTGTGAATCATGTTCTTTGGGTGGGAGACTCAAGTAAAGATTAAATAAAGGTTTGAAGCATTTTTCATGACAATATCACACCTGGCAAATTTCCAGAGAGAAATAAACCCTGAGATCTAGGAGACAGACTGAAAGCTTCTCAAAGACAAAATGAAAAGCTACATTCAGCTCCATTAAAAAAAATTATACCATTTTAGAAGAAATGCAGAATATAAATCTAGTCAGAATGAAGTTAGGGCCTGACTAAAAGCTAAATTTCTCTTGTAAATTTTGTGGCTTTGTATTTCCATTGCCATATTTCATCTACAGCATAAACATAGAAAATACAGCCTTAGTGCCAGGCCTAAAAAAGATTTAAAGTTATTCCCTTTTTGAGCAACGCTTTTGCAGCACTCTAGATATACAATATTTGCAGATTTTAAACACTGTCCGTTAGACATATAGTTATCCAAAGTGTTCTTTTTTTCAGACTAATACTTCAGCTGCCTCACAAAACCTTCTCTTTTAGGGTTTCTAGTTGAAAGATTTCCTTTTTTTATCACAATGATGTCACAGATTAGTGAGGGTGGCTACTTTCTCCCCACCCCCATTATCCAAGATTTTGTTTTATGTGGTTAGTTTCATTTTTCATCCTCTGCTTTCAAAATTAACTCAGCTGTGGATGAAGATATATATCCTATTAGAGCTATCCCTTTGGGGAATGCCTACAACAGCTGCAGCTGCCATTTCATTTCTCCTTAATACCCTTGTGTCCTAGAATACAAATAAAACAAATGTTGGTATCTTGTCCACTGCACACCCCACATCGTATTATTTTAAACATACTGTACAGCTACATAAAATGCCCCTGATAAGACATTGTTAGTCACTTGCAAAGAAGCCATTAGAATTACAGTTTGTGCCTCCATAATCCATCCTGGAATAATGAAACTCCACACTGAATACCAATAAATGATCCAAGATCTCATAAGCCTTCTTAACTCTGAACCGTGAAATATTAAAATACTGCAGAAACCATGACAGCTGACAGGTGGAGTCATTAGAAAAATGTATGCAAATCCAGCAGCAAATGACACTGCATAAAGTGAAGGGGTTTACAGCTAATGGCTTGCACCGATGCGCAGTCCCATATTCTGAAAAGAAAATGTCTAACATTTGTATTGATGAGAAGTAAAACAGTAACATGTTTAATTCAGATACCTTTTGTCCTGCACTGAACTCAAACTTGGGAGATAGACTTAAAAGCCTAATAATAGAGATCTCAGATCTTGCTTATGCTTACATTTTGACATGTCAGCTTATGTATTTAAAATCCAGCTAAGGATAAGAACCCAACATATCATCAGCACTGAATTTCCATCTGCAAGTAAAGATACTCTTACTGACTAAAACAAGACTTTGTCTTGTTCCTGTGCAGTCAAGTAGCAAAGAAAAAGAATTTTAGAGTCTTTGGCTGATACTGTCTCATATATTTGCTACTTCCCTCCCCCAGTAGTGGTACAGTATACCAAAAGAGGAGCTGATGATAACCAGTATATTAGCAGGGAATGTAAGGGCACACTCAATGAAGTAGTTTAGACACATGACTGCAGGAATGGAGTTCATGATGCTACATTTCTTCTGCTGCAAATGGGGATACAGACTGGGACTGAAGACTGGGATTCACAGCCAAGCACTCTCAAAGGGAAAGGATGAGGAGGAAGAACAGCCAAGCCCAGCTGAGAGGATAGGTCTTGAACTACAGCCTGCCTAAGGCTGCACAAAACCCATTATGTACAGTTCCAAAAACCATCCAACCCTTAGCATGATTGTGGCAAGGGCTGCATTTCTGTAGTACCTTCAGCCCAAGTGCAATGAATGTTAATGAATTTATCATTGTAATACTGAAGTAAAGGAATTTTATCATCCTCAAACTACAACTAAGGACATGCTGACAAGGAAAAGTGCTGTTCTAAAGTGTGTCCTGATGTGCACACGTTTAGCCTCTGACAAAACCAGGAGTCGGGGGCAGTTGTCTGAATTCCCGATTTTAAAGCTTCAGCAAATATATTGTGCTTATTCCAAAGTATGGCACAGTGGCTTAAAAAGAAGAGAAAAGCAGAGGTCTATTCAATTATCATCGTACTAAAAGTGAGTTGTACTCGGATTATATGGGATTTCAGGATCAAAGTAAAACTGATCCAGAAACCTAGCCACTTTTAATTGCTTTGAAACTGTATTTTTAATTAAAATACTCTTTCTCCAAGTGTATCTGCATTTTCCTTGAACCAGATTTTAAAAGCATACAGGACAGTTTTAGTAGACAAGGATTATAAAGTCAATATTTTGATTAATATAAAGTCCATTCAAAACTGCAAAGTAAGACTCCATTAACGTTTCTTTCATCCATTCAGTAACTTGTACCACGCAAACTGGCATCATCTGCAGCATCACTAACAATCTCAAACACAGTTACCTCCCCGCACTCATCAAATCCGTACCAATTACCTAATAAGGGGAGTTCATTGTGGATTAAGATACCCAAGTGCTAAAAAAAGAACATATCCAGGGAATGCTTCTCCCTGAGATTCCATTGATGGTCTTCTCAAAAAAGAGAACACAATAAAGTAACTGCAATAATCACTTGTCTTCCAGGTTGTATGGCTTGGCAACTTTTACTAGTCATCTCAAACTCATCTGTAAACAGTGGTACAAAAAGAGGTGCTGGTTCCTGCAAGGGCTGCACCTGCTCATCAGGTAATAAATACTGTGTATTTCCATGGGTCACCATCACCCCTTGGTAATGGCATTTGCTTACAGCTGACCAGGGACCTGAAGCTGTAACCAAGGATGGGAAGGCTGGTGACTGAAAGGGGAAACGAGGACAGGGTGCCGTGCTCACGGCAGAGCCCTACAGAATATGGGAGAAGAGACAAACTGGGTTCTTTTTGCCAGTCTTGCCACTGTGCCTCTGCTGTTCTCAAAGCATGAAGCAGTTATGAGATCTCATGATAACTGGTATCTCTAACTTCTCCTCATTCATGTCCTTCTTCAGAGCTCTTCCTCCACTATATCTGTTAGTGACTATTCACAAAATTCAGGTGACCAACTCCTTCACACAGAAAAAGAAGTAAAGAGAAAATGCCATACAGGAGGTATGCGACCATATTAATGATAGTTTTGGGTCTTCTGGCTGTCTTAGTTTTATCCGTGCCTTCTAGAGTACCAACTGTTCATGACAAAGATAATTATAAGTGAATAACACTGTTTCAGTCATTCCCCAGACTATCTGTACATCCACAGTGAATTTACTTGATAGTTTTGGCCAGATTTCTATGGCTAGATCCTCAGCACTGCTGGGAGGGTAATGCTGGTGATGATACAAGATTTTCTAGCCATGGAGCCAGACTCTGAGCACCACATTCTAGCCTGGAGAAAGCACCTCGAATCCCTGTTCCAGGAACTTGTTAATTATTTATGCAAAGTGAAACAGGTCAGACAGAAGTTTACCTGCACAGAGAGGAGGAAAACCAGAAAACATGCGATTAATCCTGCTGAGAAGGACAGGACTGAATCTGTTTCCTGTGTCCTGGGAGAAAATCCTCACCACACAGTTACTGGCTTAAGGGCTTCTGCCTCCAAGATGGTGACTCACTCATCACCTTTTTCAGTCTTACATACCCACAAAGTGTATTTTATTGCAGATCCCAATGGAACACCCCATGCAGAAATACAGCTCTCATTCCAGTGTGAAACAGTTCCATTTTAAAATGTCTTTGTCCTCGCCACTCTTCAGATAGACCTATCTGTTTGGTCCATTTTCAAGGATTTATTTGGTGATTGAGAAGTAAATAATCATTTGGTCATTCATAATGTAATAAACCTACAAATAAACCAAAAAGGTTTCTTAAAGAGGAATTTTGCAAGAGGAATAAATAGGCAGATAAAACAGAACTGCTATCTCCCTATGGCTTACGGAAGATACCAGACACCTGCAAGTAGAGTCCAGAGAGAAATGTTACCCTTTTCAGTAACTGCTTTGAGTGTTATTCTTTTTAATCTGCTAATGAAGGAGCTGCATTGTTCCTCGGTTTGCAGAGTTCCACTGGACATCATAATGACAGATCAATCTCACAAACATAACCCTCAATTTTACTTGAAATGAGGATATGGCATAATTTCCACTCTTGGTTGTGCTGATAGTATCCATAATCAGCAAAGTGATTTCCAAAGAGAACAGAAGGCAGAGAGCTTGCAATGAGAAACATGCAGAATCCACAGATAAAAACAAGAAACTGATGGGCAATGTGTGTGGTAAAATATGCCTGGGTCTCAAGCAATGATGTATCATGTACTTGAGAAATGACATATGGCACTTGCCTACAACCCTGGCTGGCTAAACGCCCAGTGCAATGTGGATTATACATAATTGCTTCACACCAGTGAAAAACCCCTTCTACATATTATAAACATATTCATATTGACTCCTTACTTATGAGACAAGAGATAGTGACAAGGAAAAGTAATTTTAGAGAGGAGCACAGTGGGTTGCAGTACAATTGGTGCAATGTTTTATGCAATATATTACATTGTCTATCTACACAGCACATCTTGAGATGTGTCCAAATATTAATAGTCTCTAATTTCATGCTCTCCATATAAATATGTATTATCAAATAAACAAAATTCCCTTCTATATGTTGTGCAGGAGTGAGTGTTTATTGATATATTTCTTACTGGATACAAGACAAGACCCCTTAGTACCTGGGCAGGCCCACAGACCAACCTTCCTCAAGTTTTCTGCAGTGTGAAAAGAAAAAAATAGCCCAGTATAGCTATCTTATTAATTTAATCCAGAGCTGCTGCAGGAAAAAAGAAAAACCCTGTTGCTCCCTACTTCTTACTGATTTTTATTTAATTGTCAAAAGTAACATTCAGAGCTACTTACATGGCTGCAGCTGTCTGCCAGCCTTGAGCTTAGATCAGGGGCCTCCTGTCCATATCTCTGAAGCTACTTATGGGCCAGGAACACTTGAATTCCATTTTATGCTACTTGCTTTTGTTTAGGATATGCTCATTGTATGTTCTTATATTTTGAAGATTTCCTTCAGTGACTTCTGGGGACATTGTGGTGCTTCAGCAGCAGCAGAATACAAGCTCCCAGCTCCACATTTCCTGAAAAACCTTTCCATCATCTCCTCCCAACACCACCACTTCCTTACCTATAATTATGTTATTCAGTTCTTACTACCAAGTGCTAGAATTATAGAAACAGCTCATCTGAAATGTGCAGAGTGTTTGCTTGTAAAACATTTGGCTCCGCCCTTGCAGGAATAAAGCTGTTTTATGCTGTAAATAAGGAGCAGGTTGCAATGCCACATGGCTGCTCATTATCACTACATGAAACTAGCTAAAAAAAAAGCACATGCCCCATGAGTTTACTCTTAAATGGTCTGGGCTCAGTTTCCCTGACTCTTGCATTTCCACAGCTCAACATGTGTGATTGTGAGACACCCAGCAAGATGGCAGGAAGAGTAGGACAGATGTCTGCCACTTGTCAACAGGAACCAATAGCAGGAAGGTCATCGGATTATCATCCAAATTTCTTCAACTGCTTTCATGAACTGTATCCTCTGACTTTCATTATATATTCACTTGCAGCCTTTGCTTCTTGTCTGCTGCTCCTGGCATACATCTGGGTGTTGTCAGGGTCCATAAATCTGTCTAAGTACTGCCAACTGTTACCCATATGAATTCCAAAACACGACTTCATTAGATTTAGATGGATCAGAAGAAGAATCTGATTCTATTTCCAGAAAAGTCTACCTAACTTCTGTCATGTATATCAAAGGGAACAGACCACCTGGAGAAGCCAATAATCTTTTTCTAAACATCCATTTGAAGCCACTTTTTTTTTTTTTTTTTGAGGTCATCTCAGTTCCTTAGTTCTACCTTGTTGTGACTTTGAAAAACACCAAAGCAATGATTAGCAATTTACAACTTCAATGCACTGGGTAGCTATAACTGAATTGAGTTCTCACTGCTTTGCTGGGAAGCTGTTAGTTTCCTTATCCCATTTTGCAGACAGAGAAACTGAGGCACCAAACTGGTCAACTGTATCATGTGTATTTAATTTGTTTAAATTTCTCAAGATTTGGTCCTTCATTACACTCTTGAGACTTTAGTCCTTTGTTAAATTTTACATTATTTTTTCTTTCAACATTTTCAGAAATATTTTGAGGTTTTCTAGTTAGTTCTTGAACTGAAATAATCTCACAAATGCACTAGTGCATCTGCATCTGATGAATCAATTTCCAAAATGTCCATGAGCAGCAGGCACTGAACAAGAAATGATAAATAAAAGTTTCTATTGATGGACCCAATTTAGTTGATGTCTTAAAACACTTCACAAATATGGACACGTGAAATGTTTCTCTTTTTAGAGATGGGGAAACTGAGGCACAAACAGATTAGAAAAACTAGACAAACAAGCAGCAAAATGTGGAAGAAAGCCCAGATTTCCTGATTTTCATCCCATTAGTCATTCAATGCACTAAATCAGAACAGCCAGACTGAATTCTGATCTGATTCTTAAATGTTTATGCATATGCAGAAGCTTTTGAAATTTTCAGGTCTTTTTAATAAGTTTGAATAAACAAGTAGCATATAAAAAGCCACCTTTTGTAGTGATAGAGATATTACAGATCACATTTGAGAATGTCAAATGTCAAAACACATTATGTCAAATGAATAAACAGTAAGGGGACTATTTTAAGCAGTGCACACTACGCTGTGAAGCTTTTAAACTGTGATTTACCTCTTTCTTCTTCATGGTCTCAGATTAATAATCTCAGTATTGAGAAATGTTGGCAAATTCTTAATCTGCATGTATTAACATATTGCAGATTCAATGCACACACATGCATGCACACACACACGCAAAACCGAGAACCAGGCCAGTTTCCAGACTAAGAACTATCAGTTCCATGAAGTCTCACACCAATACAAAAGCTGCACATGCCTCGGGTACTTCCAGATACCTGAGTTCAATAAATATGTCAACCAGGTCTTTTACAATGCCATTTTATTTTTCCTTTCCCACTGAATGGAGAACAGAACAGATGGTTCAGGCAAGTGACTGCTACTGATTCTAGCTTCACTTGTCATCAAAAGACCCAGCTATCTGAACTTTATGCAAGGACTGTGAGAAATGTGGATAGCTGCTTCCTTGTGTGATGAGCTTATTGGTCCCAGTTTGTATCAGATCAATGGATGTTTGCTGTCTGTTTGCTTTCTTTTTATTAATTCTGTGAACCTCTGCCATTTTGAGAAAGAGAACATAATATACAAGACAATATTGAGAAATCTTAATCACAGACGCTACATATGTCCAGCTTTCAAATGGATTAATGATAAACACAAAGTCCACTTAGTGTATATTCTGCATATTCTAAAAAACTTGGCCAAATGGTAATAAATATAGGAAATCTAAGATGATTTTTTTCAAGCCTGGCAGTTGTCGCAAGTGTATACAAAATTTTATTTCTTTATGGCCAATTAATGTTTACTATGCAAACAGCAGCTGAATGTAGGCCCTATTCATCCTTTCTAACACTAGATTTGGTTTTATTGCTGTATGAAAAGCATTTAACTGCCGTATTGTGGTGGGCTGACCCTGGCTGGATGCCGAGTGCCCACTAAAGCCGCTCTGTCACTCCCCTTCTCAACTGGACAGGGGAGAGAAGTTATAACAAAAAGCTTGTGGGTTGAGATAAGGACAGGGAGATCACTCAGCAATTACCATCATGGGCAAAACAGACTCGACTTGGGGAAAATCAGTTTATTCAGTCAAGTCAGAGTAGGATAATGAGAAATAAAAACTAAATCTTAAAACACCTTCCCCCCACCCCTCCCTTCTTCCCAGGCTTAAAATCACTCCCGATTTTTTCTACCTCCTCCCCCTGAGCAGCGCAGGGGGACGGGGAATGGGGGTTGTGGTCAGTTCATCACACGTTGTCTCTGCCGCTCCTTCCTCCTCAGGGGAGGGCTCCTCACACTCTTCCCCTGCTCCAGCACGCGGTCCCTCCCACAGCAGACAGTCCTCCATGAACTTCTCCAATGTGGGTTCTTCCCACGAGCTACAGTTCTTCATGAACTACTCCAGCGTGGGTCCCTCCCATGGGGTGCAGTCCTTCAGGAGCAGACTGCTCCAGTGTGGGTCCCCCACGGGGTCACAAGTCCTGCCACCAAACCTGCTCCAGCGTGGGCTCCTCTCTCCATGGGGCCACAGGTCCTGCCAGGAGCCTGCTCTAGCGTGGGCTTCCCATGGGGTCACAGCCTCCTTCGGGCACATCCACCTGCTCCAGCGTGGGGTCCTCCATGGGCTGCAGGTGGATATCTGCTCCCCCGTGGGCCTCCATGGGCTGCAGGGGCACAGCTGCCTCACCATGGTCTTCACCAGGGGCTGCAGGGGAATCTCTGCTGTGGTGCCTGGAGCACCTCCTCCCCCTCCTTCTCCACTGCCCTTGGTGCCTGCAGGGTCGTTCCTCTTGCATATTCTCACTGCTCTCTTTAGCTGCAGTTGTGCAGGTTTTGTTTCCCCTTCTTAAATATGTTATCACAGTGGCGCTACCACTGTCGCTGATTGGCTCGGCCTTGGCCAGCAGTGGGTCCATCTTGGAGCTGGCTGGCATTGGCTCTATTGGACATGGGGGAAGCTTCTAGCAGCTTCTCACAGAAGCTACCCCTGTAGCCCCCCGGCTACCAAAACCTTGCCACACAAACCCAATACACATATTTTTAAAATTCTGTTAACATAACACAATTCTGGAACATTGTGACAAATTCTAGGAAAAAGACAAATCACAACTAATAATAATATGTGATAAAACATCACAAAAAATTTTGTCAAAAAATTATCAGTTTTGGGAGAAGGGGTCTTCCAAAATCAAATCATGAAATCTGAAGCCATAATGGAAATATCTGGAAACACATGACTTTCACTCCAAAGAAGCAATTTTTTTTTTTTTTTTAACTTGACTATTGTTGACTGCTTCTATACCCAATTACCATGATATAAGAGTCATGCTCATTCAAGATGTGACAGGAGTTCCCCATGGAGAGAGATCCTGGGCCATTACATCTATGTCAACAAGGTTTAGCGTGACTTGGGATAGAGGAGGGAGTGGCACACAGTATGCACAGCGAGACAGTCAGCTGGAGTAGCAGTTTAGCCACGTGAACCATCCAGGCCATCTCAGGATGCATGAAAGGACCTCAGAAATCCACACAACAGTTTCATCTCCACCTCTGCATTGACCAGAAATATGATATACAACTTTAAGTGCATGTCAGTCAAATCCAATCCTTTCTTCACTGTCCTTTATGGAAAAATCTTTCCTGCTATCTCTGAGTAACTCTTGACATTGCCAAAGCTCTTGGTTGAACCTGCTGTTCCTTGCAGAAACGCAGAAAGAAGAAAAGCTGTAGCTGGTCCACAAACAGTATCAATGATATGATCCTGTGTTTAAGCTGTTTGTTTCTTACCTTAAGTTTAGTGCCATTTCTAGCTGTGTCTGTGTATGAAGTTGTGCTAGATTTACACAAATAAAAAAATGTACCTTAAGTATTTTAACAGAGGTGGTAGGATGTTAGATTATGTATGCATGTATATAAAAATACCTACCATTGTTTGTGTCTAAGCATCACTGAAAATTAGTAGAGAAAATTCAACCAAATCAGGTGACATTTTTTCCTCTGTGTCCTTGTGATTACAGGAATATGACTATTTGAGTAGGAGGTGTCTTCTGACTACTGATTTTTTTACACTTAGAGCTGAATACCATCAAAATACAGAATCTGAAATGAAATATCATTGCTGTACTTTAGCCCACAAGACTTCAGGGTGTTCAAGACCAAGACACCAATATGGGGGATGCAGGTTCTCCTCTGTAAGAGGCTCAAACCTGCCTAACAGGAGAGCTGCATTCACAGGTCCTAGCTTTCTGGCTTCAGAGAAGCAGAAAAATCTCATTAGAAATTTTCTATGCAGCCAAATCTGCTCTCTTCTGCCAACTTGACAGCTATCTAGCAGGCATGGGTAGCCTCCGAAATGATCAGCCAAAGACCAAGACAGTCAATAACTCCAGTTGTTCCCATGCTGTCAGCAACTGCATGTTGTGTCTCACTCCAGGATGCCCCTTGGGCATTAAAAGCTCAAACTTTTGTGGATGGTGTAAATTAAGGAAAAACTCAGCATAAATTAAGGAGTACTGAAGTGAAAAGTATGTGGAGGAAGCAGCTGGGCTGGGGTGTCAGCATGTGGATGAACCGAGAGTGAATTTTGAAATGAGCCATTGATACATTTTATGTGGATGTGCAAGTTAAGACTGGGCCCAGCCCTGCAGGACAAACTGTTTTTCCACCCTACAGGGAGATCTCTCTGCGTATACAGCACGAAAGAGCATTCCCAAATGAGCTTTATGTTGACTTTTCTGGTATAAACAAATACCAAGTTGCATTTCACATTTTATTAAGAAAATCCAATCTGGTGAGAGTTGGAAATGGAACTGAAAGGAAGCAGCAGGGTGCAGCAATGGCTGGCAGCTCCCTGTGGTGTGGGGTGCCCCAGGAGGGCAGGGCAGGACCCCCAGCCCCGTCCCGTCCCACCGCCCTGGCCAGGAGCAGGGCACCGGGGACACCAGGGGCAGCCCCAGCCCCAGCCATCGGGCACTGCCCTGGGGATGGGGACGGGCCGAGGCTGGGCTGGGCCATGGCCCCGCGGGTAGGCCTGGCCTGGCAGCGCCCATGGCCGGGCCGGGCAGGGCTGTGGGGAGCTGGAGACCGGCCCTGCTGCGGCACTGCTGGGGCAGGGGCTGACGGCCCTGGGGGCTGCCATGGGCTGTGGGTAGCGTGGGGGAGGCCCCATATTGGACAGGTTGGGGCCTGTAGGGCCTATTAGTGCCCTGACAAAGAGCTCCTCATCCGTGTTTGCCTGTTGCTAAATCCAGCAGTCAGTGCTGGGGAGCAGGAAATGCGGGGCAGTGTGTGTTTAACTGAGGAGTTTGGACATCAGGACCCTGAATCTGGGTCGTTCAGAGCTTCATCCAACCAATTCCTGTATCAGGCAAACATGCAGTTCAAGATCAAGTCATGGCAATGATGAAAGCAACTGAGTTGGGATGTCAAAAAGGCCACTGAAATATCCCAAACAAGATTTAAGGAGTGGATACTAAATATGTAGTTATTATGTAATGTCTATCATATACATTGCTTCCTTCCTCACGGCAAGGAGATTTCAGCCTCACCATTACCCTTGTCCAAGGCCAGGACAAACCTACCGTGCTGTAGCTAGTGGATAATTTCAAATTCCTTGACTTTAAAATTTAATGAACCACCTACTTAATTGTTTTCCACATATTGCTTATTCATAAAATATGTATCTAATCCTGACTCTTCATTTCCTATTACTCTGGTAAATAGATCCTCTGTTCTGCACAGGCAGCCCTGTCACCATGCTTTAAGTCCGGGGACATGTGCAGAAACCTTTGTACAATAATTATGGAAAGTTAGTGAGGTAGAAGGAAATGTTATCAGCCATTATCTCTTGCTCCAGAGGATGTGAGGAGAATATAAATAAATCCAGACACTGCAAATGCTTTGCTGCAAGCTAGGTGATTAAAGTATTTCAGATTCCTACAAGTCTATTTAAAGCAACTTAAATCTTTTTGATGGCCAATAGTTCACTACAGCCTAGCTGCTTGCACAGGCTAAGCTGCCCTAACAAGCTGCACAAAGTCCACAGGAAAATGACTTCAGCTCCTGACGAATATTAATACAGATGAGACGTTAGGCTACAGATAGGTCTTCAGAAAATGTTTTAGGTTAATTTTATTTACTTTAGAGATACATAAGCTCCCTTACAAGGCTTAATACCATTTCTTAGGCTCATACACTTCAACCTTCATTCACATTGGTAAGCTTCCACGTTCAGAGCAGTGGCAGGTCAGAAGCTGGTTTTGCAACAGCTTGCAGAGCTGGGGAACAATTTAACTCTCTCTCTCTCAGTCAAGAAGTACTGCCCAGCATTTGCTGACAATATTGAAAATACCAGTTCTACCACAGATTGATTGGCCAGTATATGTGCAGGTTATTTGGAAGGCTATGCAGTGCTCTCACTGTCTGAGTGCCTGAAGCTGCTCACAGCTGCTGAGAAGTGAACTCAGTTTACATGCCACTGAGGAAGAAGCCTAGTCTTAGTAAGGTTGGGGAGAGGAAAGGGGATGGGAGTGGATCGAAGGGAAGAATATTGCTTGCTTGCATCAGTTTAGACATATCTAAGAAACTGGCAAAGAAAAAATTAATATCTTGCATTTTACAGCACATTTCTCCCCTTCCCCCCACCCCAGGATACAGTACAGACTATAACCAGACTCAAGAAAAATGAGAAATATAAGAGTCATCCATCATTTGGAATAAATCTAAGGAAAAAATTGTTAACTTAAAACCATAAAAACAGACACATCATTGCCTAAAGAAGTCTGGTCAGTAATTGGAGTTATGCAGGAGAAAAAGCTTCTGCATACTGATTTAGCAGAGGCTGGAGAAGTAGGGGAATTCAAGAGGAGGAACAACAGCGGTGTTAGAGAATGCAGCAGAGGAACAAACTGATGTGATATCACCATGGGAAAAGCCTAGAAAGTCTAGAAATAAAGTTTTGGGACAAAGTGCTATTTGAATAGCTTGGAACTAAGAGCAAAAACTAATTCAGAGAAACACTGTTTTGTAGATATCTTTTGTAAATAAACATAATTGCATTAAAGATGTCAGACTCCAATAAGTTGCAAAAATATTGATAATGCTTGAGACCTTTACACTCCCAAATTATTCCAGTGCACTTTATAAATTCAGAAGTAACTTCATCTAACCAGCATGTTGGTCCCACAGAGATGGAAGGCAACAGCCCATTTAATAGCTCACAATGCCACTCCACAAGGCATTGCAAGGTAGGGAAGACGACAGTGTGATCCATTGAAATTGCAGGAAGTGGAGATAAGCAGGACAGAATTACACAAATTAGAAACGGGCCCACACATCAAGCTAAAGTCTCTCTTCTTAGGGAAGGAGAGGTAGAGTCTTTGTGCTCATGTGGAGCCTGCCATTACTGGCCTCACCTAGCTTCTATCAGTATTCTGGAGAATTGGCACTCCACTGATTAGAGAAAAAAACTACAACATTAGTAAAGTTTTAGCAGTATCCTACATTTTCTTTAAGTACATCTTAATCAACTGCTAAACATACCTGACCTTGTTTAACTAGAGATATCTAACAAGAATCCAGCCCCAGCAAGCAAGTGGACTGAAGTATTCCCACTGATAGAAGTTAGGTGAGGCCAGTAAAGGCAGGCTCCAGATGAGGACAAAGACTCTACCCCTCCTTCCCTAAGAAGAAAGCCATTAGCTTGATATGTGGGCCCATTCCTAATTTGTGTAATTCTGTCCTGCTTACCTCCAATTCCTGCTATTTCAATGGATCACACTGTTGTCTTCCCTACCTTGTAATGCCTTGTGGAGTGGTGTATTCAGTCTACTTAATGCATGTTGAAGGAGGGTAGGAAAAGCCAGGTAAACAGTTTTAATTTTGATACAGATAGTGCAGGCTTTTTATACTGATTTCCAAAGAGAAAAAAAAAAAAAAATTGATCCCTTTTTAAAATATGCAAGAGAAGTATGAAAGACAGAATACTGGGAAGTGACATTTTCCCACAGCAAATAAAAATAAGGTATTGGATATTATTACCACCTTGAATGTATCAAGATGTCAGGCACTATCTGTCCCCACTGGGGGAGATTTTTCAGCATTTCCTTCATGGGGAGGAATGTTGGGCCTTTAACAGTGAAAACAATGATTAGATCTTTTTCCCCCAACTACCTATTTAAGGGTTTGAGAGGGTATGTTGCAACAATAGGCAACACAAAAAACCAAAGTGTTTTAAAACAGGACAAGCAAGTCCTCCCCCTTCAGTTGCTCAGCATTATTTCCTTGATATTTTTGATTAAAACCCAGGAAAAACACGTAGAAAAAACCCTGAATTTCCAACCTATAAATAAGTTTTCTTCCTTGTTTTTACATTTGTGTCAAAAAGAACTTGAGGACAAAATATTTTCCACATTCCTATTTCATGTCTCTTTAAATGCTCTCTCAAAATTATTTCAGCTTGTGCTGCAAAGAGAAAAAGAACAAATTTTTATTCTACACTCATCATTTTCCTTCCTTTCAACTGCAGTTCTTATCAGCTTGTGTTATACATAAAAAAGAACCAAAAACTTGAAGACATGCTCTGTGGTGAAAAATCTCAGACTGCTTTCCAACATGATCAAGGCTAATCAGCTAATACCAGCTGCAAAATAAAAAATCAGCTCTCAGAGTTCTAAAATGAGGCAAAAACAACCAAGTCAGAACATCCTAAGGGGTTTGGTTCTTTTCAAGTAACAAAATCCCTTTGAAGCCCTTTTTTTTCTCTTTTCTTGGGAAATTTAGTGGTAATTAAGGGGATACAGGGTAGATATACAAATCATGAAGGATATTTTGGAGGTCAGTCACTATTTCTTGTTCCCTTCTCTTAGTACATGAGAACAATGAATCCAGCACCAAGTTGAGTGGCAGCAATGGAATCAGATTTAAAACTCATTTTTAAAGTGCAAGTAGACTGTGAAATATGTAAGCAAGGAAGTAGTACATTTCACTCACAAAATTAAATATCTGTATGCTTAATAGAACTGCTATGGTTTCATTTACATACCACTTGCCTGGGGGACTTTATTTTGAGGAGCTCTATCCATGATGAACAATATAGATCTATGGAGAACTGATGGGCTCCAGTCAGGAAGAGACAGAATGCACATTGTTCATGTTTTCTGCAGCTGATTTTCAATAGCCAGTGGAGACCCACATTCCAGTGTTTTCATTAGAAATACTATTACATGGCATATTCTGCCCATTGAATTTAATCTAACCATGTCCAAAACCCTTGCCTTCATTTTGCTAACCTCCAGTCACAGCCCAGGGATATCAGAGTACCATCACAATTAGCTGAAAGTGCCCAGCCACTGGAGAGTGGAGACTGTTTGGAGCCTGGGAAGAGCGTTTCAGTGTCAGCACAAGGCAGTTTTTAACAGAGGCACATGAATAATTTGACAGCATTTCATTAAACAGAATTAGCAGCCACAGCTAAACTCTCCTAGAAAATAAGCAAGCATAACTACAAGCAAAGCCAACAATCTACAAAAGCAGAAATTTGTCAAGAGCAGTGAGACCTTATATTACTTAAATCAAGACTGAGCATTACTCACAGAACCAGATGACTGACCAGCTTCAGCACAAGCTCTAGATATTAAGCTAAAACAACACTCAGGCACAATGGATGTTTCCATTAATGTACTATTTTCAAAGTTCGTGTAAACATCCTTTTTCTTTCCTTCAATACCTTA
Organism: Pelecanus crispus; assembly: GCF_030463565.1. Lineage (NCBI taxonomy): Eukaryota > Metazoa > Chordata > Aves > Pelecaniformes > Pelecanidae > Pelecanus > Pelecanus crispus. The sequence goes on from NC_134648.1 coordinate 54,268,495, forward strand.
CTCTTTATGCCCACACTTCTCTCATGTTAACCCCCAACTTAGCTTTGCTTCTACAATGTGTAGCCCTGGCAATCAGACAGAATCTTTCAGCATGCAGCCTTGGTATTTTCCTTAAGCCCTTACAGTGTAATAACTTTTATATCTCCTGCATTAGCTAAATATTTTAACATGTAGTAGGGTTGGGGTACAGTATAATAAAAAAAGGCCAAGCAATCTGAGGTAGCTCAGAAAAGCAAATACACTCCAGACAGAGAAATGCGAAAGGCTTCAGATTTCTTCCTGTATTTATTTTTTAATTTGATCTTTCAAGCTTTTTCTGATTAGCTGCAAGAATTATTTCAATTGAGATTCCAGCTGTTCTGAGAAACTCAGCTGAGTCCCATCTGGCCTAAACTATAAGGCAGTCTGATATTATCAGCTGCTTTGAGCAGTGAGCTAAGACACACCAGACCATGAGCTGTGTCGAATGTCAGCCTGCCTCAAGTGCATTTGCAAAGCACGAGGCAAAGCTGAGTGTCTGAACAAAACCCAAATGCCCTCAGAAGTGGCAATATCTATCATGAGTCCTGGAATGCCTTGTTATAATTCCAAGAAGCTATGTACCAATCACCACATCGATGCAATTTGCTATGTACCGATCACCACATCGGGCTGGCTGAGAACATCTCTTCTCTACTACTTCTGTATTCTGAGAGATGTAAGCCACAACACATAAACTCATCTGGGCATTAGCAGAGTTCGACATCATTAACGCTTACTGCTCACATCTCAGTCTGTCGTGGTTTAGCCCCAGTCAGCAGCTAAGCACCACGCAGCCGCTCGCTCACTCCCCCTGCCCTGGTGGGATGGGGGAGAGAATTGGAGGAGTAAGAGTGAGAAACACTCCTGGGTTGAGATAAGAACAGTTTAATAATTGAAATAAGGTAAAATGATAATAATAATATAATAATGATAATAACAATGTACAAAGCAAGTGATGCACAATGCAATTGCTCACCACCCGCCAACCGATACCCAGACAGTTCCCAAGCAAAGATCGCTGCTCCCCAGCCAACCCCCCCCAGTTTCTATACTGAGCATGACATCATATGGTATGGAATAGCCCTTTGGTCAGTCTGGATCAACTATTCTGGCTGTGGCCCCTCCCAGTTCCTTGTTCACCTGGCAGAGCATGGGAAGCTGAAAAGTCCTTGACTAGCATAAGCAGTACTTAGCAACAACTAAAACATCAGTGTGTTATCAACATTCTTCTCCTACTAAATCCAAAACACAGCACTATGCCTGCTACTAGGAAGAAAATTAACTCTATCCCAGCCGAAACCAGGACACAGTCATACATGTATTTTCAGTTGTTAAGAAAGGTTCATTCTAACTAATGCTACAACATAATATATTCCTTGTGAGGTGTGTTGTGCAGTTTGGAAGTATTTGTTTTTTTATCAAACAACCGATTCTCCAAGAAAAAAATATCTTTTGCTTTGTGTCAGTCATACAGTGTTCCCCTGACAATCTGAGCTATCTGTATTAAACCAAAATACTCAGTCTGACTTTATCAACTCTCCATATGGCTCTAACCTTACTTATGTTTGTTAGTCTGTACTTCCGATTACGTCAGAAGAGCTCAGCCTTTGGCTCAGGGACTGTGTACAGCCTGTAAGGAGAACTAACCCAACTGAGCCTGCACAGGGTGGTCTGCTTTCCATTGCCATAGCTTTCCAGAGCACCCTGCCCCGGGCCTCGACACCATCCTGTCCTGCCAAGCTGCACAGCACAAGTGCATGTGTATATTCCATTTTCTTCTGTCACCTCCAGGACTGAGATAGTGTCAGCAGAGTGAGTTGGTGGCATTCACCTCTCCCCAGCCACCAGAATGAGCCATAGGGTCTGCTTTTCCAAGAACACTGGATCCAGCTGGATCACATAATTCATTTAGAAGAGCTGAATGCTGTACCTCAGTGTCTGCTGTGAAATCTGAGAAGACTGATGGACTATTGATGACAGCATAACTCTGCCCTAGCAGGAGAATGAAGACAGCCTGCCAAACACTACTGATTTGCTAATGATGCTTATCTGCTGTAACCATCATGGAGAACTGGAAGTGGCAGAATGGAGAGAAGAAAAACCTCAGGGAAATCCATTTGAAACAAATTTCTGGAGTTGGCAAAAGGAGTAGGAAGGCTCTAATTTGTGGAAGACTCTTATTACAATTAGAAGTTCCATCAAATAAGACACCAAAACTTAGAGGTGATTTTGCAGGTTTTGGCCATGGGCTGTCTTTAGAGCTATACTTCTCATGCACTATCTCTACTAGCAAAATGGTTTGAATCTAAAAGAGCTTTTACAAAGATGTGCAAAACTTAATGAAACTTTTCTAATCTTTGAAAGATGCAATTATTAATCAGAGTATCTATGAAGGTGGGGATGGAGATGGTCTGTGGAAGGATGTCCTTAACCTACCTGGGGAGTCAGCACAGCTCTTGGGGCTGAGGACAGCTGGACTGCGGGGCTCCACATACCCAGAGGAAAGCAAATGAGCAAACGCTGAAATTGCCAAATTAAGACACAGATTAAGACACAAATTAAGACACTGTGGGTCAGGTCCTGTGACTGTTTCATCACTGTGGTTGAGATCAGGAGTAGAGCGAACCTCCAGAATACGGATCTAACAGAGTTTATAACACGTTATAGTTACAGTCTATTTAAGTGAAGAAATAAAGAATAGCAAGACAGATTTTGAAAGATAATTCATATGTAAAAATCAAATATACATCTATTGGGCCTAAGCTCTACTGTTTCCAACAAAGCATTTTCCACTATTTTGACAGTTGTCACTGGCTGATCTGTTCTTAGTTGGCCTTTCTTCACCCGAGAAAATTCACCACTTAGCTGGAAACAAAAACCCCAAGCTGTCCAGGAAAAGGGTACACAGTTCACCTATAAACCAGGCCTGGCAGATTATCAGGGATAACTAGGGCATATAGAAAAGGTTTAACTGTTCTGCCATCTGGTACCACAGTCCAAATGATCTGCATTCCCCATGGAAATGGCCTTAGGGCAGCATGCTTGTTCCTTGATATGGGTCTCCCACATGCACTTTTACCCTGCAGAAGACAAGAAGGGCTTTCTTTGTCAGATCTCTATTGCCAGTAAATCTTCAAAAACATTGCTGTAATGGAACATTATCTGGTGTTCTTGCCATGTTAGATATATTCAGACTGGTTTTATTTCCTCTTTCTTTTCTCCTGTTCCCACAGATGTTTTCCATTTTTGAAACACTTGGCTGCAAAAAGTTTGATGAAATCTTATTTTAGTCTTATGTGCATTCTATCAAAATCCACATTCTTCTGAAATGGGATTGATTTATTACAATTTCTTTTTTACAGAATAAAACTGGAAAAAATTTTAGCCAGTGTTGAAATATCCTCTTGACATTTTTGGAATAGAATACAGCAACGTTCTATATTGAAACAATAGCAGGTTATCCCTCTGCAGAGGAGAGATAAGAAGTATTGTAAATGCTCAATATCAAGAATGTCAAAGCCTGCTAATGACCTAAAAATCAAAAATTAATTGTTTAAAAATGGAAACACAGATGCTCACTGAACATAACTTAAAGTGATTTGCAGATAACATCAGAAAATCTGAGGCACAAAATTAACTGCAACCAGCAAAGGACATAAAAGGCAGTGAGAAAAGCTTTTATAAATACATTCACGATAAAAGATGGAGAGCATTCTGCTGGTCTTAAGCAGGAACAGTGAAAAATGTATGAAGGAATGTAAAAGGACAAAGTGTTCAGTGCCTGAGCCTCCATAAAAAGAGTAGCTGTGACCACATTCTTAACACATTTCAGTGGTATGGAACACCGGCTAGAATTAGGAGAGAACAGATAGCAAATATTTAGCTGAGACGTGTGCATGGTAACAGAGCCTGCTGAACTTCACCTTATAAGATTAAGAAATAATTGAAACAATCTGAACTACTTTGAGGACACACAGAGGACTGATGAGAACAACTATAGTGCTCTTCCAAAGAAAGGGAAAAGGAGAAGCTGGAAAATTGTAGGCTAGTCAGCTTAAGTTTAATACCTGGAAAGATACCACAACAAAATGTGAAACAATCTGTGTATAAGCATTTAGAGACATAAACATGATAAGAAACAGCCAGCTTGCATTTATCCAAATAAAGTGTGTTAAACCAAGCTAACTTCCTTCCAAGTGAATAACCTGGCTTTTCAGAATAACTTGCCTTTTTGGGTGAAGGAAGGTAGCAGAGGAAATGGATGTTCAGTTTATTGAAGTTGTTGCAGTCTCAGACAACCTTGTCCACAAGCAAACTCAGGGAATGTGGCCTCTATTATATCACCATAAGATAAGCCTGTCAGCTGTGGAAAAGGCCTGCTCAAAGAATAGTCAATAGTATTCTCATTCCGCTTTGAAATTGTGCCAGCTTTTGAAATACTGAAATCCCTCAGTGTGAAGCTTCTGTTCTCAGCACACCTGTAGTGGGAAGGGGTGATTTCTAGCCAGCAGTGAGAGCAGCCCTGTGCCGAGGAATTGTGCCAGACCATACCTGCGCTTATCACAGGACAAATGTGAGCTCCATGATGGAGCTCACGGCAGATGATTAGCCTGGAAGCACGAAAACATCTCTGCGGGAGAGCCGCCGCTAAGCCAGTTCTCTGCCTGTGCAGGGTGACTGGTGCTGTCAGGGCAGAGGGAAGTAGCCATGACTGAGTTCCAGTCACCCTGATTGTCAGTGACTCTCAATGCAATTAGCGGCTTTATCTCCATCTATAAACCAAAGTATTCGTAGGAAATAGTGGTTAGTATTGCGCTACAACACCGTGGTATCTTGTTGTGCTTGAGTTTCTCTTCCCTAGTACCCTTTGGCCTGAAGATCCTATGACTTCAGCAGGTGAAAAAAAATGTCTCTCCCACAGGGCACCTCAAAAAGCACCTTATTCAGTATCTCAGTAGAAAGGAAGGAGACAAATACCTGTCTCATATTCTTAAGGTACAGCAAACAAATTCAATCTGGTTGTACCGGCCCTGTGATGAATGTCTGGTAACACTTGGTCCCAGATGGGAAAGGCACATGCCCATATAAATTCATCCAGCTGTTCATAGAATAGAACCATAGAATCATTTAGGTTGGAAAAGACCTTTAAGATCATCCAGTCCAACCATTAACCTAATGTTACCAAGTCCACCACTAAACCAGTTAAGGGTAGAGTAACAATTTCATGTTTCCTGGCTTGGTGGCTGGTTTATTTATAATGAAAGTAAAAACTAGGAATCATTAAGATTGGAAAGGACCTCTAAGATCATCAGTCCAATCATCAACCCAACACCACCATGCCCACTAAACCATGTCCCAAAGTGCCACATCTACCCGTTTTTTGAACACTATCTACAACTTTATCAAAATATTCACCGATTCACAGATTGTACAATAATGTATTTATACTAATTCACAGTGACTGAATTGATACTTCCAGGTCATTAACTACAAGTCCTAAGTTTTTATATATATGAAATTCCCATAAAACAAATAATTTGGGAAGAATGAAGGGATTTTTTGAATACAGAGCATGCATTATTTTGCACATGTACATTTGTTTACAAAGAGACATACATTTGTTTACAGGGAGTATCAGTAAGTTACTTATTATTATATTCCTAAATTACTGATCTTCATTAGCTGAGATACATGAACTGAGCAATTAACTGAGCAATTGAGGCATATATGCAGTCCCCTGTAGTGACTTTAGCTGACAGGCTGCCATAGTTAATTGGATCACATTGGATTGGATCACATTGGGTTGGATTACATGTGCCTAAGCCCTGTATTACATCTGGATGTAGTCCACTATATTTTTATACATCTTTCCTAACTTTTCTAGGCTTCCTTATTAATATATAATAATAGTCCTTTATTAATAAAAGCAGTTAAGACTGTTCCTTTTCTTGTCTTTAAAAAGAGGAGATCAAGTAACAGGTTCTATTCTTACCATGAAGTAAAAATGCATCTTTAATAATAAATATTCTGTGACTAAAATGCTTCTTTTTCTATCAGCTTTCCTATGGGTCATTTTCTTTCAATAAGCAAGGTCAGGGACAGCTACCAGACCATGCAAGACTAATCTCTCCCTCAGGAGGGTTTTAAATTATAACTTACCTTATCTGATTTAAGTTCAAGTAGAAACTGATCTATAGGTTCTTCTTGCGGCCTTTGTGATGTCACAGAAATGAGGTTATTAGCAAAAGTCACCTAAGGGCTTGTCTACAGGGCACACTTAAGAAAAAGGGTAAGATCTCATCCAAATGCAAACAGTACAAAGGCAGAATGCCTGTAATTAACAACCAATTAAGACAAAGGTGTAATGGCAGATGACTGCCCCATGTCAAACAGCAAGTGTTATGACATCTTTGGCTTCTGAGATTCCTGCTCTCAGCTTGATGAGGGTGGACAGCAGGGAAGGGAGGAATCTTATCACAAGTCCAAACTACAGTCCGTATTCATTACCTTTGAGTCAACAGCAAGGTGTTTTACCAAATTTGCTTCTGCATCCCCTATCAAAGTAGCACCAGCTACATTAGCAGAACAACTTTACATAAAATATCATTTCTTTTGTGGGGCTTGGAGGGGAAGAAGAGTAATGATAGGAGACTAAAAGTGCCATGCCAAGTTATCCTCCAGCCAAAGCCATTCTTAGCTAGAAAGGAACTGCAGTGGAAGAGGCAGTAGCGCAGCAGAAAGATATTAGGAAGCAGTCAAGAGGTCAGGGGAAAGGGAAAAAGAAGCCTCTGGTTTTGTCCACTTCCAGCATTCTGAAGAAATCTTCTCTGGTGTCTACTCCCTCATTTACTGGTAGCAGTGACAGAAATGCTAATGTAAAAAGAGTTTGTGAGTGTTTGTACTACAGGTTAAGTTGATAAAGGGGATGAGTAGCTTTTTTCCCACCATGCTGTGTACTGACTGAATGTCAAGGTAATAGAGAGATGCAGCCCCAGAGGCACTACAGTTCACTATTGTCGATACTGCTGGTGAGACCTCATTAGGGATGACCTGCAGCTCAGAAATTTGCTAGTATGAATGTGTGCCTGATCTCTGGATTCAACAGACTCATCGGTCATTCCTCTGTAGCACTTATTTCTCTTTGCCCACCCAGCCTCAGCTGCCTCTTGTGACTGACTAAAATTTCAATTAATTCTTTCATTAGCTTCAGGACTACAGGCCCGTCAGCCTGACCTTGGTGCCAGGAAAGATTATGGAGCGGTTCATATTGAGTGTGCTCAACAGGCATGTGCAGGTCAACCAGGGGACTGGACCCAGCTAGCATGGGTTCATGAAAGGCAGGTCCTGCTTGACCAACCTGATCTCCTTCTATGACCTGGTGACCCGCCTGGTGGATGAAGGAAAGGCTGTGGACACCATCTACCTGGACTTCAGCAAAGCCTTTGACACAGTCTCCCATAGCATTCTCCTTGGGAAGCTGGCAGCTCATCACTTGGATGGGCATACTCTTCACTGGGTAAAAAACTGGCTGGGTGGCTGAGCCCAGAGAGTTGTGGCGAATGGAGTTAAGTCCAGTTGGCAACTGGTCACAGGCGGTGTTCCCCAGGGCTCTGTTTTGGGGCCAGCCTTGTTTAATATCTTTATCAATGATCTGGACAAGGGGATCGAGTGCGCCCTCAGTAAGTGTGCAGATGACACCAAACTGGGTGGGAGTGTTGATCTGCTGGAGGGTAGGATGGCCCTGCAGAGGGACCTGGACAGGCTGGACTGATGGGCAGAGGTCAACTGTATGAGGTTCAACAAGGCCAAGTGCCAGGTCCTGCACTTGGGTCACAACAACCCCATGCAACGCTACAGGCTTGGGGAAGAGCGGCTGGAAAGCTGCCTGGCCGAAAAGGACCTGGGGGTGTTGGTTGACAGCTGGCTGAACATGAGCTAGCAGCGTGCCCAGGTGGCCAAGAAGGCCAACAGCATCCTGGCTTGTATCAGGAATAGTGTGGCCAGCAGGAGCAGGGAGGTGATTGCCCCCCTGTACTCGGTGCTGGTGAGGTCACACCTGGAATACTGTGTCCAGTTTTGGGCCCCTCAATACAAGAGGGACATTGAGGTGCTGGAGCGTGTTCAGAGAAGGGCAACAAGGCTGGTGAAGGGTCTGGAGCACAGGCCTTATGAGGAGCGGCTGAGGGAACTGGGGTTGTTTAGCCTGGAGAAGAGGAGGCTGAGGGGAGACCTTATCGCTCTCTACAACTACCTGAAAGGAAGTTGTAGGAAAGTGGGTGTTGGTCTCTTCTCCCAAGTAGCTAGCGATAGGATGAGAGGAAATGGGCTCAAGCTGCATCAGGGGAGGTTTAGGTTGGATATTAGAAAAAATTTCTTCACGGAAAGGGTAGTCAAGCATTGGAACAGGCTGCCCAGAGAGGTGGTGGAGTCACCATCCCTGGAAGTGTTCAAAAAAACATGTAGATGTGGCACTTTGGGACATGGTTTAGTGGGCATGGTGGTGTTGGGTTGATGGTTGGACTGATGATCTTAGAGATCCTTTCCAATCTTAATGATTCCTAGTTTTTACTTTCATTAAAAAATAATCCAGCCACCAAGCCAGGAAACATGAAATTATTACTCTACCCTTAACTGGTTTAGTGGTAGATTTGGTAACGTTAGGTTAATGGTTGAACTGGATGATCTTAAAGGTCTTTTCCAACCTAAACGATTCTATGATTCTATGACAAGAGGGTCTCTGGTCTACTCTTCACAATATTGCAAGGTCCTGGCATTTGCCAGTTTGTGTGGAGCAAGATACACTAGAATTTAAGTTTGAAATATAGGCTATGTACATTAGGAATTTAATTATAATAACCTCAAGGACAGTGTTTTGAATAGTTCTCCTGAACTAATTAGTTGACTGGTTTTTTAAAGCTTACGTGTTAATAATTTTATTGTCACAGATAATAATTTGGAATGCAGCTAACAATCAGTGTAATTATATCCTTCACTAATTTTTCAATAGGTAAGCCTTATCAAGATAATAGGTCTGATCATCCTTTGCATCAGCTGGCATGTTGCATTGTTATTGTGCTTTGGAAGCCTCAGAAAAAAGCAAAACCTGGTTTGGGCAAACTTCTCCCAGGGTCTGCAAGGTTTCCTTTTCCCTGTTTTCTCATCATCACTCTTTGCTATCACAAAACTCTTTGGTGCTAAGTCCAGTATATCAGGAACCTTCTCGTGCTTCCTTCAGGACAAAAACTACTGGCTAGCATTAGAAAACACAATTTCACATTGTTGGATCAGAAAAGGGAGGCAAAGAAATGTTCTGGGGGATTTCGGGGGGTGTTCTTGGACACACCTAAAAATGAGAGAAAGTTGAGAGGCAATAGTAAGTGAAGGAGGAATGATTGTGCATGGCAAGGTAATGAATTAAGTAAGAATCATACTATAGCCTTGATTTACCCATAAAACAACAGTTTAACTGATTAAATATTTTTTATTTGAGATCTTCAGGAATCCAAACAATTTCAGAAGTTGTCTGCAGCTTTGATAAAACCACATCTCAGAAATTCAGGGCATGTGATAACCAAAGATGAGCACTCTGTCTAGAACAGAACTTAGTATCTTTCTACTCATGTTACAGGCTAAAAAGCAGTAACTTTTAACCTACTCTTAAAAATCAAGCTTGTGCAGAAGTTATGGTGTAATTCCTGCCCTTAGTCTTGCACTTCACTGACATTCAGTGTCAATACAGTTCCTTCTATCCATACACTTTTTATGTAGGGAGTGATGGACTTGTCATCACTGAAAGCCAAATGCTGAAGTCCATCCTTAGCATCTAGCCAACACTTCCTCAGGATGAACTCAGTGGAAGTTTTGAGGTAGGTATGAGAAAAATGCTGACTGAGGATGCTGCCACACAGCATGAAGTATAAGTGAATTGACATTGCTTTCATTTGAATGAAATACACTGAACCAAGAAGCACAGCTGAACGAAGTAGGTCTCAAATTCTAGTAACTCAGTCCCACTGGACTTTAATTTTACCTACTAAGTTACATTACTTAAATTCAGTTGCCATGAAATAACTGATGCTGATGTCTTTTTGACTTAAGCAAATATGGCATAAATTTTATGAGAGAAAAACAATATAGATGTCATCATAATCTTATTTTAGGACTTTATTTCTAACTTAAACTCTGTAGGCCATAGTATGCAACTGTATTTACAAGTTTGGGGATTGTTGATAGCAGGAGAATATAGTTGGTTCAGGAAGGTTTATTAAAAAGCAGCCTTGGTAAATCGTTTAGCAGAGCATTGAGGATTAAGCAAACTACTCAGCCTGAATCCACATCGTCTGCAAATCTGATGTTTACCGAGGTCCCTGTATCACCCAGACCTTTAGCAAACTATTTTTAGTGGCTAATTGTCCAGCTGCATTACATCTTCACCTAGATTCTCTTTCTTAGCCAAAAGGAAACTGAACCCCTGAGGAAGCAGAAAAAACAAGCTGAATATTAAATGACATTGGAAATGCTGGAGTAGCGGGATATAAATGTCTTGCAAAAAAACCCGAAACTGAAAAATCATCACAGGAAAATGTATCTATTTTTAGGGGGGGTATTTTTTTAAAAAAAGATCGAACTTGTCTGTGAAAGTGTGTTGAAAAAGCATATCTAAGGGCTTTTGTGGTGGGATAAAGCAACAAAGAGATATAAATTAAAGACCAGCTTTTAAAAAGCAGATTAGAACATTAGGAGATAACTGCAAATGAAGGGTCGAAGCAGCATGAAGCCAAGAGAGCAAGGATGTGTGGAAAGCCCAGGGGAGGATGGAGGAATGGATAAAAGACATGCTGGATCAGAGGCTTGAGCTGTTATAGCAGCATCACTGCGGGCTGGACGAGATACGGGCTCCTGTCAGTGGTGGTTTAGGAGTATTAGGTTTGCCTGAACCAGTCTGACATTTCCTCAGATGTGTTTATCAACTCTGTTTGAGGGCAGCTGGCCCCTGGCACTTTGCAGCTCTGAGCGGAGGAGCAAGAATTGATTCTTCATGATTGATGTTGCTGTGCTTGAATGCAGTCACTAATTCCTCTGCACAGCTGCACAGCAAGTTCCCCTCATCCCTGAGGCACAGCTGGAACACAGCCTGTCTGCACTATATGGGGCTGTATACTGTAACAGCCCCAGTTTATGAGGGACACCTGTAATACTTCAGCAGTCTGCTTTTTCATCAGCTGGAGGGAGGGGAATTGAGCAGACATGCTACCGTGCTAAGCAAGCTATGCAGAACAGGGCAGAGAGATGAAAATCACGGTGAAAACTAGGCATTAAAAATCCCCGATTCTAATGTCAAGGGTTTACCTGCACAGTTTCTTCAGGTCCAGACTCGGCCCTGTGTTGAGATTTCTTCTCTGCTGCTCAGAACTCAGAATGTGGGCTATTTGTGTTACCACTTCAATTATAACAACCTCACAGGCAACATTTTGAAAAGCTTCACTGAACTAATTGGCTGACTGACATTTTTAAGCTAAACAAGCAGCAGTGGTGCTGCAGCATGTCACAGCTAGCACACTGTCTCGTTACATCTCTGTTGCTGTGCTCGCTCAGGACTCAAGGTCTTCGTCAAACACTAACTCCTTTATCATCCACAAGGCCCAGATTTTGGGTTTCTCCCTGGCTCAAATCTGGAACAAGCAAACCGCTTCACCAAGTGGGAAGCATGAGCCCAGAAGGACCAGCTCGGGCTCACAGGCTGCACGTTGGACTCAGTGAGCTCAAGCTTCCAAAAACCAGCCATAACGTACAGTTGGAGCAAAGCATGAGGGGCTCGGTTTGGGCTGAAAAAGCCAGCCCGTGGCGCTGCACACTGACTTGGATGTCAAGCTCTTGAACTCCAGACTCTGCATTTTCCCAGACGTTGGTACCTAACATGGACACGTTACAGCTCACTCGGGTATTTCACCACTTCTGAGAATCACATCGATGGCAACACAAAAGTTGCCACAGAGCCTTTGAAATATGGTCTGATTTTTGAAAAAAAGCAGACATCTTTCTCCTCTGAGTACACAGAGCAGGTAGCAGAGACACTGCTCAGGCCAGCACCCAGCAGAAATGTTTTCAAGGGGCAACCAGGTGATTTTAGAACAGTCACGACAGCGCTTTCCAGTTTTGGTCCCTCTGTTCTGCTGGTAAGGAGCCTGCAGTTATTATGCAGTTAATTATAACATCTGAACAAGCTTTTTTCCCCAATAAATCCAACCTGGCTAGTTCAAAAAATCTAGTAGACTCAAATGGCCCTTCTTTGCAAGGTGAAGTGAACACTCTGCTGGCACACACACATCTGATTGCCCTGGACATCTGCTTCACACACACTGTGATTGTCATTTTTAAAGTTTCACACCGAATAATGGCTGCTATTATTCACTGAAAGAAGACCCAAATATACCGGCATTTCCATCAGTTTCATGGGAGAACAGATCTGCAGAGCCCAGGAAACTCAATAAATATAAGGAAAAATATAAAAATCATAGGACAAACCCCCCTTCTGTTCAAAACATAAAAGAAGCAGGGAGAGCTTTCTCATACCTGTTCTTAGTAGCCTGCTGACTGGAAGGGTATGTTACCAAAGGCAGGGCTCTCTGCACCAGAAAGCAAAAATCTTTCTGATTCACCAAAAACATTTACAGTTGAATGGAGTAATGATCAAAAAGCAGTGAACAATCCATAATGCAAATAACACCCAGAATGATAGCTGGGTCCAAATACTATTGTTTCTTTGCAAATCCAAGATTTAAAAAAATTTACATATGGAAGATCATCTGGTTTTACTCTTCCAACTATCAGTAGTCTTCCTGGAAGCCCACTTCTGCAAGCAAGGTAAATACTCTTAACATAGTCAGTTCCTGGGGATTTTTTTCATCTAGCTTCCAGAATAAAATAAGTTACAAGTAATAACTGCAAGTACCTTGCTGCAAATTAAACATGCACATCCCAAGTTCTTACACAGATAATTCTAGAATGACAAGCCCAAACAAAATGCAATACTCACATTACTCCATGCTTAAAAAGTTACAAATAGCTGAGAAATTTCTAATCTATAAGGAAGATCTCATGGATTACACTTCAGTGTCTTAAATTTAAGCTTTCTCATGTTATTTACTTTGTTTTAAAAACACACAGTGCTTTCAATGTAAATTAAGCATAGAAACTCTACATCCTTGTCTTGAGGAAGCCTCTACAGAAGGATGTGGTTGTGTTCATAGTCTCTTTATTGCATAGTTCAACTGTATGGCTTTTCAATGCTGTGTTTTATGAATCTAAAAAAATCTTAGCATGTTGGTAGAGACAGCTGTCTCTATACAGCTGCTACATGCAGTGAGAAATACTCATCCTTGTGGGTTTGCTCTTTATTAATTTCTATTACAAATGGGTTTTGGTATGGTTTAAAGTTCTTGCTGTGGCGATGCGATCAACAGTACCAGCCCTCTGAAGGGAATGAGCAGACATATTCAGAGCCTCTTTTCAGGAGGGAACGTATTTGAGACTGTTTATATGTACAGGCACCACGGTCATTAGCAAGTCTCACGGATACAGCAGGGGCATTGCAAGCAACAGCGTTCTTGTCCAAAAATAGTCTGTAACTTGGTGACCAAAAGGGACAACTCCTCTGTTTATCTTCTCAAGGAATGAATGTGCTTTACTTGTGAGAAGCCTGTGTACACGGTCTGTCTGAGAGGTAATCGGATACATGCGGATGGGCAGTCACAGATACATGGGCATTAGTTAGTCACAGATACGTCATGGGCAGTCACAGATACATGCAGCATTAGGTAGTGTTCTACCTGCTCTGTTGTCAGCAGAGAAGCCTCTCTGCTTTGAATAGAGGCTGACACAGTTGATATCAGCCTTATTTTACAGTAAAAGTTCTCCATTTACTGTCTCCAGATTAATTTATGTCCATGTTAAGGTATGCTGGAACTGGATAAATTTAGAGAACCAGTCCTAGAGAAGCAGCCAAGAAAGCTGAATTATCTTTTTATTTTTCCTAATACGTTAGGGTCACATTTCTAAATTTTATTTAAGCTTCACCTTGTCCCTAAGACTAGTTCTACTTGCATACTAATTTTTGGTCACCTGAAAGCCAGAAATAGCGTAATAATCTGAAGAGTCCACTGAGTTTAGTGATGTCAGCAGGGATTTTTGTGTCTATACATAAGATACATAGATTCTAAATGAATAGTGCTTCATCCTCTCTAAACTCAAGCTCTCTTGCTCTTTTTCATCCATTCTCAAGTCATAATAAATTACGCACACACAAGATTTTTAAAGGACCCTCCCCTCTACTGCTCTATGTATTTCATTACATTCAAACCTATTGTATCGTGCTTAGATTCTGTACTGCCAGGATCTGGTGTTCCCATCATTAGATTATAAATTGCATGGAAAAAAGGCCATGTTTTATCTTAGGCAACATGAAGTGCACCATCAAAACCTATAGACAGACATCGATATTAAAATACAAGCAAGGTTAGTATCACATATTGCACAGTTAGTTAAATATCTTGGGGAGCTGCAATAAGACAGTTCTGTTTGCTTTTCTTCAATTCTTCAAGCGTTAGGAAAAATGCCCTGAAAATATAGAAAACATTTTACTTTAAAACACAACAGTCACTCTCCTGCCGAACACTGAAGGATTTAATTCATCTGCACTTTCTCATTACCAGAGAGGCCCCTGTTCTTTTTAAGCATCCTTATTCATATGCTAACATCACAGTAAATAACATCCATACTAGAAGCCAAATGGGCTCATTAGTTGTCCCTCCATCCATAGCTAACTGGCTCAGAAATACCGTCTTTTGCCAAGAATACCAGTAAGCACAGATTTATCTACTGTTACCCCCCTGTGAAGATTGCCTTGCATCATCATTCAAAGTCCTAATGCATTGAGCTCCCACTTCATCTGGGGATGCATTTGACCTGTACCTGGTCTTGAACAGCAGTATTTAATCACTTGCTTTCAAAAGGGAGAGATTTCTTGACAGAGGAGGAGGAAAAGGGGTAAGGAGGCAGCTTGGTCTGGAGGTCAGGATATACCAGACTGGATCAATATTATAGCTGGTGGTTGTGGTTTTCAGACTTCTTTCTATCCACCTTCAAACAACTCTTGCAAATTTGTTAATGACACCCTACGAAAGGAACTCTACACAAAGTAACAGGACCATTAAACTTGTAAAATAAGTGGTCAGGCATCAAGGTGCGGAACGTCCTGGAAGTGCCTAACTAGGAGCATGACAGCTTGTCACGCACAAGGAATTTTGTGCTGTTTTAGCAACCAGAAGAACAGAATTAAAAGAGCAACATCTGACTAAAACCAGTATCTTTAGAAGACAAATACATTTTTCTTTTTGGTGTTACTGTTAACACCTTAGGTTATTACAAGTAAACATTGTCACTGTTCATTGAAGACTTTCTTGATGGCTGTATTCGCATCAGGTGAGGGAAAAAAAAAGTCTCCACTTTCACTTTTTTGTGTTACCTCACTGGCACGAATCCAAAGTCATCAAACTTTAAGTACTTGCAGAAAGTCCAGAAACACAAATCAGAATTTCTTTCTTGCTTTTCTGACTAAACAGATGGAAACATTCTTTATTAATCTTAGATGTTGAAAATGTTTGGAGTTTGGTGGGAGAGAGGTTGTTCGGGTGTTTTAGACATTTATGATGTTTTGGCAGCATCTGTACAATATTAAAGCATGTGGAATATTGAAAGAGTTTATATTTCATTTTTCCTCTGATGGCTAAACCAGTTTCACAGTCATTGACTTTGATTCCCTATTCCCAGTGTCAAAAACGGTATCACACTGCAGTAAGCTATGCTTAGATATGTCAATTTTTGTTACATATCTGGAAAGAAAAAATAGTAGACTCATGAAGAAAACAGCCTCTTCTTGTGTAAGGCCTCCTGCTGTTGAACTGAGCAAGATGGGTATAAATTTTCTGGAAAAAAACATAACAAGGAGAAATATCTCCGAGATGAGCTCAGAATGCCTTGCAGTGATGGCAAGGTATCCCTCTTTCCAGACACTGTGGTAATTCTCAGGGGCTCTGCTAGCAGTCCAAAAGGAAAACACAATTAGCACTGTCCAGGCCTCTCACCACAGTTTGGAGAAACAAACCGTAAAGACATTTTCAAATGGTATCACCACTGACTGTATCCCTGGACCTAATGAAGGTCACCTCGGCTTTTTTAAGCAAAGTTTTGACATGTTTCTTACCTTCAGTAATACCAGCTACTAATGAAGCCTCCTTTATAGCAAGAAATGGAGTGGGGTGACATCACTTGTAGAGGATGGAGGAAATTTTGGGGTCACTCCTTGGCTGGGATTAGGGAATAGTATATAGATGTCCCATGGGGGGTGGAGAAGGCAGGGAAAATCAGCTCAGAGGGGTCCTGGGCGCACCTCCTGCTTTCTACTCATGCGTGTGCGTAAGGCACTGGGGCAGGGGAGGGGGCACCAGTTGCTCATGCCACTGGGCAGTGCTGACAGCCAGGTCCCACAGGCAGGCACGGAGCCGTGCCACCAAGAGTAACCCACCCCGAGCCCCGGGCGCAGTGCAGCCACGGTCACCGAGGGGCCGCGTGCCCTGCCGGTCCCAGCCCCTGGTTTCTGCAGGGTCGGCCGTAACAGCAAGTCACCCAGTCTGCTATGTGTAATAAGACAGCAGTACAATTGCACAAGATTGAGACTGGATATAAGGAAGAAATTTTCTACAATGAGGGTGGTGAAGCACTGGAACAGGTTGCCCAGAGAGGTGGTGGAGGCCCCATCCCTGGCAACATTCAAGGTCAGGTTGGACGGGGCTCTGAGCACCCTGATCTGGTTAAAGCTGTCCCTGCTCACTGCAGGGGGTTGGGCGAGATGACCTCTAAAGGTCCCTTCCAACCCAAAGCGTTCTATGGTTCTATGATTCTATGATTCTATGTTGTATGATTCTATGATTGTATGATTCTATGATTCTTTTCAGCCCACTATTTTAAAACAGGCCCCGTTTAATTGTAAAGAAATATCCTTGAAAAATGAAAATTCAACCCCATCAGCAGGAAACTCGGAATTCAAGGCAGCATGCAATGAAGTGCCGCCTCCTCTGAGGCGGGCACCCCCGCCGCTGCCGGGGGGGCCGAGGCTGCCGAACCAGAAGCTTCTCCCCGCGCCCCCGAGGCAGTCCCGTCCCGCCCGGAGCGCCTGCTGGGGACGGCCCGGCCCGCTGCAGCCCCACAGCAGGTGAGGGGGTCTTGGAGATTTTCGGAAGCGGAAGGAGGAGCGTGGCCCCTTGTCCCCTCACTCGCCCCAGCTTCCGCTCCTTCCTGCTCGTCACAACCGACGCCGCCCGCTCTGGGCACGGTTTGCCCGGCTGAGCCCGCGTCCCCGGGGCGGCGAGGGGCCGCGGCCTCGCCCGGCGCTGCGGGGCGGGCCCTCCCGGAGGCCCGGGCCCGGCGCTGCGGAGCGGGCTCTCCCCGAGGCCCGGGCCCGGGCCCGGCGCTGCGAGGCGGGCCCTCCCCGAGGCCCGGGCCCGGGCCCGGCGCTGCGAGGCGGGCCCTCCCCGAGGCCCGGGCCCGGGCCCGGCGCTGCGGAGCGGAGCGGGCTCTCCCTCTGGAGGCCTCCGGCAGCATCGGCCGCTCCGCCCCGCTCACGGAGCCAAGGCACGGCGAGGGCCGAGGGCTCCTGCAGCAGAGCCCGAACGGGGAACCGCGCTTTAAATGCCCTCCTCGGGTGGCCTAGCTCCCGCTCGCGCTTCCAAACTGCTGGAACGGCCCAGGAAGCGACCTGTCAGCATTTTAGAAAAGCCGCCGTGGCAGCTCATTTATATAGCTATGACAAACGGGAACAGCTGAACCCTATTCCTATGATATGGGGAACGCAGCAGCCAAGCATCGCATGCACGATCTTCCCTTCCACAACCAAAGTGCCATCGTCCCATCCCTTGCATGCAGACACCGATTACACTGGGCTGTGCCGGGCCCAGCTGCAGGAGCAGTCCCTGCACGTTCGTTCTGGGTGATCCTGTGAGAGACTAAACCAGCTACGCAGCCTTTATAAGCACACGCGTGACTGCTTCTTAAGACCATCTGTGGCGTCCCGGGGATCTGATAACGCTCTGGTTGGTCATGGCAAAACCCAGCTCCCCGTCAACAGAGGAACTACAGCCACACTGCACCCAGTCCCCCCAGAAAGGACAGATCCTCTCAAGGGATGGCTTTTATCGCCACCTCTGTGAGCCTGCCGCAAGGACTGGGAGGACTGCTGAACCAAGGACCTTGCTAGGATGTTAGTCAGCTGGTAACACTGAGAGTAGGACAAAGCACTGTTTTCCTGGACAGGACGGGGAGGCAATGCTGCAAACAAGAAGTCATTCCAAGCACACTCTTATGTGCAAGAACCCCAAACCGCAGCAAATTCACATGCTTTCTGGGCCTTGTGGTGTAGCACGACTCCTGGCATAAGGGGGAATAACCTGTCAGCCCCTTGCTCCTCTCACCACAGCAACAGCAGCTTGAACAGCCCCGTGCATCACCACAGCTTCGATCTACTCTCGGCAGAGACAGGAGGCTGGAGAGAAGCTGCGATAGCAGCCGGGAGGGTGTAGCACGGGCTGCAGTGCCACGGCGCAGCCCACGCGTCTTTCTTGACGCATCAAGCTGCAGCCTCCGGCACGCCGAGCCGCAGCCTCCGGCAGCTGCCTGCCTGTTCAACAGCTCTGCCACGGTTTGAGCCCCGTGCAGCAGGTGCGCTGCAGGTGTTGTCCTTTCCCCTCGCCAAAGCCTACGTATTCATTTCCCTGCTTGGTGTCCGTAAAGATTGCTGCGGTGTTTGCAGCACTGGGAACTGAATGCCTTGCTCACAAGATTTCTGAAAAAACGAATGCATATTTTTGAAGTGTGGTGCTCAAGAGGATATGTGCGGAGGTTTCTAGCTCTTTCTATAACCTAAAAGGAAAAAAAAAAAAAGTCAAAGAATTATTACACCTCCTCTGTCCAGCCTCCAGCACAGAAATAAAACCGACAGCTCAGCTTGCCTGACAAGCTGTGAAGAGTCAGATAATCCTGTCCAGCTTATTCTCCACTCAGGGGCAATTTGTTCCTTTTAAACCCCCTAACAGCATTTTGCCAAAGCTCCCATCAGGGAAATTGTGACGTGAGCTGTACAAATATTTACTCAGCCATCCCCACGCTGCTTCCTGAGGAGCTTGCTGTTCGCTGCACTCCCCTGCCAGCACCAGGCACAGCCATCACTTAATTTGGTGACCAATATTGCTGTTAACACTCAGATTTTACTGGAAGTATTTGTTTCCAAACGGGTCCCCTTCAAAAGAAGGACCTGGGGGTGTTGGCTGACAGCTGGCTGAACATGAGCCAGCAGTGTGCCCAGGTGGCCAAGAAGGCCAACAGCATCCTGGCTTGTATCAGGAATAGTGTGGCCAGCAGGAGCAGGGAGGTGATTGTGCCCCTGTACTCGGCGCTGGTGAGGCCGCACCTGGAATACTGTGTCCAGTTTTGGGCCCCTCAATACAAGAAAGACATTGAGGTGCTGGAGCGTGTTCAGAGAAGGGCAACAAGGCTGGTGAAGGGTCTGGAGCACAGGCCTTATGAGGAGCGGCTGAGGGAACTGGGACTGTTTAGCCTGGAGAAGAGGAGGCTGAGGGGAGACCTTATCGCTCTCTACAACTACCTGAAAGGAGGTTGTAGGGACGTGGGTGTTGGTCTCTTCTCCCAAGTAGTTAGCGATAGGACGAGAGGAAATGGGCTCAAGCTGCGTCAAGGGAGGTTTAGATTGGAAATTAGGAAAAATTTCTTTACGGAAAGGGTAGTCAAGCATTGGAACAGGCTGCCCAGAGAGGTGGTGGAGTCCCCATCCCTGGAAGTGTTCAAAAAACGTGTAGATGTGGCACTTTGGGACATGGTTTAGTCTAATCTACCCTTGATTGGCTTAGAGTAGACTTGGTAGTGTAGGTTAATGGTTGGACTGGATGATCTTAAAGGTCTTTTCCAACCTAAACGATTCTATGATTCTAAGCCCGCGGGGGCCGCACGCCGACCCTAGTCGGCCACCACCAAAATACCCGAAAATAAAACTCTGCGCTGGAGGACGCGGCCACCGGGAGCGATACCTAAAAACGCACTCAGGCCCCAGCGAGGATCGAACTCGCGACCCCTGGTTTACAAGACCAGTGCTCTAACCACTGAGCTATGGAGCCGCCGCTCACAAGTCTTTCCGGCTGTCCCCCATGGCCGGCACAGGCGGGCCCCGCCGCCCCGCCCCGCCCCGCCCTGCCCGGCTGCCCCCGGCCCCGCCGCCCCCGGCCCCGCCGCCCCCGGCCCCGCCCGCCCCCCGCCCCCGGGGCCTGGCCCGCGGAGCGGTACCGAGGCGGCCGCCGGGAGGAGCCCGCGTCCCGCAGCCGCTCCCGGGCGGGCGGGCGGGAAGCTGGCGGCCGCCCTGCCTCGCCCCCCAGCACCGGGCGGTCGCTGCCGGCGCCTGCAGCCCGTCAGCGCCGCGGCTGCGTGGGGAGGGTCCCGGGGCCGGTTGCGAACCAAGAAATGAAACATGGGAAACGCGCGCAGCCGGTCAAGCCGACAAAAGCCGGGAGAGGAGAAGTCAGAAGTAGGTGAATGTTGAAATACAGCCGGATTTTTACAAGTTAGGAGTAAAAATTGCCGCAGTAAAGCTGTATGAGGTGGTGCAGGGTGGTTTTTCCTCCAAAGGCTGGGTGGTCTTGGGAAGTTTGAGAAACGCTGCCGAGGGGCAGAGGTGCTGCCCGCGGCTCTCTAAGCATCGCTTGCTGCGTGACCTCCCTGGGCAGCGCTAAGCGTTAACCTGAGAGAGCATTTCGAGCCTGGTCTCTCACCTGGTACCTGCAGGCCACCTTCACAGAGGCCGTGGAGTTCAGAGCTAGAAGGTGGGAGCTTCAGGAACAGCTGGAAGGTGGAAGGCGGCAATGCTTTAGGAGCCGCTTAAGTGTACCGCATCCAGCGCGGGTGCTGGGTATCGTCACTCCCGACAGCACACATTGAAGCAGATGCCTTCCAAAGAGCTTTGGTCGCTTATGGCTGGACTGAACTTTTCTTTTTTTTAAACTGCATGCAGATAAAATTATTTAAATTCCAGTCGTATGCCTTTCCGAAAGCAATATTCAGGGCCCTGTCTTGATTTTGTAGTATCTATTTCTACGGAATTCAGACTTGGATCAGCAGGTGAGAAAGGGATGCAATGGGATAGCTCATAAGCGTGGCTTGGCTTGGAGAAGTCCTATAAAGAATGTTATACGGCGGAAATAAACCCCAAAGTCCACAGCGGGATCTGGGTCTGCAGTACTCTGAGCGCTAGATGTGTAAATATGTGATTTCTGCCCAAAGAGTTTTCCTATCAAAGGATTTTCTCACATTAACCCCCTGATAGTTTGTAATAAATGACAGCAGTAAAATTTGAAATTAAACTGTGAACAATTATTGCTGACTCTCCGAAAACAAAGCTCCACGGGGCAGCTAGATAGTAGATACAGTCAACAAAGCAACAGGGGGCAGGCCCATTTTCTCCACTGAATGATATTCATTACATGGGTATGAATTCAAATTATTGTGAAAATATTCAGTGAAGATAAGTGTTTAAATCCACTAAGAGTTTCCTCGTAATTCTGTATTAACTCTAGAAATAACAAAGTCTAAGCTGTATTTCTAGTCATCATGACAAAGATATTCTTGCTAAAATTCCAGATCTATCAATTAATCAGACGTTATTTGCTATGTTGTGTCTTGCTAGGGACATGTCTCCTCTGAGATATTATACTTGATAATAAGCCAGGTTGCAGGCTTTTTGATCTTCAAAACTATGATGACTGCCAGTGGCAGCGTTAGTGCTTTTCTAGGTGGCAGGCATCTCAGCAGAAAATTTTATAATGGACGTTTGTGTGCATGTGTGTGTCTATGTGCATGTGTGTAATGCAATGGAAGATTAAGAGAACAACATTGTAGAAAATGAAAGGCATACAGATTATTCGTTATCAAGATAATATTGACATGATTAGTTGTTACACCCTGGAAAACAGAGAAAATCTTACTACCTTGTAAAAGACCTTGCAATTTTCTCCTGTGTGCCCCTTTTCACGCTCAGCCTATGTTACCACATGCCCATCTGTGAACTTGGGAAATTCAGTGAAATCCCCACTAGAGGCTATCAGGCAAGTGCATCAGTGCACAAGAAGTCCAGAACATATTTAAGAATTATTAAAAACAACACACAACCTCTCCAAAAAAAAAACCCCAAAAAGACCAACAACAAAAACCCGTTTATGGAAACTTGTTACATGTTACCATATTGTTCTCTTAAACCTCTGTTGTGTTCTTCTGCTACCACACATCACTACTAAGGCGTAACAACGGAAAAAAAAATTGGGAAGCTTTTTAAAGTCCTGATGGGGATGGACCTGTCAACCCTAGGGCAAGAGCTGCCCCAGATTCCAGCTATAGTACAAAGGGACCCTCTCTGAACAAGAATAATTGTAGTGGGTTTAGTATTTAAAACCCTTACACCCTTAAGAAAGACAGTCCTCAAGATCTAATGGGCACTTACACTGATTAAATTAACCTGGGAAAAGCAGACAATTCTGCACTGAAAAAAGCGATACAGAGTGCAGCTGATACTTTAGGAGCTGAGACTCACAAAGACAGGATTGTACAAAACCTGTGTGCGAGATGGCAGCACAGCTGAGGCGGGTGGCACTTACCTTCTCACTTCAACAGGGACTGACTGCTGGAGTAGAAGATGTTCACCTTCCCTCACACACCAAAAGAAATACATCAGCTGTGATACTTGAGGAGAACAAAACTGAAAGTGGCAGCACATATCAACAGGAGGAGTATTTTCTGCATTCTTCAAAGGGAGCGTTATGAAAAAAAACCCACAATGATAATTAAAAATAAATTCTTACCTCTCTTATCATCATCTTAAATGACTGAAAGTAAGGATTTGAAAGCTTGGCTTTTTCTCTCCTTGCTATCTCTTTATTCTAGGCTCATTTACAGCAATAACCCAAGATTGACTGATTTTCATTTGGTCCTGGAGAACACGCACCAAAACCCCATAGTAGGAATACTGAATCTTGATCGAGCAGTTATTTAGTCCAAAAATGAGTGGCAAGGTCAGAGGTGTCTGAATTCAAGATAAAGAGAATGGACCCAGTTCTCAGAGTGGAGCTAATTGTGCTTTAAAATTTTTATGCGCCAGCACTTTGTTGCTATGTTCACATCACTTCAGGGAATGTACAGATCATCTCTAAAACCCCCTCTGATTACTGTGGAAATAAGAATCAACAAATAAACCAATAAATCATTTGCATTCCTACCAGTACTCTTCTATTCCTCTACACTGCTCTATTTTCTCTCTCCCCCCATCTTTCAAAACACATTTTCAGAGCCGAACCAGTATCTACTTGGCAATATTCCTTTAAACACATATTCTTCTTTCACCTCAATATTACTGAGTATCCCTTATTTTTATAACAGAGGGCAATTCTTTGCATGTGGAGTCTAAAAATGCTTGTCTAACTTAAGCTACCAAAATCTATTATTGCAGTAATCACTCCCTCACTAAGTCTGCACATCAGTGCCTAAGCGGGGAAACCCTCCGTTTCTTCAGTGCATTAGTACTGACAAAGCTAGTCCTTCAAATACATTTTTAATAACCTTTTTATATGGTGCAATATCACTGAAAATTCACTGCATTTATTTTTGTCAGTTCAGAATGGTGGGATTTCATATGCAAGGACTGAAAAGATTTTTCTGTTAGTGCTCTTCATTTTAAGGGCCCCAAAACATTAATGCTGTGAATGTTAATATTCTGGCCTGATAAGTAATCTGGTTCTGCACATATTGCAGTTGAGCTAATGGGAGAAACCAGAAAAGTAGCTTTGCGGATCAGGAGCACTGCCAAATTGCAGGGATCCCCTCTACAGTCAACAATTTCTCTCTCTTTTTGATTTTTTTAATGTCACTGTACCAGAAGAGTGGCTGGCCTTTCATGTTACCTGAGACATCAGAGGGAGGTGCTGAGGACCTGCCTCTTCACTGTTTCCCACCCTTTTCAGGCACTGACACTCATGCCTAATGAGTACAACGTACTGCAAAAATAGCATCCCATGATGGGCGTGAACGGCATGCTAGCCTTACTGTGTTGGAGGCTCCAGCTTACAGCTTTCAAGCTCTTAGAAGCTGTGAGCCTAAGTCTAGTCACATCTAGCCACACGGTAGGCATGCTCATGCCTTGGACCACGGACCGGTCCTGCTCCTGAGCTCCCCAGGTCATGGCATGGGTTAGGACCCACGACACGAGGCTGCGGTGGGCGCAGCAGTGCCTGACAGCGTGCTCCTCCATTACATTGCACCCAGCTGCCTCTTTCCCACAGCAAAACCTCCTGTGCTGGGCAAGTGAGGTGCCAAAGCAGAAGGTTCCTGCTGGAGCTGTGATGCAAATGTCTGAACAATAAGTCTCCTGGCAACGAGGAGGAGACAAAGTCCAAAGGGATGAGTTTGCAGGGTCAGCACATGAAGCTCCAAAGATCTGCCCCAGCCAGTTGCCTAAATTCCCACCAAAGTAAGGGAAGAACCAGCTCTTAAGTGGTAAGTTGGGTGGTCACATCTCTGAACCTGTGTGTGCTTCAGGAGCCATCACTGGGGCCAGCACTGACTGGGAATCTTCCTGGCAGTCTAAGCAGATGACCCAAGGAATAAATTGATTTGCCCTGCACATTCACGACATTGCTTACTGATTTCGTCCCTTGGACATGCCTCTGCTGTGAATCAACGGAGGATTTTGACATCATCAGTGTCATTCAAGAACATGAAATTCATTTTCCAGCTGTCACTCACAATTAATCTGTTTATTCATGTAGAGGGGTAAAATTTAGTTCTCTCACATTACACAGCTATAACGATCACCTCTGTGTTCACTGTGCCAATCTGTTTCCCAAGTGAAGAAGGAATTTCCTGGGAGTGGACCAAGCCTGCTTCCTGCAAAGGGATTGCCACAGTCTCTTTGTTTCCCATCACAATAAAATAAGTCTCTTTGCATTTCCCTCTCTTAAATTCTTTCTGTATTCACTTCCATTATTGATTTATCTTTTCATTAGGAGGGTAGGCCAGGAGGAAGGTTAGCTGGGTAGCTCTGCTGTGTGTATGAAATAATACTGTAGCAAATGAAAACAACAAAGCAAGTTTCTTTTTTTTAATAGGCAAGCTGATAGGAAATGAGCTCCCTATGGGACAGAGCCAGGGGGAGTGGAGTTCATATGAGATTTTCCACACCATTTCGTAGCTATCCAGTTAAGAACAGGCATCAAGCTACAGCAAGGGTCAACAGGTAATTTTCTCTGACACAGAGTGCATGCTGCTCATGCCATTAAACCATGTCAAGGTAATGCAGCGAATATTACACTGACTTGCCAAACTGCATTAGCCATAATGCTTTCTATCCAAGACTTTAAGGTGATGTCTTTCAGAATAATAGCTGCATGAGGCTGCTGGGAAATCTGACTGAGTATTAGCATCTTTGCAAAGGCTTGAATCCTTCAGCCTTCTTGAAGCAGGAGAAAAAAATCTCCCTGTGAACAAGCACCCTAATATTCGTATAAAATACCATATTCAACATTCAAAAGGGACAAGAATGGGTTATTAAATGAAATACAGCACCTCACCAACAACAGAGTAGAACTGGTTCCCCTTAAAAAGGAAAGAAACAATCAAAACCTTGAATATGATTTCAGACAATCCTGGCTGTAAAATCAATGCAGGGACCTGTCTCATCTATAATTTTTATTTTGCACGGTGCAATATTATAAGGAGTAGAAGCAACTCTGCTATTCCTGTGGAAACATCATTGGACATTATTGGAAGACCAGGAAAGTGACAATCTCTTTGAGAGCCCTGAGAGCAAAGGCCCATTTCAGTTTATATGGAATTTCAATGTAGCCAGTATATTTCATTGCAAGCCATATCATATCTCCAGATTCCTGAGTTATTTTTACTGTGTTGGGGGGGGGGGGGGGCATCATCACATCTTCCACTCCTTTCTTTGATTTTGGCTGAATCCCCCAGAAAGCAGTACATCACTCTACCTACATTTTATGTTGATATCCTCCTGTGAAAAATGACAGGTGTGATGGGCAGATTTTGCTTGCTTATGCAAGACTTATATTTATAGTGTAATAAAAATTCTTGTTTCCTATCCACACTGCTTTTAGGTGGCTAATTTAGAGTCCTGGGGCTATTCTAATTGAAACCTAGGAGCTCTATGTCCCAGTAACAGGCTCTGTACCAATAGGACCATATTCTCCTGCTAAAATGTCTCTATATTGGTTGGGAAAAGAATTCAGGTGTTCACTTGGGCCATTTGTTGAAACTTCAAGCAGTCTCCTGCTCCTGCTTGCTTACTGCCAATAGCAATATCTACTGTAAATTAAAACTCCACCAACTCACTTCAAACAGGCTGCGAGAGTGATGACTTCATCACCACCAAGCCGAGCTGCATCTGAACCTCAACCTGGTAGTCAATATTTCTGCACCCTGTGACCAGGAACCCCAGTCCTATATTCACGAGCCACTGAGAGATTTAGAGGCCAGGGCTAAGCACTACCATCGCAGCCCAACCTCAGTGGTCTGGAGTTACCACCAGCGTGAAATCTGCAGAGGGAAACAGGTAACATTTTTCTCTCAGTTCTTAGAAATGAGACACATGGTCCCGGCTCTTTCTTAATTACAATGAAGAGTTTGTAAACTTCAATAGTTTTCCAGCTGGAATTTTGTCTAACAGAAATCACGGTTTTGAGTATCTAGTTATGATAGTGAAAAAGAAAGGCTCTAAACCAGAAATTAATTGATATGGAAAGATCCGGCTCTTTAATTAAAAAAAAAAGAGCTTGCAAATAACTAGTCCAGCTTCTAAAGTAGACAGATTTAATTTTCCAAATATGGGTGGAGAGTTGCTTTTAAAACTGGCACCTGCACATGCCAGTATAATTTTCTTATTGTTAATGTACTTTTTAAAAACATGTTCTCATTATACCATTCGCCTGGTTTATATCACAGTGGTGCTACTGAGCCTTGAAATGTGACTCTTTGGGGACGCCTTGCAGCATATGCTGGTGCTTTTCATATATTATGTTGTTATTATTTATTTACACAATTGGCAAAAAGAATCTCTGCATTAATATCACAATGACTCCATTCTTCTGGAAGAAAAGAATACCTGACAAAAGTCATCATCACAGCTCCTGGCAGTATCTTCAGTGTGAGTTACGAAGGACTATTCTGTCAAAAAGCCAAGTTTCTTGTTTTGAAAAAAACCCAAAGATTTCATTTAAAACTACAGAATAAAGTGGCTTGGAGGAGCTATTAAGCATTGTACAGTAAATAAAATCAGTCTGTTTTTAATATAGTAAATACCATTGGCTGAAAGTCATATTTTAGAATACATTTATTATAAGAAACTACTTAGATAATGAAAGTAAAGAAAATCTAATTTAATTTTCATCATTTATGCAGTTTGTTTGCT
This sequence comes from Pelecanus crispus, assembly GCF_030463565.1. NCBI lineage: Eukaryota > Metazoa > Chordata > Aves > Pelecaniformes > Pelecanidae > Pelecanus > Pelecanus crispus. Next base: position 54,296,099 of record NC_134648.1, read on the forward strand.
TTTTTTCATTTAATTCTGCTTGGATAATGAAAACAGACCACTTTTTTCCCTTGGCAATATCATTTTTCTGGTTTTCAGGCACTTGCCAAGGCTTCAGTGATTGGGTTTCAGACACCTCAGGGGAAATGGTTAAATCCTGTTTTCAGTAGGGGGGCGGGGTGAGCAGGAGAATTCTGGAAAACACGTATATGTTATTTGGTCAGATCAGAGCCTGCCCATGACCGCATTGGTGACAGTCAGATAAATAGCACATACCAGACTGTGCTGCAAAGGTTTAGGTCACACATTCTAAGCCTCAAAAATCAGTGCAAGACCCACCAGAAAGTGTGCCCATAAGCCATTCCCTTCCTAGGCTCACAGCCAGGAGCCAGCACTTGGGTTTGGTTTGGTTCAAGGAGCACCTGGGTTTTGCTCAGGTTCCAGACTTACGCTGGACACGGGGAGCTGAGCTGCCACTGTGGGTCCCAACAAGGCAGGCTCAAGAGGTTCATCTCAGTGACTGGTTCTACCTTGTTAACACGATGAGCAGAACTTGGCATAAGCGAAGTCACGTCTGAAGAATGAGAAAGTGATCCACAGCTGCAAGAAGTTTTTTACAGGTGTTTTAAGACCTAACTCCAAACAGTGGGATGCAGGCCACTGTCAGAAGTCTACTTACCTGTGACAATCTGGGCAGTAGTTCTTGGAGGACAGTTAAGTGCATGCCTCTCATTTTCACAGTTTCTGTTAACTGGAGTAAAGTCCAGATCCAAAGATCCCCGTCCTTCACTGAAACACAGCTACAGACTTTATCTCACTAACGGGCTGAAGCTGGATCTGACATCCCTGAGTTTCAGGAAGGTCTGGATTTGAATTGTCTGTTTTCAGTACAGTCTCATTTTTTACTGTAAATCCCTGATATCTTCCAGTGGGATAAAAATCCAACTCAGTAGAACCCATTTTCAGGTCCTACAATTGTTGAGTACAAGGACATATGAGGGATTACACCTAGGATGATCTTTGAGTTTGCAATCCTTTCTCTTGAAGTTGTTAAGATTGTAACAGGGAGATTTTATTATGATTTAATATTAAACATCCTCATTCAGCTAAAGCTGTTATAAGAACCTGATATCTTGCAAATCCTTATACACTAGGGGGTGCAAACATCCTTTTAATGAGTCCAGAAATAAATGGTCTTACCAGTACCAGCAAGGAAAGTGCCTGGTCCTGTACTAAAGCTTGCGTGGAAAATATCTAATTTTTTAGTCATGTTTGGCTCATACAAATAAATAAATAAGAGTGCTGCTGTCAGTAACATCTTTTTGATGTTTTCTGGGTTTATATATGGAGCAGTGAAGATGCTAACGTAGGAGTTACATAAGAGGAGAAGTCAGACGGAGCCTACTTTGCATGCCATTGCCTGCAGCTTTCTCATGTCCTGTGGTGACTCAGACATTGCCGTAAGCTTCGCGGAGGGACAGTCTCAACTTTTTACCCCCACATTTTCATATCATTGTGTGATGAGCAAGTCTTCTGACTCAGGCACTGGCTGAAGTCCTTATTTCAAAGCACTTATTCTTCTGCTGTTACATTAAGACCTGGCTCTTGCAAGTCGTGGTGTGAGGCACAGTGGGCTAAGCAAGGCAATGTTGTTTCACCTGCATGGGCTCCATCTGACAAAGTGTTGATTTTCTCAGCTTGTGCCAACAGAGCATTTAAGTGCCTACTTAACAGGGAACGGTAGTGGTTCTGCTGAATGTGAGGGGATTGCTTACATGCATAAGTGTTAATCATATGTTTACGCACCCATAAAAGCAATGGAGCGGTGTTGGGTACAAGCACAGAATTCCAGCTCCAGCAGCAGTAAGCCTTCGGGCCCTCTGCTTGTGCATCATTACTTACTCATGCTTCTTCACTTACTCGCAGATAAAGAACAGAGCATCTGAAGGGATATCACCCTCTTATGATAATGCATTCTCCTTTTAGGTCACAGAAATCATTCTGCAGCTACAAAGAAATGCTTATGAATGCAGGATCCTCTTGTGCAACATTTCTTCCTTTGCATTTATTCATTTGCCCATTCCTTGTCTCAGTAAGGCATGATGGGAGCCAGAAAGTCCCTTCTCCTAAATCATGTACACAAATGACTAAAATTTGAACTCATAAATTAAGGTTGGAAAAAAATCCCATGGTTTAATGCACTTAGGCTTTTACATCTGTCTTGCCTAGATTCCGTTTTTTTCCAAACGTATCAGGGTTTTGCACATGTCTTTGCATCTCAGACACAAATGCCATCTTGTGATTTATGGAACCCTACCTAAATATCTCAAACTCTCTACTTGTAACTTAGTACCATTCATACCATCAGCTTTTTTTTCTGCAAAGTGTTTCATATTACCTTCTTTTTCCTGTGTTACCTTCTATGCCACTTCATCACTACATCAAAACAAAACAAGTGGATTAAAGCAGTTTATTGCATTATGGTTAAATATTTCTTTCTAAGGAAGAGCAGACCATTCAGAACACCATTAAGACTGAATCTCAATTGAATCTGGTGCAGCCATAAACTATCTTAAATGAATATTAATAGAGAAGGACAATTATTGTTGACTTCAGAATGCAAACAAAAACTTCAGACACTGATTCCTACCAGCCCATTAGAGCTGGCTGAATTCTGCACACTGTTTTAACAGTTGCTTAGCAATGGCAAATAAGCTGTTCTGTCTCTTATCACTAGAGGTACAGTTAGAACAATACCTATTATTGAACTGAATAGGTATGAAATTAGTTTATATTGTTCCTCTTTTTGAGATGGCACTTGGCAGCAAAGTGAGTTGTTTAGGCTGCAGGCAGAAGCAGTGATTTTTTTTCCTGGAGCTATCTATGGAGATAAAATGAAACTGAAGCTTTGCTGTGGCTGTTTATCTGAAAGCATCATCAAAAAAAACTTTGCTTGTGTGTGTTTGTGCATGCAGGAAGAAAGAGGTTCTCCTTCAAATGTCTTCTTTGAGTGAATTTCCAGGGATGTGACAACACTAATGACTAGAGCCCATTCAAAAAGCAAACACAGCAATACTGCACCGCGATGCCACCTCCTCCCTCCTTCCTCCATGGGCACCTCTGATGAATTATCTCAGCTCTGATCTGAGGAAACATACTGGAGAGTAAGCCACCAAAGCCGAGATCCAGAAGGACACTTAGGCACTTGTCATTTACTGTTGTGACTCCTATCTTTTAAGTGTGCACCTTCCAAAATGGAGTCCACACAGCTGCAGCATTCAACATCTGCAGCAACATTCAGACCTTGCATGCAGGGTGCGGAGTCGCCACAATGGGGAATGCTTAGCAGAGAAGCGTGGTTTAATTCCTGGCTCTGCAAGGTCTTAATTACGTCTTTCTAGTTAGGATTTATACTTACAGCTCCTGCCTCCCACAGGAATACCCCAATAATATGGCTGTAGGCTACTTTGAGGTAGATGCTTTACAAGACAAACTGAGCTTAGATAAGGGCTGTACACTGAAGCAAAAATTTCAGATTTTAGGCCAGCTTGTCATCCTCCAAGTCTGGTGCAATAAAATATGAATTATATTAAGTACAGTTGAGTAATTTCAACAGAAAAATTGAAGAATGCTTCTACTTTGCGATAGACTCATTTTGTAGCTGGTACTTTGGGGCAGTGAAAGGTTTGGGTTTGACTATCTCAGGCTGAGGAAATAATTTAACTTGCATCTTTGTGGACTCCCTAACAGACAAAACCACTAGGCTACTGCAGAGATAACATGCCACTGCTTACTCTTTCTCCAGCTACATTTTATAGAAAACAGCAGCAGCTGCTGTCAGACCCACATAGCTGATCCCTTTAGCTGGTTCTCAGGTCACTTACCAAATTTAACCAGGACAGACTAACAAAGGAAACCCCGTTTCTGAAACCTGAGCGTAACACTCTGTGTTTGTGATCTTATGTACCCAGTGTCTCAAGCTTCTCAGTACTGAAGCACTTCTGTGCACAGGCAGAAGCGGAGATTCGGTACCTTTGAAATACTGTGCAAAGGTGGAGCAAGGTGCTTTCGGTTCCTAGCACTCCACCAGCAACACTGCAAGGAGACCAGGAAGCAAAGGGACTCTCAAGTTGTCGGATGCAGATATACACGGGAAGACAGGGCATGTACCAGCTGAATTTAAGCAGCAGCTGAATATGGGTTTTGAATCATGGAATGACAGAATGGTTAAAGTTTGAAGAGACCTCTTGAGATCATCTAGTCCAACCCCTCTGCTCAAGCAGGGTCACCTGGAGCCGGTTGCCCCGGACTATGTCTGGTTGGATTTTGAATATCTCCATAGATGGAGACTCATAACCTCTCTGGGCAACCTGTGCCAGTGTTTGACCATCCTCACAGTAAAAAATAGTCTTGCGTTCAGTTTGAATTTCATGTGATTTAACTTGTGCCCATTGTCTCTTGTCCTATCACTGGGCTCTACTGAGAAGAGTCTGGCTCCCTCGTCTTCACTCCTTCCCATCAGGTATTTATGCACATTGCTAAGATCCACCCCAGCCTTCTCTTCTCCAGGCTTAACAGTCCCAGCTGTCCCAGTCTCTGCTCACGTCAAGGGGCTCGAGTCCATTAGTCATCTCCACGGCCCTTGGCTGGACTCACTCCCATAAGTCCATGTCTGTCTTGTATGGGGGAGCCCAGAACTGGACACAATTCTGACACAGAACTGAACCTACCATGCTGGCAACTCTAATTCCTCTCTGGATCTGAGCCTTTGTCTTCACATTCATTTACTTTTTCAGTCCTCAGACTTTGGTACAGCTTCCAACAAGTGTGCAAAGTGTAGCAGCGATGTTTTATGGTTTGCACACCTTTGTCAGAAGTAGGTTTGAAGCTGTCAGGTTCATTATGCCAACAAGCACCCACAATCTGAGAATGATTTAGGGATTTCTGTGATGCAAATAAGTGTCATGTTCTGTGAAAGGAGCTTAGTTACCAACCTCACTGCCTTCCAAAAGGTGCCAAATGCTCCCTATTTCATTAATAATCCATGTAACTTTCCAGTGTACCTCAGGGGAAAAAAAAAACATATTCATTTCTTGCTTGAACTACTGGGTTCTTATAATGCCTACAGTATTAATCAGGCATTTATACTGATTCAAATTAGCCCAGTTAATATTTTTACTAATAATTTGATTGCAATGACCAGACACAGCAAGAGCAGTTTAACCTGAGCTTAAAGCTGGAGTCACAGATGAAAGGTTTGATCACTCATTCTTACCTGAATTCCTGTCCTGCAGCTAAGTAACTACCTTCAGATAACTAAATGAAAAAATTAAATTGTCAAGTAGAAATATGAAATGGAGTGGAACTACAAAATTTCCCATTAAAGGTGTAAAGGACTCTTCATAGGAGAACCACAGCCAGGAAGATGGGCAGGCTGAAAAATGGCTTTGGCTACCTAGTCACCAGGCAGTCAGATACTAGAGGGAGCAGTCCCAGGGCCAGGCAACAGCGCAGCCATCTCCCCACTTCTCTGGGACTGACTGTTAGGGGTACGTGGGGGGGTCCCAGCAACCTGGAACACCAGTGGTGTTGCCAGGGGATTGGCCAGAAATGAGCTATGGTCTTGGCAGAGGGCAAAGTATTTAAAAATAAATGCTATAGCAAAGTAGATAAACAAGATTGTCCTGTTCACATTTAAATCAATAACAAACTTTTTCCTTTTTTTGTTTGTTTTTGTTTTAAAAAAAACGCTACTGCAGAAATCCTCGTGTACCACAGAATTTGTCATGGTGCATTGCAGAAACCAGGCGAGGCTAGCCCAGATTTGATGCTGGTTAAAAATATAATTAGAAAAAAAGCCAATTCCAGCAGTCTGATATTCATGAGAAACTCTATAAGAACAAATCTCTGGAACAAGATAAAAATACACAACAGATTTTTTTTCAGGTGTGCACAAGGTTATAATTATAGTTCACTGGTTCTAACACCACGACGGCAGCATAGAGAGACACTTGGGCAGACACAGTCCTTGCCACATAGTACTTACAGGCTACACTTGGAAAATACTGAAATGATTGAAATTGTATGTGAAAACTGTAGCAAACCCTTATTTGCAATGGCCTCAAAACAGCTCTCAGAAAGGCCAGGCAGAGTTGGCACATCCGGCTGATGTGAAAGGGCTGCAGCGAGATCCCATATTTCTCTCATCGGAAAGCCTGTGTGTGCTATAAAATGAGGTGTGGGCTTCCCAGTGGTGAAGAGTGACGGGGTAGATGGTACTTGTCATGGATTAAATAAAGAGACAATATTTCAGGGGGTTTGAGCATGACTGTAACTAAACATTGGGGTTTTGACCCATCACATAACCTTGCTCCCTGAATAACACCAAGGAAGTCACCTAAGGCTACAAATGAATCTGTCCCTAAATGCCAACAGATGCTCCACCTCCACCTCTTGCCTTCTGTTGTGAAAACTCTTCACCAAAACTGTAATCTCACTAATACTCACTCTTGAGGCTTGCAGACTAGTTTATGGCTTTAAAATACCAGGCTTCCTGGTATCTCTCTCAAATCCTACACCATCTCTGTTGTTGTCTCACATCCCTGAAGAGATTAGCAACATTTCCAAGGTTTCAAATATAGATATTTCTTTCCAGAGCTGTCTGCTTTGCCTAGCATGAGCAATGTTGTTTTCATTTAAATAGCTCTACCCACATCGCTCTGTTTTTAAAGCTATGACAATTGTTGTCATACCACAGCCATCTAATGGCAGGATCTAGAGTTCTGGGCCTAATAGCTGTCATCTACTGCAACCCAACTGAAAATTTTGATGAGGTCCCCTCACTTACAGCAGCCAAGTCTCTGGCACATAGAAATTGTGTCTCAAATCCAGTGTAGAAACCTATTTATATTCAAGTATATTCAATATAGGAAATAGAATTTTTAAAAAACAAAACAAAAACCCCAGCATGGAATCCTGCCCACACTGAAGTCAGTAACAATTTTGCACTCCGTTATCCTGGACTGGGGTTCCACAGTGAGGATTTTACTGCCTACTTTCACCTCTAAAATTGTCTGCTAATGTTTCACATTTTATAATAGCTTTTTATTAATTTTTCAGATATTACCTTCTGGTTTATGAGCTCTTAAACAAAAATTTCTAAAGAAGGAGGAGGGTTTGTGTCAGCTACCAGTGCAAAGTGAATAGGAATCTCATGCACCTTTCAACAGAGAATTAGCTCCAAGGGTTTGCAGTACTTTTGCCATGAAGTAGCTCTAGCCTGCAATTTGGTCCTCTGCTTTCCCATCTCCCGCGTTATGCTACTGCTGGCTGCTGGAATTGGAGGTTAAGAAAAAACAGGAAAAAAGCTATCTGTATGCAAACTACTGCCAATTCCACAAACAGATCTTTTTCTGCTTTAATGTGTTACGTATAGTTCTCTCAGGTGTTAATTAAAACAGCAGCATGAGCTTCCACTAAGTTTTGTGGGGATTTAAAACATTTTTTATTAAAAAGATGAGGGTGTCTCTTTGAATCAGTCCTGCTATTACAATGCACTGTTAGCAGGAGGTTTTTTCCTTACCTCATTACAAGAGAAATATTACACACAACATACTTTGCAGTTTGAGTTCCTATTGGAAGGTAAAAATGAATACTAAAATTTCCTAACAACTAAGCACCCCATATACCATGATTACAAGCTATATTACTGTTTCCCATACTCTGGCATCTAAGCTTGGCCTTATCCAACTTCCCCATCAATCATTGCACACTACTCTTTGGTATCATGTCATCATATTTCCATAATCATTAATCATGTTACCCAATAAATCCTCGAGCAATTATTTAAGCTGGTCTCTTAACAGCTGTCCACTTCGTATATTGCCACCTTGGCTGCTCATTTACCAGCATGCGTTTGATCTGGGAACTGTTCAATCAGATCAATAACATGTAAGGAAAATGCAAATGGTTTGAAACAAGACAAATTCTTTCATGTGGAATATTCACATTTGGAACAAGCCTTTCAACTCTGCAGCCGGAGCTTTTCTTTATAGTGATAAAGTTCTTTATAATGATTTAACAAATTACAGCTAGGTAATGGCAAAGCATATTGCATTTAGCAGCAGAGTAAGTGGTGGGTGTGAGGAGGAGCTGGGAGCTCCCGGTCACACATGCATTGACAAGACCCCCCCTTCCCTGTGACCCAGGAGATGAGATGCCAGACTTCTCCCTGTGGGAGACAGATGTAGCAAGAGACAAACACCATTTGCACGTTCAGGTCTGTGAGAAACTGCGTCATTTATCCCTATGCCTTCCCAGCAGTCTCAGACATGCCTTTCCCATCCCTTTGTGGGTCCTGGTCCACCCTGCAGACTCTTTCCCATCAAGCTCTCCCGCTCTTTTCCCACCCTTTCCTGCTCTCCTGTGCATTGCTATCACAGGACCACTGACTTTGGGGGATCATTTTTTTGGTCTGGTTTTGATGATAGGTTTTGTCATGTGTGAGGGGACCTCTTTGGCTTCAGGCAGAGGTACAGCTCCTGTCTGTCTGTCAAGAAGATGCATGAAAAGTAGGCAAGATTACTAAATACAGTTTACTATCTGCAACGACTAAATGCCAAATGCAGATACAAATTGTAGTGCACTTGGAAAGCTGATTAATTAAAAAACCCTAATGCCACGGACAAATGCTCAAGTTTCAAATGTTACTTTATCAGCATCATCTTACTCTTGCTAGACCAAGGGCAGATTATCATCAAGTATTTTTCAGTCTCCTCTAGTGAAGCTTTCTTAAGCATTTTAGTATTTTGAAACTATTTTTTCTGCAGCCCTGTTTTCTAATGGTACCAACTCTCTTAGTCACAATTTACCATGGCGCTGTATAAATTTCCCCCCTAAAGAAGACAAAAAGGGAGGAAGAAAAAGTAATATATATCTTTATAAATTATTATATTCTGTGCTTTGTTTGTTGAAGTGAAGGTTGTGTGATAAATGATGCTGCATGGCTGTGCAGTTCATCATTTTACCACAAACCTGCACAGCTAACATTTCTATTGCAATACCACCCTCAGGCCTCCAGTGGGGCAGCCCCCCTGTGCTAAATACCATATACATATAATGAGTGACAGGCCATTCCTCAAAGACCTTACGAGCTAGAGACAAGAGATTCCTACTAATCAAAGATGTCTCCTTTCTCCAAATGGGTGAAGAGCACATTTTGTTTCCATGACACTTCTAGCCACAGATAAGCTGGGAGGCAGGAGGAGGACAATTTTTATGATGCTGTAGGTAGAGGCTGAAGAAAGAAGATTGCCTTCACGAGAGATGGCAAGGATGCAATGGAGAACACTGGAAGAATCTGGAAATATCCAAAAGCAATCTTCCTGTGGTACAAGTGGAGTACAGACTTCTGTGGTGCAGCAGTATTATGGTTTTACTGGCCTTCATTCAAGATAACTTACTTGCCTCTTGTCTGTCTTTACCACTTAATAATTTAGTCCCCATGTTCCTGCTGGTACACATATGACATATGTAGAGAGGTACAGGATCGAATACACAACGTATGAACAGGTGTTTGAGTACAACTCATTCTTTTAGTATAAATAGTTACTAGGATATGATAATTTATCCATGAGTTGTGAAAACATATATCTGTGTAACATCTGTATTGACTAGTTAACATAAGGATATAATACGTGATCTCAACTTCAACATTTTGTTTGAAAAGGTTGGCCAAATCTGATGCAATTTGGTACTTTCCTCTTGACAAGATACATTGTAACTTTCTCTGGAAAGAACAGAAGAATTTTGAAGACTGTCAAAAGGTTATTGTTATGTGTAATTTATACATCCAGTTGAAACCCAGGCCACCTTCCATTCAAGGTAATGCGAACACTGTCACTGAGTTCAAAATGCGTAGTATAACCTCCAAACAGAATATTACAGAATGTTTAAGCAAGTGACAGAGACAAATAGGTGAGCTGAAAATCGACTAGTATAACTGGACAGTCCTTTGGGGGATATATTTCAGATTTTCTGTTACTTACACCTTGAAGTACAACTCTGTGCTGAGAAAACCATCCTTATTCCAAGGATTTTGCTCTTAAGACACACACAAGAAATCTGTAGACATAAGAAGATGCACACATTACAGCAGCAGGTCATGTCATGAGCTGGCATGATAAATGGCATAGTTTCTTTGGCTTTGGCAGCTTCCATGAAGCTTGCATGACTTCATGTGAGCAATAAGAATTTCTACCACTAAGATACTGTCCATTGCATGTATGTGAACAGTACTGGGTACGGCCAAGTTATGAGATCTGATAACAAATGATAATGTGGAATTTTGGAGAAAGAATCTGGCTGACCACAACTGGGGAGCTATTTAGGTGTTTAAGCATGGGTGTCTAGTGCCACTTTAAAATCCTTTAGGATTTCACAAGATGATGGCCAATATGACTCAGGTGATCTATATCCTGTTTGAAAGAATGCAAAAGAAGGACAGGTGATATCTCTTAGCTCATCCAACTACACTAGCACTCAATAGCTGCTATTAGGAGCCCAAAACCCGCTGCTGACCTCCCATGCAGAAGAAAGAAAAATGTTTCCAAGTGCTAAGAAGCAGCAGGTCAGCAAAAGCATGCAAACGTGAGTGATGGAAATTATATATAGGAGGAATATTTAAGTTGAAAGAACAAAGATTGGGAGTAGGAGGAAATAAGAGAGGTGGCATGGGGGAGGAAGGAATAGCGTGGAGCAGATGTTCCTTTTGTGGTGTGTTTAATACTACCACTACAAAATCTGCTTCAGAGAGGGACATGGCCTGCCATGGACAGGGAGCTACTGCTGTTGCTGCTGCTGATGGCAGTTGCTAGTAAATAAAGTGTGGTAAGGGGGCATAGTACAAGGAAATGAAGCAGAGGCAGGGAATGAGATATGGCTGGCGAAGGAGAAATGAGAGGTTTAAGTCCACCCTATTTTGTACAGATTGCAGTGGGAGCATGGTGTTTTCTGATGATATGAGCCAGTACCCAACAGTCTTGCCTGATAGACACCAGCCCATGCTCCTGAGGAAAAAAACAGCCTGACCTTCCCCCCATGTTTATTCCTATGATTCATATTCACTTGTATCCATTCTCTTCATTACTTTCCAGGCAGGTGACAGTAAAATGAAGGTGGCTGACGTTCTTTTAAATAGCTTTTAAACTGAGATCTCCTCCTTTAATTTTGTTGTTTTTAAAGAATAGGATTTACATATTGATTTAGACAGAGATGGTCCAATACCATACTACAGGACCTCAGTGATTTCTACAAATGCCTTACAGACTCACCAAGAAGGAAGGCAACCAAACGTGCTAATAACAGCAAGCATCAAGCGCCACAAAACATTACCTGAGACTTGTACCTTAATTCCAACTGTATCATCACTGAGCTCTTTAAAGGCTACTCAATATCCAAAAGGCCATAAAAATCTTTTGACTCTGTTTTGCTTAAAAATAGTGAATCCTTTGTACTACTGTGACAGCTGCCTATGAGCTAGAAAATTTTAATTCAGTTTAGCACAGGGCGATCAAATGCAATAATTAACAACTTCGGTAAAGTTGAGAATTCAGAAATGAGAGTGAAGTCCTGATCCTACTGAAACCAATATTCTCAGGGTCTTAAGGGGTCAGCTTTTCACTCTCTAAGTTTTGTATCATCTGGATAAATAATTTTTAATATGATTGCATATTGGTCTCTTGGCAAAAAGCATTTGTTTATATGAATAGCTGTTACAAGAGTATGTCAAGAGTAAATGTTCCAAAGAACACACACAATTGTTCTGCAACAAAAAACCTATTATAAAGTGCCATTTTCTATTAAGGAACTGTAAAATATTTTACCCCCTTTCTGTTTTTGTTGTTTGTTTTGCAATTCATTTGCTTTCCAAAACTTATTTGAAACCAGTCTCAGGACTTCAGCAATGTACAGATAGTTAGTTGCTGTGACTGGATCTTACTTAACCTGGTGAGAAGCTTTCAAAGAGCTGGTCCCTACCAGTGGTCCCAGTAGTGTGGGCATCACTGTTGATACTCTACAGTCTGCAAAGATATAGGCTAGCATTTGTACTCCTGGCTCAGATTTTCCCCAATGGCTCATCCTCCTAAGTTCTTCTGAGGTGTAGCTTGCCCAGATGCTCAGTTTCCACTTGTGGTTCACAGTTGCTACTAATGAAACAAGTTTATTTCTTAAAAACTGGCTTGCACTGTGGGATGTTAATGTCTCTTCTTCTGGCATTGCTGGTTCTAAGCAATAAATGAAGGTTGCCACCCAAAACCAGAGTAAAAGTAACAGGGAAGTGAAAGGGTATGGCTATGAGAAACTAGCCAGAATTAATCCTTCTGGAAATGTCCTAATAACAGTAACTCCCCAGTCACGGACATATCTCATCCCACCAGGAAAAAAATTAAAGTGGGCAGCAAAGCACTCTTAGGGCTCAAATGCAAGCAGATAGATGAGGCTGCAGTGTAAATACAGACAAACTGACAAGACATAAAACTGCTTTAGAAATAACTTCCAGCAGCAGACGTCTACCAGCAGGGAAAGGTCATTTGTAAGGTTTGTTTAGAACAGAGCAAGACTGAACACCATGTGCAGTACCCTGGCTTTCTGAGACAGAAGAGGTTTTCCGCAGGCCACGGACGACTCCTTTGGGAAACACAGGCAAGATATTTCAGAATTCTGTCTAAACATATGCAGTGAAGGATGTAGAAAGTAATACAATAATGTATTGAGTCAAAGGTGGGTCATAACAGGGAAGTTTAATCATCTTCCTCAGCAATGGTATACTTAAATAAATAAATAAAAGGGATCTTGGAGAGATCACACACGCTGAGAACTGCAAAAGCAAACTGGCTGCTTTAGCTTATCTCTACCAAGTAAGTGGATGGGGCTCTACTTCTATGGTTTTGCTTCATATTCTGCTACCAGTTCTTATGGAATTAGAAACCCTCTTCTTCAACAGCCATCTCCTTTGGAAAAGAGTTTCCCTTCCTCCCCACCACAATTTCTGCATGCCCAGGGACAAAACCTCCCCACATTAACCTGCTGTGTCAGGGGACTGGTTGGAAAAAGGTGACCTTGAGTGCCTGAACACAAATGACTACCAGGCTTTTCCTCACACCAGTAAGCCTGGGAAGCTGTGTCTGTCACTGGAGTCGGCAGAAGAAAGCTTTCATGGCCCTCTGTGGCTATGCGTCTGTATCCGTGTGAATGACGTTCTCTGCTGTAGAGCTCCACCTCCAGCCATGGGATGCCAGCTCTCACAAGTACCAACAATTCGGAGGAGCTGCCCATGCATCAGGACCCCTCTCGCACAGCACACCAAGGCAGGGAGGGCACGTGAGCACTTCGGCACTCATTGGAGTTCAATTTGAGGGACAAAGCTGGCATTCAGTTTTGACACAGTAGCTACTACCTTACACTCATACCTTGTGTCATCCTTTTGTGTTGCAGAAGATATACTTAAATCATGGATAAAGCGGGATGTCTATCTGCTGGGTGCCAACATTCAAATAACACTCAGAGCAATCTGTGCTGTGCAGCATAAACAGCCATGGCCTTAATTTTTTAATCCCTCATCTGTAGTCTCCAGTACACAAGACATGTAACATGGATCATTATTTTTTCCATTCAGTGCTCAGCCAATTTTGGCTCATTTTTGTTCCTGGAGCTCTCTAGTGTGCATCTCATACGTTCAAAATAAATACACCATCCATAATTGTATCCTAACCAGACAACACTAAACAATCATATTTTTCATTGATACTCAAGATTTATTTCTAATATGAGTGGAAGGCTCTTCTGTATGCTTTAGCAAACAATTAATAGAAGGCATAGGACTATTCAGGGTCTCATTCCTCAGACTCCACTTTGTGTGTGAATTGTAGACATATAAATATGTAACAAACCTTACCAAGAAAAATAACTTTAATTTACACCGTAACCCAACTGGAGAAGCTACACATAAGCCATGACAAGCAAATGTTCAGAAAAAATAGCTATTCAATAATTTCCCATTTATCACTTGCTTAGTCACATTAAAAAATTTTGAAATCTGTAATATCTTTTACTTTAGTTGGTGTGTTGAATTTTTCTGAAAGGCTGCATTTTTGTTCAGGATGGCGAAACTATTGTATTGTTGGTCATTTGCTTTACAGTGGCCTCATGTTTCAGGATATAAATTCAACTATGAAAAAAACAATTACCTGGGCTGAGACACAGAAGATTTGCAACCCGTTCTCACTATTTCTACTTCTCTCGTTGACTGATGAAAATGGACCAACCAGCTTCATGCTCTGCTTATTTGCACCAATGCAAAGCTACACAGGTTGCATTCACAAATTTTCTGAGCATGCTGTGAGTGGTAAAATATCCTTTAACCTGTTTTTTTCCCCTTCTCTTTTACAGCCAGCTTTCTGCATTCATTTAAAAAACAAAACAAAACAGGAATTATGTTTCTGGTCATTATCATGACATTTCATGAAATTAATGTTACTATTATGCAAGAATAAGAAGACTACATTACATACTGTGCTATTTAATTAGCCATCTAATAGCTTTACTGACCTGCTGTATTTCTTCTTTCTAGTCTGTTTTTTATGTTTTGCACTTGCATGAATTTTTCTCTACTTTTGCTTTCTCTTTCTTTCGTGTACAAACAGGTTTTGTTATGCAGGAGCCTGCCAACTTTCTCTTTGGACAGTACCATCCCACCTTTGTGCAGTTCTACAGGAAAAGAGGTGGGGCTGGCTTGCATCAAGAATACCTGGTGCTCAGGTAACCCCTAGTAACTCAGACTGTCCTGCTTACTAGACACTCTGCTATGGAACAGAAGTCTTTCCATTTCCCTACCTGGACATAGGCTTTGCTTAGCCCTTCCTATATGCACATTAATTCAGTTGAGAGAAAGAGGGCTAGGGAGACTGGGGAAATAAAAACTTAACAAATAGTCTGAGGAGAGCATCTGAGCTGGAGCAGTGCAGAGAGGTGGTGGCTGGCACAGGGGCAGGTAGGACATACTCCATAGCGGAGACCCATCTTCAGCCAGAATCCAGCACACAGTCTTCCTGTGGAGCACTCGGTGCTAGAGGAAGAGGCTGAGGGCCCCTTTTCCATGTGTGGTCACTGCAGTCAGAGGACCAAACTAACAATTCTGTGGTGTGTGGCAATATCTCCTTTCACTCTGCAGACCTGCACTCTCGGTGGTCTTCCTATAGAAATCCACTCCGCACCAGGTGAAAAGGGACCCACTCTCATACTACCTGCTGGCTGTGCAGTGTGGTATAGAGGAGGAATTCTCTCCCTCCTACTCATGTCTTAGACCCCTGTGAGGACCATAGGCCAGCATGGAGGCCAGCAGAAAAATGTGACGTCTCTCATAACAGAAAGAGAAGAAAGAGTTTCCCAACACACGGGCCAGTCATGCCATCGCCAAACAAATAAGGACATGTGGGAAGGGGGAGAATATGTTACATTTTCTGTTTGGGTTTGGAAACTTGCCAGCATAACTATTTAATTCTGTCTCCCAATGCTTTTATCCCTCCCTTTTAAGTAAGTTTTTTTAGAAGACAGACTAATTTCAAGTGACCTTTCCTCTTGTTTTGTTTGCTTGTTTCTAAGTGTTAGAACTTTCAGATGAAAGCAGATGGCCAAAAGGCAAAAAAAGCGATAGATTAGCATGCCATTTACCCTCCAAACAACTTAAAAAAATTCCTTTGTGCAAAGTTAAGAAGAAGAGGGAGCCAGACAAGTAGAAAGACTTCAGGATTTTTTTTTTCCTTTCCCCACTACATAGAGGAATAAAAGAGGATATTTGTGAAAAGCCACCGTGGACTGAGCCTGCAGTCTGATAAACAACAATAACCTTTTTCTTGACACTAATTCCTTTATTATATTTTTAGAAGAATTTAAAAGCCACTTATTTTTGAAAACTATGATTTCAGGAAAAAGTATAATTTTCACATTTCCTCTGATGTGTTGTATGCCCTGCTGTGTTATGACATTTCAAGTTTCATCAAGTCACATTAATTTACATTCTCACATGTTTTCTCAGTGGAACCTGCTCTTTGGGTCAATTTTCATTCATTGCTTGATCACTTTAATGTATTTGTATTACTGAATATTTGGGCCATATTAACTGATCTTTCCATACCCCATGCTTGCAATTCATTAGCAATCATTTCTCTTCTCTGCACGAAGAAAGGAAAAAAAGAAATGAGACAGAGAGAAAATGAGAGAAAGACAAAGACTTGGAAAGAAAGTGAACAGCAATTTAGTACACAGCCTGGGATGCAGCCTGCTCTGTCGCTCGGGATTTGGTTATATTAGGAAATTTTCTCTGGTGTGACCAGTGTAGATTGGTGATCCAGTACAAACATGTATAATAAATGCAGTTAGCTGGTTGTACGCCATCCTTTATTTCAGCCTTCTCGACTTTGGTAAGTGTGTTCCAAGCAGTGCAAGTAAGTCTGTGTTAGAGATTTGTGTTGGTGTTAGGTAAAGCAGTCTGTTGGATCCCATAATGCAGAAAGCCAACAAATTTTCCAGGCTCATGCAATACTGATGTGCAGGAGAGCTGGGCACCAAGTCCCATTTGTGGGCTTGTTCCTCACAGCACCATTTTGGTTGCCCATGCCTGAGCTTGAGCTTGAGAAGAGGCCCAAATTCCCAAATTTGAGCCTCCTAAATTCAGTTTGTTCAGAGCGGCCAGCACAGCTGACGTACAATATCGGCATTCTTCATCTCCTGACATAGGTAAAGGTCAAATGATAAAACATTAAGCAAAGGAAACAGCCAATTTCATCTACCCTTTCCCTATATTTATTAAATGAATGACTGAATGAACCATGGTGTTTCCCCCTACTGTCTTGCCAGCCTCTGCTTGAAAGCGGCACATGAATACAAAATGAGCAATCAGGCACTTGGAAAGCTTTGCAATGTCTCAGTAAACGCCCATTCCCCCCCTCAATATAAAGATGCTTGATCTTCCCTGGTACTGCTCTCAAGTCCTTACTGCATCCCACGATGAAAATCAGGTAAAATGGGCTCCGATGCACTGTGTAGGCAGCTGCTAATCATCCAGTACAGAAACCTGCAGCAAGGGTTTCAATGACTGTGCAGGATGTGAGTCTTTTTCAGCCATGATGTAGCCAAACATGCTGAGGGTTGGAAGCCTCAGGCTTTGGCTGGAAGGGAGCAACCTGCACTTAAAAAAAATCATGTTACCTGCAGCTCTCTGTCAGGAGGGGTCACATGCATGTCTGATATGATCATGCACCCTAATCAGTCCCCTCTGCTGTTAACACACTCCCTTGACTCACCCCATATTGACATCTTGCCTGTAACCCCATCTTTCTGAGTTTGCAGCCAAACCATGGTATCTACAGGAAAATGGAGCCTTCCACAACTTAGCAGGTTGCAGCTCGTATCCCCCATCTATATCTGTGTGGATACACACCTACCACTCCCACAGCTATCCCTAGCAGTGAAGACATTGCATGGAGTCCAGCTGTTGACTAATCTCAAGCTATACAATTCCATCTCCTGTCCTAAAAGCAGCTCCATCAATGGAAGGAGACAAGGCTGGGGGTGGTGAGTCATCCAAGACAAACATTTCTGGCATTTTGGTTGCATTGTCATTAAGCTGTTTGGAGCAATCAGGCCACACAGTACTTTAATGACAGCTGGATTTCAATTCAAACCTCTTCTCCAACCTCTGATAACTCTGGGAGAGCTGCCATGAAAGTCAAATACTGGAAAACTCTAAGGGCAGAGGTGAGAGTCCCAAATGTGACCACAGCCACAGAGAGTCCAGCCTACCCATTGCAATATCCTCCTATCCCTGAATGAGTAGGAGGATGATGCTAAAGCTTCCTGTAGAGGGTTGAATGGAGCAGGCTAATGTGTCAAAGCCTTTGGAAGAGGGGGGCGAGGAAGGCTTATCCCAGCCCGTATATCATTGATGGCAAGTGATCCGGTGCCACGGGCTCAGTAGGAGAGTGGTCAGCACAGCCCAGGGAAAGCAGCACAGATATAACAGCACGTCTGTTATCCACTGAACATTGGTGACAGAATGGAATGTAATCTGTGTGTTTACGTTCAGAGATTAAAGACAACAACCAGCTCCAACAGGACGTGCTGTCCTGCGATGGAGAACAGAAAAGGATGCTTACGTAAAATGGCCTGGCAGCAGTGCACAGGAGGTACAAGAGGACTCATTTTCTCCTGCAGGCAGCACAGAAAGGGATTACTATTGGGGGGGGAGGGAGGCAGGAACACGGAGAGAGAAATTAGGAGTCCTAGATGTCTACTCTCTATATACAGTTTCCAAGGGCTTTGGAAATAAAATAGGAAAAAACCATACTGTGCCACAAAGTCAGACATGTATGCAAGGAGTCCCCATTTATTCAGGACTGAGGCTGTGTTACGTGACCTTAAGCAAAACTAATCAGCTGGACTGAGTCTCCCCAGTCTTCTCCAGCACCTGTGAACCTGAGAGGCAGATTTTGCAGAGCTAAAAGTCAGTCCCTCCCTTCCAATGGGATGCAGCTGTCTAAATGTCTTGGTGTCTCTTAAGAGATCTTGGAGTATAGGGTGGGAGTACTGTAAGGGTAGCAGGGGCTGGTGCAATCCCCTCATTCACAGCTTTGGCAGCTACAGTCCATGTTAACCCTGCTTCAGAAATCAGCGGCCATGGAATAATTCAACCCATTCTGGAACCTAAGTGCGAAAAGGGGCAAGCTTAGGTTGACCACAATACAGTCAATCAGAATTTAAATAGTATTGTAAATAGTATTCAAGCTTAATTAGGGCTGAGAGAAGGAATGCCAAAATGCCAGAGGCTGCCTTACCTTACTCCTTGGAGGAATACGATTCCTGACACTAGCAGACTAGAAGAAAGACATAGTTTTGAAGCCCTGATGCCTTCCAAACACCAGGTGCAGCACTATCAATATCTTACCTAGATCATGACTGACCTTTTAGCTCCTTTTTGTGTCTTTTCTCATGGGAAGTACCAGTCTCTGCCATGATGAAAATAGAAAATTTTCCATCTGTGTGTGCCTAAAGGTTTATGAAATAAGAGTATAAGAAACAAAAACGATTGGCTCTCTTCTTGCTATGACTTCCCTGCTCCCTTCCTGAAGCCACTTTCTGTATCCTTAAAGATGCTGTCCTACTGGTGCTAAGCAGTGAGGTGGGAGCCCATCACAGGAAAATGTGCCACAGTTTCCTATTTTACTCACTGCCAGTTGACAGCAGGACAGAAAATCATCCCTAGCCAGGCAGCATAGGAAAGTTACTTTTTAAGTGATGTGCACTGCACAGCATATGGAGGCTGAGATCAATGGAGGACAATAGAAATCTAAATCGACAGTACACTAATAATTGTTGGCATTAACTAATCAGATGGGATTTTAAAGTTCACACTGTGAACATTGATATTTTCTGTGTGATGGGAAGACAGTTTGAACTGATATTTTTTTCTATTAATAAGTGTTTGAAAGGCTGTTAGAAGAAATTATTGCTCTAGTAATCAGAGCTCTCTGTGTGAAATCGCTTCATAGGATTTGAGTTTCATAAAGCAGGAGGTAGTCTGTATTGAAAATAGTATGAGCCTTTACCTGGCTGCCTAATAACAATGTGAAAGTTATCTTTGCTTTAAATCACCTTTTAATTCATTCACCAATATGCTGTTTTCTTTATAATCTCTGGAAGACAGGCTGCTGTTTTCATTATAATCTCTGGAAGACAGGCAGGGCCCAGGGCAAGGCCACTGAAGAAATTTTGGCAGCTATCTGGAGAGGGGTTTCTGCCACCGCCCACTGATGGACAATAACTCTGCCGTACTGCCTAGCCCCTCCACAGATTTCACCAGGCAGTACTCTGCCAGGCTGGAGGTACCCTTACAGACTATGCCGGGTCTCTGCCAAGGGGAACAGGAACAAAGGACGCCAGCCCCGGGTGTTTCCGATAAAACTGCTAGATGCCACTGGCTTATATGCCTGCAGCCCTGAGGGACCCTGCATCAACGCTGCAGTGGGTACAGTTATGTTTGTTTAAGCAAACACTGTCACGTTTCTCTTCTCACTAATGAAGGTCACGCCATATCAGATTTAATGGCGTCTTTAGACTACAGTGCACATCGGGTTAGACATTTCCCTGTGTTTGCACAGGTGTTCAGTACATCAACTAGGGTCTATGGAAGAGCCCTGCTGGTGTTTACAAATAAACATATTGGTTCATAAAGATGAGAATGTTCTTAGAATGATAGAATCATTTAGGTTGGAAAAGACCCTCAAGATCATTGAGTCCAACTGTTACCCTAACTCTACCAGGCCTGTTTCTTGAGCATGCATCAGTTGTGCGATTAGTGCACGTGATGTAGCATCAGGTGGCTACACGCAATGGCTTCTAGCTCTCGCTTGGACTGGAGAAAAACGTTATTCCCATTTCCCTGAGTGGAGCTAAGACTAACTTGTACTGGTGTTCAACAATGCTGTGCTAGCTAATGCATGTGAAATCCAAACCAACCTTCCTTTTCCCAAAGAATTATATTTATGATATAATAGACCTACAATCTTATGCAAGAAGGAGTCTGGAAATGAGCGTTTGACAGTCACTCCATATCAGAATAGATCTTCAGTCAAGAAAAAACCAGCTATTAACACCTTCTGCTATTCCTTCCCAGAAGCTTGCTACAGGGGTGAGCAGATTCACCCCCACTTCAAATCAAAGCCTTTGTTTTCTCCTTGTGTTTCCCACTCTCCTTTCTGCCTTTACATGATGATCAATACAGTCTAAGCTTAGGGAATATTATCAGAGCCATGATTACAACCTCTAACATTATAATCCATAGGGTTGCTGGGAGCATTAGAACATCCAGGATAAATTAATTCAGTGTAAGTAAAAGCTTTGAAGCTAGGAGCATCACCAGGCTTTTGAAGCTTAAGTCCTGTTTAGATTACTTGATTAAAGTAGGTCCAAAGCTTCACCAATCAATGTGTTTTGCTTAGGAGCAGTGTTGATACAGAAGCATATTTAATTGGATCTGCAGTACCCCGCCCAGAAGATGGTCCTTTAGAGCAGAACGAGATAACGTGCATGGGAGAGAGAGGGGGGCAAAATCATTGCCACATTTTTGTGCGTGCCTGCAGAGATTACTTGCAGCAGTTGTACAGAACAGCTTGTGTAAAGGAAAACAGAGCAGGGAAATGACAAGAAAATTACAGGCTTGGAAAAGAAGTAACTGAATCTGCTATTAGTCTAAAATTGTAAAAAATGGCCAAATGTAAATAGACGTACCTACAGATGTGCATTATAAAAGGGACAGCCCTACTCTTTGGCCAATTTAAGTTTTGCCACCAGCTTCAGAGTAACCAGGACTGATGGTTTGGTTACCTGGATGGCAGCATCTCTGACAAGATAACCTCTGGGCCAATATTGACAAAAAGGCAATTCTTTGTACTAATATTAAGAAAAGTTTAGCCTGACCGCTAGATCATAGTTGAGAAATGCAAAAAATACAATCATTTCATGAAATGTTTTGTCACCTGAGGATGTGAATATGCAACAGATACAACAGGTAATGGGGAAGAACACAGGTTTAGTTTTGTTCCTCTTGCTTCCTTGCTTTACCTTCAGATTTAGCTACATCTGTTCGGTGATTCACATTTAAAATTTCCTTCAAGCGAGGATCTGGGCAGGGCAAAGTAGGGGAACAAGCCAAATCAAAGAACACCAGCAAAAGTCCTTTGCTCTTTTCAGAGAAGGGAACAATTGTTTTATATCAGTAGAGTACAGATGAAGTTAGTCGTGCCGTCAGCAGAATTGTGAGCAGCCCTGTGGTTAAGGGCTGCCGAAGCCTTGGTTACATGGGGACAGTCTGGCAAAAAGTGCTCTAAGGTCCTAGGTCCACCCAGCAGACAACGGAGGTTGTCCACTTGCAGCTGCGCAGCAGCTCTGCACCAAGCAGAGAGGAGGTGACCTCCAGCGACGAGATGCTCTGGTAGGAAGGAAGCTGCGTGTGCGTGAGGTACCGCTTCAGGGCTGCAGGGAATGCGCAGCCACGGCTTTGATGCCAGCACTGGTGATTAGAAACAAGGCTGTCATTTGTATCCCAATGGAAAACATAATCCATTTAGATTTCTAATTCAACTTGGTTAGACTTTTAGACAACTTTTTTGCAGCAGCAATTTAAATAAATCAGTTATATTTTCCAGCCTACTGAACAGATTAGATGAGCAAATTGTGTGCTAGCTTCATGCTAGCATGCCCCATCTGCAATGCCTAAGAGTCCTGTAGCTCTTTAAGGAGCACCATGATGCCTGACTCCACCTCAGTGCCAGCGAGCCATGAAGGCAAGCTGCTCCCTAAGACACAGGGATGTCTCCAGTCAGGGCCCAGCCCCACAGTGCCTGAGCAAGGGGAGCAGGGCACACCTGGCCACACTCGCCAGGTTCTACCAAGAATCCAGATCTCATCAGGCAACTTTGTGCTTATGAGGCAGCTGCAAAATCAAGCTGGGAAGTCAATCAGCAGGTCAGAGTCAGATTCAGTAATGGTGCCCAGGGTCAGATACAGCCCAGCGATTGCTGGGCAGGTCCACAGTGACAAGGCAGGTCTGGGGTCAAGCTGGAAAGTCAGTCAGGATCTGGATCAACAGGGTCCATGGCCAGGCACAGGCATGGCTGAGGCTGAGCTGGAGATGCACTCCTACAGCATAGCTCAGGCAAAGACTGACAGCCCAGGGCTGAGCTGAACTGGGGCTCCTGGGTCCATGGCAGGGCTGTAGGTGGAGACCCCAGATGAGGCTGGTCAGGACCATTAAGGTCTGTTAGGGCCCTGACATTAAGTCTGATTGTGCAAGACAAAGGTTTGCTTCTTCATTTCGGCAAGAACCTCAGTCTGGAGCTGGTGTTTGCTCATGTCATGACAGTAAACACTTCATGTGCAGGAAAAGGTCACAAAGAGAATGAAATGAGCACGCTAGGATACTTTTATGTCTAAAAAGTACTTTGCTCTGGAGCATCCACCCCTGCACTGAAAGTTGGAGCATAGCACAGGGTGAGTTATCTTAGAGAAGTGCAGGTGTTTGCTTAGAAGACACAGTGAGGCAGTGCTCCCTTGCCTTGCCATGTTAAGGGTCTATGCAGAAAGCATTGCTGCCCATTTATGCAGGACTCCTTGACCAGCACAGCTGCTGCCTGGCCTGCTGACCCACCGGCACAGCACAGAAGTTCCCCATGGAGAGTGAAGTGCAAACGTCTCATGGACACTGATCAACCCTATTGCCAGTGTAAGACAACGAATGTGCCAAGTACACAGTCCCGCTCATGTCTACACAGCAATGCCACGCAGAGGTGGCAGACCTGGTCCTGAAAGTGTCTTCCTGCGGTACTACTCTTGAGGTAACCGAGTTCCGCTGCTCAGAGCACAGCACAGCTGGGACGTGCTGACCTGTCCCCCTGGGTAGCTCATTTGGCACCAACCGCCTCACGTACCTGCCCCCCGGGGTCCACTAACCAGCCAGTCTCCTATCATCTGCAGCTTGAGTGGGGTTAGCTCTGGCAAGCTGAAGAATTTCCTCACCAGTTAGCACTGGAAAACGGTTTGCATGTTGCACGATATCTCCACATGCTTCCCTGGATGTGTAACTAACTTCCACATTCAGACTCTGGGTAAGCGTGAGCCACAGTACAAGAGAAAGTACAAGTCTCTATTGCCAGCGGTGGCTAAAACCCAGCCAGGATGTGCTGTGTATTTAGAGGCAATAAATCCACATATTATTTGCCTCCATGACAGCCAGAGACTGAGACAAAAAATTTGCAGTTTGAAAGTTCAAATCCAAAGATAGACAGGCAGTGAGATGTCTTGGGTAATGTCGGGATTGGGACCGGGGTGTTTTCCATGGGGACTGTCGTGGTTTAGCCCCCGCCAGCAACTAAGCACCATGCAGCCGCTCGCTCACTCCCACTACCCCGATGGGATGGGGGAGAGAATCGGAGGAGTAAGAGTGAGAAACACTCCTGGGTTGAGATAAGAACAGTTTAATAATTGAAATAAAGTAAAATAGTAATGATAACAATAACAATATAATAATGATAATAACAATAATAATATACAAAGCAAGTGATGCACAATGCAATTGCTCACCACCTGCCGACCGATACCCAGACAGTTCCCAAGCAGCGATCGCTGCTCCCCGGCCAACCCCCCCCAGTTTCTATACTGAGCATGATGTCATATGGTATGGAATAGCCCTTTGGGCAGTTTGGATCAACTATTCTGGCTGTGCCCCCTCCCAGTTTCTTGTGTACCTGGCAGAGCATGGGAAGCTGAAAAGTCCTTGACTAGTATAAGCAGTACTTAGCAACAACAAAAAACATCAGCGTGTTATCAACATTCTTCTCCTATTAAATCCAAACCACAGCACTATGCCTGCTACTAGGAAGAAAATTAACTCTATCCCAGCCAAAACCAGGACAAGTTCATACATCAGCAGAAGCCCGAGCAAATGAAACCCAGCAGTCTGATAAGACTCACTGGTAAGGAGATGCAAACAAAACACGCTGGCCCGGATGAAAAAGTTATCAGGGGAGGCCCCTCTCGGCTGATACCCCTTCCCCTGGCAGCCCCTTGGCAGCCCCGCTCACACTGCGGCTCCAGGCTCTGTCCATCTCCCTGCCTAGGCGTGGGCTGAGTCTTCGCCACAGAATCCCAGCCCTGGCTCCCATGAAAAGTTTCTGTCTTGGCAACATAACCCTTCCCTTTGGCAGCCCCTTTGCAGCCTGACTTGTACTGGGCTCAAGGCTTTTTCTCCCTCCTAACCCTCACCTTAACGTTAGGAGTGGGCTAAGTCTCATCTGACAAACCCTGGCCGTGTCCCAGTGAAAGACTTAGAATCACAGAATCCCTTAGGTTGGAAAAGACCTTTAAGATGATCAAGTCCAACCATTGACCTTACACTACCAAGTCCACCGCTAAACCAATTAAGGGTGGAGTAATAATTAATTTCATGTTTCCTGTCTTGGTGGCTGGATTATTTATAATGAAAGTAAAACTAGGAATCATTAAGATTGGAAAGGACCTCTAAGATCATCAGTCCAACCATCAACCCAACACCACCATGCCTACTAAACCATGTCCCAAAGTGCCATATCTACCTGTTTTTTGAACACCTCCAAGGATGGTGACTCCACCACCTCTCTGGGCAGCCTGTTCCAATGCTTGACCACTCTTTCTGTGAAGAAATTTTTCCTAACTTCTGAGGGGCTATTCTTTCTGGCAGCCTACCCCTTCCTTTGGCAGCCACTTTCAAGCTTCTCGTTTTGTCTCAAAATCCGTATTTTGTAGTAACACGCCTTCCTTCTACAATGCAATATGTTTGTCTTTTTATTTTTATACGCATCAGACAGGTGTCCTCACAGTGAGCTCTCATGTATTTTAGTGGCATTTACAGTCTGCATGAATAAACAACTGGAGGCACTTGAAGGGATACAAGCTTTGCCTGCCTTTGAGCAAATAATCTTTTCTTCTGCCCCTGAACCAGAAATGATTATAATTCTACCTTGCAAACACAGCCAGGCACAAGTTATTACCTGACTGTTTCAAGATGAATTGCTCAAAAAAATTAAAATCTCCCAACTCTTGGAAATAATTAAACCTTTTTTTTTTTTTTGCCACTGCTATTTAACCCTAAAACAGGCCACCCAATGTAGGCTTCGAAGCCCAGCGACTCATGGCTATGTGGCCATGCCCAGTGCTTACTTCTTGAGTAGTGACTTGTCCTACAGACCAGGGTCCCCGTATGATCCCTCCAGTCACTGTAAACACCAGTGTCGATGGAGATGACATTACCAGCATGATGGAGGTGACTGATTTGCTTCCAGTTAGATACATTGTCACAGACTATTAATTTTACTGCAGCCTCATTTGAAGGGAGTGGTAAAGCAGCAGGGCAAGCAACGGCTACCGTCTGCGTGGGAGCACTAAATGCCCAAGCAATTAGGCTTCTTGTTCACCACATTTAAGCAGTCCCCTGTTTTCACATTTGTTTACACTCCATCTTGCTAAAGCAAACACAATGCCTGCGTAAGGTGAGACCTTTCTAAGAGGTCAGGCGCCTGGTTAAGTCAGAGGGCTGTCTTTGCAAATAGCTCTAAAAACAGAGATAAGAAAAAAAATGGCAAAAGGTACTTAGTATCCAGATTTTGTGTTTGAGGCAGTTGGCCTGCCACCACCTAGGGTAGGCTTCAATTGCTCGAAACGAAGCAAAACAGGATAGTGAGGAAGAAGAAGGGAGGATGGAGACGTGACTTTTCAGCAGCAGAGATGTGTCCTGACGCGGTATGCAGGAATGGGTTGATAATTCTCTTCCAAGTCATTTAACAAGTGGAATAATTTCAAGGCTGTGATTTTGTTCTCACATCAGCATTCTTCAGTCTCCATCCAGCACACTAGAGGTAACAGCGTTTAGTCTAACTGAGGTTCAGGAAAGCCCTCCAGGCAGTTTTTTAATATCATTTAACTTTGGTACCTGGGTGAGGAATTCACACAAGGCAGCTGGGCCCTGGACGGCCAGGAGCAGCTGCAGCGCCAGGGCAGTGGCGGCACAGAATGGGCAGCCACAATGCTTTCGAGTAGGCAAAATGCTTTACAAAGAGGTGAGGGAGAAGTCCCTCAGAAACAAAAGGGCTAGCAGAGACAAAGCCATGTTGCCTTCCTACGTCAGATGCCAAGCACTCGCTTCTGACAGGGATTCCCGCCCAGTCCTTTCCCCATGGCTCCTGGATGCCTCAGGCAGCAGCAGGAACCTCTCGTGCTATCACCTTTTCCTCCTCAGCAGCCAGCAGGAGCTTCCCTTTCCTTTCCCTTCCCTTCCCCCCTACCTTGCTTGCAAAGCTCAGCAGTTCAAAATGGCTGACTGAATGCCCCTTGCAGCCTTTTAGGCAATATTCCCCAAATCCATTTTTTTTCCCATGGTGGATCACCAGCTAGGTCTCGCTGCGGGCACGGCTCCTCCCCCTGCTGCACCAGGAGGAGAGAGCAGGCGGTGGGCACCAGGAGCAGGAGTCGGGTCTCTCCCCCGATTGACAATCTGCTGCTTACAATACCATATTACACAAAGCCAGTTGTATTTGATTACACCCCAGGTAGCGTGGCTTCTGTAACCGAGATGGTGAATGAACTAGATTGGAATAAGCAAGTGTATTAATTAGCATGCTGATAGCAGAATAAAGCTATTTTTAAAATCACTGAACAGCACTGCTCTTTACTATGATTGCAGAGATTATGTAAGATGATGATTAAAATCAGGTCCCTGCATCACAGACCGATCCGTGTTTGAGAGATGCGAAACCAAAGCTGCAGAGAAATGAGAGGAGACTGTATTATTTTAAAAGGCTATCTGTTTGCCTGTCCTAATTAAGGGCAAAGCAGTTATGCCATCAACCTTTTCGCTGTCATTCTAACTCATCCTACTTTTTCTTTTATATTTTGCCAATAAGCCGTTTGTTTTTTTAAGACTGGGTGTGTACATATGGAAATGTCGGCTCAGGAGGAATCTGCTGCGTCATCCCACAATCCGCAGCTGAGTTACAGGGTGTCCCTAAATGCACAGCTGCTGACTCCTGAGCTGCATCTAGCAAAAGTGTTTCCCTCCTATTTTTTGATGTACTAGCATTCATTTAAAAAAGCAGGGGAAGAAAAATGGCTGTGCTATCTTTTTATATTGTCTAACTGGTTGAAAAAAGACAGATAACAAGAAGTTGTGTCTCAGCAGCAGGAAGATACTGCATTTCAGGACCAAGCTACCAAAAAAGATGCTGTTGTTTTCAATGACAGTTATTTGGGAAAAGCCTCTAGAAATTGATTGTCATTAAAGACCTGGAGAGAACATCGCTTATGATGATAAGCAGAGATTTTAAAATTTCGTGTTTACAGTCTCCTGCGCTGTAACGCTTAGATTGCCATATATACACAATCATTATTTGATTTCTTACACCACGATGAATTGCAGCACTGCTGATCAAATATAAAGCGGCAACCAATCCTAAAGCAAATAGAAATATAAACAAAACCTGCAGATTTATAAGCAATCAAAATTATGTCAAACAGCATAAGATTAAAAGCAGAGTGTATGTTTGTTATTAATTCTGACAGATGTTTGCCATAGTGTTTTCCACAGAGTTTCTCACCATTGTTAATCATCTGTATTTTACAATGAAGTTTAAAAGTTCTTTAATTGTCTTGTGTGGATTGAACATGCCCAGTCAAAGCATCACACTGTGTTAAAGCTGAAGATTTATTCCTTTATAATATTTCTTTAAGAAGCAGACATCACAGAAACCATTGTTATTTGATTTCCTGGCATAATACAGGATCTGGAGTACATAGAGCAAAGCCTGTTGACGTTATTTACACTCTCTTCTTTCTTTCTAGGCAACTTCACCAGACAGCACGCACACGTGAGCAGAAGGGTCAAATGCAGCCTCTTTACAGGGGAGTCTGTAGTAACAGATGTTGCTGTGGAAAGGAAGGAATTTAACATGGAGGCCATACAGACTTAGGCATTTTGCGAGTACCCATTTTGTGCAAGACAGCCATTAGGTACCTGCTCCTGCAAACAAGCCGGGTGAGCCTGGGGACCCACAGTTTCTCCTGAGTGCCCTGCCCAGGTGAGGTGTGCCTTGCTTCTTTTTATTTGGGTTCCAAAGCCTCGTGCCTCTGGCCACGCAGCAGCTCAGCATCTGCAGGGCCCTCCGGATGGGGACACGCGGTAGCTCTGCTGTCTCCGTGGAAGCAGCACCCTGCCTGTGCTACCCGGGCTGTTTGCACTTCTGTAGCCAAAATTTGCAATGTAAAAGCTCCTAGTCCTGCGCAAGCCTTGCATTGCACACTTTGACAACCACACACGTAGACAACCACATCTATTTCTACACGGTGAGGAGGGGCAGGAACCCCCGCCATCACACTTTGCCTGGCGACCACTAAAGGGGAGACACACAAGGGGCTGGGAGCGCCGAGGCAGCCGCCCCAGGCGGATGCCGGCAGCAGGGGTGGGCGCCTCGGCCATGAGGACAGGCCCCTGCTCTCCCTCTGCCCCCTGCGGCCCCCAAGGGCTCCACCCCAGAGCGCAGCCATGGCGCCGGCCCCCGGGCTTCTCAGGGCCGGGGCAGGCCCTGGGCGGGCCGAATACGGCCGCCGCCGTGGCTGAGGTGGCGAGGGACTGAGGCGCTGCAGTGGCCAGGAGGGACCAGATTTCGGCACGGGGGTGGCAGCACCAGCCGTGTGGAAGCCGGCCCGAGCTGGGCACAGCTGGTTCCAACCAGCTGAGGGCTGAGGTCGAGAACAGGGAGGAACCGGCTGGGCGCCACTGCTGCGGGCAGTCAGGAGCGGGGGCACTCC
This sequence comes from Pelecanus crispus, assembly GCF_030463565.1. NCBI lineage: Eukaryota > Metazoa > Chordata > Aves > Pelecaniformes > Pelecanidae > Pelecanus > Pelecanus crispus. Next base: position 54,325,523 of record NC_134648.1, read on the forward strand.
CTCTCAGGTGTGTGTGTGTAGTAAAGGAACCAGCAAATGGAGGGCTGCCGGAGGCCTGCCTGATGTCAAAAGGGGTCTGTGGGCCCTGGAGGGACAGCAGCCCGTGGGCCACCCACGCTGGAGCAGGGACACCCCTGACACAGGAGCAGCAGAGGAACCGAGTGTGCCCAAAGCAGCAGGACAACCAGGAGCAGAAAGAGCCGGTACATCAACCGCTTCAATGCCTCACGCTGCCCAAGGGCTCGCCAGGGGCATTTTGACAAACTGCGTGTAAACCATGGTGGAAATAAGGGTGCTGAGGCTGGAGAGGAGGTAGGACAGGTGTTTATATAAGTGGTTGGTTGGTTGAGTCCTTTCTAAAAACCCAGTTCTAACCCAGTTAGAAGTTTGTGTTAATTGGCAATGAAGTAAAACCCGCAACTTGAGACTGTTTTGCCCATGACAGGCAAATTGCAAGGTTGCACAAAAAGCCTGTAGCACAGCTGGGATTCAACGTATCTCAGATAGCATGCCTGATCTAAACAGTTTAAGGCGCTCACATAACGCCCTACGCTGAAACATGCCCAATGCCTCTTGGCAAGCTTGCTGGCTTGCATGTGATGGCTAAACCATTTTCTGTGGAGTCCATGGGTCTCCCTGCTCCTCTACACGTCGCTACGGATCTATCCACAGACCGTGCTGCGTGATACTTGATTAACTGGCAGCAGGTGGGAGGGGGGACCCATTAGAGGAAGACATTCCAGAGCATAGTTAAGTGGTTTTTTTCCTTCTCACCCGTCTCCTCTCATCTCGTCTCCCAGGCCGAGATTTTTTTCCTCCTCTTTGTTCCACTGCAGCAGCAGCAGACGCTGAGGATAGGTTACAAACTGAAACTTTCTCAGGCAATACACTGAAGTTATCAATTGCCTGGTCAGATATTGGGGCTGGGCATTTTTAGGCTCTTTTGTGTGTATCTCGGACATATGTTTCTTCTGGCCCACTCCCCCCAGGACCTGTTTACATTCATCTTGTCCCTCAGATGCCTACTGCGGTGGTCTCCAGTACCAACCACTCAGGATGGCATCGAGACAAGTGAGGGGGACACTTTATAGCTCTGGGTCAGCTGGAGTTCCAGCTTCAGCAGCCATACATTCTGTTTACACCGCCAAGAAACCATCCTCCCCTGCTTCAGCAGCGTCTCAGACCAGGTGTGGGAAAGATTTTAGTTTGACAGAAGACCAAGGGGGCTTTTTTTCTTCTCAATCCTTTTAAAAGTTTAATCTATAGATACAGAAGGCTGTTCACAGAACACTTTCAAACCACAGTGTTTCGGGAATGATTTCATTTATAAGATGTTACCCTTCAGTTTAATTGGAGAAAGCTATGAGGCAACTACATTTTTTTTCTACCCTCTATTATTCACTCTCTGAAGAGATGACTTTTGCACCATTTTCTTCAACTCCAGACTTAGGCTGGATTGCTGCATCTAGACAGCCCAGATGGGCTAGGTTTTAGCACCAGTGAACAAAGAGCATTACGGATTCCTGCAGCAGCCCAAGGTGACCAGGAGAGGTTCCAAGTATTTGAAGAGCAGGGTACCTCCTAGGTGGTTATGGATTGAGTCAGTTTAGGCAACTAGCTTTGAAGCTGCTGGCTCTACAGGATTTCCTTCCACAAACAGTCCCTTCATGCCGCAAGGTAAAGGAGCAACGTGGCAAAAGAATTAAGAGTTCTGGTGCTGCAGAAACCAGAATAAAGCCTGGGGAGAGTTACAAAGCAATGTTTTTCAGGATGTTATATATATATACACACCATTAGACATGTCTTATTACTGAATCTCTTCTGATTTTTGCTAATTTAAAAGAAATGATACAATTCCCCGTGAAATCAGCTGTGTTTCCAGGCTGCAAAACTGATGAGAAAGGAAGATCAGGCCCTAACTTAACAGCAATTTAGTATGTCTAGCCATTTGCACATGACAGCAAATTAACATGAGCTGATATCTACTGCAGTGAAGATACAGGTAACATCCCACAGGGGCTAGAACTATTTAATAATGAAAGAATTAATTTGTAAAAAAAACCAATCACTGTTGTTCGTCCTTAAAATCTGGGCATATTTTGAAGCCAATATTCACACAACTACAATTGTTCAATTGATGCAACTCAGTAATTTTTATTGCAACTGGAAGACAATACATCACAGAAACTTTATGGTAGGTTTTGGGAAAGTGTTATTTACAATAATAACTGATGAAATAGTTTGTCTTTGGCAATATGATTACACATCAAGAAAATGTAAAATGCAAGTATGCCTCTAAATCAACATTTTCATATTTCCTAAAGATCAGCTGATTGCACTTGCCTTCGGACTGCTCCTTTAGGTAAACACAAATACAACTTAACATCACTGTTCATTTCCCATCACAGTTCGTATTTTAATATTGATGAAATTGGCAGTTTCAGACGCCAAGTACAGGAAAAAAATTGGCTTATCACTGTACTAAATTAACTTATTGGCCAGTTAAGGTCCTGTGACCCTTAAGCATTCATTGATACTAAATCTCTTGGTCTTTTGATTGCTTTATCACTTTTTTCTGTAAAACAAAATACTTCAGAAATTACAGATCAGAGTATAAAAAAATGTACAAGTCCATAATGCTTTTCATACACACACAAATCATTCCCCCAACATTTTACATCATGGCAGTTTTAAGTAGTGAGTGTGATGATGCAGGTATGGAACTGGTTATCAAATACAGGTATGACTTTCAATTGTTGTCCCACACACATACTCAGGAAATGTACAATGCTCTAGCAACTTAAAAATGTACTCAAGTTCAATGTCATCTGAACGAAAAAAGAAAGTCTTGGGATTTCAGGCCAGAGTAAAAAAATGAAAAAGATTCCCATTTCTAGATGATCAGCCATCCCAGAATCCAGCATGTAATTTTAGCATCTGGTACAATCCCTTCTAGGACTGAGGGCCAGCACAAGTTGTCATTTATCCCTTAAACCCTCAGATGATGAGCTCTCGTAACTGCTGGCCTGATCCAAAGCCCAACGAAATCAACTGAAAAGAAAAAAGTGAAACAAAACCCCCTTCCATTGACTGTGAAAGGATGTTACACCAGGTTGATTTCCCCCTCTTTGCAAAAGGAAGTGTGATACAGTAGAAAACCCATTATATAGCTTCAGATAAATATACCTTGTTTCAATGCTAAAACAAAACAAAACCCAAACTCCCCAAACCAGGAAAGGCTACTTATTAGAACAGCTCAAAAGTGACCTTTAAAATCATTTCTGGTTTTAAATGTACACCAGCAAAATACAGCACCATAGACACATTAGGTTGAGACTTTTTTTTTTTTGGTCAGTGAAGCTAGTACTTGTTTGCTGAACTGTGGAAGAATTTTAAGGTCATGTACATGATCAAAGATAAAGCAACCCAGCTGACAAGTCTCTGCTTAATTCAAGAATAACCAGTACTAAAAATAAAAATGCAAAAATAAAACCCCCTAAGAAACGACCATCAATTAATACTTTCTAAATAAAAGGGGATTAACAGATGAGTTCACAAATGTATGCAGATTTATACAGAACACCGAATGTTGTGTGTAAATCCTTATAAACTCCAGCTCAAAACAGAAACACACAAAATGTATAGTTGGACTTACACATCCCATTTCAAAGGAAAAGAGACATCATTACAACTTGTGCTAACTGCAATATAAACCAAACAGAAATTCAAAGTTTGGCAGATAACTAAGAAGAGGGTTATCACTCAGGTTATATAGCAAAGTGTTGATGTATATTACATAGAGTAGTATAAATAATAAAAAAGTATTATTTAAATTAGATCACAGTGCTGCATTATGTGCATAACAGTGTTTGATATATTACTGGAGGGCTGTGAAGAACACTACTAAAACTTAACTGGTCAGACGGTCAACAGTGATATTCTGTTACAATCAGGAGGATGTATGGTTCGAATGCTCTTTTGGTGGCAAAGTCAAGAAAATGTTTCAAAATATTTCCTATAAAATATGCCAATGAGCTATTCAGGCAGTAGTGACATACCTGAAGGAGCTGGGTTTGCATTCTCCATGAAGTGAAGTAAATTGCATTGCATCCGAAATCGGAAATGCATTCTCTTGAGTTTTATTCTGATCCTGGAGCACGGGAGAGTAATGTTTTCAAAAATGCCTAGGGCCAGATTCAAGGAAAAATGGTAATAATAGTAGTAATAATAATAATGATGATGATGATAGTGAAACAGTAAAGATTTCCAGGAGCACTTGGGTGTCTATAGCTCCACTGACTGCAAAGGAGATCAGACACCTTCAGGTTCTAGAAAACCTCAGATTGCACCTATCTACATCTTTAGATGATTTGGGAGCCAAAATCTCAGTGAAAATCAATTGCGGCTACCAAGAAAATGGGACCAAGCGTTGTTTTGGTCATTTTATTCCTGGTGCCGTTTGGTGTACAATTTAGGATTTCATTCTCTGCTAAAGTATGTCGATGTAACTCTACCTCACTCCAGTGAAGAATGCAGCCCCCAGAATTTCTCTGAATCTTCTCCAAAGGTAGACAGTAATTCAGTTGAACACTGGGAGCCGATGCACCTCCTTTGGGATTCCCTTCTCCCACTAAGGTAAGAGAGGAGCCAGAATGTGGACCTCAGTTGAATTGCGAGGGAGAAGAGAACACAGTCACAGGACAGTTCTCTAGTCCTACACGGCACGCCTCCTCGCTCCCGCATCAGGCTTTTCAGCTGTAAAACCCTGTGATCTCGGTAGAATTACTGCCGGTTTTGCCAGGAGAAGATCAGAATCAGACTGCTTTCAGAAACAGCTATAGGGTGATACATTGAAGCTGTTCAAGACCTGCGCTTGAATTTTTAAATGCAGGCAAAATCTGCATCAAAATGCAGTAGGACATCCAATTGCTTGCCGAATGCAAGCACAACTGGCAGGTTTCACCTCCCTGCAGACACCGGTGAAATCTGCTTGTGGCATTAGCTCTGGCCTGCAAGAGCTTCTTGCTGCAAAAGGCATATTCCAAAGGAACCCGCCATGAAGTCCAGCAACCCTTAAAATTCACGCCTATGTGAAACTCGCCACTGAATGCCTGCTGACCTACTGGGATTCCCCCAGCCCCCACCTGTCTTGGAGAAATGCTAATTTGGCAATACTGATAGAGTGAGGAAAATGGAAAGTTAGAGATTTGACGACTTCTCACCCCCACATGGCTTAGTAAGGAAAGCAAACAAGCAAAACCACCTCATGTCTGGCAAGTGAGAGAGTTTGTAATACAGTGCAATTACCACTCCGTTTTGGCATGATTCAGTCAAAGTAGAGACAACTGGATTGAAAAGCTGACGTATTTTTTAGAAAACAAATCGGTCTCAATTCTTATTAAAAAAGAGAACTTCTCTGATGGAGTAGATCCAGTTCTGACAAAGCTGCCATTGTCAGCCAGGCACAAAAATGGTTTAAAAGGTGACTCCCAAATATTTTATACAAATCCAAATTATGTACTTCTTATCAATAGTCAGAGTAAGGGTCAAGAAAGACAAGTTGTTTTTACACTCCAGAAATAATCTGTTGATGGCATTAGCCCTCAGCCAAACTGCTGGTTCCTGAACATAACTTTGTAAACTGCTTCCGAGTAACACCTCCTTAGCAGATCAGACTAAGAACAACAAATTTTACATGAAAATAGATGCTTGCCAACATTTTAGGTTTACCAGCAAGTATATAAAGGAGTTGTTGAAGTCTTAGATAGATTTTATATATATATATATAAAAAGATAACCTGCCTAATTAGATATTTATGCAAAACGACTGTTTTCTACAGTGAGTAATACTAGTGGTAATTACATATTTAGCCACCAAGAGTCCACATTAATGAATGGTACTTGCTGTTCAGCAGATACTGATCTCATTTGCACTGACACACTGCAATCAGTGAAGCTGCTCTGGAATTAGTGTCGTGACTGTGGACAGAATCTGGCCACCAACACACAACCACATCGCTTTCTCTGGAGGACAGAGATGGCTGAGCCATGGCTTGAGTGTATTTTCTTCCACTAAATCTGACTTTTCAATGTTGCTTTTTGATAAATATTAAACCACTCCCGAGCTGGTACAACTATGCGTTAATGAGCAAAGGCGGTGGCAAACTGATACGGTAGTACTTTGTATTTCAAATGACTCCCCGCAAAGCCCGTAAAAAGATGAAGGACCAAGTTTTCTTGTGCAGGCATTGTTTGGTTCACTGCCTGCAGATTCTGGCTGTAGGGAGTGTGGATCTGGGAAGAAGCCGATTATCCCAGTCCAGTCACCCAAGGGAAAAGCTATGGCTCATTCATCTCTGTGCTGCCTGGCCAAGGGACCGGTCCTTCCTGTTTTCCCCAACTTTATCTTAAGGGCTGCAGGCAGCCAAGAAAAGTTAGTATCCACGTACTCCCAGCTAGTATCCACATACTCCCAGCTTAACTAGCGCTGGGCATCGACCCTGCGTGCATCGGCCCCAGGAAACTGAGGGGAGTGCAGAGCTGTCCCTTGCACCATCCTTGGCTCTCTCCTTCCTTATCTGCATAGCTGGCAGTTGTGCTGGGCTCCGGCAGCTGCCAGGGAGCTCCTGGAATCCCAGGACACGCTGGGTGAGATGGGAGGAGAGGCACCATTTTGCTGTGCTACCCCCAGTGTGGCCCTGTTCTTTACATGACAAAATGTTTGTGGAGCACAGGAACAGGTCCAGACCAGCCCGCCCTTCAGTCCTCACACCTTCTAAATGAACACACACCACGGGCATCTCCAAATACAATTTCTAGTTCACATCACTGAGTGGGAAAGTCAAACCCTTCTCTAACTCACTCTTAATAAACTAGATCTGTCTTGGCAAAACTGCTGCCTGAAACAGTTCTTAGGTATAAACTTATATTCTTTTTAAGAAATAGACCATCTCGTTCTGTTAAGTGGTTGGTTCCTGGGATTTTCTTCTTGCCCCTAGGATATTCTAAGTGTAGAATTTTTCATGCCAAATTCACTAATCCAGGTGAGAGAGACTGTCTTATTTATTTCACAGCTTCCCTCTGCTGTAGGGATCTCCAATCTAATAGTTGTCATTACCAGGAGCGTAGCACTATACCTGAATCACACTCTCTGTAACACTGTTTCTTTTCTGGACACCTCAGTAAGGCTCTTTACTAACTTCATTTTCTCATGGCAGATTAGCAAAGCTATTTTCTTGTCTATTTATTCCTGAATCAAATCAGAGATTTTTCCTCAATTAACCTCCCATTATTCTCTTGATTCTGTCATACACACTCACTACTAAATTTGCCCTCAGATTATTGCGTCATGTTACACATGTACAGACGAAGAAAGGACACACTTTTACTTTTTTTTTTTTTTTTCTTTTTTTAAACAGAAGTAGGGAGAGGGGGGCTGAATGTGCAGACAAGGCAGTATAATTCAACCATCCAAGCCCTACCAGAGCATGAAGATTTTATTTTTTAATATTGCAGAGTAAGTTCCCCAACAGTCAGTGTTTGTCCCTGAAGAAGGTTAAACCTTAAACACCTGCTTCAAAAAAACCCCAACAACAACAAAAAAGAACCGAAACAAAAATAAAACAAAACAAAAAAAATAAACCCCAAAAGAACAAACTCTAAGCCTAAGGGCTTAAAAATTAGAGGCATAGCCTTTTTCTCTATTTTCTATATTTATATGAAAATAATTCATGCTTCATGCTAAATACATTATTTACCTTACAAGAACTTTGTCATCTTTGAATAAAAAAAAAATTGTTTGCTTTTTGTATTCCCCCCCTCCCAAAAGGAATCCATGCAATGTGGATCAAATTTCTTCTGCTGGCTACGCTGGTTGAATCTGGAAATATGGTGTCATTTTTGCACAGATGAATCCTGACTGACGGTAACTGCACACTCATTTCTGAGGGCAGCGTAGGAGCTCTTCTGTTGAACTTCTGAATTTTACTGTTCACCAATATGCTTTCCTTTTTTTTTTAACATAGAATACTACTAATGGCAGGTTTTGTAGCTTTGTTTCCCCAGTTAGATCAAGGATTTGATCCACAGAAAAAGATTCTGATGTATTTCCTTCCTCAACATCTACTGTAATTTCTTAGATTTGATTGCTTTTCACTCAGGCAGTTTAGAAGACATAGCTTGTTCTTCCCTATTACTATTATTTTTTGCACGCAGTGCCAATCTTCAGGCTTATGGCTTTTTGAACATTCTTTTAATTTAATATAGAAGACAGAAGTCAATGATTAACGATGCTACTAACAGCGCCCCCCCCCATTTCTTCTCGTTAATTCACTGAAACCCATTGCATACATAGTTCAAATTTCCCCAAACTTAAAGTTATCAGTCTTCACATTATGAGCCACATATAGTAAGTGAAGCACTAAAAGTGCATTACGGTTTGCGCAGTTGCCACCAGTGGCTGTCCAAAGACTTGTATGGCACAATGTATCCAAGTGCCACTAGATGGTTCTTGGTTTGGTGTTGAGAAGTACATGCCTCCTCTTTCCCCCAAATCTCTTTATTCACATTCGCTTCTAACCCAATCGTAAGGCCATTAAAAAAAATTCTTAAGGGCCAGGCCTGAATGATTACTAAATTATGCACAGCTCTTCTAGTATAAGAGAGATTTCCAAGTGCCCAATTTTACTCCCATCACATTAATGTTGATGTCACTGCGTATTCAACCATGCATTTTTGACAAGCCGGAGAAAGCAATGGCGATTTTGGCTTTTTTTTTTGTTAACTTATTGTCTTCAGGTAATGAAAAGCTTTTTGTAAATTAGCTGAGTGTCAGTATGAGTTCTATGGCTTCAATCTCCTTTAAAAATAAAAATCTTAAGGGTCAAAAAAAAAAAAAAAAAAGAAAGAAACAAAACAAAACCAAAAACAAATAGAAAGAAAAACAAAAAAGGAAAAAATTGCTGATATTGCCACAAATCATTAGAATTCACCTGACGTGCTGAAACAAAACTTTGTAAGTTCAAACAAATCATTGATTTGTTCTAATTTTTTGTGGTTTCCTTTTGCTCTTTCTGCCCCTTTGCCGTCCGATTCGTGATGTTGTTCAAACAGGATCGAATTCCTGCTAAATGCAGGAGCGATCCCGCTGCTTCTTTCATCTCCTCATCGTCACTCTCAGGGGGCTTTTCTGTACGTCTCTTTTTAAGAGGCAGTGTGTCACTTGGTACTTTTTTCGCCTTCATTAAATGTTGCCTTTTCTTGTGCTGGGATGCATACCCACTGTCAGCTAAAGAATCCTTGGTCTCCTTCTGATTTTGCTTTTTGTCCTCCTCTTCTGTTTCACTATGGCTCTCGTGGCTCTGGAAGCTGACTTCACTTCCTTCACTGCTGTCTTGGCTACCTTTAGTTGCAAATTCATACTGGTCGTCAGCAGAGGAAGAGGAAACGGAGTCACTAGCAGGTGATGTGCTCCTGTGGTTGGAAGATTTGGCACTGCTGTAGTTGTGATCCTCCTTTGGGTCACCGCTAACAACTGGAGAGCCACAGGACTGTTCGCTTTCTGTCCGCATCCGGCAGTTTGTTATTCCATTCCTGTAAAAACAAATCAAAGCAGTCTTAGAAGCCACAGAGATGTGATCCTGCTTCAGTGCAAAAGATGATGAAGTAAAGCCAACTGACAGATAATCTAAAATTACGACTATCAAAGTAATGTCCATGCAGGCCGGTTTCAAAACCTGACTCAAATTGCTTGCGGATTGGACTCCACACATAAAACAAGCCAAAAGACACGTAACAGCACAAGAGGCAGGAGCAAAAAGGGGATGGTCACAAATAAGCGATGTCTGAACAGTCCTGATTTACGTCTCAACTAATAGTTTATACTTCAAAAAAAATTAAAACCAAAATATCCTCATTATTTTACCGACTGGATACTAAATAAACGCTGATGATTTGGATAAATATCCTCTCCCCTTTTTCATATAAAATTATACTATCAAAAATGGGGGGAAGAGACACTAACTTTCTGGAGTACTTCTTTGCCCCTTCTCAAAGACTGTTTTCCAGCTAGGACCCTTTCCGACAGAGGGAGCAACTAAGTATAGCACCCAGGTAGCAGTCCAGTCACATTTCTGATTGTGATCAGTTTATGAATAATCTTAAAAGCAATATAATCTTAAGCCACTAGCTGCCAACGAAGTATTAAAATGTGTTTAAAAACAAACAGTAGAAAAAAAAAATCTGGTTTTGCTATAGAAGTTGTCATTTTCCCCTTTGGTTTTACGGCACTTGGTGCTGTGGGAACTACTGCAACACGATATATTTAAAAGTGTCCTCTTCTGCACTGGAAAATATTAGAGCATTTTCATTGACTTTACAATACAGAATACAATACTTGCAAGTCTGTTAAGAAGGGACTGACCCTGTGCAATGCTTAATTCCTGCTGAAAAAAAAGGAGAGGAGGATGCTCATCATTGAGTAAAGGCATCATCATTGCCACCCATCAGTTCATCAGCCTTGAACCCTTCTATCAGTTAAAAAAAGAAAACAAAACAAAAGACGCAAGACTGTTTAAACTATCACATGATAAACTGCTTTAAAATCTAGTCTTGCCATCTTCATGCTATCACTACAGGGCTTTTGCACACTCACAGCAGCGTTGGATTAAAACCTCTTCTTAAACACACGCGCTGAACATAGGTATTTCTTAAGAGAAATGGCACAGTGGCATGTCCAGAGTATTATTGCTCTTCTACTTAAAAAATGGGAAAGTGCCTTAGGATTCAGGGAATGGACCTCACATCTGGTGTCTTTACAGAAGAAACAGCAGAGTATTACCCATTTCTGAAATGTAAGGCTGAAAGGTGGAAAATATAAGTGGTATATAATTCCACAGTTCCTATTCATCTAAATGCTCATCTGTAGAGCTTGCTGAAATAAGAAAGACACTTTTGTGAACCAGTGACAGGACAACGCTAGAAGGTAGCAAGTTAATCAGTCATTCCAAATGTTCTTATTTACAGTATTTTCAAAGAAATGTATATAATAGAAAGCCCAGTTATTAGCTAAGGAAGCCTCTTGCAAACCTCTTTTGCTCAACAGAATTCTTTTCCCCGAGATTTTCGAGTAGCTTTATGATCCATAAATTATATACAGAACCCAGAAGGAATACACAAAGCTCCTTCAATTATTAATAACTAAATGCAATGTCATTCATGATCGTGCAGCAAGCCAGCTGCATTTACTCTGTGATGGTTTGCCACTGCAGGGGTTGTCATTAGAGGATGCCAAATGCTTAAAAGAAGAAATCATCCATACTAAACTAGTTCTAAGGTGAATTTATAACCAACTCCTTAAGATCAGTCATTACAAGGAAGCACGTGACGCATTTTAAGTGACAGAGCCTTCATTTTTAGGGTGAATTTACATTTAAAGATGTTAAAAATTATCATAAATTAGCATAAAATTAAAGTTACTTGATTTTACTAGGCCGCTAATAGTCAGAGCAATGTGGCTCAATGAAAATCACATGCTACTAATTTTCCATTAAAAAGTAGCAATAAATTCTTGCTCCAAGGAAACAAACACAGGACAGAATAGGTGGGAACTCAAATGGGATTCCTACTGACTAGGTTATTAGCGAACAAGGCTTCTAACAGATGGGATCTAAATCAAGATGCCCATTCTCACGTTATTAGATCTACTCCTATTTGTTAGTTTGTATTGAGAGACTATCAATAAAAGGAAAGCTACAGTTCCATGGAGCAGAGCAACCACATGCCACAACGACATCGATGATTTGCCCCACTCTTGAGTCTCTAGTGTTTGCTTTTACATAAAGGGGCTATAATTTGCATTCAAAAGCTCTGCCCATAGGACTTACTCCAGATCCCAATCCTTGCAAAAAAGCATAAAAACAGAATGAAAGGCCCAGGGATTATAGAAGCAATGTCCTGGGGGAAGGTGTACTACTGTGGGGTTAGCATCCCACTGGGAGTGACTGCAAATAGGGATGATGACAAAGAAAAACACAAGACCACAGAAAGGTGAAAAAAAGAAAACACTTAAAAAAATGTGAGGAAAGGAAATACCAATACACTTCAGAAGAAAGGCATCTATGGTGGAACTGGTTAGGAAATGGATAGATATGCATCTCAAAAAAATCTTTGGTTTTCACTTACATTTTGAAAGACTTCCAACCAGTTCTGCTTGGGGAAATAAAAAAGGAAGAAAAAGCAGGTCAAGGAGAGAATTAGCAAAGGATATCCACAGAAAAGAAAATGAGTTATACAGACAGAGTGTTTTAGGATAGTCACAAGATCAGAAGTCATGTACCCTGAAAGTAAATTAATCTCATCTGTATCTTGATACGCAACAGCTCAAACACAAGATATGAAGAATTTCTTATAATTGATATTAGTAGATTAAAGAGTTGAATAAACTAATATCTAAACCATTCATATTCTGCACGCACTTCTGAGACATTCTAAAGCTTTATATTGCTCTTATGCAGTCACATACTCACTAAGAAATGAATCTGTGATCTATTTAGTTCAATCTAGATCGTCACTGGACAGAACTCCCCTGGGCTTCAAGGGATAGATTTTGGCCAGCTGGATCTATTTTTGCTCACAGTTCTGGTTGTAACTCTAACTTTGTTACTGAAACAGTAATAGATTTTTCAAACAAGCGCTTGCTCTCATGTTTGGATTATTTTTAAATTAGAGAGGGAAAGAAAAGGTATTTAAGCATTCTGTGTTTACAGTAACAGCGAGGGGAAATTTATTTCAAGTAATACCTTGTGTCTTCCCCATTTTTTTTGTTCAGAACTTTATTTCAAAATTTCCAGAAACTGATGTATTTTGAAATGTTTTAACACAGTGGCTTGCCCTTTCAGGGAAGTCCATGGGATGGTCTCTGGAGCTTTTCATCCCACTGACGTGACTATTTGATTTGCTTGAGGGATCTTAACCATAGTTACACAGATAAAAGTACCATGCACAGATTCTTCTTAAAATATTTCAATTTGGCTGTAGCACAATGACACAACCCTCAAGCACTGCAGAGGTAAGTCTGGACTTTTGAAAACCCAACTCCATTCCCATTGTTAATGGATAGGAGTTCTGCTACTAGTGTCATCAGGAGCCAGATGGGACTCACAGCAGCTGGATCTCAAGTCAGTAAGGAAATAATGTCCTTTGCACAGTGTTAGTGCCTCTGCCTTTCAAAGGGGTCTTCCTCAGGATAAGATGAAAGTAAGTCTCATATCTGCCCTTGGTAAAACGACTATCTTCCTTCAATTTCTCTACTAGATTTAAAAAAAGATAGGTAATTGCATTCTGTTTGCAAAATGGCAAAAAGTTTTGCTGAAAAATACTTACTGTATTCCACACCAGAGACAGTTATATTTCTTTGATGAACAAAGCAAACCTATGTGGAGTTTAAATATCACCTTATCTATCTCTGATCTTCTGAATGACAGATATTGTATACACATAGGTGACAGTTTTGGTACGTAATTGGAAACACCCATTTAAAAGATAGGAAGAAAGCAGTACAGGTAAGTTGGGTTTGTGGATTTTGACGGGTTCCAGGTTTGCTAAAAAAAACCACTCTTTTTTACTGCATAGGTAACAATTTCAAAGGGAAATTCAGGACAGTCAGAACTTTTAGCTACAGGTAGTTGAACTGCTTTCTTAAAACCACTACATACCAGCAGACAGGAAGATGAGCAAGCATATGAAAAGTAAGTGGTGCTCACTTGCTGTATGATGAGATTCTATCAGGGGTAATTGAGTTAAAAGCCAACAACAAGAAGTCAGTTCCACTTATTGATAGAAGCTCTTACAAAGGTACTTCACAGCATAATTGTATGCAAAGGACCACAGTAAATGCGAGTCATGAACTGCCAGCAGAAACAGCACTTTGTCAGTATCAACAGCAGATCTGAAGTTAAGACAAATGCAGCCCTCTGCATTTTGCAAAAAAGAATAATCAACTCAGCCAGTATTTTTGTCCTTTAGTTACTAAAGAATTCCTTCAGCTCCCAAGGATAACTCATCCTGCCTGTTACAGGTGGCAAGGGGAATGCAATGCAACAAGGAGGATTTGGGGTTTGTTAAGCTGATCATGCCAATAATAAGCAAGAACATTAAGAATATACAATTAAGAACTTACAAAAGGAAATACCTACCAGTTCCTTTACCTAAGCAAAAATCATCATCATTCACAGCTAATGTAAGTATATGATTTTACTTATGCTTTGGCATCCACACTGCACATGCTACTTATGTTTGGCTTATTTAATCACTGCTTGAATGGCTGCTTCAAGGGAGGAAAAAATCAGCAAAAATAAAGCCAGCATGAGAAATAAAGTCACCATAATGAAAGCTAGGCCTGAGGAATAATCTAGTAATTGCCCTATAAATTTAAAGTGAAAATAATCATAAATAACAATCTTCCATCTTTGAATAAAGTTAGGTACAAAACTCATTCTTGTCACACCCCAATGATCAGGAGCTGCACAAGGCACTGTGGCATTAATAGCAGAAGAACAACAGATATTTTAAAATCTACTCATGATGAAGTAGGTAAGGTTTGTTAGTGTCACATTTTGGGGTGTTTTGTTGTTTTTTGGTTGCGTCCCCCCCCAATAAAGGAAGAGCGGGAGCTCTGCCAGTGCGGATACATTTGCTTTCCCTAGGAAGAGGGAACATTCTGTCTTGGAAACTTGAATGGAAAATTTTTTACTTAGGGAAATTCCCTGGGAAGCTTGTGCTTGCAATTTACAGATAATTGTGAAATTGCTTGAGAAGTTACATATGTTTGGTGAGAAAGGAGAATTGAAAAAAAAGGGGAAAACCCCAAGTAATTTCCTGTTATTTTTCATTTTTAACCTGCAATAATTTTAAAAACCAAAGTATTTCTAAAAACCACTACCAAAAGTAATTTAACCTATTACCTAGGCATATAACGAAGTTTTGCCTAAGTTTTCAACTAGCCTGAAACAATAGCTTGGATTAATTCTGGGGAAATACGAGCTAAAAAGGCAGTTAAGCAATGGAGTCTACACTATCCTCCATCCTGACATTCTTGACGCATCAGCAAACAAAGAGAATGGCAAATCCAGCCAAAGCATCTTTACTGGGACTGGCTCTGCTTAGCTCTTCCCAAATCCTAAAGGTTTTACCCGCTTCTTAAGGTTTCCCACCAAGGTGGCTGCAAACTTTTCTTCCCTCTTATTCACCTCCACCTCATGTGCATTTGCTGGCTAGTGTTATGGGATGGGGGCTTCATTTGGCCTTCCCATCAGAAGAGACCACTGAACACGCCACTAAGCCCCATGGGCAAGGACTAGCAGCACCTTAATCTGGCCAAAAAAATGGGGAAGCATGGCCTACACAGTACAAAAAGCACCGAAGACGAGAGCTTCGTAAACCCTGGGTCACCTGGGAGCCCATGTGAACACTGTTCAGTGGCCTCTGTAGCAGTGAACATCTGGGGCAGAGGAAAAGAAAAAAAGGCCTAATACATAAAAATTACCAAGGATATTTTGTAAAACATCTTTTGCAGAATAACCTGGACCAAATTACAAGGCCTATGCCACACAGCTGATGAGATTCTCTGTGGAATGAAACTCCACCAACCTCACCTCAATGCATTTGCCCACGTCAGGCAGATGAGCCTTAGGCTCAGTATGTCTACTGCACTGCGGCAGGACGTGGACATAGACACAAACCACTCACGCACTATGGAAAACCGAAGAAAATGGCAAACATCATGCCGGAGCTTGTCTGCTGAATGTACTGAAATTGTAGTTCAAACAGCTCTAATATTACATTGGCTTCCAAGCTTGTGCTTTTCCAAAGGGTTAGTGTAACTGGCAACACCTTAACTCATGTGGAAGCCGATTATATATGATAGAGCTTCCCGCACCTTGCCAAGATGCACGTTGGCAGATGCACTGGCCGCTTTGACAGAGACTATGCCTACTAAAGTGGACATTTAAGTAAACATTTAAAAGGTATTTTCCAATGGAGGTACACAGTAAGATCAAGAGCTTGCCTTCAAAGCACAACCAACTCCTTGCTGCATGTAAGGCACTACTGGCTTTGCTTGCTTTCATTTAATACCTTTTTAAGTCAGTATTTTCTTTTCTATGCATCCAGACTATCACTGCATTTGCTTTTAGATTCTCAGGGAACTGTATGGGGATATGGCCTGCCAAAAATATATATGATGGATCTCATGTTAGAGACATGCTACACGCTGTGCAGCTTTGAAGCGTTATTTTCCCCTGCTGTCTTCGGGTGGGTCTTAGACTTGTCAGCCACAACATGGAAAATATGGATGGTAAACAAGCTAAAAGTGGTGTGAATAAAGTAAATAAAAAGCTACTGTCAAAACACATCCAATTATGCTCTGCTGTGGAGATTTAACACCAGAGGATGATTTTCAAAGTAAAAATAGTGTGGGATGCCGTTTCCATTTGTAGATTAGTTTGGAACGAAAGGCCTATTTGTGCAATTTAAGCCAAATGCACTACAACATAATGATGCTCTCCTCAATTGCTATTCTTTATTCATGGAAAGTGGTGTATTTGTCGTGTTTGTTAAATACTTTTCAGTAGGGTTTTTTAATCCAAACCACTTAATTCAATTGTACTTTATTTTATATATAAAAAATAAAGTAATTGCATGTAATTACATGGGAACAGCAACACATCGATACCTTGTGCAGGAACAAAATACGCTACTACATTCAGTTACACTGTTGAAAAAGAATAGCACAGTAAACTTTCCAACTGATGGGAGCTAACACATCAGAAATCACAGATTTCAGCATCTTAGTCCAATGCTATGGTTTTGGCCTCTTTTCTGAGTAACAGATTAGTCAAAACACGCCACCTAATCACAACTTCAAATTTAACCCAAGACCAAACTTTTTGTTACTCTGTTTTGATACTAATGGCAGTCTGCACAATAGGACAACATACTGCAAGTTACTCACATGCAGTTTGGGGGACCACAAAACCAAAGACTACTGAGATATTGAGGAAATAAATAGCTCAGACAGCAAGGAAGTGCCAACAGAAGACCAGCACCTTACAGAAGAACCTGTAACTCCTACATATGGTAACTAAAGAAAACCAGTTAAGAGGTTTACTTTATTATGCAAGGATCCACTACCAAGAAAATACTAGAGGTCCCCTATATGAATGATGAAAAACACCTTTCTTAGGTGGTTTTAGGTCTTTCACTTAGAGCACCAAAGGAACTCTTCTCAAGAAAATGTACATTTGAGTAAAAACTTACTGGAAAGAAGCTGTCTGGCTTCTCAACATATAGGCAGAGGCACATAATTTCTGCAAATAACTGTAACGGTAGACTGCAGCACTTCCCGTGGCTGCCCAGCAGACCTCCCTCCTGGTGAAAGCTAGAAGGGGCAATCAACCCTTTGCACCTCAACAGGTCTAAAAACACCCCCTGCCAACCTGACTCTCCATGCAGGAATGACAGCTCTGCGTGAGCAGTAGTTCTACTCGTAACGGATGCTCTGGTAAATTCCCCCTGCTGCACATGATAAGCAGAAATTATTCTCATGAGATGCCATGAAAGCTCGACACAACAGGTCCTGTTTAGCCCTGTGTATCTGAGGAGAGGGGCAAGCACCAAGAAACAGGGTGTCATTTTTACAGTAACTGATAACAGAAGTATCCAGTTTTGAGAGGATCAGATGATGTTCTAAGAGGCATCGTGCATCCAGACTGACCTTCTTCCTAAAGAAATTCTGAATCTCAATATCCCCAAGAGAAACAAGACAGAACTGCCTGCTGAACTTGCTCTGTTGCAGAGAGTCCCCTAACTTCTCAAAAGCTTTCACGAATTAGAAGAGGGGATATTGCAGGAGCCCTTAAATATGAGCAGACATCATGCAGACCTGGAATATATTCATAGCAAGCTATTTCTAATACTGCCTAAGGCTGGAGAAGAGAGCAAGAAGAATTAGAAATGTCTGCATTAACTAATTATAAATGCTTTTCTCCGAGACAGAGCAAAAAGAACCTAAACAAGGAGAGGTAAAATCCCTAATTTCCCAAATCTACATTAGCAGGTAGCTGGTAAAGATCCTGTTCTACCTGCTGGGGAAAAAAGACAAGAAGTCCTCAGAAAACGCATAAAATTTAACTATATACAGCCTTACAGCATAGCAATTTGAGAAGGAAATTTTCAAGTGGCCTGGAAGGAAAAACAGTTCTATCTCCTCGGGTCAGCCCTGATTATGAAACAGGGTCTAAGCAGGAAATGCAGACAAACCAGGACCAGCAGGACCACAATTGTGGGAACAGTGACATTCCACTTGTGGACACTGAAATTGTAAGGGACCAGCTGCAGCAGCTGAACGTTCACAAGTCCATGGGGCCCGATGGGATTCATCCCCGAGTACTGAAGGAGCTGGCGGATGTTATGGCAGGACCCCTCTCGATCATCTGCCAAAGGTCTTGGGAGTCTGGGGAGGTCCCTGCTGACTGGAAGCTAGCCAACGTTATTCCAGTCTACAAAAAGGGCGGGAGGGAAGAACCCACAGAACTACAGACCCATTAGTCTAACCTCAGTTCCTAGAAAAATTATGGAGAAGATTATACTGCATGCTATTGAAAGGCATTTAAAGAATAATGCAACCATCAGGCATGGTCAACATGGGTTCACAAAAGGGAAGTCCTGTTTTACTAATTTGATATCCTTCTGTGATAAGGTCACCCACCTAGTGGATGAAGGGAAGGCGGTGGATGTAGTTTTTCTGGATTTTAGTAAGGCTTTTGATACTGTCCTTCGCAGCATCCTTCTGGACAAGTTGTACAACTGTGGGATGAGCGGGTTCACGGTGTGCTGGATGAAGAGCTGGCTGAAGGGCAGAGCTCAGAGGATTCTACTGAATGGGGCTACATCTGGCTGGCGGCTGGTCACCAGCGGTGTTCCTCAGGGTTCAATTCTAGGGCCAGTTCTGTTCAATATATTTCTCAAGGATCTGGATGCAGAAATTGAATGCGCCATTAGCAAGTCTGCTGATGATACCAAACTGGGAGGTGCTGTTGACTCTCTTGAGGGACAAGATGCCTTGCAGAGGGATCTAGATAGATTGGCGCATTGGGCTATGATTAATAGGATCAAGTTTAACAAGTCCAAATGCCAGATTCGGCACCTGGGACAGAGTAACGCCAGGCACAAGTATAAATTGGGAGAGGAGAGGCTGGAGAGCAGCCCTGCAGAAAGGGACCTGGGGGTGCTGGTCGACAGCAGGCTCAACATGAGTCAGCAGCGTGCCCTGGCAGCCACGAGGGCAAACGGCATCCTGGGGTGCATCAAACACAGCACAGCCAGCCGGTCAAGAGAGGTGATTATCCCGCTGTATTCAGCATTGGTGCGGCCTCACCTTGAGCACTGTGTGCAGTTCTGGGCCCCACCATTGAAGAAGGATGTGAAGGTCCTTGAATGCATCCAGAGGAGGGCAACAAAGCTGGTGAAAGGGCTGGAAGGCATGTCCTATGAGGAGCAGCTAAGGACTTTGGGCTTATCTAGTTTGGAGAAAAAGAGGCTGAGGGGCGACCTCATTGCTCTCTACAGCTTCCTGAGGAGGGGAGGTGGAGAGGGAGGTGCAGATCTCTTCTCCCTGGTATCCAGTGATAGGACGCGTGGGAATGGTTCAAAGCTGCACCAGGGGAGATTTAGACTGGACATTAGGAAGCATTTCTTTACTGAGAGGGTGGTCAAACACTGGAACAGGCCTCCTAGAGAGGTGGTCAATGCCCCAAGCCTGTCAGTGTTTAAGAGGCATTTGGACAATGCTCTTAACAACATGCTTTAACTTTTGGTCAGCTCTGAATTGGTCAGGCATTTGAACTAGATGATCATTGTAGGTACCTTCCAATTGAAATAGTCTATTCTATTCTAACTCAAGAGAGAATATTCAGACCACTATGTCCTCCATTTAGCTTGGACACCTCATAAAAATTATATATAATTAATGACCCAGTAGTCCCACAGCTTTGCGAACCCCCTGGAGCAGAACACAAGTCCTGGCTAAAGCCAGAGGCAAAGCTACTGAAGACTGCTGACCTCCACTGCTAGCAAGGCCAGACTGTAGTAAAGTGAGATGGAGAGGAACTCTGCAGACTTCTGGAGGATGACCCTCAGGGTTGCATCCCCTCAGCGCAGCAGATGTGAAAAACAGCTGAAACAAGTTGCCTATCAAAAAATATCGATTTTATTCCAATTAGTGTCTTCCCCTCTACAGTTTTTAAGCATCAAGAGTACACAAATGTCATAGGTTCTCTCTCTCTCCATTTACTGGATGGAAATACTGCACCCAAAGGGCTAGACACTGATTCTGAAAAGGGATAAAAAAATAAAGAACAAATGGGAAAAAATCCCAAGTAAATAATAACAGAATAAGCAGCTATCAAGATACTTTATTTTGCTGCCTTGCAGCTGTTTACTGAGATCAGAGGGTGTACCTGGAACAGCCCAGCTAAGCAGGGTCAGCGCCAATTATGAAACCCCACCCAGAATACCCAACTGCCTGAGCTGAAATAGCTTTTGCAGATACTGAGCATTCTGAAAGAGAAGGGCACTGGCAGCACACTTGACCAAATTAATCTCTGTTGTGACTGACTGAAAATGGACCTATGCGTGAGGCAAATTCTTCTTCCACCAATAAACCATCACTGCTTTAATTAAAGCAAACCACTGAACCACAATTCTTATTGCCATCACTAGATGTCTCTTACTGCCCTGTTTTCTGAAAAAGTTGAATATCTTCAAACAACATTTTACCCTTGAATGTTTTGGTATAACCTTGAAATAGAAACCGCCTCACAAAGACCTAAGTTAATAAAAACCTGACAGCTATATGTTTCGATATCTTTCAGAATTTGCTTTAATAGTATTTATATTCTTCTTACTGGTATTTAATCCAGGAAAAGGTCTTTAGGAAAAGGGAGGGAGGAGCAGGAAAAATCATTTGCACTTAGAAAAACAGGTCACTGTAGGAGGTTCTCACCATAAAGTGCCTGCAATTTGCTAGTGAAAATAAAACCGCTTTTTACAAACCAGTGTGCAACTGACAGATATGCCTTGACTATCTTACAAAGAATAACAACCCAAGAATTTTATGTGGCAGAGTTTTATTTCATTTAGAACCTCAGAAGTATTAGCAAGCAGCAAAGTATCTGTTGATCAGAGCTTACATATACTTTTACATTCTTTGCAAAATACTGATTTATTTCATAGAGATCCTGCAACGAGCCACTCTTACCTTACTGCAACAGCCATGCTTCCTATAGGGTTGATTGGCAATGGCCTGGCTCCAGGAAATATTCCCCTACTCAGAACTCGAGCTCCATTTTGTATCACTCCCGGAGGAACTAAAAAAAAAAAAATAAAAAAGCACATTTTTTTCTTTTAAAGGAAAAGTTAGAAAAACGTAGGAGCAAAATGTGGAGCTTAAGCTTTTCAATGAACTGAGAAAACATTAGAGAGGCTTGTGTAGTACACTGCTTACCTTGAACATCTCAACCTCAATTCTTGTGAATGCCATGCTATTTCCAATGCTATTTTCATAGCAAAAAATTTAACAGCAATCAATGATAACATGGCTTGTGGAAGCCACTGCCTGACCCAGTTGCTGCAGATCATTCCTTATACAACTGAATCATTTTGTTTTGTAATCACCGTTCTGCTGGGAATGCATGTGCTTAGAGACAAAATGAGCCACAAGCACAGATGTAACTATTTCGTCTACAATAAGAAACAATGACCCTTTACAGAAAACCAGAATATAAACACTTCGTTGCAAGAACATAGGTCACAGCTTTTTCTCATCCCAGCTTACTTTCGGAGCAGCAATCTCTTGGCCTCTGTCTCCTGCAAAGTAAAATAGTTACTACAAATGTGGATTTACCAGGAAAGCAAAGAGAAGAGGCTAAAAAGGCATTAGCTCCATACCACTAATTAGCCCCTCTCTCTTGCCACTGATGACCTCTGTCACCCTGCCTGACAGCAGTCAGTGCCTCCAGCACACGGCCGGGTCACAGCCGAGCCTCCCCCATCCAGCGCGGCGTGCTGATGCCACCGACACCCAACTGCCAAGGTACTGGCCGCTACAGATGAGAGATTTCACTGGGGCCTTTTAACTTGGCAGTATATTGAAAACTGCAGCTCTGGCCAACAAGATTTTAACCTACAACCAAGTACTTCTTTTCCATCCATGCATGCTTCTGTGCGCTGCTCAGCCTAGGGCAGCCAACCCCCCAGCTGAAGGAATAGCAGCAGAAGCACCACCAAGGCACCACCAAAGGAAGAGTCTGTCCTTAGCAGGTCCTCAGCATTTTCCTCCTCCACTGTGGGATGCAGGACTCCTGAACACAGTCCTTATCCCAGGCGCTTACCAGGGACTCGTGTAATGCCATTTGTTTGCACAGCTATTATGTCCTTTCAGGTTGGAACAGTAAGCTCCAACAGCCTCAACCTGAATTTGCTCCTTTAACATCCACAGCTAGCCAGTTTGCTCACTTTTTCTTTACTGTAAGTCATCATTCATACTGTAACTTCCTCTGATGGGCAATGTCCAAAAAGAGAATGATGACCATTACTCTGGATGTATTATTTTTAAACATACAGATACTATATAAATACATGTAAGATAAATGTAAACCGTAAATCACTTTATATACACCTACAGAACTATGTTTTTAAACAAATTACAGGGAGATGAGAAAAATCATTCAGCCCAAGAATCAAGACATAAACTTTACATGCCCAACCTCAAACACTCACACCGGAGAATATTAGTGTATTCTGAGGCAGAGAAATATAGGCTTATCATTTCTAAGCTGCTGAGGTACATTTCAACTTCCTATCAACACCAAGCCAGATCCACACCTCCCTTCCTGCTATCCCGATGCTCACCTTGCTTCACTCAGGACCACACAGATTAGTTCTGGGAAAATAATCTTCTTTCTGCTGCCAGTGAGAGCACGTCACCCCCCTAATCAAATCCTATCACTGGGTTATACCCACCCTTGCTTTTGAGCACCTCTGAAGAATAGGTCATTTATATTTAGGTGCTTAAGTACAGCCTCAAATGGCTAAAATTACAGAACCTACTTTGTAACAACTAGGGTCAGCTTTGAATGACCAAAATAATTTAAAAATGGCTTTTTGCTATTTATACTTCACTACTTTGTGCACTTTTTCCTCCAGCACTAGATTATGAGAAATTGATCAAATCTGTTTCACTCAGGGGACACTATCAGGCTTTCAATGCTCCGATGTTTGGGTTAGTAAATACGTCAGAGGAATGTTATCTTGCTCAGAACTCCAAAATCTGAACAACTTCTCCTATTTGTTTCAATAGCATGACCTTAAGATGGCAAAAACACCAGTGTCATAAAAGAAAAGCAGTCTGCTCAAGGATATGGCTAACCTAAAATGAATAGATAACAGATAACAGGTAAATTCAAAGCAACAGATAAACCTGCTAAATATCAAAAGATTGATAAAAAGAGATCTTTTCCAATGGGCACGATTTTTCCAACAGGCTTTCAAGAGGGACACATTTTGTATTGCACTACACAGTACAGTTTCTTTACATTTACAAAGTCCCGTTAAAAGAAATGAACCAGGAGTTTTGACCAAGAAAGAGCTGGGAATTTTCTCTTTACTCTGATACCAATCACGGAGTTTTATATTGAAATGAAACATTTATGCATACACACAGAGCCACGTGTCAGTTAGCTATGGATGTTGCCTAAATATATATACATATAAAACTTCAAAGCAAACACACTGACAGTTCTACTGCAAAAAGAGAGTAACAGGCTCCTTGATGCCCAAACTCTTCTTTCCATGGTTACCCAATTATCCTGGTCTGTTGGCAGAGTTAGCTGATGCTTATCTTTTCTTTCTCCTCTCCTACCGTCTCTTTCTGCCTTATTGACAACTCCCATTGCA
This sequence comes from Pelecanus crispus, assembly GCF_030463565.1. NCBI lineage: Eukaryota > Metazoa > Chordata > Aves > Pelecaniformes > Pelecanidae > Pelecanus > Pelecanus crispus. The sequence goes on from NC_134648.1 coordinate 54,349,532, forward strand.
TCTTTAAAAAATCCTGTTCACTTCCACATCACTTCTCTAAAAAACATTGTCTCTTGTCTTTCCTTCTTTACCTTCTCCGAGTTTCCTTTTATCCTGCACTCCTATATATATAAGACACTGCCAAGTCTCATAGCTTAGACTTTCTATATATTGACATCCCCACTTGAACCCATCCTCCATCTTCCTTGACCCTTTGGAGGTTTGTAAGTCACGGTGTGCTATTCAGGAACACTCTTAGAAAGCTTCACATTTAAAAACATCCCCAACTCAACACACACACACTCCACACCTTCCCTTCAGGAATTATCAACTGTTTTTAAAAAAAAAGAAAAAGTCAAAGTTTGCTGTCCTCTGAAAATATCCCTGAAGAGACAACTTGGTATCTCTTCCTGCCTATGAAATTCACTTCAATTACGTCTGGTCTGTTCAGCGTGCCACCACTCATCGAAAGGCTTCAATAGGACTATTTGTGCCAGAGGAGGCCTTAACTGTTCTCTGAAGTACACCACAGCTCTGTATATTGAAATCACCACTCAGAATTCAATAACTATTTCAGCTTGCAACACCAGTGTTATTGCTACTGATTTTTATTTTTGTTTCCCAAAACTCTCTGAATTATGATGCAGCAATACCACTACAGCACTAGTTAAGTTATGCAGACAGACAAACAGATACAAGGGGTCAGCTGAAGGAGGACAGGGTATCCTTTCAGTAAACATCTGGAACCATAATGAAAGAGAAACAAACCACCACAACTTGCTGGTAAATTAGTTTCTGTAGCATTCTAAACCTAAAATGAAAACCAGTATCAAAATAATTCAGCGGCAGAAGTTATTAATTTCTAGTTATCCACATAACCAATGTACCACTGTAAGACTGATCTCTTGCTCACACATTTCTACCCATAGCATTTAAAGCACCAATATCCATCCTTCCCAAAACGACACTAATTACTTTCTTTTTAAAAAATCTATGCATATAAACTGCTAATACATTGTCCCTGGTACCCAGACACTTCCCCTGCTTTTGTGCAGGCTGTATGAAGATGGCTACTTATTATCCAAGGAATTATTTTCACATGCTGGTACTTTTGAAGGGTTGTGGATTATTTACTGGAAAATATGTGGCGCTTTTATTCCAAAGATACATTTCTGTCTTACAAGCTTTAATTAAGTTCCAAAACCATACTTTGAGGTGAGGTACTTATATTTTAGATTGAAGATTCAAGGTGTGGAGGTAAGATAATTTACTCTAAGCCATATCATCAATCAGTGCCAGTCTGGACTAACACCTTACAGTCCAGACTCCTCTTTTCTAATGCTTCTTTAACCAACAGCACAGGCAGGTTACATGGTTCCCAATTCCTAGGCAGGAGTGTGAAATGTAATTTACACCTTTTCTGTGCAAGTGCCGAGAGACGTTTATGTCTGAGAAACTCAGCTCAAGAAAACAATGCAAACAGCTCTGTGCATCTCTTTGATAAAGGTTTCCTCTTTCACAAAATGTTCCTAGTGAAACGTGAAGAGTCTAAAACAACAAAATCATTATTCAGCTTTCAGCTTTCATCACTGCTATGTTTTCAAGAAGGCACTGGATCTCATTCTGCTCTCAGGAAGCTTAAACCCAGGAAATACTTCCACTGGAGTAGAGTTAAACCGTATACAGAGAATCTGCCTCTAATCTGCGGCATAAATGGGGAAATGATTTTTGGATCTTATGCTGCTCTGGTGGAATTCCACAACCTAAGTAGGATCTACCGGCATTTGAAGTCTCCACCAGCTAACTGTGGAGAGAAGCAATGCATCCAACGTCAAAAATCAAGCCTGCATCTCTGAAATTCTCCAAGGGGGAAAATAATCTGTCTTTTGTAGCAAACTTTCACATTACAGTTTAACAGACAATAAAGTGAATGCCATGTAGGAGAACATACCATAATCTGAATCCATCAAAACACTACGTTCAGATAGTGTTAAAAAGATCCAACAGAAGCCCTCAAATATCCAGTGTTTTGTAGCCCGTACTCAGCCTCTGAAGGTGGAAAGTAAGTAGCAGACCACATGATCACTCCACAGCCAGTGCAGGGCTGTTTTAATTCAGAGCATGGTCTTGTGTGCACATTAGCTGAGTAGAATATCCCAAACTATGGACTTCTTTCATCATATCCCTCAACAGATTGCATCTATAATCTCTTACTTGCATGCAGGTAAAGCAAACTTTCCCCATCCAGCTGAGCTAACAACCTTATCCAAGACCCTCAGTCTTGGCAACAGTCAAAACCATGTTAGACTGGGTCCTTCCCTGAAGATTTGATTGTCTAACACACGATATAGCAATTTGGCAAAATTGAAATGGAAAAGAAGGAGAAATACTCAACGGACAGAGCATTCAGACACACTGACACCCAACCAGCTCACTAAATAAGGAAGCCAACTTCTTGGTTAAATGCTGGCATGTGAAAGTTAAATAAAATATCAGTGCTGAGAGTGATTTGTTGTAAATCAAGGAAATTAAAAAGAAAGGGGTAACAAACATGTTCTTTATGTCAGCTGGGAAACAAGCATACACTTCATTAAACTGTCTAGCTCAAGGTAGCCAACATTTAGACTAGTGAGGAAGACTGAATAGGATTTACTGAAAACGAACTTTAAAAAAGTGGAATATTAGAGTAGGAAGGTATCCTGTAGGGACAGACTGGTTCTCTGCCTCTTCTGTCATCATGTGGCACATGCATTTATCTCAGGGCTCTCTTCCCTGACCCATCTCTTGTAGCACAGAAGAAATCATTATAGACAGGAGATACTGAGTTTCTGCTAATATCTGTCAGCTTCAGCTTCTTGCTGCCACTCTCTCTTCCAGGACAGTGTTTAGCAGAGTACTTATCTGAGGCTACAAGAACTGAAAATAGGAAATTGCTAATGATGTATAATTGATGGGACATCAGAAGTTGCCAAAAGCAAATGTTATCTGCCAAATGTATACTTTATTCACTTCAACTCTCTTATCCCAGGCATAAATTTGATGCCATCTGCCTAACATCTATTTTACTGCTCAAGGACAATTTTACAGCTCTTAAATTCCATAGTCTGTAGTCCTAACAAACTGCAAATCAAGGAATCATCCAACAAACCACTTACTCCAAACAAAAATTTGAGGGTTGGGGTGGGAAGAGAAGTATATCCTGATAATCCTATCACACTCATACCTTGTCTAAAGGACATTTCATAAAAATAATTCAATCTTCCAAGTTATTTTTTGTATAAGTAGAAAACCATGGCTGGCAATTCGTCATTTTGGTGATGCTGAAACTGCTCAACAACAAACTAAATCATGCTGCTAAATCAAAATATGAGGAGTAGGGAGAAAGAAGAAGAAAGTATTTCATAAAAGTAAGTTTTCTTTCCAATTCTGTTTACTCACTTTAATGACTTAATACTGAAACACTGAAGTAAAAAAAAAAAATCCTTTTTAATAGAAGTTGAGGATGTCATTCCCCAAAAAATCCCATCAACTGGAACGGAAAATTTCAGCCCTATGAAAATGTCTTTTCCCAATTTTCACTTTGATACAGAATTGTCAGCAAAAATAACTTTATGAAACATCTTACAGTCAATGATTTATCACTTCTGGATAAAAAGTTAGGCTGGAAGCTGTCTAGTAAGTTAAGTGACTTGTCCGCAAGTAGTACAAACAGAACATTTCAGTTATCAAGTTTCATATACAATAAAAATGTCCCAAGAAAACAGGATGTTCTATTTGATCCTATTTGGAGGATTTCTGTCTGTTATTAAGGCAATTTTATATCAATTTTCCTGTAAGTTTATCTTCCACATATACAAGCCACTTGCATTAGCTTAAAAAGCGAATTTCATTGGGGTACAATTTTAGAAGTACAGAGGTACAGTATTAGTAGATCTCTTTAGGGAATTACTTCTCCTCCCACCAAATTTAAAATATATGTATCTATTCTGGGTTTTATATGCTTTGAGACAAAGATAATAAAGATTTCCAAACTAGAGAGACATTGATCTCACCCTTGGAAAGCCTACTTTTTAAGAAGCACCCAGCAAACTCCATGCTTGTATCTTCCCAAACATCTTTACCACATTGCTTCGGTCTCCTGTAAGGAACTGCCCACAAAAACAGTGTTGCAAAGTCTCCTGAATGTCACCACTTTACAGCTAACCCGGGTGAGTAGTGCTGAGCAGTATCGAAAACAGAAGATGGGTGTTCAGAGCTGAGAGGACTCTCAGTTTCCTGGTTTCTACCCAAACCCTGTCTGCAAGCACTGTTTATAGCTGTTTGCAGTATTAAACTTCAGCTTGAGCAATGTACTTACATTTGTGTGCAATTCCCAAATTATATAGCAACGGGCAAAGGACTACTCATGAATTCAAAGCTATGTATAATATTGCTGAATCAGGAGCTTCCTGAATTAAATCAAGATTTCCAGTATAATCACTTTGACCGCAGCATTGTTTCACTAGCAGTAGCAGCAGCAGCAATACGCTACACACACTCCCTCCTTACTGGTCCTTTCCTCAGAGCAAATGGTTCCAAGTTCAGAATGACCTCACCAATTAAGAAGGTATTGCTACTTAAAATGCTTACAGTGACTTGAATCTCAGGAAGCCCAAACATGCTGTAAAACCACCAAAACCAATCTCCATTTTATTCATGGCAAAACACAATGGTTTGGCAAGACTAAATGACATGCCCAGGATGATACGCTCTTAAAGAGTCAGGAATGCTACACTGGAGTGACAGCTGGTAACATTTACTTTCAAATCACTGGTAAGAATTGAAGTATCGAAAACCTTAACAATTGTACAAACCTAACCCATGGGCTTCACTGAGTTAGTAGCCATGACTTCTAAATTGAGCTTTACCATTTTTTTCACCATCTCCTTTTCCTCTGTCCTCTCTGTGAATTAGATTCCTATCAGGGAAAACAGGCCCAGAAATTTGACACAACTTGCCCAAGATGGTCCAGCCAGTACCCAGTACCCTGCAGGTCAAAATACAGTTTTCAATGCAAGTCACATATTTTGGAATTAATATTCATGTACTGGCTACTAATAAAATCCAAAGTATTTGCAACTTGTGATAGCTGCTACTGAAGAAAGCAGGTGTTTCAGTTGCTGTTTCTTTTTAAACATAATCAAACCACACAAAACTTGATGAAATACAAGGACTTCCATAAACTGAAGCAAAAAGAATATTAAAACTATGTCCCTACATGCCCTTCTTAGCATATCACAGTATCTTTCATGCTTTATTCTTGGTGCCAGATGGATTGTATGTTTCAGTAGAGTCTTGCACAGAGCTGGCTACTTTGAACTTCTGCCTTTAGTTACAATCTACAAATATTTGGTCTGTTAAAATACTGCAAAGTGTTAATGTTTTAGAAATTGATTTCTGATGTCAACACTCCAACTATAACTGCATTATTTCCAACCTTTAGTAACAATGTGAACAATCAGTTTCATAAGTCTATAAAGTAAAACCCCCACAAACACAAAATAATCCTAATAATGGTGTTTTATTCTTTTATTCTGCCTTTTTTTTTTTTTTCATGAAAACTAAAGCATGGTGTGATTGGGGTAAATGGTAAGCAATGTTTGTGCCAGCTCAGACACCATTTCAAGATTTCATATAAAAGCAAAAGCTGATTTTAAAATTCATGTGTAGTTGTTAGCAGCATTCCACACATGGGTATGGAATTTTAAATGGTCATTTAAAACCGGAAAGCTAATTAATCAATCTGTTACAAAGCAGGAATAGTTTACCCTGCATTTGCTAATGCCACTGAGATGGGATTCCTTTCTGACAGACTATATTAAAAGAAGAAATTTTAATAAGACTTTGAAAGACAGCTGTAGCTAACTTCTTCCTAAAGATGCTTTTAGCATCCACATTGCCTAGACGAGCACAGATTTTTATTCTGCTGGAAAGGTAGCTGTTAATCCAAGACGATGCCTTCAAAGTCAAAAGCCAACACATGTAACCGTCCATGCAAACATGAATCCAGACTCTGTCACAATCTGCTTTACAAGTATCCACGTTTCACAACGATGGTTAAAAGTTTGTAGGGACAGGGAAAGGCCTTAATGGACCGAAGTCTTAAACTTTCTGACTTGTCAAGTTGTTATACCATGAAATGACACTCGGGTTCTGCCTCCATCTGACTGTCTTTGTTGTGGAAGTAACTGGCACACTCGGAGCCAGACTCTCAGACCAAAAGGGTGTTTTCAGTCAGGTATTAACACCTTCGGCCAAACCGTAAACTATGTCTCTCCCTCTTCAAATCACTTCCAGACAAGCTTGTCTTCAGAAGATGGGGCATTTTGCAGCCCTGGTGGCTTGAGCACGTGCTTGACACCACAGTCTGATATGATGAACAGAACTCTAAACCTTCAAGGGTTCAAACACTACCAGCATGCTTACTGCCCTGATCATTCACAGCTTGATTTACAGACCACCATAGTCACTGACGGAGCAGAGAATGAACTGTGAGCTTCTAGATGATGCTCAGCATTGCAATGAAATTTTATAGCCCAATTGCCTTTTATTTGAAAACTAATTTTAAATGTGATTTTTCATGCAGTTGTTTCTTAATGTGCAGTAGTGATTACTTTGCTTTAAGTTGTTTAAGATTTTCCTAACACAGTAGGTAAGTGAGACCCAACTGCAATTCACAGGACAGGCTGATTTACTTCCTCAGGTATCCATTCACACACACACAAATACTTCTCCTTTGTAATTTAGAGGACCTCTGAGGTTATGGTAAAAACTTCTGCCTTTTCCTCCTGGCACCAACCAGTTCTACACGTTTGGAGGGATTCATGAACTTCTGAGCAGACCCTGCATTTCAGTTTAAAGGCACAGAGGAAGGCCTCATTACTTGCAGACATTAAGGAGGGAGCAATGTGAATGAGGAACCGACTTTCTGCTTTCACCTCCCTCTCACTTTTGACGTCCTGACACAACAGCCCACTGGGAAGGTGACACGGGGCAGGAAGAGATACGCCGAACTCGTAGAAGGCTAGAATTTCCTTCCTCAGAGCAACCTCTACAAACTAAAATAGCAATAAGCCCTTTGCCAACCTGCAAGCTATGATCTCTATGAAATGACAGTGCCCAAGTCTCCAAATCATTTCCACGCAAACACCTGCAATGCTGGCAAACACACACATGTAATAAAAATCTGCAGTGTGTTTAGTACATGCAGCTTACTATGGATCTCTTCCCTTTCTTGTCTGCAATCTTCTCCTGCTTTCCAGTTCCCCCAGGAGTTCAAATTATTCTGTTTTCCCCATCCTTTTCCATGCACAGTCTAGTTTACCCTTCATTGGCTTAGAGTAGACTTGGTAGTGTAGGTTAATGGTTGGACTGGATGATCTTAAAGGTCTTTTCCAACCTAAACGATTCTATGAGTCTATGATTCTATTTCTCCTTCCCTCTCTCACATACCCTTTTATCCCTGCACTCTCATTCTAACCCAACTTCTTTTCCCCTTTTCTCTGCCCCACAAACCTGGCTTCTTTAAATTTCTGATCCTTTGAAGATCTCAGATTTTATTCTTCCCACTAAGCCCAACAATAACCTCCTCTCCCTGATAAAATCTTTCCTTCTTCCTACCTACATGTAGCTGGGATTGCCCACCCTTTTACCATGTGCAGTCCTTGAAGGCTGTTTAGGAGAGGAGGACAAGGACCACTCCTCTCTCTTTCCAGAATGGACAGTTTCTTCGTACATTGTGCTCTCCCCCGAGAGGAGCTTCTCAAGAGGCATTTCTCTGGCAGGGTCACAAAGCAGGCTGACAATAGCTTTCCTCGGCTGCACAGGAAATGCTTTGATAGTAATTGACTCTCTTCCCCAGGCATAGTATCAAAGTGGGAATCAAGGCTTCCCCTGGAATTTGGATTTGGTTGCATGAGCTAGAACAATAGCGGTGATGCTAGACAGGCTTGATAATGGCTTCTATTTTAACTTTTGCCTTTATTTTTTAGAGCTGCCTGTCACTTGGCATTACTACCGTGCTTGCTGACCAGCGATATGTTTGGTTTTTTGTGCGCCTGTATTCCTCTATGGATTCCTCTAATACCTTCAGTGCAAGCTCTGTGGGGCAGGATGATTCCCGCCCTGTCTGCACAGCGCAGTACAGTGGGGGCCAAGGGCCCTTCAGTGCTCTGTTAATACACAGCATCAAAACTTCGGGCCTGGTCACAGAACAAGGAGGACAGTATTGGCAGGAAATGAGACCTTTCCTTGCTCCCCGGAGCCTGCCTACTGCCTTGCATCAGACAGAGCAAAAAAGCAAAACGGGCAGGATGTGTGCAGGGAAGGAGTTGAAACAGTGCCCAAGTGAATGGAAAGTATCCAGATGGCTGTGGTAACTCACACGATGGGAGTCAAATCAAAACAAAACGAAAACAAAACCATATGCCATGTACCCTTCGCTCCCTTGCTCTCTTTCTCTCTCTGCCTTTCTCCTGGCTGTTGCCCCAGGTCTTTCTATCAGTACGGATAATAGTATGTTACTCAATTATGTGTCTGTCATGAATAACAATAACCCCTCTTTTACATTAGAGATCATGGATTACTATTATTCATGTAACAAAGCACGTAGTATGAACCACAAAATTATACTCATGTAAGGGTCAAGGAAGGGTAAAGTCTACAAGGGAAGTTGTATTTCTTCATGAAATCCTTCTTTTTATCTGGCACGCTGTATACTTACAAAAGAGAATATTAACTTTACACGTCTATGTTGCTATATGCTATAGAAATATCTACTCACAACCTGCTTGTATCTCAGGGGGAGTATTCAAAAGCATCATGGCAGTGGCAGCATCAATGTCAGGATCTGGAAAAATCAACCAATAAATACATTATTTACAACTGGGCTAATCTTCTTGCCCCCGTTGCTAAACTATAGGTTCAACCAAATCTCTGCAGTGAAAAGGTGTAAGAGTTCATTATTCAGAGGGCTTGTTGATCACACATTGAATCTACCCCCAAACTTGCATGTGATCCCATTGCTACTATTAAGCAGGGCACTGTGATGTATGTCACCAAACCATACTCATGTGAGCATGATACCTTTGCTGTTAGCCTCATGAATTTGCTATTTAGTTCTGTGGAGAGTATTTAGATTTCATTACAACGGATCTGCGAAAGCAGGTGCAAAATCACAATTTGGAAGCAACACACAGGGATGAGCTGACGGTAGAGCGGGAAAGCGTAAGGAACACCTACACCTGAGCAAGTACAGAAGATGACACTCGGTCATTTTGATTTGTCGATAAGGATTTCAGCGATGTTTCAGAAAGTGTTGGAAGCAAAAATGCTACAATTAAGGGGAAAAAAAAACCAAACTAGCATTTCATTGAAACACCAACTTATTTGCATCCTCATCCATTGTCACTTTAATATAAGCAAAAATCATCGGCTGGCTGCTGTTATTCTTAAATTGGTTTCTGAATCCATCACGAACAGGCAGTTGACAGATGGTAAGTTATAGAGACAGAACAAAATATGATCCTTTTATAACTATATTCACTTGCTTCACACACAGCAGCTCGGCTGCTATGGAAATGCAGGTAGCTATGACAACAGTAAACAAGCCCAGAACGGCCACTGAATAAGCTGAAAAGAACATCTGCCCCAGCAAAGCGTCCCAGCTGCCCTGGGGCGCAACTTGCTAATCGTGCAGTGATGCCGCGTGACAGAGAAAGACGCCTATGCCATGTCCAAATAAATGAAGTGTGCAATTGAAGCAGACATAAAAACGCACACCCTGGCCGACTGCTGCCTCTGTGCTGCTAAACTGAATGACTAATGAGTATGTGTTTGCTGTTTGGGTCCCCCCCCCCAGCTTGTCAGTACTTATACTAAATTACATACCAAAAAATTCAATTTACTGCTAATAGCTTCATGGCACTTTATTTTGGCTATTATGTCAGAAAATTACTTTTCACTCTTAAAAATATATGTATATTGTACTTTTATATATTTCGAATCTATTTCCAGTAATGTGATGTGGTATAAAGTCCTGCAATTTATTAACAATACAAATGACGTAGAGAGGATTTCAATATCTGCTTAAGCAAAGTAGAAATTCACTTGACCGATTAAGGAAGAAAAAAGGGATTTTTATTAGTTTAAGCATGTACTATTTTTCTGTGAATAGCTAGAAACACACTTCTAATGGCTACTCTATTATTTAATTGCTGAAACAGTAAACAGAGCAACAGCATAGCAGGTGTAAAACTAAGGTTGAAGCAGCAGCCGACTAAATTAGTATAAAAGGTGCCCACATACTAGAAAGCAGGTGCCTGTCTGTCTCCCGGACAGGTCAGCATATCCTTTTCCAAAAGTCACCAGCAGCCTCCTCAGAAAAGCAGCTTTGCCAACTTATGTTCATCTTCAAGTCTGAAGATACATCAAAAGCAATATTCCTGCTGCAAGCATCTATGCTGAAAGTGCCATTTCCAAACAGCTTCACTCCTGAACACGTGCCATGTTGCAGGACTGGGTCCACAGAGCACACACAGCAAGAGTTTCCCTTTAGTCAAACTGAAGAGGGATAATCTATCTAACATTAAAAAGCAAGACAAAAATAAAAGAACCCTGAGAAATAAAGCCAAACCAAACCAGAATTCTTCCATCTCTTTCATACCATAAAATCAGAAGATTGTTAGAAGTTGAATTTACTGTATCGTCATTCATACAGCCAACTTCAGCATTTGTTTATCAGCTGTTCCTAAGTTTTGTTTTCTTGTTTTACTTTAAATAAGGTCCCACCACTGGGTAACATTGTAGCATAATGTTAATTTTGCTGTTAAAAGAATAAAAGGACACAACCAGAAAAACCACATTTCCTGCTTTGGGTTTTGCCTGCGTAACAAACTCTGTGCTTTGAGATAAAATTGATGCAACCAGTTTTTCTTGAAAGGTGTGTTCTTAGCCTTTGGACCACTAATGGTACCACCATGTTTCTGTAATGACTTCACAGCACTAACATCAGCTGTTTACAACACATGACTGCGTGCACAGCAGCTGTTTTCTAAAGCACAACCATGACTCCAGCACATCCACACCTGCTAGAGCTCTGTTTCTATTGGTATATTCTTGAAGAAACCAGGCACCTATTCCATAAGGCCTTGGCAGAGGTAAGAGGGCTTGGAGACACGCACCCAGGGTGGTGTCAGTAGGATCCAGGACAATGTGCTTCGGGTTGTCCTTCTGCAGAGAGGAAAAAAAAAGGAGGGACTAGCGGCACAAGGAAGTCAAGGGCCGAGGGCCAGCAGTCAGAGACCACACAAAAGGGTGCAGAAGCAACATCCAAGGGCAAATTGAAAGGCCAGTTCATTCTTGCGCAGCTCGCAATTTGGAAGTGTTCTCCTGAGAAGGATGTCAAGAAGAAGAGCCAAGAACTAGTCATGAGGAGCAGCACCGAAGGCAGGCGAATGAAAGGCGGCTTTCCTTGGACTGGCATTTGCTGCTTAGACTCCTGGTACCATACCAGTGCCCCATGCTGATGGCCCTTTCCCCACAGCTGTCATCTTCATGAAGTTTGTGTTCAAAAAACGGGTAGATGTGGCACTTCGGGACATGGTTTAGTCTAGTGTACCCTTGATTGGTTTAGAGTGGACTTGGTAGTGTAGGTTAATGGTTGGACTGGATGATCTTAAAGGTCTTTTCCAACCTAAATGATTCTATGATTCTATAAGTCTCTTCCATGCGGCTCATTGCTAGCAGTAAGGGCTGACCTTGCATGGCAGCCCGACTAGCCCAGTAACTGGATCCTCTCCCTTCTACCCGCCCGTCTGCCTTTGTGAATCTGTGGATTTCATAACTGAGATCTCTGCCCTACTTGAAGTCTGTGATCAACACAAAGGCTCCTGAAGTTATTAACAGTGGGTGGTTAGTGAAAAATGATTGCAGGAAAATCTTTCCCTAGGAAACCAGGTTAAAAATAACTCATACAAAGTTTTGGAATTTAGAAAATTAAGTATTTAAATGAATGCATTCTGGTTTCTTTTTGCTAATTAAAGTGGTGAATTGACTGCATACACAAACGGTATGTTCCATTTTTTGCCTGTGGAAAGTAGAAGATGCCCAACTTTCCCAGTGAAATAGGAAAGTAAGGAACAACAAAGAAGAGGAAAGATTGTGGGTGTTGTACGAAGGAGGAGGAGTATGTCAAAGACTCAAACAGGCAACATCGGAGAGCGACAAAAAAATAGCAACAAAAATTGCCAGCAGCCACAGCTCTCCCTAACAAGACGACTGCTGTCTATACACTCAGTGCTTCACGCTACCATCTCAAGTTCCAGTGAGTGGTCCCTCATCCACCAAGTGTCCTTCACAGGGTATCAGAAAGGACCTGGAGAAAACCTTAAGCATTACACAAACTCAGAAGGCATGAAAGCATACATCCCAATGCAGTTCAACGCCAACAAGGGGCAGGAACTCCACCACAGCCGCAGTACCTCCCCTTGCAGTGGGAACCTACTGTTATTTTTGCCAGCATTGCTTTCAAAGACAAAACTTCTTTTGATGAAGACGATACCAACGAAGGATAAGTCACAAACCTCATGGCAGGTCTGTTGGCTGCATTTTAGATTCAAGTCCCAATTCAGCAAAGTGTTCAAAAGTGAACACCAAATAGGTAAACAGCATGTAGTTCTTTCACTGAGGAACTAACCTACAATTTATCACTCTGTGGAATTACGATCTAGTGCATATTGTCAAGATGCACTTTGAGCCAAACTTCCCTCTGCACGTTACCTGTATAGATCAGAATCTGTCCTGCACAGACATGTGAGGTGGCAAAAGGGTAGGCATAAAATATTTTGGCATGAGATTACACACAAATATTGAGCAACGCAGAGGATAACCCTTAGGTAGCAGACTGTTTACTCTAGAATTGACAAAAAGTAATTAAAAACAAACAGGGTACCTGAGAAAGCCGGATCTGACAGCTGTCCTTTTATTATGTTTGTTATCTCTGATGCAGGTTCATTTCATAGACAGAGGAAATGTTTGATAGTAATTCATATTATTTTGATATTTTTATTTCAAACTTTGATCTGATTTCACTGAACGCTTCAAATCCATCCCCTTCCAACTAAATTGTAATAAAAATTAGGATAACACAGTCCCTCTTGACTGTGCTAGAGGGTATTTATTTTTACAGCCATACTATAAGGTTTTAAAGAAAATAGCAGTTGAAGCAGTTCAAAGCAACCATGGCCTGAATTTTCCAGCACAGATGCCTAGAGAGAGGCACTTAAGATGCATATTTAGGTACTACTAAAATGTTACTGCCAACTGACGTAAAAAATATAGTTAGTAAATAAACTGCACCATCTGTACACTACAACCATTGCCATGTTATCTCATCAGGAAGGAATTTATAAGATCTTCTTTTAATTTAAAAGTTACTGCATCTAAAATAGAACTATTTTTGTAAAGAATTTCACTTCCCCATTCAGTATGCTAGCTTTTGGCCCCTTCTACTTCTGCCTCAGCGTCCTCCACTGCTTTTTTCCATTCAAATGCTCTACTCTAGCTGGAATGCATAAAACTTACTGCCACTGTACTCAGAAGATGAAAGTCCAATTTATTCCTTTTCTACAAGATCAGTCTTTTTACTCCCTGCCTCAATTCCTAGCACAGCCCATTCCTACACGTTTTTTGTGATCTGATTCTTTGATATCTTCAATTTTCAGCAGCAGGAAAATGTTGCAAAAGGAACACTCTGTCTTCCACGTTTTACCTTTGGGCTTATTAAACTGCAACAGAGCAAACAGCAGCTTTCCCCTATTTAACTTGTCTGTTAATAGATGTGCCTTTTCCCTTGCCACATCATGATGGTTAACCTTGGTATAAGTCAGGTTAGGTCAAAGACTTGGAGAATAATTAATAGAGTGAAGGCTTTTTTTCGCTGCTTGGGGTTTGTTTTTTCCTATTTTTAATTTATTTTGACTGATGACAGAATAAGAACATAGCTGTTAAAATAAAACTACAATGTGCAAGATAGAAGGAAATACCTGAAGAGAACTGTAAGTACTGTAACTGTGTCAAATTCCTTGGTGTAGGATGCCACTGAGTCCACTTCTGAAATATTTAAATGAGGTTGAGTAGAGCTCTTAAAATAAACAAAATACTTGTGGAAGCGTACGGAAAACCAATAGGATTCAGAACCAAGGTCTTGGGAAGAAACATGAAATTATATTCATAGCTCAACAACAGTGCACGAAAGACTGAGAATTTTGGAAACAGAGGCCAGGAGGAAGCAATTTCACTAGCAATACAAAACTGGTCTGGCAGTCACAGTGGTTTTCCCACTCCTTTGAAAGGATCTAGTATGAGACACAGAAGAAGAAAGGTACGGGTCTAAATGAACCAGTAATTTTTCCTGTTTTTTAAGTTAACTTCCGGCACTGCCAAGTAAGCTACAGCACAAATTATTCTGAGGTGTCTAATTTTCAAAAATACAGAACATTTGAAATAGAAACTTTCTTCCTGCTCCTCTATTTTGTTAAATTTGTATCGTCATGAAGCTGCACATGCAATTTCCATTCTCTAACAATACCATTTTATCAGCTGAAAAACTGTATAAACAAAGCTACAACATATATTCTTGTTAAAGATATTAGCTTTAATAAAAAGAAAGGTAGGAGAAAGAGTTACAGAAGGTCTTACACATACCCCAACTCAAAGAGGTTCATTTATCATTCGGAAAGCTATATGAAACCAAAACATATCATCCTAACTTCTCATCTCAGTAGTGAAGATTAAGATCAATTAACTGTTAAAAGAAAGACTCACAACACCGATATATATTTTACCAGTGCAATATAAAAATCTTTTAAGAGACAGCTGACTAAAGAGAGATCAGATATACATCTTATACATAAAAATGGTGTTTTATAATACATTCTCTGCTTAAAACCAGGTCTGAGATGTTTGCTTTGGTTTTGTTCCTTTATTTTTAGAATGAGTTTTCCTTTTGGTGTACATCACTGGCAAGCTTAATTTTCAGTGCTGAAGGATGTGAAAATAAAATTTACCCATCACAAAGGCAACAGTAAAGTCTTTTTTGACTCCATCCAGCCTGTGCAGCTTGTAGTACTGAACAGAAAACATCAGCTGGAGAAAGCACTAACCAGTGATCCCAGCACGGAAGAAGAGAGAAACAATTTGCTGTTCCATCATGTACTTACCTAATTTGTGATCAGGAATTTCAACCATCTTCTTAACTGACTGCTGCAGCCTCAGCTTCTACAGTGGAAGATGGGATTATGAGGGCTGTAACTCCTTGCAGCCTTACAGGTTACACACATTTTTTTTTACCAAAATATACACATACACACACGCTCTTTGTCCCCAGTTATGCAGATGTGTGTTATCTCTAACTGGGACGTCAAGGTCATCATTGTTCAAGCTCAAGCTTTCATAATGTCCTGCTGCTAGCAATAGGTTTTATTTCCAGCAAAGCGAGAGGATGGCTGGCAGGAGGAAGCCCTCTACAAAACTCTTGACAATTTAAGACCAAATAAACCATACCTTATTGTCACACACAAGTGTTTGTTGTAAGCACTCATTTCTATCTCATGCTATCTCAAAATACATTCGTGTCTGCCAGACCTTGAGAACCAAGTATGTCTTTCAGTCCAGCAGGTGCAGGACACGCTGACTGGAAAAGAACTGATGCATCTCACATGGCTAGAGTAACCACTGGGGAAATGCTTACTGTCCCCACCTCTCTCAGCCACTGGTTCTGCAAGAAAAGGTGGCTTTTGGGTACTTTCACTGCAAGATGAGTCTTCAGGAGGGCTTCACCCAAACATCCCAACTACTGGAACCACCATGGCACAACCCACAGCATGAACACGGCAGGGGAAGGCTGCAGGAGGCGAACATAAATTCCACACCAGTTTCAGGATCCAGAAAGCAAAGGGGAAAATGTCAGATAAACATGAAAACAACAGTGAGAAAGGTATTTCAGGGATTTGAAGGAAAAAAATGCTACTAATGATGAGAAAAGAGGTCAGGATGTGACACTGCCAGTGAAAGGACTGCATACAGTCTAAATAGGGAGCCAAATGCAGTATAAACCCAAAAGCAAGAGCAGAAAAGGTGAACGAAAAACCCAACAGCTAAAATAGCTGTGTGCTAATAATGCAGGCAGACTGACATAATAAAGCAGGAACTCAAGGCACTAGTGTTATTACAGGAAAATTCACAAACAGGGTGGAACAGCAGTTATTATTGAAACAGGTGTCAAAAGGTCTGTGTTTCCTTTTCAAGGAAAAAAAATACGAGGTTTTTATGGAAGGATACTGTCATGCAATACTGGAACAGCAGACTTCGGA
Organism: Pelecanus crispus; assembly: GCF_030463565.1. Taxonomy (NCBI): domain Eukaryota; kingdom Metazoa; phylum Chordata; class Aves; order Pelecaniformes; family Pelecanidae; genus Pelecanus; species Pelecanus crispus. The sequence goes on from NC_134648.1 coordinate 54,365,920, forward strand.
AATAAAGAAAAGAGAAGAAAACAGAGTATGTTTGGAAATGCTGTGGAAAGACGGTCAAAGAAGACTTCTAAGAGAGAGATACCGGGTCTGCTCTTGACTTCTTGCACCAGATACGGATCTGGGTAGAGCTCTGCATCATTAAAGAAATGGGAATTATGTCAACACAGGAGACCAACTTCACAGTACAGACTGGAGAACAATGCTGAATGAACAAGAATAGATTCTTTTCTGCTCTTTAACTTATGTAGCGAGAATGACTTTGGAACAGGGGACCATGAAGTGATTCAGTTTAGATTAAGTGGGAAGGATAACAGCAAGCCTAATTTTTATTTGATTTTTTGAGATCTGTGATTTCCAAAGAGCAAGTTTTGATGAACTAAATGGTTCCTCTGAAACCTGTGGGAAACAGCCTGGGCTCAGGAACTCTAGACCTCAGCCTGGGGGAGGCTACAGTTCTTCCAAGTCACTGCACAAAGAGCTCGCTCCAACTTGTATCCTGAGAAAAGTAGGAAAGATTCATTCTTTGAAAAAAAGAACAAAAAAAGCTAAAAAACCAAGCTGGACAACTGAACCAACATTGAAACCTACTTTAGGAGAGAAAACAGAGAGCCTGGCTTGCTCAGTTAAGCAAAACAAAGGCAAAACAAAGAAGTAAGACTCTATCAATACAATGAGGTGACCATGGGATGCAGGGGGGCAAAGCACGGAAGAACTGTAACGTTTAAAGACAACTTCACTAAAGCAACATTGGCTGAAGACAGCCTGGTAACCAGAACATTTCTAGACAACAGAGCAATGGTATTTTGGAAAACTCTTCTAACAGGAGCTGGAACAAGGTAAAAAGATTGAATGTGAGTTTTCAGAAGTATTTATGCAGTGTTGCTGCTCACAACATGACCCAGGGACGGGGACTCTCCAGAAGCTGCCTTCCAAACTGTACTTCTCTAGGGCAGGTAAGCCCTCTGCAAAACCGTATGACAGAGAGGGAAAGAGCACAAAAACAGTCATGAAGAAACGATGCCAGTGGAAGCCTATTGCACAGAGGCCCATCTACACAAACCTGCGGAAGCACCAGGATGACGTCTGACACTCCAGGAGCAGACCGTGCACCACTTCATGACAAAGCCTACCTGCAAAAAGCTTATGAGCAGCGCTAGGACGCACAGGTCTCATGCCTAACAGCTTCCAGCGTGCAATATGCCCCAAGCTGCTGAAGTCAGGCGGGATGCCTGAAGCTCAGTGGCTATCTGCACTTGGAGGAGAGCAGCGCAGAGCTGGAGCCTCATACCCGACAGTCAATGCAGTGCGGAGTGGTGATGTAAGCCCACAGCTGTCATACACAGCCAGCCTGAGCTCTGTGGCAGCAGCCTTAAGGATGTAAGCAAGACTCCAGGTATAATGAAGAGGAGCGGGCCAGAGACTACTCCAATAGCACTTGAACTATGGCACTATGAAGGAAAGCCAGTGAGCAAGCCACGCGAGACCTGGCTTGCAAGTGGTCTCACCTCTCCCATTACACTCCCATGCCTGCATATTAACTTCTGCTCAGATTCTTGCCTTCTCTCTTCTGCTTGCCTCTGCAGGACAGCAGAGCAGATCCTGGCAGGAAGGTGCAGCGAGGTGCCAGCAGGCAGGGCCTAGTACATGGGGGACTGGGAGAACCAGAGGGGAAGGATGGTGGCCCACAGCTTAGGGAGGTCTGTGCACAGGGGCTTTTTTGTGAACCTAGCAAAAGCTGGGAAAATCAGCTGCAAGCCCAACAGTTCCCACTCTGGTGTACACTGTGCAATCCTGGGTTTCAAGGAGTGGACGTAGGCAGGACGGCTAGACTTACCACCAGAAGTATGTTAAAAAAAAAAAACAGTATAAGCATGACCAGCTAGCAGGTACACAGACAGGCAGGCATACAGTCCGCTGAGGCTCAACTCGATACCACACAGCCATGACAGCCAGCCGAGGCTTGCCCTCCAGTTCTAGATGAGGCGTTTTTTCCCCAGGAGGGACAGCGGCTAAATAGAGGTGTGTTAGTGTTAATTCTTGAGTAGAGTCACACCTGAGAGAATAGATCACTTTTTGTTTGTTGAATTATGTCCAAGACAGGCAGGTATATTATAAATAAAGAAAAATCAAAGTCTGTACCATTTACTTCCCTTCTTCCTAAGACTGAGACCAACTAACAGTCACTGGTATGAATCAATCAATAAACAAATAAATCAAATTACTAGTTTTGAAAACCTATTATTAAACACATTGGAAAACTCTGCTGGGGCAACTTTTTCTCCCTTGCCAATCTTCTGCAAGTGTATCCCCATTAAAGACCAACAGGACTAGACACAAACAGAAGCAGACTAAAGCCTATTTTCCATCAGAGCACTTGACAATCGTTATTTTGCATTGCTGCGAGCCAGCCCCAGCCTATACATGGAGATGCTAAAGACTTGCCCAGGTCCGTGGATGATGACTGAGCACTCTCCACAGGGAGCGATGTTCAACATGGCTGGAACAAGCTGCTCTTCTGCTTCTCAGAAGGAAATCAATGGAGGAGGGAAGAGAGTCCCAGCAACACTGCAACCATCTGGCAAAACTGGTTCCACTCTTCCTGCAATACTCCTTCTAAACTTCTTTAATTTTCATATAAAGGAAATGACAGAAGAGCAGGAACCTAGTGTTTAGGGCCTTCTGACTTTTTTTTGCTGGAGAGATTCCCAAGTGGGCTGAGGGATGAGATGCAGGTCAATGGTAAGGCAGTGCAGGAACTAACGTCGTTTTTGAAGAATTATTATAAGGATAGATGAAAACAAAGACACCTTTGAAGATCTTGACCTTCCCACTACAGATGTCTACAAGATAACCAGTGGAGTAGCAGAATTACTTTCTAATTACAATAATCAATATTCTGAGACCATATTGGCCTTTTTTAGTGAAAGCTCCTGCTGAAAGCGACACAGTGAACATAAGCTCCCGGAACACTGAAGAGACTTTAAGACTGAAATTAGTCAGCCTTAGGTTATGGCTTTAACTTAGCTTAAATAGCATACATAACAATAGGATTTACTTAAAACAACTGCAACACAGTTTGTTTAGACTAAACATTACCTCCTAGTTGCTACGGTTTTTTTTGTTTCTTACTTCAATACTTCATAGAAGAGATCTGCTAGAAGATATGTCGCAAACTTGAAAAAAACTATGAAACTTGCTTTCACTTACATTTTAATTGAATTCAGTTGCATATGCATCTCAGATCTTCCAGTAAACACTTTGCTAATGCAAAGATTGAGTATCATCTACTCTGTATAGTAGCAAACATGTGAGTTAAATATTGGCTTCGCTGGAATTTTTTACTTAAACATTTCAAAACCAGAAGAAATATGAAATGCCATGAACCAAAATGTGGCAAGAGAATAATTCACTTCAGTCTCTGCAAAGGCAAGCACTAAGGCAAGACTTTGCTGCTAAGTCGCATTTACAGGCCCCTTGGATGCTTCTAATGTGCCGAACTGCTATCACGTAGCTCCTTTCTAACCAAAGAGTTGAAACAACCTTTTACTCACTATTATCTGTTACGTTTTAATTAAAAAAGAAGAGGAGGAGACGCACAATTTCACTTCTGCCAACCTCTGATTTGCTGTGAATGATCCTGTTCAAACTCCTTGGACTCTCAATCACCGCTAGCTGACAGGTGAGATTATCAGAGGAGTAAGGAATGGGCAGAATACAAGGAGAATTCCTTTGCAAACTCTTTCAGATCCTCAGCTGAAGGGTATAAAGCGTACTTACTTCACAAAACAGAGTGGGTAAGCTAAGGGGCTCTTGCCCTGTTCTCTTTATGTGGTGAATGGGGACCCAAACTGACCACGTACACAGGCTGTGCCTAGAAGAAGTTGGTGGACATTTAAAACAAACAAATGAAATCAAGCTTTATCCAGATAGTACTGAGAGCTGTGGCTGTAATCCAGGAAAGCACTTAGATATGTATACAAGCCAGAGAGCGAGTAGTCCCTGTGGAAGAGGACCAGAGTACCAGCATCCTGCAGGGCTCAGCCCCAGACTGGAACAGCCAGGCAGCTTAACTATAGCTCAGGACATTTTTTACAAAACATTAGTGCTTTCATTAACAAGAATCACAAGTGTGTTTTGCGCCATTCTCACGGGCGCACGGCAAGGCCGGTGAGGAAACCACCTTTTAAATGGTGCTAGATCTCGTTTTCCCTGCAGCTCCCCAGCGTGGCTCCCCACCCCAGGCGGCCGCGTCCCTGCTGGGGAGGAACGCCTGTCGCTCCAGCCAAGTGGGTGGCATGACAAAAGCTGCCACGAAGAAAGGGAGGGCTTGCTTTTAGTAAGTATGAAGTCTTGTCAATTTTGTGGTTACAACCAAATAGAAAAAATGCCCCACGTTCCTTTTTGTACTCCAAAATTTCAATAAACTGTAGTGAGAGCTGGTTTATTGATTTTAACCATGAGTCTCTGTAATCCTTGTCAGTGCAGCACACAGGCCATCCCTCTGGCCTTTTTAGAGAGTTCTGCTTCATGTACGTACAGCAAACTGTTCATATGAACTCCGCCAGCTCAAATTCAATTTACGAGCATGATCTGTGCGTCAGATCTGTGTGTCTGTGAGAGCAAAACGCCGTCTGTCTGGGGAAACAAATCTTAATAACGTTTGGTAATCAGATCGATTACAACAAAACAAAACAGAGAGAACACATTCATCTTGCCCCCCTCCCCACCTCTGCCTCTCTGCGCACCGATCTTTAACGATTGCCTGCCCTTCTCATGGGAGAGTCAAACGGACTGACTTCCCACCGCCGGACAGAGGCCCTCCCGACTCAGCTCATGACCCTTCCATGGCCAGCAGATGAAGAGTTTCTCAGTACCTCTGTGTCTGTCCGACTCTTCCCTCCCCACTCCAAGCCGCCCTGCTTCTCTTCTTCCCGTCTCCAGCAGGGGGTAGAAACATCTCAAAGTATAAGGGCGGCGGACGTCCAGAAAAGCAAACGCAAGAAGAAAAAAACTCCTATGTATTTTCCATTTTAATGCCATCATTTATAGGCAAACAGCTGTCTTGTACGCAGTCAGGAATAGAACTGAAAAGCTTGTAGGGGTCTTTTCCTCTCCCCTCCCCTAGAGCACATACCTGATGCCCCAATTTAGAAACAATGCTTCATAAATCTGGTGCAAGATTTCATCCGGTACAACAAACACGCTAATGGCATGTATTATAGTCTTTGTAGAGCCTTTTTTAGAAAAGCCACAAATATTCTTCCATTGGGAACACACCAACGAAAATACTTCTATTCTATGCAAAACTGTCAGTGAAATTCCAGTAAAGTTAGAGACCTGGTAGTTATAGGACTCCCTAAGTTCAGGAAATTAAGTGCTAGACTGTACAACGATAATACAATTTGGAAAAACAGTGTAAAGCCTTAAAATGGCCGGAGATAAGTAGTATCACTCACTTGTTTCAGAGGAGACTAACAGTTGATTATGACTGATTAAAAATCAATGTAGCGGGACTTGATGTTGGCTGGGAAAGGCCTGGAATGTATAAACCCCCAAACTCTTAATGCTGGAAAAGCACTGAGCTACATCTTCCTTTATCAGGTATGAATGTAAACAGCTCCCTTCCTTTTAGTTTCAAGGCAAAGTATCCAGAAACATGTTTGAGGTTGGTTTTCATGTCATTATTAGGTATTTTAACAGAAGTGTGAGAATGTATTTGCAACATTACAAAGAGCTTATTTATAAAGTTAGTTTCAGAAGTGGGAAGACTTCCTTTTCTACTCCTCTTATGTCAGCCAGCAACATCAAGTCTGATCTGGCCCTCAATCATGATAATGCAGCACAGCTTGCTTAGGCTTTTTACTGATGGGACTACTTTGAGATTGCTAGAAAGGATGCTGATGAGTATTAACTATGATGTCTGTCATTTTGTATCTCTGGGTGTATCTACAGCTCCATCGTTATGACAGCAGAGTGCCTCTCAAGAATTTAAACACAGAAATTCTCTCTTTTCTTTCCAAACTTTTAGATTAAGTAGCTTGACTAAGGGTATATGTGTACATCAAAGAAAAAGAGACACACATGCGTGTACAAGGTACTGGAGAAAAAGTGCAAAAGGTAGAAAAATGGATTTTGCAGCAAAACCTGTGATAACACTCTGGCCGAGCATGTATCCTCTGTGAACTCCACCTTCCATGGTCCTCAAACCTAAGGCTACACTGCAATGTAATTACAGAAGGAGGTCACAGCTTTTCATGGGGCAAAACTGGAGGAAATATCTTGGAAAACTTTGACTATGTGGACAACTATGTTGGCTTTCCAGGCTGGAAACTAAGCAGGTATGTTCATAAGAGGCTCTGTACAACATAGCAGAAGATTTTCTTTTAAATCAGCTGAAGGGTACTGTCAGAGCAGCAATCCATTTTTACTGGAAGGTCATGTAAGAGTATATATTCCACCCAGACTAACAGAGAGGGTGTAAGTGCACTGTTACGGATGGATGGTAGCAGATACTTCTCACTGGCCTAACCAAACACGCATTCAATAGCTCTGAAAAACTGAAAGGCCCCCAGAGCAGAGGCAGAAGCAACGGTCTGCCACAGAAAGGACATTTCCTAGTGCTGTCCCATCTTCTCCACCACCACACTTCTGTCATTTGCTCACAGAAATCTGGATTTGCTAAAACAGATCAAAGCCCTGACTGGAAAGAGCTGCAGGATTGCCTCCCTTGTTGGCTGATGCCGTCATCCCCATGAGATGAGATGCACAAACCTTACATCACCACAGTGCCACCAGCTGACCAAATCTAGAGGAAGGTCCTCACTGACCCCGCACAGATGTTTGGTCTTCTCCAAATTTGCTTGTTTGCATGTGTTCTTATCCAACCAACCCTTACCTCGCTTTAGGAATGTGGCTAGGGAAGAGCAGCTGACTACAATCACCTCTGAATTTCACAAGCTAGCAAAACAATTTTCCTTGCAGATACCTTAAGCATACCCACAGCTATTGCCATTAGTGACTTGCCCCTCTTTACCCCACAGAATGCAATTGAAAACGTGTTTCTGGTCAAAACCTTTCAGAATATTTCAACATCACTCCCCTCCAATTTTCCTTTCTTTCTATTTTCCTGTTCCTCTTTGACATATATTAGTGCTTCCAGCAGGCTTTTTCCCTTTTTCCACACAGATAAGAACGTGGTGCCCGTCACGGTGGTACCAGAGCTCCTCACCACCGGACAGACGCACCAGCAAGGCTGGGACAGGGCTGGGGCACGAGTTTTGGCAGGGTTGGAAACACAACCCCTCTGGGGCAGACAGCCATAGCTGATACACTGAAATACAATGCGTTACTAAGTAGGTCAGCTTGTTCCTATAAAAGTAATGGGTTTATCGCCGACTGCGCCTGCCAGCAGGAGTAGGAATCGACTGCGGTTTTCCCCCGTTTCCCACATTCAGCCCCTTTGAAGCCACAACGCTCCTCCTCTGCCATTGCCCTCCCGGCAGCAGGGCAGGGCTCGTGGTGTGAGCCCCACCGCTCCTTGGCCAGCAGCAGCTCTGCCTTTGCAGGGCTGCCGTCAGGAGCCACTGCTGAAACCTTGCACCAGAAAGCAAATTCCAAGAAAACAAACACTATCACTAGGCAATTGAAATGCAGTTGGTAGCAACAAACAAACCATCTGCAACGAGGATCTAGGGCTCTGTTCTTGCCAACAGGTTCAACAGGTTTTGAATATTAAGTCACCCTGAGCTTTATTAGCGCCTAAAAGGGAAAGAGCACAAAGATCTTGTCACCTGAGGTTTCACTGCCATCCCTGCTTTAGCGCAGCTCCCCTGTTCCACTTCTCTCCCTTCGGCAAGGAAGTATTTTGACCCTCTCTAAATTAGTCAAGAAAAACCATTTCCCTCCTGTCCAGCTAAAGCATTGAAGCATCCCAACCTTACTGCGGGCGCCTGAGGCAGGGCTGCATGCAGGCACCGCTGCATGCAGGCACCGCTGGCAGGGGAGGTGTGGGTGGCAGCACCCTGCCCGCGGGGCAGCGGGAGCACCTCTCAGTTCGCAGGAGTCTTCAGTTGCACAAGGAAGCAGACGTGGGACTGAAACACGTGCCGAGGGAGCGTGCTGGCCCTTCGTGCACCTGAAGCACACCTGGGCTGCCCGCTCGCCAGGCCCACCGCAGGCGGCCAACAGAGTCCTGTGTGATCCTGCCATAAAAACCTGGGGCTGAGCCTTACCTGCATGGCTTCGTCACCTTACCACAGCCGATACAGAAAGCTCTCCTGAACAGAAGGATCACTGCTTGCAAGGGACACCAGTTCATTTTAATAAAGGCTCTGATATACTCTTGTCATTTTCTTTAAATACAACAGCAGTCTATGGTATTTACTAAGAATAGCACAGAAGGCAAGAAAGTTCATTCAAACGTTTCTTCTCTGAATGAAGCAGCTCACTATGATGCCTCTGCAAACGAATCTCTATGAATCAGCCCAACACGGCATCGCGTGGACTGCAACACCACAACACAATGCCCAAATACCATCTGCTCCTCCCACGAGCTGGTCTTGAGAGCCTTTAGCTTTTGTAAACAACTGCTGGTCCATTTTATTTTGAGATGCTGCACAATGTAGCAGAACACACTTACAAGCTGATATAATCAAAAGCTTTATAGTCTGCTAAACTTGTTTTAAATAATGCATAAATACCAAAAAAGACACACTGTACTCTTAACCAATTTTCATGCAAACTCAGTTCTCTGTTTGTTGCATTTTCTCTTTATAGCAGCATGGCTTTAAACCACAGAATAAATAGTATTATTTTCCATTCCATTTTAGCTCTAGTCCAGAAACATACACTACATTTAATTACTGTTTTGGTAGAGTCCACCTACGCAGACGGGCTGTGCTTGCATGAATCAACTGGTATCTCTGGATTCAGAGCACAGAAGAGGTTAAAAAAAAAAAAAAAATGAGGGCACTTATGTCAGCCCCTCCTTCCTCTCCCCTGCATTTCATCACACTGAAAGGGTTTAAAAGTAAAAAATTCCTTCCACATCATATAATCCTGGCATCTGCTGTGCAGCAAATCAAGCTCACTCATTTTGCTGTGTTATTCCCAAAAGTAACTGTACAGATTCGGGTCTAGAACTCCATTTTCCACTCCCTGAAGTTTCCAAATACCTGTTTTTCCTATTTAGGCACATCAGAAAAAGCAGGAAACACAGCTAGTAAATACAAAGCAATCTCCTCTGTCTAAGTGCAATTCTGATTGCATTACTTAAGAAATATAATTTCCTGAGGCTTTTTACTGCTTTGCTTTATGATACACATGATATGGTATCAATCCACCAACCTCATTCTGCTGCCCCTTTCTTCAGCGGCCCGCAGCTCACCCGTGACATTATGTAGTTCAAATACGAAGCCATTACCAAGATTAAGCCACAGAAGGAATCCAGTCTAGAGAGTGAGTAGGTCGCTGTGGTCATGTTTATTATTTAATAGCAGTGGGAATAATTCATATCACAGCAAGAATTCTCTACGAAACCATTTATCAATTTCAAAGTAAAGTACATCAGACCTCCAGGTGGTGATGGGAGACCGAAGGCTCAGTCCATCTAGACTGTCTCTGTTAAGCCCTGGGCCCATATTCAAGGCTGGACTCCAGAGGCAGATACATGGGAACGATCCTTCCGCACCTATACCCATGTCCCGCAAGGCTGTGCCAGCAAAACCTTGGAAGTAGCACGGCCTCAAATTGACATCCTATTTCCATGCAGACACTGCGGTTTCAGGTAAGGTGTTTCATCCTCCCTCCTAATTGAATGAGGTTTGATTTTTCTCCTTCGTATGGGCTGCCTGGCTGGTGCACTCTGCAAGCTTTTTGAGGCAAGGACTGTCTCTTACTGCATGTGTCTCGGTTGACCATAATTGCTGCAGTTGTCCTGAAGTCTACAATGTCTAAGATTTTTTTAATGTGACTGAATAAGAAACCTAATGTCCTTGCTAACACCCTTCTCAGATATATCTTCTTTGCAAAACAGGGCAGTGTCTCAGTCACTAAGCTAACATAATCGTTAATTTTCTTCTTTAACATGCTTTCCTTCACACCCTTGCTATTTGTTAATACGATTTTCAATATATATTGAAGCTGCAATAAAACAGAAACAGGAAGAGAAAGGAAGAGATGACACTAAAACTTAAAACTTTTTTCCAAGAACCCTCCCATTTCTACAGATCTCACAGATGACGCATTTTACTTTCAGCTTGCTTTTTCCTACATGCCTTTATCCTGCGGCCTCAACAATTGATGAACTACTAACTGGGTTTCCAAATCCTTACAACAGGGCCAAGGTTTTTGCCTTTTTGTTTGGCTAATCTTTTCACATCTATTTGCCTTGCTGCCACGACAACTAAACAGCAAATAAGTGATCTGGGTTCATTCAATAGATTCCAAATTGGGAGCCTGCCTATTTTGTTTGCTTTAGGGCAAAAGGAGGAAGCAAACAGCAGCTTTGTAAGTGAAGTTGCCGATATTTTCTCTCAATTATGGCTGTGAAAAGATATAGAAATGCAAAGTACTCTTTACAAACAGAGTCACTTCATGCTGATCCAACTTGTTTCAATTCACTTTAATTTGATTCTGCCTCTAGAAGTGGTTTAACTTTGATACCTACTACGATTTTTTACATTTAGACAGATTGTTTTCAACTCAGCAGGACAAACTAATGTTAATAAGTTCCATTTAGTTTTGAGTACTTGCTTAAAAGGGGGGTGGGAGCTCATAACCAACAAACCCTGAGGCTATAACCAGCTCTAGATGCCCAGTGCTATCTTCTGATTTGTATCATCTGAACAATTCCCAGTGCTGACATTGTTGAATACTTTTAAGACTTTTCCACCAAGGTAGAAAAGAAAAAGCTACTTTAAAAGGTCTAAAAAAAAAACCCACAAAGCATTTTTTAATAATTGCTTGCCAAGGATGTAGTGCTGCATAATAATTTTGCACAGCAGCTGCAGCGGGCGATCAGGTCTGGCATATGGTAGTTCAGTTGCAGTTTGAAACAGGTACTGCTTTGAAGCACAACTTTACTGCTCCATGACTTTATGGCAGTAATTTGAAGACTTCTTACCCAATGTAAAAAAAAAAAAAAAAAAAACAAAACCAACAAACCCAAACAGAAAGAACCCACTGGAATCAAAATATTCTTTAATAAAATAAATGCATTTTGAAACTTTCAAAGTTCATTCAGCTTCTTCCCAGCCTGGCCCTGGCAACTAAACAAGTACAACACACATCATGGCAAGAGGCCAGAGTAATACCACAGCTAGGAATCCCCTTTCTTTAAAAGTCCACCCAATTGCACGAATGAGATTCAGCATTTCTTACGTGGGCTTTAAAAAACAAACAATTTCTTCATCTTCACTGAAAGGGAAATCTCTCTCTCTTACAAAATCCTGCAAGAAGCAGAGTCCAAGAGCAAGGGACACAGAGAGGCTTAACTCACCTCCTCCTGCAGACTAGGGGCATCTCCCCTTTCAGCTACTCTATAAGCACCAAGGGCATTGGCAGAGAACTGTGAATTCAGCAACATCATGCTGGGATGTAAAACCCCATAGCCACCAACACCCAACTATCAGAAAGTCCCTAACAGTGCCTACGATTCCAGTCCTTATTTAGTATGTGCTCAAAAACAGTCATGGCACCTATATGATTAAAAATTAAAAAAAAAAAAAAAGGTAACTGGCATTACTGTTAGGGGGGAGGATGGAGGAATGGAAGAAGGAGAGAGGAGGAACAATAAATTTCTTACCTGGTAACACCACTTGAAGACGTATGACAAAAGAACCAAAAAGATGCCACCTCAGAGGCCCAAGAAATTCTGGGCAACTGGTCAGGCAAATATAAAAATGTACAACCAATACAAGATGCACAGACCCGGAGGGGGACAGAAGTTTGCTCCTTTGTAAGCTGACGGCAGAAAGTCAACAAAAAGACATGAACAGACCTCCACAAAGTTGACCCAACTCTAGTTTCTGGTGTTGATTACAGCCCTGTAGAGACACCACCCTCCCCCCCCGCCCCGCATTTCCCACACGAAGGTTCTCGCATTACACAAACACTACAAATGATTAAAAATTACATGAAATTTTACAAAATTACATGGTATGCTTCTGCTTCTGTTGCCAGCCCCGAAGTGTTTAGCACACTGTTATGCTATCAAGTTTTGTACTCTGTGCCAGTCACTCCCCAAGGTGTTTATGTGAAGCACTCAGGCAAAATGAACAGAACATCTGTATTCTATTTGCTAATGAGCAATCATCATTTCTACAGTTCTCCAGCCAGGGATTTTGCTGTTTAGAATACTAATGCCATTTAAAAAAATTAAAGGGGGGGGGGGGGGGGGGAAGAAATGTTCTGCTCGTTAGTACCACAGTTACTAAAATACTTTTGCACTATTTACAGCACAACCAGGCTTCTATTTCCATTGCTTTCCAGTATTTTTATGAAACTAGAGCTTTCAGAAATAAAAACTTTGATGATCTATACTTAATGTATTTTCAGAATTAGCATCATTTGCAATGCAGCTCTTGCTTTAATTACATTTTACCCACACAGAGGCAAGGATTTAAAATAAACTATTACAAAAGCTTTTCAAACACACCCTACTGAAGATTCCCTTCATTGCTTGCTTTTTATATTGTGGCAGCACCCACAGCAGGCTAGATGAAGAAAAAAAAGAGTTATAAAAGTACAGGCTATGATCTACAAACTTAATTATATGAAATTCTTACGTGTGCAGAGTGAGGGAATACAACAGCTTTGAAACTTGGGACATCTTTCGTGCAGACAGAAAGAGCCATCAGTTTGCCTCCTAACCAATGGATATCTGCATCACGTGAGGACCAGGATTATTCTCTGATGGAAAGGCCACATTGTGAAAACAGCAGCATGCAAGGGAGTGCTCCTGGCTGCCTCCCCTCACTGCAGCACTTGGGCATTTCAGCTGTGAACCTCCCTTATCATCCTGCGCATCCGAAATCATTCTGCTGAAGTCAATGAAGTTGAAGAGCAGCAAATGAGATCAGAATGGGATATTAAAGTCGACAAACTCAATTAAAGTGGCTTATATAAGAACCGTCTTCATACTTGCTCATGGCATACTGAAATGTAACTTATCAAGCAAGAGGAAGAAAACTAAATACAGGATTCAACTGATCTATCTAAGAAAGTCCGATGTGGTACTCGCGCTCTCGCGTGGGAGCCGGTGAGGGGAAAGCATCCCTGCTAGGCAGAAGGAACGCCGTACACCCAAAACGTCTGTTTTTCCACAGGAGAACAGAGATGTATTTCAGTATGCCACGATGCCCTTTCAGTCTAAAAATGAACAGCCTCATCCTGTGATCCACAATCATACCAGGCAGGGTCAGTACGTTTCAATCACCAATGAGATACTCAAAGACAGCTCTGCTCCCCAACGGGATGAGACGTCTCTGCCGTTGTAGCCACTTCCCAGCGAAGACATCGCGATGGAGCGTTTCTGTCCTCGGCTGGGGAGGCTTTCTATTGCCATGGCAACTGGCAGCGGTCCACACACCACAGAGGACCGCATCGCATCACCCCGGCAGGACAGGAAATGCCATGCCATACTTAAAAGCCACCTTCCCTACAGACAGAACAAAACAACACAGGAGAGCAAGAGACCCCGACTGTCGCAGATGCCGGATGAAATAATCTGCTCCTCACAAACCTCTCCCTCACCCCGCATGCTCAGCTGCAGGCTGTGCTTTAAATCACTCCGAGGAAGGTGTTTTGTTTGACCGAAATACCCAGCTGGCCTCATTTCGGTCAGTCAGACAGGAGGCAGCCTTTGTTTTTTCAGCATTTACCTCTCTCCTTTCAAGCAGTTGCCAATCAACTTGGAAATACACGTCTCTCCTGCCCACAGAGCTTCCAGCCAGCAGCAGAGCCAGACCCAGCCTGCGCAGAGGAGCTGCCCACCTCAGAAAGCAGAAGGCCCCCAAAGCCCCCCCCATCTCAGCTGGGTATGAAGTAGACCAAAACCAAGGCTAGATGATATGCAGGAGCAAATAACTTTTTCTTGTGCCATGATAAGGTAACTTGCACCCATCCCCTTCTGCCCTCAGACTGGAGGCTGCTCTACACGAGCCAACGAAAAACACACTACCAGGACTACTTCAATTTGGTTAAAGCTTTCTACATCTGTTTAAGGAAATAACACAAACCTGTTTTAATACACAGATGACCACAAACCGTAACTCTCTTTCGCTTCCCCAGAACTAATTATATACGTGTCACCCAAGTGTCATACATCTCTCTCTTTCCACCTAGAGAACGCAGTTTTCACTGCTGCAGTTCAGGGAAAAAAAACCGTAGTCCTTCAAGTGATGTGTGTACTTTTATAATGTTACCAAGAAATAACACTGAGCTATAGCGGTTATTATTTAACAACACATCCAATGGGGAAAAATAAACCACACACCTTATATAAATACCGATAAAAACACTTCTTCTTATTGTGTTAGTAGTAGCCTACATCCACACCAACAGCAAATATAAAGGAACACCACGTACTTGCACTGAAACAGCCAGTATGCCTTTACTGTGAAAGTAAAGCATGAAACCATGTTTAAAGGCAAATGAAGATAAAACGTGACCCATGCTAAACACAAAAATTACAGTTCACTTGAAGGTACAGACTTTCTGACCTCGCAGTTTGAACAAAGCTGCAAAATCATCTATAGAGGGACAGAAGACTCTTTTAAAGGGAAATACAAGAGTAAGCACCCAATAGAACCTGGAAAACCTCAGAAAACTATTGAATTAAACTGTTAAACTGACCACATATGAATGCCTGCAATAAATAAAACATTATTTTTAAAGGAAACACCAGACTGAAAGACCAAAAAAGAAAACAGTTTATGCAAATACAGAGTGCCCTTCATTTGCACATCAGGATTCCCTTCTCACTGTGAATAAAATGGATACCCAGAGGCAAGATTAGTTGTTTTCATCATGCAATGCCTATGCAATTTTGCTAGAATATACTAGCAAAGAAATATGCCAATTCTGTTTCAAAAAGCAGTAGAATCACAAATATTGATGTGTTTCCCCAACTTCAAGAACAGAAAAAACAAAACCAGCGTTGGAAGTTGAATGGCTCACACTTATTAAAGAGCAATGAATTAGAACTGAACAAAAAAGCCCAAACAAACATGAAAAAGTACAGACAGGCCTTTGCCTCCTCTTAAATCTCCAAACATCCTCTTCCCCCCCGTATGACAGTATGCTGCACTGGGCCACGTACCGAAGACACACTACAAATAGAACAGGCTGCAGTATTGAACCAACATCAAGAAATCACCTCTTTTTTAAAATTAAATGAAGCACTTTCATGAACATTGAAAAATGTAAGGACACCAAGAAATCTGATGGAATTTGGTATAACACAAATAAGTCTGATAAAATTTTCAGTTTCTGTTTTAAGTCAAAGAGACAGATCTGGAGGATGTTCTCACAGTAAGTCCACTAATGAGGAAGTTTGATGTTTTGAGCATAAAAAAAGATAGCATATTCAAATTTTAAGTGTGGGAATAAAGTCACCTACTTTCAAAGTACTTGTGACCAGCAGAAGTCAAGGGAGTTGAATCTTTCTTACTTCTTAGACATTAATGAAGTAATGGCCACACTCATCATTACTAAACTAGCTTAAGCAGTGCACGATTGTAATTAGGGGAGAAAATTCACATGCTGGTCCCAAAAGGAGACACATACAAAGAGCACGAAGCAGCAGGGCTGCAGGAAACATCTGATAACCAAATGTGTGCACACAACATAAAATGGAGACATTTGTTTATTGACAGTTGCAAAGTAGGCTGAACATTTTATTTACTGTTATCTCATTTTCAGTATTACACAGATCATTTGAAAGGAGGCAACAGGGTTATAAGTTTAACAAGCATGAAGCACATCCCTGTGCATATGTTTATGCTAACAACCACAGCGAACTTCAGCTCTTTACCTTCTGCCTTTTCCCCGCACGGGGCCACGACAGCGGAACAACTTCCGTGCATGCCAAGCACGCAGCACAGAGTCTTTGCTCCTGACATCTTTAGGCAGCTGCTGAACCAGGCTAACTGCTGGCTGCCACGGCCATTCCCTCACTGGCAGCAGTGCTGCCCACTCTAGGCAGAGTTTGCAGCTCTCCAGCTTCTTCCCTCCCCACCCCTCTGAAGCGAGGGTTTAGCTCATTTTCCCAGTCACACCTTGGCTCTCGGTACACAGAACTGGCAGAAAACACTTTTGCCAGCGGAAGACACAGCCATGCACTCAGTGTTCTATGGTCAAAGTTTTCAGGATGGGATAACGCACTGGTAGGACATCTACTGCTACGGATATAAGGGCTTGAAACACGAAGTCCCCAAAACATCCAGCTATCCCACATTGTTTGGACCCCTTTTAAGATGGAGCATTCAACCAAGTTGTTGCGTTTAAGTTCAAACTAGGGAAAGAACAACCAAGCAGATTTTAATCAGTCAGGGTTCTGATAGAGACGTACTGACAAAATCAGAAGGCCAAGTCAACATGAGTGCTGTGCAAGCAACAGAGGATGTCTCCTACTCCTTCCTGTAAGACAGCAGGCATGACGGCACAGACCCAAAGAGAGACACAGACACCCCCAGTCCTTCCAAGCCAGCCCCTCTCCAAGCAGCTCTGCGCAAGGTGAGCCTCGTCCTTGAAGTGCACTGCATTAGGCAACGCCGTTTCAGAAGAGCTACTCGCTGAAATGGTCCTTGCTCCACAATTAGCACCCACGTGAGTATGGAAAATCAGACCTAGGGCTCTTGCCCAGTTCCAGCCCTCCTGTACTGAGTCCAGGACAACAATTTTCTAACACATTGCAGTATCCCATACAGCTGTGTCAAAATGGCTAACACTGATTGCCTGTGACAGGAGGCATTTGTACTAAGAGATTTCTGAAAGCAGTACAGTATTTCTTTGTGTGAAGTAGCTGAGAAATAATGCTCTCAACCCCCCCAACCTTCTTTTCCTTTGTGCATTGCCAAGCAAAACAGGCCCAAAAACATGCTCTCTTTATTCTTTAACTGATGGAAATTACATTAGAGAGAAGCCCAGCACAAAGGAAGTTTTGGCAAGGAATGCACCTTTTATGTTATGTTCCGTAAAACACTCAGAGGTGTATTGACTGATATTTACAAAAAGATGTTCTTCATGCATCTATAGAGGGTGGCTGCTGCAATGCTGACTTGATCTGCACTTCAAACTGGCAATATAAACCAAAACATTTTTAAACATATTTGATATTAGCCATTTTTTAAGAAAAAAAGACTTGAAAAAAAACCCAACCCCAAACCCTGTTCCTTTACGCCTATATTTTAAACTAATTATAGCTAAGAAATTCCAACTTACAATGTATTTGAGTATTACTGAAAATAGAAATGGTCTACATTATAAGCAACTCATTACAAATGTATATGGAGCCTTTGTTCCTAAATAAAAAACACCATAACTAATGGCACAGGGAATCCTTGTAACCTCCTTTTAGAGTTGGATTTATTTATTATTTATTATACTCCTTTTAGAGTCGCCTTAGAGTCGGATTTATTCCCCCTGTTTGTTTGGTGCTTTGCCACCAGCAGCATTGATTTTCTGCCCTCCTGGGTGACTGCTGGAACTTGAAAACCAAAAAGCCTTTTGGTTTCAAAGTTCTGCTTCATTTTCAGTGATAGCAACAGTGGTCTGGAGTACCTTTTGTCGAGAGACAGCGAAGAGCCAACAAACCACGCAAACACGGGCAAGGTGTGCCAGAATAAAGAGTCTTTCCCGGTAAAATCATTCCATCAGAGGTGTGATCTAATCTATAGCTACAGAGTTTTGCTTAGCGCTGATACTATCACTGTGCTCCTAAATGCTTTAATCGTGGCAATTCTTCCCCAAAAGGCAGTCTTATCTGCACAACCATGAAGCTGTTCAGCAGTAACTGCTAAGAAATGTTCCAGTTTTAATAAGGATAAATAACACACTCGCCAATTCCAACTTCCTGCCCAGGTATAGTTGGCATAGGCTGGTGGGGTCCCCCCAGGGCGGTGCTCACCTACCACCGCATGTCCCAGCACAGCAGGATCCCGCCCCACCGCCGGGGAGGGACACATCCATGTCACCTTTGGATGAAACCAGGGGCGAGCAGAGCGCAGCAGGGCCAGGGCACGATCCTGGCATGCACTCCCGAGGAACCGAATCACAGCCCAAGCAGGTACCCAGGCTTGGTGAGGGAGTGGTGCTTCAGTGTAACAGAGGGAGGGTCACTGCGTGCCAATTTGTATTTGGTGATGCCCCTGAAGATACACTCTAGTTAGTAAATGCAACTGTGCCAGCAAAAATTATTTTTGGCGGTACACAGTGTTCTTGCAAGGAGAATTTACCTGTAAAACCGCATTAACAAACCCTCACCACCACAAAATTTGCTCAAGCCTAGTGCTCAGGGGGTACAGCTACGGCTCTGCACTTCTGGTAGAATAAAATATAGCACAACCCATTGAACAAGAAAAAGTGCTCTGAATTATTTCCAAATAAGTACTTTTAAATATAGTAATCGCAGTGACACTTTAAAAAGTTACTCATATTTCAAAATATCGCTGCTTTGCATTTTAAATCTTTTCTACTGTACTTGCAAGAGTTAGAAGCTTAAAGATCTGGAAGGTCTTTAAAGAAGTGAGTTTTCAAAACAGGACAGAAACTTAATTTTCTTCATTTCTTTCGGCAAATTGTATCAGTACCATAACTTACTCTCCCTAACTTTGGTAAATCACAAGAAAGGATTAAAACCCTTGCAACATCTGGGAAGAGTTTTAGGTTCCAGACAAAGTAAACATTTTAAAGTATAGCAACTGAACTGAAGTAATGACTCATTACCCACTGCATCTCCTTGATTTTACTTCACAGATTCTGTTACTTCAGGTTTTGTCTGTTGTTTCTGGAAGGAAGGGAAATGCTTGCTTGAAAGATCCAACTAAATAAAAGCTACGGGTCTGTTCTCCTCCTCCTCAACACTTGCTGTCCCCAGTAATGTGACTGGCAGTCAGATACACCAATACAGATGAGAGAACTGCATACAAAGAAATTTTTTTAAGTTGATGAATAGTCAAATGGCCCTTTAGATAACATGATAGCACTGCTGCAACCTCTTCAGTTTCAGCGTATTTACTTTTGAACACGGACCCCAGCCGTAAATCGTACAACTATCAGAGTCCTGCATAAAGGTCCATGAGTCACTAGGAGGAAAAGTTAGACAGAAATCTCGCTTCTTTAACGTCTTTCCAAAACCACAATGAAACCTAAATTTTTTATAATTAAAGTTATAGTAAACAATGTTTATTGAACACTTGTCAATACTGTGGGCAAAGTAAAGCCACTGGGAAAGTCAAAGCTGCCAGCTGAAGCCTTGCATACAAATGTTGTGCTGCCCCAGGATCTGCCTCATGCAAAACCCCAGCAGAAATTCAGGTGATGCATGAGTCGCTTCCCTACCGCAGCTCTTGAACATTAAACTGTTACAGCAAGATCATTTAACTTTCAATTGCTTGCCTCCTCCCCCATTTATCACTCAGTACACCTCTCTGTGTTAATTGCTTTTTAAACATTGCTCACACTTAAAATTCAGACTCAGCCTATGCCATTTACTTCCCAATATAACTTCATGTTCAGAGTAAAACACATAATTACTGTATAAAAAGTTGTACAAATATAATTAAAAATAAGGCGGAAACTTTTTCCCCCCTGCAATTTATTTTACAACATACATGCCCTAATTAAGTTTAAAGCCCCCAATTTCTGCTAATGTTTTGGAAAGAGGTCTTTTTTGCCTGTTCAAACTACAGCTACATGGAAGGGACTTGTCAGCACTACCTCCCACAGCAAACTCTCAGCCTTTATGGGAAATTTTTTTTTACATTTCCTTCACGGAGAAATCCCTTGGTGAAAGCTCCTGTAACTCAACAGTCTTCCAGGGGCCAAACAATTGGTTCCTCATGTGACACAGCTGAGCATCACTGCTGGTGTTTCTGTCACCTACAGATTAGCCCACCGGCGATCACACTGCACTGTGCGTACCAGACGCGCAGGTTGGTATCAGGACTCCACACGTGGGCAACCAAGAAGTGGCTTTAGTACTAGTATTCATAAACTGTGTACGTGAAAGCTTTTATTCTGCTGTATCAGTTGATACACTGCTCCCTTAAGCTCCCTTATAAAAGAAGGAAAACAATTAAAGCCTATATTTAGACAAGGCAACACTGCAACGCTGTTCTCTGCATCCACACTAGTAAATAAGAACAGTGCAAATCATGTGCAAACTTTTCCTCTTTATTAACATGTCTGTGTGAAATCAGGACTTCCCCAAAACCTAAGCAAATCAACACTGTCAAAAGGTTAGGGGGGAAAATATCAGATTTTCCACCTAAAAAGAAATGGCAAAAATTTTCCCAAGACTACTCTTACCAACACCCAGCACTGCTTGCTGTGAACACTGCCTTATACCGCAGGCTCAAGTAAGAGGAACCTGTTTGTTCTTATTCCGCTAATGGCCACAGGAGAAAATGAATGCAGGAATTATCATCAAACCTGGAGCATCATTATCTTGAATTTGTATACCCTCTCAGGAAATGTAGATTTTTATTCATACCTCTGGACAACAAGAAGCTCAGGTCTTCACTGCAAAGTTTGGGGTCAATTATTCTTGGAAAGTGTTGTGGTTTAGCCCCCAGTTGGCAACTGAGCACCAACACAGCTGCTCACTCACCCTCCCCCAACCCAGTGGGATGGGGGAGAGAATCGGAAGGGCAAAAGTAAGAAAACTTGTGGGTTGAGATAAGAACAGTTTAATGATTGAAATATAACAACAACAACAATAATAATAGTAGTAGTAATGAAAAGAGAACAAAGAGAGGGAAACAAAACCCAGGAAAAACAAGTGATGCACAATGCAACTGCTCACCACCCACTGACTGATGCCCAGCCAGTCCCCGAGCAGCGATCGCTGCCCCCCGGCCAACCCCTCCCCAGTTTCTATACTGAGCATGACGTCATATGGTATGGAATAGCCCTTTGGTCAGTTTGGGTCAACTGTCCTGGCTGTGCCCCCTCCCAGCTCCTTGTGCACCTGGCAGAGCATGGGAAGCTGAAAAAGTCCTTGGCTAGTGTAAGCACTACTTAGCAACAACTAAACCATCAGTGTGTTATTGGCATTATTCTCCTACTAAATCCAAAACACAGCACTCTGACAGCTACTAGGAAGAAAATCAACTCTATTCCCAGCTGAAACCAGGACAGAAAATGAAGATTTACAGGAAGAACTGGTGTTGTAAGATGTTCTGGTTTTAGTTCAACAGGGTAATACTGACTTACTTTCATTTTTAATTGATCTCCCACATAGTGTTTTGGGTCATTGCTATTTTTTCTTTTTATCCAGCAGCTCAGGTACTAACTTTTCCTTCTCTACACCACTTGCATCTGTTTCCACAATCTCCCTTCTAGGACAGGACATCCATGCCTTGGAAAGTGTAAATATGAAAAGCCTATTCTTTTTTCTTGATTCAGTCAGTGGCTGCTGCAGAAATGGAGGCAATTCTAAAGTTCAAAGATTTTGAGAGTGAGAGCCTACTTCTCATTTCAGAGCAACAACTTCAAAGTTGAAGTGGCTGCCACAGTACATGGCAGTCTCAGATGTGCAACTGATAGGTGGTTCCAAACTTTAAGTAGTTGGCACCTTA
Organism: Pelecanus crispus; assembly: GCF_030463565.1. NCBI lineage: Eukaryota > Metazoa > Chordata > Aves > Pelecaniformes > Pelecanidae > Pelecanus > Pelecanus crispus. The sequence goes on from NC_134648.1 coordinate 54,387,720, forward strand.
TTTTAAGCTTTTGATTGGAGATCTTGCTAGCTACTGATGGATCCCTCCACCAGCCACAGCAGAGCTTCTGAGCAAATTTAATCATAAATGACCTACAAAATCATCTTTTTATAATGCTGGTACAATGACATGTCCCTTCCTCTACAATTACATGATTTAATTGGAAGTGGTAGAAGAGAGCGGGGAAAAAAAGGAAAGCGTGGCTAGGAAACTATGATCAGAACCAGCTAGAGTGGATCAACAATATGCTCCTGCTGTTTGTCCTGAGCAAACTGATCAGTGTCTCATGGAGCGGGCACGTATCACCACCCCCACCCCCCCAATAAACAACCAAGCTGTGCTAAAACACTACCAGTAATACACGTACAGCATCAATGCAGCAAAGGACTCTGTCAGAGAGGAGAAACTTAGGCTTGCAACAGATGCTGCAATTAAAATGAAAAGAGCTGCACAGCTACTCTTCATTTCACTCCAGAGGTAAATTGCTGAACTGTAATTAATGATCGGTTTATTAAATAAGCATCAGGCTTTTACGTCATAATTCTCCTAAAATCCTCAGCTGTTACATAACACGTAAGACTGAATTTACACAGGCTACTTTGATTCTGAAACATCAATGTTCATTTACCCGACAGGGGCCCAGCAGGGTAGAGTTTACCATTCCTTTTAAAGTCAAATACAATGTGATTTTACTTGCTCTTCAAGATTAGCTCAGTGTTTGCACTTTCGTGTGTCAAGCCAGTTTTAAAGACTCACTTTCAGAAGTCCCTGGAGCCCACTGCATTTATCACAGCAACAAAGCCACAGGAAAGGTCTTTTTGTTTTTTTATGTTTGCCTTTTTTTTCCTCCCTTTGTAAAAGTGTAGTACTTTCTGGCATTCTTCTCTTTTCACAGTCACTTTTAACAGACCAACACTCCAACAAAGGCAATCCGTTTCATCACATTTACTGAGTCCTTATTGTGAGGAGAGACTATAGATTTGTCAGTGAAATGCTGAAGTTGTTATCCTCTGCTAATAAAATGCGCTGCAATACAGTGCAATGCAAATAGTCCTAGCTAGTTTGCAGAACACAATAAAAACAAACACGTTCTCGGTGGTGACATTGTTATGCTTTCTAGGGTACTAGCAGACATCTCAGCTTCAGTACTAACAGAGAGAAAAAAATCTCCAAGTTATGCTTGAAAACCCCTAATCCACAGTGGAGCAAAGAATCACAGGTTTTATAGCCCTTTCCACTAACTCCAGAGAACATGAGCAAAGAACAAAATACCACCCTGTCAGCTTTGAGAGCCGCTATGCTCTGCTACCCATCAATGCAGAGAATGATTAAGTCTTGATTCGTGGTGCCGAAGACTTCAGATAAAGAAGCGAACCATTCATTTCCAGCCATGATCGCACGTAGCAAAGCAAGCGAGGGAACCAACGGTAAAGTATGCTCGGCTACTGAAGTTTATTGTGAATCGCTTCGAAGTAAGATTTCTTTCTACGATGATGTCAAAAAATCCATTACGTGGAGGCACCAGCAGATATTTATTTATCTGAGGTTAGCATGGCTTCATGAAGAAGCAAGAAATACTTAGTTTGGATGACAAATCATTCCACAAACATTATTAATCCTCCAAGCAGTAAATATTTCAGGTTTCAAGAGCCAATTACAAAGGTCAGCATTTATCTTTTTGTCTGTTTCTAGCCTTAATAACTTTTGCACTCTGCCTGCAGATTAATCATTGAAGGGAAAAATACAGAGGTTTATAAATAGGAAAAATAACCTAGGCATAATAAGAGGGGGTCCAGACTGGCCAAAAATTATCTCTACCTGTTCTGGTTTTGATGACTATAGCCTACCTTAATCCAAAATCTAATTATTTGGGTTAGATTACGACACTGGATTTTCCCAAAATGCCCAGGCAAACCACATGCAATTTCATATTTGGGGCACAGGGTTGCCTTTCGTTTCTAAATCCCTTCTAATTCCGCACAGGCATTTGTAACTTCTTCTTCCCATGACAGGAAATACTTGTCCCTCTGCAAAAGTTTAAAAAACAAAATGCCTGCTCTAAACCCAGCAGAAGACTGTTATTTGGCTTTTGTTGTTATTCATTTGCTACACCTGAGGTCATTGCAATTACTAAGAATCCAAGAAATTCTACAGTTTTTCAAGTGAGAAATATTTTGCAGTGGGATTGGTTTGTTGTTGTTTTGAGGTGGTATGTGTCTATGTTCCATAAAAAGGCAAAGTAGCAAATAAAATATCAGCAGTACCCACCTCTGCCAGTGCATGAAATCATTCCACTCGAGACACAGAATATGGGATGTTACGCAGAAGCAAGGATGCATACAAATCAGAGTCATGAATGCACAATAAGACAGCAAAGAAAGCAAAACTGACAAGATAACGAAAAACATGCCTCCCATGTAAACATTTTCTGATTACTAAATGGGAACCCTGTTTCTACATTTACCAGAAATACACAATCAGACCCACCTATAACAGGTTTAACCTATACTCCTATAACTCATCCAAACCAGTTCCTGGATAAGTTTGTTCAAGTAGTCTTCATGAAGAAGAATCATTAAGAAATAAGTAAAACTTCTTAATGGCTATCGAAAATTTTCTGTTAAAACTGATGACTCCTTTCTGTATTCTTGAAACAGGTTCTTCCATCTCACACTGTTAATCTCTACTGGTTTGACAAACATGGGTTTGTTCCTTCCCTGAGAGAATGAGGATACCCAAAATGCATTATTAAGAACAAAATAAAAACAGTTCCTCCAAAACTATCAACATACATAAAATCTCATTGCTTAAAGAGGGCATATACTGTTTGTTTCAGTACAGTTCTTGGAGGCTGCACTGAGCAGGCATGTACAACTCGCAATTTACTTCCAAAACATCCCCTTAGGAAAAGATTCTCCGAAAGATTTCCTAAATGCTCGTTTGTACACTATGTGTTTTAATTAACGTACAGAATAGAAATTACCATTTAGATAAGATAATGCTCCCCAGCCACCCCACCCTTGCATTCTGAAACTCTGCCAGATTTCTCAGCCCCTCATCCGCTTGTATTTCTAGCAATCCTCAGGCCCTGGTTAGCATTAATTCAGCTGCAGTTGGAGAGTTTCTCCAAAGCAGTCTCTTCAATTGCAAAGTGCATGAACTGATAAATTTGAGTGCTCTGCGTTTCGAGTACTTTAAATAGAGAAAATACTGCAGGAAATGACAGACCTCATACTTGCTTATGTGACTGCTCCAACAGCCGTACGGACAGAGCGAGCTGCACGCGTATGTGCAGCCCCAGCTGCCAGCACAGACACCCGAGCTATGACACCTGAGAAATCCCTAGTCTCCTGGCCGAAATTTCAGAGTTCACATGCGAAAGTTCAGGAACCCACAGCAGAAGGTGTCACTGGGGTTTGTCACATGGAAGCTAGCCCAGATCTTACACAGCAGCCGTGCCTGCAGTGAAGAGTCATACAGATTATCCGAGATAAAAAGATACTCTCTCCGGTCATGGAAGTATTAATGGGATTTACAACTACTTCATACAGATAATCTGTTATTCCCCGGTTCCTTTCCCTACTCCTTGGTCATGATGTGCACTTTCTCACTTGGCCAAGTGCAGAAGGTCTTTCATCCCCTTCACCACCTGCCTATTTCTGGTCTTCTGTGAAGCACTCTCGCAGGAAATGTCCACCACCGACAAAGAAAACCTATGGCAAATCTCCTACCAAACTAAGAGACCGTGCAATTGTTCATTCAGGAGCTCCAAAACTTGGTGCCCAAAACGTACAGGGAGGTACTTAACAATTCTGGGGCACATTTCTAGACTATGATGGGAATCTCTCTCAAAGGTGGATTTTAAAAAAGTATGCAGGAATCAAGGAGGGATCAGGGATCCTGTGGCTCCTGCCACACCTGATGGGCACAGGCTTGCCCTGAAGAAGTTGCACAAACTCTCCATTAAGCCAGGGGCCCTGGTGCTCACCCAAACCCACTAAAAAGGGTGCCGGGCGATTTAATTAGAAAATGCTTTGAAGTATTTTGAAGAAAAGAAGTGCTGTATGTGGCAACCGCTCAGAGTTATTATCACAATCCAAGTAATTTATCATTCTCGAAAATATTTCATACTTTTTGAGGACCAAAAAAAAAAAAAAAATCTAAGGGGTCCTATTTATACATTACGTTTAGATGCTGGATATCGCAGGGCAAAGGTCCGTCACTTTGATTTGTGACATGCCACCTACAGAAAACTACTGCCTGAATAAACTTAGGTATCCTGTACTATACTTCTGTTAGAGAGACCAGATTATGAAGTCCTAAAAAATGCAAATGGTTTTCCTTGATAACAGAAACTGACACCTAGTTTCAGTTTCAGTGAAGGAAATAATAAATAATGACACCAGTGTGTGTAATGGGCAGAGGCAAGGGGAACGAACCCCTGACTAAACAACTAAGTAACACAATAATCTTTTTTGTTAAATGGATACCTCAGTCTCTGCCTGAGTAGATTCGAACTTTTAGAATAGGTGCTCAGGAGTTCCTTTTTTATTATCTTTCGAGCACCTCAGATAATACAATAAACAAACTCATTCCATCTCATACAGAATTGGCATGCAGTATGCAAAAGCATGGCAGAACCGGTACTCTAAATTTTCTTACATATACAAATAACTAATCTAAATTAAAGTCATGAAGATGGCAGAACCAAAAAAACCCAAACCCCAAACCCAACTCCACCCACCAAAAGGTGAAGCACTTAAAAGCTAGGAAATGCTACATTTCGGTAGATTTGCAGTAGCCCCCCAAATCTCAGTTTCCACAGTTAATGCACTGTATAAAGCCGGACACTAATGGAAAACAAAAAAATCAAGCAATTACATAATAAGAGGAACAGTATCCTAAAGCACACATAACAGGAGAGCTGAGTTAAAATTGCATGGAAAGATACAACCTTTTTTTATTCCCCCCAGCCTATACTCTACTTGTAGCAGACAAATCACCACCAATAGCTAATTAACGTAATTGACAGTCAGCTTTGTCCATAGCAGACATTATGGCAGAACAGCAGCCTGACAGGGTTCAGCAAGTGTAGAAGAAATACAACTTGTGAAACCACCACCATAGAGCAGCACGGCAAAAGCTTGGAGAAATATTTGTGTTGGTGTAACAAGAACAGCATGTCAAAATCTTCCCAAACTTCAGCATTTGTCCTGAATTCATGAGAATTAGCTAAATCATAGGTCATTTAGGAAACTTAGTACTCGATGTAAAACTGCTCCTTGCCAGCTCAGGGAATCCAAGCAGAGAAAAATGTATATCCAAAATTCTCACAGACAGGTGATGGGATGCAGTGGGGCATTTCTAAAGACATCTTTAACACTAACAATTTACCCCAATTAGTCCTCATCACCTGGTTTCTCCTTTCACAGGTCTGAACGCTGCTTTTCAAATTGCCTCTTTTCAAAACAGTGGCTGCTCAGATGGGGACTGAACTGAGAGACCGCTTCCTTTTACAGAGGCCACCTCGCTCTGCCCTTTGCAGGGGCCTCCTGGCACGGGCCAGCTGAGGATCACCACCTTCCCCAAGGAGGGCTGACTGCAGCTCCCCGCCAGTCTCCTGGCCACAGGCAACCGCCGCTTTCCAACCAGTGAGGACAACAGGAAACCCTAGTTTATCATTTTGCATGCAGTTTGCATACCTGGAGCTATTTATCATACAGGCTTTTTTTGCTTCTGAATGACCAAACGTTGTGCCTGCAGGGAAGAACTTCTACAGGCTTCAGCTTGTTGGCTTCCTATGTAACTTCAACAGCATTTCGCTTCCTGATTTTTGATTAATAAATACTGAAGAAACAACCTAAATGAAAAAACCAGGAGAGCTGAGGTGTTGAAAAAGACGCTGTAATAAAACACTGCCTCAAGTGTGTTGGGTGCTGCACTTGAACACAACAGGCAGACCCAAACAGCAGTGCAGGAGGCTGTTTTAACTAGCACAGACAAACAAGCGGAGGCTCACGATGCTAATTACAGTTGCCACACAGTGATTCACACAATTCATGTCCTTTGATAAGAATATCCCGATTTTCATCAAACTATTTGTGAAGTAATATATGTATATGTAAAATAACCTGAAATGTGTGCAAAGCGTGGCGGAGGGGTTACACATTTACGGACACAGTTGCTCAGGTGAGTCAAGAGTTCAAAACGAAACCACGATGAGTCGTTTCCAAACCAGAGTTTTCCAAGGCGGCTGACAGGCAGCGCGAACTGCTGAAGCTCACAGCTCCTCTCCTCTCCTCCCTCAGGACCCCCAGCCAGCCGCTGCAACACCTGGGTGCGCCCCAGGTTGCAGGCTACAGGCTGTTCCAAGAAGCAGTTTTAAGATTCTTCATGTATTGTCTCAGGTCTATAAAGCTGTCCCTCCTCCTGTCAGGCTTACAGAGCACACTCCCCTAGGATATTATCTGGAAAAGAATTTCAGCTTATAAAAGAGGTTTACCAGCTGAATAAAACATCTAGAAGAACTGTATACTTTAGGATCTGTTTTCACAGAACAGATCTGTTCTAAGGTACATTTTCGCATTATTATTATTTTAAACTAATCTTCCATGGAAAAGATTATTATTCCACTCAAAGTACTGCCACAGCATCTCTATTTGTTCAGATAAACTCAAAAAGACTGAGAGATGCCTTTATTTAGACTGGTAGTTCACTATCATCATCTTAAGCTATTTTGCTCAATCTGTGGATTGCTAAACAGCTGTTCAGTGGTCTTGTGTACTAGCAAATCTCATCTGGACCTTTACATTTCATTTTCCTCCTCTTGCAAAATAAACATTTAAGATTTGTTGTTGCAGTTAATCACAGAGAAAGCAAAATATCAGTGAAAAACACAGCGATGTTTGTTTTATAGTCTTTGCTCACTGTCCTCCCAAGAGTGGAAACTAAGGGCTAGCTGGAAGAGTTTAATGTGTACCACTCTTCAAGAAAAACATCTATATGTAGACAGAGGGGGCATCTCTAAAGATAGCAGTCAAATCATGAAATGTTTACAAAATAAATCATGACGCCCATGACATATATGCATTTGCAAGTCTGGCAAGAGAGTAACTGCTGATCCTAGCAACAAAATTTCAGAAGGATTCATTTCAGAAATCTTCCAGTAAATTTGGATCCTGTTCTTCAGAAGTAATTGGAGCTCTGCTAGCCCCATCGTGACTGAACAAAAAAGCCAGGGAGTCGTGACCTTGCAGCACCATATGCTTGCTAGGTTCTGTCCCCATCCAGTTCTGTCCCTCCTCATTTCTGTCTCCAAGCATTACGCTGTTCAACAGATGGTATAAAGAAATTTAGGGTTTTCTGGGTATTTGAAGTATCAATTTGAGTAGACTGTACCAAGCTGCTTCCCTTGCCTTTCTGTATGAAACTACACTCTGAGCACTCACGTTGTACACAGGTTGCCTCCTCAGTGAATAATACTGGCCAAAGCACTAAGAACAAGCATCAGTGCTGTACTCCACACCAGTTGTGTCAAACCCTTAGTCAGACACCAGTTCACACGCTTCAGGCTTCATCTTCCTACAAATACTACACCGACTTTATTTGCACAGGAAGGGCAGAAACACATGTATTTGTGCAAGATATTGTAACCCATTTAAAGAAACAGCTAAGTTACAGACACAGTAAAAGCAACTATCTAGAAAAGCCAAAAAGCAAAACCAAATAGACAGAACACCTCAGAGACTGACCTCGGATCCAATAAATAAATAAATAAATAAATAAAATTCTCTAATTTCTTAATCAATCATGCATCTTGGCCAGCATCTGCTAGTTTAAGCTTTTAAGCCACTAACTCATTTCTACAAGTCTGAAAATGCAGACCTGGTTATTCTTGTGGTTTATCAGTGTGACCAAGGCAAGTTGTGATTATTACTAAAAACAAAACAAAAGATCTCCTCTCTCAGCAGCCACTATAGCAGAATTTGCAAGAGACAGATCCAGAAGTACACCTTGACCTCTCTAGACATCTTACAGTAAATAAGGTGTCTTCTACCTAAGACACATACAGAAACCTATCACTGTTTGGTAACAGAGTAAGTTGTTACTGACACAATGACATCCGGGGGAACTGGGGCAGGGAAGTCAACACGAACTCAGGGTACTGTAAGATTAAACTAATTTACTTTAAAAACAAACAAACAACTTCACAATACACCTGATTTTTTTAACTGCAAATTGCCTTAAGCACTAGCAATGTCAGCTGATCAAAACTGGAACTGCTTGAAGGGGAGAGGGGAGGAAAACCATTAAGGGAACAACTTCAGATTTGCTCCAAAGGACCAAAAGGGAGGACTGACTGAAACACAAAATACTAGAGAGAAGAAAACGTTTATAGAGAAAAAATTGGGAAGGACAATATTTGTCACAAAAAAAATAGTAAAACTCAGTATTTTGCTGTATTGGTATCTCAAGCCTAGCATTTGGATGACACAGAAAACATTTCCAAACAGAAATGGAAATATCCCAGAAAAACATTAGAACATATTTACGGGTAATTTTTCCTCCATGGATGGGTTTCAGAGTTTACAAGAACAGGGGAGATGCACCAAATCTCTAGCACAAAAAGGGATATTTTTCTACATAACGGTGTATTTCTTTGTACATGTTCAGTACACTAGATAACCACACATATTTATATTTAAATGCATTTATTTAAATATACACATGGGCATAGTCATATTTGTACCCACACAGCTGACCAGGTGGTCTGGCCTTAGCTATTGTATTTTTTTCATCTCCAAGAGAAACAACTTACTGTTCTTGTTTCTCAGGAGAATCAGTATCAGAAACTGAGTGCTGAAACTCAACATGTGGTTCACAAAGCAGCATATCCTATTTTATTACAAAGAAAAAAAATATGTATTCACACAAAATAAATAAATTACGTTTAAAAGCTGCAAAGCAAGGATGTACTGCAGAAATATGAAAATGAAAGATATGCAGGAAGTGTTCTTAGTATCTTCATTCTAATTGTGCATATATGTAAAAACCAGGACTAGAATTTCCTGTCACTCTGTGAACAATTTTAATTTCAATTTCACCTTATCCTTCTTGTGCACTAGAGAGCTGTATGACGAACCAGACATAGAAATAAGTATTGTCAGAGAGAAAGAGAACTGATTACCTTTATCGTATGCAATTGCAACCACTGTTAGACTTTGACCTATACAGAGAAAGGAAACCAAGAGAAACAACATGCAAAAAGCAGCCAAAGATCCTATAATGGTATTTCTAAATTGATGGAGGTTGTCCTAAAATCATTTAAAGAAAAGTCATGTTTTCTTTGCTAATTTGTGGTCGGTATCAAATGCACTAAAGAGAGGATAAATTCTTTTACCAGCCTAAAAGTCTTATGGACTTTTCCCAAAGATTAGCTTTGTAAGAAAATGAGAGTTTATCCCATTCTGCTGATTACAGAGGCCTGTTTTGTAAAAGTTCATCCTTCAGGATCCGGATGCAACTTATCGTTCCTTTACAAAGGGAGGGGGATGCGAGGAAGAAGTGTTATATACAGTAGGTTCGTGTTCACAGTCTGCTGCCTTGGCAGGTGTACTTCAAGTAGCTTGAAACCGGTAGCGTAAAGGACTACTTACCCCAAAAGGAGTCCTAGCTTTGGTTTTGAGGTTTCTGAACACGCTGTACTTCTACTGATAAAGAAAAAAAAATCCTGCCTCCTTCCCTCCTAAAGTCCCAATTTAGTTTCCAGTCTGTTATAAATTGCAGGAAAATCAAGTGATGCAAGTTGTAATAACGAACTCGGCCATCCCAGAGCTCTGCATACTCTCAGGTGTGCAACTGAAGAATTTCTAGTGGTAAGATTTATTCCAATATCTGAAACCAATGGATTTTTTTCACATTTAGCTTAAATAACGCACAGCAGTGAAATGTGCGCATACTGACCACCCTTCCAATTTAAGATAGACTCTAGTTTTCTCAATTGTTCAAATAAAATTAAGCTCTCATAGTAATATGCCATTTCCATTAATTTGCCATTTCTTCTAGATGTTTAAGAAATGCCTTTTACAGAACCAAAAACTTACCAATCTTTAACCAGCAGCACAGGGATATGCTCTGACCAGCGGGGAGAAATTCTTAGCATGTTAGACAGGAAAAATTATTGCCAATGTTAACCATGAGCAGTATCAATACAGACAGCATACAAAAAGCAAAAGACATGAACATCGCTTGGATTTGATCACCGTCTCTGTTTTTCCCATAATTTTCTGCTGCTTACTAGTTATAAAGCTTTGGTTTTCCCAGGGATCCAAAACCATGTAATTGTCCATCACTCAAGCAGGTCATAGCAAGAGAGCATCTTAAAAATTCCCACAGCTTCTGTTTTAATTCTCTCAATATAGGTCTGCCTCAGGAAAACTGACATGCAATCAAGGAACAGCCCAACTTGACAACAGCTCTCCCTTGCTCATAGCAGTCTGCACATCACCAAAACTGCTCATAGCAACACAACTGCAATATTATTCTTATTTTAGTAATCTCCATGTAAAGCACAGGCTTATGCCTCTCTCGTAGCTGCGCTCTCAAACAGATTCTACAATTATGAAAGCCAAGATTGCTTCTAATATCAGCCACCTTCACATTTTAGGAATGCCAAACAGTCACAGGCTCTCAGCACGGAGCATATGCTCCAGCTCCTCAGCCCAGAGATTTTGATGGCAATAATCACAATAATTTCACAGTTACAGAAAATAAATCTTTACATACTCTACCATTTTCCAAGTTACCGTACAAATTTTACCGCTAGTTTCTAACCGTGACCTGTTCAGAGAACTGCTGTTGTAAAATGGGATCCCTGTCATAGGCCATTGAAATTTCCTACTCTAAGCCCCAGCCTAGCTAGAGGTGGCCTGGCCTCAAATTCCACCTACAGAAAAGGTTTGACACCAACTGCTGCCAGACTTGTCTCTGTATCTGCAGTGATCATGTCCAGGACTTCCCAGCTACCTGACAGTCCCTTAGGAGATGCTCTCACCATGCCACCAGGCATCCAGAAACCCTGGGCACAGGCAAACAACCCCCATGCTCTGAGCAGACTATAGCTCCTGGTGGGGAAAGGCAAAAGAAAACATTGGAGGAATCCTGGATGTATGGCAGTCCTGATAAAGGAGAAAGCACTGAACAGGAACTTGCCATTTCTCTTGCTGTATCTAGTCTACATCTTCCTTCACCCAACTGAAATCCAAGGGTGGCACAGTCAGTTTTCCACATGTAAGTCAGTCCCATATTCGTATTTGTGGAGGGGAAAGGGACATATCTCTGGACAAAAGCACCCGTACTGATGGCTAAAGAAGGACCAGTCACAGAAAATACTTCCTAAAAAAGCTGCGATCAGCTACTGGTGACTTACAAGAAGTGGATTCCAGCGTTCAAACTAAAAAGCCACAAGCACATCACCTACAGGACCAACCCGAAAAGAAGCTAAGAACATATTTGAGACCATTTAGCAGCATCCCTGGAGCAACGCTACCTGTAGGTTACCTTGGCACTGAACTCTGTCTGGACAAGGACTATCCACTCCTCACCTCCTCCACGCTTTAAGTAGCGTCCCCTTCCTTTTCTACACCGCACTGGTTATTGGGGCTGCCAGGCCAGCGCTGGGGGGACTTGCAGCAGCAGCAGCAGTTATTTCTCTCTTTGGTGTGTATTGCAAAGTGCTGTTTCACTGCCACCACTCACACAGCAGTTGATACTGAAGGTAAAACAGGCGGGTACACACAGATGTATCCTGTGCCTCCACTGCCCAAGGTTAGCACCACAGTAGAGCTTGCCTTGCAGCACTCACCCACACCCTCCAGTTGTCAAGGAAAGTAAACAAAGCCAGTAAACTTCATCTTGAGTCACTCAGAAGTAATAATTTCAAAGTCACTACGTGGGACTGTTACAAAATAAGCAAAGTTATCTGTAAAGATAGCAGACACGTATGCAGATCTAAAACATAAGTCACTGAGTTTAAACACGGTAGGAATTTAACTTATCATCGTGTACTCTGCAACGTGATCTACCATTAGCGAGATGGGTCTGCCGCAGTTTGGTTTTCCTCCTCCTCAACTTCAGAGGCCAAAGGTAGCTCAGACGTTTTGGTCACAGGGAATATAAACAGCTAGTGGTCACATCTCCTTACTAATGGCTCTAACATCAATGTTAACAGGACCACACTTCAGGCACTTAAATAAATAACAGCTTTTGCCATTGTCTTACACACTCAACTAGAAAAACAGGAATAAAAAGACTATATACATACTGCACAGCTAATGCACAGCACCCTATATACAAATGTCCTACACAGAACACATGTGCTGAAAACGTCACACCAAAGTGACCATTTCTGTATTCATCACTGCAAAATGCTGTCTCTCACTGGGATTTTTTACTGAATGCACAGTGTTAAGGCCATTTTAAAATCCTCTCACAAACGCAAGCCCTTACCAGCACCCTCAGGACCCCAGCAGCCCCACTAGGGTTCTACCCGCCTTCCCAAACAAAGGAGAGCTCTGCTGTTCAAATTACTCCCTTAGGGACATGCTGCACAAGCCCTCTGACTTAATTTTACTTCTTCAATAATACCACTGCAAACACACTGAATGCTAATAATAAATAAATTATTCAAATATTCGGTCTCTACGGAAGCACCACATGAATCATCTTCCTGAAAAGAAACTCCTGAAGAGATTGTCAGGTACCTTTCATGGGGGGGGCGGGAGGGGGGAGGGAGCAGAAGAAAAAAAGAAGTTGATTTAAATAATAATGCAATGTGAACGAAAAGTTATTTATTGTAACAAAAAGATACAGCAGCTGTTAATTCAATAGGTTGACCAAAGCCAAGTTACTGGCAAACACAGAGCATGACTGTCACCACAGTTTCAAAGAGGGTGAAACTGCAGGTTGGAGAAGCAAAATTTGAAGAGAAAACACGGCGAAGTCAAAAGGTTTAGTGCTCTTCTGATGAAGATAACTAAACTGAAACTAAACTGGACGCTCAAAACCACAGATCTCCACACAAAACAGTCATTTATGGAGTTAAAGAGTCAATTTCCAAGTGCACCTCTAAGAGTAAGGAGCTTAATTGGAACTTCAATGGGAAAAAAAACCAAAAGCCAAAGCCTAAAACATACTTCCCTGCAAAAGCTAACGAACAGCACTGTTGCTTTTTACAGTTAGGTTCCCCCTGTTTAAGGTTCCCCCATTAGCGGAGCGTCGGAATATGATACAGAGTCAGTATTTTGTGGACTGACAGCTCTGGGCAGCAAGAAGCACTATTATTATCCTCATTTCATAGAGTAGAAAACCAAGGAATTACAACTCCAAAGCAAAAAAATGTATTTTGATTCTTGGGGAACATGAGATGCCCAAATACGCATTAGGAAACTAATGTTTAGTTGGATTTGGGCATCTGGGTCTTGCCCAAGGTTGTGTTACAGATCATAGCACCTAAGTCTACGGATCGTAAGGCTGGACTGTCTTGCATCACTTTTGGACTTTCTTCTCATAGTCATCATTACATTTAAGTATTATAGAATATTAAATTATCTGTAATATATGTGCGACCTTGCCATGTTGGTTTTTCTTTGCACCTCTAGGTAGTAGAAGAAAACAAAGCATTTTTTTCCAAGTTTGGTTTTCTTTTGAGGTGTAAGACATGCAATTCTGAAAGTTAAATGCACATGTCTTACTAAATCCTCTTGTCTTTCAGCTCTCCCCTGTTCCTCCTCTCCTCACTACTATCAGCACCAGCATGTACAGATACCTTGTGTCCCAGGATGGGCTGCACCTCTCCCCCACATGCCCAGGACGTGCACCTGTCCTGCTCGCACAGTGAAAGAGCAGATGAACTGACTTTCCATCAGAAGACGACCACTGTGCCTGCAGGGGCCCTCAGGTGTAGTCGGCAGGTGCTGACAGACATATCCCAATTTTTCACATTATTAGAGAGAAAACACATGTGGCTGCATGCACGCAGGAGTCTTCTCTTTGTGAATTTGTTGTCAACTTCCATCTTGAAGGTAATGAGAACAACTCCTACCAAACCTCTCCAGAGAAAAGACTGAGTAACTGGTATGGGCAGTACTTGCTGTCCAAAGAAACTGGTCCCTACTGTTGTTATATTTTTATCCTAATGTCCCTGTTAACACAAAAATGCAGGCTGGATGTCTTCATTTATAAGAGGGGACGATTCTAGCCTTCCCAAGAGAAACGAGCAATGTTGCCACCTTCCTGCCTCCTCCCTGTTGGCTTATTTCTACCTCAGCAAGTGAAGTCCCAAATCTGCTCTCTCATTTCATACAATGATTCAAAGGACAACGAATTAAACAAACTGCTTGGTCATTTCAAGGATTCTCATACTTATTAGAGAAGAAATCTCTGTACAAATGTGTGCACGTGTTCATAAACGAGCTGGTTCCCCACCTTTTTCTGTAGGACTTCTCAGGTCTGGTCTGTCTACATTTTGTACAAAATAAACTTTCAGAATTAGGTATGCAATTTTCTGGCTCTCTCAAATAAATCACTATTCTCATCCAAGAATGAAGTGCTCCGTGTGCTTTGGCAATTTCCTTAAAGTCTCACATTACAGTCAGGTATCAGATGTCAGTACACTCAAATGTGAAATCCACCATCTTAGATTGAGCGCATCAAGGGCTGGTATCTTTCCTCCAGCAGCAGTACCCAGAGTTTCCATTTCTACTCTTCAAGTATGGCATCACTGTCTCATGCTGGTTTTGGTGATACCTGACCCTGTGAAGATAGTGTCTTCCAACTCTTTCCTGCCAGAGCTCCTCACAGGTGGTGCACCTACAGCCATGGCAGCTGTACCAAGGCATATCACACATGGGCTGCTGGAAGCATCGGTCAGAGATGGAAGTGTCTCATACAGTGCTTTCCCAGAGGAGAAGAGGCCAAGCCATTCCCATGTAAGCATCCTATTGCTTGCTCTGTTCTGGAGCATGAGGATGCCTGTTCCCCGCAGCCGACGGTAGAGAGAGAACAAAGCAGCTTGTGAGCTCTGGGGATGACAATCCCTCCTTTCTCAGGCTCCCTCAGCCAAGTGGGAGCAGAGGCCGCACATGACTCCTCACTCCTCCCCTCCTGCGTTCTGCGAATGGGAAGGCATTTTTGCCAACTTTTTTTCCATTCTAATTTAAAAGAGAATTGTGGCTTCAAAGGAAAGCCATGCAGTCTGAATTCAGTTCACTGACTGCTGCAATCCCATTCACAGGTGTGAGTCTGGGTCTGCAGGATCTCTGGAGCAAGAGCTCCTATCTTTAACATCCACAGGCAGCAGATTTAAACCGTACTGATCATCAGAAGAGGAAGTGGAAGACCTTGCTCACAGAAGAAAGCACGCAGCACGGCGGGGATTGTGGCTGTACCTCCAGCTGGTCGGGAACTGCTGGAAGCAGCAATCCAAGGTGGACCATCTAAGTCAGTCATGTGTGATGAGGGCTGTCCCCGTTTCAGCTCCAACAGCAATAGACAGCAATAGGGACTTGATGACCCAGGTTCACTTTCCTTCCCTGGATGATGAAGAATCACTAACGGTGCTACCACGAGGGCCTGCTTCTCCCAGGCTTCGACGAGAAACTCAGGAAGCTTACCCTAGAATGGCATTAAGCCTGGCAGACATGTACTTGCCGCAAACCAGAGAGGAGGTATTGCTTTATGTCAGCCACTGCCCACTCACGGGGCTCTTGCATCTTCTGGGGCAACTCCGGCAGTTCTTGCACTCTTGTTTCAATCCCCACTGCAGCAGCAACAACAGATGCAGATCACTGCTTTCACTGTATGGTGCTCTGTTTTCGTGCCAGCTGTAATTACACCCACAAGCTCCTTCTATGTATGCTTCCTTGCAGCTCAGGACAGAACAAACTCGATACAAGAAGACACAGTAATATGCTGCATTTAGTTTATTAAAGTGTGAGGGCAAATAAGACAAGAAGAGAGTGGTAAGTTTGGTATTCTTTTTCCTCAAAATGAAAGTTGTATCTTTAAGAAACAAACCCAAACCCCTCCACAGACCAGTTACATCCTACAAGATAGCAGTCAGCAACTGGAATTTGTATGACTGCTACTAAAAGTTAACTTTAAGACGTATTTTTAATTTATTCAGGGAGATTGTTAGATATATTGAGAGCAAAATACTTTTATTATTACCATTGATCTGTGAGCAACTGCATCCTCAAGTCTATAACATCAGATAATACCCAAGAACAGAGCAGAGGCAACAAAACTGACCTTATCTGAACACGATGCACTAGTTTCAAGTGGTTATGTCCCCACCTATCTCACCCAGCACAAGTTCCTGAAGAGTTTAGAATATGTCTAAAGCTTTCCCACCATAAAGACTTTTTCCTGTTATACATTTTATTAAATAAACATGTATGTGTTATGACAGCTGGGAACAGAAAAAACAGTGGGAATAAAGGCTCTCCATACAGCAGGCTTAAAAAAATTAAGCTGTGATTTGAAACAAAAAACATAGTATATGCAATAACAAGCTACAAAAACTGACAGAAAAAGTAAAGCAGTAAGAGCAAAAACCTGTTTTATCAGGGAATTCTGAAGGTTAGAATGCAGAAATCTCCATGGACATACAAGTAAGTTTTGAGAGAAGGTATCAGAGTCTGGCAAGGCTGAAGGTCCTACCTATATTAAGCTCTGCGTGGGACTTCATCAGAAGACCAAAGAGCACAAGACATAAGGAGAAATCCTCACCTAGTAGAAGGAGCTCAACATTTCAAAAAGCACCAGAGCAGGTGACTTAACGTAAATTTATCGTTCATTTGGAGAGTTAATGCTAGGAACAACAGTACCATGATCCTCAAAAAAGAAACTGAGATAGCCATCTCGTATCTAATAAAATCATAGGCAAAAAAACCCCAACATACATATATTTTGTTCAAAATTCTTCCACAAAGTACAAGCAAAGACAGCCAGAAAGGAACACAGAATCCTGCTCATGTCAAAGACATCAAGGACACAGAATAGCTACAATGAATTTTAGCTTCCCCTTCTCTTCCTTTGCTATTTGAGGTACACAGATAACTGGTTTCTCAGTCACTTTCTCTGGAGAGATATGTTAAATGCTTTACAATGGTTAAGATCACTTTGCCAAATAGTTCAGGTACAAAATGAATGGAAACCAGGAGCATCTACAAGTCTTTCTTGGCTAAAAAAGTACTACTTACATTGCAGAGTTTTTTTTCTCTTCATTCCCAGAGCAGAAAAAGAGCATTTTCCTTAACAACTCCAAAGAAATGAAGTGTGACAAGTGCACATGAATATCACATTTACTAAAATTTCACAATTATTCTGTGTTATTGTCTATAACACACACTGCACATTCTTTTCAAATGTAGCAAAACATTTATCAGGCAAAAATAATCTAAAACCCCTTTGTTACCTAAACTTTCACCAATCAAAAGGCAGCATTATAACTTTAAACCTATAATTGCATCAATTTTTCATTCTCCTGTTTGCATTAAGCTGGATATAAGCACTGGAAAAAGAGACTTAAGATGGTCATGTAAGGTAGGACTCAACAAACATCTCCACCCCCTCATCTCACACCTTCCTGCACTTGCTACCATTCCTCTACACAGGTCTTCTGGAAAAAGACAGTCAGAAGCAGCAAAGGACGCACTATTTCCATGAAACCTGCTGAAGCCTGTATGTGAAAGAGCTCATTGTAGGGAAAAATGAAAGACAGAAAGAATGTCTTGGTTGAGTTATTTTCTTGTTTTAAAATTAAAACCAGGAAGTGCTAAAAGATGACTTTAATGAGGTTTTTCTTCACACTCTCTCATCCTTCCAACCTCAGTGGTATCACGCATGTTAGTTCAAATGGGCTGCGTTTTCCACTTGAAATGGCAATGCAGAATGCCAACTCAGTTAAAGGTCTGTTAGGCTTTGTTAGTTGCTTGAGACGGCAGTCATCTCTATTTTTTTCTCTATTTCTTTAATATGCTGAAATGTTTTGGGCTTTTAGGGATTTTTTTTTTTCCCCCAATTCGGAAGGCAGAGAAAGGCAGAAGAGAAGAGGGTGGAGAACAGCGTACTCTTCTTTATTGGGAGAAGGCATTAAGCAACAACTGAGATAGGAAGGACTACAAAATAGTTATTAACTCCTGGATATCTTGCACCCTAAGAAGAGGTAAAACACTTGTGCCATACAGACTTGACAGAGTATTTTACACTTTATGAACTCAAATTACAAAGACTGTATATGTGCAGGTACACATTTAAAACTGGAATTGTTGAACAACTGAAAATGAATCAAGCATATCCATTCACAATAGTTTCTTTCTTTCCTTACCAAAAAAAATAATTAAAAAACCTCATTCTTTCCATTAGGAAGGACTGCAAAGGTAGCAGATCTATCCTATCAAGACTAAAGCCAAAAGCTGCCAAACTCTATGATTTATACCATCTCCTAGTGTTAAGAAATAATCTGAATGCTTTAATGTATTTAAAATTTGTTTGAACAAGTCTCAGCATAGATGTTAGGTAACAGAATGATGTGAATTCCTAGATATGTACAAGGAATCAGTTGAAAAATATTCTCAGGTAAACTACAGATGCTGGATTACTTTGGGGTGTTGAACATAAGCAGTACTGCCTGCCAATTATTTGCTTATGAGCCTAGCTGTGAGTAAGGCTCCATCCTAGGTGATTTGGATAAATGTTCTGCAGGACATTATACAGCATTTTCTGCCAGAAAGAAGGCCAGAAAACTCTTGGCACCAAGAGAATGAACACAAAACTGAAACACTTCATGGACAAATACTTGCAAAGGCCATAAAATCGTCCTAAATGAGGTAAGTTACTTTTGCACCATAGACAAACGCATGCAGTCTGGGGAAACAGCCTTCTGTGTTCCCAAGACACTTCCATTAAGAGCAATAGTAGTTCTATGTACTCAATAGCAGAAATGTAAACACACTTAGCAGTGAATAATGATTTTAAAAAGTCTGGTAAGATAGACTGAAAATCTTCACCTATCAAAACTGCAGTCACATAGCTTCTTGTTTATATTGTCCATCCAATGGAAAGAAGATATTTAACATTCCTCTATGAATACAAGCACCCTTGAACGTGGCAGGTTTCTTCAGACAAATACTCTGCCACTGTTTTCCCCACTACAGCACCACTACCCACCTTTGGGTACATTCTGGTATCAGCACAATTAGGAAGTAAAAGAAAAGATCTCTCTCAAAGAACCTTGCTTCATCCACAGAGCTAAAAGCAGCATTCCTGGAACACATCCTTCTGGGCACTCTTTATCCACACAAAGGAAAAAAACAAAAAAGCCACCCTTTGCCATATTTTATAGTAAGCAAATTAATAATCTGAGGAAAGGAAAAAAGCAGCAACTTTCACAGACTACACTCACTGTATGTAGTAAATTGTCATTTTCAAGGCACCAGATGCCCAATAAAGGAGACAGGTTAAAGGAAGCAAAAAACATTTGGTTACTTCTTGCCCAGTGAATATTACAAAAGCTGTGCAATTTGCAAGAGGTGTTTGTTAAGTAGAACAGTTACTCCAAGATGTATTATCCATCACCTACCTTGTAGAAGGGCTCCATTTCTCTTGAAAAAGGTGCTTCCTGGCCAAATGGGTGGACCTGATGTGCTAAAGGTAATAAGAAATAAGTGTAAAGAAAATCTCATTTACATTAAACAATTGTAAGTTACTATTTGCATGAGTTCCGTTTTGTTTTTAAAACTAATGTAACATCATGGCATTTTTGCCTTCAAGCAAGGGTCTAGAATTTCACGTTAAAAATAGGTTAATTTGATTCAAAATTCACATTCTCTTCACAAGGAAAAACCTCCTCAGCAGAGCACACGCCCACACTCTCTTAGAGAAAGAAGCAATTTGGAATAAATCATTTTAAAAAAAATTAAATCAATGTCAAAAATATTTACTGAATTCTCAGTACAGCAAAATATACTCCCAAAGCCATCTGCTAAAAACCCAAATGCCTTATGGCTTTTACTCAACCATAACAATGCGCTACCCCAGCTAATGCATCAAGCCGGAAAAGCCTTGGCCAGACACCGGGCGGTTTCTGTGCTTCCACCAGAGCACTTCGCCCACCAGACCCCCTCACAGGCGGAGGTCACCTCACCGCATCGGAAAACACACAGCTCAACCAGCCGTCCCGCGAGCACCGGAATTAACAAAGCTTGGTCTTTGCCGCAAGCTCGTGCTTGGTGGCCGTGGCAGCTCCCACGAGACCCCCGGCACAGTGGTGGCCGCGGCGGGCCCCCAGGCGCCTGGCACATGCGAGCGCCCACCTGAACCGAAGCCCTTCCCTGAACTCAGGCCACCGCCAGGTCCCTCTCCTTTGCTTTGCCTGATGCCCATGCGGAGACTGCCCAAAGGTAATGGCCTCTGAGAGGCCTCTTCTGTGGTAAGCGCGGCTGAAGGTGAAGAACGGACTCAAACACGGGAAAAGAAAGAGGAGAAAGAGGCGGGAACATCGGTATGATCCTCTAAACCTTGCTTCTTTCGTTGTCTTGGAGCAGCCCCACAGTGCTGCAGGCAATAGGACTGTGGGCACCCACTCCGACAACCTGTGGTGCCGGCGAGCCGGAGAAGAGGGGAGGCTGTGAGGAAGGAACTGGGGTTGTTTAGTCTGGAGAAGAGGAGGCTGAGGGGAGACCTTATCGCTCTCTACAACTACCTGAAAGGAGGTTGTAGGGACGTGGGTGTTGGGCTCTTCTCCCAAGTAGTTAGCGATAGGACAAGAGGAAATGGGCTCAAGCTGCGTCAAGGGAGGTTTAGGTTGGACATTAGGAAAAATTTCTTTACGGAAAGGGTGGTCAAGAATTGGAACAGGCTGCCCGGAGAGGTGGTGGAGTCACCATCCCTGGAAGCGTTCAAAAAACAGGTAGATGTGGCACTTGGGGACATGGTTTAGTCTAGTCTACCCTTAATTGGCTTAGAGTAGACTTGGTAGTGTAGGTTAATGGTTGGACTGGATGATCTTAAAGGTCTTTTCCAACCTAAACGATTCTATGATTCTATGATTCTAAGGGCCTGACGGCCGCCCGCACCCCTCCTCTCCCGCAAGGCACCGGAGCACTGCGGAACCGACACCTCCACACCACAACAGCTCTCCTTCCCGCGGCAGCCGCCCCTGTCGGCAGAAGGACCAAACTTCCCGGACATAAAAGGCAACCTTGCTCTTTTCTTAACAGTGCAGATGACTGTTGGCCAGGCGCACCCCTCCTTCCAGCACGGTACAGCTCGCCCTCCCCAGGGAAATCCGCAGGCGGTGCTGCCTGGAGCGAGAGTGCCGCTGCCGCCGGCCGCCGCTCCTGCTGTGTGGGCAGTCCTCGACGGGAGAGGCACTACCTGTAGGAGTTCACTGATCGCATCCTAGGGCTCAGGCGCAGCAAGTATTTTAAAAGCACGGTACCTAAGGGAAATAACTAAAAACATGGAAAAGATTTGTTGCAGCATTGACAAGGCAGGTGGAAGAAACAGATTGCCAGGGGGTCGTTCCTGTAGTCATGAAAGAGGTTTCAAAGCCCTCTAAAGCTTGAAGACAATCATAGATATTTTAATACACTAAGCTTTTATTGAACTTAGTATCAGGAAACTATGCTATCAATACATAAATAATTGCCCTATGCCCAAATTCAGCACAAATTAAAAGCAAGGGATTAAATATCCTTTGGTAAGATTACTGTAAGCCTTTTTAAAGTAATCCACCTTCCTCTTTGGATGCAAAATGTGAACCAAGCCTCACACGCCACTTCTGTTCAAAGTTACTTTTGTCTCCCCTTGAGTTGACTACCGCTACACAAAATGCAATGAAATGGAAAACAGATGTCGTCTACTACACTGACAGCACTAGCGAAGTTCTGATAAAATGCCATATATAAAAAACACACTGCTTTCACAATTATTCTGCAGAGACTCTTGTGCTAATGTATAAAAACTTCACTGTGTTAAAATACAGACTGTAAAAGGATCCAAAGCAATTACATGCGTAATAAAAGACTTCAATACTCCTGAACAAAAAGGGAGTTGAAAGAGAGAGAGAGACCAAAATGACCAAAAAGAAATTAAGTAGGTCTACATTCCTAAGTGCTGGAGTGCACTGGGGCATGCACTCGTCTGAATACGCACGCTCACTTCACAAGGCTTAATGTAACCAGTTGTTTGCATTCTTTATAGTAAGCACCAGCTCTTCAAGTGTAGCTCGTCAACTCACATGAAGGTCAAGAGCTGTTGAGGGCATTCGCACTCCTGTAGGACAGGCTCACAGTTTTATAGTGCATCACAGCCCAGAATAATCTCTGGGACAGGACCCATCAAGCTACAAGCAGAAAGCCGTAGTGTAGTCTTCATACTGCACAAACTTGCCACAGCAATCAGAAATCACAGTATGGCAACTATATGCCTCTCAAAAGCCCAAGAAAAAAATGGTTAAATTCTGAAATGAAGCCATAGAAAAAATTTATTCCCAGGCTGCCGTATGTCTGTACGTGGGTGGAAGAGGGTTAAAGAAAGGAGAGGGAAAAGCGTATATATTTGAATAGACAAAATGTCTCCACTAGAGAAACAAAGCCATAGTGATTTATCTTATTTTCCAACTTGAAAAAAGGCCCAGGGCTCTCATAAAAAAACTTCATCTGATTCAGCACAAACCCACATGAACTGAGAAAATTAACTGTGCCTTCTCAGGGAAGGAAGCTAAAGAATTCAAGCATGTAAATAATGTACCGCAGCAACCGGTCAAGCCTTTCAAACAACAAACTTCTGTGTTTGCAGGGCTTTGCTGAAGTTTAGCTATGCCTGATCTGTGTTGGATAAATTCTCTTTCTGTTCCCCAACTTTTGCACGTGAAGTCTCAGATGGTATTTATTATTAAAACATATTTCAAGCTGAGAAATGACAGGGTTAAAATATCTCTCACTTTAAAGTGTTCAAAAGCTGCTTTCTCCCTGTTCCAGATTAAGAAACCACTCGAAGAAGTTCATTCTTCTAAAGACCATGTATAACATAAAACCATTTGGTCCATCCCAGGCATTTTTTCAAACAAATTGTTTCTTTGGTGTAGTCTGTAAGCTACTGGAGAAGAGTGGCTGGCTCCCCTATAGAAGTAACAGCATATTCTGTATTTAGGCAAAATAAAAATGCAAAATTGGGTTTTAGAAATTTCTTTTGTAATCAATACACACTGTAAGATTAATAGTTATGCAATTAGCATTATTGATGGCAGAGTTTTTCCCCAAACTTATCAACGAAACACACTGACTGAAGTAGTATTTAATTTCTAATAGATCCACACACAGCTACCAGAAGAAAAGCAGTTACCTAGTGTGAACTTCTGTATCAGTGCAAAGAAACTTGTGGCCTGATACCTTTTTGTTATGCACAGGTTTGGACCGACGTAACTCCCAGCAGCAGATGGGCACAGGGCACTTGGGGAGGGGGGACTTGGATCAGACTTGGATCTTACAAGGCAGACTTGGATGAATCATAAAGAGCTGAAATTTCAAACTAACATCTTGAAAGAACATGAATTAGTATAGTTTATGAATAAGATGACATGTGAAACACCAACAGTTACCTGTCAAGGACCATTGGTTTGATTTGCAGAAAATACTACCGTTTCAAGCATACCAGCAGCCAAAGGGATAGCCAGGCTGCAACAGTATTTGTAGCAAATGCGTAAAACAGGATCCGGGGTGCAAGTTCACGTCCATCCAGTGCAGGATCCACCTCTCTCTGAAGCACAGTCATTGTCACTGCATCATCTGTGCACCACCACAGGGAGCAAATGAAGTATTCACACGCTTGCTGAAAACCAGCAGCTGAGAGAACTGATGACTAACATTGTTTAACCCGTGAGCATCTGCTTGTGTGAAGTGAGATACCTGGAACTAGGAGCCACCCCTGATCAAACCCAGCCTTTCCTGGGGATTCGCCATCGATTTTTAATGACAAGTGGGACTCGATTTCCACTGAAGGCAAGTGATGAACTGTTTTTCCTCTGATGACACAACCAGTAGGAAACTTCACTGTGCCGCAGGGCCCCGGGCATGGGAAGCCACCTGACTGAGGGCTAGCAGGGATTTTTCTGAGGGAAGGCTTTTCCATAGGAAAATGTTGCTTTGCTGAAATCTAAAACATTCCATGCAAATGTGTTGATTTGGACACCACTTGTGCTGGAAACCAGGCCAATGTGAAGGCTGGCTGGCCAGCCAGTGAGGGTTCGTGGCAGCTGGCCAGCCCAAGCAGGAGCTCCCAGGGCGTACAGAAGCAATAATGCATGTGAGCCCCCCCCCAATTATTTCTACCAAAATGTACGCCACACATTTATAAAAATCTTTAAAAGGTGCATAGGCTTCAAGAGACTTAAAAAAGGAAATATAAATCCTTTGTCTTCTGGAATTCACATTAGAGCAAGGAGACTGCAGTTCTTAAAGCCAAGCGCTAAAAAAAACCCCAGGGTATGAATTCTCTCTCACAGTTGCAGTATTTCACAACTATGCCAAAAACTCTCACAGGCCTCTTTGTCAGAGAGGCCTGATTAATAGATTTAAAAAACCCAAACAACTAAAAATTCAAAACAAATTCAATTGTGTGGGACTACATGCCACAATTAAGGGATGATGAAAATACAGAACAAAGGCAATAAATATAGGCCAATGACTATGTTACCAAATATGTCCAGAGGGTGATGGTAAGCAGGAGGACACAGAAAGGGGGGAAAACAAACAAACAAGCCGACAACACCCACCCCCAACACACACTTCAAAGGCCACATAAGCAGGGAGCTATCAGCCTGAAGAAGGAAGGCCCAGCGGGGAGCAGAGAAGATGCTCCACACACACCTCGGCCCACCACAGCCAAGAGGTGGTGGGCTCAGCTACTGGGGCATAGCTGGTGCCAAAGCACACCCTGGCTCTCAGGACAGCTTGGAGTACAGAGCAGGACAGCTCAGTAAGGGGTAGAAAGATGAACGGTGTCAGCTGTAAGCTAACAAGCTGTTGCACACAATATACCCAACACAGAGCCTGCAGTAAGCAAACAGCTGCTAGACCACAAACAGGCTGCAGTGACACAGAGGGTCGCCTCTCCGGCCCTTAGCAGTGGCAAAAATGATGAGCACAGGCAAAGATGATTGACTGAAGCGCCTCTACATCCAGCTCAGCCAATGGATTTTGCAAAAAGGTGTGGCAGGAAGAAATACAACTCCTCCTCTCCTGACAAGTGCAGTAAGTTTCCAGTAGTGAAGAACAAGTGGGTGGGAGAGCGCCCAATTCACTGCGATCACCACCCTTTGCCCCAGGGTTGACAGCAGGTATCAGGACAGCAATATAATTGAAAATTCCTAGGAGCAGAAGTTGCAGCTGCCGGATGAAGGGAACAAAGGCACCGCTGTACCCGCGCTGTAAGTACTCCATTACCAACCATCCACAGTGCAAAGTACTTCACTGCAAGTCTCACCTACACCTCCAGCAAACGGTGAACTGAAGGAAATGTCAAGGACACCAAACCTAGAAACAACAAACCATTTTGTCGAAGAGTAAGCAGCAGAGCATCTTGTAGGTATAGAAACCCACATCCAAAAGTTTCTGAAAAGCAACTAAACCACAATTATTCTTACGTTCAAGTTGCTGAGATAACAATAGCTGTAGGTGCCTTCATCTGGCTGGAGCCCACGAAACCCTGTATCTAGTGGCAGCAGGGAGCGGTGCTCTCGACAAGTACATTCAGCTCCCAATGCAAGCTGGACTCAGACTGCTGCCATAAGGTATATAAATGGCTGGAAGATCACAATTTTTACCATTCCTTGAGAAGTAAATTTAGGATGATGTGGCAACTGAGAAAAAAAGAGTGTAAAAAGAAGTATACTTTTGTGGGAGTACAGCACCCCTTGATGCTGGAAGATGAACAGTACTTCCTTACGGTAGTCACCCTGTATAAGGCATGAGAAATATTCATGACTATGGCAACGAGCAGCCCTCTTGGCGCCCACGCTGCACAAACATGGTCTGCAGAGCGGCTGTTGGACGGCACGGGAGGAGGTCACTCAGTCCAAACCACCAAGAGCTTGCAGAGTGAACACGGGACAGACGGCACCTCACTCCGGTTGAGGACTCCTCTTAAGGCTTGTCAGCTCTTCACTGCTTGCACCGGAGAGCTCAGATCCTTCTATTGCCATATCAGCTCTGTTTTCTACACTCTAACTTTAATGCCATTACTGGATGGGGGCTAACAGGACTACTGCACTGCAAAGAGGGGGTTAATGCTCTACACCTGGGTACATAACCATAGTTGTATTAAAGAATTTATTACTCCCGTTATAAATTTTGAGCAATACAGAAGCATTTAGATACCGCTGCACCTCTAACACATGCGTTTTGTTAACAAGGAAAAAAAAAATTTATAATCCCTGCCAGCAGCTTGCTGGCAGTTAATATCACAATTAGCGATCACCTAGCAACAGGCAAGGAAGCTTCCTCTCCAATCAAAAGCAAAAAACCTCCACTAACCTGGGCTAATGACAATACATTAAAAAATATCTGGAAGGTACGTGTTAAGGTATTTCCTGATTTTAATGAAAACTGATTAGAGATTTTAAATATATAAATCCATCACTCCATCATCTCGAATTTTCTATAACTGACAAAACATTATTCTTAAAGAGATTTATGAATTCACAATACTAATTTTTAATTTATGAAGGCTGATCTAATATTCTGGTAATGCTTCTCTTTCCTCTGCAATTCCCTCTTTTATTGTCTCTCGGTATCTCTCACTTACTGCGACATGTGGGATCGAGACTTTAAGCTCCTAGATGGAGTCTTCCCTGGTTTCTCTAGGGTGTCTAACACATTTTCAAGTGAATAATAAAATTTTGATCTCTTGCGCACTCTAAATGAGTTTTCTATATGACACGACTGCCAGAGGGATTACATCTAAATTTTTATTAAAGACAAAAGAAAAGTTGCTCAGGAAAGCTATTCACGAACAGAACACTTGAAAATAAAATTTAATGTTACTTTTTGAAGGATGAAGTGGAAAGTTGGCCAAATCTCTACGTTCTCCAAATAGCCAAAGCCATTCTCCTGCCACTGTCTCCACTTAAAATAAGTAATTAAGCAAGAAAATAGAAAGAGGGAGGGAGAGAAAGGAAAAAAAAAAAATTAGGATAAAAAAAGCTTCTCCAATTTCCTGAATTAGGGATAAAAAGGGTAATTCCTAATTTCAAGAAAAACATGGTCATGTGTTTTTTGGAGCCCATCAGTGACTCTGCTGTGGTGCTCAAAAGACCCCTCTCACTGCTGACGTGATATATGAAGCCTTCTTGTCCCCTTGGTGAGACTCCGTAGCCTTCAGCCAGAATTTTGCTCTTTGCCGAGAGCTGAATACATATATATGGACAATGGAGGATTTGTTCTTTAAATAAATTTAAAAAATCATAATTTCTAGAGAGTTGTTGTTTTAAGAGATGGCTATTTGAGGTATGCCAGCCACAGTGCAAAATGCAAATTTCTCACTAATCTGTGTTTAAATATTTTAACACGTTTCTTGTGAACACATTATAATTCTAGGCTGAACACTGAAATAAGAAGAAGTCCAGATATATTTGAAAATTCATGGTGAGACAACTGTCCCATGTTATTTTTAATTAAAAAAGATTTGTCTCCATTGGGAATTGGGAGATGCCAGCTATCAGCCTCCAATTCTAATTCTGCCCCTACCACTGAATCACACAGTGACTTCAGGCAAGTCATTTCATCCTTTCTGTCTCCATTTTATTTTTCTTCTTTTGTGTTAAAAACAGGAATAAGTTCTTACCGACATAGCCTACATACCTCTGGAAGGAATAAAGAATTGTTAAGTAACAACACAATAGGTGAGGGAATAGTCTTTTGAAGTGCATGTAGTTAAAGAAGGAACAACACAGCTCACTTCTAGAGCATAGGTTGTTACTTGTTCCTGCTTAACTGATTTTGAAGTAAGGGAAAACACTGCACGTTACTTCACATGCTGCAGTGCTGTGTTTCCCCTTATTTCACAACTGTTATTAAATGGCTCCTAGACTATCTATCACTGGATGAAAAACTTGTGGTAGTAAGCCTGGGGAAACTTCAGAGTTAGCTCAACTTGCTCATGTGCTACGGAGCGTGCCCGTGCCAGCTCACACAGGCACCGCGGGTCAGTCCCCTGAAGCCCTGACGAACAGAAGATCCCATTTACAGCCAGCCATTGGCCTCTGAGACCACAGAGGACCATGGCCTCTTTTGGGCTGTAGCAGCATCAAACGCTGACCTGGCCAGTGGGGAGAAGTTTGATTCTTCTATTCTACAAAATCAGAAATGGAGCACTCCAGTTCTCTGACGATAGCCTTCATTTGCTGCAAAACAAGTGAGGGAGAAGAAGAGGTTCGTTTCTGGTTTGGTTTTACTCGATTGGAATTGCACCGGAAGAAAAAAAGTCTTTAATCTCAGATTCCGGAAAATAAATGAGTCCTAGCAATTGCCTATAGCTAGGCTCATCTCCATTTTCAACCTGATGTAAAGACTCTGCTTTGATAGTAAATGCCACAACACAGACAAGACTCCAGAGAACTTCCACGCTGACCATCTGAGCAACTGAACCAGGTGAAACTGCAGAGCTGCCATCCAGGCACAACACTGTAAAGCTCTACTAAAAGAAGCGTTTCTCCCAAATTGACACTGATTCAATTTTTAAAAAGCCCAAGGTCACCCCATTGACTTCTGTTATTCTAGTCCTGAATTCTCCGTTTATTGCTTTTGCAGAACTTCAAACAGTTTTGCTGGTAGACCTGCCTGGATCTCATAAATACTTTCTACGTGAGGCTCCCACCCACATTTCTAACCACGGCTTAACCACGGCCTGTCAGTCAATCGGACTTGAGATTAACGATATGCACATCTCTGTTAGAACAGCTTGTCACCCATTAGTGAGAATATGCCGCTTGTTAATTTTAAAGACACTAATGCATCTTGAACATGCACAAAGTTATGAACGTGCATATGCAAAGGGGCAAATCTGATCTCCAATGAAACACAAATAGATGGGAAAAAGGAAGGGGAGGCCTTTAAGTCGTGCCCCCCGCCCCCCCCCCCCCCAATGCTTCATGTCACTTGCTGAAATTCTTGTTTATCCGGTATGGTGCGATTCCCCATTTCACCAATTTAAGTACTAAGAAAACTCAAAACTAAGCATGACCCACAGGCTGCTGCCAGTATGAACTCCCCCTCCACCACTTGCTCAAAGCCAAGGCGCTTACCAGCTGAAATTTTCCATACTTGGTCTTTCTCATTAATCTTGAATGAATGTGGTTCAGATGATTCAGAACTAATCTGGCTTCTGGAATTACAGAAGCAGAGGACAAAACAAATGTTTAACCTCTCCCCTGGAACATTTAACCTCTCCCAGATGCTGAGGGTATTTTTCCCTGGGAAGCTTAATGTGCTTATAGGCTCCGCAGAACTGCTGCAGAGGAGTGTGCAGAGATTTGGAGTCACTGGGCCATATAGTGAAGTGTTTGATGCACATGTCAGAAAGTTACGTAAAAGCAGAAAACATGACAATAATAACAAAACAGAAGTCAAGTACTCACATATTTGGGAAGTCCCAATTACATTTTTTGATTAATCTCAATTCTACGTCTTCATGCATATCTACTACACAAGTCCTGCATTCAATGGTCACACTCTTATCCCCCAGAAGATCAGTGCCTGAGGAGCATACTGCACAGCATGCGAGGTGCTCAAAAGACGAATGACAGTTTGTGGGTGCTTCTATCACCAACACAAAAGTTTAATGCATAAATATCAAGTTATCCTTAAGAGATACATTTTTAGAAAAAAACTGCTAAGGCATAAAAAATTTAGTATCAAAATTTGTCAGTTTTCACTCATTCACATTCCTGTGATTACTCAGTTTGAAGTACTCAGAGCTGTATTTTAGGGATGGGGGAGGGACAGACCGACACACACATGAAATTACAGCACCTAACACCAGGCTATTTCAACCCGCAGTCTGGGTCTACAGATGTAACAAAAGAGGGAACAGAATATAGTATTTTTTGCATTCAGAAGCATTGTAGAGACATCACCTAGATCAATCCTCCCACCCACAGAGCTACAGAGATACCATTTCCATTCACAGAAAGGAACACAGAGATAACAACGTACCTCCAAAACGATGTAAACCGTGGCAGACCAGGACCAGCCCCCAGACACCCCACCTCCCAGCTCCAGGTCCCCGCTGACAATCCACGCTGCTACCATACTGGGGCTCCTCATCACTGACTGACACTAATTGCACCTACAAGGGTTCAGTATTTCTCCTAAACAGATCCCAAATGCCTCAGGTTGGATGCAGAGGAGATTAAAAGCAGAATTGTAATATGCCCTCCACTGTACAACAAATGTAAAGCAAACAGCACAAGTCTGACTAAATTCTATCCTATCAGCCCAATCCAGTCCGGAGAAGATAGGAATTTTCCATTTATACCAGAAAAGTCTTCAACGCAACAAAGCCTCAAATTCAAGGGGCAGAGCAGATGCGACCTCACAAGTATTTACACTGCAGAAGTCTCTTCCCCCTCTACAGCCTCTGCCAAAATGAAGAAGCCCCACTGAACTGTGACTGAGAACTGTAGGCGAGCTGTACTTCTCTGGTCTCCAGAACAAGAGCACTTGGAGTTATTTCTACAGTAGCAATAACCACAGCAGTCAACTCCCGATATCTTCTACTTAACATTTTCAAAGCAGAGCTATAAAATAATGAATTTCACACGTTCTGCAAATCTAATTGTAAACAAATACTCAGAGGACTTCATTTTGACTCATTTTTAAATTATCTTTAGCCACTTTCATCTTAGCAGAAAAATAAACCTCCCACCAGTAATGGGAAATAAAATTCAGCATGCATCTTTATCCCTAATCCTTACCTCTCCAAACAGCTGTTCAGCCTGTTGAGAATACTGACATCGTACTTAATAATATTCTAATCATTTTCAGAAGTTACAATATTACCTGCATGAATGAAGGAACTCACTAAGGAAACGAAAAGCTGACCTTCACATAATTTATAGCAGGAAGTCACCCCTCTACCTTTAAGCCAGCAATTCTTCCTATGACTGATGAAGCTGTATCTCTACCAAGAAGGAGACTACTTTTCCAGAAATGGTCTTACAACATTGTTGTTTCAACAAATCTCAGCTTCCCCATGGAATCTGCAATCTGGTCTACATTTCCCTCCATTTGCTGCTTCTCCTCAGCTGTTTGTGCAGAAATTGGACACAACTCAGTGAGACCGGGCTTAAACACTGCTCTTCACTCTGGGATTCTCAGCAGAAAACAGAGGTGTAGAAATAAAGGCTGTATGAGGAAAGGTGAAGGTAGGCAGGCAATTGCTTTTGCGATGAGATACTGGTTTCTACATCTCTGCTTATCTGCTCCGACTTCATGGGGGGAAGGTTTAAAAAAAAAAAAAAAAGTCAAAACAACCTTGAAACAACCTTGTGCCAAAACACAAACCCTACAGAGAGAGTCTAGGCCATTCATCCTCTCTTGATAAAGCTCAAGAAAGTTAAAGAATAAACCCAAGCATGACAATCCAGCAATCCTCTGAGTCCCCCACTGAACAGCTGTGGTTTACAGCCAGTGGAGGAGACCGCAAGCTCCTTCCTCGATGAACCGAGGTTCTGGGAGGTCCAGCTGCTGGTGGGCATCCCCAAAAATGGAGGTATTTCACTAACGAAGAGCACAACCTTTGCAGGCACCAAATGGAGCTGCTAAGGATGGGCAGGGTTATCTGTAAGATACTGTGTAATTCTCCTTCCAGTTGAATCAGTGTCTGCCATGCAGTTGCAAAAAATCCTCATTAGTATTAACTAGCAAAAATATGTTCATGAGTCTATGTGCACTCTCACTCTCTCTCTGTAATTAATCCCTGGAGTAAAGCTGTTCCTTAGATCACCTCAAATATAGAAAATCAATGAGTTAGATTACAGGAAACAATTAATTACGGTTCACTGGTGTTTAGAAAGGGACACCGACACCCTGACATCCCCAGATAGCATTTGTGCCCTCTAAAGCAGCAAATCACAGAAAGTAACAAACTACGCTTTTCAAACATCAGATGACCTCAAGCTTGCTCATTCTAGTGAAATGATACTAATCAGTCAAAAAATGAACGGGACATAACCTTTTAAACATTTAAGAGGCAATTAATTTATAGTGCATCCGTTTACCACAACCAATTAAGCAGAAATATTTTCTTCACGTGTTAATGTAACTTCTGACAAATCATTGGGGGGTGTGTGTGGAACAAATGACTTTGCCAAACCATTCCAGTTAATTCTCATGTTAGTGGTTTCATTGACAGTCAAGTCTCTTTTTTCAGTGTCATATACAGTGCATCACTGAATTCTCCCGCCAGCACACAAAGGACTGAAAGTAAATAGACATAAACTGGAAAGCAGCAAGCCCAGCCATTTGCAGCACTGAACCATCCAGATAGCTGCCTCTGCTGGGTGCAGCAAATACCGCCTGCGGCTCTCAGTTCAACTGGAACGTGCTCAACCACTTTTTTAGAAATCCCTGGGCCTAAATTTTACATCACAGAGAAACATGACTTGAAGTGA
Source organism: Pelecanus crispus (assembly GCF_030463565.1). Taxonomy (NCBI): domain Eukaryota; kingdom Metazoa; phylum Chordata; class Aves; order Pelecaniformes; family Pelecanidae; genus Pelecanus; species Pelecanus crispus. The sequence goes on from NC_134648.1 coordinate 54,420,454, forward strand.
AGCAGGACTTGGATGGTATCAGCAGAAATTGTCATCTCAGTGCACACTTTACACTTTTCAAACCACTTCTGCTGACCTACAAAGAGGACTTGCCGTTCTGTTTTCATTGCCAACCCCTGCCTAAACTGTCTTCTCCTCCACATTATCCCCTTTGCTGAATCCCTTTTGGGTTTTATTATGTCTTTATTCTACCTCAGAAAGTTTACGGCTATTTTGTAGAGCCTTTAGCATCTCAGCACAGGACAACTTCACAATTAAGGCTTTATTAAGCCATTTAGACAAGTCTCATAGACAAGACAGGAACGTGCATTTCTGGACAGGACAAGAGCTTGCATTTCTTCACCAATCCCCCTTCTCCCTGTTTGTGTGGGAACTCTACTGGCAGGTTTATCTCTTGGTTTCTCATTCCCTCTTTTCCTAAAGGGACTCTAGAATAGGTTGTGAAGGCTAGAAAGCAGCAAGTCAGATTCACTAGATATATGAGGGCAGTATAATGGAATAAAAAGCAAAATGGATGAAAATTTAGCATTTAACAAATGCTTTGGATAGGAATTACAACGTGTTTATAAACAAGTCCGAAGAGAACAGCTCAGCTCCAAGACAGAGCGCAGAATGTCCTATTTTAATGTTTTTCTCTAAAGAAAAAAGGTCCCCTCTATTAACAGAGAGGTTTTCTCAAACAGTATATTCCCCATACAACCCAATCTTGCTGGTTATTCATGCTACCCTAGCCTGAACGGCAAGATGATGCCCGTTAACCTCAGTGCCACACTGGAAGACAACTATAAGCATTTACCTATGAAAGCAGGTTTAACAAGGGCTTGTGTGAAACACAATAGTAAGGGAAATCAAGAGCATGGCAGAACTCATTCACTACTTCTCCATGTTGAGAAACTCCCCTGAACTTGTGGGCACAGCATACCGAAAGCAGGGCTTTTGAGCCTGACTACATAGGTGTTTCACACTGAGAAGTTCCACTGAAAAAGAAAAGGAAAGGAAGGAAAAAAAGCTGGTAATGGACACATTCATGATCCCTCCACACCTTTTGAGTCTATGCCACCCCAAGAGAAGCATCTTCCTTCTTGGGAAGGGCAGAAGGAGAGTCCCCATTTCATGCAGTCTTGCAGTCGTGAATGTACTAAACCAAAATATTTCCCATCAAATCCACAATGTCTGTAATTCTCTTCTGTAATTCTCCCTTTTGAAATCTCTTTCTGGAGGGAGAGGGAGGGGGAAAAGCCCTCTTTTTCTGCTGTCTCCAAGCAAGCTCCAGTCTTCAGCCCCAGATACTTACACTTGCTGTTACGTGAGTGTGTATGATGGTCTCTTCAATAGGGCAGCAAGACTTAGTGCCCGCTTCCCTCCTGGAGGAAGAGAACAACGTACACCACTACGGCACTGACAGGAGATGGTGCTTTTAACTGAAGTAGGAACTGCCTGATCTGCATCTCTGAGCAGGCCAACAGACAAAAAACGGCACTGAAACTTATCTGTAGGATGGGTGGTGGAAGGGTGACTCCAGTGCCGGTCTCATAGTAACCACCAGGACAAAAGTTTCCCCAAAGAAAAGAAAAAGGGAGTTCAATCTGCCTCCTTTCCTTGGCTTCCCTTTTAAATACAAATAAGCTTCCTGAAAAACAACAGGCCTTTTGATGAGGCAATAGCTTTCCTCCGTGTTTTTGTTTGTTTGTTGAAAACACTTTGATTTCACAGGAAGCACTAACAAATGCAACTGGGGATCAACTTAGTTAAAGAACCTTAAAAAGTAACAGGACACACATCTCCTACTTCAGCCACTAAACTGGATTGTCTCACTGGCTCGAGCAAAACTGCTGAATTATTTTCCTAACAAAAGAAAGGCGCTTTTAGGTCCTATAATCTCATTTCAAATCCTTTTACCCACTCCTTACTCTTTTTGGCCTTGAAATTGCAATCCTCTTTCAGGACTAATCTCGGGACTAATTGGTGCCAGCACTCCAGTTTCCCTCCTCGTTTCTTTCCCCTCCCTCTCACATTGTTCAGGTGCTGAAAAGGACGGCGGGCCAGGGTTCAGAGCCCCTATAATGAGCCTGTTCCTACAGAGTAACTGTTAATAATTAGCAGGAAGCATTTTGTCTTTAAATTGCACAGCGTGAGCAGCAAGATTTCACAGAGCCAAAGAATCGCTTCACTGTTGCTCAAGGAGCTCCACAAGTTTGCGGGCGATCTGCAGGCCGGGCACGCGGAGGGCCGGCCGGCGTGCAGGGTGCCGTGCCCGGGCCAAGCCCCGCCAGCCGGGCACGCAGGGCGGCACAGGCAGCGCCGGCGTTACCGGAGCTCCGGCAGCAGCGGGAAGGGGAGGGCAGCAAGGGAGCGCCTTGCACACCTCACCTCCGGCACTGCGGCAATGCCGCACACCAAGGAATGCGTCGACGTGACAGCACCGAGGCGGTGTGGTGAAAGGGCAGCCTTTGTTTAAGAAATATTCCAGAATACAATTCCCTGAAGAATAACAATGAGCAAAGAGGAGATTTAAGAAAGTCTGCTACTTTCAGCTAATGATAGTATTTGCAGGTAGTGCCAAAAAGGAACAATGACTTCTCTTACTGGACTATCAGTGTTGACCATTTCCCAGCCAGACTTGGAAGCAAAATTAGTTTTTCTGTAATTGGAAACTTCAATCTAGCGAGCGCATTAAAACAAAACCACAAAAGCAGCTATTTCCAATGGACGTTTGTTTCCAGCAAACCTAAGGCTAACCTGGAGCTTTGATTCAGGCAAAATAAGCCAAAAGCTTTGAAAGTTTTTCAAGCTGGTAGGACTGCATCACCAAGAGTCCACGTAAAGTTTTGACACTTAGATATTGTACAGTGTCTTCTACTTTCTTGAAGCTGAAGAACAACACAAGAAACTCCATCTGATGACACATACATTGCTTCCATTTTACCCCCAAGGAGTGCTCCAGAGTTTAAATGCAATTGTGACTACATTCACACCCTCACTCAGTACTACATGCCTTTGGGCATCTGCAAGCAGGTATGCTATGAAGAATACGTTAGCATTAAAAAAGGAAAAAGACAACTCGCCTCACCCTCCGGAAAGATCAGCTCTTCTTGTGGAGCATCAGTAAGAGACGGGCTGTCAGGTGCCGAGACTCCTGCGGAAGCCAACACACAAGACGCAAGGTCTCGCTAGATTTAGGGAATCTACTGCTAGTGCAAAGAGGCAACAACAAAGTTGTCTGTGTAAAAAGGCATACTCTCTGGTATGCTCAGCCAGCATCTGACTATCGCTGGAGACAAAAGCACAGTCTTACTGCAAGTACCCTCTAGAAATGGTGTGGGTACACAACAGCCACACAGTAAGAACTTGTCATTTATTTCTGGTCACAGAAATCGATAGCAGGTTTGAACACAGAACTGAAATTACTGATGATTCTTCTTCATTTGCACCATAGCTTTAGATTAGGCAGTGTCTCAGTGGCTTTTGAATTAAGATGGGTAGTAAGTATGCTTAGGTCTGTGCATATTACCATCCTCTGAATGTTAGGTTTCCCCACCACACTAAAGCCACCCACAGTGTGACACCTCGTTGAGGGAATTGTGTTACAGAACATCAGCTGGAACAAGTGCCTTTAAGTTCTCCACCTCTTGAAAATGCAGCTTGCAAACCCTGTGCTCAGGATCCATGGCTTATTTCTGTTTGCCTTTGCGTCACAAATTTCAGACAGAGGACTCTCCTCAGGTCATCCAATTCAGCTTTCTGCCAACAGAAATCTCCTTCCTACAGTCAATTTTCTAGGATTTTATTGAGTCTGCTTTTCAGTACTCTACCAGATGGATTTCAAACCATTTCCTTTAGGAGATTAATTCAGTCTAATAAGTTCATTATTTGCGCCTGGTCAGTGACCAAGGCAAGATAAGCCAGAGTGTGTGTACTTGTTTCCTCACATGCTATTAAAATGGCAAGTTTTCCATCCAAGTGTCAAAGTCTGTTCACAACAGCAATACAACAGAGCCAGAGAGACATCCCTGTGAAAACTGAGCACCTGCGTTCACAGAGGGATACTGCTAACTTGTTTACAGCATCAAAGCAACCTCCCTTTTCTACTTTGCAGCTTGAGAACTGGAAATCAGAAGACAGCAAGAGAAGACCAGTTCCTGTCGTCAGTCCCCTCTTCCCAGGTCAGAGTTCCCAGTTAGCGTTTGCCCGCTTCAGTGCGGTACAAACTCCTGTGGCAGCCCAGGCTGCTCTACCGCAATTGCATTAGAGCATAGGCTGAGAGATGCAGCAGACTGCCGAGCTGTGCCGTGTGAATTACCCTCTCTCACCAAGCTCATGAAGACCAAGGAATCATGAAGTTGAGGTGTAGCACCTCTTTCCCCAACTGCTGCTTTACCCAGCACTGGAAAACTTTTCTATAGCATGTAACTGACTTGAGAATCCAGGTTTGCAAGTCAAGAAAGCTTTAAAGCAGGTTTGTAGCACTCACCTGCCAGAATACACCTGCGTCAACACGAAGCACGATGATGCCTCCATGCTTTTCTGTGCAGAAACTCTGCTTTGAGAGCCAGACACAGCATAATTTTACTAGCACAGCACTGTGTCATCCAACTAGCCTCAGTGAGATTGTGGTTCAATGACATTTTCTATGGTAGGAATACTTTAAGAAAGTCCTCATCCCTCTTTGACAAGACCCTATCCCTTAAAAAAAAAAAAACAACCCACAAATCACCAAGATCCCATTTACAGTGCAGCTACACAAATGTCTTCACTAGCACAACTGAGAGGACAGTTTGCTATTGTACCAGAGCAGCAAGAGCATCTTAAAATGACTTAGCAAAGGAAAACCACAGAAAATACAAAAAGAAGGAAAAAAAACCCCAAACCAAACCAAACCCCACCCCATCCCAAAACCAACACTCTGCTGAGCAACCAGAAGATACTGCTCCCAGAGTTCTCAGGCAGCTGGTTGAGAACCAGTCTGGAGACTGCTGCATGCCACTGTCTTGTGTGGTATGCTTAAAGCCCGAGTATGCTTTTGTTGTCTCAGACTAGCCAAAGGGCAAACATAGTAGCAAATCCAAACAGCTTGTGAAAAAGTTTCCTCCATTAGTTTGGGGGGTTTTAACTGATCAGACGGCATCTCATCCCACTGCACCGAACCGAGGACGGCACATGGGCACAGAAATAGGCAAAAATTAACAGGTTTTTTTGGCAGTGCCACTCAACACGAACTGAACTCCTAAAGCTCTTACTCCATATCATTACAAAATACAGAGCTCATCAATATAATCTTCCCCCTGTTTTCAAAGCAGGGTTTTGATGGTAATATACCCAGGGAGACAGAAGACCAGCTCTAGCACTTCAGCACAAATTTCCATTCTCCTTTTTCCCCCAAATCTGAGCAAGCCTATTTCTACATCTGAAGGCAAAACCAGCAAAATATACTTAATAACCAAAAGATCTACATCACTTTAGCAATATAGCTGACTACGGCTCTTAAACTATCATGGAACAAATGTGTTTTTATAAAGTCTTCCTTTTACATTATGTCATACTTACAAGTAGCAAAATAAAAGCTGGCTACTCCAGAAGCTTTGTTTGTTGTTAATTCCCTTAAGTTTAGAAAATTCTAATGAATTGTTTTATTTTTTTAATCTCATGAGAAAAATGGTTGTCTTCATATTTCATATGCAAAACAGCTAAGGAGAGAACAATTTTTCATCTAGAGAAGGAACTCCAATTAATAGAGATGTTAAATACTTGGGGAGCTGTTACGAATTTTGCCATTGATCAGACAGCTGCCTGGAAAAAAAGTATTTTCAGGAAAGTTACATAACTAAAAATAACCCCACTTCCATTTTGTTTACATTTTTTCTCCATCTGCTAATCTGATTAAACATAAAAATTAATGACACCCAAATAACCCCAAATTTGCTAAATTTACATCTCTCTTTCATATACTTTTACTGGAACCTACATCCTGCACTGCCATTAGTTATGAATTCCCAATGCTGCACGGACATTTTAAAGCATTGCTATATTTTTAATAGCTCAGTCTTCAGTATCTGCATTACTATGCAATTAATTTTTCCAGATGTCACATATTCTGTCTTAAAAAACACCACCACCACACTCACACAGGACTAAGCCCCAGAATTATATACACTTCTAAACACTGAATTTAAAGTGTCAAAAAAGAGTCTATTCTTAGCACGTTAGTTCTTCAAACTAACCCTAGGAAGTTTCCCATCAAGCCTGTAACCTCTGTTGGAACAGAATTTCTTTTGGAAGGATATATAATGGAATCCTGATAAAAATAGTTACAGAAAAAAGCAGTGAGAGGCGTAGCACTCTGCAATATTTATATTATCCAGTCAGACAACACAGAGAACCCATCAGTGAGGTCAAAAACTGCAGTACAGAGAACTGGCAATAGCAGTCAGGTATACAGGGCCATAAGCAACAAACGGAAAAAAACACCAGCTGCATAAAGCTGGACACTGACTACTACCTTGGAAAATGGCAGAATAGTAAACTACAGTTATTCCACTTCCACAAATAAAGTCCATGTAGTACTGATTCTAATACCAAAAATATGTCATACAAGCTAATGAAAAGAAAATTTAACAAGTGCACACATGCTGCAGCAAGCCAAGAAAGAAATACATTTACATTTGTATTAGCAAGACCCATTGGCTGTGCAATCTTGGATGCTTTAAAAGCAGAGCAATGAAAAATTACCATACGTAACTGAAGCATACATGAGCTCACAGAGCGAGTTCTAGCAATTAACAGGAGGAGATTGCCAACAAAGCAGAAGTGAGTCAGGACAAAAAGAAAGGAAAGATCTTTTATAGAACTCTGATCCACACTCCTATCTGAGATGGCCCATCTCTTCAGTCATTCCCCTTTCACAAAGGAAAAAACAATCTTAAAACATGGAGGTGGAAACCATGCTCCTCTGTAAACAGATACACGGGTGTACGTGACAACCCAACCAACTTCACCCTGAGCAGCAGAGCCAGGCTGCACCTTACCAGTGCTCCTCTTCTGGTATCTGCAAGTTATTCATCAACAAAATGAACTTCTCTAATGTGTTTGCTAGTCAAACTGCTTACACAAACCCACTTCAGACTAGTTTTCTCAAGCAATTCTCCTATCACTGTTGCTGTGAGTATTTACTCTTTTGTAATGGAAATAGCTCACCTGCACTAGAACAGTACATTTTGTTTCTAAGCACAAGAGAGCAGCTTCCCTGGCAGCCAGGCTGCCTTTTGACATAAAAAGTGCACTGTATATACATATACCTGTGCACTGAAACCCCCAGAGGTTTGCACACTTATCACTAGAACAACATACAGTCACAGGGGAAAAAAGCCTCGGACTCAAAATGGAGAATCTTATCAGAAGTATAACAACATCAAGGCCACCAAACTGGATGAAACCAACAGGCTTTTTGGTCCCGGGTTTCCATGACCCAGTGCCAGAGATGGAAGTTTCACAGAAAGTGGAAGAGCGGCACAGCACGGTAAATCTGTACCAGAGAGACCGATTTAGAACTCAACATCCCATGAGGTCTAGTATCCTCTTCCAGATGCATGGGCATTAGCCCTGGACATGGTAGTTAAACAAAACTCCACCTTTTGGGGGACTATTGCATAATCCTTAGCCTCAGCATTTTCCTGTGGTAGCAAGTTCCACTAACTAATTTACACACGGTCTACACCTCCCTCCCCCTTTTCTTAACCGGTAGAAAAAAAAAAAAAAAAAAAAAAAAAAAAAAAGGCAAATGCAGCATTTTACAAACAGTTTTATAGTTTAGAAACAGAACACATGCCACCAATGAGCACCCCACACATAAACACTGCCTTTAGGGCCACCTGGAACAGAAAGCAAGCCAACAAGAGAGTTTCTTGAAATCTAAAACACAGCCTCTTAACTCTCATTTATGTTTAGATGTATCAAAATTGCTTGACAGATTTTCTTTAAACAGCTGTGGGGTTCCCAAAATTAAGTCAAAACATCTGTGAAAAAATACAGTATAAATTGATCAAATACAGCCTTCAGAGTTTCATCACAGCTTTACTGAAAAAAACCCAAGAAGTGCAAGTCCTGAGCGCATCTGTTTCGCAAGAGGAAAGAGGAAGGAACATTTTATCAGGCCACTGCAGCATAAAACACATTGGACAAGCAAGGAGCCGTAGCTCTCACCTCCTGTCTTTTTACTTTGGGAGAAACAGGTGAACGTGTGGGGAGGAGAGTCTCTTCCCAGCCATACAGGGGCTTTGCTGAGCATGGAAATTTCTCTGCTAAAGACCTCCCCTCCCAACTCCTCCAGCTTGATTTTTCCAAGTCCAAATTCAAAACCCAAGTGTAAAAAAGTATGAAAAAAAGACTATGCTTTTTTTTCTCTAACTTCAAAATGAGACATTTTAACAGTGTTTAAGGTCTTTCAGTTTTTATTTCTCTGAGCCATGGAAGTTCCTGTGAAAGGAAACAACTCTATAGCAGAATACTTCTATTTTTACAAAAGCCAGTTCCATCAAAATGGGAGGACTACCACTTTCACATGGTAGGATCATACCATCAGAGGACAGATTCACACACATTAAAAACTGGATACAACAGAAATCCAGGTATGACAGTGATGAAGAGTTAAAAAAGCCACAAAAACCACGGTCACTAATCACAACCTGCATGTGGCAACTCCAGCTCTGAGCTGAAGTCTTATGATCTCAGAAGTGAAGTCATCACTCGCAATGATGATGAAAAAGAAAAACAAAAAAAATCACAATTCAATCATTCAAATATTAGCAAACAAAATTATCCCAAAACTTACTTTCTTCAAACAAACAAATTAAAAACCCTGTCTTCTCCAGAAAGCATACCAAACTACACATAGATACTATATTATGAGCATACTGTATATACATGTATCTGTGTGCTGGGATACCATACGTACCCCAGAAAAAGTGTGTTGGCTAATAAAGATTCAAAAAGACTAACCCACTGAAACTTGTTTTCAGCTTTTTATCTGAGAATAAATATTTACTAAAGAAATAGCTTTCAAGGGGAACCGCCTTTCACTTTAAGATTTAGAGCCACTGGCATTGCAGTATGATAGTGGAAAAGCTCTACAGGTTTAAGACCCCTGTGCTTTTTAAAAAATCATTTGCAGAAAAACTGATTGATACTTCGAGAAATACTGGTCAGATACACAGGCAGGGATTACGTGGACACCTAACACAGGTATGAAATGCAACTGCGCTTTTCTTTTAACTATATGTATAAAATAATTGGAAACACTATTGCGACAAGCCTGCCTTAGTACACAGGTGGCCCCTATGACTGGGAGATAAGGAAGCCAGGGAGGATTTTGTTCAGGACAAAGACCAGCTGGTCTGCAAGGTCAGTCCACCTTCCCCTGAAGCTCAAGATCTCCCCACTCGCTGCCAGCTGAGGGTCCATCGTCTAGTTCAGTTTGTTACCTCTGATGGGTAACCCAAGGCCAGATGGGCCACCTCAATCACCTGGAGCCCACCTTGCCAGGATTTTCCACATCACACCATCAGCAGCAAAGAAACGGGACCCTCTTACGTTCTGCTTCTCACTAATGTTGTGCAGAGAAAAGAGGATTGATTCTCACTGGCCATGCTCATCTCCCAGGATGTTTACGGAAAAACAGGTTTTTTTGTGGTACAGCTGTCACCTTCTGTTATGACCTGGGGAGAAGCCAGGTCACTTGCAGCCAGTTCCTCCGGCTCTTGGGCTCAAGTGGACTGTCCCAACATGATGAGAGGCTGCCAAGCAAGTGTGCTTGCCATCTTTCCTTAGCCAAGGCCATTGAACCCATGGGCAGAATTGGCATTCTCAGAAGGATATTACATGTGGAACAAATTGGTTACACAAATATTAGGAGTTTCACATAAACTGCAACAGCTCCATCACACTTTAAACATGTTCTCTATTCCCCAATATATATTCAATGGATGAGAGGTCCACAGAGGCTTTTAAGACAGAGCTGCAATTCTTAGAAATAGTCAATGCACCTTATTTGAGTCTAAACAAGTATCAAATAAATAATTTGAGTTAAACTGACGAATGCCTTACAATCACAAGAGTAACCCTTACAGAAAAGCCACCCCTTCCCTACTGTTTGAAGGATTCTGAAATTATCATAACTTTTTTTACTCATAGAAATTTTATTACTATTATTATGACATTAGAAAAACTGTTCCAAGAATTTCAGTCTTAAAACAGAACTGCAAGTAAGGTGACTTGCCCTGTAAATCTTTCTTACTAAAGGAACCAAAGGAAAGAAGTCCAGTAACTAATAGATAAGTGAAGAAAATCTAAAAGGAAAAAAAAAATAAAAATAAATGTAAAATTTAACTTGAGTTCTGGAAATAAAAAAACCTTTTCTGAATGCAACAGCAGTAACATGTGAGACATCACGGTACTACTTCTCGTTTCCCAAGCTTCATGAGTCTATGTTTTCAAATGCAGAAGTCGGATGACTTCCACTGCTGTGATACTGTGTGATTAACAAACGTGATGCTCATGTCAGCCACTGTTCATCACACAAACACTTGTTCCTGAGTCCTAATTTTCAACTGCAAAAATTTCAGTGAACTGTTATTGAACTGCATTACACAGGCTTCCCCATCCACGCAACTGCTGCAGTTGTAATAGTGATGCAATGGCTACTAATGGGACAAAGGGTGAGGGATGGACCGAACACTGCCAAGTAACCAAAGGAGAGGTGTGCCCCATGCTCTCTGCTTTTTGCTAAACCGCACGGCCTGTGCACCGCGCAATGCAAACCCTAACTGTACAAGAGCACGTCCTGGCGACAGTGAAGAGGAGGGATGAGGAGTTGCAGAAGACCATCTCAGAAGCACAGCATCCACGTGCTTTCAAGTTTCTGCAGTCAACAATTCACAGCTCTATCAATGAGGCTACTGTAATAATTTTCATAGGGAAATACCCACAAGCTAGAGAGGGATTTACAAACAAACTAACAAAATTTTCAAAACACATCCCTAGACTTTCCTTTTCCCATGACCTGAAGTGGAAATATCTGTGGTACCATTCCAAGAGACCTTTGGAATAAAGCTGTATTTATCTACAGAAGGCACAGAGGGGGGAAAAAAAAAAAAAGCCTAAAAAGCCAAGTAACTGGGAAGACTGTTCAACAAATGGGGCTATGAATAATAACAATGGAAAGCAAGGAGCTGGTGTTTGCCTGGCATCCAGAAAAACATGACAGGCTAAGGATGCTGCTTTACAGTTCTTTATCAAAAGTGTGCAAACACACAGCGAAACCAAAGACTCAACCAAATCTTTATGTATTTGGCAAATGGGAAACAAGACATTTGTACCATTTTGGGTGTATGGATGAGAAAGAACTGAAAGCATCTCAGCTGAGAAGGCTCAGAAGTATTTATATAATTTTGAGAGGAATGAAAATGTGATTAGAGGGTTATTTGTATTTCCACCAGCCATTCCTGCTGAGCACAACGGTGCTGCAGAAAGGATGTATGAATTGTTGTGTGAAAGAGGGTGGACTTGTACATTCTGCTCTTCTTTTCCTGTCCAGGATCTGCTGCAACCTTTCCCAATTTATCTCCCTCCCCTCCACCTCCCTCATACTATAATGTACAAGAAAATTCCCTTCAAAAGGTTAAGAGTTGATCTGTTTTGTTTTCTGAAACTATGCTCAATGGGATACTTCCCGTATCACAGCAGTCTACTGGCTAGAGAGCTGATAAGAATATATTAGAAAACAAGTCCTGGACTGGCAAATCCTCAAACATTTATGAACTGATAGCATTACACACATCCACGCAAGCAAAAGTTCTTTTTTCTTTGCTATTCCTACCTGGCATATCGAGTGGAACTGATGTTCTCTAACTTGCCAGAAAACAGAAATAAAGCAGCATAATCCCAAAGTATAGATGCTCTTCAAATCACAACATGTTATGGTGTCAGAGGGCACAATCTGGAAGAACTTGTCTCTGTGATCTCTGAACTACAAAAACCGCGAAACAAAATTCCCCAAATACTCTGCCTTAACACCACACCGAGAGAAGAAAACTCAATTCTGAGTCTATCCAGGAAGTAAAAGATCTAGATCAATCTCGATAAAGGGGTTGCAACATGCACAGAAATTCATATTAGACTGCTCTATGGTCAGCTTCATTTACTACTGAAAGCAAAACAATAATACAGAATTAAATCCGTGTTTCCAGACTGCAGAGGACAACCAATTAGTTTCTTTTCCAAGTCTCTTCTTGCAGGGAGGCACCCTGCAGTGTCTTTCAATGCTTCGAAGTTTTCAGTGAACGGGAAAAGGTTGTTTCACCAGCTTCAAACAGCCACAGAAGACCATTTCTGATCTCAGCTTATAATGTGTGCGGATAAAAAGAGTGCTTATGCATTGTCCAAAACGATAACCTACAACATATTGACTTCGATGCAGGTTTAGCTTCAATAAACAACTGCGACCGGGAGGCGCGGGTGCAGCCAGGGCCCCGCACGGGCGCTGCCTGGGGAGCACCCGCGGCCCCGCCGCCCCTCGCCCTCCTCACGGCGTGGCGGGAGGACTTGTACCGGTGAGATGGAAGCAGAAAGCTAGGACTGAGAGTGCTAAGACTGTGTGTTTTCGGTCTCAAAACAGGTAAATGCAATCTTTTTTAGTTCAAATCCAAATGTAAGCGTGCCCAGGCCACCTCTCCTGCCGTTTACCACAGGTTTTGCAGCGATGGCAGGTCCTGGCAGCTAAAGCTTTTTTCCTGAAATCCAAGTTTCACGAATTTTACATCATGTCTCTATGAATAAATTTCGCAAGTTAGACAGGGGTTCATAATCACAAAGTCCCTTTGTCTTATTCTCTACCTTGGGGTAGAGAGTAAAGAAAAAAAATTTTATCAGAAACAGGTGTCAAAAGACAAGACACTGGAGAAGCGACTAACGTTTAAGGAGCTCATAGCATTTTTAGGGAAGCCACCAGCAGCAGAAGGAAATAGTGCTACAAGACACTAAATTTGGTAAACCAGAAGCCACTCCAGATTTTTCAAATCCCCGACTAGTGAAGTTTCATAAAATGTTTGGTCACTCACACACTTGCAGGCCCTCTGTGATCCAGAGGCCTACCCCCGTACATACGCTTCAGCAAGGGAAGGGGAAAAAGAAAAACCAGATCGCAAAGCCGCGCGCGTTCAAACAAGATACTGTTCTGGACAGTGCCTCTACACAAGAAGCAGAGGTGGTTTTCTGCTGACTTCTTGCGGGGCCTGTTCCCTCCCAGCCGCCGAGGCTGCAGCCCCAGCTCTGCCAAGAGCGGCGGGCACCTCGGACCCCGGCTGCGGGTCGGGCCGACTCTGCGCCCCGACAGCCGGCGTCCCGCTGCACCTGAGTTTCTGCTACACGTTCTCCTGTCGGCTCCAGCCCTGCAAGGCTCAATCCCTCTCTACAGAGGGCAGCCCAGCCAAAATGCAGCGACGCCTGCCAGGAGAGGCAGAGTACTTTTCTGATTAAAGTGCTTTCAAGTGCACGGGAGAACTCCGTGTCCAAAGCCAGGCACAAATCTAGTTCAGGACTAGCTGGCGTCTCAACCCTTCCCAAGGCAGAACGCATCAACCAAGCTCACCCCAGGAGCTGTTGCAATGGGAAGGAGCAAACCAACAAGGAACCCGACACAAAGCCTTTATGAGCAGGCAGGCTGGGGCTATGCAAGAAAGAAACCACTCTTCAGTTTCTATCTCGGGCACATTTGCAATTTCATCAGTTATACAGCAGCTTAGGACAGATGTGTCAACGTTTGCTACTGGTTTAACAAACTACAATTAGCAAAATACACTGGAAAAATTAAAAGCAGTGGAAAAATGCTCCGCAACTCTGTAAAGGGATATAGCCAATGCTCCTAGAAGGTCACCCAAATCTTCAAAAATTCCTTATGCAGCTGTGAAACCAGTAATTTCCACTATTTTATGTTACACTTCCTGGTAGTATTTATCCTGCTGCTGCTGCTGAAAACAATTAAGAACTGGCCTGATGTAACACATTCAGAGGAAAGAAAAATCCATTTCAAGATATCCTCAAAGCACTACCAGGAGAGAAAATTCCACCTACAGTTCAGTTAGAGTCAGAAAACTGGAAATATAAAACATACAGGTGAAGTATCAGGGAACCAACTTAACATAGCCACTTAACAAAGTTTGTGTCTATAAAAATATTTCAAGGTTGCTCTTGCCAATGTAATTGTAAATATTTAAGAAGAAAAACATTAGACTAAAGCAACAATTTTTCCACACCAAGGAGAGTTTTTTCTTTATAATACTGTGTAGCAGTTCACCCTTGAAATTCATCATGGTGACATAATATATGCTTCAATTAGAAGAATGACAGAAAAATCCGGTGGTTTTTGTTTGTCTTGGCATGAGTTTTGGTTTTTTAAGAATACACATCCAATCCAATTAAAATTAAACCATTCACATTGCTGTATTATTCTTCTTAAAGCTTACAGATAATCTTCTTCGCTCTGAACTGCAGTAACAATTCACACAACTGTAGTGTGAAATTCCTTCTTATGTACAAACACTGCAAGGTTGCTTTTTCCCCTGAAACGATGGTCTTCTATACACAGAGCCCAATGCAATCCGAACTTCCCAGTTTGAGTCACATGTCTTATCTCAAATGATACTAGAGTAACACTGACTCAGCCATCCAAATGTGTGGGTTCACATAGCAAAACTCCTTCATAAAAGGTCCTCTCTATTATGTTTATGCAGGATGGTCTAGTGGAGTTGTAAAGCTAAATTATCTGATGTAATTAACTCTGCTCAGAAAGGGAGAATTTGTCTGTTCAGTGACCATCTTGCTTGGGATATTTTTATAATACATTCCTCCACTCTGTGCTCAGTTCATCCCTAAGCTGCTTATGCAGATACTAAACAGAACATGTGATTCATTTGTGTATCCTTATTCTTTTAAAACATCTGATGAAGACAAGCAATACGTCAATTTGCCCCCGTGGAATCGCACCAACTGACCCTTATAAACCCTGTAATTCCTCCGATTAATCCCGTTCCTAGAGGCAGGAGTAATATTGGCAAATTACCTGGTTCCAGACATATTTCATTAATATCAGGTGACATAGTTTCTCTTAGTTGTGGGCTTCAGTTATGTAAGATGGATGGACAGCTAAACCTCTGCCACCCTAGGATTTTTTTCTAGACGTAGTATCTTCACCATCAGAAAAATTTCCCTTGGAATTTGTTACTATGACGATGTATTGCTCTGGAGATCTGACGATGGAGGACTGGATTTACATTTTCTACCTGTTACCGAAGTCTTTGTACACATGAGAAAGCAATCACATACATACAGGATTACTATTTTTCCAAATGCGCAGGGAATGTTCAACTACTTGTGAATATATCAGAAATATATTAGAAAACATTATTTCGCCATATAACTGCCAATGCATATTTAAATTCAACAGTCACCGATGGGCTAGACCAGCCTTGTGTTGATGTTTCGCCAGTCATTAGCAGATGAATAAATACATATTTTGGAAGGCCACGGGAAGATTAAGTTTTATTTGACAGTGGAACTGCTGGAAGATACCCAGCTAAAAATAACAGTGAGACCACCATTTCTTCATACAAAACCCAGCCTCCTTTGAGCCTCTATTTGCAAGGCATTTGCTCCTGCAGCCAGGCAAGCTCTTTGTTTTATGACGCAATCATTACAAGGAAGACTCGAAAGTGCTTGGCAGCGCAAGCAGCTCTGACATCCCATGGTTTCCCGGGAGAGAAAGCTTCCCTTTCAGTTTTGGGACTCACTTGAGGGTGTTTCAGTAGCACCCTCCCTCTGCCTTGCTCAGAAGACAGCTTTGCCATTTGCCCAGCTGCACCTGGGCATCGGCGAAAGCAGAGAGTCTTTCAAAACACTTTCGCAAATCCCACGCTGTTTGGCACGTGCCAGCACACCTCTCCTCTGCCACACATGAAAACAGGGTATGGGGCTCTGGCCACCCACCCCATTAGAAGACGGCAGCGCGACTTTTGCCCAAGGTCTGCGGCTCCGCAGGTATCCTTTGCCGCACGCAGCAAGGGCGGGAGAGCAGCGGGCACACGGCTGTGCCGGATGCAGGGCAGCCGCCCTGGGGAGGGCTCCCTGACGCCCAGCACCCAGCCGGGGCATCTCTACGGGCTCATCCCTGCAAGGACAGCTCGCCCCAGCGCTGCTGCATCGCTTCCTTCAACCGAACCTGGAAAAGCTATCTGTGAGCTCCTGCAGGCAACATCTGCCAGCAAACTGCACAGCGGTTCTGGCAAACCCGACCCATTAAGTCAACAGTCACTTCAAGCATAAAAAACTCGGAGATCCTCCTGTCTTCAACTGTGTACGCTTGGTGGGTTTTTTTTGCTCACGGGGATTAGAAGGGATCAAAATCCCTCCATTTCTATTTCAGATGCGCATTACACTTTTACTTGATATGAGAATCTCTGAATAAATCTGTATGGGCAAAATTAAAATACTCTTAAAAAGGCAACAGAAATGGTAAAGCGAGGCTCTGGAAACAAGCCTTGTTCAAACACACAAATTACAATTTTAATGCCATTATTGAAATTACTTTTCTGTCCTTCTGCAAAGCACAGTAGTGGTAGGATCGCTGGGAGCAGGGGAAAAGTAAAATGTGAACAAAATCCCTTCTAATGGGGGTACTACGGAAAATATTTGTCTCACGCTCCACATGAAACGCAAGACGGAGCGACCCGTGCTGCCGCTGTACCGCTGGTGCTGCGCGGCTTCGGGGAACCCCAAACTCCTGGCACCTCTGGCAGCTGGCCGACCCCAAGTCAGCCGCTCGCTGCAAAACAGGGAAAACAGACCGCAGCGCCTGCAAGCCTCCCGACCTCCGCGGAGCACAAAATCCGGCCCAGGATCCCCATTTTCAAAAAACTTTCGGAGCGGCGGCTGTGGCTGCGCAGGATTGCCCGTTACCACGGCAACGGCGCTGCGCTGAGCCCCAGTGGCCGGTCCTGCTCCTTCCGCCGGGCACCTGCCCGGGATACGTGTTGCCAGGGAGACACCCGCGTTGCTATGGCGACCATCACGCTCATCGGGCGGCGGCCTCTCCCGCGCCAGCCCCGCATCCCCAGCCCCATCCCCATCCTCGCCCCCCCGGCCCTTCCCGCCGCTGCGCCACGCCTCAACACAAATGCTGAAACGGCTCCGGGAAAAAAAAAAAACAACCCAACCCCCCCCGCTCTGAGCCGCCAAGTGACAGACGGTCACTTCTTCGTCCCAGTGACGCTGCTGACCCCTGCTACGGCTGGCTGAAGACACCTTCCTCATTTTGTGGGGTGCGCTACAGCGCTGGCCATGACTGGCATTTCTAAACAGCCACGATGCGCTGCCACGTTTGGAAAAAGTAAAGAAAATTTCTGTATTAGCAGCGAGGAGAGAGCAGGTGTGTCAAAACCCAGTGTTCGCTTCCCCGCCTGGTGGACGGCAGTCGTAGATTATCCCTCTTCCTTCGCTAACTTTAGCTATAAGCAAGGGCCAGATCAGAACCGAACGCAAAACAAATGAAAAAAACCCACCCTGCGCCTATTTCACTGAAGCAAGGCGGAAGAATGGCTATTGCTCTCCCCCGCGCCCCTCTGGGATAACCTCGAGGGCAGGCGCTTGTGCAGGGAGCGCGTAGCTACAACAAAGGCTGTTTGAGTCACCTGGGCGCAGCGCTCACCTGGGCGCCCGACGGCTGCAGAGGTAACGCAGGCCCCACAGCACGCGTAGGGAAAAAACCGAGCCCACCTTCTCTGAGCGAGGGTACTGTGCTTTCACCTACTGCAAAGGGGATGAGCAGACACTTCAGAGCTCTCCGTTTGCTTCTATGTGTTTTAATTTCAGGCGTTCCTCTGCCAAAAGGCTCCGCGGCTCACGCAGGAGCAGGACTGCAAGCTCCGCTCGGGGACTCGCTGCCGCCACGCAGGGGGACGGGCAGGTAAGGCGTCCCGGACGCACGCTGAGCGAGGCCAGGCTGCCGCCAGCGCTCCCGGGCTTTCTTTGCTAGCACATTTCCAAACTGCATCGCTTAATTACATTTAACGTCTTACCCAAGATTCATACGCAACACTGGATGAAAACATTTAGAGTTGTAAAATGCATCTAGTTCTTACCTTTGATATGCCTGAGGAGATGTGGGAGGTGTATTGAACACATGCGAGTATGGGTGATAGGGTGTCTTTTTCAAAGCCTGAATAAGATTTTGTCTATATTCTGGGTCTATACACCACAAGGACCCCTTTCCAATACTCTGCAAAGAAAAAAGAATTAAAAAAAAAAAATCAAATATTTGATCTAATGGCACAGCCTTATTTATTCAGCAGTATTTGTCAGGAAAAGCAGCGGGTTTGGGTTTTTTTGTCTGACAGAAGTGAACATAGTTTGCTTGCCAGAGATTATTGCTCCATTAATAACATATTGCGACTGCATGATTTAAATCACACTTCTGGGGGGAAAAAAGTAAGAATGAATGTTTGGTCGTGTTCCCCCCCCCCCCCCCCCTTGTTACTAGTTAATATGATTTAATAATATCTGGCAATTTCCCCGTCACCCCATACTGGAAAAACAAGAAGCTACAGTTACTGTCAAATGGAAACTTTGAAGAAAAGTAGATTCTTTTTGAAAGTGATTTTCTTTTGCTTTTGCTGTTATACTAACAAGAAACAGGGCTAAAAAGGAGGGGTTTAAACACCCTAGCAACTGTTTTAAAAATAAAAGGACTTAATCCTTCAACCACATGACATCAGTGCCATTATACTACAAGAGGAAATTAATCATCTTTTCTCCCCCAAGGGGAAAAAAAATACCCCAAAAACCCAAAACAAAACAAAAAAGCCCACAGTATAATCAGAGTTTAAACCATTTAAGGGTGTTGTGAAATTGTGATCTGTTAAAACAACAGTTACTGTAATTACCCTTTCTGGAAACACAGAGCAACCCAAGCAGTCAATCTGTAATGCAAAGACTACACTAAAATTCAGTATTTATTCTACAGTTACGAGCAGTGCAATTTCAGTTCTTTTGTCAATCCCATCAGAGGTCAGGGTGCAGATATTTTGAATTGTTTTGTGTGAGTTCTCAAACAAACAGAAAAACAACTTTCCCTCGGCTCCACTATGAAAGCATACAAAATGATAGCTCAGGAGCAGCCTTGGTCTGCTTGAGCATAAGTAAAAACAAACACCAATCCTGATTATTGACTGAACTCCACTGGCAGGATCTCAAGGCATTATGATAAGATTTTTGGTAAATGTTGATGTTTTCTGGAACAGGCAGGGGAGGCCGCACTACTGCCTCCAGCTGCTTTTCAACCCAGGACCATCCCTTTTCTCAACTCCAATTTCCATCAGCGGAGCAAGGCTCTCGGTTTCATGGGTCGAAGAACAAACACACACACACAAAAAATCACACCAAAAGTGGGATATTATTTTCTAAAGCCACAAGGGAGACCAAAACCAGACACTTGTTTCCTTTCAAAAACTTGTCATCTTTGTGGAGCCCTACCAACTCCTAAGCATTCCTCTGCCTCACGGACGGCTTTAGGATACAACGTGCAACGTGCAAAGTGCTTCCAGACTGCCTTCCGAGCTTACAGACTGCAAATCTGCACTAAATTCTCCCCTCAAAAAAAAAAAAAAAAAAAAAAAAAGAAAAATATTCTCCAACGTCACTGGATGGCTGTGTGGGAGCATCTAACAAGCTCACAGCACCGCGTGAGACTTGGCTTGAAAGAAAAGGAGAGGGGCTGGCACAACCCGCAGGAGCTGTGACCGCTTTCTTTCAGAAACAAGCACATCTGCTGGAGGGGATGAAGGAGGAACCATCTTCTGCACGCTGCTCTGGTGGAACCAGGAACATGGGGTCAAGATTCCTCAGGATGGCAGGGTTCAAGCCTGTCTCTCCCCTTGCTTCCCAAGGGCACCCTACCAGAAGGCTAACAGTCTAAGAACAGTCTTAGAAGACTAAGTCTTAGAAGACTTAGTCTAAGAACAGTCTAAGAACAGTCTAAGGGGAGATAAGGGGAGATATCCTCCAGCTCTCGAGGTAAAGCAGGGCCCTTGCATGGCCAAAAAGCCCAAGATTCAAGGGGCTAGAGAGAGAAAGAGAGCAGGCAAGACTCTTGGGCTTTCGCCTCGGTAAAGCACTACAGCAGATGACTGAAAGATCCACTGCTGGTGTCAGTGGTGGAAGCTGTGCACCACACATCTCAAACCAGTTTGCAAAATGGAGACTGTTATGTTTAGCCCTCTTTTAAACATAGGACAATGAGCCAGAGACTTGACATAAGCCTAGTAAGTGACTTTTTAGGCAAAGGACAGAGTCAAAAATAGAATCCAAACCTCTCAAATTCCACTTCCATGCTCCATCCAAGAGCCAGAGCAAGAAGAACATAAAATTTCCTTTTAAGCAAGCAATGTGCAAAACTAGGAACGTTTTTCAGGAGAAAACCTTTGCTGGATTCCTTGCTCCTTACAGCATGGGATAAGCTTAAAAAAAAAAAAGCTACACTTAAATACCATCTACCTTATTTGTACATGCTGGAACACAACATGTTTCCAAACTTCTCTGTTCTTTCATTTACTTCCAAGACAGACTTTTCATCTACCTGGAAGAGATCACCCCCCAAAACCCACCGGAGTTAGTTCAAGTTGAGGGCCTTACAAGACGAAGTCACTACTGAAGAGTAACTTTAAAACCCTTCATTAGCGTTAAGCAAAACTTGTTTGGCTTGCCCATATCCTTGCGAAAGCCAAAAATAATCTCACTGAAAAACAGAAACTCCCTCACACAAAAGGTATTGAGAAGAATTATACTCCTTGTTAAAAGAAAGGGAAGGCAGATTTACTATATTTTCACTGCAACTGAGCTGACTTATAATTTAGCAGCAAAACCAAATGCAATTTAAGGCAAAGCTCTCCAACCATGCAAAGTTCTTTTTTTAAGATAGTTACTTTTGTTTTTCCACAATCACACAAGAGAGTACAAATAAAAAGAACACTGAAGTGTCATCCGGTTAAGAATCCTTCTTGACTGCTGGAGGTGTGAAGAGCTTCGTTAACTGTCTGTTTAGACGTGTCATTAGTCTTCCCATATACAGAGCAATCACGGGAAAGGAAATCATTGGAACTCAGACCCATCGGTTAGTGATTAATTTCCATCTTATGACACTTGGCGTGCTGCTTCACTACCTCCTCCAAGCCAAAAGTCAATAGTGGCTCCAATCAAAAACCAGCGAGGAAGGGGGGGGAAAAAAAAAATATCCCTGGATTACATTTGTCTCCCAGGCAACAAGTGACTGAGGAGTGGATAACAGCCCCCTGATCATCTCGGCACTGGAGTGCTTTCAGACCTCCTGACACGCCGCCGCCTCCTCCCAGGGCCAGGCGCAGCCACCTCCCTCCCTCGCTCCTGCCCACCACAGGTTACTGCTGCTGCATCCGTGTCTAAGGTTATTAAAAAAAAGGGGAGCGTTACTACGAGTCCCCTTCACCTTGTCCAAAAGTAGACTACAGCTGCAGGTAAGCTATTTCAGAGGTACTGATGGGGAGAGAAAGCAACATGTAGAAGTTACCCCGTAAAAGTTTATGACTGATACTTTTTCTTTAGAAAAGATAATCAGGACTTTTTTATGAAGAAATTGTTATGCCTTTTTCTGTCACTTAATATATACGTAGATTGTATCAGGATATTGTGTACTAAATCCCAACTTATTAATGCATTTGCTCTTTCTCATATCTCAAATACATAAATCTGATTCCCTCCCAACAGTTAAAACCAGTGCATTGCCATGAAAAGGTACATGATACACTCGGTGTCCAATTATTTCTTCTCCCAATGGACTGCGTATAAAAGTTTTCAAATCCTACTTTACACAGCCTATTAGGATCCAAACAAAAATGTTTGGGCATCTTTTAGTAGAATTGAAAAAAAGTTTGAAATTTCAAAATAAAAGAATTAAAATGCTGCTTGTCAGCTTTTTCAGTTGTTATAGTTGGGGATAACAGCATTATCCACTATTAAACCTCCTCATTGTAAAGATTTTGCGTCCATATACCTCACAACTCACTGCCTGACGTTACATATCACCTATCATCAGCCAACAGCTCAATTTAAAAAAAAAAAAAAAAAAACAACCAAACAAAAAGCTGTGCATTGAGCACAAGACCAATGGCTGGGAAAAATACATACCCTGTCTACATAAAAATTTGGCAAATGTTTTATTTGAGGAATTTTGTTCCCTGGTTATTTTAGCACAGGCTTGAAATGTGTTAGGAACGCAACTTTTTTCCAGGGTTGTTCTTTTCATTGCCATACAAACAGTCTGCCCAAAATAAAGCTTTGGGAAGAGAGCAGATACAGGAACCGCAAAGCATGCGGGCTCAGAGACATGCTGGCAATTTCAAATTGTACCTTCCAGAGCTCCGCTTACACGTTCGGGACTGTGCTGAAACCAGGGAGGAGCAGCTCCAGGTGCCCACATCTCTCGCAGCAGCATCACCACCAAGAGGGTCCCTAAGGGAATAGACCCCTAAGGGAACATTCCCCAAAAGGGATGTAGTGGATGCAGGGGTCTGAGCTGCTGCTGCTGCTGCTTCCCTGCCCTCTTGCATGTGCCTGGCCCTTCTTCCACAAGCCCATTTCAGTCATTCTCCTTGAAGAAAACTATTTTGCTGGCACAATTTTATGTCATTCAAACTCATTAAGCTGGCTCACATGAAGGGTCTAATGAGCACCCAGTGCTGTGGCAAAGCAGCACGGATGCGGGGAGCCAGGGAGGGGAACAGGAGCTCTCCTCTGCAGCAGCAGCCATGTTGACACCCCAATGCATCTCTTAGAACAGCACACGGAGAAAGGAAAACCAGGACTCTGGCTGGACACACAGCAGCTCAGAAGAGGAACGAGAAAAACGGCGTGACAGAGAGCAGGCATACAGGGGAGAGCTGGGTGAGCTGGCAGCAAGGCTGGCAGACCTGGCCCTGAAGGAAAGACCAGGAGAGCCGCGTAGCTGAGACCAGAGACACTGAGATGCTGGGCACGGATCCATGGGGGCCGGGGAAGCCAGGTAGGCTGGGAGGAGAGGAACTGAAACAAGAAAGCCACGAGTGTGTGAGTGACCGAACAGCTCTGCACAGGCACCTAGGCTATGCCAGCAAGCTGAGAATTATTAAACTGAACTGTTTGAGTTAGGGACCTTGCTACTTTAAACGAGCAAACAAAACCAAAACCAAGCCAACAACTCCCCACTGAGTAGATCTGTCCTTTTTCTTCTCCACCACCAAAGCAGGAGGGGATGAGTGGCCATGGCTAGAGTCTCCTGAACACAAACTGTCAGCAATATGAATTAGGCATAGGGCAGCTACCCAGGTTGAAGGGGTGTAGAGGTACAACTGTCTTTGAGAACTATGCCATGTTGGTTACAGGGGTGCTTCAGGAACTGTAAAAACAAGCAGAAGTACCCTATTACTTGAAAAAAAAGGACATTTCCAACTGGTATCTGCAGTCCCAAGCTATCAAATCTTGAAATCACACCACTGTGACTTATCAGTCCCTGCCTAGCTCAGTGTAAGTTGTTGCAGTCGTTAACACAGGACCTGCGAATAACACTAATGACACTTTCTGCAGTGATGAGGAACCTTTTGGTGTCAGTATTCACCATTACTGATCTAAGGGTTTGCTCTCAGCATGGATGAAACCTACTACTGTTAGAGCAAATGACCTCTTTGCAAGTAATAGTGGAGAGATTACTGGGTAGCAAAGGTTCTTACTCTAAAGAAATATTTATCCTGAGCTCCTTGTGCCCAGTTACCTTGCAACAGCAGCCTTGAAGCAAACCCTTCACACAGATTTGCCAACAAGTTTATCCATGGAAATGCTGTACAGCTTCTGTAGGTGTCCAAGTATGCCATGAGAGCACAGAAGCGTTTCTCCAGGATCAAGCTTTAGCGAACCAGTTTTTGAAATGCAAATTTCAAAAAAAGAACTGGTTGATAGAAATACCCATGATGTCATCACAGAATTTACAACTGCTTGAGTAACTACAGCCAGGACCAGAATCTGAAAAAATAATCATTTTAGACCAGAATAGGTTTCTGTGTATAAGGTATGAGAGAGAACAACAAACCCCCAAAGAGCACCCCACAAGTAAAGCCACAGGCAGAGGTCCTATTGGCCTTGTCTGCCTACCCCAACTAGAGCAAAAAAACAGTGGATAACACCTCACATCAACAGCTGCAAGAGAGCACAGGAGTGACTGCATGGACAGTTCAGGTTTTTGCAAATGAAGGCGTTTGTGGGCTTTTAAGCAATTTTTTACCTCAGCACTCCCCGTACAGAGAAGTCAGAAAAGTCTTCTAGTGTGTGACCTAGACAGCCCGCAAGCCCAAGCTGCTGCCAAAGACTACCAACCCAAGGCATGCCCTCAGAGCCCAGACTCCTGATCCCACAAGGAGCACTCCAACACCAGGTCTGGAACGATTCTCTATCGTTATTTCAGTCACAGTAACCCACTGCTGGATGACACCATGGGCACAGCTGGTCCATTGCTCCTCCTCTATCTCCTCCACTGCTCCTCCAGCCCACCAGCACCACACTCTCTGTCCATTAGTACGGGTACGCTCGCACTGCCTACAGCCTGCAGTGGATCTGCTACACCACACTAGCTTCCCACTGCTCTCTTCATAAAATGACTCCTCCAACAGGCTCAGGAGGTGTTGCATTATGTCACCCAACTCTGAGAGTCACATGTAGCCTGTTAAATATCTCCTCATTAAGTTTATATGCAAACCACCCTATAAAGCTATTAGGCTGCCATATGGAAATCCTGCAAGCAACTGAAGAAAACAGTGTCGTTAACTGCCCTTAAACAATGCCTGGCTCCCATATAAAGTAGTAGTATGTTGTTTCATGCTAGTGCCTAGCAACGGCAGACATCGCCCAAAGCCTCCCCAGGCAAGGTGAAGTTCGGGCGCTGAAGAAGAGAGGTTGTGACACTGCTAGGGAGGAACAAAGTGCGAGGTCAAACAGACACAGGGAGACTGGGCTGGGAAGGCAGGAGAGCCCAGAAGACAAGCCTGTCAGCATGACGGGCCATCACACGGCATACTTGAGGGAGATTAGGTAGCAAGTAGCATTAGTAATGCCGTTTCAGCCTGCAGAATTCCCGTGTATGCATGGAAAGTGTAATTATCCCCACTCTATTGAAAAGAAAATTGAGGAGACACAGAAACAAAAGAATAAAAAAAGAAGTTAAGTGCTCAAGGTCACCTATAAAGTCAGTGGCAAAAGAAAAAAGAAAAAAAAAAAAATCCCAGAGACTCCAGACAGATAGCCCATTTAGCAGGATGTACTAACTTCATGTCTGAGGGGCACTCATTTAAATACCCACTGGTCATCCGATACTCTTCACATTATCTAGATTATAAAACTGGAAAAAAAATACAAATTGCCCTTTCTTACAAATATATAGTTATGTCGTAGATGAAAACCTAATGACAATTTTAAAACACAACCCTTCACCCCACAGATATTCAAAAAATTATCCAACACTTATATCTGTGCTAAAGGTTTGCAGGTCATTTTTTGCCTACTACTGTATTAATGATGAAATAAGCCAGTGAGTGGATTTCCAGGGGAAGGGGTTAATAGCTAGGAGAGACGGGTGGGAGGGAGTAGGTTGCACTAAATCCATTAGCAGTGACAAATAAAAATAGAAATAGGGAAGACCTGACAAAAGCTAATGGATTTGCACTAGTTTCCCCTATAACTGTTTATTTAATATAGGGTTTTTCCTTGCTTAGTATTCAATATTGGTTCGCACGATGAATTGACAGGGAAAAACAGCCACTTTGATAAACGGCTTAAGAGGCTGCCTGGATGTGGGGTTTCCAAGTGTCCCTGGGCTCTTTAGGGAAACGAAGCGGTGCTCCATCCTGAGCCCTGCTCTGCAGCCTCAACAGATCCCCGTCACCTGCAGCAGGCACACGCTGAAGAAAAACCATCTTCCTGCAACAGAGGCCTCAGTGTTACCGCACATCTATAAACACACAAATTATTTCTGCCACTTACATACACATACTCTACTCTGCCTGTGTCCCATTTCTACACTAAGTTCAGAGATACTTATTTTTTACTGACATTTCTCTTTCCCTCTTCTCTTTCTGGTGGCCGAATGAAACCCCAAGCAAAACAAAGCACCCCCCTCATGCTGCAAACATCCTCCAAAACAAGGCAGCTTCTTGACTGCATTTAAACCTTCACCTTGCTCACACGGCACAAATCAGCACAAACTCGCCAGGGCAGGGCCTGACTTCAGAGGCCTCAACAGACCAAATGTCACAAGCCCAAACCTCACGGATGCCGAAAAACCCGGGACTTCACTGCGATTCGGTACCTTTGCAAGCAGCCTACGCCAGTCCACCTTCCTCCCAAATGCTAGGTACTGTCACAAGGCTCCGGAGAAACGCCTCCTAAATTAGCCGGTAAGATCAACAGCTGTGCAATGAAGGCGAACCAGGGCAGGACCAGTTTAGCTCCAGGAGCAAACCGGCCTCCTGCAGGGAGGTCAAAGCCCAGCCGCTCCAGCAAGCACACTCCCTCTTAGACACCGGGCACCCTGGTGAGACCAAAACTGCAGCGCCTGCGGGAGAGGGCTTTGCTCACCTGCTGGGATTTGGCATCTTGTTTTTACTGTAATACAAAAACAACCAAGCAAGAAATCCCACCTGAGAGCCGCACCACTGAGACCCACACGGGGCCAGACAGGGAGCAGCAAGCCCCCGCCGGGCCCGGCTGCGGAGGAAGAGCATTACCACCTTCGGCACTAACCTCTTCCCGCGTCTTCTGGAGAGCTGGCCATAGCCCTTCCCAGGCGAGGCAGAAACATACCTCGAGTGCACCAACGCCTTCCAGCGCAGGGAGGCCCTGACCTCAAGACTGCAAGGGAATTACACACCCGGGCAGCGACATGGAGCGCGCTGCTAAGCCGCCTGCCTGCCTCCACCCCCTACCAGATCGCAGGTCGCTAAAAAGCACCCTCTCCCGATCCTCGCTGTAACTTTGGCCTCCTCCGGCAGCGGCCCCGCAGCCCACCTGTACACGAGAGCATACAGGCCCTTCCCGCCGCAGCTGGCGAGCTGCCCCAGCCCGCCGGCGGCAGGAGGCAGCCGGGGCTACGGCGTTACTGCAAGCGCAAACAGAAGACGCCGCGGCGCGTGGGCCAAGCGCAGCGTGTCCTCCCACCCTGGCCGCGCAGGCAGCAAGCCCAGTCCCCTCGCCCGCCCCGCAGGCCTACGGCACCAGCCCGCACCCAGCCCAAGGGGATGAGCATCCTACCGGCAAAGGTCGGGGAGGGGTAGGCAGGTGAGAAACTGTCCCCCGCAGAAGGATGCGGTGGCAGGGGGAGAAAGCAAGCTACGTTGCCGGGTCGCATCCAAGTCATCCTCAAGGTGGAGTAAGTCAAAAGGAACAATATGGGAACTTCTCATTGTGAGAGCAATTAATTCAGATGTGCTTACATTTCCTCCTGTTTTTATTTTAAGTCTGCTGTAAAAACAGTAAGAAGAAATGAAGTTGCTTAGCCTTCAAAGTTTTATTCACAGTCAGATTCATTAAAACTGCAAGAAGACTCCCCCTACTTTTTTTCCACACAGCATCTCAGAAATAGATTTGACAATTACAGTTTATTTTTTGTGGCCTTGGGTTTTTTAGGTGCCTGTATTTTTACAAGCATGGCTACATGGGTTGCAACTGGTAAAACACTAAAAGCAGCAGATGCAACAAAGCTTGGCATGAGGAACTTCTCCAGCATGAGCCACTCAATCAGGCACATTTTAGAGTGGATAATTAATACTGCATTTCAGCTTCCCTGAGCACCTCCACCAGTAAAACAGATTTGAAAGTATGCACATAGTTTATTAAACACGGCAAAGTGATTACATTAGAGAAATAAGATGTAGACTCACTGGTGTGCATGGATTTGAAGCAAAAAAATGAATATTTATATCTAGATTTTTTCCAAGGAAGCTAGCAAGAATAGGATTCACAGGTTTATTCATGTTACTTCCCAGGCAGACTAGTTCTGCATTAGCAGAGCGTTAATCAAAGTCTAAATACTTAAGGATCCTGACTCAATATAGATTATTCCTCTGTTTAAAGTCCACTTCATTTTTCCAGATGCAATTCCAAATCCCACAGTGATTTTGCTATTTCATACAAAAAGCAAAGGAAAAGCAGGTTTCCTCAAATTCACAGAAGAGAATTGAGAGGCACGTGACGGAGGCAGCAGCAGAGAGCCAGCCTGCAAACTTACTGAAACAAACCCAACAGAAATAGAAATGTCACTCTTCAGGGGGCTCTTTCGGCTAAGCTGGTAGCAAACAGGATGTGAGCATCAGTCAGTGTGTGCAAGAGAAGAGGTTATTCAGAATAGCAAGTTCAGGCACAGACCAGGTCTTTTACCGGGTAAGGAAAGAGTGGGAGGAAGGCGGGGGGGGGGGAGACTTCAACCCACACATTGCAGCCCTGCCTACTTGGGTTTTCCCTGGTCTCTTTTTAACTGAATTATCTCACAAGCAGTTGTTTCAAGGGTGATGTTCACAGGCAGCCCCCATGAAATAGGGCTGCACGGGAAGCCTGCGCGTGCTTCAGCTGTGCCAGGAGGCGGACGAGGAGAAACGACAGGCTCTTCGGGAAAATGAGACCGTGGACAACCTCAGCAGTGCCAGCAGCCCTGAAAAGAGGGACTGGGGCACTTGTCAAAAGACACACCGTCCACAGAAACTTAGGATTACTGCTTGGTTTGAACATGAAAACAAGAAGAAAAACAGAGTTTGGAGCAGGGAAGGGAAAAAAGAGAAGATAAGACTGTTTGCTGGAGTTGAGAAACTTCTGGAAATTAGAAAAACTGTACCAACTTCTACATTGGGCTAACTCACCATCTTCATCCTCCCACTCCTCGGTGTTTACTAGCAAGCTATTACTCATTCTGATCATTGTATACAAAAAGGCTGCTGATCAATATTGCACAAGGGTGATTAGTGCTCAGTGATTAAACATCAGTGTATGAATTTATCTGACTTAACATGCCTGAAGTGGAAGGAAACAGGAAGAAACAATTTCTGAGCAGACTCCAGTAATGAAAATTGACAACTTGCCCAACATCAGATGTTGATGTTGTGAAGAGTTCAGAAGTAACAAGGAGAAGAGGTATTATATTCTCAGAAGGACAGAAAATTGTTTTCCTCCAAATTATTCATGATCAAATATGCCTTTGAACAGATCTACCATCTAAAGGAAAAGAAAATCTCATTTAAGGATGCCGAAGCACGGCTATCTTGATGACACAGGTGTCACACAAACAGGCCTGCTGCGACCTGAGTCACTGCTCCAGGTCTCCTGTGATCTTTTTCTCTATCGGTTTCACACAGGAAGCCTTCATATTTGACACACCAAAAATAGCAGATGGTTTACATATGAAAATCTTGCTTCAAAAAAGGTTGCAACTTTTTTCTTTTCCGAAATGCAAATGCACTTTCAGCACAGTGCAACGATGATTTAAAGCACTTGCCCGTGCCACGCGTTCCTCAGGCAGACGTTTATGAACGGTTCCATTTCTAGATGATGCAAGTAAGAAAAGAGAGAATGAAGAGGGGAAAAAACCACAAAAAAAGCAATCAGAAATTAATACCTGAATGTGAAAAGCAACCGAAAATAACGTACAAACTCCCTTACAGAGAAAAATGTGTAGCTAGAAAATGAGGTCCAAACTGCTGAAGGCCCTGTCCAAAGACTGAGCAAAAAGGAAGGGGCACCTTATAACTGACTCCACTCATCCTACTGATGATGAAAAACTTTGAGAGCAGCGATCTTACCTTTCAGAGCTACATAATGTACCAAATCCTGCTGAAAAACAGTAACCAGCCCTTGAACATGCTGGTGGTTGTGAAAATCCACCATCGCTTGCCCCACAAAAGGAAGACAGATATACCAGCTCCAAAGCGCCAAAGGGTCCTTCTTCTTTTCATAGTCGCACCCAGTGACCACAAATGCTGACATCTGCACTGTACAGAAGAGGATTTCTGTAATCGCTGTGTCTTCCTTGCAGAAGACTTTCCAGGGCAATACTAAACACACCACCACCACAAGAGTTTGAAAGAAACTTGACAGATTACAGCTTTATCGTAACCTCCAGAATCTGGCTTTAATATTGCCGATTCGTAGCATTTTTAGCATGTTGGAATTCTAGGTGTTTCTATTGGAAAGTCATGAGATGGTGCAAAATCACGGGCGGGCGAGGGGAACAAACCAAAATGTTTCCAGCTGTCTTCACTTCTGTAAAAGAGCCTGTAAAAGATCTTAACGGCTCTAAAGTAAGGCATACATCCCCTCCCCCATTATTTTAAATGACAACATAATTTTTAAGCCAATTTCATAACTTCTAAGGCCAAAATCTCCATATAAATAGCCCCCCTCCCCATCCTTATCATATCCATCCATATTATTACACACACACCCCCCCAGATGCAAACATTACATGGTCTAACTTAAAAGTCACGCAACACAAACACAGAGAATTTATTTGGGCAATTACAGAATTCCCTCCCTTTCCAAACAAAAGCATGTCTCTGTACACAGTGCGAGAAGGCTGAGGCTACACGTGGCATGGATTAAAGAGCCAGCTCTGGAACTGGTTTATTTTTTAGCCTGATACCAAACAACAGGAATCGACAGACAGTCAAAACAGGAAAAAACCAAGAGTTTCCTGATGAAGCAAATTCTTCCCCTTTTTAATGCACATCTAAATTAAAGATTCAGACTGCAAATCCAACAACAAGTTTGTGAATCCTTTTTATAAATTGGGAGGGAAATAAATCTAAGTTGATGTGGCACACAAGTGGATAATCCTACCATAATTAAGACATGGACTCTTGTCCCGTCAGCTCAGGCCCAGCCAAATCCATTTTTGGCATACTAGACACTGGAGGGTGAGTGGGACTCGAGTGCTGGTGAAGGAGCAGATGGTAATTAGCAAAAGCGGTTAGATCATAAGCATGTTTACTTTGAAACTAAAATAATGCAAGTATTTTAGCCGGGGGGGAGAACATTTTCCTATTTTTTTCCTAGTCAGCAGAAAAACAGGATGGGAAAGCAAGATTTTTCCGACAATACTATAAATTAAAATTAAAGCTTTCTAAATGAAAATTTTATATTTCTTCTCAAACAAGAATGACAGAAAAGCTTGTCTCTTAATAGAAAAGGTCATAATTACATTTCTGCTTTTCCAAATTCAAAACTACTCAGCACTAAAAGCCAACAGCAAATGACACATGAAAGTGGACTTGCTAAGCCAAGAACAGGGAACTTTATTCCTCCTAACAAAAGCAGCATTGCCCAAAAGGCAGTGATGTCTTACAGGTGTTTTAGCAAAACCTGAAAGTACAAAAAATTAGTCAAAGTGGAGGTGTTTTACTGAATTTTAAGTGCTGGCTTATTTTGGAAAAAACAAGAGAGACTGTTCAGGTTAGTTAGACTCTTAATTCAGAGTGATCTGTTTAGACTAACTGGTAACCAGTTGTGGCAACAGAACATGCCTGTCCTAAGGAAATTTTGCAGAGACGTACCACTATGGCAGCATCTTGTCTTCCTAGTGCAGAGATGCAAGTAGATAGAAAGCTTTGTCTGACAACCCAAATCCATACTACTTTTTGCTCCCATTTTACCTTAAAAGTGTTTGGATGATCTAAAAACCAATGTGACTATGCAATGCTTTTTTTTATATAAAATGTATTTGTATACACACACATATACAGATAGAGAGCTACAAAAATAAATTAAGCAGAAAAGGAGGTACAGCCTGAACAATAAAATCCCATTTGTCTCAATAGCTGGGAGCTAGCACTGTCCTGAGTCTTCTGTGCAATTTGTCTCCATGACAGCTTCTTTCCTCTTTCTCTGCCGTGCAGCCAAAAGTCTAGAAAGTATTAGAACTTGATATAAAATTCTAAAAACCAAATCTACCCTCTTTTACAACAGCAAGGTTTGTATATTTAACCCTGAGCACCAAGGAGGAAAACATTAATCTTCAGAGAAGGGGGGTAAGAGGGAGAAAATCCAAATAGATTAGTGCAATGAGGTAATTATGTAACAATAAATGCGTTACTTGCCAAAACAGGAAAAAACATTCTGACTGCTTCAAAACAAACCACGCAATGCTAAAAGCGCCAGCATTTGTCTGATTCCCAGCCATCTCGGCCACATCCTGACTCTCCAGCTTCCCATCTCTCCCAGCTCAAGACTGAAAACCTGCATTTCCCATGACACCATGCATTTCTTCCTACCTTAGCTACATGGGCAAGCCAACGAATCGCTTACACCATTCATCTACAGCTCCTTAGTCCTAAGGTACTTCAGGAAGGGTGGAATTATGTAAGAATCATATCATTATTTCCAGTTAAATTTATAAATAAATATGATCTCTGAAGGGGATTCCTGCAGAACTAAGTACCTTTTGACCCAGGAGCTCTGTACCATTTTCTCTCAAAGTCTAAGTGTAATTGTAGCTCCATCTGAGCTGGCAGCGTGCAGTTCTTAAAAGTCGTCAAACATTCCTCTCCAAAAGCCTTCAAAGTGCTTCCAGGAGCAGTGAGGATGTCTGCAAGTGCAGTGCTTCTGTGTTACTCTAGCGCTGGAGAAGGCTGCATGCAGACAGCCAGCGCAAGGCAGTGGTACTAAGGAGAATCTTGCAAACACGGCTTTACCTGCATGGCAAGGACTTTATTCCTAAAGATGAACTATGCAAGAACTACTTAGTTCTATCCAACAATTTCAAGAACACAGATCTAACTGCAGAACTGCTACATTTATTAACATCCTGTATCACTTAACTTTAACATTGATGTTTAGTCCCCCTCCCCCTAATCTAAAACCAGAGCATTTCATGAACAATCTCCCTATTTTCACTGAAACACACATAACCTAAGGAGAGGTGTATTCCCACTCTCCACCCTAAAGGGTGAGGAAAAGAGATAAAAATATGTAAATGAAAGTTTGAGATAAGGTATCCATGTACCCAACCCTAGTCTTGCATTAACCCCTGCAGCCCCTGCAACTTGCACTGTAGACATTTTTTTCCAACTGTAAACTCAGAAAAACATTTACAATAGTTGCCTCAACTCAGTGAGTACCCTCCCACGGTAGGCAGCCACGGGATCTCATAAATATAGCTCTGGAGCAGAGCCTAATTTTCTGCTCATAGTTTGAATGAGTGTGAATTCAACATTCAACTAGATTCTCTTATGCAAAATCCCATCAATGTTTCTGCTCCATGTACTGCCACAGACACTTTTCCATGCCATTCCCCATACAGAAGCCCGTTCATTCCTCTGCTTACCAACAGTCGTCTTTCAGCAAGTTACACCAGCATTTCAAAATCCTGATAGTACTCAGCTAGTGGTAAATTGCTTCCGTTCACTGCTGCAATGAAATACAGCAATTCAGCATGCCATAGATAGTGTTTGGGTATCTTAAGTCACTCACTGTCTGAGGGCAGCAATTTGGTTTCTTTTCTACTACAGCAAGGAAAAACCCACTCACATTTAAGATCCCTGGAATGAGTCCTCACAAATTCATACATCAGTTCCCAGGACAAAGTTTACGTAACACCCAGAACAGAATTTGAAGAACATAACTAACGAATTAAAATGTACTGTCTCAAAAATTACTATTATGGATAACTGAGGAAGATCCAGAGGCATCATTTACGACCACAACTGCTACTTTCCACAGCTCTCGGTCCCAATTCTGACGTTGTTTACTCAAGAGTAAATCAAAAGCAGCTCTTCTGCTGTCCAAACTGGTGGGAGAACAGAAGAAAACAAGTAACGTTCCAGCCTAAGAAGGGCCAATAGTGACCTACCAAAAATTCAGAAGGAAAAAAAAATTATGCCAAACTAGGAAGGTCACTCCCCTTCTTCCTCCCTAACTGTTGCTTATCCTACATGACCTCTATCACTGATGAGTCTGACACCACTTACAGCTATTAGAAATTTAGGACTTCATGGAAGCCAGCTGAGTTGCCAGTAAGTATATAAACCTTGTCAGCATCCAAACCTATAAACGTGCTTATTCTCCAGAAAAGAACCATTGCAATAATCTGCACTAAATGACCAGACACGGCAGCAATGATGAGCACAATGTGGGTGCAGTATCTCAACTACCGGACATCTCACCAGCTCCAGCCGCTTGATCAGGAAGATCTCACGGCAGGCTAAGAGGAATCACAGACACGATGGCATGGCAGAGCAGAGGCACTCTGCACTCCCTTGTGTCATTAGAGGTGAGAATTGCTGTGAGCTTCAGCCGCGGACACTAATTTTGCTCAAAGGGAAAAAACATCTCAGGAAGCTCTTGCTAAAAGCAGCACAGCTGAGGAAGGTGTTCCCCGCCCTCAGCTAACAAGGCCAGCTCGTCCTAGGCCAGCCAGACCCTGCGGAACTGCGAGTGTCCCAGTAGCCACCCACAGGGCCACTGTCCAACAGCAACAACATCTCTGCTCCTTCAGAAGAGACACCTTCTTCTCCACAATTAAATAAAACGTACGGTACTACCTCTGTGCCTGAATTCTTCCAAACCAGAGAAAACACACACAGGAATTAAGTCAGAAAAACTAACATACAAGACTGATATAAGCATTCGAGCAGATGTACAGGATCCATTTTACCTTTAAAGATGTCAGAGTGCAAGCATCAAGGACGGGGACTCATAAGCACACTTGAATGGACTGCCTGTGCTTCTCTGCTGCTTGTCAATTAAGCACTGCCAGACAATCAATTTTGACACCTCCTCTCTCCCCCAGCCCACCTGTATGTAATAACTTCCCAGCTCTGGAGCTGAGCGGATACCCTGCTTTTGGCCAGCTCTGAGACACGGGAGCAGGTGGGGAATGGCTGGGAGAGGGACTGAAACTAAATGGGAATTAGACTGAATGACAGTATGTTAGGAAGCAAAATTGAACAGTTTTTTCCTTGCGACCAAAACTTAAATACTGAATCATAACAAGCCAGTTGCTACTACTGAAGAAAGCAAAACCTCATTGTTTTTAAACTACTTAATAACAAACTGACTTAAACCAGAAGTACCAGAAAACCAGCAAGATTCATATGCGTCTCATTAAAGCAAACTTTCTTCACTGTCCTCCTTTACCTAGAAGACAGGAAACTTGACTTACACTGGTTCAAAATACCAGATTTTGAATCAAAATATAAAAGCAAACACTTAAAGAGAGACAAATCTTTATTAGCTTAAAAAAATACATGTAAGCATGAAGCACAGTCTTTCCCTAGATGCTTACTGAGCAAAACTTAACCAGAGGCAGCCATGTGGATTTTTTTTTTAAGCAAATTTGTGTTCACAAGATTAACTGCATCATATATTGCTTTGTAATAGCTACATACCATGCTTGCACCACAACCTCATGTAGCGATGGTCTGCCTGGTCTTGAAATGACAGAAGTCAATTACTTGTATATGCTAAGGCACCACTGACCAACATACAAATACTAACAAACTAAATTAAAACTAGAGTCACGCTGGGTCCCTTTTTCATAAGGATTCCAGCTTGCGTTACCCTGGACCATTCTATTTGTCCTAACTAGATTTATGATGAAGATACAGGAATTAGCTGAAAATAACACAGAAGGAGCAGGTATGAGCAGCCTGGACACTGCCTCTCGGACCCCACCGGGCCAGTCGTTTGAATGACCTTACCAGGAACGGGGAGCTGCTGCAGGAATGAGCCAAGGTTTCACCTGCCTGGGTCAGCGAGTGGGACGCAGCAACTGCCTGAAACCAGAGCAAGGAAAGGAAGCTTCTCCAGCAACTCAAAGGCTACTTCAGGCTGTCCAAAGAGTATTTTCATCTACTCAATTATTTTCAACTGCTCAATTACAATCAAGTCTTTTAAATGCTTTTTCATGAGGTCTTCACCCAGGAAGAGAAGTCACGCAGCACAATTTACTGCGCTCTTTCGGCCAACATAAAACACTTCCCTTTTAGGAAAGTAAGGAGGAAGTCTAAGGGACACACATTTTGTAATTAAAATGGATTCTTTGACGTTTTGTTGAAGAATCGAAGTGCGAGACAGAAGGGCGCGTGCTTGGCCAGACCAGCAGGTCCAGTTCATCTCTGCTGTTCAGCCACAACCGGAGGCAGCGCAGCCGCCATCCTGGGCCTGGTGCTCAGGGGCACACAGGAGTTTCACGGGGACCCCCCACGGGCCAGCGTTCCTTACTGGACATGTAAAGCGCGCCTGTGCACGTATGTACTCCAGCCCCATCATCAGCGAGGCCACCTGTGCTCAAACCAGACGGCAGCCCCAGGATCTGTGCTTCATTTGCTGGCAGTGACAACGGCAGTACGCTCGCTCTCCGAGAATTAGGAAGAAACCTAGGTGGTGATGGGGACGTAGAGACAGCTGCACAGAAAAGCCTGAAAATTGATTTTATGGACATCCTTCCCTCTTGCATAATAGCTTTTCAAAGGATCCACAGCACAGCTCCTCTCAGAGCCACAGCTACTGCCACTGTTAAAACCTTTGGGCAACAGGAAGAAAAAAACCTTGCGAAGCTGACAAAATATACGTGCGTGGGTGCACACGCACCCTCGTACAGTTTTCTTAGGACCATTTCATCCATGTCGTATGGGCCCGATCCAGCAGCAAGCGCGTATCTGACTGAACATACACACAGCCCCCGTGCTTCCAGCGTGACCGGTGCTCTTGAAGGTAAGAGCACTCCCCGCCTTCTCCCACTGCC
Organism: Pelecanus crispus; assembly: GCF_030463565.1. Taxonomy (NCBI): domain Eukaryota; kingdom Metazoa; phylum Chordata; class Aves; order Pelecaniformes; family Pelecanidae; genus Pelecanus; species Pelecanus crispus. The sequence continues at coordinate 54,457,325 of NC_134648.1, forward strand.
GCCTTCTCCCGCTGCCGCCAGGTCAGCTCTGAGCCGGCTGAACGCCGTGGGCACGCTTTCACGCCAGATTAAACAGAGCTGAGCCCACGGCCTGTGCTGACACTGGTGCTCCTCCGACCACAGTGACCATGAGCTAAGCAGGGAGCTGAAAGTGAATCCAACGAAATTCACCCACTGAAAAATAACCCAAACAAAAATAAACACACATAGTTTTCAGCCTGCTCATTGTGTGATGACATGAGTGCCAGTATGAGCTCAAGAGGGGCTGGCAATACAGCCCCGGATGGGTTCAATCCCCCAGCAAAGGCAACAGGTGGCCAGGTTGGGCAGGGGCCATGACTGATGGTGGCAGCCCAGATTTTGATCACTTTAAATCAGCTGTAAAACACCACAAAGCCACTAACACAGGCCACTTGAACAACAAATAGCACAGTCCAGCTCCTAGGGAAAAACCAAAAGAAACATCTCCAGCAGAAGAAAGCCTGCCATTGTATTTAAACTTCTTTTTGCATTTCACCCTAGCCTTCACCTTGTGGTAGGGACCGCATCCATTACCCCACCAAGCAGTCATGCACTGACTCTCCCTGCAGCTGCCAGCCTCTATCAGGCCTTTCTTCCATCGGGAATGGCTTGCCTCCTCAGCAATCGCCACCGGAGGTATTCCCCAGCCTCCCCATCATCTCTACTCCCTCCGTTGTGTTGGCACAACTGTTTCTTGTACTGCACTGTGACCTGAACTGGGGAATTAAGCTGAAAAGCAACTCAAGAATTACAAAAAAGAGGGAAAGAGAAAAAAACCAGCCAGATCAGATCTCTGACCAGATCTGCAGTTTGCCACAGAAATGCAAAAGTTCATGTGCCAGGAAGGTGTTGGAGCAAACACCCAGGAGCCAGGGAGGTGCGACCACGGCTGAAAAAACAGATTCATAAACCCCACCACAGCCCAAGCCCAACGGGTGAAGAGCGGCTTGCTCCTGCTTCCCTGTCTGGGCTCTTTCAGTGCTGCTTACCATGCTTCCTATCGTCTTTGCTGTGGGTTAGGAGCACAGACACGGCCAACTAGTCCAGTTTATTTAACTTAAGTAGCCAATCCCCTCTGGCAGGTCAATAGCCTGTCAATGTGCAACTAACACCCCACTTACTCAGCAGGGCACCTGCCCACAGGCTATCTTAACCAAGAGCAAGATAAGGTAAATACCTTAGCTATAAGGTTCAGAGGACTCTCCAGATATTGCCAGCTCTTCATCATTACTTGAAAAAGAACTGATTATGCTTCGTACAGCTCTAAACCAGTTAATACAGGCAGACTCCACTGCAAAGAGTAAGCTCTGATGTAAAGTCAACCAGCTGGAAGCCAGTGAAATGGAAGCATGTTATTTCCACGCACAGCTTTAGGAAATCTATTATTTAAATATTCTGTATAATTTCTTGGGTTTGCACTTCAAAAACAAAACTGAAAGGGTTCAAGAAAAGCTCTCCATAAATTGGCTGATATCTGGAAAACCCACATTACGGAATGGTTCTACAGACTTTTATGATTGCTCTGGAATGAGATGACCCTCATTTCTCTAAATACCAATTTGAGGAGAAAATTTCTGATACTAGAGAGCTTTTTAGTATGACAGACTGGGGTATAAGAAAATGGATTTCAAGTTAAACTAAACGAATTCCAGCCTAAAAACACAACATCTCCTTTTAACAATTTGGGAAATTAACAGTTGGACCATCGTATTTAGGGCATTATTTTATTAATGGAGTCAACATCATCTGAAGTCTGTAACATGAATCTGAGGGGTTGTTTACTTGGTTTGGTTTTTGGGGGGTTTTTTATTTGTTTTGGGGGGGGGGGTTGTTTGTTTTTTTAACACCTTAGCTCCACCAGGTGTTATAAACATAGTGAAATTCTGACGCTTGTGTTATTTGGGTCAGCCTAAGTGATAACAATATTAAAAACAGAGGAGATCATTTCTATCCCTGGAGTGACAGTGAGCTTTCACAGGTCTTCTTGAATAATAACATTAAGAGGGAGGACAGGGTCCCTGGTCCCTGGCTTTTGTGTATATGCAGATTGGATTAGGAGATTCTAAAGAAGAACAAGCAGGCTCCTTTTCTTCTCACTCCAGCTAGTGCTTATGCTTATGCTTCTTTTACCTGTCAAAAGCCCAGACATTATCACATCAGAGGAAAGACATTGGCAGGAGGGACTCCTGAAAAGTCTCCTGCGTCCAAAGAGTCCCCCTACGCTCTCGTCAGGTCCCCTGGCAGAGCGCTTACGAGAGGCAGTGCATTAGACGAGGACAAGTCGGACGTCGGCTCTCACAAAGCCCAAGGACCACTCGGGAGTCCTCAGATCTCAGAGCCCGCTCCAGACGGAGGAGGAGCCTGGCTGGATCTCCATGACCCAGTTATGGACCATGTACTTCTAAGAATAACTTTCACATCAAGCGAGGAGAATTTTCTTCTCCCAGCCCCATAAACATATCCCTTACCCTCATTACATTTTTATTAAGACGTCCCTCAGCACGAGTGCCAAACAAACCTCTAAGAGACTTGAATTTCTTCAGCGTGCACACAGCCAGGAGCATGTGTGCGTCTCCCTATCTCAGACAACGCAGAGCAGACACAAAGAGGAACCCTCTTGATAGGATGGATGCCCGAAGAAGCACAGATGAGGGAAAAGATGGCAGAATAGCGGAAAGGAGTGTGGGACAAGAGCCCCGGCTTCTATAACCGTGGGCTGTTCACTGAGACAAAAAAAATTGCAGAGAAGCCAATGAGGTCAAACATCCTTTCCCCTCATCCACTCATTTGATAATAACGATCGAGAAAGTTTGCATTCATAAAAGGCACAGACGTATCACATGCCCTGAAAATACAATCCTACCAGCCTTTCTTTGTTCAAAGCAGGAATCCCCACACAAATAAAACAAATCTTCAAGGGGGAAAAAATAGGGCTTATAACAACATTTTTCAACAGACCCTTAGCTAGAGCAGCACTAGTGGGCGCAGCTATAATTACAGCAAACCTACATAATGCGTCTGAACTAGCTTAGCCCTTTCCCTGCAAGCAGAGAAGCTGCCACATCAGTAACTCCGTTGCTAGGGCAACTGCTTACTTTCCATATCAACTGCAAACTCGTTGCTATGGAGACACATATACAAGAAAAATTCCTCTCTATAGCCAAGGACCAGATGGTAGGGAAGTCAGGAAAGTCATGGGCTAACGGGCTGTACTAAAAGGGACACACACTGGAGGACATTTAGATCTGTACGTTCACAATGGGATTAATCTGTATGACTGAATTCACAGGTCCGGCAGTATAAACAAAGCCAGGGAACTCCTTGTCTACTCCCCATCATGTGATACATCACACTCTGGCCAACTATTATTAAACTGCTGAGCTCAATGCAAAGAGGTTTGCACAATCAAGGGCTCAGCATTTTCCCTTCCTCAGCCCAGCTCTCCGTCTCGATCCAGGAGATCAGCCTCATCGCAAAGTTACATGAATAGTCACTCTGTCGGCTTGCCAGGTAAGCCTGATGGCATTGCAGCTGAAGTGGAATAGCAGCAGTGCATAAACAAATCCAAGGAGAAAAATGTCTTTTCCCAGCATTCCACACCAGACCTAAAACCATGAGGACAGGGCAAGTCGAAAACTCAAGTGATGCAGCCTGTAAGTCTGTTTTTTTCCCCCGCTGTTACAAGGATCTCACATCAGGAAATGCAAGCATTCATGTGCAGGCAGAAAAAGCTGCATACTATTAAATACATATTTAGCCCCATGAATATAAATTAGTGGAACCCAAGACTGAGGAAACTACTATGCAGAGGGAATTCAAAAGAGAATTAAGTGTTCAGCAGAACTTTTTTTAGAAAAACGATTACTGAAAGGCTACACAAACACTGGAAAGCACAACTATGAGAGGAAAAGCTTCCAGCTTTTCACAATGTGTCAACGCACATCAACCGGCAAATGCCTGCAATTCCCAGCACTGATTAACTCCTTCCCCCCCTACTGTACATGTTTCAGAGCCTATCTTGTTAGCATTTTATAACATGCCATTTGCTAAATGGTTTTTTTTTTCCACATAAAAACAGTAAGACAGGCAGACTCCAAACCTGCAATTTGCAGAATCTGGCTGCAAAGGGGAAGAAGTGGCATAAACCGACTCTTTATAGAGGAGAGTCCCCCTGCTTCCCCTGCCCCAAGCCCCAGCACAAAACCGGAGAACCCTTTAGACAGACGCCTTCCTTCCGAACAGCTGAGAAGCTGGCTGCAAGGTACTCAAATCAACCCCGAGCGTGCGTGTGCACACACACGAAGGTATTTTCAAAGCCAGCAGTTGAAGTTTACTGCTTTCCAAGTCCACAATTAGCTGTCGAGCACCTGATTCAGCAACTCTGACCAAGTGCCAATTCTGCGGTCGGGACTGTCTGCCCCGTCCCTTGGCCAGGACACGAGAAAAATCCAGCAGGGGATTTAAACGACCTGCCTTGGTGCATTTCACGTTTGAGATTCTCACCTCATTCGCCTTAATGCTGGCTACCTGCAGTCATCAGCATCTCCAGGAGATGGAAGACATTCTTCCTCATAACCTGGGATTTTCCAGGAATGAATGAAACCCCACCTCGTTATTCATATAGGCAAGGCCTTCCCACCACACCTTGTTGTCTAGCTATGTAACCATGGCTCTAACCACAAATTCGAGACATAGGTGACTAGTTATTCATTGTGCTCTGCCTCTTCCCTGTGGAGAAGCAGCGTGTTGTGGTATTGTTCATATAAGCTCAGCAGACTGCCGGATATTTGACAGATAGACATGAGGACAAGTTCCTCATAGGAAGGAAGCTGTAATCTAAATAGTCAACTTGTAAACAGAGGAAGAGGGATAGAACAAAACACAAATGGCAATGTTAACATGCCTTGCCAGTTACAATATTTTGGGGTTTTTTAAATGTATTGTGTGAAGGTTTCTTATGGTCTGGGACAGGATCATAAAAGTCTGGTGTGGCACTTGTTATTATAGTCTCACTTCCAAACAAGAATTTAGGACTCTGGTTTACACAAAACAAGATCCAGTTCAGGAACAGGTTTTTTAATCTCATACACAATCATTCACAGCAACTAATTTATCAAAATACCAACATACAGTGTGTGATCACCAGTATGTGGACAGTGGATTCTAGGGAATGACATTTAAAAAAAAAAAAGAAGAAAAAAAAAAAGTTCATTGTTTAAAAAAGGAAAGCTCCGGAAAAAATAAAGGTAGGTAATCCAAATTGAAAAGTTGCTAGTTTAGGGTAATGTATGGCTCTTCCTCTAGAGTTACCTGAGCTCCTATTCCACAGCACTTAAAGTTAAATCACACACAAAATAGGGAGAACAGCACCACCAACAGAAGTCTAGTTTCGGGGTAACCAGTTACAAGACAATCACAGCATTTACTTCAGTGAAATACAAAAGTTGAGTGCATCTATTGTTTCTGCCAGCAGAAACTGTCTGCTTTCTGATCTTCAGCCAATTTTAGAGACAGGCGGTCAGTGATGTGATTTTACCTGCTATTTATTTCACTAACCTGTGAGAAGGCCTGTGAGATTACTCTGCAAGCTGATATTTTTATCAGTATGCTCGTACTTTGCCAAAGATTCATCCAGACCACTGCTTGTGGAGACAGTCCCCTTCAGGAACTGCCATCTGCTCCCAGGCAGACTGACGCGGTAGAAGGCTATGCGAAGGACTGCCTCCACCGCTCGGCTCGCTTCCCCATTCCCTTGCACACAGCCTCTTCCTGCAGACGCCGCTGAGGATTCAGCAATGAAACCAGCTGACAACAACAGAGATCCGAAAGCAAGAATGTGCTCCCCAGGCTTCTGCCACCACACCAGTCGCAGAAGCTACACGAGCCCAGGGAGAGAACGACTGAAATTTTGGTGGATGGTAACTTTCACCTTTGATGCCAGACCTATCTCCCCGCTTTGAAGAGTTTCTCTAAAAACCTGCTTGAAATGGAACGAAGCTTCATCACCAAAATTCAGAACTACTTCTGTTTGTTTAAGAGAAAGGAAAGTTTTTTCCGATTACAACTCGGAGCAGGGAAAAAAGCGATGGACTCTTACATAAGGCATACCCTTTCACTATACATTTGTATAAGCCAAGAACAGCAAGCAGCCTATTTATAACATGATTACATTCATCTAGTATAGCTGGAAACCATTACCACAGCATGATAACTAAAAACAATATTTAACCACTATGCATGAAGACACCAGCTGGGGGGAAAAGAAAAAACCACACACACACACACCGAGTACTTTCTTACAGATGTCTAGACAATGAATTTAATAAAATCAGAATGAGCCATGCTGAAGAAATGTTGGCTCTCTGAATTTAATGAACTCCGTTACCAGGGACAGCGTTGCATATTCTGCATTTCACTGTTACGGGCACGTTCTGGGATTAGCAGGTGAATATTTTCAGAGCCAGACAGGTTTCCATAGTTCCAAACTTACCTGACTTCTGTCTTTGTCCACTTTCTTAAAACACTTATTCAAGGATAGATTATGTCTCACAGAATTTTTCCATCCAGTGGGTGCGTTTGCAAAATACGGAAAGTGTTCCAAGATCCAGTTGTATATATCCTTTACGGGCAGTCTTTTGGTTGGCGAGTCCTCAATGGCCATAAATATGAGGCAGCTAAAGGAATAAGGAGGTTTGCAGTTGGGGTTCTGCTTGGCATCGTAGGGCATGTCAGAGTGGGCAGGAGACGGCGGCGTGTCATCACCGATGTCCTGAACGGGGCTAACGCTCCTTAACACCGAGTCCCCAAAGCTTTTCAGCAAGTTCTTGCTCTCGTGTAACCAGTTCAAATTCGTTAATTCTTCATCTTCCATGGCCCCTTTATCTAATCTGATGGCAGGCAAAGAGAAGTCTAGGTCCTCATCATCGTGAAGTGCCTTTGATAAATCACTATCTTGGTAACGTTGGCTCAACCCGCTGGGAACGCTAATTCCTGAGCCCTCTGGCTTCTTACTGGGAGGCATGACTGGACCCATTTAGGCAGCGACTCCTGGTAGAGCAAATCCAAAGGAAAGGGAGAAAGAAACAGAGAGAAAAGTTAGCTCATAAAAAGATACTGCATAACATTTTGACAGCTTTTCCCTAACTGGTCACTCAGCCTTTTGCCATCTCTATCAAAAATGACAGAGTCACATAAAGGCTCATTCACAACTGTTGAGTAAAATAATCTAAAGTCAGGACAAGGCAAGAAATTTCAGTCGATGGAATAAGACGGTAATCCCCATACACCTCAGTTCTGCATGTACGTGAAGCCCCACACAGGAAATCCTAAAGACATGTCCCTTTAGTGATGAATATGTGTATCAAATCATTGAATATGCCGACTGTATCACTTTAATAAGCATGTAAACTAAAAAAATAAAAAAAAAAAAAAGAGGGGCTTAAGGCCAGTTGCTTCAGATTAAGTTCAGCTGTTTCACTTTTGAGGACAATACAACAGCACCATGATTAAAGTCACTCTGGCTACAGGCTGAGGCAGAGAAGCATCCAATCTGACTACAGCTGCAGTTGCAACAAAACTCAGAAATGACAGCAGAACTTCAGAACCAGCAAGGGTGGGAGAAGGGAGGAGGGAAAGCAACGCACGGTAGTTTTGGGAGCAGGGCCAAGACATGGGGAAACAAGCGCCAGAGGAATAGAGCATTTTAAAAATGTATGTAAACAGAGAAGATTTTAACGTAAGCTGAACTGTATCTCAAACATGGTAGAAAACAGAGTCAGAAAGACTGCTGTGATGCTTAACAGTGGCCCGGGAGAGGTGGGATGAGCTGCGGAGGGTACTGCACCAGCAGGCCTGGGGGGATACCTGCGAGCGGTAATATTCTGGAGGACCTGAGCCCTTCAGAAGCTGGGTGAAGCTGGGCGCCTGCCCAACTCAAGAGAAGCAGACAGGACCCCAACAATTCTACTTCAGAAGCAGGACAGGCTCCCTTAGCTTCTCCACACAGTAAAACTGCCAGGATTTAGGTCCGGAAATGTGAAGAGCAGTGAAATAAAACCTGGAGAGAGTTGTTAATGGATGTAAAAACGACAAAACTTCCTGCAGAAACGATGAACAAGAGCAAAATGATTCCCCGTATTTAAAATGTGTCCTCAGCAGTTCCCTGAAGTCATGCAGTCGCACGCTCGATACTGTAAATGAAGGGCAAGAAAACCACAGGTAACAACAGAATGAACCACCGATCTACAGGAAAAAGAGAGCAAGACAGCCATTCTGGGAAAGAGGAACGATGGACTTTATTTTAGCTGTTACAAAAGGGCAAAAAGGAAAAAGGAAAGTTCCTCGGGTCTTTCTACAAACACTTTACACCGAAGCAGCCATTACTGAAAAAGAAACATACAGAACTTTTATGCACAGAAGCCCGTTGATACACACCATCACCAAACAAGCACAGCGAACTTGTGTGGTTTTACACAACTAGCTGGAAGAGGAAAAAATACCGAGGCAGATATAAACACCGGGAGGCCAAACTTACGTAGGTCCCACTTCCTAGCTTTCAAAACAGCGTCCAGCACAGCCAGAAGGTAAACACGAGTATCGCCGGCGTCCAGGGGCACCGGCATCGCCTACCTACGCCGCACGCTCAACTTTGACTCCAAATGGAAGTTACGTCCCAAGAGCTTCTAAACAGGAAAATTATATGATGGCTGACAGTAAAGTAATTTAATTGCACTGTTGCTATGACAACACGCTGCTCTCTTTCTGTTTAATTTGCTTATTTGCCAGTATCCTCCCAAAGGGCCGTATCATACCATCCCTTCCTTTTTTTTTCTTTCTTTCTTTCTTTCTTTTTTCCCCCTCTCCAGGCAGCGGTCCTCACGGGCGCCGGGGGCGACGGGGCGGCCGCGGGCCCCGCGGAGCCCCTCGAACCGGCCACCGGGCTCTGCAGGGGCGCCCGGCGGAGCCCGGCCGGGGAGCGGCTCCCAGCGGGGCCGCCGCGGGCGGGAGGGGTGCCCGGGGCTGCCCCCCGGGGCGGCGGGGCCCGGCCGTGGCTGCGCCCGCGGGGTGCCCGTGTGCGTTTGGGGGGGGGTAACGAGGCCCGCGGCGGCTGCCGCGGCGCCCCGCCGCCAGACAAAGGAGCGCCGGTCACATGAGAGCCCGCAGTTGGGCGAACATTTTTAATCCGCTGCCAGCGGCGGGTGCCGCACCAGCCGTCCACACGGCCGCCCTCCCGCCCGGGGGGCCTCCGCGCCCGCCCGCCTCACCCGGGCCCGGCGGGGCGGGGGAGCAACCCGGGGGGGGGGGGGGGGGGGCGGCCCCCCCGCGCAGCGCTCCCACCGTACTTGTCGCACGGGGGGGCGGGAAGGCGGGGGCGGGCGCCCATTGGCCGCCGCCGCAGCCAATCAATGGCGTTGCTAGGAGACCGGGGCTGCTCCGGCGGGGCGGGCGCGGGCGGCCGGCGGCGCGCATACCGCCAATGCCGGCCAGATGTCACCGGCCCTCGCCGGCCCCGCCGCGCCGGGAAGGCAACTTCGCCCCGCCGCGCGCCCCCGCGCCCCGAGCGGCGCCTCCTCCGCCGCCCCCGTCTTTATGCCCGCGGGCGGGCGGGCGGACGGGCGGCCGTGCGCACCCCGAAGTCCTTGCCCGAGCAGCTCCCGGAAGCCCCCGGCGGGACCACCTCAGGCCGGGGCGGCCCCGCGGCTCGGCCCCGCGGCGCGGCCGGCCGGGCTCGGCGAGGGCACGGCGGCGCGCACGCCGCGGCCGCGCACCAACTCCTGGCCAAGTTGTGGCGTGGGGCCGGGCCGGGGCGAGCCGAGCCGAGCCGGGCGGCACCGCGCCGCCCCCCCCGGGCGGGCCCGCCAGCGCCTTGCGCAATCCCCCCCAGCACCACCAGCGCCAACTTACCTGGCGGGGGGGGGCGGTGGTTTCACCGCGGTCCCTTCATGGCTGTGGCGCAAACTTTCATCTGACGGAGCCGGGCATCGCGCCTCCCCCGCCTCAGCCCGAGCCCCGAGGGTGCCGCGGGGGTCCCGGCGCAGGGGGCACCTCCGCCAGCATGGGGCCCGGCCGCCGCCCGCCCCCCGCCCGCCCCGCGCTCCCGACGGGCAGCGGTCCGCCTCGGTGCGAGCCGAAGAGCGAGAAATTGTTTCCACTGCAAACAAAAAAGGCGACACATGACCAGGGAGGGAGGGGAGAGAGGGAAAACGTGGGCTGGGCCAGCCGAGACGGGAGAAGCCGCGGAAGGGAGGGCCGCCGGCGGTGGGGGAGGGCGGCGGCGCGGGCGGCGCTCCGCAGGGCAGGCCGCGGGGACCCCCCCGGCCGCCGCCCCGCCCCGCCCGGCCCGGCCCGGCCCGGCCCTGCCCGCCGCCCCGCCGCGGGGGCGCCTCCGGCCTAGCGGCGTCGGGGTCGCGCCGGGCCGGCGGCGTGCGCCCGGGGCGGGCGGGCGCCGGGAAGCGCCCGGGGAGAGGTCTCCGCTGTGGAGGGAACCGAGAGCGCGGCCGGGGCTCGCCGGCGGCAGCGGCGCTCCCACTTGTGCGAGTCTCCCCCCGCCGCCCGCGGCAGGAGGCCCGGCCCGGCCGAGCGGCAGCGAACGCCACGGCCGCCGCTGAAGGCTCCACCGGGCCCCAGCAGTCCAAAGACCGGCACGCCGCAGCCCTGCTTCTCCCCCCGCCCTCAGGAGGAGCAGGGGAGGCGGCTGGCAACACCGGAGCACCGGGCTGCGGCCCGCGCCCCCCGCAGCAGGCGCTCACTGCTGCCGAGCAGGGCAGAACCTGCAAGCCCAGCGCCGACGCACGGCTCGGAGCGGAGCCCCCGTCAGCCGGGTGCAAGCACACCCCTCCCCCGAGTTTGTGCGGGGCGGGCAGAGCACGCTGCGGGCAGCACCGAGCCGGGCAGAAGGCGGGCTCTGCTGCTGCCCCGGCGGCTCGGCGCACTACGGCCCCCGCTGAGGGTCTGGCCGTGAAGAGCCGTGCTGCAGAAATCTGCAATAACCGCCGAGGGAAAAAAAAAAAACAAACCAAACCCAAACAGTTTATGTCTTTAGTCTAAGGAAATTTGCTTTAAAATAAGGCCTGCTTTAATTAGGAAGAATGGTGCGTTTTCTCCCTTGCTACCATACCTTGATGTAACTAGTATTAACTTGAGTAAAAAAACCCTTACCATCATAATTGGAGGGAACTAACTTGATTTACAAACAGAAGTTTCCCAGTTTAGACAACACTAGTTAAACGTACAGTCTCCCATATGCAACGCACTCGATCTCCAGCAGCTTCGGTGGTTTGCAGCACAGAATTAAGGTATGGCTGTCCACCCGCAAAACAGGTACATGAAATTGTTTTGTAGCTGATCCGCAAAAATCAAGGATCTTCTGCTCTAGGTAAACAAGGCTTGCAGATTTAGCATACTTCAAAATTAACTTTCAGTATAGAAAAGCTCTACTGCAGGTATAACCAACGTAATACGAGTTAGAAAGACAGGTAGATTGGTAGATCCTTTCCAGTGCAGCCCTGGACACAGAAATTATCCCTAAGCCAAGAAGAAAAGCATTTTAGCCGTTTTATTCAGAAAAGTTAGGACAGCTGTCGCAAGACCTTGCAGGAACTCTGTGCTGGCCCACAGAGTCAGTATTATCCCATTTAACCAGGATCACCGCTGTATCCTACGGCATGTCTGCGTCCGTACTCCGCAATTTCCCAAGGCATGGGTTACCTCTTTTAATCTCTCTGACGCTTGCGAAATTGATATTTTCAGACAAGAGTGGCAACTACCTCATTCTCCCAAGTGCAGGGCTGAAAAGCATTTCGTTGATTCTCTCAAACTAGAAATTCCTGTCATAACTCGCTAAGACCTTCTGTTGCCGATAGCTTGCCCTCCCCTACCCAATGAACTGCTATTTCACATTCTTGCATATTTTCAAGAAGACATGCCAGCAGCTGGATTGAAGAATGGGAAGGATATCTATCAGGCAGCAGCGGATCATCGTTACCCACTGGTAGTCAGCCCTGCCCCGTGACTCCACCAGCCCTGACACTCCAACAGGCAGCAGACCATTAGTTTACACAGTTCTTATCTTGGGGCCGTTTGGTTTCAAACCCAAACTAAATTACCAAGTCATAACTCCGCCCACCTGAAGTTAGTCCAAATGCTTCAGACGTTTTTCTGGGTGAATCAACATGTCTCTTTATTGGCAAGCAAGGAGATTTATCGCATTTATCATCACTTGTAAAAGTCAAGTGTCTTAGAACAGAATACCAAGAAGAATTCAGCTAATGAGAAGTATTTCTGAAGTGAGAAGGGGGAAGCCTTGTGAGATGCATAGTAGTATGCCAAGAATATTACACCTTGAATACATTACGTGTGCATCCTATTCAGGTACACAGCTCAGTTCTGTTCAAAATTAGGGGCAGAATTCCCCACCGATATTGGTGGAGTAAGATCAGTTCCAGAGTTTTACATCTGTTCTGCGGCGGGTAGGAATTTCCCCAGAGCACACACTAAGGATCGCAGTGAAGGACCGCTGCAAGGCATTTGCCGCGTAGACAGAAAAGCCGGCGTGATCGAGCACAGGGGCCAGCAGCGGGTGACGTAGAAGCCTAGGAGAGCGAGGGGACCGACTGCACGTGGGATCGGATGGCTGGCACGGGGGTCCCCGCCGAGGCACCCCGCGAGGGGCAGCAGCGCGGGGCAGCCTCTCGCTGGCTCCCACGCACCCCTCAGCTCAGCAGCAACTCCACAGAGCGGTGAAACACCAGCAGCGAGGCAAACACTGGTATCTTACCTCTTGGGAAGACCGTCCCCCAGCTGCTTCTGACTCTTTGCTGGAATACTTAAAACAACTTGCTTAAGAAAGGAGAATACGGTCTCGCATGGCACCACTGAAAGATCATTAACTGCTGGCTTAGAGACTACAGCACCATCAGAACATCCGACGTATGGCCATCGAGTAACTCGCTGTAATCTTGGGCAAGCCACCAAATTTATTAGGGTGTCGACTTCCCCATTTCTAAGACGGGAATAATACTAGCTCATTTAGCAAAAGATTTGCAACACTGACAGATAAAAACTGTTTGTACATCAAGATCAAAGTATTGCTGTACCAAAGGCCGATTAGAAGTACCAACAGTGCAGAGCTGCACTTTAGCCTTGTGGGCTAATATACAACAGTCTAATCTTTCCACTCAGATTTCAGAATACCAACTGCAGATGTTGCAGTATCTTATTTAATGAGGATTTTCAGCCATCTCCCTATACTCCTTTATCCCTTATCCTCCTCTAGATTGGAATCCCTGATAACCTCCCATAAGCCATGGTTGCAAAACGAGCACAGCAAGGGTCACAGGCTCTTTATCAGTGCTCCACAGCTCATCTTCCCCCCTCCATCTCCATCTCTGCTGGGAACATCTTCCTTTCCTAGTATTATGACCATGCCACATGACCTTGCTAAATATTTCTACTTTCTGCCCTCTGACCTCACCAGTCTCACCATTCAACAGACCTGCACTTCTTATCCTCACCTTTAAGCCCCCATTCCTAACCTGATCTCCAATTATAATGTCCTCCTTGACCGGCATCCTTGTCAGTGTTCGTTCTCTCTACATCAGATTTCTTCCCTGAGGTCTGCTGCAAGTTGGCCAACTGAGCTTGCTCATTAGGATTTATAATTCGACATGCAACTGTACCCAAAACCCTCCCAATTCTGAAAGGGTCCTGATGTGCAAGGTACCTTTCAAAGACTGAAGTGGACAGGGCTGCGGCCCCTTGGGATCCATGATCGGACCCGCACAGTGGGACACATCTCAGGTTCTAACGCTGTACACTGGCCACCTCGTTTTGTTCCCATTCTTCCCCCATGCAGTACAACTGGCATCCCCCATCAGTCTTGCCATTTCTGAACTTCTGTTTTCTCTGAGGCAATGGACTTGATCTTGTACAGAGCAGAAGCACGTTGAACACCTTTGGGCACTATTAGAAACTAAATCATGAACACAGTATGTGTTTGCTTGTTTCCTCTTGCACAACTCCCGTTCGCAGCGTTCTTCCCCAGTCCCTCATACAGAACCTGCAGTTATCAAGACTTCTTTATTTTTAACCACGCCAGACCAGCCTGGTTTTGTTGTTTGCGCTATGCCCGCTTTTGGGGCAGAGAAACAGTCCTAAATCTGAATTCCTACCTGAACAGCCAGAGTCTCTGCCTCGTGCAGAGGTAACACAACTAACTGGCTGACAAACAGTGCCGCATCCCCATGAAAAAGAGCAGCTCTTGCCTCGCAGCTGCTCCAAGCACAGTCGTACCCAGCCTTCCTGCCCCATGTCTTTTACAAGCATGCGCTCCCCTTTCTTCTCCCACCCCAAGCACTAGCTAAAGATATAAGCTGCACGTGCAACGAAGGCCCAGCTTACTCGAGCTTACTGATAGGAGATCTAGCTTTTGCTTATTCACTTGAGGCCATGGAATCAGATTTATAAAGCATTTTCCCAACCTTTCCCTTAATTATTCTTCAAGTTCTCATTTGCCCCAGCTGGCGAAATCCAGTAGAAACAGAACTGAACCAGTGAGAAGAGGAGCACCGATACGAAGCTTTGTCAGAAGTGCGAACAAACAAAAGTATCTACAGCATTTCTGTTCCACAGGCTAAAATATAATGAATTTCTTACAATAAAATCCAGAGGTTTTATGAAATAGTTCCTTTATAAAATAATGTATGCACATTTACAATGTTATTGTAGTAACACTTGCTTGCAGCTTCTGAGAAAATGAGTATACTTAGCGCTAAAATGATATACAGCTGACAAGCTACCAGCAAGTGAGTTTCTGTACATGAGTGCAGTGGGAGGAGAGTATCATGCACGCTAGTTTGTCCTACATACATTTATTAAAAGAGGTCCATATGGGAGATGCATTCCCAGTGTAATTACACCAACAGACTAGCACCCCAAGCACAAACCCAGCTTATACCAGTAAAGGGAAGCTTCTGCCAGTGCAGCTTATTTTAGTAGCCCAGCCAGTGGGAAGCAAAATGTTGCTGGATAAACGTATCTTTACTGGAGTCTTCTGCTATGGTGGCTATATTGGTCGGAAATCAGACCTAACCTAACACAGCTGGTACACTAATTGCAATACAAGCCAGGACTTCTGGTACTGTTGCAGTGTTTGCTGAAGCTGAAAAAAGAAAAAACTGTTTTCTGGGGTTTGGTGCACAGACTGCTATCTGTTGTACAGGTATAATGCTGCAAAATGTGGCCTGGAGTTATCTCAACATTAGTATTCACCATTTGGCAGCTGAAGTCAAACTTACAAGTAATCAGCAGAACCAGAAATCAACTGTATTTTTGTTCTTAAAAGCAAGGTGGAGGAAAAGCAGCAGCCAACACTGCACAGAAGTAAAGACTACAAGTTTTGGGGAAAACTATAATGGAGAACAGAGTTCTTTTTATAAAGTTCCCAAACTGTATTGCCAAATTGAATTTCTAAAACTGAGACAAAATTCTTTCTGGACAACATCTTGAGTCCCCCTCAGCTTTCCTGAATACAAGCTTTTCACTTCATCAAAGACTTCAGGAGTTTGTCCTTTATTGGTGTATTTGTGCACGCAAAATTAAGTTTCGACAGGACCTCACAGGTAGTGAAGTTTTGCGTTCACGTCTCATCAACTGAGGATCTTGGGAACTGACACTAAACACAGTTTGCTACCACTAGTGCTGTAAGCTAGTAGATGATTACTCTCCTCTGACCATTTGCTTGCGCCAGGTGGATTTCCTAGCCACAACTGTACTGAGTCCCAGCTTGATTGCCAGCTCTTTGTAGCACAGGATATTCCAGGGTGCTTTCCTCTAATCAGCACTACTCTTCCTGTACGTTTCTTGAATGCTGTTCCCATAGGAAATCCTGTGAGATGCGGGTCCAGATTCCTAGACTGGACATTCCTAGGCAATGCAGGGACAGCTAGAAGAGCCTGTACGAGGTGATGCAGTGATGAAGCACAAGCAGGGCTGGCCTACAGTTGTGTCTGCAAAGGGATGCTGAGAGGACGCAGGTTTTGGGAAACAAGCAACGTGTCATAAAATGATTGAGCAGACTTCTACCCTTAGTGTGGGTTTAGTAGTACGTACCAGCCGACGAAACGCATCAGGGAGCAAGGAAGGGAAAGCAATGAAAAACTGCAGTCAAAGGTCTCAAAAGAGTCAGTAGCATCTGCAGAAAGCTTCTGCTCCGTCCTGTGCTCCTCTCAGCAGCCGCAGGCCAGGCGGGCGTCATGGCTGAACCAGAGAGCAACCGCCAGGCAGAGCAGGTAAGTGAGATTTGGGAAGGAAGGAGGAAAGCTGGCACGGAAAAGAAGCACAACTAAATTACCCGCGCCCCAGCAGCAACTGCTGTTGCCAGCCATGGCTGAGAACCACCCCCTGGCTGCCGCATTCACGGCCCGCGAGGAGGGTTTCCCTGTGAGTAGCGTTTGGCTTCTCCATGGTGACAAAAGTTCTTTATGACTATGGGCTGACTTATCCACTGGGGCATTCATTCATGCCGGGTCTTTTGGCACTGCTCCAGTCTTTTTGGCAACAGGTAACTTCAGTTAACAGCTGCAGTCATCTGGCAGGTACGGCGCATCTGACACCTCACGGATTTTTAGCAGGCAAATTTCTCATTCCACAGGTTTGTCACAAGGATGCCACAAGGATGGAGTGGGCCTCGGCAGCCAAAGCACTAGGAAATAATCTTGGGAATTTCTTTTTCTTTGTATCTGCAGTCCTGTAAACATTGATAGTTATGCCTCCTTCTGAGGTTCAGCTAGTTCCAGCACAGTTTAGCACTTCCATAAGCATTTCAAGGACAAAAAATCCAGCACAGTTTAGCACTTCCATAATCATTTCAAGGACAAAAAAATGTTATGGCTGTAACAAAATCTTGAAGCACATTTGAGGAGAAAAGTAACTTTTATTGCTTGTACGCGGGTAGAGGGTTTTACTTATTCCACATCACTTGTCACATAATCTTCAGTATCTTTTTCCATAATGGAAAAAAGAAATACAACATGAAAACAACACAGTATCAAACCAAATGTCACATATAACCAAAAAAAAAAAAAAAAAAAGCTATCACTGGAGAAATCGCTGCAGGTTACTGGCCCAGCACTGGGCAGCAGCGCGGGGGTTTCAGCAGAAGACAAAGGCCAGTCGAGGCTGGAAGGAGACGAGCTGTCCTGCCACAAGCCAGCCCGCCACCGAGCTGTCCCTTTGCCGTGCGTTTGTAACAGGCGGCCCATGTAATGACAACCGCAAAACTCATTTAAGCTCTGAAAAGGTGACTAATGAGCTCAGTCATGCTGCCTATAAATTATTCGCTACAACACTGACCCCACTCAAGACAAATGGCAAAGTAAACTTTAAATACGGGGATCGTGAGCCTCCTGTGTTGTCAGCTTCTGCCTGTAAAACTTTTTGCAATCTAACAGACACTTCGCTTGCTTCTGCCCCCTTGTTAAACTAGCTTGGATGTTTAGGTCTTCTTTTTTACTACCTCTAATAGAGTTAAAGCAGCTGCAGCTGCTACGTATTTATTTCTCTGTTGCCAAGTCTTTTTCATTAGTAGTTGCAGGTAATCATGAAGCGCTATAAATAGCTTTAAATTACATTCTTCAGAAATTAAAGTCTGACCTCAAAATGAAGGCCAGGTCTAAAGAAGTAAGAAGGCAACGGCACATGCATGTTTAATGAGAAGCAGCCCATCTCCAGAGCCTGTGCTTACTGATACTTCTGTGAATATCTATGATTTGTGCCAAAATAAAACCAGAGGACTTTAAAAAACACACTTTCATTTGTTTAGGTGCTGGACCAAACAAGCTTCTGTTATGTTTAGAAACAGCCCATTTCTAAGAATACTCTCCTTATCCTGTTCAGCGTGAAATAAGAGACAGGTTATCGTGCAATGTTAGCAGCACGAGCGGTGGTGTTTGCTGCTGGGGTGGCTGGAACAGGCACTGGCTCTCTTCAAACAGTACTTTTCTTTGGAAGATAAATTGCTCACAATATTTACAAGTTAACTTTAGTAACTTGTTGCATGTTGAACTAGCAATTACAAAGTGACATTAAAGACACTGTCTTATATGACGTGTCTGATACTCAGTGGAAAAACGTTACTCGCACCTCTGGTTACACAACCCAACTCCAAAGGTCAGAAACAACTTGATAAAAGAGAAAGCCAGGAATTACATATCTAAAGTCCAGTCACTGTGTAAGGTATAAAACAAGGTAAAGTGTGGGAGACAAGGCAACATCATAGTGATATCTAAACAGAAGGAAAAAAAGGGGCTAGCAAAGGAAGTTTGCAAATGAAATAATCATTGCCATTTTCACTAATCACTCTCTTTCTTCCAAGCTGGAAACGCTCTAACTACGCAGAGTAAGAACTTCTGCACTACTTGAAGAAAACGGACTTTACCACCTACAAACAACCATGTGATTAGTCTTCATTTATTTACATCCACGATTCTGAATTTACCAGAGATGCACAGAAACCCTGTTGCCCTGTGAGTACTTCTCTTTAAAATGACGATTTAAAAAAACCCAAATCCCCCGACAAACACAAGACAGCAGCAGAGCAGCCTACACCGCAGAGCAGCCTACACCACATAGCATGCAAGTCTTAACTTATCAAAAGCTCTCCACCTGATGACATTCCTGAGCCTCTCATAGCTGAAGGGTGTTGGCAAAGGGCTGTTTTGAAACCCCATCACATGCCGGACCCCACTAACCTGTCTGGCGAGCGGAGTTCACCTCCCAGTTCAGTGGTGGGAAACGGAGGTGCTTCCTGCAGCCCGCTCCCCACACCCTGCTCCTCATTTCCCTAATGAGGCCCAGCAGTGATGTCAGTTTTGCCCCAAGGCATGATTTGGTCCAAATAAAAACAACCTAGGGTTGGCTGCAAAATCAGAGGAATGCCAAATCTGGGGGAGGATGAGCAAACAAACTGACGGTACAGCTTTCAACTGCGTGCAATAAAGCCAACCCTCAGCTGCGACTGACAGTGAATCTCTTGACTGGTCACTGCCGCTAATCCGGTTGAGCGTGCCTCTTCAATGGTCAGTGCCACTAATCTGGTTGAGGGTACCATGGATGGCTTTGGCCTGAGAGGTCACCAGGGGGTCTTGAGACACTGGTCTCAGCAAATTCACGCGAGATTCCTATGCCATGGGTAAGGCGCACAGGCAGCACCAGCCAACGGGGTAATCCTCACCACCACTCCGGGGCCAGCTGGTGTCGCTGAGGTGAAGGCAGCTGGATGGATCATGCTGGGTATCAGGGCAAACTCAGCCCAATCCAAAGCCATGCACAGCTGTTACCTCTACTGGAAAACTGCTCCTGCAAATCCTCCTCCCTCTCGGCTCTCCAGACCACATAATCTCATGGCTCTGAAGACACCAGCATGTGCCCATCTGTCAAGAAGGCTGGGCTCCTCTGTGCTTCGGTCATATCATTGCAACGAAGTTACTTCTTACCAGAAAACAGCAATTCAGATCTTCGCAAAGCGAAAAACTCATATATTGCAGCCTTTCGGTCCTTAAAGGGGGTCTATAGGGACAATCTTTTTAGCAAGGCCTGTTGTGACAGGACAAGGAGTAATGGTTTTAAACTAAAGGAGGGTAGAATTAGACTGGATATAAGGAAGAAATTTTTTACAGTGAGGGTGGTGAAGCACTGGAACAGGTTGCCCAGAGAGGTAGTGGAGGCCCCATCCCTAGAAACATTCAAGGCCAGGTTGGACGGGGCTCTGAGCACCCTGATCTGGTTAAAGCTGTCCCTGCTCACTGCAGGGGGGTTGGGCTAGATGACCTCTAAAGGTCCCTTCCAACCCAAAGCATTCTATGATTCTATATTCAACTCAAAGGAAAAGCTGCGGCTTCTCTACTCATCTACTACCACACGCAGCTCCCAATCCAAAGAAAGTTAACATTTATACACTCCAGTAGCTACAGGGTAGTGAGCGGGAGAGTGCAATGTCACAGAGTGAGCAAGTCCATAAGCACCAGCCAGATGAGGCCAGAGAATAATACTTTTCTTACCCTTACTTCTACTTATTTCTGTCTATTGTCACAACTACTACAGTAGTGGAGAAGGCCAAACAAATGGGCTTGAACAAGCACTGCCATCAGTAACTTATTACTTGCTTTTCTGCCACAGCGCTGGTCTCGCACAGTCCTCGTACATAGCTATGGTTGACTCTGGATTCTCACCCACATCAGATTTAGGGAGCCAGAGACATGTATGTATTGGGTTTGCATGGCAAGGTTTTGGTAGCAGGGGGGACTACAGGGGTGGCTTCTGTGAGAAGCTGCTAGAAGCTTCCCCCATGTTCGACAGAGCCAATGCCAGCTGGTTCCAAGATGGACCCACTGCTGGACAAGGCCGAGACCATTAGCAACAGTGGTAGCGCCTCTGATAACATAGCACAACAGCAGCCAGAGAGCGGAGTGAGAATATGTGAGAGGAACGACCCTGCAGGCACCAAGGGCAGTGGAGAAGGAGGGGGAGGAGGTGCTCCAGGCACCACAGCAGAGATTCCCCTGCAGCCCCTGGTGAAGACCATGGTGAGGCAGCTGTGCCCCTGCAGCCCATGGAGGTTAACAGTGGAGCAGATATCCACCTGCAGCCCATGGAGGACCCCACGCCGGAGCAGGTGGATGTGCCCAAAGGAGTCTGTGACCCCGTGGGAAGCCCACGCTGGAGCACGTTCCTGGCAGGACCTGTGGACCCATGGAGAGAGGAGCCCACGCTGGAGCAGGTTTGGTGGCAGGACTTGTGACCCCGTGGGGGACCCACGCTGGAGCAGTCTGCTCCTGAAGGACTGCACCCCGTGGGAGGGACCCACGCTGGAGCAGTTCAGGAAGAACTGTAGCTCGTGGGAAGAACCCACATTGGAGAAGTTCATGGAGGACTGTCTGCTGTGGGAGGGACCCCACGCTGGAGCAGGGGAAGAGTGTGAGGAGCCCTCCCCTGAGGAGGAAGGAGCGGCAGAGACAACATGAGATGAACTGACCGCAACCCCCATTCCCCGTCCCCCTGCGCTGCTCAGGGGGAGGAGGTAGAAAAAATCGGGAGTGATTTTAAGCCCGGGAAGAAGGGAGGGGTGGGGGGAAGGTGTTTTAAGATTTGATTTTATTTGTCATTACCCTACTCTGATTTGATTGGTAATAAATTAAATTAATTTCCCTGAGTCGAGTCTGTTTTGCCTGTGACGGTAATTGGTGAATGATCTCCCTGTCCTTATCTCAACCCACGAGCCTTTCGTTATATTTTCTCTCCCCTGTCCAGCTGAGGAGGGGAATGATAGAGCGGCTTTGGTGGGCACCTGACGTCCAGCCAGGGTCAACCCACCTCAAATGCTTACCAGCCAAGTTCAAGAGACAACAAGGAAACAAGAGGACAATAAGGCACATTTTGCTGCTTAGGTACACACCACTGGATTTGGAGAAGAACTGCATACTTTTACTGGATTTTTTTGATGGCTCTCCTGACACACAAGTACACTCTGACTTGGTGTCTACAAACCCCTCTGGACTCACAGAACTGCCCGTCAGGCAGCTGATCTCCATAAGCGAGCAAGCACGTGTGCACAGGGAGGTGTGTGTGTGTGCATGCACGCCGTGGCGAGTACGTGCTCAAGTCTCTTCAAGACTGGGATTTTAGTTGTCAAGTACCCAGAGGGCGTCCTTTCTGAAGGTAACAGGTTCTACTTGAGCAGGGTTTCTTCTTTCGTAGGTCAGGCAGATGGAATAAGATCCTGAAAGTGGCCAGATAGAAATTTATGCCTGTGCTTGCCTTATTGAGTGGGAAGTGCAACACTGGTGCCTGCAGAGTCCTTAGGGAGGTGGGCTGAAGCTGCTCTCAGGTACCCAGTGCACTGTGGCTCTCATGCACTATTGGACTGCACCCTTGGATTTACGCCACTGGTAACTAAATCACCATCCAACCCTCTACCTTTATTTCTCCTTCTATGCCCCTGTCAAATAACTCCATTTAGCCTTTACTGTAAGTGTTGAAGAAGACAGTCAGACCAAAGCTCCTCTTGCCCACATCCTGGTTCCAGCCATGTCCTAAGGAAGAGCAGGGCAAATGCACAGTGATGCCCTACAGCATTCTTCTGTGTTTACAGAGGCCTGCTGCTTAAAAGCTTCAACTAAAGATGCAATTAGATGCTGTATTATGCTATAAGCCAAAGATAGTTTTTTTCCTATCAACTTGTCTAGAAAAGGTTCATGTAAGCTTCAGCATCAACAACAGCCTGTAGCAAGGAGTTCCAGTTTTCACTATTGACTGTGTGAAAAAAGTTCTTCCTTTGCTTTAAACCTGCCACCTGATAGCTTTACTTGAAACCTCTGTTTCTTTTATTAGGATAATTATTGTCTATCTAGGACACGTGACTCACGTCTGTGCAGACTTCTCTTGATTTTATAGTGCCTTTCTACTGCTCAGACACCACTACTAATACACTTAATTCTGTATTTCATTCTTTGAAGTAACTACAGGTATTTATAAACAATAAAACATAATACATAAGCATACCTATCAATGACCAACTAATCATACAGTCATAATTATCAACATAGTGTCTACCTAGATAGGAGAAAAGGCTGTTCTGTTTCAGTAAAATGGTCCTAACAACATGCTTTCCCTTGTAGTCTCGCTCTGTAGTTTTCCCTTTATAGTCTCAATTGAAGTACCTGGAGCTTTTCCAAGCACTTAATATGTCCATACAAAATGTGGAAGCAGATCATTCCAGCTGACGGTATCTTTATCCATGGAGACAACAGCAGCTGGAAGATGCTGCCTCACACAGACAGAAGCTGTAACGGATCAGGCCCTATGCAGGTTCAGTCCTTTAAAAAAGCTGCAGCTGCAGAGTTAATCAAACTTCTCAGGGGTGCTCCAGTGCAAGTCGCAGCCTCTGGCTTACCCCTGGCACCTGCCTAAGACAGCAGGAGCATGGCCAAGGTAGAAACGGTCTGGAAGATAAGGAAGGACCGTGGAGCGTGGTGGGAAGGGCTATGGAGAAGGGACAAGAGTGGCGTGGGGCTAGGTCGAGCCCAGGGTGGTGATATGGGAAGCGATGGCCTTGCATCACCTTGTAGTCAAGTTTCAGCTCTGGCCCCATGTGAAAAGGGCAACCCCCCCTCCAACAATCTGCACTCATCATTATACATGACCTCCTTGTGCTTGGATCAACACAATAATAACTGATAAATAAGGGTGAACATGCATGCAGGGACTTAAATTTCCGCTCAAAGTATCCTGAATTCTTCACCTGCGCTTCCAGCTCCTGGGAACACTTCCTAATGGCCGCGCACAGTGCGGGGCAGGAGACCTGTCCATTTTGAGGCAAAGACCAGCAGTGTTTTGCAGCTCAGCTGGCAGGATGTTTTTGAAAGCAGCTCAGTTCAGTCAACAATCTCCCCCTAGAGTCCAAGTACATCACCTCAAAAATATGTCTCAGCTCTTCTGGCATGGAGCCTGGGAACCCAAATTTGTTTCTGATCCAGGTCCTCCAGCTGGCAGCGTAACAAATTGCTGTCCTGCCACCAGGATGGATAAAGTCATTTTTCACTCATTATGTTATTCAAAAATAGAGCAGGAGCTTTATTTAAAACAAGAAAGCAATACACTGTGCTTCAGGAAATTAACAGGGCAAAAAAGCTCTTTTGCTTTATAAACCACAGGGACAAGAGACTGAGTTAGAACAATGTGAGTTAATATTCCAAGGAGCTTGACCAGAAAAAACATACTCTGGTTACAAACTCTACCGCTCCTGGTCTTGCGGCCAAGCCTGACGTTATATCCACATCAGGCAGCCTGGCTTTTCCTGCGGATCATTAATATTTTTCCCTGCAGCCTACAGAATGGCTTCAGGCAAAATGGTACAGATCCATTTGGATGGGATAACCTACAGATGTTTTCCTCCATGAGCGTGGGACATAGGTGAAGCGTGCTGCAGTTAGTGATACCTCTACTGTCCTGACTGCACCCGCCTCGGGTGTGAGGCATCACACTTCCCTCTTCCCCAGGGCGAAATCCTGCAGCTGCTCCCACCGCGAGAGGCAGCCCTGAGCAGCAGCACCCTGAGCATGAACCCTGTTTATCTAACAAACTGCGAGAACGCCGCTGGATTTCTGTCGGAGGCTTGTGACAGCGATAAGGACAGTCCCCATAAAGCCAAGTTGTTACTTAACAGCCAGGCAAAGAAGAGTGGGCACGTGTGTCTTGTGTCGCCTGACGGCAGCGTGGCTACGGCCGAGTCATTCACAAGCTCCCCGAGGAGACCCTGCTCCCCCCTAAGCAAGTCTCCCCTGGACTTCCCTTTGCCGTGGTGAGGGAAGGACTGGCCACACAAGCCGCTCACCCCGACCTGCTGGCCTTTGCCTGCAGGATCCTTCCGTCCTCGCACGGCCTGTCACCCACCCGAACCACGCTCCTGAAAAAGTGATTTATTGTCAGCTTTTATTACTGACTGGGTTATTTTTCCTATTAACCTAAATCAATACGCTCATACAGTAAACATCCCAAAACTCAAGTCAATATAGGGAATTCATAAGGTATTACAGATTTATAGATATTTACAGCTTTGATTAGAGATCCTCAGATGGATGGTGCAATGGAAGCATAGCCAATAGATTAGATTTTCAAGTACTGATGGTAACTTGTAAGAAAAGCACTGGGAAGATTTAAGAGCCCAAGCCTCACTGACTTTTAATTGACTTTCAGTGAAGTTAGTATTGCTAAAGCCTTCAGGTACTTTCAGAAGTGTCATCTTAAAGCCCTGCCTAAAGGTTTGCCTGTCTCTCCCCACCGACACAGCACAGGAGGGCAGTTACAGTGGGATATTCATCTTACAAGATGCTTGTCTTGCCTAGGGGCAACATCCTGCATGGAAATGAGCATGATCCTGAGTATATTTGGCCCTCGGCCATTACACAAACCAGTATGGCCAAACTGTCTGTGGCTGCTGTTAGCCCTGCGCCCGTCCTGCTCTGCGGCCATCGGGAGACGGCAACGCAGACGACCGAATTGGTGTCTCTCTCTCCTCTGATAACTCCGCTTTTAATTTCTAACTCAGATGGACGAGATGGTAACACACCCTGTTACACAGTTTCTTCTGTGAATTATTTCAGGACTGTGCATGGCAAGTAATGGCTCAGGTCCCACTCCTAGGACGCCCTAGAATCATAGAATCGTTTAGGTTGGAAAAGACCTTTAAGATCATCCAGTCCAACCATTAACCTACACTACCAAGTCCACACTAAGCCAATCAAGGGTAGACTAGACTAAACCATGTCCCCAAGTGCCACATCTACCCGTTTTTTGAATGCTTCCAGGGATGGTGACTCCACCACCTCTCTGGGCAGCCTGTTCCAATTCTTGACCACCCTTTCCGTAAAGAAATTTTTCCTAATTTCCAACCTAAACCTCCCCTGGCGCAGCTTGAGCCCATTTCCTCTCGTCCTATCACTAACTACTTGGGAGAAGTCACTAACTACTTGGGAGAAGATCCCCCGATCCCCACAAGGGACGTGCCCAGCTCTGCACAGACTGAGAGAGCGCACTCAGCGCGATGGAGGCCCGAGCCGGTCCAGAGGGTGAAACCACTGCCAAACCATGTCTCTGCAGAGTCCATTTCCTGTATGCTTACATTGTCTCTTCTCTCTAACTATTAGCAAGCCTCCACTCTTGGGAGCAGGCATGAGCAACCATCTAGACTTGGAAGCTAGCTGAAACAAAGGGGAATCACAATGTCCTCTCGTGTGGCAACCTCTACGGATACATCTGCTACCCCCTGCACCGTATGGTGTAGGGACAGCCGAACTACGGCACGTCCTGTAAGCAACATCCCCAGGCTAGCACAAAGATAAACTCGCGGTCCAGGTGGCTGAACTGCTTCGAGAGAGCTCCTCCGGCATTCGCTGGGACACCTGCAGACAGCACTAGGGTGCCTTTACAGAGCACCACACAGGCATGCCCCTGGAGACAACGATTGGCTTGGCTTGGTTTTTTAAAGAATCTTTTTTAACAAGCAAAAGTCACATTCAAAATATTAATTTTTATTTAAAAAAAGGAAAATGTGCTAATAAATAAAAACTTGTCTTTTTGTCCTGGGCTTCTGCACTGCAGAAGAGGGATTCTCTGCCCAAAAACTTCTGTAAGACCGTTACACAGTATTTCTTCTATTTAAATAGGTCACCTGACAGGGGAAAATATCTATGCAAAACTTCAGTGAAGCCAACAGATTTCTGATCAAGACTGGCATCTGGCAATAGCTATAGATTTCCACAGATTCATCCCTCCCAGCACAGAAGTTGTATGCCTGATGCTAGCTCAGACGCTTATGGAAAAAAATCTTGCATACATTAATACAAAATATAGCAACTTCCTTCCATGCTTTTAGATCATCCTCTAGAAAAGTAGCACATCCTTGTTACAGAGTTCTGAAAGTGGATCAAAAATCCTATATAAGGAGAGACTTCTGTATTTAGCTCCAATTAATTTGACTTCAGTACAGATATGCTGGAGCCAAAAATAGACCCTAGACTGTTTGACTCCCATTTTCTGTTCTAGCCACTACACCAGGCTTTGACAATGATAGGTTCTTTACATAAACGTTGGTTTCTCTCGGTATTACATATTTTCAGTTGCCCTTTCAAATGCACTCCACTTCCAGTGGGCTGCCACGTATACATATTCTTCGAATCAAAGAGTTCAGTTTGACACTTCGTGGAATGACCTCCTTACAATACAACCCTTGTGATGTATCAGCTAATTGCTAGGAATTAAATATATGGGTTTTATCAGAATACATCTATCAGAGTTCATTACCCTGCCGACTGCTGCCAGCTGAGCGTAGTATCAGGTACAGGCACAGCAGATGTCGAAACAATTGCTTCAAAACACAGAAACAGGAACGGGAATTCTGCAAGAGGTAAGGTCAGGGCAAACACCCGTCAGAGAACATCCTGGTATTGCTGCCACCGGCCCCACGCAGGCCAGGTCTCACTGTTAAGTGTCAATTTAAAGACTTTGAAAAAAAAACCAAAACACTTTGCTTGGACGCCAGTCTGAGGGACTGGGAAGGGCAGGTCTTTCCAAATTGGCACCAAATCCTGCACTCTTTGTTCTTGGAAAGGTTTTATTTACATTATTGCAATTCTGGGTAAGGATTGCAAGATATAACTCTGAGATCAGACCTCTAATCCTGCCTCTCTGTTTATTGCATCGATTGTGCTCTTTTAGACTCTGATCTCGCCATTCCTGCTTAGCGCAGGCTCCCCTCTGTTCGGGATGGGGAATTAAAATGGGATTCAACTGAAAAGCTGAGGCAGAGCAGGGAATGATGAAAACACATCATCTGCCACGAGCAGCCTCACCATGGTTAAATTTAGAATGTAGGCTCCTCAAGCAGAGAGATGATCCTCTTTCCCTGTGGGGCACCAGTCACACAGTGCTACATAAATATTAAAATAATAATTGATGATTAATTAATAATGGCTTCCTTTTCCTCATGACCATCTCTCAGCTGCCATAAGAAATATTCATTTCCTTTCTTCTAGATGCAGATACAAACAATCATTCAAAAACTTATCTCCTCAGAGAAAATTCACTTCCCCATTGCTTTTCACTAAAGTATTATTTTTTGCAGCCTCGGACATGAGATTCTGCACTATTCACAGGAACTTTCTTTAAGAAATAAACACTAATTAAAAAAGCCTCAGAAGCCGCAATAACCAAAATAAACATCAAGAAGGCAAAGTCGAGGTACAGAAAAAAAGGCAAATCTATTAATTCCCTCTTGCTCTATAACCACATCCTCTATAAAGACAAAAGTCTTTCAGTAAAAACCATTTTAGATGCTGTGAGAAGTATCTAGGGACACCTGTGGTCCTCTGGTGACGGTAGAGACCGACATCTGACTCTGATCTTACAGATGCCTTGTACCAGTGCATTGCTCTTGCTTTTGATTTGCACCAAATCTGGTTTCTGTAAAGTTAGAAAACCTCCAGAAATTCAGCAACCACCGGTTCCTTTTGCTCATCATCTTGCTCTGCTCATCTCTTCCTAAGCCAGGGCAACCTTACCGCACCTCCACCTACCAGCCTCTCTCCTGCCACCAGCGAGTCCTCTTGCTAGCTACTGAGCCATCACACGGTCTTCTAGCAGATCTTCTAGCTACTAGCCTCTCTTGTAACCCTCCTAATTTAAAAAAAAAAAAAAAACAAACCACCCAACCAAAACCCAAAAATCCTTTGTTCCTCATCTGCCATATTCTCCCAGCATTCAGCCCTCAAGCTCCAAAGTTCGTTTCTGCTGCCCGAGTTCACTTCTTTCCAACCTAGCCTGCTTCCTAAATGTCAGATCCTACCAAAGCCTTTCCTTACCAGTGACACTACTACTTCCCTTCCTCCTCACCCTTTTTTCTGTTGGTTTTCATTTGGGTTTTTCTTCCCAAACAACCAGCCTTAGCCCTTCCCAGATGCTCAGCTCTGCAGGTGTGAACCACCTAGAAATCACTGACCAAGCCTTAAATCACAGACTAAGCCTTAAAATCCAATTTAGCATTCAAGATAATTGTTAAGATAATTATGTTTTTTAAATAAAATTCTGTTTCCTTGTGGAAAGAAATTATCATCCAGGACATCAACATTTGTCTAGGAAACTTCTCCGTGGTATTTTTACTGATAATGAACGCCACCTCTTAATAATCCCCCAGGTCCTCTTTAGAGACAATTATTATAAAAACAGATCTTCCTAATGAAGATAGAGCTACTGAGTCCAGAAGTTTTAAATCTCTAATCAGGATGGCTGTCAGACTCCATGCATTAGTTTTAAAACAAGTTTTAAGAAGAAGTTGGACCGCTTTCTGAAAGGGATGCTACAGCGTGCTGACCAGCGAACCCCGAGGGGCCGCGTGTGCCTACAGCCACGCAGCGGCAACGTACTGGGACCCGGCTAGGTCGTATGCAGCCTGTGCATCGGCACGTACGCGTCACATAAGCAGAGAGGCACTAAAAGCAGATGACAAGATCGTCGGAGAAATTGAAGCCACCAGAGCCCCGCGTGCAGGGAGCAGGATGGGGAGCGGGGCAGGGAGCCCCGCAGCCCAGCCCCGGGGAGCAAACGGGGGCACGCACGGGCAGCGCGCGCGGCAACGCGCTCAGCACGAACCGACGCGGCTGGAAACGCGGGAGGCGCCGGGCTTCACCTGGTTGTCCTGCACATGCTGAGTGGCAGCCTGGATGTAAGAAACTCCCTCTGTGAAGGTTCCACCCCGTGGAAGTGTTTCTCCACGTTTTTAAAGCCCATAGCAAAAGGACGGCACCTGCCTCCAGGAACGTCGTCTCACCACAGTGGATGACATTCACCACTACGCTAAAAACGCGTTTTAAAAATTCTTGGGCAAATGAGAGAGGGCCCGGTACTTCAGCCCAAACCCTGCAGCTCCCGCAGCCCTCCATTCAGGCAGAAGGCTCCTGCCTCCTTACAGGAGGAGGGCCGTAACAAGTGAGCGCAATTAAAGCATAGATAATGCATCTGAACATGTGCATTCCTCATTTATTTAACAAGCACAGTTTAGCTTTAATTATTTATGATCACACTTCAGAAGAAACTAGTAAACACAGTGCAGCAGACTCTACAAAAGTAAGAAAGCCCCTGCTGCGGGAGACTGCTCCATGGCCGCCTGCTCTGAAACCTCCGCTGGGACAGCGACTCAAGCCTCACTTAGTAAAGGAATTACGAGGTGCGAGGATTAGGGCAAATGACGAATTTGAGGTTATATTTGGCTTTGAAAGAAAACCCAAAGTTTAGCAAGGAAAACAATAAGCAATATTATAAATAAAGCCTTCCATTAACATGAAGAGTCTTAGATCTTATTCCGAGTTGTCCGTGTTGAAATCCTGTCGCCTCACCTACACGTACAGGATGGTACGTAGGTGTGAGTGGCTCGAAGCGTCTTTAGACCTACCCCTCCTGCCTCTTCCACCAGGAAAATGGGGAGTTGTTGCAAATCAGTGCATTCACTATACAAGTAGCTAAGGGGAAGGGGAGGCCCTGGTCTCTTTCAGCCAGGCAATGTGGGATCAGGCACTGCCCCCCAAAAAGCCCACAGCCCGCGTTAGGGCTGAGGACAGCAGCACCCGCACAAGCGGACTGACAGTCTGCACATGTCAGGTTGGTGCCAACAATTTGTTAAACACAGATGGGGAGGAGCTTTGTTGGGGAGGACACCAGGAGGGAAGGGGACCCTAAAAGGAAAGGGCTGGGGAGGCCTGGACATGGAAGAAGAGAGAGGGAAGCAGCTATGAGAAGAGGGGTAGGAGCACACGGAGAGCCACCCCAGGGGCGCCCGTCCAGCGTCGCCTGCGGGCCAAGGCGGTGCGGTGGTGTGGCACGGCACACCCCTGGCTGCCCCCTCCTGCAGCTCCTGCTCAGCCGCGGCAGCGCTGGGTGCTTGCTCCTGCTGCCCTGAGCTCCGCTGCGGGCAAGGGGACCTCTCGGGACCTCTGCCATCCTTCCAAATCCACCTATCTGCAAAGGAAATGGAGCTTTTCTGGCGGTCTCCCTCCTTGTCAGCAAAGCCTCCGTCCCCGTCGTGCGTGGCTCATTGTTTCTGCTTTTGCAGATGACTGGAATTTTCAGTGGAGAACTAAATGCCATTGCAGCAGAAGGGAGACGGTGGCAATACTGAGGGCCACTTCTCAGTTGCACTGCTGCCTGTCAGTCGTCATAAAACACGCTGCTGTCTCTTAGCCTGGATGAGTGCATCCAGTGGTGTAAAACAATAATGGTTTGAGGCTGAAAATACTCCAAAGTCATGGCGCTATTCCCTGCCCTCCTGAGACAACCGCGTGAAGAATCTGTGTTGTCTACTGAAATCCAAAAATACCTGCTAATAAAGATCACCACACAGAGCACTGCCAGGCAATTTCAGGACACTTGAACTCTTAGTGCGTTCAGTTGGTCTGCACGGATTTTGGGTGAGCGGATGAACAGCGTAACTGCAGGAACTGACATCCAACTCAAAACCGTCCTGATGCACAGACGTACGGAAAGACCACGCAGCCCCTTCCGGACAGCTGTGCGTGAATGCAGAGATGTCCAAGTCTCAGGCCGACTCGGGATTGTTATTCACCAGGGAAACCTGAAACTAAGTTTAGCACTTATCTGGAATCAATTCTGTAGCCCTCACTCTATAAAAGTCAGGCCTCTTCCTTAATGAAAAAAGTGCTATGCACTCTAGCTTTGCCTTTTCTATATTTCGACTTAAGGTATCGCTGGCTGTGTTTAATAGTTTCACTCCTGCAGAGCAACCTTCTGAAAAGGTCAAAACAAAACACTAGGAGCCAAATTCATCGCTGGTACAACTCCATTGACTTCAGCAGCATTACACCTGGGATAGATCCAGCTGTAACTGTTTCCATTAAGGTAAGTGGAAAAGAAGTGTACTTGCTGTCTTAACTTTACTTTTCAATTGATCTCTTCTGTTCTACTCTGTGTGTTTCATTGCAATCAATAGGAATATATCTATTAGAGAAAGTTACAGCACAAAACATCTAAATAGCTTTTAAAAAACTTGGCTTCTCAGTTTATAATGAATGTCAGGGAGATGAGAAGGTAGCAGGCATTTGGTGTGCACTCAAGTGCTTTATCTTTCAAAAGAGGATAGATGTAAGCAGCTACCGTAAATATTTTTATGTATAAGCTACATCATAGCCAACAGAGATCTTCCTTAAAGATCTGCACTTGATAGCAGACATGAGCTGCCAGCCCTGAACAACAATGTCAAATACAGCTCAGATGTTACAGGGATGGGCACTGTAAATGCTTATAAGCAGTTAGATTAGGGGGAAATAAACTAAACTTCTCTGAGATTGTGTTCACGTTCATCATGTTCTGCTCTGCACCACATCAGCCATGCTAACAGACTCCTTCTTCCAGGCAGAGGTAAGATTATGGAAATCTTATTTGTATTTCAAGTGCTTGTTTTCCTTTCCAACCCTTCAATGCTTCCTGCTTCAACCCATCTTTATATGTCATGATGGCACTCTACCACTATACCAGTGCCCATTGCTCTGGCTGAAACACCACCCAAAGCACCACTAACTGAGCCATTTTTAATAAGTGATCTTGCAAAAATACCACAAATCAGTCTTCTGGATCAGCTTTAGTCATTGAGGATGTCATGAAATGAGATGACATTACCAGACTAGACAGCTCCTAGCATTAAATTGTAGTCATGTGGCTCTTTTAATTTGACAGCTAGAATTTCATTTAAATCTTTGCCTCAGAACTACAGAAATATCTATTAATGACTGCCATTATTCCAGATTTTAATTTTTATTGCATTGCAGTGTCATGCATCATTGCACTGGAAGCTTCAGAAGGATGTTGCAGACTGTACCCAGCAGTGTGCAGCACCTCCCAAACTGGGACGTGGGACGGGCGATGGGTGAGACCAAGAGACAGAGGAAGCAAAACTGAATTGCACTTGCATCAGCCCTGTGCACATATGCTATTTACTGTTTTTAGATGTGGGATCTGGATTTTTAGACAGTTTACTGATGGAAAGGCTCATCTGTTGCGCACCTACAGCCATAGCACTCTTTCCTTCGCTTATGCCTATGCCTATAAAAACTGTCTAAGGCCCTGAAGGACCAGGCACTAGAGTATATCCACTAGAGCATACCTCTTCCACAGGATAAAGACCCTCTATCCCATACTGGTGACTTACACATACTCTCATAGACGCCATCGTACAATTCAGAAGGATTGTACCAACTCTAACTATCATGCAGATCCTCCGCAATTCATCTCATGTCAGCTCAGCGCCAGTGACCAGGTCTCAGGTGCTAATGGCCATCATTTAAAGGTTGATTTTAATGCATAGTCAAGGAAAAAGCAATCATTTTAAGGAATAATATTGTATCGATTTAGTTTGCATCACTGAAATGTCTTAGCATAATGGATGAGGTATTCACGACCAGCGTGCTACGCTATTCCCTGTGAAAACAATCTTAAGATGTAAATCATGAGGCAAAAAGGATTTGGGAAAGGGGCTTTTTCTGCTCTTTATACTTGCTTGCTCTTCTTTTAAACTGAGTATCATTCACTTTAATGTACATACTCTGAATAGCTATGCAACAGAGAGTAATTCAATTTTCCCACCACAATCAACAACATGTTCTTCCCTTGATCACTCCACTTCGTACGTTACTTTGTGGCCACTTCAGTGTCAAATTTGGTCTTCCCTGCAATACCCAAATGCTTCTAACACAATTTACAGCCTACTCAGAGTACCTTCTTGGAAATAATGTTAATCAGGGTAATTTCTCCTCTTAGTTTAAAGAGCTGTTGATTGGCTGCTTTCAATCAGCTGTTAGCCAGAGTTACCTCAGGATTTCCCAAGTTCTTATGGTGAAATGGGATGATGCCATTTAGCAGTCAGAGAGCATGTTTAATGGATCACACTAATCTCAAGGAGGGCCTATGAAACTCTCATTTGTCAGGTTTCATTACATTCAATAATGACTGTAATTTTCCTGAAGTATTCTGCTCACTAGAAAATTATGTACCATAGTTTTGCACCCCATTTTGTCTAACTCTGTTTTCAGAAAAATTGAAGGCATCTCATTCTCCATGGCTACTACCCAGAAGGGGCCTGCAAAAGAGGGGTTAAGAGTTCACTGTCAGATGTATTTATCTCAGAAGCAGGTATAATTCTTTTGCAAACAGCTAAGTGTCAGTGCAAAGCCAAGCTGATTCAGGGTAATAAAAGCACTTCTGCAAAGCTTTTAGGTGACACTATATCCCTCACAAGCTTTCCCCACCCCTGCTTCTACTTTATCATCCAATACCATCATTACCTTGACCAATCTGCACATTATTTCCTTTCCACATGGATCGATTTCAAAACAGCTCATCTGCTAATGCTCAGCACAGGTTTGGGTGATTCTCCTATTGTTTCAATTATTTCTTTGAGGAAAATTCGATCCTGTTAAGCAAACAAAGCTATTATCTCAGCTGAAGACACCTGAGCTACAGTTGCCTCTGACAGATCAAGAGCTTCTTCTGAAACTCTCCTTGCAGTTGTAGCACCCTCAAGTGACAGAGATGTCCCAGTTTAGTTCATTACATGTAATAGACGGTGTTAGCTATACCCCAGCACATTAAACAGCTGGGCTATTAAAATTAACCGCACATTTCTGAAGGAAGATGTAAGTAAGTTAGTAAGTGACTTGGTGATCTCCTGGTTTTGATCTCCTGTGCCAAAGGAATGGCTTCCCAAAGAGCAAAGTGAAAGGCGTGTATGGCGTCATCCCAATTTCCAGAGGCTACTGTCTGTTTTGGAGGGCAAACCAGCATTGATCAACATTTGAAAGTGAATCTGTCATGCTTTCTCAGACATCTTTGGAGATTTGGCCTGGCAGTCCATAAGTAATGCAGAGTGTGCAGAAGAGAAAGCCCCAGGCAGAAGAGAGTGGTCACAAAGGAATAAATAGAGCAAAATAGATGATCTTCCAGTTGTCGCTTGTATGGCGAGTCTGCTGTAACTTTATAGCTCTTCACCCTGAGCTAACGGTGCCTACACACTTTATAAACAGAGACTGTAGAGTCGCTCTGTCCACAGCCATTCAAAATCCTCTTTATAAGGCACTATATACTGAACAAGCACAAAGTACTTCGGTTATAAATTAGTCAAATTTTAAACTCCACAATCATCTCCCAGGACCATTTTATGTAAAATTTCGTCAGCTACGCTAAGGAACAGTGTTTACCAAGATCTGCCTTTCATGCAGTCCAATGTAGCATCGCTAGAAATAAAAATCACCTTGGTCAGAGATTCTCACTTACAGGTTTGTCATGCCGGCATTTATATGATTTTCCTAACCTCGCTCAGATACGGATGAAGGGTCCAAAAGAACAGCCTGTAAGCATGACACCAAAGAGAGTTACTTTCTGTTCATTATTGCCTTTAATGCACCTGTCTGGTGCTGGACAGACCATTCTGTTGCCACCAGTGAAGTCCCAAGCAGCAGCCGTAGCTTTCCTACACTGGGCACTTACTGCTAGCCCAGAATAAACCAGGAGGAACTTAACTCTGCAAAAATGTCACCTGAACCCTAATCAGATGACAGAGCACTATTTTACTTGAATCCCTCTAGGATTCCCACAGGTGCAATTTTGCACACACAGACTTTTCAGCTCTCGTACAATAGCCAGATGTGCATATCTTCACATGATGCTCACCTGAATTTATTTACTTTACAAGTGCTTTATGTCCCCAAGAGAGTAGCTGCTGGGGACTAGGAACTCAGCCCTGTTCAAAGCAAGGCATTCAAATGTCCCTTAAACTTGTAAATGGCTGGAGCTGAATTCAAACTTTGTGGCTCAGCCCATCACCAGGTATCTAGAGACGCCTTAGTATGCCAAAGCAAATACAGTAAATAACCCTATTATTTCTACATGCCATTCTCATTCCTGATTTGAAAAAAAAAAAAGCTTTTCAAGTGAAACATGCTTTGCATTACCTGAATGCAGAAACAGCTCTCTGTCCTGCAGCGTTTTGTTAAAATGCTTCAAGTGGCCCTTGGTCTTCTGTGCCTAGGGCGGATGCACGCTCGCTTATACCAGCAACTCCTAGGCTTAAGCCCTCATTGATGAAAAAGCCACTTTGTTCACTGCTTTAACATAAACGCAGCAAGAATCAGAACATTTTTTAAATATCCCCCTTGATCACATTTGTGACTCGGGCACTTGGGAAATTCAGGCCACTTTGAATTATGTCGTTTTATTGGGAGAACATCAGAAGTAGCAGGATGTCTTATATTGACATATTGGTTCCACTTTGCTAGACATACGGGATCAAAGTCATCCCTGGCGGAACTCCATAACCTTCAACAGACGGGATAAATTTGGCCCCATATGCCCATAGCAGCTGGGGACTACAATTGTTTTCCTCTTTTCATCCGTATTTTGAGGATACGAAGCCTGATTTTCTGCTTGCAAAGCAACTTGAGATTTTGCATATGTGCGATGTGAGGCAAACAATCAGTATTATCATACATGGCCCTGGTATGATTTTTATGGTCATCTGTGGCACATATCTAAATTTTAAATTAAACGCATGCCATAAATAGCCTATGAAGAATCAAACTGGAGATTATTTTATCAGACACTCAGCAATCTGTTCAACTGGCTTTCCTGCTTACTAAACATGGCATCAGACTCCATTTTGAATGTACAATTATGTTTTTTTTATGTAGCATCTCCTATCATCTATTGTATTCATATAGAGAGAAACAGCTCGTAAATACCATTTCACATTCCAAACATTTTGCTATAGGCAACTATATCATTGCTTTGTTCAAATAAATTTACATAAATCATTATTAGACTGTTTTATCTTAGCAACTTTATTTTGCTCCCAGAGCACAAATTAAATGTGTGCTTAAAGCAGAATATTTTAGAGGAAGTTATTCCTGAACTGTTTATGAGACAGGAATAGACATTTCCATCTAATTTTTCATTCGTAATGTAATATCTTTAGTTCTCTCTGTACATTTAAAAACCATACGTCTAATATGCAGGGGTTTCCCTGGAAGTGCGCAGTAGAATAGATGACTGTGCCGCAATCTGTTCATCCATCAGCCGGTGCTTCCTTTGACTCACTCTGCATTCTGCTCCAAACACTTCGTGGGAAAGGCCAAGAACAACCGTGAGTCCCACTTGCTGTTTGACATGATTATATTACAAGCAAACTGTTGTTGTTAACCAAAATTTGCAAATAAAGTCATTGGAAGATAAATCTATTTCTAGTAAATATTTCTGTGTTTGGATTAATTGAACAGAGCTAGTCCTTGCTAGCTCAGATTTACAGCCCGGCATCCACCCATGCATCTCCTAACGAAATGCGTTGTTCTCGTTAGTATTACTCAATTGTGAACGCATGCATCCTAATTGTGCACGCATGCATCCTAATTGCGCTTGACTCACGGACCACGATGAGTGACTCGGAGAAGAAAACCAGAGGGCACAGTCGCCCAGTAGCTGTCCCTCAAGCCCAGCTCTTCCACCTTGCCGAGCCTGAAGGCACAGCGGACCCGCCCCACGGCCGCCCGTGCGCTGTGACGGGCTCGCGTCCACTCGCCGGTGCCACCGGCGGGAGCCGAAGGACACCGGTGCTGGCAGCTCCCCGCTCCGCGAGCGTCCCACCCCGCACACCTCCACCCAGCGCCCCAGCGTCGGCCTGCAGGATCGGCCCCCAGCAGAGCTCCCTGCGCAGGGACCGATTTCGAGAGACCTGGCAGGCCCACGCAGGGCCAGGGAGGTCGACGCGGAGACACCAGCTCTACGTGCCGGGCTGCAGACTCCCTGTTAAAGCCCGGCCGCAGCGTTTGCAGCAATGCTGCCCCTGCTCCCGCAGCTCACCAGTGCGCCACAGGACCTGGCCCCTCTGCACCACGGCTGTTGCGTGCTGCAGACCTGCCCTAGGAAAAGCCGAGCCACTCTTTCAATATGCTCTCAAACTAAAATGCCAGCTTTTAAACACAAGGCATGTCAAGCAAAACTTGATCTTTGATGTACCTCTGCGTCCAACACTGCTCCCACTTGCCCCGTCCTCAACTTCTTTGTGGCCGTTCGCAGAGTTGCTTTATTCCCTCAACTCCCTTCTAGGGAAGAGCAACCCCAGAGCAAGTGTTAGGAGCCCAAGTAAAGACCTCAGGAAATAAGGAAACCAGAACAAGAACTTTTGTTACTCTGCACCGCTATCATAGATCACCTTTGTGTAAGTAAGGAACCTCTCCTGGCCCAGCCAGTACAGCTACCATTTTTGTACCATCTCCGCAGCTGTCCCAGTTTCTTTTGAGATTAAACCCAGGTACATGGATGGGAAAGAAAATTATAGTCCATGTGATCCACAGAGAGCTCCCAACAAGCACTGTGGACGCAGCCATAATCTTGCTGAGTACTATAATGCAGAAGCCTTGTAAGAACTTCTGCAGGACCCTTTCTTCCTCCAGAAAGGCAGGACACCACATGTCTGCTGTTACCCTTACTCCACTTGCACGTCCTGTTGTAGGCAATCGCCAGTACGTCTCAGCTGCCAGCCCATCAGCTATACACCAGTTTAAATGGACACGAAAAATGCAGCAGAAGCAGAGACGCAGCTGAGAAGCCTGTATCATGATTCAACGCAAATACCACCTTCTTGCACCCCCCACCCCTGTGGTGTTTCATCTCAGTCTTGATCTCGGAGATAAGCTGGAGTTGTGCAATCTGGAGCTACACCTGGGTCAAGCCGAGGGTGTGGGAGAGGTTCAGGCCACAGGATGCTCACTTCAAGGCCCTCACAACTCTGTGCTAGCATAGATAACTCTCTGCTATTTGGGATAAAGGGTGACTGCAGATAGTGGAAAAACCTCTTGCAGGTCCTTGCCTTTCCCGTTCCCAAGCATTCCTGCCCTCAGAAACCAGCAGAATTTCATGCAGAGCAGAAGGACCAAATCAAATTTCTTCGCTTGCACTTAATCTAAGTATACTGCATATCCTTATAGGTCTGGCCAGATCTGTTCTCAAACTAGCATATCATAGAAAATTGCTTCAAATGTAGAGGCTTTCCATTCCACAGCCACAGTGATACCATGTGAATAGCAAGTAACTGAGTACTGGGAACCCAGTGAAGCTTCAGTAATACAGCCATGGAAGATGGCAATAATTTATCATCTCTGCAGTAGTTTAATCCCAGATGCACCATTTGCTAATTTATTTCCATATGTACCTGGCAGACAGATTAATCAGCCATCTCTCTCTGAAACCTAGATTGCACTTTATCCCTTTAGTAAGCAAGAGAAAACAAATGTACACAGCAAAATAAGAGTCCCTTACAGAGGAGCGTCATCAACCTTTGCAGCTTGTGGTTTCCTTTTTTAGCTTAACAATGGCTTTTCAAAAATGTAACACCCAAATCTGCTTTCACATCAGTGCGTTTCTCCATCTACTAAGTCTCTTTGCTAATGCTTGTAAAAACAAAGGCAGAGATAGAGAGGGGACATCCCTTCTACTTCTGGAGTCAGCTGGAGAGAGCAATGTGGTCCAAGGAGAGGGGCAGCAGCCCTGCACCCGGGGCCAGCGCCATCCCCACAGCCGGCAGCCACTCCGCCGAGCCGAGGAGGCTGTTTCTCTCTGCTGGGGTTTGCAGAGTTGCAAAATCGAGATGATAATAATATTTTACAAAACATTTCGAGCCCTACTGAACTAATTACTATTATCAGCAATAATGCGCTTCCGATGCATTTCCCTTCGTCTGGAAAACTCTGCAAAAGGGCCGCGCTTGCCGGAGCTGAGCAGCTGTTAGCACTTCAGCGATGTTATTGGTAATAAATACGGTGTCAATTCTGTGCCTCATGCCCTTTAAGGATCTGTTTGCAATCCACTCTTTATTTTGATTATAAGACATTATCTGCATTAAACATAATTAGTCATATTATATCATTTGCCAAGCTAAGCGTAGTCACTTGACAAGGCGGGATGCAGTTGAATGAAAGCGCAGCACGGGCTGCAGCCCAAGGAGATGAAGTGAGTGGGAGCTGGCGCAGGCCCGGAGGGGACGCGGGCTCAGGCGTCCCCTGGCCACAGGCTTGTTGTATGAAGGGTGTCACTTGCATAGCCACGCTGTGACTCTGTTCCCTGCGTCAGAGCCTGAACAGGCACAGGCAAAACACCACTATTAAACCATGGAAGAGCAAGAAAACGATTGCTGAAAATGAAATGATTTATGAGCTTCAGCATCCTCATAACAGTTACAATAATCAAAATATATAAATATTTGGATATGCTACTGACAGATGGCATATACTGGAATAATCATACAGAATATGTCAGTTTTCAGAATCAGCTTATTCCAGAGTTGGCATGTTTCAGGGCTTTCTGCTACTAAAATAAGCACCTGGTATTTGATCCTCCAAAAATGTATTTTCACAAACACATGGGCGTCTTTTGATAGAAAAGCTACCGGGCTTGTCACCATGCACATACTGTACCCAAATAACAGCGTATTGCCACCAGCTTCCTTTGCTTCGCCCGTGCCTCAGCTGGAAAGGCAGTGGCAACCCTTTTTGTGAGAGCTGGGGTTGTCAGGACAGAGTGACAGTGCCTTGCTGAGGTGTATCAGCAGTTTGGGTTTGATCCACATGTTGCCTGCGAGACAAACTTTTCCATTTGCATCCCCAGGAAGAACAATCTGACTGGTTTTGCCTATGGTCCTCTGTCAGCAAGTCTGAGAAAATCAGGGGTTTTGGAGAGCTCTGGTTGGAAATAATTGATGTTCATTGTAATGATTAAAACAGTATCAGTGGACAAATACACCTTTTTCTGTTGGGCATCAACGAAGCGGTAGCCTGTGCCCTGGACTAAGAAACCCACGTGCAGAAGGCAGCCCCGGGTGGAGGGAAGGAGGAGAGCAAAGGCCATGTCCGCAGCAGGCTGCTCCTCCGTCCCCACACCCAGGACAGTGAGCGACGGGAATGGGGACGCCGTGCCGTCACCCCCCCAAGGTTATTACCGAACAGCAGCTTCCTTCCTCCCCCGGAGGAGAGGACAGCCCGGAGGAGACCCTGCCTCAGGTGGGTCTCAGCCACCGCTGGCCCCAGGACTTCTCCGGGCCCCATCCTCCCCTCAGCAAGTGAGTCCGAAACGCATTGGCCACAGCCCCCCCAGGTAGTAATTCCTCTCCATGAACACCAGTATTTCGGAAAAGCTGCTTACAGCACCATGTAACAAGCCATTTTAGCAGACAGTAGTTGGTGGTAAACAGACAAATTTAAAAGATTAATAGGCATTCATTTATTATGTTACACTCTTTTCAATTTTCCCAGACAATCAAATTGGTAAATTAGAGCCATAATTTTCCACCAATTAATACCAGATGTGACACATTTTGACATTAAAAGAGTAAATATAAAAGAACTGTCAAATACTTCATACCCCTAATATAATACTGTCTGAATGGAAAACCTAAAATCCTCACGCCTCAGACCTGTTCTGAAACACAGGCACAAAGGATGCTGATGCTTCCAACAACTGCACATTCACATGCTGTACGCTGACCCCTCGACAGTCGCTAGCACCTTTCCCCAATGCATGTTGACTAAAAAGCCCAAATCTGGAAGCAATATTTATGCCTATAAGCCAGTACAGGACATACTGTCATAGTATAAAGGGAGATGCCAATAAAAAGTAATAGAAAATGCCAAAGACAAGCCAGGGTCATTGCATGTTTTCAGTGCAATACAGGAACATGATAGTTACCAAAGCTTTTAGAAAAGAAAATGGAATCCAAAAATCTTGATTTGGCTGCATTTATCATCAGCTGATCTGGTGCTTCTCCTTTGCAACAGTTGCTACACCAGGACATGGCAGCATCAGTTACGGGACGGTCTGCAGCATGCCCCGACCCCGGAGTCAGCCAGGCTCTGCTAATGCAGCCGACCAGCGCGACCAAGTCAAGGGGATCTGCCTGGCATGAGGGGACCGCAACACGCAGGGCCCCAGGGACGGGGGCACAGCCCGGGGGGACAGCCCTGCTCTCTGCGGCCATCCCAGCTCCCCCGGCCGTGCCAGACCCTCCTGCACAGGACCCAGCGGTGCTGCCGGTGCTGCTCCAGTGCGGCTCTGCTACCCAGAGAGGAGAGACACGGAGCTCTGGGAGCAATTAAGGCTCATCTGCTTTTAACTCTGCATCAGCTGCAGTTTTGGGCAGGAGGGAACATACCACACAGCAGCTCTCTTTTACTTCAATTATAACCATACCTCCTTTTTCCATATAGTCCCAGGTGGCATGGATTTTTCATACACACTGAAGGTGACTTTGCAAAGAAGGAAATATCCCCTTCACGTGCCACATGCCCCTGCCCAGGCCCTCAAGCAAATCTGCCTATGAATTTTCCCCATTTGCACTGCAAAGCTGAACTGGGATCACACAGTCCATCACCGGTACCACATAGCCCTCCCTCCGTCAGCTGTCTGCCACAAGCTCCAGTATCGCTTCCCAAACTCACCAGGCAGCAATTGCTGCAGACTTCAGGTTTCACCACAACGTACAAGGAAAGGGAGTGAAACCAGGAGGATGCCTGGAAAATGGGAGGCTTTTTCCATCAGTGGTTGCTTTGCAACCCAGGGCAACAGGCAAAGCTCCACCATAATTACATCCCGCTGGCAAAGTCATTGAAGTAAAATGCGTCCGGGTGGAAGTCACTCTCCCTCTTGTGTCTCACCATGCTCACAATGAATGGGCTTCTCACATGCAACCATAT
This sequence comes from Pelecanus crispus, assembly GCF_030463565.1. NCBI lineage: Eukaryota > Metazoa > Chordata > Aves > Pelecaniformes > Pelecanidae > Pelecanus > Pelecanus crispus. The sequence continues at coordinate 54,499,687 of NC_134648.1, forward strand.
ACCATGTTTTGCCAGTACAGACAGGTGTCTGACATTTCCTAGTGGCCAGACTTAACTGGCCAAATCTGGTACTCAACTGACTTCAGCAGAAGGTTTTTTTCCTGATTAGAAGTCATGGGCTTTGCCTGCCTTTTGACCCAAATTAACTGGCTCCATCAGGCTCCAAACTCTGCAAGGACTTTCAGCCACAAGAAGAAAAAAGCTGGACTGGAAAGGGGCTCAGCCACATCTGCAGCGACATTACCAGGAATTTGCATAAGGGTTCCCCCAGGGTCTTGGATCCAAAGCAGACAGTGCAAAGCTACAGTCAGCTGGCACAGGGGAAGACCATCCCTACTGGCCCTACAACATTTGTCATGGGATGAAATACAGTCTGAGGCTCCAGAGCAACTACGAAGCCCAGCCCAGCCTCTGTCCAGACACCTTCCTGGAAAGATGTGAGAATAGGACTCGAAGCAGAATCAGAGCCCAGGCAGAAATCTCCCCCTTTCAGTCCTTTCCCAAAGACAGGCAGTGGGGGGCAGGGGGGAATGGACTTTAAATGGCTTTGCAAGAGGAATCCAGATGAAAGCAAATCTGCCACAACTGAGAGAAAATCCAATCTACTTAACTGTCCTGCACAGAACTAATTTTGCCTGGTGCAGCTGTGACCTTCACGAACATCAGGTCAGTAGCAGCCTTACTATCTCCAAATGAAGGTGGAAGATAGTCGTCCCTTAGCAGGCCACCACAATGTCAGAGAGAAAAGAGCTCTTTTATAAAGCACGGTCTCCGGATCAAGAGGAATGTTACTGGAAGATTACACTGCAAATCTAATCCACCACCCCTAATACTCAACAATCTGATACATGAACCTGCCTTTCATCAAAGAGGCTGGCAATTGCAGTATTAGGCGATTTGAGCAATGGGTACAGAACGAGGTTGCCAGCTGTATCAGCCAGCTCAGGCGCAGGCAGATAGCCACACCAGCTCCTCCCGGTGAGGAGTCCTTACACATGTGTTCATCCAGGTACGTGTGGCAGCACATCTGAGCAACGAGTTTTAAAAAGGGTCTTACGTTTTCCATAATGCTGGTACAAACTGCCTCCTGACTGTCTTTGGGTATTTGCAAATACCATCAAAGTGGTATCTGACTGCTTTCAGTCTTTAATGTTCAGACTGACTTTTGGCAATCTCATTCTCGCCTCCCAGAAAGGGGGGAACAGCACAGGCCATCTAAAGAAAAAAGAGTCATACCCATTAACCTGGCTACCCAAAAGCCAGGCATGTACAAAAGGTAGTTTTCCAGGTCCCACCAGCACAAAGCAGAGGAGGTCAAAGGAGCAAAGGGGCCAAGTGACTTGTGCCAGAATATGTTGGCCAGCTGGTGCTGCTCAATGGGTGATGTGTCATTAACGGGCATTACTGGTGATACTCTGTCATGGTTTAGCCCCAGCCAGCAACTAAGCACCACGCAGCCGCTCGCTCACTCCCCCTACCCCGGTGGGATGGGGGAGAGAATCGGAGGAGTAAGAGTGAGAAACACTCCTGGGTTGAAATAAGAACAGTTTAATAATGGAAATAAAGTAAAATAGTAATGATAATAGTAACAATATAATAATAATAATAATAATAATAATAATAATAATAATAATAATAATAATAATGATATACAAAGCAAGTGATGCACAATGCAATTGCTCACCACCCGCTGACCAATACCCAGACAGTTCCCGAGCAGCGATTGCTGCTCCCCGGCCAACCACCCCAGTTTCTATACTGAGCATGACATCATATGGTATGGAATAGCCCTTTGGTCAGTTTGGATCAACTATCCTGGCTGTGCCCCCTCCCAGTTTCTTGTGCACCTGGCAGAGCATGGGAAGCTGAAAAGTCCTTGACTAGCATAAGCAGTACTTAGCAACAACTAAAACATCAGTGTGTTACCAGCATTCTTCTCCTACTAAATCCAAAACACAGCACTGTGCCTGCTACTAGGAAGAAAATTAACTCTATCCCAGCCGAAACCAGGACATACTCCTCACCTTCCAATAAGCACCATGCCAGGGCAGGTGGAGAAGGCTATAAGGCTTGCATTTCTAAGCTGAACATCTGGAAAAAAAGGATCTTACTTTCATAGTCTTAAATCAGGAGTAACCTTACCACAAGCTGATATATAAACACTACTTTGAACTCAGTATCAGGCCCATCAGCTACAGTAAGTTCTTTAAAAGTACTCAGAGCATATAGCCTAAAAAAGTGTTTTACATCTATGTCTTCCCTGTAGAAGTGATCTCAGTGCACAGAAACTACCTGTGTCACAGACTAATGGTTTTCTACCAGTGAAGATGTTGTGAACCACATTTAAAGTATCTGCAAACAGAATGAGGAGGAGTAAACCTCTTGTCAGTAGGTGTACATTTGCTATACAAGGAACCCACATCACCAGGAAAAATTTTTAAGTGGCCCACAAGTGGAGAGAGCTGTAAAACTACTGCTGGGGATGTCTCTGTAATTGGCTAATGGACAGTGACTGCCACCTATCTCTGCAGCAGATAATTCATTTGGATGTTGAAAAAACAATTTGGCCAAAGGGAGACCCATGCCAAAAATTTTTCATCTTAATTTTATTCATTCAGTTCCTATCACTTCAATACAAATAAATAGCAGAGTCAGTTACAAGCACCATGCATGCATGGCACATGTAATCACAGTGCACAACACTGCTCACCACCAGTTGTGCTAGCATAGCTTAAACTTTAGCCGTAACCTTTTTTGTTATCTGTTTTATCACACATCATTCTTATCACATGATTTCTTACCATACGCTGTTTTTGCAGGAGCCTGCATTCCCGCTCTCTGAAGATGAGTCCCAGGCTGTCATCTTGAGAGAGCGGAGCACCTTCAAAACATGGATCTCCTTGCTTTGCAGAGACATGCACGTCAACTGACAGCTGGAGGTGAAAACTAAGCAGGCTAAGATTAAAAATAGCAATAATTTACCAATGGAACAAACTACTAAGGGAAACAGTGATCTACGTCTTGTCGTCTCTGACATGTCAGTATACGATCCAAACAGCGCTTAATAAGAGACCAGTTACTGGGTGCACTACTCATCTGCATTATATAGGGTGTGATGCTACCTAGCATATTGAGATCTTCTCCACTTAAAATCTGGGATTCTAAAAGTCCTCGTCCACACACACAACAGAGTGACTGCTATGCTCGCTTTACCATATAAGAGAGATATGAACCATTCTGGGCTTTTTCCAAATCAGCAAACATTTTTTTTCCTGTAGCAATCTCCAATCTGGACTTGCTCGGGTTTTGTCGGAGGAGTTCTTGGTGACTCACATGTGGATTGGGAGCTTTCTCAGCCCACAGCTGAAGGCAAGGGTGTTAAATATTTAATAAAGAGACAGCTTTTCTCCCAAATGTTTTGGATAAATAGCTGCTAAGAGAAACCAAAATACAAAAGGGTTTTAGCTGCTGGAATAAAAATATCTTTTTCCCTTTTGAACGCCCCGGCTGGCCCTCGCCTGGGTTCCCTCCCTGGTGCTCACAGCTGTCCCCAGCTGCCACCGCCGACCCACGCCTGCACTCAGGAGGGAACCGCGCTTCAGCCAGGCTCCTGCAGCCATACTCATCCTGCAGCCGGGCCTGGCTTCAGTCACATTTAACTGGGACAGTTTTTCAACAACAGGAAAGCAGCAGACATTCAGGAATTTCTGGTTTTTAATGTCCAACACAATATCTGTATTAAGCAAGTAACTGGACCTTCCCAGGTACATGGTTCCCAACGTCTTACTATCTGCTGACTTCATTCTGTGCAACTATTATGTGACTATGTTCTTTATTTCCTTATGGTAATTTCTATGCAGTTAAAATACTGTAAGCTGGAATGCAAAAGAAAGTGAAAGAAAGGATCAAATCCTTGGGCAGTGAATTATAAACTGTTTGGTATCTGCCTACAGACATTGCAGGATGAAATCCTTATCTAAGCATCAAACAGGGTTTATTTAGGTATTGTTATCTCTGCTGAAGTATTAAAGCAGCACATACCACTGTAATGCCAAACCCTCCTACCGGAGTACCTGCCCCATACAGGGGTGGTAAGGTGTATACACACTGGGCCAGGATTTGGCCTCCGCTCAGCTGAAAAACTGAAATGCACTTTCACTGTGGCTGTCCTCTAGATCCACACCCCACATATGACTTGGAGCACACCCTGAGGGCATACACCACCATCCTCGGAGTTACTAATCTAGCAGCTGATGATCTCCAAGCCCCTTGACTTTTCAAAATAATCCTGAAGAAGGTTTGCACCAAGCCATCCATAGCACCAACTTCTACCTCACCGGTTTATTTGCTGGGAATGCGAAAACTGATGAAATTCAGCTTGCGCAGCCATGAGCAAGGACTGGGAACCTTGGGCTTCAGGGTGGACCATTACCTGCAACGTGCTGTTATAAAGGCTAGCTTTGGCATTTATCATCTGCAGGGTGAGAGGCAAGACTCATCTGCTTTCATGAACCTTCTTCCAAGCCAGTGGCATTGCTGGAACGCAATCACCCTGTCCTGCGTTGTTCCAAAGCTGTCGACATCTGTCAGGAATAGTAAATTTTACTTTCCCTCGTTTAAGTGAAATGGGCTTCCATAAACAATTATGTAAATAATGCTAAGAATAATAAAGCAAATTAGTTGAAACAGCATGGCAGCAATTAGCCACAGGTCTTACAGGGACTGGGCACGCACCACAGCAACACATTGCTAACAGAGGCAGCCCGGGCCCTGCTGTCCGCGGGAGGAAGGTGAAGCAGAGGTGAAGGCTGCGTAGCCGTACTTGGTACAATGCAGGACAGGACCCCTACCTAAAATAGCACTTGCTGCTGGAATTCAGATCTTAATAACACTTGCTGCTGGAATTCAGATTTTAGGATTCAAACTTCATGCCAACTTTAGCGAAAAAAACCAGAAAGCCAAAATTTGTAGAAACCAACTTGAAAGCTTGTTACTGATACAAACCGAACAGAGGAGTAACGACTAACTCAGAAAAATCAAGCAGAGGTCAATGTCTGCCTCTCTCCGTACCTCACATAAATGCACAGTCCTTTCTACCCACTTCAATGGCCACTTCAAAAGCAGCAAGCTCTTTGAGATATCTCACTAGACTAAAATCACAAATTCTGATTTTGCTTATGCCTTTCTTCTGCTGCCTGCAGACTCCCCGTCCCGTTTTATTACAGGATGTAACTGCAAGCAGAATGGGACCAACCTTTCCTGTCCCACGGTGAGCAACAGACGGGACTGAAGCCCTGGGACTGAGTGGGTCAGCAGAGATGGTCAGCAGTGCCTAAAAACAGAGCTGGGCTGTTGCCCGTCCGTAGTAGCTAAGCATCTCTAGTTATAATCATGGGAACAGTTAACATGCCACATATATAGGAAATTCCTTATTTTTGAGGATCTGTAAGTATGAATGGTTCACCTTCCTATAACCTCTCAGAAGACTAAAATAACAGATTTTTTTTCCCAAAAAATATCACTAGTTTTTGCCCACTTGACTCAGAGAAGGGGACTTTGCTTGTACTATCTTCAAATATTAAGTGAACTGCCAAGAGGCATTTCTTATTGTGATGCACTTGTATAGCTCTGAGTAATTCCCACTGGCCTTAATGAGAATCACTTATATAAAACTCCTTGCAGCAGGCTAAGAACCTCATCCCATAATCACAAACATGGCTTTAAAGAGGGCGATACACAATTTCCATCTCTCCCCATTACAGGACACTTCCTGTGTTCAAGTTCTCCGTACCTCCCCAGCGTAGTCAAGCTACACTAGTCAAACACTAAGTTAGTGTATTATCCCAGTTCTCTCTCTCTCATGGAGCCAAACTGCATTCGCTTTCCTAAGGGAAGTATTGTCCTTGCCTGGACGCAACAGGTTGTCTGAGCTATTGGTGGTTCTGCTTTGGGATCTTAAATTCCTGCTGCAAGGAAGAGCACAAAATGCTTATTTTTATTCGCTGTAACGCCCCATTATAGCGGTTCCCATTACTATCATTTTGTTGTGGTTTAACCCAGCAGGCAGCTAAACACCACACAGCCATTCGCTCCCTCGCCCCCTGCCCAGTGGGATGGGGGAGAGAATCGGAAAAAAAAAAGTAAAATTTGTGGGTTGAGATAAAGACAGTTAAATAGGACAGAAAAGTAAGGGAAAATAATAAGTAATAATAATATACAAAGCAAGTGATGCACAATGCAATTGCTCACCACCCGCTGACCGATGCCCAGACAGTTCCCAAGCAGCGATCGCTGCTCCCCGGCCAACCCCCCCCAGTTTCTATACTGAGCATGATGTCATATGGTATGGAATAGCCCTTTGGCCAGTTTGGGTCAACTCTTCTGGCTGTGCCCCCTCCCAGCTCCTTGTGCACCTGGCAGAGCATGGGAAGCTGAAAAGTCCTTGACTAGTGTAAGCACTACTTAGCAACAACTAAAACATCAGTGTGTTATCAAGGTTATTCTCAAACTAAATCCAAAACACAGCATTATGCCAGCTACTAGGAAGAAAATTAACTCTATCCCAGCCGAAACCAGGACACATTTCATGCCCCTTTTTCCCTGCCCAAAGAGCTTAGAAGGCTTTTAGGGTGAAGGAAAACCTTCCATCTCACGGCGACAACCTTAACTCACAGTGTTCACCTGAGAGTGATTCAAAGAGCAGAGAGCGCCTCCGGTACCAACAGGTGAATTCCTGGATCCTGGGGACTTGCGGGAGCTGCTGGCTCCTTCCCTACCCAGAGACCTTCCTCGATCCATCCTGGGAAGTCTCTTTGAGGGCAAGGTTTCTCCGGTGTCGCACGGATGCTGCAGATCTGGTCTGGTGCGCAACAACACTCGACTAATTCCGAAACAACTCTATTCTTGCACCACAACAATGCCAGCTCATCTGAGTCCAGTTAAACCCCCAAAGAGCGATTTATAGCAAACTGAACTGTATTTACTTTCATTATCACACTCGCAACTTGTAATTTTGGAAATTTTATGTTCTGCGTGCAGCAGCAGGCTACAGGCTGCACACCTCTTGCTACTGTATTGAGACATGCCTGAGAGAGATGTCTTTCTCTTTTCCTTTTTTTCCCCCCTCTCCTTACAGGGGAATTAAGGCAGCAGAGAACTTTAAAAGCTTTGATCTATTCATGGTATCCACAATAGAAAATCCTAGGGTAACACACAAACCAGAGGAAACTCCATCTTTAACCTACTGGACCAGTCCCAGGATAAAGGTTTGCTCTGGGCAAGGACAAGACAAGTAGGTTCTTTAGTATTTTTGTTTAATATCCTTTTAACGTGAGCCTGGGCTGGTGCACAAATGAGCACGACTGCTCAAATGAGCCACACTTCTTTTTCAGGGCCTTATTCTGGCAAAACTCCCACTGAACTCAGCAGGGGTTTGGCAGAGCAGGAACTGAGGAGCAGCCCAGGACCCAGACCTGTAGGACGGGTACATGAGCGTGGGGCAGCGTTTAATTAAATACATCCAAGTTCTACAACGTGCAAATATTTGTAATCTTCACGAATGGCAAAACAATACAATTAAAACTAAAATGCTCAGCTCGGAGACAAGACAAAACCGGTTCTGAGATGCCAGATTGCCTCGTTATCAATTCTTAAAGCTCGTGGTACCTTAAGTGCATTTAAAGGATCATAACTATTACAGCCCAATTACCAGTGGGACCCCAGAGCAGGTGCACTCATCTAAACAGAAGCCTCAGAGAAAGCAATTCAAATTGAAATTGCTACAGGATTTTCAAAGTGTGAAAGGGACTTGTTGAGAGTAATTAAAAGCTCCAGGATGCAAAAATAAAAAGGACATACTCTCTCCGGACACGCGGGAAAGAAAGCACCATCTCCAGGTATGCAAATTGATGGTAGGAAGTGAGGTCCCTGGCAGCCAAGTGGACACCCGGAGGGTGCCAGAGCAGCCAAACCGGTGGGATAAGCAGGGCAATCTGTCTGCATGAACCCTGCTTGATACTGTGTAGTTATCACGAAGCGATTAGTGTGGCGATTACTGGCTAACGAGCACACTGGTCTCCAGATAAACGTGGTATCCACCACAGGCTGGCGTGGCTGAAGGAAGACCTTGGCAGGCAAAGGGAGGGCGGTGGCGCACAGGAAGATCGCAGCCATGGATTTAAGGTGAGAGACTTTGGTGGTATCAGCTGGAAGTGCCAGGAGGTTTCCACGATGCAGCGACCAGCAACAGAACAAAACATGCAGCAATTCTATGTCACACAATAGGCTGGAGCCAAAAAACCCCACACCAACCCCTCACACACAGACGGAAAACAGAATACAACAACGAAACTACAGGCAGTAGAAAGGAAGAGGTTTCCCAGGACACGCTGCAGGTGCAGGCAGGATCCAGACAACCCCGAGCCCCACCCGGGAGATGCTCCCGGTGGCAGAGCAAGATGAGCAATGCAGGGCCTGTTGTTAATTGGGTTACGATACTTCTAATTTTTCTTCCGTTAAAGAAGTACTGCCGTGGGGTGGTCTCAGGCTCTGGTTACCCCTGAAGGAAAAAAAAACCCACCTAAGTCAGAAGACTTGCAGCTCCAGGGTTACTCCAAGGAGACTGTGCTTGAACTCCAGAGAGCAGCAGGCAGGGAAGGGCCGCCAAGAGCAGAGGAGCAGCAAGGTGGGATCCATCGGGACCTCGGGGCATTGCACACTACATTGCCTCTGCTTTGGGTCACACCACAGGGACTAGGGCCTCGGTCCCCTCCCCTGCCCTCGCAGCTGCAGCTAGGAAAGCGAGCCAAGGAAAACACAGGAGAAGCCACCATCTCCCACATCTTCCTCCTTTTCAAGAGCCTGTGACACTCCAGCTCGGGGATTTTCACAGTCCACGAGGACACCTGGGCACTCCAGCTTAACCCCAAAAGTCAAAAAGAAACTTAAACATTGGAATAAATAAATAGCAGTGCTACCCTGCAGAGGTTATTAAAGCATTAATTTCAACAGACAGATGGTGTGGAGAGAGAAGGGCTATGTAAAGAAGAGTGGAGCCAGGAGCTGGATGTGAATTTTTACCGCTGACATTTCCATGCTTTGAAATACCTCCTTCCCTCGCAGAGGAGAAAATAAAAAAAATTTAAGAAAAAACACAAAAAAGCCCCAAAACAGAAAACACAGCTTGCATCTTCCATTTGTAGCAGTAACGTGGGGCTAGAAAAGTGCTGCCACTAAAGAGCGTGAGCCTGAGGTTTGCCACAGGCCGCGAAATAACATCTTTCGGAGAAGGTGCTGTAGCAATAGCTTGTTTCCCACAGTCCAAACCCACACAAAAGCCCTCGTTGTGTTTCGGCGCTCCAGCATCCCCTCGTGGTGCCACGCTCCAGGGCAGAGCGCCAGCGCCCAAAGTGCTCACCAGGAGGGTGCAGCGAACCCTCTATCATCTCTCTGCTCTACAGCCTGGTTTAGTTTATATCCTACCTGACTGGGACAACACACAGTAGTGAGGAAAAGGTACGGGCATGTGCCCAGATCTCTGACTGCCATGAATTTACGGTTTTATTGCAGTAATATATCTGTCATAAGAGTGATTTGCCTGCAGCTATCCCACCTTGTGCCATGATCCCATCATCTCAAAACCCAAAGGAGGAGGCGCAGGGCAAGAGCAGGAGGCGCCCGGGCACGTGTCCTGCTGCCAGCGCTTGCCCCCCTACATCCATCAGCCCCGACCCTGCGCCCCAAAACCGGGTCAGGGGGCGGCATGCATGAGGATGCACTGCCCTTCGCCCGAGCCCGCTGCTTTACGCACCACCTTGCCTGCCCCACACCCCGGCTGCCGTCACCAGAGGTCCCGGTTCTCCCATGGCAGCGCTCTTCCCTGGTCGCCCCTTACCCTGTGTCGTGGTCTCGGCTGGGATAGAGTTAATTTTCTTCCTAGTAGCAGGCATAGTGCTGTGTTTTGGATTTAATAGGAGAAGAATGCTGATAACACACTGATGTTTTTAGTTGTTGCTAAGTACTGCTTATGCCAGTCAAGGACTTTTTCAGCTTCCCATGCTCTGCCAGGCGCACAAGGAGCTGGGAGGGGGCACAGCCAGAATAGTTGATCCAAACGGACCAAAGGGCTATTCCATACCATATGATGTCATGCTCAGTATAGAAACTGGGGGGGTTGGCCTGGGAGCAGCGATCACTGCTCGGGAACTGTCTGGGTATCGGTCGGCAGGTGGTGAGCAATTGCATTGTGCATCACTTGCTTTGTATATTATTATTTTTATTATTATAATAATTATTATATTGTTGTTATTATTATCATTACTATTTTACTTTATTTCAATTATTAAACTGTTCTTATCTCAACCCAGGAGTGTTTCTCACTCTTACTCCTCCGATTCTCTCCCCCATCCCATCAGGGTGGGGGGAGTGAGCGAGCGGCTGCGTGGTGCTGAGTTGCTGCCTGGGGCTAAACCACGACACCCCGCAGCCCCCCAGCCCTGAGAAGACAGGGCCGGTGCTCATGCCAGCCCAGGAGTGGCAGGGAGTCGAAACTGAGTTCTGCCAACGCTGCTGAAATAACCGGATTCATCTCTGGGCATATGGCGGTATCTTCAGGGAGAGAGGAAGCTGCTGCTGCCTCCTTGCCAAATTCCTAGTATTTATGGAGTATTTACATGTTGTGTATCTCGGGTTTCTCTTCTCACTCCGGCTGCTCGCTGTGGCAGGATGACGCAGCCTGGGCGGCGGGGAGCGAGGATATCCTGCCCACAGCCCCCACCACACTAACTACAGACAGGCAATTTTAGCAACTTCAATCTACTACGGTTTTCATCCAGATTTAAGCGGAACAGCCTACCAAAAAAATGAGCTGTTTTTAAATGCATCCATAAAACACCATGGCCTCCCCCTTGAGACGACAACACAGTCCAGGGAAAGCTCAGGAGGTCAAGGGACCTTCCTGAGCCCACCACAGAGGTGGGTACCTCGTCCCTGTTCAGAGGTTGCTCTGAATGGCCATGAAGGACACAAGCATGAAGGCACAGCTATGTCTAGCTATGTCTTTTTAACACGGAAAAGGTATTTTCCAAAAGGGGCCAGCTTCACTTTTTAAAGGAGCAGGGAAAACCAGAAAAAGGGGAAAAGCTACCAGCCAAACAACCTCTGGCGCTGGAGAGTCTCCAGCCCTGGAGGACTTCTACAGGAAGGGCGATATAGAGGAGAACCTCAGCTGCCACTAGAAAAATGCATCGCCCTTGCTCTCAGAAATGAACCAGAAAAGCTAAAAACAAAAACCAAGTGGACAAAGCAGCGGACTGCCCAAGCCCAGAGGCTGGGGAACCAGTGGAGAGTTCTTATGGATCCTAACCTTGATCTGGGCTTCACCAGAGGAAGGTCTCGCCCAGCCACCCCACGTGGCAGCGCATGCCCCAGCAGCAAGGGGCTAGGCAGGCAGGGGAGCAGGCTGCAGCAGCTGAGGCTACGGCTGGCCGGGAGCGGGGTTCAGCTTTAACAACACAACCCTTGACTTCCTTCAAAATGATGTTGTCCTGGTTTCGGCTGGGATAGAGTTAATTTTCTTCCTAGTAGCTGGCATAACATTGTGTTTTGGATTTAGTATGAGAAGAATGCTGATAACACACTGATGTTTAGTTGTTGCTAAGAACTGCTTATGCTAGTCAAGGACTTTTCAGCTTCCCATGCTCTGCCAGGTGCACAAGGAGCTGGGAGGGGGCACAGCCAGGACAGCTGACCCAAACTGGCCAAAGGGCTATTCCATACCGTAGGACATCATGCTCAGTATAGAAACTGGGGGGAGTTGGCCGGGAGGCAGCGATCGCTGCTCGGGGACTGACTGGGCATCAGTCAGCAGGTGGTGAGCAATTGCATTGTGCATCACTTGCTCTGTATATTATTATTATTATTATTATGTTGTTGTTGTTGTTATTATTACTAGTACTATTTTACTTTATTTTATTTCAATTATTAAACTGTTCTTACTTCAACCCAGGAGTGTTTCTCACTCTTACTCCTCTGATTCTCTCCCCCATCCCACCGGGGTAAGGGCAGTGAGCAAGCAGCTGTGTGGTGCTTAGCTGCTGGCTGGGGTTAAACCACGACAGATGTTCACATGCAGAAGCTGCTTATGTTGTAAAATCACTCTTCCCTCCCGACTCGCAGCCCTGTGTTTAAACACAAACACTGAAAATGACACGTGTCCTGAAACGCTCAAAACTTCAAGCGAGGCACAAGCAGCTCGCAGCATCGTCAGATGGAGAACCACAACCGCAGGTCACTGTGGGAAGACGAAGAGAAGCCCGCAAGCACAGGGCACTCGGAGGCACGTCCTCGACCCGCTGCTCGCTCTGTGAGCCGCTGTCCTGGTTTCGGCTGGGATAGAGTTAATTTTCTTCCTAGTAGCAGGCACAGTGCTGTGTTTTGGATTTAGGAGGAGAAGAATGTTGATAACACGCTGATGTTTTTAGTTGTTGCTGAGTACTGCTTATGCTAGTCAAGGACTTTTCAGCTTCCCATGCTCTGCCAGGTGCACCAGAAGCTGGGAGGGGGCACAGCCAGAATAGTTGATCCAAACTGGCCAAAGGGCTATTCCATACCATATGACGTCATGCTCAGTATAGAAACTGGGGGGGGTTGGCCAGGGAGCAGCGATCGCTGCTCGGGAACTGTCTGGGTATCGGTCGGCAGGTGGTGAGCAATTGCATTGTGCATCACTTGCTTCGTATATCATTATTATTATTATCATTATTATACTGTTACTATTATCATTACTATTTTACTTTATTTCCATTATTAAACTGTTCTTATCTCAACCCAGGAGTGTTTCTCACTCTTACTCCTCCGATTCTCTCCCCCATCCCACCGGGGCAGGGGGAGTGAGCGAGCGGCTGCGTGGTGCTTAGCTGCTGGCTGGGGCTAAACCACGACAGCCGCCCTCAGCCCTGGCCTCCACCTGCCCGGCAGCCCGTCCCCGGGACCCAACCCCATTCCAGAGCCACAGTTTCAGACATGAAGACATTACAGCTTATGTACCTTCTAGACAAAATGAACACTACCGTGTTGATGTAACCATTGGCAAGCACCACTACGTACTTTGAATTGGGAGGAAAAAAATTGCTTGCATGCCCGAACTGAAGCCAAGAACAATTTTGCCAATATATCCAGAAAAAGCATAGCCTTATATTTCCCAAATATTTCCAGAAAACACTGTGGAAGGGTCAGATCTCCATTAAAGGGTGACAACAGCATAGAAATATATCACAACGGTAAAAAAAAAATGTATCTTCTCAATAGTACATTTTTTGAAAGGAAGCCAGCTGGCATACAAACAGGTGATGTATTGAACAGGTTACAAACAAATACATGTTCTAACGAAAATGTTCGCAACTTTTTCCACTGAGCATTTAAAACAACATTCACAACAATAATTACAATGTTCTTTGAATACTTAACAAACAGACGGCTGCGTTTCAAAAAATCCACTTTCCAAAGACTGCATGTAATTCTGTGTGCCAGTAAGCTATGTCAGAGCAACAACTACATACTTTTTCATGTATATGCTCATAATACATATATATTCATTTATATCCATAAATATACTTTATACATATATATACACATAAAATACGTATCTATAGAAACAAGTCTTGTTTAAAGTTAAGCAGTAGAATTTTATCATGTCAGAAATAAAACAAAGGGCAGATTAAATTCAAGAGTGATGAATTTGCCTGACACAGGGACAGGAAAAACATTTCTGTTCCAGGTTTTTCTTTCGCATAAAAACCTGCACATGCTCTGTGGTACCAGTTTGGTTTAAATTTTTACTGATTGTTTTCAAAATTAGCATTTCACTCTTGCTATCACAATCTGAAAATCAAGGTTTAGGACTGGCTGACCAAGGCAATGAGAAGTTAGTGAGGAACAAACTCTCCCAAGATCCTTTCAGCAGGGCGGCAGCTTGGACTTTCAAATCCCTCATGCCCCATCAGGTAAAGCCAGACCATGAAGCCTCAACATTCACAGGGTAGCTGGTAAAGTTCAGGGAATAGACTAACCTTCTTTATGTATTTCCTTTAGTTTCAGTCACAGTCCAGAGGAAAGTGCCTTTTCCAACACAAAATCTTCTAAACCATCATAGGGAATTCCAGCAAAACAACTTTAATTTTTTTTTCTAGACATGTTTTTCCTCATCAACACTTCACAGTAATTCCCAGCTTCCCAAAGGTAATCAAATGTTATTCCTAAGTGTCTTCATGAACTACTCCTAGATGTCTTCATGAACTGACCACCCTTTCCAAGCCATTACAGACCCATGCTTGCCCAGGTCTCTCCTGTAGGCTTTCGCAGAAAGAGAGGGAGATACGGCAGCTTCAGCCTCCAGCCAGCCTCAGCATCAAGTAGCCATAATCCATGCAGATATAACCCGCTCCCATCTAGATCACGGCACACCTACCCTGCTCCCCTCCCCATTAACTTTCTCCACGTGATCAGGATGGTGGAGATTTCAGACTTGCTCTGACTAGCAAGATGAACGGCTACCACAGGAGACACGGGTGAAATGCAACACTCTCCCCGCACCCGGGTTTGATTCCAACCTCTGCAACATCCTTTAGTCAACAGAAATAGCCTAGAAGCTGCTAAATTATAACATGGGTACTACAGACTTCTCTGGAGCAGGGAAAATGAATTAAGGAGTCCCTCCTTCTCTTCCTTGCAGCAGCTCTCTGCGGACATTCATGAGAATTTGCAAATGATTCAGACAGAAGCATTCACCGGGCAAGATCAGCTCTGCCAATTACTCCTATGCCTATCTATGAAATGTAAGAAACCCCTGAGATGCTGAGCCTGTCACAGACTGGGGGCTGAAATTAATTCACCAAGCAAGAAAAGTTTTTAAGAAAGTCTTGCCACAGAGCGTTGGCTTGGACCCTCACTGGAAAGGGCCTGCGGACTCCACCACCAAGAGGAAAATACCAGCAGACCTGTGTATTTTCCTCAGTGGAGCATGGCACAATTAGCAGCATTAATGGATAGGCTATTCATTTAATTCAGTTTTTTGTTCCACAAATAAAGTCTTCTGTCTGTTTTTTATTCGGTTTTATAAATTAACCTCTTTCTTTTCTCATTAAGTAAACAATGAATGAAGGATTACTCTGTGGGAAAGATGCAAGTGCAAAGGGCAGTGGTTTTATACTGCTGCAGCAATTTCCTTTCATGCTTCCAAATAACTCTGCTCTAGAAGGCAGAAAATCATTGAAGTCTAATCATTTATTTAGTAAGACACACTGTTTTCTTTTAGCTTAGGGAAACTCCTGGCTGGAAAGCCACCCTAAAAGCTGGTCTGTTTATGAATGGCCCCTGGTCCTTCAGACGGTGATGGAGAAACTGCATGCATCAGACATTAAGCAGTGGTGCAGCACGGGGAAGGAAGGAAGGACCACGGCCTGATGCACTTTGTTATTTGGACCTGAAGTTCCTGTCAGTCTCGTCACAGGCATTTCTACCTTCACTGCACCTCTGGTGCAAGGTAGTTACGCAGCTGAGGATCCCAGAGACCTGGCTGAGCCATAGCTGACTCTGAGGTGGACCTCTCCATGGGGCACTTTGCTGCTGGTTTGTTTACCCCAAGGTCTACCTTGTTCTGCTCTGACTGAACTTCACTTTCCCTCTACGGGTTTTAAAACAGCCACGTGCTGAGATCCTGCTGAGAAAAGCTAAGCTTTACAGCAGTATAGCCAAATTTTTTCTTTTATTTCTTCCCTCTTAAAGCATAACAGCAGGTTGACAGAAATGAACGTTCGCCTCTGCTCAGCGCCTGTGAGACAACATTAGAGCACTGGGTGCAGAGACGCTGACATACTGGAGCAAGTCCTGTGCAGGGCCACTAAGAAGGTCAGGGGGCTGGAGGACAGGACATACACAGAGTAGCTGAGGGAGCAGGGCTTCTTCAGCCTACACAAGAAGGCTGAAGGCTCTGGGGAGCCTTATCACTGTCTACAGCTACCTCATGGAAGGGTGTAAGAGGCTGAGCCGGATTTCCCTTGGAGGTCTACAGGAACAGGACAGAAGACAACAGACACAAGCCGACCATAGAAAGTTCCAGCTGGATCATGAACAAAAAAACCCCACCACTACAATGAGGGTAGTCAAGTGTTTGAGCAGACCACCCAGAGAGGCTGTGAAATCTCCATCTGGGAGCAACTGGTTCTTGTTGGCCCTCAGCAGGCTGCTGGACCAGATGACTGCCAGAAGTCCCTTCCAGTCTAAATGATAATTCTGCAATGCTCAGGTTTTGAAAATAAGGACCGTCCCGGCACTACACGCGCAAGCAGGTCTGTCTCAGTCAAAGCCAAACGCAGTAGCAGAAGAGTTGTGACCTCCTCTGGCTTTTCAGAATCTCTAATGTAACAAACCTGAAGACGTTTCCAGAATCTTATTCCTGTGCATTTATCCCTGGCCACTGCTGAAGGCCCTCGGCAGCGATATGGCCCTCTTCATAATGCGGTACCTTATACCCCTACTGCCAATGGGATACACTACATGGCACCTGGCTGCACAACTTCTCTCCTGGTCTCACCTGGAGGAAAAGCCTTGGCATTCCACAGAGTCCACGCATGTGTACCTGTGGTGTGCAAGTAACCATGGATGCAAGGAGCTTTTGCACTTCAGAAGAGCCTCTGCCATATGCTAAGCCACTAACGCAATATAGCCATGATACGGGTACGCCATACCTCTGTGTTTTAATTTCACTGCTGTATGCCATTTGCTGCTGTAGCCTAGTTTAAGTTTGGAGGTGCTAACAGAGAATTACAAGCCAGTCCCACCAGGATGGACCCTGCCCCATATTCAGGCTAAACTCTACTGCTAAATCTGGTTCCTGTGATACAGGTGTAGGAGCATCTTCAAATACCTCCAACAGACAAAGGTTAATGAGAAAACATCCCACAGATACACAACCGAACACAGAAATTTAGCTGGTCCCAAATCCACATTCTTCTTAGGCCTTCCACAGCACCGCGGATGAAGAGTTGTTTCACATCAGCAGCCTCCTCAGGGAGGCTCCTCAAACAGCAGCACTGCCGAGCCACGGACCATCACTGCTGTCACACGGAGGCCGAGGGATCCTGCAGGCAAGCAGCCTCTTCCCTAGGGAAGCCCCATTTCTCCAGTGAGGCCAGCAGGCTGAAAAGGCTCTCATAAACCTTCTGCTTTCTAGGCTGAGCAACAGCTCTGTGCTGCACTCCTCTCCAGATGCATGAAAACTCTCTTACTTAATTACACTTAAAGGAATTTCGGAATCTTGTTTTCAATTAACCAAGTGACCGAGAGCAGTGTATCCTACTGCCCTCCTCACTTCATCAATCTTTGCGCCACCCACAAATTTTATCAGAAATAATTTTATATTTACTTCCAGATCACTGCCAAAAATGATTAATAGCATGGGGGCTCTGACTGATCCCTGCAGAGTTACATTAAAAATGTTACCATTCAGTGATGATTCCCTATTGACAACTACTTTTTGAGCTCTGTCAGTTACCTGGCTTTTAATACATTTAACATGTGACTCAGTGAAAGTATACAGTACTAATATTTTAATCATAATGTCATGTGGAATAAAATCGAACGCCTTACAGAAGTTTAAGTGTATTATATCTACACAGTTATCTTATCCCCCAAACTTGCAATCTCATCAAATAAATCAGGTTTGTTTGACAAGACATATTCTCCAAAAAAGAATGTTGAATGGCATTAATTATATTCCCTACCTTTAATTCTCTAAATCCTCTATCAGTTCCTCTATTCTTTTGCCCGGGATTGATGTCAGGCTAAACTGCCTGCAGTTACCCGGGATCTTCCTCTTGCGCAAGTTCACTCATTGTGAATTTCCAAGAGGTGTAAGAAGTGAACAGAAGCAGATCCTCTGCATCAACTTCTTTTAGGATTTTTGACTACAAGCCATCTGGCCCCAGTCATCAGAAAATGTTTAAACGCTACCGCAATTCACCATATTGTACAGACTGAACTGCCGATGCTGTGAATACGACACAGCTCTACCTAGCGTTCACCACATGCAGCGGGATCGGTCCACTGACAAAGACCAACCAGCCAAAGATCTGAGAAAGCAAAGATGAGTTTGGTGGGAAAAGGACAGCACTCCGAGGAGTCTGCTCACACTGAGCAGGTCCCTTCATTTTAAGGTACGCCCTCCCTTGCTCCCTACCCCATCTCCGTCAGTCAACCCAACCTGTAGTCAGGCTTACATTTCACACTGAGACTAAACCATCCCACAGCAGAGTTTATGAGTGGCAAAATACTATCAACTTTGGGCAGGAATCTCCACCTCATTCTAGTAGATGATGACCTTGCTGCAGCTATACATGCTTTACCACCTCTCAATTAGCAATAGCCATGTAATCTACCCAGGCATGAAGCCTTCAGTGCTATGGAGACTGCTGCTACTTGTACAAAACGCCTCAGCGCACCTCTTCAGCAACACAAGACACGGCTGTCCTATAAAGTTTGTATCACCCAACTATATCAGATCCAGACCAGTGTCTTTTCCTGTTCACCAAGTCCCCCATGGCACAGGTCCAAGCTGTCTACAATATCTCCAACAGTGCCCAGCTGTGGGCTGCGGTCAGCAGTTTGGGTCTTCAAGCACGGTAGAGCTTTCTACTACATGGGGAAAGCAGTGCAGGAAACAGCACTTTCCTGGGAGCTGGGCTGAGTCTGGGGCTAACCGCCCAGCAATTAAGGAAATCCTACCTAATACTACATAAAACAATACACAAAATTCACCTACCACAGAAGACCTAGTACTGCATCCCAAAAAGGGACCAGACAGATCAATGCATTTCACTGAAATGCCCTCCTCTGCATAGGGATAATTTGTGTGATGGTAGGAGGTGGTGCTCCAGATAGCTAGGACACATACCAGACAGGGAGCTTTATAAATACCATCAGCCTGATGTGCATCCAGAAGGGAATACAGAGCCAGTGCGTTTGCTCCACTCAATGTTGTTAAAATGGGAGAAAATTATGCATTTAAATAAAACTTTTCTAGCAGGAGGTAGAGCAGCAGTTCAGTGAGAAGCATTAAACACGCTTATTCCACTTCACCCATTAACTATTTTTAATTTTTAAGCAAGTTATTACAGCTACTATAATATTATAAATATTATATTAGTCATTCAAAAAGATTAAATAGTCTCAAATAAGAGAAGATATTCTTGTTGCTGCTTTAGTAGCTCTTTGTGATCAGCTACCTGGCTTCTCTACCCTTCCTCCATGCTTCTCTAGGACACCATCCTGGATGGCGCTGGGTGACCTCAATTCTTCCTCATCCTAAGGGAAAATAGGAGCACCCAGCATCAAGCAGAATCAAGCTCTAGACATATCCCAGTTAAGCGAAGCCACGCTGTGGGCCTGTTTTGGCGTTACATCTGTGATCTGTACCACATAATCTAGGATGCTGCAAAGTGCTGACCTCTTCCTACAGCTGCGCCGGTTGTGGGAGCTCCAGAAGAGTGACCAAGAGGCATTAATTCGTGGAGGCAATCACCTGGCCCAGGTCAGAAGCACTCCTTGCGCTGAGCTGATTTGCACCCGGAGCGCCCGTTCCTCTCTGCTGGCTACGGAGGGGTGCCGTCTGCCTGCGGCACGTAGGGCATCCACGCCAGCCAGGTGAGTCCCACCCCACAGGACAGACGGCAGGGCTGAAACACTTCCTCTCCATCTGTAATGAAGGCTCTAATCTAGCAGCTAACCTGTGCGTGCTGCAGGGTAGTTTCTTCTAATGTAAACCCTTTAAGGTGGGAAATGGTCCTTTTTGGTTTGTGTTTATACAGCACTGAGTTTCGGCAGGATCATGGGTCAGAACCAGGCTCATCAGGAGTCCTTACAATGCAAATTAATGACGCACTCATTAGGACCAGCACTGGTAAGGGTGAGCAGGCTCCCCTGCGCAGACCCCGACTGACACTCTCTTCAGGATGCAGCCTACGCCACGTTCCCATCCGACTCCTCAGTGAGGGGCGGGGGGGGAAGTTGATCATGGAAGGAAAGTCTTTCTTTGGCTGTTCCCTGAAACGGGAACCCATGAGCAGCAAACCACTATCTCTGTCAAAGGGAGTGGGACCCATCCCCGCTGGACTTGGCTGAAGAGAGGACCAGACACCAACCTCTCATAATTAAGAGTGAAGATGGCAAGAGCTGCGCTCAGACTGGGACAGGAGCAAGACCACTTGTTCCCTGATCACACTTTCTATTTTAAGAAACATTTCCCACCAGCAACCTGTGATTCATTCAATTAAAAACCTTAATACGTAGCCTTTTGCTGTTATCCAGGCTCCCATCTGGTAAACATGATGTTAGTTTTTCATAGTCCTTATTCGTTTCCCAACAAATAAGCACACCGGCATTCTGAAACCATTCCTCCTTTTGAATTTCAGGCATCTGATGCTCTGCTTCCAGGTACTTCTCTCTGCCACCCTGCGTACAGCCATTTTAGAAACAGCACAGGCGAAAACAACAGCCTTGTCACATTGAACAAAGCTCCGCTATCCAGGTGATGGAAGTTATCAATCTAGAGTTGAAGGACTTGAACAAAACGAATCGGAAAGAATCCGTGTAAGGCAGAAGAACAAGGAGACCGAACAGCAGCTTTTCAATCAGGAGCCACACACCATATGCTTTAGGAAATAACAAGTTCAATAGCCAGTTGATAAATAGCTTGCCACCAGCAAGTGCATTCGAAATGGCACGTAATTGCCACACATGTAAGCACAGAGTAAGCAAGAGCCACGCTGAACCATTCCACATGCAGCTCACTGCTGCTGCGTGTTCTCCCCGCCTGCTAATGCAAATATCATCTCTCAGAGGCAGTCCCTGCTCCCCTAAGGTCATGGGCACATGGACGGAGTCGCCCCAGGACAGGGGTGCGAGGAAGAGCCTCAGAGCAGCTGCGTGCCCCCAAACAGCTGCTCCTGGTGGGTCGACGGAGGGAGGAACACAGATGAAACTGGAGCAATGTTTTCTTGGGTAGGGGCAGATTTATCTGTTTAAGGGGCTGTATCATGTGGCTGCAAATTCTTTTTCCCCTTAGGATAGCTGGTACTTTCCCCAATACCCCTTTCATGTTTCTATACCCTAATTTGCAGTGGTCAAAGAACCTGATCCAATGGCACCCGAGGCAACGTAGCCCCCTTACTGCCTTCCCCGGGCTCCCAGGTCCTCCTGGCTCAGCGACACTGCTTCACAGGTTCAGATCCAGCAAAGCACACGTTCAAGTTTAAACCTGTCAAGAGGTTCATTAGCTTCAATGGGACTATTAAAAGATTTAAAGTCAAGTACATTTGTAACTGCTTTCCTGAATCAAACCCTAAGTAAAGAGCTTGTCAACATAAATAAAGGTGCCAGAGTCAGACCATGAAAGATATCTGCAATTACACAGGTAGGATTTTGTGTCAGCTTTTCAGCACTATTTAGATGCAATCTTTGTAAATGTGCAAGAATTTTAAATTCACCCTAGAGGACAAGATTGGTCCATCTTCTAAAGAAAACCAAACAGTGAATAAATGCATCCTATAATAATTAAATATTCCATAGAATGAAAGAGACAGCGTCAGATCCTATTTGGTTTCGGAACGCTAGCATTACACAATACTCTCCAACAGAAACAGCCCTTTGATTTCTCCAGAGACTTCTCAGGCTGTGAGTGCCTGTCCCACTATGCGCATGGCCGGGAGTCCTAACGCCGGACGACGACCGGACGGGGAAGCACAGCAGAAGTGGAGGTCAGAGGCACATACGCATTCGCTGAGCTCCGACAGCCCGCTGTTTCATTTGTTATTACAGATAAGGGCCTTTCTAAAGAGGAGGGAGAAATGATGCTGGCAATGCGGCTTTAAGAGCCCGAGGGAGGGGAAGAGCAACACCAGGGATGTGAATGAGTTCGCAGTGCCTGCTCCCAAACCGACGTGATGTAGCCAACTGAATGAACAGCTTTAACGAGGACGGCATGAAACGCATTTTATCCGTCCCTGGCACAAGAGCTAACTATTGAGAGACTCAACAGCCCCCGCCGGCTGAGCCCGCGCGCCCATCCCCTGCGTGCACGGAGGATGCGGTACCAGGAATATATTGCGGCTCAGCTAAAAGCGGAGCGGGTGGCAGGACATCCATCTTCCTCCGGGAAGGTTGCTGGGCAACTGGTAAGCTTTCGGCTGGGCGCTGACGTCTGCGCGCACACGCGCGCCTACTCCATCACTCGCAACTAACTTGATTTTGATGGATTAACATAAGATGAAAATCTACTGCGCTTCTCTCCCTCTCCCCCTGACACACAGGGATCATTAAGATACAAAGGAAAATACGATAAAGCGTCAACTTATAATGCGTGCAGAAGACTGTGCAAAGGAAAACGCAGGCACTAATGAGATTAATGCTCTGAAGTGATCCCTTATTCTACGGCAGAGAAAACTATTTAGTTGGTAAAATCTCATATTAATAATAATCATCAAGCAAAACACAGATACACGCCCAAACTGTGATTCTCTCGCATCCTTGACTATTTTGCATCCTTCAGAAATGCCATCTATTTTTTCATTGCTCCTTGTCAGATGATGCTTTAAGACTATTTCCCTTCACCTGCTGGAGACGCACCACTGGGACACAGAAGTTCCCTCTAATCCCATCCAGCCAGGCATTTATACCACTCTTATTAGCTTGGTATCTGAGTACCCTACTGAGCTGCATTATCATTAATTGTTTCTCAAGTGTCAGCTACAGGCTCAGCTTTACACAGTACAAAGCAAATATATGATCCCTGCCCCGAGGAGTTTTACATGCTAAACAGATGGTTAATGACAGCGGCATAATGACAGCGTTTGGACTGGTAGGGGATAACATTTATCGAATGGGGAATAAATTAACCAGGATTCATGACAAACCACACTTGCTTTTCCTGGAGAACTCTGAAAATCTGGTGGTGACTGCTTTTCATGATACCCTGGAAGCGTGTACCAGGTTTGTGACCCAAAAACCAGAACCTAATTTTTTTTTCAGACTACAAGCTTTATTCTAACTGAAATTTTTTGCTGAAAAATTGACCAAACTTCTTCCACCAAACACACACAGGGTGTTTTGTCAGAAAAGCGGAGAATTTTAACTAAACCAAAAATATTTCATGTAAAAAAACCCAACATAAAACGTTTTAGTTACCTTTGAGTTTAAAACTGTTCTTTAAAAAAAAAAAAGATGAAAAGACAAAATGGAAAGCGACCTAAGAGCTGAACGGGAATCAGAGATTAAGGCGGCAGACCGTGCCAGCAGGGTGAATGCCGTGCCGGGGATACAGTAACGCACAAGGCTTTGGGCAGGTACAAATAAGGAGCTGGGCAGAACCTGGTAACTTCAAGGACAAGAAACTCAGACCTGCAAGGCAGGCGAAGGAAGCTGATGAGGATAACCACACCGCGCGTGCATTATTTCTTTCTCCAAGACGGGCATCAGGTGCAGTGCAAGCGGCCCCAGGCAGCAGCAGGGACACCACTGCTGGGGCTGGGCTGGGGGGGCCAGGAGCACCCCCCACCAGGGCCGGGGCCAGCAGCGGCCACGGGGCTGCGGGATGCCGAGCGGCATCTCCCACCGCCCGGCTGACAGCAGCGCATTGGGCTCACCAAACTAATTCTAATTGCCTGGGGCATTTCTCGTGCTCTTAACATCTGGTTGTGGCAAGGCTCAGAACAGCGTTTCTGTACTCCTCGCCAGCACACGTTACTCATTTGAATATACATATAAGAGGACTATCCGCTCTCGTTAGCTAAGAGACCACAAATCCACGGAGCCCGACTTCTGGAGCACCATGCGCAGCTGATGCATGTTGGGTGGGAAAAGCAAGGTCAGAGACGATTTGAATTCTGCTAATGCAACAGATTCTAGCCCACCGTGTTTTATTGTTATCGATACTGGTGTTAGTATCTTCAATGCCAGAAAGCTGTTCATAATTTGGGTGACACATAGCATTAAGTACAGGGTATTTCTATATGATCTCTAGAAGTCAATACTTGATTCTACAATACAACCATTTAAAA
Source organism: Pelecanus crispus (assembly GCF_030463565.1). Lineage (NCBI taxonomy): Eukaryota > Metazoa > Chordata > Aves > Pelecaniformes > Pelecanidae > Pelecanus > Pelecanus crispus. The sequence goes on from NC_134648.1 coordinate 54,523,791, forward strand.
ATATATTTTCTACTCCGTTTTGCAGTGTAATGCACAAAAAGGTAAGATTTTTTTTTTCCTCTCAGTCTTCTGGTGACCTTCTGGTATTGTCCAGGCTGCATGGGAGAGCTCTTCCCCACACACCAGCCCTTTGCTGCATTCTAGAAACACACTTCCAGGTTCTTACTCGACAATGACTCTAAATTCCCTTGTGGACTTCACAAATCTTTAGATAAGACGCTGAAGTGGGAACTATGACTGCAGAAAGGCTTCTCTCAGGTGGCAGAAGATGCAGGTCCAGCCAGCTTCCAGGTACGTTGCCCCAGTTCTAGCCCTCCAAGTAACATTTTCAAAAGCTGTTAAAAGGCAAGGTCCTTCTTCCATTCCAACCCAAGTACTGAAGATCTCATAGCTCACTGAAAGCCACGGAAACTCAGTCATTCATGCCATTTCTAAACAGACCTGTATTATTATTTCTATGTGGGCAGCTAGAAGATTGCACATGCAAGACAGGTACAATACCTGCAAAAACCAATGTCACAGAAAACAAAACAAATCCTCAGCAATTACATTAAGACCAAAAAAGGTATAACCACTGAGCATTTAAATAAGAACATTTAAATAAGAACAGAACCTTCTCCCCATTTAGATGGAACCTGTACACCTCCCAGTAACTTCAATGTAAATTCAACTTAGAACTGCTCTGAGATGATCTAAAAATGAATTTGTGGACAGAATAATTGGTAAGACTCTTGGGTCCTTATTTCTGTGTGCTTACATAATGGCAATTAAAGCTAAGCACCTCTGAACAGCCTCTAAACAAGCACATGGAAATCTAGGAGAACCTGAGTAGGGATTAAGCATTAACCTAATGTTCATAATCATGCTCAGAAAGTTTGCTCTTTCAAAGCTTGAATCAGAAATGTTAATATTCACAGGCAAATAAAAAACCTTAAGCTATTGCAAAAGGCAACTTTTGAATCAAATACATAATAGGTAATAAAACCTCAAAGGATGCATCGCACAGTGCAATTAAAATGCCCAACACAGATTTTTGAATAGCCTTTTCATTTCTAAGGAAACTTTTCTCCTCCAAGTGAATAGATAAACTCGGGTAAGCATCAGATTATTATTTATTTTAGGAATAAACATACTGTTTCATCTGTGCTGCAGTGAAAAGAGCACAGCGTCACAGACCAAAGTGGCAATCAGAGCCAGTTCCACCTTGTCTAATCTTGTTCTTTAGCGGTTCACAGTATCAATCCCCTTCTCAGAAATCTTCAAGTATGAACAGTTAATGCAAAAGAATGAGTGGCTGTACACAAGAGAGCAACAAGAAGACCGCAGGAAAAAATCCTGCCCCCTCCCCAATTTCCAGACAATTAACTGGAAATCTTCCATATTTTGGAAGAGGAGACAATGCCTGTCTACAGCATGATGATAGCTATGAGCTACAGACAGAAGCAGGCTCCAACAATGTCTGCCTAGGAGAGGGGAAAAAACAAAAATAAAGAACATCCCTGTGGAAAGCGAAACTTGTAACTATGGCTTTACAATGCATTGCCAAACAAACAGCGAGCAGCAGGCAACTCATTGCCAGATTTCACAGAACACCTAGAACTCTTCCTCTCATTACCACAACTGCTGATTACACAGTCCCTGGCGCTGTAACCAAAGTCAATGCACGCCCCTGGACCCAGGCAGGTGAAATCACCCTGTTTGACTGCAGTCCCCAAACTGCAGTAGCAGAGGACGCATCCTTGGGATGGGCATCCTCCGTGACTGCCTTATCCTAACACTGGGAACTACTGCGGCATGAAGGCAGGTCTTGAGCACCAAGTTGGTATCATATTGGTCTGCAAAAAAACTGCAATGGATGTTTCTTTAAACAATACACAAAGAAATCATAGTAGGGCAGAGGAATGAATGGAAATTTTGTAATGAAATCAAACCACATAAAACAGAAACTGAATGGTATTTATGGCAGGAATTCACCTACATCAGCCTAAAGGACTTATTTAAGAGTGGTCCTAGTAACACCTGAACTAGCTTGGAAGTCTTACACCCAAACTACACAATTTAGTTACTCCTTATTTCCATTCAACATAGTTTCAAAAACTGGCTCTTCCGTAGCACTGAACTGAAAAAAAAAAAAATTCCAAGCACTGCATCAAAAATCACTTCAGCTTGTTTGGTGCCTTTAATTTTCATAGGGAAAATACAAAATTATTTCCAAATCACTTAGAAAACTCTCAGTATGATAGTATCCATTTATCCTCAGACAAGTTCAACTTTATCCCTTGTAGCCTGTCCAAAAATACAACAAAATCAAGATGCTCTTGTTTTTTAAAGAGTGAAATCTGAGCGTGACCATTTCCTTTCCTTCATTAGCAGAAGAATGCATGCATGGGGCATAGGATGAAAAATAATAATGCCTAGATTGGGGGGAAAACAAAAAAACAAAACCAGGACAACAGGAGCAATCAAGAGAACAAAAATTAAAGAACTACGTTGCTGTGGCCTGCCAGAGTCTCTTTCAGAGTGTCTAACAGAGGTGACGAGGTCGACCTACCGCAGATGATCTCAGGATCCTCAAAAGTCATTGAGATTCTTCATTAGGACCAGGATTTTACCCCAGATAATTAACATCTTTTCTGCGCATGGCCTGAACACAGGGTAAAGTTGCTACTCTATCTCCTCAAATGCTATTTCAGCTATTATTTTTAAATAAAATCTGAAAGCCAAGCCTCCTACAGACAGGCACAGCAGCCCCAACAGTTCCCAAACATGCTTTTCCACCTCTGCTGAGGAGAGTGATCTCAGCCGCTTACCTGGACACACACAGATTTTCAATGGATTTGTGCTTCAGCTCTACCTATGTACTTCTGGAAATCTCCACTTTGCCCCAGATCTGAAGTGGCACCAGCTGCAAAGCCAGAGCATGCTGTGTGCTTCACCAGCATGGACCTGCCTCCAGCTGCGGGCAGCTTCCCGAGGGAAGGGCAAGCCTTGCAGTGACAACACTTCACAGACACCCAGGACATCTGGATTTTGCTCCAGGTGTGCCACAGACTGCTAGGTGATATCCAGCCACCTGGAGCTTCATGGTCTCCATCTGCTGACTAAGGGCAATTGCTTCAGGGCATAGAAGAAATCCTGTAGATGTTAGGATAAAAAGCAACTTCGTAATCTTTCTTTTCCTATTGATAATTATGTCAATGTTGTTCTCAAGAAAACAAAAAAAACCCAAAGCCCCCCATGTTACAGCTTTGTTAAAGGACCATGTTTAAAACCTGAGGAATCTGCTAAGTTTAAAGACGCACAGCAAAAACATCAGGTGTAAACACAGAAAGCGCATTATGTCAGTAGATACACTCTGTCAACAGATACACACCAGCTGAGGAACTGATATAAGCATATGTTTAAATCTCAGAAGAGAGAGACCTAGACCAAAACAGAACCAGAGAAGAAGCTGTTCCCTCTCTGAAATGGCACTGTGTAGGAAGAAAATGCTTTTTGCCGGTTAAAACATCTCAACATTCTTCCTTCTTGTTTTTCTTATACTTTCAAAACAAGACTTCCATACAGAATGGTGTGAGCAGAACTTAATGTATTAAAACATCAACAGTTTTCAGGAGCAGCCACAGATCAATATGTGTACAGTGGCACTGAGCTTGCAAAACTCCCTCAGATAAAACTCCCGACTACGGGTACCAGCAGTTTGCCTGAGAAAGGCTATTGAAGCCTTCAGTAATTCAAGCTACAAAAGGATGCCCCTCTATACACAATCATCACAGCCTGGCATATCAAAGCACTCCCTAAGTCTCGGTGCTCAGCACCATTATTTTTTAGCAATTATTGTTCTGATGAGTAACCCTTGGGCAGTGTCCAAGAACAAGGAGGATTTCTGCCACGGGATGCCTGGAGCGTTCCTCCTCTGCAAAACGAGGCAATAAAATCAGTGTGTGAATGTGTACTGAAGTAAGGCAACCCTGCTCCATCCCGACTGTGCCCAAAGAGGTCACAGGGAGAAAAAGCAGCCCAGCTAGCTGAGAGCTCTCTGGGAGCTGCCTCTCAGGTATCTTGGGCTACGTCGTGCACTACGTAGGAGACCTAAAAGCGGGTAGCCCCCGTTACAAGTACCTGAGTAGCAGCCGGCTTTCACTGAACCAGCCATCCAAGCACAGAAAAAGCACATTCTCAAAGCACATTTAGTGGATGCACCAATGCCGAGCCCTAGCTTTCGTGCAGTAACTGGTGAAATTCGAGGGCATCTGTCTACACAGTTGCAAACACTACTAACTAGATACTAACTTGGCACTAATCAGGAGCTAAAAAAAAAAAATCTTATCATGGTCTATGCTGACCACTAAACCACTGTTTGGCCCTGGATTAATGAATATAATACCTGACAAGAGCAATTGGAGATTAATGGCCTGTAACTGCTCGGCTACCTTGCACTCTATAGGGTCAAGCACATTAATGTCAGAAGAGAAATAGTTTGTCTCAACCCAGTGGTAGTACTACAAGGACCCAATGAACTTGGAGATAGGAGGCCACTTTCTGTCACTAAGGTTTAGTGGTGGCCGATTCTCATGAGGAAGGGTGCCCATGCAGGGGGACTTTAGCTCCCCCACAGCACACTGAGGAGGGACGTCCTGGCCAGGGCACGTCGCACGTGCCGCCCTGCGGGACTGTGACCGAGGCAGGAGCTTCAGGGCAGCAAAGGCAGCAGAGGCAAGCGAGAGCAGGTCGCTCCGCCTCCAGCCAGGGCCGGGACGGAGGCAGCCCGACACTCGGACAACCACAGGCAGCCCTCTGACCCCATCTGTTCTTTGCTTGGCACATCCGGAGAGAAATACAGGCCAACATTTATTCTGGCTCTCGGTCACTGCATTTAATTGCAAAAAAATCACTGCTCTAACACTTGCATAAGTATGCCTTTTGCTCTGCTTTCCAAATCTGGGGTGTTTCCAGGGGGCTCAGGACCCTGAGCAGCGGCCAGGCCCACTGGAGCACCTGTGCTTACCTCCAAATAACCAGTGCGCTCACCTCCAAATAACCGATGCGCTCAGGCTATACAGCTGAAACACTGCAACCTAAAGCCGTACTCCTAAAATCTGGATCCTTACGCATATGCCCATACATAGTCGCCAGCTCTGCCTGCATTAGGGTTAGCTGATTATTCAGCCGCTTTATCTTGGGGAGAAAAAGAAACAACAGATAATCTGGAGATTAAACTGGAACCACTCTTCCTGAGAAATCGCTTTCTGGAATGCATAGTGAAGAAAACCAAAAAAATGTATGTAACTCATACAGCTCCCAGGGGAAAAATGAATATTCCAGTTGCCCTTAAAAGAGTCCAGTAAAAGTGCTGACTAAATTTGTAAGCACATGATGCCCAGTCTCCTTCGAACCCCTTCAGATGAACCTTTTCCCTATGTCTTTCAGGTAGCAGAAATTATGTTTGTGAGACCGCTGTTCATATGCAACTTGTGGGTGCACAGGAGTATATTAATACAACAGAAGGTTGTATTACCCTACGTTACGCCTTCAAACAACAGAATAGTTTGAAATAATTTACAAAACCTCTCTCTTAACCCCTCTGTTACTACGTTTCTCAAATGTAATTGTGGAAGGAAGGGCCAGAAGGAGGAGAGAGGGAAGGATGACCCTGCGGTGCCTCACGGGGCTGGCACCGTAATACACACACCACGGACCACGAGTTGCTCTGATACGGTGGGAGCAGAAGCCACAGCAGCCAGGGCGTCCTTCCACACTCAGCACATGCTGAGTTAGCGATAGGATGAGAGGAAATGGGCTTAAGCTGCGCCAGGGGAGGTTTAGGTTGGAAATTAGGAAGAATTTCTTTACGGAAAGGGTGGTCAAGCACTGGAACAGGCTGCCCAGAGAGGTGGTGGAGTCACCATCCCTGGAAGTGTTCAAAAAACGGGTAGATGTGGCACTTGGGGACATGGTTTAGTCCAGTCTACCCTTGACTGGCTTAGAGCAGACTTGGTAGTGTAGGTTAATGGTTGGACTGGATGATCTTAAAGGTCTTTTCCAACCTAAACGATTCTATGATTCTATGCCTGGCAAGTGTGTTTTGGCCACAGAGGTTATACAGCTTTCAGAGATGCTCCTGGCACTCGGGAAGGGGATGCTCAGCGGCCCACCGACCCCTCTCAAGCTCCAGGGCTTCCCACCAGGGCCAGCAGTAGCCACAACTCTCCTGCAGCGGCGCAAGTCCCCACTAGCACCGGATCCTCCCCTCCTCGCTAGCTCCAGCAACATCCCTTAAAGAGGATCTGGAAGGAGCTCCGGAGATACGTGTGCTGAAGGTATCAGCCCCTAAAACGTTACTACGGAGCACACTGGAGCAAATACATGGCAGAGTGCATCAAAGGAAGAAACAGGTGGTAAAAGGTAGAAGCCTATAAATGCAACTTTTGACAGTTTTTACTTTGCAGTCTCCTCAGCCAACAGTGCTTTAATAAAATATAGTCACGAAAGCCAGCTTCATGCTGCCTTCCGAGAGCAGCGGACCTCTGGCCACGAGTGGGCATGGGGTAAACAGGAGTTTCTGTTCCCAACACCATCCCCTCTCCCCCTTCCAAATCCTCACCATACCTCCCCATCGCAGCAAGGTCTTTGGGGCAGAAACCCTTTTATCTGCGTGTCTGCAGGATGTGCACTGCAGCCAGCCCCTGGGCCTCGTAGTGCTTCAATACCATCAATGCTACAGCAAGGTCCACCACGGCTGTTCAACTCTCAAGTGCGAAATCAGCTCTGTCTAGCCAGAGGAGAGGAAAAAGAGACCAAAACAAAACCCCGAGCGCATTAGTCACTGTTAACTATTCTTTCCAGAAACATAATATTGAGGGGATTTCACATATTTCCTGGCAGGGAGATTTCATGGTGGCTTTAAAAAATGGATGATTAGTAAGATATAAATCCCCATAGCTAAGATCAGCAAGAAATCCTTTCAAACACACAAATATACACATTAAAACCTGAGTATTTTACCTTTCCCCAAAAAAGCAATTGCTGCTGTCAAGTACACCCTTCTATTACAGCCACATGCTCTTTTTAAGAATAGCTAATCAGAAAAACATACAGAGGTATTTAATCAGGGTTTTTTTTTTCTTTAATGACCTAATGTTTTGGTTTGCAACTGCTGCCAACTCATGCTGGGTGGAAATTTAGTACTGTCAGCATTTAATTATTATTTTAACACAGATTTCTCTACCTTCCTACGGTGAAGAAATAGCTAGAAAAAAATGCAGCAATGAGCAGCTTTTTAAGCCATTAGATGCCATCCTCGTTATTTAGCTGTACTGGAAATTACCATTTAAGGACACACAGGAGCTTGCTCTGCCATCCCCTGTTGGGGCAGATGCTCCCCAGTTTGCACCTCTGCAGCCGACCAGAGGGACAGCGTCCAAGGGACAGCCAGGAGGGACCGCAAATACCTTGCCCTGGAAGCTGCCAGGCTGTGACATGGCTCATCAAAATACGTGCCAAAGAACTGAAATGCAGAGCACCTGGTTTGTATTGTGCCTTGGGCCATAAACAACAAATCAGACTGTTCTTTTTGTCAGCTTAAAACCTGTTTTCCTAATTTTTCTGCTCGCTGTCTGAAACAAATAAACTCAATTCTGAAACCTGTAACAGGCTACAGGGAAAATATGTGTGTTGATCTGCTGCAGACTGCAAGACAGGTTTATTTGATTCACACAGTGGGGAAAAAACCCACCAAAAAAACCAGGTTGTATGATTTCAGAAGAAATCCAGAGCTGTGTTGCTCACAGTAAACTCCCAGCATCATGCAAGTGTTGCACTTCGTGGTGCTCTGGAGCTGGGACGGGTGCACGGAGAGGGCTCTCCCCACATTCCTAGCAAGTCTGGTGAGAGCCTGCTCTCTGCTTTCTCTGAAAAAGCAAGATTTAGGCTTCAGCCTTCGCAAAAAACAATGGAGAAATGAAACTGTAGCAAAGCAGGGCTCCTGACAGCATGTGTTAAACGACGCAAAGCAGGAAGGGCTGTGAGGACGCATGTGGATAACTTTATCTTCCAGAGCGGATGGAGTAGTCAGCCACACACTTATTAAAACAAGTATTAGTCTGTGATAGCAATCTAAGATAACACTAAGAGGTTTGTCACCCAAGGGAAAAAAAATAGAGGCCAAAAAAAAGATGCTATTGCTGGACCTGTGTCCATAGAAACCACGTTTAACCTTAACAGAGGATCCCACTACACAGGTGACTCCTTACTTGAGAAACACAAAGCACCCTGTTTGGTATATGCTGATCTCTGCATACAGTCCCACTCATATTTAAAAGAGAAACATGTTTATATAAGCAGACAAGAATGGAAGTTAGGAGCAGGGAGGTGACAAATTTCATTTCTCTGACAGCAAGGTAGGGCTCTCTTACCAGTTGGCAGGAATGAAGCATTGCTCTCCTCTACCTGAAAAAAAGAGGTCATGGATGTGGGGTTTAATATCCAGATGGTCACTATAAATGAAACCTACCCATGATAAATAGAGGCAGCTATTTCATCTGCTTAATATTAACTCTTCTCACAGTGCACTTTACAAGTCACATTCCTGGAGCGAAGGGCACGTATTTAAGAAGCCACATACAATTCCAGTTTTGCAAAGTAAAAGACAGGGAAATAGCCTTGGTCACTGAGAGTATTTGAATGTCACTTTGTTAGGCTGTGCATTGCATTTGACAGAGCTAACAAAGGAAATGAGAAGTGATAACTGATAGTGCCACGATTAGATCAGCCACCTTGGGAAAGGTGCTGAAGCAGAGATATTTCACTAAAATAAGGAGAATCCTGGGAATAGATTTCTGGCAAGCGATCGCAAAGGAGATATGGCCAGAATTAGAAATGGATTTTGCAGGCAGATAAAACATAATAGATAGAAGGCAGCTCAAAATGATATATTGTGAGGGCCTATAGAGTGACTATAAAGTTTGTTCGCAGTTATTTAACATATAGAGATCCTAGAAAGACTTAACTTAAAATAGACTTGCTGTGTTATTAACTTTAATGTGCAGAAATAAAACAATGTTGCATTAAAGCTCTCTAGTAGAAAAGGATGCTGCCTTCTCCCCAGCTATCCACCTCTGACTCCAGTGGAGTTGCATTACTTTAACCACAAGATAGAAGTGGAGCAGGAATCTCTTCTTGGGCTTCTCACTGCAAATATACATGAAAATGTACGTTTCATTATTTTGTCTTGCAGGAAGTTGCTTTAGTAATGAAGGATAACTATTGGCAGTGGTAATTAATGCATGGTAATAAATTCATTACATGCATTTCTGTAATCTGTTTTCTTCTTCTGCAGCTGTCCTGGTTTTGGCTGGGATAGAGTTAATTTTCTTCCTAGTAGCTGGCATAGTGCTGTGTTTTGGATTTAGGATGAGAATAATGCTGATAACACACTGATGTTTTAGTTGTTGCTAAGCAGTGCTCAGGCTAGTCAAGGACTTTTCAGCTTCCCATGCTCTGCCAGGTGCACAAGGAGCTGGGAAGGGGGTACAGCCAGGACAGCTGACCCAAACCGGCCAAAGGGCTATTCCATACCATACGATGTCATGCTCAGTATAGAAACTGGGGGGAGTTGGCTGGGGGGGCAGCGATCGCTGCTCAGGGACTGGCTGGGCATCAGTCGGCAGGTAGGAAGCAATTGCATGACTTGTTTTTCCTGGGTTTTGTTTCTCTCTCTTTTTTTTTTGTTTTCCTTTTCATTACAATATTATTATTTTTATTTATTTATTTCACTCATTAAACTGTTATCATCTCAGCCTACGAGTTTTCTTACTTTTACCCTTCCGACACTCTCCCCCACCCCACTGGGCAGGGGGGGTGTGAGCAAGCGGCTGCGTGGTGCTTGGTTGCTGACTGGGGTTAAATCACAACAGCAGCTCACAGATGAAGCAGTTCTTTAGGCTGCTACTTAGGCATTTTAGGGGAAGAGGGTTAGCTTTATTGCCTATTAAAAAAGACTTCAGTCATCCCGCTGTCCACATCTGTCTGTCTGTCTCCTCCTTAATAGTTTTAGCCAATCAAATTTAAACTTAAAGACAACTAGCTTCTTGCAGTTCTGTAAGGCACAGTGGCCAAGACAGCGACCTGATGAGTATGCTAACCTGGGGAAAGGCTGCTACCTGGGTCCAGTCATTAGACATCAGAGTTTACCACCACAAGACAAATGTGTTGACAACACATCTTCACTTGCTCCCGTAGTCACAAGACTTTGAGATCGGTCTGTGGGTTTAAGGGTCTGCAAGTCAGTAAAGGCCAATGCACTGTGCCCAGGGGACTGAGTTTGGCCCTCTGCTCCTCGTTTCATTGGCTGATAAAGTGTTGAATTTTGCACAAACAAGTAATGGATTATGTGTTGTTCATAACAAGATATAGATTTCACGGTTACAGCAATATAAATCTACATTGCAGCGTATCTGTGTGTAAAGAGGTCTTCTCATCTGCTGGCTCCAAAGAGCCATGTGTGCATCACTCACGCTGCCAGAGTGCGAATACTCACATAAATCACCTTTGGTATCAATGGAGAACGCACTTGAGACAGCAAGAATGTCTGGGGAAGAGCCAAATATTAACACTGTTTACCTACCACTGGAATACAAATTAATAATAACCATTATCACCACATCAATGACAGCAATGGAGCATCACATTCTGCATCCATAAAATCAGATGCAACCACCACTGTGTCCCATGGGAGCTCCCCATGAATACATGAAGGTGGACTTCAAACATCAACCATCTACGTGATCAAATACCAAGGTGTTTCCTCAGGCAATATCTTCACTGAAATCAGCTAAGACAACCAGAGTCGATAGATTCCGGCATCAAAAAGGACAAGCTTCAGTTTTTGCCAGCGTTCACACCCACGCTGGCACCAGAAGGAACGGCTGGCTAGATTTTCCAAAGTGCCACGCTGCTTGCTTCAACACTTCCAGAAGTCAAGGCGCTTCCTCGCCTACAGATGTTGCACCTGGTCTCAACCTCTTGTCCCTTGCGTTTGGAAACAAAAGTTTCATTCCCAGAACTAGTACCTGAGTCTCCATCAAAACAAAGATCTGCTTTTGAAATAAAACAAGCTCTTCCCAAAAGCCCATAAGCTGAATCCTGCTGCCTGACTTTGTCGTTGTTTTGAATGAGCAAGAGGTGGGAGGGCAGTTTCTTTCGGTATTAATCAGTATTTAGGTGGTTTCCTGCCTGTTCATTCATGTGCTGGAAGTGTTTTTGACAGTAAGGAATCCACTGAAGGTAAGCAGGCCAGTAACAGCTGCTTGAAAGTGCCAGTAACGCTGTGCATACCCTCCAAATTTCCTCAGTGTTCATGTGTTATTAGCAGGTGAGAGGAACTTAAATAAAGCACGTGAAGTATGAAAGCAGGACAAATAATTACATTGGTGTAGAGACTTCTATACTGGAATAATTTTTGCTCCAAATACTTTATTTAGGCTGTAGGATTTTGGGGTCAGAAAGAAAATCTTTTTGCCACACTATGTCTATTACAGAGAGGGTGCTTGGAATCACTGATGCTCTGCGGTCCCAGCTCTTTCCCCCCACACAGTTAGCAGTAACTAATAGTAGTAACCAAGACTGAACACAAATTCAGAATGAAAATTACTAAGAAAAAAAAAAAAATCCTGCTCCAGATTTCAGAGCAACTCCTGAACTGCCCACGCCACACCATGAACAGGCATCCTCATTTGAGCAGAAAGCACTTTGCACAAAAAAGCAAGAAGGGAGGAAGCATGGGTTGAACAAACCAAGCGCAGCCCACATGGGGTGCAGGCAGAGCCCACCAGCTTGGGACACAACCCTCTCAGGGAGAAAGGGCAACTGGGCAAGACCGATACTACTCTTAGCATCAACACAGCAAAGGCTGTTTCACGCAGCCCCTTGACGAAAGATAACACCGCTTTTCTGGTAAAAAAGCCTTTGCTACTAGCACTGTGAAATTATCCCCGCAATAAGGGGTCTGAGGGCTATATAACCATGCCTGGCCCCTTTCTCACCCACAGCATCTCTCCAACACTTTTGTACAACCCTCCAACCTGACGGCACAGGTGCAAACTGCCGGGAAGCCTGATCCTACAGCCACAATCCTTAATCACGGCGGGTGATTTCTGAGGGTGCGCGGCCTCGTTACCAGCCCATGAGGAACCAGAGCCAGGCCGCTGCCTGAGCTTACGCTGGTCCTCAAGGTCCCGGTGGCTGCACGGAACCAGGAGCGGCTACGAGCCCCATCAGCTGTGCAGCCACCAACAGCCACTGCCAGAGGGTGACTACTGCTTTCTGGAGATAACCCACCCAAGTGACCTGTGGTGAAAGGCTTCATATCCCACTACTGTACCTCTGAGCTCTCCACATCTTTCCCTGCTTTCCCCAGGAGTCATCTCAACTATCTTAAGCTTCACGATGCTCAGCTTTTTTTCCTCAAACTGCTGCAACGGCAGCAACACATGCTTTCGATACAACTAGGAAAGACAGAAATCATTCCACTTGGAAAGCCAAAATGTTTTCTGTTTCTAAAGACACCGCCTTTCCAACCCAGGCTGGCTGCCTCTGAGGTGCTGGACAGGCAGATCCAGAGAGTCAGGAACGGGGAATGGGAATGTCCCCACCCACCAGAAATGGCACCATGGCTTACAAAAACCAAAAGGATTTTTAAAATGCACTTTTCACTTTTGATGTTGTATTTTTTCTAAATTTTTCTCGTCTTGGTACAATGAAGCTGGTCTCATTTCTCGTCAGGCTGTTTCCAGTTGTTGCAGCAGGCCCCACGACCGTGAACGGGGTGCAGTTGCCCCAGTAACGAGACCTGCTCGCGAGCAAGGGTGACCATCCTAACATACATGCCTAATTTCTACATTTTTCCTCATTTTTCCTACATTTTTCCTACATTTTTCCTCATTTTTCCTACATTTTTCCTACATTTTACCTCATTTTTCCTACATTTTACCTCATTTTTCCTACATTTTACCTCATTTTTTCCAGTCTGCGTTTTCCTCCTCCTTGCACAAAGTTACTCCACGGCAAAATATGTCCCGAGTGAGACCTCCCGCTAAGTTCAACACAAACCGAAAGCTGCGATGTCTTCCTCGGACCTCCCTCACCGCACCCCAGCCCCGCTCCCGACGGACACCGCAGACCGGAGGGGAACCCACCCACCGCCTCCCCTGCCCCGCCGTGCCCACGGGTGGTCCAACACCGCCCCGCTCCCCCCCCACGGGGCCCAATAACCGGGGTACGGCAACCACAGCTACGACGCCGGAATATTCAACCGACATCCCGTGATTTCCCGGCACCTGTTCAAATTTCCTGAGCGCTAACCTGACGGCAAGTCAGCTCCCCGGGCGAGGCGCGAGGCGCCCCAGAGGAGCCGCGCAGAGCGGCCGCGGCGGCACCACGCAGCGCGGCGGCGATTACGGCTGCCGCCGCGACCGGCCCCAGGACGTGCAGCTCTGCTGCACCATTACAGGAGACTACTTTGCAACAACGGAAGAGAGAGGGAAAGAAATTAGACGTACCAGTTAAGACGTAGTTTATTTATAGCTCAGCTTTTCAAAGTTTACTAATTGTACTAGAGATTATTCATGGCTCATGTCTCTAAAGAAGTCAATGTCATTCCCTTTCTCTTCTCAACCCTAAATAATATTTGGTAAGATTTTCTATTCCTCCCTCCAGACTGCAGGACTTTTGTCCCACTTTGGCTTCGTGAGACGCTGTCTTCTGGCCGTCCTCATCCAGCGCCTGCTCTGTACCTCCCCGTCCTCTCCCCCAGCTCCTGCTGTGGCCTTGGCCTTTGCCTTTTTTTGCCCCCCTTCCTCCTCACCCTGTGCATGGCCTTACTCACTCACACACCAGTCGCTACCATGCCAATGAGAAACGTACTTTCCGCCGCCGACTCTCCTCTCCAGCCAAGCCCATCTCTCAGCCTGCCTTGCTGACACCTCTTGGCTGGGCAGCTCGTCATCAAATCAAACCCAATATAGCTGCAATGGACCTTCTGATCTTTCTTCACTTGCCCAGCCTCTCTATCATTAATGAACAAACTTCCACCCTCCCTGTTGCTCAGGCCTATAACCTCTTCCAGTTCCCCCATCCTTGGAAATGAGGAAAAAATTCTTTACGGAAAGGGTGGTCAAGCATTGGAACAGGCTGCCCAGAGAGGTGGTGGAGTCACCATCCCTGGAAGTGTTCAAAAAGCGGGTCGATGTGGCACTTGGGGACATGGTTTAGTCTAGTCTACCCTTGATTGGCTTAGAGTAGACTTGGTAGTGTAGGTTAATGGTTGGACTGGATGATCTTGAAGGTCTTTTCCAACCTAAACGATTCTATGATTCTATGATTCACATCTTCATTCTTCCTGTAATACCACCAGACAGACCATCAGCTGGTCTAAGTCACTGTAATTCCACTAACTCCAATGACATTATACCAATTTACAAGAGATGAGTTTCTGTCCTGGTGCCTCTAAAAGCAAATATATTCTATTTGACAAGCAAAAAACCTTCATCCAGGTCCCTCAACATCTCCTGTATTTATTACTGTGATCTCTTATCCTCCGGTCTCCCAACAGCCGCACTCTTTTCGGTACACGTAGCCTTCTCAAATTCTTGCCTGGCCCTTAGTATTCTGCTGCTCACAACCCAGAAGTTTCCCTTCCACTCTCAAGCCTCCTGCCCCTACCCACTGTCCACTCCTCAGCCACACTTGGCTTCTTATGCCTTCTGAATACGCCTGAAATAATTTGGTGTGCTAATAATATTTAATTAGCAGTAACAAATCATGCACTAATTCAGAGATGTATTTTATGCTAAAAAAAAAAAAATTAAAAAAAGAAAAAACAAAAAAAAAGGAAGGAGAGTCTCTATGGAAGTTCAACACCCAATTTCACATTAGGACAGAATTAAAAAGCACCTGTTTAACACAATGTGGGCACACACCTGCAAATTTATGTACTTAATCACCAAGATTACAGGAAATGTTATATGTTATTTGTGCCATCCTAATACCAAGCACTGTGCTATCCCAAGTAAGGCACCTGAAAGTTTCACAAACGTTTTAATACCAGTATAAATCTCTTCTTAAACCAAACATGCCACAGTGTAAAACGATGCAAACGATACCACAATAACACCGTGTCTTCACGCTCTCTAGACCACACCATTAAGTCTTGTAACGGCTTGAGGCTTGGTGCTTAGTGGCTCCAACCTAACCATCGCTGCTATCTTTGTATAAATGTTTCCATTTTGTAAAAAAAACCAAACAAAAAAAACCCCGAAAACCCCTTGTATGTTTTGTTCAGTTTACTGTCTACTGGAAAAAAAGAAAAGTTCTTTCCAAAAAGCAGAATAGCACCTGCGTTTATGGTTTTCCACACCTGGAGGGATCTGAGAGTTTGGGGGCAAGATCAGGCCCTTAATGAGAGTACTAAGGAGTTCACCATATGCACAATGCCAAAATGATAAAATGTTAATGAAGTGAAAGTATATTAGTGAATTATTAAAATTTCGCTCCTCTCTGCAAAGCACAGAGTGAGAAAAACTCAGTGAAGATAATGATAAAAATAGGATCAAAACATTTGGATCCCTTCTCCACCTCCAACAAAAAAGCTTTACAAAATCTGGTGTTAAAATTAACATATTAATTGGGTAGCTTCTACAAATGATCTACTGTAAAACCCAGATCAAAACGAGTTGGAGTTGGGGGTAAAATGAGAATTAATCCAGTTAAATCTGGATGGGTCAGACCTTCAGCTTCCTCCCATCTCTAATAACCTCTCGTAACCCCTCTAATGCCTCTGCTCCTCTCCACAGCAAGCCCGGCCAGCAATTAAATTGGCAACGAGAAGATCCTGCTGAGGGGAGTAACACCGAGCGCGGCTCTGCAAGGATGGGTCGGGCTGGGGAGTTCACATCTGCTTGCCGTGCCAGAAGCCGACTTTATCCAGCGAAAAGGTTGGCCTCTCTACAAAGCCCAAGAGGAAAAACGAAAAGGGGCTCTGTACCGGGGAGCCGCAGAGCTGCCAGGGGTTGGAGAGGGGAGCCCAGCGAGCCTGGGACAGGAGGAGGGTCACGGGAGACGCGAGGCCACTGCGTGGTTCAGCGGGGCGGGCGCGGGTCTTGCAAAGAACTACACTAAAAAGAGCAACAGCTCTGCCGTACAGTATTAAGAAGCAATTTCCAATAAAGCTGCCAGTCCAAAATGCTTTCCAGAATCTAGCTTGGATTGCCTGGTACGTAAAGCCCCGTCTGTTAGGAAGCCTGGTCTATTTTCCTTGCAGGAAAAGCAAGTATGCCCAGACACGGTGAGTGGGCTGTATCAGCACAGAGGTGCCAGGTCAGCGCTTTGCAATCAGGCTCCCACCGGGGAACCTCGCACTCGGCCTGAGCAAACAGAGTTCACCGACAGGGTCCCACCACACCCCGGCATGTGGGAGGTGGGCGAAGGGAGAAGCCGCTGTGGGCCAAAACCATCCCCATCCTTAAATAATACCTATTTTTATTTGGTTTTAACCTATTTTCAGCAAAAGGTAAAAACATCCAGTGTTGGAAACGTTATTATATTGGCTAGCATTGATGTAAATTCCTGCTAATGCTGGAAAAAACTACAGTATCAAACAGCTAGGTAGATCTTTCCATTCCGTGGCAACTACCAACCCTGACCACAGGTCACAGCCCTGCCCTCTGTCTGTCCTGCAGTCAGTGCCAACACAGAGAAGACCATCTCCAGCAAAGAGACTCCCAGGCTACAGACAGAGAAATAAAAGGAAAGCCTGATAAAATACCCTCCAGCGTAACAGGCAGTTGTTTCACCTCCAGCAGACTTAGCCTGTCCAATTTCTGCAAACATTATGGAATAGATGAGTTTTAGGGAGAGTTTTGGAAGAGCGTAACATGTTACTTCTGTTCCTCCTGGGGGGTGGGCAGGAACTGACCCCCGGCAAGCAAGCGGCCACCAGCGCCCGGGCTAACACAAGGGTGGTCCTACACGGCTTGAACCACCTGGAAGTCGTGCGTGCAGCCGTGACGAGTTTTAGCCCTTCCCCAGACCCCCCTCACCAGCCACCTCCGGAGTGGGGCCATCCCATTGCTCTGTGCCCATCCCCGAGGGGGACAACCGGGGCGCAGGGAGCCTCGCTCCTTCATGGGCTATGCAGGCAGCTAAGGAGCAAACCTTAAGCTAGACAGCCAGCTTCAGTCCAGATCAAGTAAAAGTCCCAATACTGCTAACAGCACCTAAAGCGCTACAGTGCAGTTCAGGAGGGTTTGAGTTGCCCTGATGCTTGGGAACTGAACTTTGGGCACCTTAAATGGAGTAAGATTTCAAAAGCCTAGGAGAGAGTCGCTTCCCAAAAACTGCCTTGCCTTCCAGAGCTTCAGGATGGTTTCCCAGAATCAGCTGATCACTTCTGAAAAAACGCGGCTGTAATTTTGACATTTAAATGAAATGCTGTTTTGTTTAGAGCCCTTCCCCCCCCGCCCCGCTTCATTATTCTTGTTATAGTTTTACTTTGGCTTGGCCATGAGAGCAGGTAACAAGCCAAATGCGGTTTCGTTAGAAATATTTCAAAATTGTGGCCAAAGATGTGCTGCACTGTGTTACGTCTGAAGTCACGAACCGGCGAATTCCAGCATCAGCCAGGACAGTCCCGTTCCAGCCCGGCTTAGGCTTCTGCACAGCCCTGGCAGCCTCTTTTGCCAGGAACGGCTCCTAACACCAAGACATCTCCTACGCCAAAAATCACTACTTGAAGCTGCTCAGCATGCCAGGCAGCTTCTTACAAGTTTATGTAACTTTTCCACGTTTCCTCCTCAAAACCCTCTGCGAAAGTTCAGCTTAACGCCATAAATACTCCGTTGTGAGCCAACACCAGAGAAATGATGTTTACTTCCCTGAACCTCCCTGCTTACTAGAACACAATGACCTAAACCCCAGCCCTCGCCTTTAGCCTGGACCTTCATCCAAAGCCGCGTCTAAGCTTACAAGCTTCCCACCTGGCATCCCAGCCACGCCAGGCTGGACGGGGACCAGTAAACGACTGGCACGCTCTGGAACCACCGCTTATATTCTCACCCCCGGCCCCACATCCCAAATACATACGCGCCGCATTGGCGCATTAGCACAAGCGCACTCGGGAAAGGCAGACGCATTTTCAAAGTTTTAAGCCATTAGCAATTGCTAATTAAGGGGCAATTAATTTGACTCCCAGCTCCGCTCCTAATTTGCCTTGAAACTTTGGGCAGTCCATGTGAAATGCTACGTTTCGGCTTCCTATGCTCATACAACTTCTGTGGATATTAAAAAATGAATTTCTGTAAAGTGATTTACGATCCATGATGAAAGGCAGTTCGGAAGCGTAAGGACTGCTCCTATTAGTAAAATAACTGGTGCATTTTTTGATCTTTCATTTTAAGGGGGAGGAAGGGGGGAAAAAAAGCCTCTCTGAGTATCATTAATGAGGCTCAAAAGGTATAAATTGCAAATTGGATACTTTTGAAAACGCGGCCCAGAGAGGTTGGTGGGGCTTTTTTTTTATAACAGCAAAAAATGGCAGGACAACGCAAGCATTTAACTGCTTGCATTTCCCGCAGGAATGACTGATGTCATAAAACTTTTACAAACTAAAGCCATTAGAGAGAAATGGAGTAGCACAGACACGGAGGATGATGAAGGGTAAATCTAGAAAGTACCTAATCCAGCTCATTTCCTTCACTGTGTAAAAAC
The DNA here is from genome assembly GCF_030463565.1 of Pelecanus crispus. NCBI lineage: Eukaryota > Metazoa > Chordata > Aves > Pelecaniformes > Pelecanidae > Pelecanus > Pelecanus crispus. Next base: position 54,542,550 of record NC_134648.1, read on the forward strand.
AAGTAACTGACACACTTCCTGCCGGCAAACCTTCCTGCAGATAAGGGTGCTCCCGACAACAGGAAATTCGCTTCTAGAAGCAAGCACACTTTCGCTACCAAGCCAAACTTTCTCCATTTGAACTCCACAGCAATTACAAGCAGCATCTGGCTAATGAGACGTGAGCCGGATTAAACACGCAACTGCCCGACTCCCTAAGCCTTGCCCGGACAGCAGGGAGGGGGGTCCCAGCCCCTGCACCCCGGTGCTGTCCCAGCCCGCAGCCAACGTGGACTCCTCCAGCAGCAGCAGGTGCTGCTGCTCTACCATCCCTTTAGGCTGCTCTGCCCACAGCCTTGGTTTTTTGGATGGCAAGATCCAAGGGTGTGAGTGGAGAGGGCGCCGAGCACCTTCGCCTCAGCTCCCTGCAGGATTTACCTCCTGATCCACAAGACCTCCTTACCAGCCTCTCGTTTTCTTGAGAAATAATGCACAAAGGGAAATATGCAAGCAAAGAGGCAACAGAGGTCGGACCGGTCATTTCAGATTTCAAAGTGATGATTTATACAGTGGGTGAAGCACTCAAGTGCTTTTTCTCAGCTTGGTCACTGCAAAACGAAGATTAAAGGAAGCAACAAAATGAAATGTTTCGGAGAAAAGGCAGTGAATACTCAAAGATGTGTCTCCATCAAAAACATCTGAAATCAACGGCTGCTGCCCAAGAAAATAAGCAAAAACACTAAAACCTTTCTCATGAGTTTGCTGTGAAATACGTCTCTCCTGCTCCAAAACCAAAACAGCTCTCTCCTTTCACACACAATAAACTTTCAATAGTCCAGCAAAGTAAAACTTCAATTTACCACAATAATAGTCTGATTTTCTCATGCTGCATTCATCAGTAATGAAGTATATTCCATTCTCGTGTCTCCGCTTTTGTCCTCAAATAGCACGCTGTAACCAAACGGTGATTTTTTTTTTTTATTGAAAGCAATTGCACAGGGCTTCCCATTGCCATTTGCCTCCATTTTTTTTTTTTTTTTTACAGGTGAGGCAGAGCTGTGAAATGGCCTTAATATTCAAGTCCAAATCATTACATTTTAATATAACTTTGAAATGAGGAGGAGCAGAGGGAGATCTAATCAATCCCAGCTTTCTCTCCCAGGTCCACAGATTCCCACGAAAAGAAACGTGGCCTGGCCATTCGATTAGAAAGAAAAGTCATCCCTCGCTACTATTTCTTTTTTAACCCCCTTGGTCCTGCTGCTCTGAGCCCTTCCTCCCCACGGCAGCAGCCTCTCCCGCGCCGCAGGCCTGGCCGGGGCAGGACGCCCAGCACAGGGAGGGCAGCCCGGTGGGCACGGGGCAGGCGGGCTCTGCCTCCCAAACTCCTCCTGGGGTGGAAAATGCGGGACAACGTCCAGAGAGGGAAGAGGGGAGACGGCGGCGCAGGGTTTTATTGTAAAATGACCTTGATTTGACAGGCACGTTCTCAGGTTTCAACAGATGCTGTGGGAAAGGCAACAGCAGCCAAGGCGGTCTGCAGGCATTTCTGATGATATGCAGACTTTTTTCTTTTTTTTTTTTTCTTTTTTTTTTTAAATAAATTGGGGGGGGGGGTAGTCTTCTCAGTTTCCATGACAACAGTGTCTCCACTTGTCTGTTATTAGATACCATCCGCTTCCTGTGTCTAAATTTTTAAACCAATCAGAAAAGTGTTTATAGATTTTACAGCTCCTGGGACAGTCCCTCTCCTCCAAGAGAGCTACTTTAATGACACGTAACGCTCAGGCAGCCAGGGCTGCAAGGCCTTATATTTTCGGCTGCAAAAGTGACGGCAGTTTATGTTGTTTACCGGCTGATGCATGGGCTACGCTGGGGAAAACTGGGGGTGCGCTGCCTGATTTACCGTGCCCGCACCGGGCGTTACCACGTTGGCTTTTTCAATGGCGCGCAAACTCATCCGCACCGTTTGCTCATTTTTGTCGCTGATTCGTCCCATGAAACAGCACGAGCCCTCCCTGCGTGAAAAACGATGGTCCCGGAGATGCTGTTACCCCAGCGGAGTAACGGTCTGCGCTGGCGTAAAGGGGGCTCCGCACCAAAACGTCGCCCGCTGCGATTGAAGTTTCAGCGAACGGGGTTGCAAGAGCAGCCGCGCCGTAGCCGTGCAATCAGGTTTCCACAGACGTATTTTTTTTTTGGTAACATAAATAATAACTGACCGCCGCGTAGCTGGCAGGTTAATGAGGAAATCCTTCTCCAGGGGGCAGGGACGCATGCACATACTGTGGAGAAATTAATTCGCCGTAACTCCAGCTAAGTTACGAGTCAGCACTGAGGAAGAGCACGCAAAGGGGGGCTGATGAGAGAATAAGGAAAGCCCTTTCCCGCCGGCTCTGACCGCGCAGCCCTCCCAGGGGATGCCCTTCAGGCGTGCGTGCAGACAGACGGACCCCTCAAGTACGGAGCGGCCCCTTCCCGGGCACGGACCTCGCAGCCGGCGGCACGCAGGAACAAAAGGGAGGCGGCGGCGGAGGGGGGGGTGGCCGCCCGCCGCCGGCTGCGCCGCTGCCCCGCCAGCGCCCGCCGGGCCCCGGCCGCCGCCGCCGCCTCCCCCCCGCCCGGCCCGGCCCGGCCCGGCCCGGCCCGGCCCGCCCGCCCGCCCGCCGCCCCCGCGGAGCCGGGGCCGGGGCACGGCGCGCCCGGGATGCGGCCCCCCCCGCGCGTCCCCTGCTCGCCCCGGGGCCGCCCGTCCCCGCCGCCGCCGCCTCCGCGTCCCCAGCGCGGCGGGGCTGCGCGCCCGGCGGGGCTCGGCGGCGGGACGGGGGCGGCCGGCGCGGGGCAGCCCCGAACCAACTCCCCGCCGCGGCGGCCCAGCGGCCCCAAAAGTTTGGCCGGGGCTCCCCGCCCCGGGAGGGACGGGGCGCGGCGGCTGCCGCGGGGGCCGGCCGGCACCCCCCCGCCCGCCCGCCCGCCCGCTCGCTCGCTCGCTCGCAGTGACACCGCGGAAGGCCGCCGCCGTTACCTCCTCGCCGCGGCCCTCGGCTCCCGCCGCCGCCGCCGCCGCCGCCGCGGGGTGGGTGCTCCCCGCGGCCGGCCCCGCTCCGCGCCCCGCGGCGGGAGCAGCCGCAGCCCGCGCCGCCGCCTGCCGCCCCCCCCGCCCCCGGCGGCGCCGCCGCGCCCCGCCGGGCCCTAGCGCCGCCCGCCCGCCCCGCCCCACGGCCGCCCCCCGCAGCCGGCGGCGGGTGCCCGGGCCGGGCCCCCCCCGAGGGAAACTTCGGGAGAAGGGGGAGCGCGGGAGCGGGAAGGCGGCGGGGGCGGGCTGGGGGGTGCCGCTTGCCGGGGGGTGTTTTCCTGCGGGTGCGTGGGGATGCCGCCGCCCGGGGGCGGGGGGGCGGATGGCCGGTCCCCACGTTCTCTTTTCCTTCCCCCGCAGGGCAAGCCCCCTCGGGCCCGCTCTGCCCCGGGGCGCCCGCCCTGCCCGGCCCTGCCGCGGGCAGGCGGCCCGGCCCCCGTCCCAGCGGGCAGGAGGGGCACGGCGGCGGGCCGGTGCCTGCCTGCCTTGGCTGCCTTGGCTGCCTTCCCCCGCCGTCACGTTGCGGCTGCGAGCGACCTTCGTGTCACTGGAGCCGGACTGCTCTGTGTTGAAAACTGAGACGTGCAGGACTAAAACTGTTATTTTTGTTATCGTCTTACCGGCCGGGAGCTCCAGCCAAGGCCTGGCACCTCGTTATACTGTATTCTTTACACTCAAGTAACAGCGAAAACGCCAAGGCAGGAGAGCTTAAAGCACCGAGGGTGCGCTCTGCCTCCTCCTCCTCGCTCCCCTGTCCCTGTGCAACCCTCGCCCCAGCCTCCTCCTGCTGCCTCGCCTGCCCTGCTCCCGTGAAGGCAGGGGACCGGGAGCTTTGGGCTGAACTGGGCCCCGTCTGTGAGTGCAAAGGCCGGCAGGGTCTCGGAAGGAGCTGGTGCCACCAGCACTGCCACAGGCCCGGGGAACTGTCAGGCTCGTAAAGGGCATTTAATTATTCATTGCAAATTTACCTTTCTCCAACCGACCCTATAGAGTAACAACTCAAGGTATGTGCAGTTGCTGTAGTGATTACAGGAAAAGCCTAGCTTTATCCCTTTAGATTTATTTTGCCATAACGTGGGAATGATCGGTTTGGGACGGGATGCGATTTCTTTTTCCCCAAGGGATACATCCTTTCCTTGACACTGAGTCTGGACAGAGGGCAGAACGAGAGCTGTGTCCTGCCAGCCCTTTCTCCTGCCTACCCAAACTCCACTGCTCATCTGTACAGCGCTCCCAACCCCAGACCCAACGCACCTTGGTGTCGGAGTGACACAAAGAAACCCAGATTCTGCACCAGCATATTGCAACCTTTGCAGGTCAACAGTATACAAGAAGTAGCAACTCTGAATTTTGATGATGAGATCTGAAAAAAAATTGAATATTTTTCTGTATCAAATACAGCTTTACTGGTAGAAGGGAATGGAAACGCCGTTCCTCTGCCCTTTTTTCTTGCTGTCTCAGGATGGATTTTGAAAAGCCAGCATGGGTTGAAGTAGCAGCTCGGTCCTTTCATTCGTAAAAATTGCTGGCATGAAACTTCTCCCTGCCCCCACCATGGTCCTAGCTATATCCCCGGGCACTGCTCGTCTGTGCAGATGGCCATACCCTCCTGTTGATTCCCTGACACTCACCTCTTCAATGGATGGATGGGCTCGGTTTATTCCACAGTGAATATAAAACCCTGGAGTTATCTGAGCAAAGTTACAGTTTTCCTTTTATAGGTGGGTTTGGTGACGTGGAGACGGAGGCGTTCCCATTCCACAGTGTTCCTGCGTAAGACACGCAGGTCCCTCGTTCTGTTAGATTGAAGGTTTTCCACCGACTGCTCTGCAATATGCCTAAGACTGCAGCAGGAGAGATCAGCCCTGCTCGCTGAATGCCTGAGGGTGCCCTTACGGCAGGGCACTGACAAAAAATTGGAAGGCGTAGAATAAACCCGGTGCCGGGATCCTTTTCCAGGCTTGTTTCCTAGTTCGGCTGGCTAGCCATTGGCGTGGCAGCCACTGGAGATGCTCTCGAAGTAGAAACACCTGATTTAGTTTTAATGAAAACACCCCAAGAGTAGCTGAGCATTTGGGCTCAGCTATCGATGCAGCTAGAGCTGGGGACCCCAGGCAGCACGTTAATAACAAGAAATCTATTATTTGTTTTGAAAAACATGAATATCTGTTTGCAACATCACCACATATGGAAATCTCTCAGATGCCAACAGCAGTCTCCACGAAGGGCAAAATCCTGGCCCCGTTCAAGGAAACCCCAGATCACATAATCATCGTAGGCACTGCAGGTGCTAATTACCCTTTGCAGGGCTACTCCATATCAACGTTATAAAGAAGGCATTTTTTCCTGTGCTTACCCATTAACTCTAAGCCAGGTAATTTTCCTAATGAAATCAGTAGTAGCATTTCTTTGTCCTTTGATCAGATCGTCTGAATTACTCTCTGCCTGTATCTATGCTAACCACAGCAGTTTTAAACCTCAGCCTAAGTTCCTGCAAAATTTAGCCACAAGTACGTGCATTTCCCTTCTTCTGTTGTTTGCTCCCAGTGATGCAAGCTTCATTATTCTTTCATTTCTTCCTCTTTCCTCCCACTCATGTATTTGAGGCTTTCTTACATGCTTTGTAGCTCTACTTCCCACCTCCTTTTCATTTAGATCCTTCCTAAAGAAGAGAGTGTTTTAGAAGACCCACATTTGCAAGGGAAAAATATTAATAGCGGAAACTTTCTCAGAGATGCATTTTTCCTCTGTCTCCAAGCGCATCTTGTCTCTCCGTATCAATCTTAACACTGTTAACTCTCCCATGTAGAGGGCTGCTTTGTTATCTGTATCTGCCGGATGAAATTAATAGAGATGAAATTCTTACCACTCTCCAAACGGGGGAGAATTTATGATTTATGCTGTAGAATGTTTTCCCATATCCGCATCAGTCCATTTTGTCTAATTCTCCTTCAAGTTTTTCATTAAGCCTTGTTTTCTTGGAGAGTCTGTAAATCCAGGCTCTCCAGCTGGGTTATTTCTGGCCTCTTGGCCCAAGAGCTTACAGCCCCCAGAGCAGCCCTGGGGCACAGGCGGCTCTTCTCCTATACCTCAAGAAAAAATATCCCTGCCGCCTCCTCTCTGCTGCTGGCACAATGCGGTGCTTGCTCCGGGGACAGGCAGATGAGAGGCACTTTGCCACAGGGATCCCTCTTGGGAATGGCTCCAGTCCCACGAGGAAGGCAGCTCAAAAGGAGCTTGACTGCATCTACAACGTAGCTGTAGGTCCTGCTACAAAAACCCTCGCATCTCTTCAAGGGCTCGCTGTAGCACCCTGTGATTATTTACCAAGGAGCAGAGTTAGGAGGTGTTGCAGGAGAAGTGCACAGTGCTCCCGTGCGTGCCCTGCTCCACAACTCCATTGTGTTATGTTGTTACCCATTCCCTTTTTTCACTCCCAAAACTGTTTATCGAGACTGGGATGGCTGGGGAGCTCCAGGCCAGCTATTGTGGGTAATGGGAGCCACATGAAAATGAACATAACTGTGGTGGGAAGTTGGTCACCACACAACTGCTCACTCGTCCTTTCCAAAATGGCATTTCATAGCTGTGCTGTTTACCCTTTTTGTTTCTTGAACATGTTTAGTCTCTTCATTTGAACACAAAGATAAAAACGCCAGCGCTTTAAGCCAGATCACATGTTTTCAAGGGCAGGAAGACGTCAGTGACTTTTTTCCACTTACCCATTTGCCATTCATATCTGACAGTGCAAAACCAGAAGGCAAATAAAAAAAATATTCATCTAACTTTTCAGATATACACAACATACCTACTGCCTCAGTTTTCTGCGTGCCTGACTTGAGTTATACTTAAGATTTTCATAGGACAAATGCTCACCTATGCAGTTCCAGGTCAATTAACCTCTCAGATGTACAGGGCGCACGGCCCAGACCCTGCGCTGAAACACTCCTGTTTCCAGTGCTGTACACCCGACCACTCTGCCACGTAAAGCTGAGCCCCAGACAAAGTAGTGAAATACAGGGGGATTACGGTAATGACATTCCCTCTTTCATGCTTATGAATCAAGTCCCACTCGCATTCCCCATGGACAGCCAGGCAGACCTTTTATGGTCACAAAGGGGTACTTCATTATGCACATATATGTGTTCTTGTACTACTTTAATAACAGTGTAAGAGTCACTTGAGCAATAGATTTGATTTTATGAACCAAAAGGATAAAACTCAGGTTCTCTGGTGGACAATGAAACTGGATTTTTTCCACTCTTCCTTATTTTATTTTTGTTAATATCACCCTTAAACTTTGAATTATCCTGCAAGTATTAGGGCTCATTAACTTTGTTTCAGCTTGTACTTTCTGGTAATGGGATGGTTTTTTGTAACAAATATGAATCACTTGAATGCTAAGGCTTAAATGTTTAATAAAAGTCATTAGTAGAATTACGTGCAAGGACTTAGAAGAAAGATGATGGTGTTGTTATGGTTACTGCTGTATCTCTGGCTGTCAGTGGTCTTTCTGACTTACCCTCTGCTTATGCCAGGCCTTGAGCTTTTGCCTTTCCGTGGATGGGATAATCTGATTCTCGCACACTTACAGCAAACTCCAGCCTACGTACCCAGTGCATTCTCCAAGCTCACACGTGTACGTGAGAACAGAGACTTTCGGCCTTCCTGCATGACCCAAACAACATTTTTAATACAGAAGAGCCATTGAACCACTGAAATAAAGCACGTTGGTTACAAAATATTTCACATCCACTTTATCTTGTAGTCTTGCCGATGTCTACTAAATTAAACATCTACAGATTTGAGCACTTTTGACCCCTTTTGGAGTCTTGCTCTCAAAAACCTCTGTTTAAATGCTCCTTTCTAAATTCTCTGGGGTCTTTCATGTCTTGCTTTCCAGGCGCCCACATTTCTCCCGGGAACATCTCTCCAGCAAGGCTAGGAGGGACCCAGCCAAAACATCACAGTGAAAGGCACTTGCTTTGTTTCCCAAGTGTTTCCTCAAAAATGTATGCCTGGATCCATCTTCTCTCTCCTGGGTACACATCTTGACAGTCCAGCTATTGAAGTAGCTCAATGTATGTACACAGTAAACATGTCAACACATCACATTCATAAATTATTACAGGCAATGCCAAATCTGCCACAAAGATTTTTCGACTTGAAGCAGTAGAAGAGGATCTTCAGTGGCAGAAATGCTGAAAGACTAAAAGAAAAAATAAGAAGATTATGTGTTAACCTCATGCAACTAGGATCCAAGATGGCATATGCTTTATTGCCAGTGGAGAAAAGACTGATGACTATTCAGAGGCAGATTTTAGAATAACATAAAACTACCAGAAAACACTTACGAAGCTGTTCTGGTACTGCCAAACTTAGTCCTACATGTCTCTCTTAGGGGATCACTGGGAAGCGTGGTAGTCTGCAATGTCTTGTAAAACTAGTTTTCCTTTCCTTTTCTTTTCAATTCTTTGATTAAACATCCTGGAATTTACACAGTAGTTACAGGTGGTACTTTGGTTGCAACCACGCCACTAAGATTCACTCAGTTTTTCTGGCTATTCTAGGGCTAGCCTGGGGCAAAAGGACGCTCACTCTGCCTCCTCATTCACATCAGCATCTGCTCCCCAGGCCTTCTTCCCCTCTCCCTTGTTCTCCCACTTCTTCCTGTCCTGCTCAGGCTGCCCCTCCGTGCTGCCTTCCCGCCGTGCTGCCGAGCATGGGCAGACCTGCTTTCCTGTGTCTCACTTGGGGGATTTAAGGATTTTGCTCCTTGGTGTAGCTCTGCTCCCCCTCTGAAGTGACACTGCTGAGCCACCGTCATGCCCTGTGTGACAGCACAGCAAAAGGTCCAGGTCACTTCTTCAGGCAGTTCGAGCAAATCTACTTTATTTAGCATAGAAATGGATTAAAAATGTAGAGCATCCCAGTTCTTTGTGGCTGAGTCAGAAAGCTATGACGCTGCTGCAAGTGGCTTCGGCAGCTGCCCTGACAGATCTCCCAGAGCTCTTTGCCAGCTCAGCAAATCTGGCCACTCCGTCCCCAAAACCACCACAGAGGCTTCGGGCTGCCACGATGCCTCGGACCTGGGTAAAGTGGCACATGCATAAAGCCAAAAGAGTGAAAATCAGACCATTAATCTCTTAATCTCCGTTACTTTGGGATTTCTCAAAACTTGGGGCTGCACCTGGCGTGACGACTGTGCCTGGCAGCTTCCCAAGACTCGGCTTGGGTGGGTGATAGCAATTTTAGCTCTACCGATGCCCAGGGCTGTGGAGGAGCCGCTTTGGGTCTGCTCTGGTGTTGTGCTAACTTGCTGTGCGCCACTGAGCCTAATCGTTCATCCTACAAGCCTGCGTTTTGAAATTCCCGTGTAACTTCATCTGGCTTTGCATTTCCCGGTTATGTAGATCTGGCTCCTTCCAGCAATGTTCTTAGCAAGGCTCTCGACAGATTATATACTGGCCTTCATCAGGGCACTCACTAGTGTCGTGGTTTAGCCCCAGCCAGCAGCTAAGCACCACGCAGCCGCTTGCTCACTCCCCCTACCCTGGTGGGATGGGGGAGAGAATTGGAGGAGTAAGAGTGAGAAACACTCCTGGGTTGAGATAAGAACAGTTTAATAATTGAAATAAAGTAAAATTATAATGATAATGGTAACAATATAATAATGATAATAATAATAATTATATACAAAGCAAGTGATGCACAATGCAATTGCTCACCACCCGCCGACCGATACCCAGCCAGTTCCCGAGCAGTGATCGCTGCCCCCCGGCCAACCCCCCCCCCGCCCCCAGTTTCTACACTGAGCATGACCTCATATGGTATGGAACAGCCCTTTGGTCCGTTTGGATCAACTATTCTGGCTGTGCCCCCTCCCAGCTTCTGGTGCACCTGGCAGAGCATGGGAAGCTGAAAAGTCCTTGACTGGCATAAGCAGTACTTAGCAACAACTAAAACATCAGTGTGTTATCAACATTCTTCTCATCCTAAATCCAAAACACAGCACTGTGCCTGCTACTAGGAAGAAAATTAACTCTATTCCAGCCAAAACCAGGAAAACTAGTCAGCCATTTTAATTATGGCAGATTTTTTTCCAGCATCTTGGTTATTTCACTGGCTTTCAAGTTCTGAGATGAATGGCATCTGATTCACTGGGTCTCTTTTTTTCTCTGCTTCTGGTACTGTTTTGTCTTTCATGTGTGTGAAGAGTAAATGGACAGCAGAGAGTCTTTTACTACCATCCTATTCATCCAGTATGCCAGCTACATGTTCAATACTTCTTAGGCATTTAAAAAAAAAACCCTGATACCTGTATCAAAGTGAAGGAAGTGAAAGTAAACAAGGAAACCTGACAGGTATTAGCCCCCAAACCTGATACAAGCAGTAGGACTGTGTTGTATGGCAGGAGGACAAGAGCCTTTTGGCTGTTCTGCCTTGAGAGGGATGGAGAACACTGGCCACACATTTCCTCATAATCTCCTTCTTTCTCACTTGCCAAAGTTTGTGCTCTGCTCTATTAATCTCACCTGGGCTGATATTAGTAACATGGCTTTGCTGGATCACATTTAGTTGTTCGTGTATTTGGATTAATTTAACATGAGCTTTACTGAGAGACTCTTTCCTCCTGCAGGCTGAGATATTTCTGTTTCTAATAAGCGCAACCGCTATATTATTCTATGGTCACCTCCTGTCCCTGAGAAAACAAAACCTCGCATTTTATTGGGATGAATCAAAGACAGTGATCAAGTTATCTCGTAAACTAGCTTTATGTGCATCTCGTTAAATAATGTAAGTCATAATAAAGCAGTTAATCAGAAAACAGAAGTTTTTCTGCCAATTTTTTTGCTCTTCTTGCTTAAATGTTTATGCTGCAAGGGTAGCCCATCTGGTTTAGATTGCAGGATGGAAATCACAAGACTGACTTACCCACCATCCCCTGACTTGTAATTCTGGGAAAGACTGGAAGTAGTTTGGCAACATAATATGTTTCCCTGCCTCCTGTAGAAATAAATCTCCAGCTTCAGAGTAGATTGAAGCAGACAACGGGGTAAGTTCGAGATGTAGACCAAGCTACAAAATGAGCAGCCGAGTCCAGATTCAGATTTCTAGTAAGTCAGTGGTTGGAGTTCACGTTGAGGTTTGGGCTATTACAAATTAAGGTAGGGATTAGCTGTGCAATCTATATTCAAGCTCAGGTTTGGACACCGCACCCCATGAAGTTCAGTGACACCTGGATGTCTGGGTGTCCAGGCATCTCCCCCAAGAATCGGGGTGTTAATAGTCTGGTTGTTCTGATAGTTCATTGAATACGAATAGAAATGCAAATGAATGCTGTGTCTGTGGCCATTGCAGGTATTTGCATGGTGATGGTCTCAGTACCATTAATGTACTACTTCTCAACGTTCATGCAATCAAAGAAACATTATTGTCTCTATTTTACAGGTGAGGCATGAAGGCGCAAAAAGACTAAGTCACACATGGAGTCTTAATACATCTGGGAGTTGAGTCCTCAATGAGCGCTGCAACAACAGAGCCAGCCGTTCCCCAGCTGAATTCGATGTGACATGCTGCTACAGATATCTGATACCTATATAGCACGCTCCTTGCAGAGTTCCCAAAGCTCTCTGCAAAGGTGGCTGAATAGCCTTCTTCCCAATTTGCAGATGGAAAATGGAAAACACAAGCAAATCCCTATGAAAGGGTCTTACCCACTGCAATGAATACCTGAGTCAAGAGAAGGACCAGGCTTGTGAAATGCTTTGAGATAGCTGGGTAGGGCATTTAACAAATCTTAAGGAATTATTAAATACAGTTGCTGTTTGTTCATAGACTGTTACAGGATGCTGTGTCTAAACAGTGGAAACTCAGAAATCCCTGTGCGTCCTTGTTCGGCCAGCAGCAGGAGGGGTAGGAGGTGCCAGGATGACAAAGCACTGTATGCTGGCCCGTTTTGGCCACTCCGGATATATCCAGCCGCATGGAACCGATAAGAACTTTGAAGCTATCTGGCTGATTTGTATAGAGCGTGGAGCAAGTTGTCATTTAGCCTCTTCCAGGTAACCGATGTGGCCACTGGTTTTCATTACTAAGTGACCATCAAGATAAAGAGAGATTTATTGCTTTTAAGGCAATGAGGCAAGTGATGCATTCTTCACATGCCAAAGCAGACATGGATAGTTTTTTCAGTAACACCTGGGATTTTATAAAGGGATAGGACTGAAACGGAGCTGGAGATCTGAACCACTGTCTGCTTTAAGAGACGGCATATCCAGAGGCGGGAGAATCACAGCTTGGCTCTTTCGCTATGGTGGGTCCGCTTGGAACATGGGGGCCATTTTTTACTCTTGTCTTCGAGTAACATTTATCTGGAGTGATGCCACCGAGGCCACACAGCTCCTCCACACTACAGAGATAGCTGTGTCCCTGTGCTGGGGGAAGCAGCGCAGCCCCGGCGCGGGTGGGAAGGGCCTGTGTAGCTGGTGGTGGCTCTCGCACTGCGCGGCTGCACGCAGAGAGCGCAGGCTGGGGCTGGCAGAGGGACGGAGGGGTCCCGGCTCTCTGCATCCACCCCTCTGTGCCTCGGCCCAAACACTGGGAATAATAAAATTTGTCAATATTTCCCCCCCCAGAGTACAACTCTCAAGAGCAAGTGGGACCATTGTTTAGACTAGACAAGATAATGCTATGATAAAATATTTGAAATAACAGAAATAACGAAGGAAAATACGAGTGCTGGTGGAGATGGGAGGTCACAGCCTGTGGATGCCAGCTAGCAGGTGCTAGCACTTATTTACCTATGAAATTTTGGTTCTGCATCCTATTCCGTCACTACTGGAAAATGAGGTTATGACCCTCAGACTTGGGAGACCCAGACTTGGCTGCAGACTCTCTGAGACCTTGGGGTTTACGTTTGTCCTCTTGCTAGTTCAGTCCCCCCCTGTGAAATGGGGATAACAGTTCCTCCCTACTTCACAGAGCTGCTGCGCAGATAAACACGTTGACAAGCATGAAGACCTCAGCTATCAAAGCGACGAAGGCCACTTCAGTGCAGTAAATAGAGCAGAAGATTCGGTGTTGTGCGAGGATGCTGGTTAGGCTGCAGCGCTGCGGAGTTCAGCAAACACCCGCTGCTCACCAGCTCTGACATACAGCGTGGGTCGCCACCTTCGCCAGTACCAGGATACCTCAGGTCACCAGAAACTCCACAGCTACCCCAGAACATCCGATGCCTGGCATCAGTCGCTGGAAGGTCTTACCCCCAAACCCCTCCTTCAGGTGTGTCGGGTTTTGCAGAGGCAGGTGTGGAGGTTGCAGGCAGCACCTCCCAGCCCGCTGTACTGTGGGGTCCCTCCTGTGCCCGCTGAGAAACACTTGTGGAGTTAACTTCAGAGTTTTAATTTACAGTATTCGTTCAGAATACCCGGTTTTATGGTTGTTGTAGGAACGCTAACTGGGAATTTCCTGACTTTGGTGCAGACAAAAATCTCTGCACAGGGTTACATGGTCCAGCTGGGAGCTGGGCAGGGCTGTGGAGTGGAGCTGGTGCTAGCTTTGGGCACGGTCCGGGGTTTGGTGTAAATCAGGGGGACTGCTGCGTGCCTGCTGAAGCTGGAATTGCACTTAGATGGTCTTTCAACAAAGACACACATGATATTTTGCCCAGCAAGCATGCTTTCCAGCCTTGCGGTCCTCCACCACCAGGCATTGCTTCCTCTCTTGCTCCTCCTGCAGGAATACCATGTCTCAGGGGCTCATCCTCGCCAGGAGGATGGACTACAGCAAGATCTTTTGCTCCTGACCATAACCAAAGATGGAAGAACCACCACTGGGCAAAAACATCCAGCTACTTTTTCCTGGAAATGTCTATTTCTGGAAAATGCAATGCGTCGAATAACAGTGCAGCTCTGTTACCGAAATATGAGAGACTCGGCCTAAAGATCCTTCTGAAAAATGCCTGTTAGCTAGTACAGGCTGGGTTGCTTCAGGTAAAAATCAGAAAAGCAGCAAAAATCTTATTCTTCAGAAAGATGTTTCCTGAGCCCCAGGGCTATGTCATTTCTAGCGGGGGTGGTTCCGGAGCGTGCGGGCAGTCGGACTCAGGGAGAGCACCCCAGCCGGCCAGCTCGGGAGGAGCTGCTCGTGCCGCGGTGAGTAACGCTCTTCGCCATGCGCGTACTGCGCTTTGCTCCCCGGACGAAGACGGGGTATCCCTGGGACAAATACTGCTCTTGCACTGTTACACGCGCACGTGAGGTACACATGGTGCTGCTGTGGATTTAATTCACTTACTGTGAATAAAATGTCTGAGCATCGCTGCGGATATACGGGCATTGTGCTTGCCAGAGGGAGAAACTGAACAAATCACTCAAGGATGCACAGAGACGGGAAGGAGCAAAGAGTTTGGGTCTCTGCACTTCTCACTGAACTTTCTTCTCTGGACAGTGTTACGGCTCCACAAACACACCTCCTCAGGCCTCCCTGTCCGAGAAGTGTCCTCTGTGCAACTTGTTTCCATCAGAATTAGCTATTTAAAATACGCAGATATGCCTCCCACATTTTTTTCGCTTTTCCTCTGATCCTAGAAATACAGATAACGTCCCTTGGAGGCCAGGCTTATCAGCCAGGAGTGCTTGGGTGAGCTGTGAAAAGCAGCACATTCACTAGTTGTTAGAAAAATCTCCTAATGCTTGCATAGCATTGTTCTGAGGTGTGTAAAGACACAACCCGTGTTACGGCTCATTATGGGAAACGCATCAAAAAGAGCAGTTACATATAGACACTGCATTTAAAGCCATTTGCTGCAGGATTATCAAGCAAAAATTAAGAGGGAGATTTACTCATGGAGAGCAGGGCTTTGCTTTGAAAACAGGCTTGCTGACCTCAGTCTAAACAATTTGGGATCAAGGTCTTATTTCGCTGTAGGAGGGACCTCAGGCTCTTGCCCTACAGAGATTCACAGATTACAGAAAGGCAAGGCAGCAGAGGAAAGCAATACACCCACACAACCCACCACCAGTGACCTGCCAGCCGTTTCAGCCAGCGACTCAGCCGAGCCCATCACCGCCCCACTCCCAGCCCGGCTTGTGGGTCTGAGCTGGGCGTTTTGGGGCCTGTCCCCAGGTCGGTCCCTGCCCAAGGCTCTGCTGGGAGAAATGCTCAGGCTTCACCCTGGCTCAGGCTGCCAAAGCCGTGTGGCCCCGGCAGCACAGGTGGCCCTGGGTCACCTGGCTGCTGCACCATGTCCCCAAGACCTGGAAAAGGGAGGTGGCATCAGGAAAAGATGGTGGCACAGGCAGAGGAGCAGGAAAACAGCTGGGACGGGGACGTGACATCGATCCCATTTCCTCCCTGCTCCATGTCCTGCCTGGGTAATGAAACGAAGAGGACACAGAGACATCAAAGAAACCTGAACAATGCCACCTGCTCCCTCCCAGAGATACTAAAAGAAATCTGGAAGAAAAAACATTATCTCCTGGGAGGTTAAATCAGCAAGCCATTACTAAAAAAGATAAAGGGAGACAACTTTCCTCAGGAAGCAGCAAGCACAGGGTCCTCAGAAGGATCAAGCAATCAAAAATACTCTTTTGCCTTTGTTTCAAGTCAGGAATGAACCAGATGCATATGAAATATTTAAAAAAACCCAAACTCTTGCATTACTTAGTATGCTGTGTTACTGCATGGTGAAAAAAGAGCATTGAAACCAATTATATGCTTTAATGAGAAATGGGGCTGTCTCTCCTCACCCCTTTTCCCTGCAGAAGAGATCAGCGTGCTCAGATCTGGGTTTATTCCCTTGATTGTACACTGGCATTTGCTCTCACCACTGCAGCAGTGCCTTTCGTGGCTCCTTCTCCCTTGCTCCATCTGAAACCCAAACTCCTGGTAGCTGAAGGCTTCATTGCCTCAAATGAAAATTATAACAAAGATTAATTTATCCCTTCTTTGAAGAATCTTAAAATGATAAGCAGTGAATCTGGCCTTGTTTCTGCGCATGTTTTGTCCTGAGAGACTTAAAAATGTAGTTTGAAGGTCATCAGGCTGGATAGTGTCCTCCCCAGAAACCACATTTCAGGGCCTTTTGCTCAGCCAGCAAGTCAAGGTTGTTTCAGTTTTCTCAGACTTGCTAAACAAATGGGAGTGTTTCCCACTGAAGCTGTTCTGCCTTCCGCTCTGGAAGGATGGGGCATGTGGGTAGGGGAAGCAAGGGGCTGCTGGAGTCAGGCTGGGAGCTTCACATACTGCAGACACACACATGCACAAAAATATCCAAGAAGCAACAACCTTGAACTTCAAAATTTCAAACTGAAGGCTGCATACTTTTAAAGCAAAATATTTTGAATTTCCAATACTGCCCACTGCGATAACAACCTATATTGAAGCGTCTGTGGTATTTCTGGAATGCAGGATGGCTGCATATTTGCAAATCAATGGGTGAAAGACTCTACATGTGTAATGATAGGAGAGATCACAGGAGCAGTGATGGAATCACTCTGACCAGTATCTGTTGTGTCACTCATCTTCTAGCAATAATAAATGATGGGTCTAATTCAACAACATTCACATCTAGCTTTTATCTATATAGAAGTCTCAAAAAGTAATCTTCCATTGCCCTGCAATGAAACTGGCTATATTTTTTGATGAACTGCGCTCTAAAAATGTGTCTGTACTTGTTATCACCATGCCTTGGTTATGAAAGCCTAATGCCAAAAAAATGAACTTGCTTACTACATTATCAGGACACGCTGGGGTTTTTTTCTGCTTTCACCATCTGCTTGCTTTCATATGCTTTCCATTACTGAGACAGCATATTACACTGCTAGCAGAATTAGGAGGAATAATTTAGCTCCCAAAACAAACATGATAGTAAATACAATAGGCAACATTCTGCTCTCTCTTCAGTCTGTGCAATTCATTGAAGTCTGTTCTGTGACACCTAACTGGGTCAAATTATTTTCTTAATCCTAAAGGTGCAGCTCCAATTGACTTCAGTGAGGAAATCTGGGTGTAGATGAAGGAGGAATGCAGCTCAAATTATGCCTAACATTTAATTTAATGGAATAAGGGGGCTTCTTCATTGCTGTGGCATGCTACACTTTCGAGCTACTTACTGAAGTGGGTGCAATGTATTTAAGGCTTATCTAACATATACCACGCATGGCAAATGCAAGGAAAGGTCTCAGTAGGCTGGTGTGCCTGCTGGGTGAGGGCAGCCAGCCACACCAACTCTAACCAACTGAGCTAACCAGCTGCACAGAGCAGCAGCGAGCAAGAGGCCCCTTTGAAAAGTGGGTTGTAAAGGGGTGGCCGAGGAGGGGCTGTGCTCTGCACATGGGCTGGTGGGAAGAGAGGCATCCCAGCACAGTAGTCACCAGCTATCAGGGACTACAGCTGCTTCACCCCCTTATGAAGCATAAGAGGACCCTCTGGACCCAACAAGCTCTGCTGACTGGCATGCATTGGGAACTCCTGTCTGGTGCTGGACAGACGGATGTACTTGGGGTTGGCTTGTGAAGGAGGGCAGTGGTTAGACTGAAAGCCTGTTTGTGTTGTGTGAGTGCAGAATTTTTGTGCTGATCCAGTAAGGAGGTGGCTCCGTGGAGCAGCCTGAGGAAAGGGAGAGCCAGCCGCACCTGGAGGTACAAGAGAGACCGGGAGCAGAGGGAGGCTGTACAGCAGCATTGCCACACC
This sequence comes from Pelecanus crispus, assembly GCF_030463565.1. Classification (NCBI taxonomy): domain Eukaryota; kingdom Metazoa; phylum Chordata; class Aves; order Pelecaniformes; family Pelecanidae; genus Pelecanus; species Pelecanus crispus. The sequence goes on from NC_134648.1 coordinate 54,560,302, forward strand.
ACTCCGTAGCGAATGCTGGGAAAGCACCGGCTATGCTGTTTGCGGAGCACAACCCGGCCGCAAAGGCAGCACAGGCAGCTGGTGCAGGGGGGTAGCAGCATCACCCGCTCGCATCCAGCCCACTTCAATAAGGAGTACTGGCCTTTGGGGTTAGACTTGCAGGGAGGAGCTGGCACCAGAAAAGAGACTTGTTGAGGCTACTATTCCAATGGGGTTGTTACTCATATCACGAATTGATGCGAGTGCTTTTGAGACCATAATCTCATAAACCAAAAGTTTTTCAGGGATCACAAGAGTGCTTTGTATTAACAAAATGTAAAACAAGAGAATATCTTTATATGCTATAACATGAAAAATACAAGCATGCTAGCAATCTGCCATGACTTGGCCATCCCTGTTTTTTTTACAAAGAAAAATACGGTTCTGCTGTGTATTCTGCTCTCATTCTGCTGGGGAGTCATGCGCTCAGCTTCCATGAATGCTTTTCAGTGTCAAGATGATGCTATACCCCTTAGTCTCAGTCACTTCTACTAGTATCTCCGCAAGGAGATGATTAGTCTGAATAAAAAGAAAGTAGCAAAGTGAAGAGGTTTGCTCCATTGCATAGGAAGAGCAATGCAGGAGAAGGACTTCGAGGTGAAGCCGAACATCTTCTCTTTGTTGCATAATTACAGAGAACAGAGAAGCACCACTTGTCACTGGCTTATGCACTCTCCATTCTGCCACGTTTACTAAAGCTTGTTTTCAGGTTTCACCATAAAAGAAAATGAATGGAACCAGGTTTATCTCTGAAATGAATTGAGCACATGGCTGCTGATTCTTTTCACCCATACAGCACCATTTTGAATGTTCTGAATTAAATCACTGCTTAACAAAATAAACCATAGTATATAAACATTAGTTAATATTCATAGTAAGTGAACTTCCTCCTAGATTTACTTCTGGTGAATAGATCTTGGCTCTAGTCCTTGAAAACTGGCACTGAAAGAGCAGAGCTGAAGCTGTTATATATTATCGTTTGTGATGGCAATGTCATAGACTAGAAGTCTATCAATGTGCATCATCGTAAATCAGGAAGGAACTCACACAAAATGTGCTGCTGCAATAAACAACAGGCTTCCGCAACTGAAAAGCATGATTGACATCAAGTTCTTGATTCAATAAAACATTACTTTCTTCATGACACATGAGCTTTGCTTTCACAGTATGGCCCTCCACTGTTTTGCATTAGGATGTTAGAAACGTTACTTCCTTGAGCTGTTTGACCCCGTCTCTCCTCAGCTGGAGGAGCTGCAGGCAAATGGAACTTAATAGGAAATTTAGGCTATTGATATATAGTGTTATTGTTTTAGCAGGTTTACTTTGACTTCATAACACAAGGAAAACAATTTATCTGGAATATATATGGCTAATAGCTCTAGGAAACTTGGTTATCTGATGTAGCATCTAGCTTACTTGCAGAAACTGTAATGGATTCTTCTCTGTGACATGGTAAATCATAAAGATTGTGTAAATAGGTAGATCTGAAGATAGAAACACTGCTGAGGATCTACCTGGCAACAGACACCCATTGGAAATCAAATGACCATTTCAACTGCCAACATGACATACATAAATCTTTTGTTATTGGGTTGCTTGGTTGTGGTTACTTGCAAATGAATTTGATTATTAGAAAAGGGAAGATAATAACCAGGAAATATTTGAGCTCAGCAGGTTGTATATACTTTCCTGTTGACTTCAAAATGTGTATAAATGCATACAAATCAAAACAAGTTAGTGGCATCAGTGCCTTCATTATTCAATCCACTTCAGTTCATCTTATGAACTGCAAATTAGTTCTTCACATATTTGTCATGATTAGGTTAGGTTTATGAGTGAGTCATAATAGATGGGTAGTGGAGTACACAATGAAGGATGAGGAAAAACCAAGGAGACTGGTGTCTCTGGCATGCCTCAGGCAGGGATGATATGTGGTAAACGTGCTGAGAGCACTCCTTTCCTCCAGAGGGGCGGTGAACATTACCATAGTATTTGTACAGCTCAGATATTCCCAATAAAGACCCTGAAATACCTGTTCCTCATACAAGGCAAACAGGTTTCCAAGGGAAGACTTTACTGCTTTTTTTTTTTTTTCTTCCTTCCAAATCTGGAAACCAAGCTTTAAAGAGAAAGAGAAAATGGTTAGCATTGTTATTTTTGTTGGGATCTCACAATAAACTTCAGTGCAAGAAGAAAAAGAAAGGGTGTAACTGAAACTCTGCATGATTCAGCACACAGATGAAAGTATGTGCTTCTATTCCCTGTCAGCCTAAGGCAGAAGATAAGGTTAAGAAAAGCTAGAGAAAGGGCTACTTAGTCTTTACTAGTGCCGATTAGGCCTTTCAAGTCCTTTAAGGAAGGCACTATTCTAAAAATTGCTTGATTTGCTTGTGTTTCACAAATCTCTTGGAAGGCGCGTGCTGTTCAGGAAAGATGGAAATAGAGATTATCATGGCAGATTAACATTGTAGTGCCATGATGTGGTAGTTCATAAAGGAAAGAGAAAAGGCAGCACGGCTGAGAGACAATCTGTTCAGGCTAAAATAAGTCTGAGGAAGAACAGTAAAGGTTGGTTCTACTGCACCTCTACCGGCCCCCAGAAACAGCATCAGGAAAGGTTATCGTTCTCGGTAATGCTCTCACAGGAATATCACATCCCATGCCTCGACTGCAAAACAAACACTGCCAGCAATATTACAGCCTAAATACTCATGGATTGGGAGACTCAGATTTCTTCATCAAAGAGCCACTGAATCAATATGCAGAGTGGCAGTTAAGACCTGGTTTTGGTGAGCAGGGAATACATCACGCAAGAGCTAATCATAGACAAGAATTTTGCAGTGAGGGGGCATGGGCTGGCTCAGTTAAAATTAAATCAAAGATTAAACAAAAATAGACCTGTTACTATTTATTGAACTAACTACCAGGAAACGACTAGTGAAAATAAGTTGACCAAATAACTCAAGGACTTCGATTTAGGAAGGGCTTGACATTTAGATCAAAGAAACCTTCAAGTAAGTTGGGGGAAAAAACAACTTCTAGTGAAATGCTTCAGATCTAACAGGATGAATAATCACTTCAAAATGGCTGTTACTCATAGGGAGATCAGACATCCCAGATTGCCAGAGCTGTCCTGAAATGTAGAGATTGTCCTATATATATCCTGGCAAAAATCTCTGAGACACTACAGAGCTCTGGATTTTCCCTGTCCCAGCTCCAGGCAGCAAGAACAACCCCATTCTCAATGCCACCATGATGGAAAGAGGGGACAACTTCAGCCCCTTGCCAGGTCATGCACCCCAGCGCGAGGGACGTGCCTCTTGCCGCAAGACCCCATGTCCCTTTTAAAATAAAGCAAAGTTAATCACTCAAAGTCTAAGTAATCAAAGCACTTACAAGAAATGGAAGAAGAGACAGATCAGCAATGAAAACTGACTTGGAGGTCAGAGAGTGTAGAAATGCAGTGGAAACCATTGAAAGTGAAGCATTGCAAAGGAAATTAAAATAACAAATAGCTCCTCAGCTGTATAAATAAAAGGATAACAAGGGAAAAAATGGAACTGCTCTGAAATGGGAATGATGTGAAGATTAAAGGTAATTCAAGTATGGTTCCAAATCTAAATGAGTACTTTACTTTGGTTTTCTGTAATGACAGCAATATGGAATTTAACGGCAGAAAGCTGGATGGACAATAGGAAAGAAGGTCCTTACCTGGAAGTGTAAGGTAGTGTGTTCAGGCAGGGAAGGAGGGAACAAGAGGAGGTGATGTCCCTCCCCAATTCTGAGTGATGCAGCACAGTGACCAGGACACCAAATGACAACAGCACCTACAGAAAGAAAATGCAAAGTAATCTGGACTATTACATGTCCTTCTGCCTGGGATCAGTTATGTGCAATTTGTTAGGACAATTTCTGAATAAAATAAAAGTTGAGGACATGAAAGTAAATGGGATAAAATGTAACCTGATCTTACTGAATAATATATTCTTCTGGGGAAAGAAAAGAAAAAGATTATAACTGTCTGAACTTTGACAAAGCATTTGCAATAGTGTTATGTGGGAAATTACCATTTAAATCAGCATGTGCAACGCGCAGCACAACCATGCAGCGGGCAGCGATCTGGCCAGCGCAACAGGACCGCAGGCTTTACTGAAGAAGGAAGGACCGTGCTGAGAGGGAAGCGCTGTAAGTAATGCCCATGGACTGCTCTTGTACAACAACTTCATCAGAGGCATTTACAAAAAAGGAAGCTATATTAGTATATAATATTTAAATATATATTTCTATTAATAAAATGTTCTGATGTCACAAATTTCGGAAGTATTGACAACACAGCAAAGGGTCAGAATATCACACGGAAAGACCTAGATGACTTTGAAAACCAGAAACAGGCTGAATTTATCTGAAAAAGCAAAGGCTGGTAGCAAAACGGTTGCTGTAAGATGGAAAGCTAAAAATTAATTAAAGAAGATAAAAATCACAGGGTATTCAGCTGCAGGGTGAGTACTTCTAAAAGATGATTATATGCATTCCTAGACTGTGGTAAATTAGCTCAGAAAAGTTATTTTTCACCCTTGCAGAAGTGCCCGTGCCGTCGCAGCCACTGAGGAGGGTCCCCTGTGGATCTCCACACCGTTCGGATAGCGGGTGACACACGAAGAGGAATTCAGACCTGAACAGATGGGGGAGGACTTCTGCCAGGCCCGCAGGTCTGCCCATCCTGCACAGGGAGTCTGGAGGAGCAGGGGCTACTCTGCTCAGAGAAAGGCAAGGCTGGGAGGAATGAACACAGTAAGGAAGTGAAATACAAAGGAGCAAGAAGAACTCATTACTAAAGCAAATCAGTCGTGCACGGGGCAATGCTGGAGGTGACGGCATCCAGACTCAGCAGGGCCGTGCGACTAGGAGCGAGGAATCATAGAATCATAGAATCGTTTAGGTTGGAAAAGACCTTCAAGATCATCCAGTCCAACCATTAACCTACACTACCAAGTCTACTCTAAGCCAATCAAGGGTAGACTAGACTAAACCATGTCCCAAAGTGCCACATCTACCCATTTTTTGAACACTTCCAGGGATGGTGACTCCACCACCTCTCTGGGCAGCCTGTTCCAATTCTTGACCACCCTTTCCGTAAAGAAATTTTTCCTAATGTCCAACCTAAACCTCCCCTGGCGCAGCTTAAGCCCATTTCCCATGGAAAAGTCCTTCAGAACGGGGCTCGCTGCCGCTGGTCTCACCGAGCCCAAGCAAACCCCACGTCCCGCAGGTGGGGGCGCAGGGCCATCACGGGGTAGCAGCCCCCTCCGAGAGGGTGTCGGTGCAGATGCAGTGATGCTGGGAGGTGGCAGGCGGCACAGAGGCAGCGATGCCCGAGCCAGTGCTCGCAAGCCCTGCAGAGCCCATGCTGGATTCTTGCAAAGAGACAGAGATGCCTCTGCAGCGCCTGCCCCGCTGTGGACCCTGGCCAGACTGGACACTGGCCGAAATCTCTCCTTTCCCTCGCCACCACCCCAGATAATGAAGCTTGGCATATTTGTAATTTATTTTGCTTATTGTGCATACTTCCAGGTATACACTGTCCTGCAGCTTGAGTAACATACTGGCAGCTGAATGAGGCACTTCATTTCTGTTGACTGAGGGTTACAACCTCAGGTACTCCAAACCAGCAAAGCTACATTAGCTTGCCCTGGCTAGAGATCTAGCCAAAAGTATCTAACGGAGGAGAGAAAATACATGAAAAAAGCACAGATATTAAGCAGGGCTTTGGCTTCGTGTTGTAGCTAGCACTGGTGCCCTGCCACATCAAGGCTCTGGTTCACTGAGGGGTCCTGGCGCGCGGAAGGGGGTAGCACTTGCCAAAGGAAATGGTTTTTCACTGTTCACTTCCTTCCTGCTTCATGGTGCTCCAAGGCTTAAATCCCCAAATTTTCACAACTGCCCTAAGAAATGGCTGTGCAAAGCGTAGGTGAGTCCCTCTAGTATTGCCAAAGGTATACAAATACATGAGAGCTGAAGCCAGCTATGCAGGTGAAACAATCCTGGCCTCTGTTTCTGTGCTACTTCAGCAGGACCTGAAGTACTTGCATTTTAAGATGAGTCTATAAATCTAGCTGTACACACATACACATGCATTCATTTAATTTCACTATATGAGTAGCTATATAAAACTTCACGATAATAATTTGCCAGATTCCTATCCCCTCTTTAGCTAGGTTATAACAGCTGGTGTATGGATTTACATTTTGGACCTAATACAGTAATTGCAACTTTAATAGCGTATTATCCTTTTCCTCCTGATGGACCAGGCTAAAACTAACTGTATAGGTATGCAGAGATGGATGCTTAATCTAACAGCCACATCATGTCTGATCTTTAAGAAAAGCTCAGTGTAGGATGGATAGCATAACTCTAATAAAGTGATTGTAAAATTTCTTTTTTTTTTTCCCCCCAAGGCTGCAATTTATAAAGTTGTACCACTGTATCCTTAACACAAGAAGCCTGGCAGCCAGGAGGAAACACACAAAATAGCCTGGCTCGCAGGAAGAGAACAGAGGAACGGCTCTTCACCTGCCCGCCTGGGGTAAGGCGTCCTCAGCAGCAGGGAGCGGAAAGCTGTGGCCCAAAGAAAGCCCCAGGATGCACCCGTCCTGGGGCTGGGTGGGATGGTGAGGACGCAAATCTCCTTGGCTAGGAAATGGTGAAACAACTTAGGAAGATCTTAACTGATAATGCCGAATTCCATTTTTCTCTCTTACAGCTCCTTTCTTTAGTAACTACTTTCACTGTTGCCAGCCTACATTTTTGGCCCTTACTTTGCTTAAATAAAATAAACATATACCTTTCTTATCTGATCTTATCCAGTTATGAGAGCAACAGGGAGCGCTGTGGCAGCAACAGTCCCCCTCCTCACCAGGATAAGAGGTGTGTTTGGGCTGTTATCAGGCTGCTCGCTCCATCTGGCAGCCTCTGCTGGGTTAGGAGCTGCTGGGAGTCTGGAGAAACATCTCTCAAGTTGCAAGGTTCTGGCTGCAGGCTATCAACTATGTGGATATTTGTGATGTATATATTAAGATTAATCTAGCTGACATATGAATAGAAATGCCTGTGTGTCAAAGCACCATAAGGACCAAGAGCAAGGTTTAAAAGAAATATCCCATGTTGATTACCAAGGATGCGACTGGCAGAAATTGAGCTATAAATGCTGGGGAGAGTGTTCCCATGAAGGCCAGTTGGCTACTCTGCAATAAGGCCCCATCAGAGATGGTTCACCAGCAGAAGTCTTGTACTTTGGTAACAGCAAGATGGGAGCAACGATATACCACGACTCTTTTGCCATCGTCCTCCTTTTGTCTCAACAGGGAAGAGGATTATAACGTTAAAATGGGGAAACAAAGCGTCAGCAACCAAGAACCACACAGCCGCTTGCTCAATCCCCCTGCCCCCGTGCGATGGGGGAGAGAATCAGGAGAGTAAGAGTGAGAAAACTACTGGGTTGAGATAAGAACAGTTTAATAATTGAAATAAAATAAAGTAAAATAGTACTAGTAATAATAACAATATAATAATAATAATAGTAATAATAATATACAAAGCAAGTGATGCACAATGCAATTGCTCACCACCCACCAAACAATACCCAGACAGTTCCTGAGTAGCGATCACTGCCCCCCAGGCAACCCCCCCCAGTTTCTATCCTGAGCATGACCTCATATGGTATGGAATAGCCCTTTGGTCAGTTTGGGTCAGCTGTCCTGGCTGTGCCCCCTCCCAGCTCCTTGTGCACCTGGCAGAGCATGGGAAGCTGAAAAGTCCTTGACTAGCATAAGCAGTACTTAGCAACAACTAAAACATCAGTGTGTTATCAGCATTCTTCTCCTACTAAATCCAAAACACAGCATTATGCCAGCTACTAGGAAGAAAATTAACTCTATCCCAGCCAAAACCAGGACACAAAGGGAAGCAACCTTGCTTTATATTCTTGGAGCAAGGACTGAGCAAGATTTGAGGCCAATGCATTACACCACAGTAATTTCTCAACTCCTAGAGAGTATAAAAGGACTATCCAAAAGGGAGTTTGTCATTGCCAGAAAAGAGAAAACCAAAAGACCTGGTGAGGGCTCAAGGCTCGGCATCCCTTGTCCCTGTTTCCCTGGGCACAGACAGAAGAAAGCTCTTGAGTGTCTTTCTCATGTGACCTTTGGTCTTTCTGCTAAATATCCTGAACTCCCTTTTTTCTGCAGTTTATCATGACTCACCCATTACAATAAGCTTGCTTCACTTGGTGGAGTCTTGAGTATGTCAATTTTGGAATGAATTTTCTAGTACAGCTGTGATATCATCACTAGTGCTGCTGCATTTTAGCAATCCTAAATTAGGAAGATACAAGAGAAGAGATTTCTTAACAGAGGTAAGTTTCCTTTTACTACTACATTTGATATAGTGAAAAAGGGAAGAACTGAAAATAGGATGGTAAATATATAATTGAAATGCTTTCTGGACCACTGGGAAATGCTGTCCCTCCTCAACACATGGGTCCGTGCCCATCCCGGGCCCCCAGTAAACACTGACACACCCAAAAGGCAGAGATCTCTCACCTCAAAAACATATGAGGTAATTCTTGCTTGTTAGTTCAGCACTGGTGAGGTCACATCTCCAGCATGTCCCAAGGAAGACCTGGAACAACCAGGGGCATACCAGATGGGAGGATCAAAAGAGATCAGCTGTCTAGAAATCACAATCTGCAAGTACAGGCTGAATGAACTGGGGTTGTTTAAACTGAAGGGAAGTCTGAGCTGGGACACAACAGCATCCTTTAAGTACAACCAGGCTGTTGGACAGAGAAAGGAAATAAAGTAATTTCCATTCCCATGATGGATTGGACAGGAAGTAATTGTGGAGAAGTAACGGACGAGAATGTAATTGCAATAGTGACAGTTTGAGAGATTTAGGTTAGATATTAGGAAAACCATAAACAGGATAGAGATGCACTAGAAGAGATTCACTGAGGCGGCAGTGGAATCACCATTAAAGAAGGTCTTTAACAACAGGCTAAAGCAAACATCCTTCAGGGTGCATAGTCTGACTTTCAGTCAAGCAGAAAACTGATGCCTTGCAGCCACATCTAGCTCTCTTCCATAAGCCGTGTCTACCACAGCAGTTTCCACCCAGGTCCCCACAGCCCAGTGCTCTGTCTCCATCCTGGTAACTACAGAGAAAACAGTTCTCCACGTAACTCACCCTCTAAAGGTGGGCAGCATGGGCTTTATTGACTGGCAGATGTAGCAACGTAGATGTCAAACCTCCTGGTATGCTGTGCAGAGACCTGTGATGTCCAAGCACCAGCTGCCTCATATCAGCATGTACACTGTTACATGTGGCCTCCCTCAGCTACATTATTTATACAAACCATTGCATCCTACTTCAATTTATGCAAGTGGGGAGAACTACACAACACAGTGAGTTCAAAGGGAGCACTGCCATGAGCTTGAGCAGCACAAGACATCAAAGAATGTGCAGTCTTTAGTATCCTGGGAAGCTCCTAAACATTATCTCACTTCAGCCATGCACAGATGGCCCTTATCTGTGCTAAGGAGGAGCACATTTTCTTTCTATCGCAGCAGCAAGATGTTCCAAGGCTGTTGCTTCACCCCTGGTGTCATGGCTCTAGAAGAAGCAGCAAGAGAGGCAGGACAGAGCTGCAGTTTCTGCAGAGCTACCGCAACGCTGCTCAGTTTCTCTGTGTGTCTCTACTATGGATCTACTGCCTTTCCCTGAAGGGTGAAGATGAAACTTCAGGGCTGTAGCCTGGCTCCAGCAGTGTGAGAGACAGCACTGGCTTGCTGGGATTTTGACTGTGCAACACCCCTGGAGGGTCTACACCCCAGTTCCCTGGGCTGTAGCTTGCAGCCCACTGGGTAAAAGGCATTAGCTGTGACTATATTAGACTGTGATGGACAGAAGTAGCCCAGCTTCATTTTGAATCCCAGTTTCTACATCACTGCGGAGAGTCTCATTGAACTGCCACTTGCTGGGGGAAGAAAGGAGAGTGCTTTTTAGTATGAAGATCTTAATTTCTGCCCTGGCTGATGCCAGCAGTAGCCACAGCATGAGGCATGGTGACAACTGTGAAGTCCTCTGTTGGCCCGTGGCTTGTAACAATACATACGTAACTCCCTCAGGCTTTGTGAGGATTAATTAGCTAATGTTTGTGAAGCTTTGAAGATAAAAAACACTCTGTAAGTGTTAAAGGATTGCTGTCCTGATGTGTCATCAGGATATCAAGGAGTTACTTCTTGCTCTGCAAGGCGCAGTTACTTCAGGTGATCCTACACAGCAGGCTATTTTTTCCCCACTTGTGCTAAACTTAAAATTTGATTGGGGAATTATTTCACTGAAAGATGCAGGAGTCTTCTTTTCATCCCAGGCTCCCCTCACTTACATCAGCCATGTCCCCACTGCCCCAAGACTGTGTCATGAGCTGTGCTCCTGAAAGGTTTATTTAAGTTTTCCAACACACTTTACTGCAGGAGAAATCATGCTGCCGGCATGCCAAGAAGAGCAGATGCAGCACACCTAGCTCTGCCTTCCTCTTCCGCAGCAAGAACACGCTGTATTCATCCAAACATACACCTCCATGGAGCAGCTTCTGAGGAATCAGGATGCAACTGGAACAGCTTTAAGCTCAGTTTGTGGCTAACTGCTCGGTTCCACCCATATGCAACACACCAGTAATTTGCTTTCAGTTGTCCCCAGTATCTCTTCTCCAACAGTAACAGAAAACAAAAGAGACTGTCAGGTTTGGAAACCAATTCACCTATAAAGACATATACAAACTTCAGAGAACAATAAGGGTACCTATCTGTAGCACCCCTTCCTAGACACATATAATCACAAAATGTTTGTAACCTATAAGCTGCAGCTCAGATGCCAGTGATCCATCACACTGGGGCTGGACACAATTCACTGCTTCTGGAATATCACCTGGCTCACCTCTGAGCTGAAATCCTTCTCTTAAAAAGTAAATTAATCCTCATTCAATCCTGGCTGCTTACGGTTGGTTGTAACTCCAAAACAACTGTCAGCTCCAAAGCATATTAGAAACTGGAAACAACATTTGATGAAATAAAAAGGGGGGGAAAAAAAAAAAAAGAAAATTTTTCTAAGCCTTCTGGTAGAAGAAAGCCAATTCCTTGACTGGCAGTGCAATGGAGGGCTTTCAGGTATTCCACTCAGTCTTAACATTCAGGGGGGCAGATTTTACAAAGCTAAGCAGTATCTGGAAGCAGGCATTGGGTGGTATATTTGGTGGTATCTCTCAGCACCCAATTTCTATCAATGTCATTGTAAATCAGAGAACTACAGTGCAACCTTGACTTAAGCATTTAAATCCCTTTAGTTTACCTTGGTTACTCTGAATGAAAATTAATTGTTAGATTTAAAAATGGCAGAAAATGAAACACATGGAACATATGTGCATTTTTTCTAAAATACCCTTTGCTCTATTTGGATGAGACAGTATTTTCTAAGGGAGAAGCTGGTTCATTAGGGTATAACAATCCTTCCAGTTGGAGAACTTTAGAAAAGCTCTACAGCTCCCATCCTCTGGGAAGAAGGATGGGGCTTTGCAAAATTCAGGGTAATTAATTCTCTCTCAACCTCCCTGGGTATAAGATTTAATCTGTGACATAGGCAAAAGCATTTTGTCATTCAAACAGAAGTCCACAGAAATTTAGGCAAAGATATAGATAATATTACAAATATTATAATTCATGAAATGTTGTGTAACTTGGACCTAAAACAAAGCCTGAAGTTCTGAAAGCTTCCTGGTTTGTGTCTTTATCACCCCAAATCTGCTGTTTTATGGAAAGCCAAAGATGCTAGTCTCAATATATTGCACACCCAAAGCCAGAGATGGCAGCATCATCTCAAATGGCTGCTGGAAAGAGTGTTTTCTACACCACATGCATACACTCACGCTGGAGGACTTCTAAGGCTTGTGAAGCACAACTGTTTAAGAATTAGATGAGGCTGCTTTCTGATTTTTCAGCTGATTTTCTTGCTTAGCTGAGGAGAGATATCTCTGCTTTTTAAAGGGATCTCTTCAGAGCAGTTGCTGAATTGGGACTTCGGGCAAAAAATTCTCCACTGTTCTCTAGAGAGGAGGCTAATGCGTAAGCATAAGGTTTCATAATTTTATCCGGATAAAAGTCTCTTGACCTTCTAGTTCTGGACAAACAAGCCATACTGCAGTGATACTAATTGAAAACTGGAGGCTTCAGCATTTTTTATAAAACTTTCAAAAAATTAAAAGCTTCCTGCTATTAACAATCAGCTATACAAACATCTTCACAAAAAAAGGGAATAGCAGTAGCCACAGAAACAGAGTTAGACAGATGACCACTCACTTTGGCTTATTGTTTAATTCACAAAAGGACTACCATGTGCTCTCTCAGCCAAAATGACCCAGATAAGGCAAATCTGCATTTTGTAACCATAACTGACTGAGACGCAAAGCTAGAAATCCCAGCAGGGCTGCTTCAGCTACAGCAGCATTCCTCTTGCAGTGTTTTTTATCCCTATGCCATTCACATCTTTTCAGCTCCAAAATGCTCCCTATTTTTAGTACACAATTTGAATTAAAAATGAAACAAAATGGGAAATAGCAGACTGGAAATCACTGTCCCAAAGCACTGTATGCTAATTGCAGACACACTACATGTCTTGGCCCCATTCTCTTTCCACCAAGTTGAATGCAAGCTTAACAGATCTTCCCTTCTCGCTCCTGTATTTGCCTGTTGTCCTTGTTTTGCTCAGTGTGTACTTGGTTCCTTCCTTTGCTTTTATCTTCTCTTGGTTTCCTATTATTTCCTTTCTCATAACACACTTGCTCTTGGGCTAATTCCTAATGTGCATGCACCGATGAATCTCCTATTGACTAAAATGCTGAGGAGCAGCTAGGGGCAGGAGAGGACTCGGAAGGACTGGAGAGGGACAATGACTTTATATAGATGAAATATTTAAGTGGCACAAATAAAAAGTAAATCTGAAGCATAAGGCTTTTATCCATCCAGAACTGCTCAGAACTTAATAGAAAATAAAGTCCTCGTAAGAGGGCATGAGGATACAATCACTGTCTGTTACTCACTCTTATTCATAAAGCACATCCACGTTGCCTGGTGATGCACAGGTGAATAAAAGGGGAAGAGTTTAAATGATGGAAATGCAGAGTAACTTCCTGTAGCAAGCAGTTATTCCATCAGTATAAATGCCTTCCAAATTGGGTCCCTATTCTAAGTGATTAATAGTATTACAGTCTGCTCCAGAGACCTCTGAAATCAGCAGAGATCTTTCAGTCTGTTTTATCTGGCTTTTGATTAGCCTCTTAGCATAGACTAAAAACATGACAAGGTACAATAGAGCTGAGAAACAAAGAACAGGGAAGGAAAGGTTTGCCAGAATATTACAGACAACCCTCATTAATTCAAGAGAATTATGATGTCAAGTCCCAAATAGCTGCAAAATGTTTGAGCTAATATGTTCTTTCTAATCCATACTTTATTTTTAAAGAGGAATCATTATGCAAGTGTCACCTGAAAGATCTTCACTGCTTAAATTTGCTACATTAGCCTTAAAGTTACTGCGTTATTAGAATCAAGATTACCAAGGTTAATCTGCAAAGAGCTCTGCCCAGAAACACCGCAAGTTACATCTCTCCTGGCTATAAAAATCATCGAAGTTCAGACTGAGGTTCACCGGACCACAGGGCCCAAGCCCATGGCAGCCACACACTCTGGCAAGCTGGTGCATGTCTATTTTGGCAGGCTGGCTCCCATCTGTCCTGGTTTCGGCTGGGATAGAGTTAATTTTCTTCCTAGTAGCTGGCATAACATTGTGTTTTGGATTTAGTATGAGGAGAATGCTGATAACACGCTGATGTTTTAGTTGTTGCTAAGTACTGCTTATGCTAGTCAAGGACTTTTCAGCTTCCCATGCTCTGCCAGGTGCACAAGGAGCTGGGAGGGGGCACAGCCAGGATAGTTGATCCAGACTGACCAAAGGGCTATTCCATACCATATGAGGTCATGCGCAGTGTATAGAAACTGGGGGGGGTTGGCCAGGGGGCAGCGATCGCTGCTTGGGAACTGTCTGGGTATCTGTTGGCGGGTGGTGAGCAATTGCATTGTACATCACTTGCTTTGTATATTATTATAATATTGTTATTATTATCATTCCTATTTTACTTTATTTCAATTATTAAACTGTTCTTATCTCAACCCAGGAGTGTTTCTCACTCCTACTCTTCCAATTCTCTCCCCCATCCCACCAGGGTAGGGGGAGCGAGCGAGTGGCTGCGTGGTGCTGAGTTGCTGACTGGGGTTAAACCACGACACCATCTCCCATACCTCTTGTCTCTGGATGCAGGGACCATTGAGGATGTGCAGCCAGCGCGTGTCATGCCCTGACTCTCCGGCATGGCCTCTGACAAGCATCCTGTCCACTTTGGCCTCTCGGTACACAGATGGCCCTTTCCATAGGAGCAGGTGCCCTGTTGCACAGAGGTGCCCAACTGAGAGGTCAGGTCAGAGCAATTTTTCTGAATAAGGTTCAGAGTACAAGCCATTTCTGCATGTCAGGACTCTACTATTGCCCTAAACAACACAGCTATCCTCAACTTGGCAAAACCAAGTACGGAGAGAAACAGCCCACCACAATTGCAAAAGATGGATTTGAAAGTCTGGGCACACCATTCCACCCAGCGTTTACAATTCCCAAACACATAGTGCTTTCACTTAGCATGGCTTTGCAAACTACATTAGCAGCAGCATAGATGTATCAGTGACCTGTTATAGTCTGCCCAGAGGAGCCTAGTGCTACATATATACAAAAAATAAAATAAAAAAATATACTGTTCCACCCCAGTTCAAAGGGCCCAGGGAACATCCAGGCCACTCTACATACTGTAATACAACCAAGACATCATGTGGCAGTACCTTCTGGCCTCTTTGCCGCAAACCAGCACCTACTCTTGCTGCAGGTAGCATCGTGAACAGGATCAGAGCGCCAGACTGCCCAGCTTCTCACACCAGAAGTGCTCACAGTCACCTTAACCAGGGCTGAGTCCTGAGTGCCCTACTAAAGCAGCAGTATGTTAGCAGGAACCCTCACACATTCAAGACCTCACAAACAGGGCAGGTGTTTCTAGTTGCCTCTGAAGGCACATTTGGAAGGTGTGGATGAGCTGGGTCAAGCCAGCTGGGTGCTGCTGTCACCTGTATCACTCTTAGGGCTGGGCCTTGTGGACTTATGCACTGGAGAGCTTCTCCACGCCAGCACAGGTTTAGCTGCTTGCAAACATACTGCAATGAGCAACCAAACATGCAGAAATGACAAATGCAGGTGGGCTGTGGGGAAAGGGTGGGCTTGACTCCAAGCTGATAAGAAAGTGTAAGAAAGTAAAAAAAAGGTAGCCAGAGAGACCATTCACCTGCTTAGCCTTTTCAAGACAAAGCATTTGGTCCATAAATTCCTGCTGCGTTTGGTAATAGTGTACGAAGATCTTTTTTACTGCAGTTAGCATGTGCACATCACTGCATACACAAAGTGTACGGAATGACCTACTTCGCATGGTCAGTTATTTTCCAAACCCGAGTGTCTTGGTCACATGAAAAAGTCAAGTTATAACAACCTGCGCAAGGTGTTCGGGCCACGTGCTGAGGCCATAGCCCCAGTCTGTCAAGCCTGCCACACGTGAACTTCCCCATGAACCCAGGGCTAGGCCCTTTACTTGAAGCAGTAGCATAGAAGAATACTACACGCAAAAAACTCTTCTGGTTTTGACAAAGAAATTAAACTAGGATGAGGGTTCGAGGAAGGACAAAGAGGGTTAGAGGGTGTTCAAGGAGGGGAATGACCAGACCTCCTCCCCTAGAGATGGGGTGGTTATTGCCAAGTTCTCTTAGTGCAAGTGTCATGGCACAAAGTGCAGTAATGGTGTGCGAAGCTCACTATTTATGCAGAAACTAAGCAAAAAACTCTCTTTCCAAATACTGGCTCTTAAGGACACTTCAGTGCCAAGGCAGGCTCTATGCTGTGGGCATGAGTACTTTGCAGTGCGCCCTGCCTTCTGGGCCCTGGGTTACTGGGTTCTCCACAACCCTCTCTGGCCTCCTACATGCCCAGTTTTCTTTGCATGGAAAGAAATATGTGAGGGAGGAGGAGGTATTAGATCTGCAGCTTGCACCTGCGTGTGGGGCTCACCTGGTCCTCAGAGGAGATGCAGCCGTAGTTCAGTGGACCAGCCTTAGGAGTGCAGGGTACACAAGGTGCTGGTGTCTTGACTCAGGCTATTTCTAGAGCTACAGAAACACCATAAAGAGTTGAACAGAAGGAGTTCAATGCATGATTGCATGGACCGGTATTTGATATGCAAAACTTGATCTACATTCCCTAACGGACGTGTTCCATGGTCACTCTGAAACTGCTCTTTACAAAATCACCTGTGCATGAAGCATTTCAGAAACGCTAGCACAGTGTCCAGGGAGGGGAGGTGTTGCTGGGCCTATTTCACAGAGCAGCATGCGGAGGTACACAAAGTGGGTGATCCTGTCACAGCAGGCAGTTCAGGCTTGTGTTTACCTATGCATAATATTTTGGACCATATCAGAGAAGAAAAAGTCACAGTTTGCCCAGGGAACTAAATAAAGAAGGAATTTGCTTTACAGGTGTTTAATGAAGAGACAGGAGTATATTTGCTTTAGCATCACCCATGGAGGGCCAGTGCATAGGTACTGCAAGGCAGGGCTCCACAGCTGTTTTAGTCTGTTCAGCCTTAAAAGCATGGGCGCAGCTTCTGCAGGGCATCCAGGTCACGCTTCACATGCTCAACATCACCGCCATCACTGTCGGGCTGTGCCTTGGGGTATCTCTTCCCTGCACCTTTCCTTACAGTGCACATCCACAAGTGGGATTAGAAAGAGGAGCTCACGGCAAGCCTTCCTGGGGCAAGAAGGAGCCTTCCCAGGGTGCTGGGGTGTTGGGGAGCTTCCATGGGGCTCTCAGGCTATGTGGCATGTCCTGCAGCTCAGTCCCTACATGGTTACCTCCAGCTTTGCTTCCCTTCCCCCCACAGAGCAGGGACACACAGACGCTGGCGTGTGACCCATGGTGCTGCTGGCCAAGGGATGAAATGTGCTCAGTGCACCAAATCTCAGCCTTGACCCCAAGGCAAAGACAGGCACAAGAACAAGGGAAAGCAAAAGCACAGGACACTAAGGCCTTAATTAGTGCTGCTCCGCCACGGCACCTTCTGGGGCGCTGGCTGAACTTTACTGCTGAGCTTTCAAAGGTGTATAAGTACCAAATCCACTTCTGGGTATTTAGGTTAAACTGGTCTGGTCTGATTTTCATAAGTGGAAAGTATCTGGGACTCCCACTGCAACTCAACACATGGGACCATTTTAAGTAAAAAGATAAAATTCTGTGTTTCTGTGCTTTTCAAGATATTCACTCACTCTCCACCTTTTGTTTTATGCTTGAGATGTCATTTGAATAATAAGAGAATATATCAACTGTTTCCCTATTCTTTAATGCATTTCGAATAGTATTCTTTCCTGTTCTTGTAAAAGCAATGTTAAAGCAACAAATCTAGCATACAATTGAGGTAAAAGATGTTTCACATAATCAGAGATCAACAGGCATGTTTTTAAGGGCTTTCTTTTTTAAATTCTTTCTACTGAAATGTGTTTAAACACAAATAAGTATGCCCTGACAGTATTTTCTAATTGAACACAGAAATATTATTGTATTGTAGCCTAGAAGTAACATTGACAGGAAACAGATACAAACAGAAGTGTGATGTTACTAAACACAAAAATGTAAAAGTAAACAAAGTGGCTAAGTAAAAGGGAATTAAGACCTGATCTCAGTTTTCTAAGCTGCAGTGTCACAAGGAAAACAGAATAGAAGGTCTACAATGTGTTGTCCGATGTGGTTATTTCTCATAGCACAAGAAATACAGAGAAGCCTCTATTTTAGAAATCATTAGGTTGAAATTCAGTACTCCAGCCCTCTGCTCCACAGTAGCAACCCATTTTTTGTCTTTTTTTAATACATACTCTTCTTTTGGGGTTTTTTTTTTTTTGGTTGGTTTTTTTTTTTTTTTTTTTTTTTTAATTTTCATTGCATGAGCTTCAAGGAGTAGCTTCTTTTAATGTGTTTTATGGCAAAATGTTGGGGTTTTTTTGCAATGCAAAAGCCACATTGTAGTACCTCTGAAGACTGTATACCTGCATGAGCAATGGCCACATGGCAGGAATGTGCACTCTCATTAGTCTGACAGGGGGGCACGGTCGCAAATCACTCGAGTTCATTGCCCATATTCACTTTATCCACAGAATTATTGTTTGAGGTGCTTTGGCCAAGAAATGCAAAGACCTTCCTGACAATGTCAGAAAAATAACCAAGAGAAATGATGTAGCAGATGTAAGTAGTTTGCCTGCACCAAATAAATATTCATCTGCATGTCTGCAGGTGAAATTACCCACATGGCTTTTCAGGATGGTAGAGGGAATCGCATCTATTCACTAGCTTGCAGTCAATTCAGAAATAAGAAGTATGCCTGCTGGGCTTTCCTAATGTACCTTAGCAGAGGTATAATAAAGTGTTATGTGATCAGACGTTGTTACTGACTGACCTGGAGCACAAGTGCTAGTGAGTTTTAAGGGGAGCTGAGCTTGTATGTGCTGGAGGAACTTTTGAAATTCCCACCTATATTTTCTCAGTTGTGCCTAAATCTTATAATTTGCCCCTGGAATTGAATCAAGCCACAGAGAGCAATTTGGGCTCATTGTCGTAATGGACAAATTGACATTGCCTGAGGACAGCAAATGGTCCAACTGCCCAGAAATTTAGGCAGCATCTCACACTTGCTGTGAGAAGCTGAAGTGTGTATTTTTAAGCTGTAGAGCTTGGCAAACTTTGAAGAGGCTTGAAAATTAGATTGATTGAGCACCATACACAAGACCATTATTCTTATACAACTCTCTCACTGTTCCCAATAAAAAGATTGTTGTAAGTGCAGAAATGTAAAGTGCTTTGACAAGAAAAAGCAACAGCAAGAAGTAGACATTGGCTGACTTCTGTAAACCTGAAAAGAATTAATCTTTTGAAAATAGGAGTCAGATTCTCAGCTGTGGGATAAAAAAGGCTCAATTCCACTGCCTTCGACATAATTGTGCTGTCAGAGCCATCTACCACTGTGTCATAGTCACAAGACACTCTTGTACTATTATCATAGATTCCTCCTTTTTCTATCATGGGCAAGGAGACTGCAGGGCTGGATATGGTGGGGAGAGAAGTACAAAACAGAGAGGGGTAGGAAATAAATCTATAGCGAAAGAAAGAAATGCAGTGAAAGAGCCCAAGCAACTGCAGTGTTAGCCACTGTCTAGACACGATTGCTTTGAGTACACAGGGTTGTCGTGAATTTTAGAGGAGCCACACTGCATACTGAAAGGTCTACCCTCAGACCAGCTTTCTCCAGGGCATCGGGAATGGGAAGGCAGTCTTCCCAGAAACTCATCTAACACCCCAGTGTCAGAGTACACAAAAGGGAGCCAGATAAGCAGAAGACAAGTTCTCAATCTAGAGAGGACCAGAGATTGCAAGGAAGAGAGAGATGGATGCAGCATTGCGCATTTCACGAGGACTAGTAGGGAAACCAGGCTCAGTCCGTATAACAAGTGGGATTTCAGGAATGAATTAGAGGAAAAGAGCTTGGCCCAGTGGGGTTCAGGGACTGTCTGCAGCAAGGGCCAAAGCAGGGACGCAGCTCCAGGAGGAAGGACACAAAGGGGACCCAGCTGGAGCCTGACCCCAGGCTCGGCTCTGGGAGCGCAGTGGGGTCCTGGGACCTCGGTGGGCTTGTGTGACAGCTGGGACAGCAGTAGAGGGCACCAGGAGCGGCTGCAGCTACTGCAGCAGAGGCCTTTCCTGCACTCAGATGTCCCTTGCTCCGAACGGACTTTCTTCCCCCCATTCTTGATGCCCTTCTCTTCAGCTGGTCCCTTCCCTGTCACCAGCGGTCCATATTCAAAGCTTCGCCACAGTGCCCACGTTCCCCTCATCCCCCCTAATTCCACAGCAGCCCTGCCTTCCCCTTTGCTGCCCCTTCTCCCATGGCTTTTCCTTTCCAGCCGCCCCCACCTAACCACATGGGTTAAAGGGGAGATGCTGGTGGGCTGGCGGCATCTGCAGTGCCTGGGGCACCCACATCGACCATGCCATGGGTCTGCCCTGCGGGTTTTGACCACGGGCTTCTTAGGAGCAGGCACTATCATCACCTGGAGTCCCAGGACATTAGCCTAACAACCCATGTTTTGTACAGAGGGCCAGCACCTGGAAACTGAGTGGTGGGTGCAAGGGGGAGAGGACTTTTCATGGCTCTGTGTGTGGGAGGAGGAAGAGGAGAAGGCGGCCACGAGGCTTGCCACAAGCCTGAAATGGGCAGCAGAGAATTCGTTTGAGAGGGACTGCAATGTGCCTGTTATTGTCAGCCCAAGGAATCCGGGGGAGCTGTGTTTTGGAGGAAAGTGGTGCTCTCGCTGGCTGCTGAGGATCCGATAGATGACCCGGTGTGGTTGTTCAGCCAAGGAGGACCGGGGGCTGCAGCTTGTCGGCCATCTGTGCCTGACAGGCTCCAGCCAAAACAGCTCCCTGCAGGAACCTGCACTGATGCTTACTCTCATTTTGGCAGGCGAGGAGGGGGAGACAAGGGAGGAGTGGTACAAAGCTGTGTCTTAAGGAGGATTATTAGTGTCAATGAATTTGTTTTCCTGTAGGAGCCTGTGACTGATTGTACCAAGCTCCTCTTGCAGACAAAATCTGAAGAGCTGAAGAGTACAATATAAAAAATGCATGCGTTACGCAGAGCCATACTTGTCTTATAGCTCTCCTACCTGCGGCACATCCTGTGTGCCACTGACTTCATTTAAGCTATATTAGATTGAGGACTTATTTTAAAGAAACGCCCACTATCTAACTGAGAAGTGTCAATTCATATGGATACCTACACTCAGCATCAAATATTGAACCCCTCATCTACAGAATTCAATGCCTGAGTAAAGGCAAATTTGGATCTGAATAAAAACCTCTTGCATATTTATCTGAGTCTAACAATTCGCCATGAAATATTAATGTGCCTGTCTTACTATCTACTTGTGCATTAAAACTTCACACTAGCTTTCCTAACACATATGGCTGCACTTTAGGAGCAGCAACTTGTGAGAAGTTCTCAGTGCAGCAAGGCATCAAGTGCCTGTGAGCATTTTTACTCCTTGTGTGTAATATCCTACACTTCTCCCAGCCTACGTATGGTTATTTACCTACTCCCTTCTCTCCGCCTTAAACATCTGAGACAAGGTGAACAAAGGGGACTGGGTGAAGGGTATCCAGTATCTGGCTCTCCTGTGAAACACTGCATGTGCTGTGGGTTGTATATTTGACAAACCTTCAGATACAGGGGATTTTTTCTGGCTCATCCCCATGCTGTGAGGAGCATAGTCTGATCACAGGCACTCCACTTCCCTCATTCAAGGAAACCTCCTGGCCACTTCAGTGGGAATTTGAGGAAACGCCTCAGGCTTCCCCAGCTGCAGGCTGCAGTACCGTAGCCACATGGAGTTGCTCGTAGCCATATTTGCCATGTCCAAGTCAGACCAGATGATGTAGTCAAAAGATCATTTTGAATTTGTAGATAATTTTAAAATGAAACTACATTGAATGAAGCATTAGCTTCATCAAAAAGCCAAATTATGCTGGAGTTATCAAACGTCATTCAGCTATCAACAAAACTCTGTTATTCTTTCTCTGTGCTTATTTGGTCTTTTCATGTCCTCTGCATTAATTTCCCTTGGGTTTCCTACCCCTAAGTACTGTCTGACGAGGAGAGCCTTGCATTTGGCCCCTGTTACACGATCCTCCAACTGCCCAGTGACAACAGACATAATTAGCCCGAACGGGAGGGAACAGCAAAAGATAATCCTGCGAAATGACAGCTGCAAACATCCCTTTTGATAGTCTTCAGTGTGTGCTAATGACTGTTTTCAACACATGCCAAAGAAACGCAGTGCAAACATGACTGTGGAGTGGGCATGCATGAGAGCTGAAGAAAGTAATGCAAAATCTTCTACCAAATGATAAATGGGCTAAGAATCATTATAGATAATTCCTTGCTGACATATACGAGCAGGCAGATCTTGGTCCACTTCTGCCCTCAATTACATGGTGCAGTGACCAGGCAATTTAAGGGGGATGGCACCTATGTCCGTGATAGCACCCTGGATCCTCTGTAGGTTATAATTACAGGAGGCAGGGCAAGTTTTCAAACACACCTAAGCACAGCTTACACCTAGTTCTGTGAACAAAGCATATTAAGCACGCTGATATTTCTTTATTGTTCTAGTTTGATATCTAATAATTATATCTAATAAAATAAATCTAATAATTATGCTATTATTACTAATAAAGCAAATACAAAGCACTTAGCATTTTGTCACAGAAACATGTAATTTTTTTCAGTTTCATATTCCTTGGAGCACTTACTTAGTCTTGTGAATCATGTCTTTCATCTCCTCAACCTTTCAGAGGATGTATCATATTAGAAGAAGCTGTAACTTTACTGTAAAACCATTGAAGTGACTCAGGCTTCTTTGGAGATCAGTTTGTTCAGCTACTTGCCTTAAGAAAAGCAACAGACTTCTGGAACTAAAAATGTTCTGCATCTTGGAATAAACTTATACACAGGTATGTAAAAATGTATGTCTTCATTGTCAGGTAGGACAATGTAAGTAACTGTTAAGTTAAAGTCTGTTGATAATGTTTTCTGCTTACTATCATTAATAATAAAATGTCAAACATTCTAAAAGTCAAAACTATGTGGAGGGGGAAGATGTGGTGGATTTAATGTGGACAACAAGCAAAGAACCAGTCAGACTATTTTGGGGGGCAGCTCAAGTCAGAGGTCTTGCTGTGTGATGAGGAAAAGGGAATTTGTTACTTGACATGACAATGCTTTTATGTTTGTTATGTCTATTGACCTACAAGATTTACTGGGAGGCTTGCACAGTCTTTAAGTATTAATTTCCTTGCTTTTAAGTCTTGTTCTGTAAATGCTGTGATAGATAATTATCTGTAGTCTTTTCACAAATGTGGCTTTTGTAAAGATGTCTATTTTCTACATTTTCTGGTTCTTCAGATGCATTTTTCAGATTTTACTTTTCTGATAGATAGCTAGACAAAATAATAAAATAAATGGAGTCACCGAGGTCACCAGATAATTAAAAAAGAGCAAAGGTAGCTGTGGCTGGAACTGGATATTGATGGCCCATTGTAATTATACCTGGAAAGCATCAGAGAGGAAAAGTGCACTGTCTGCACAGAATATGAGCTGTCGATACACTCGCAAAGGCGTGGGGCACCGCAGCTGCTGGGTAACACACTGGGTGCCAGCAGCACCCCAGCCAGGCTCTCCGCTTTGCTCGCAGACAGCATGGGCAGCAAGGACACACAGTGCTGTGCAACGCACGCTCTGTTTTGCCCTCAGCTCTGCTACGGAGATGTGCTCCCAGTTCTCAAATAAAGGCAATTCCCTTTCCATTGTACTATTTCTCACCTTGAATACTGTGTGATTTACAATGTGCACAATATGTACAACAATGTGTACTTGCTCAACTTCCTGTGAAAAGGTGTGTTAGATTTTTTACATATGCATTTATCTGTTCTCCTGAGTTTCTTCTTTTTTCTCCTGCACTTGAATTTCCTTCCTTCCTTCTTTCACATTGCCCCTAAAAGACATGAGAACAAAAAAAGTCAGAACCTTTTAAAACAACTTTTCCAAAAGGTTTTCTAAAGAAATTATTGTGCTGGCTAAAAGAATGGGAATTGCATCTGCTGTTGGTTAACTCACAGAGAAAACTTATCTATTTTAATTTGCAGCAAAGCATAGGACTGGATGAGGCTAAATAGATATGAGGTCTTCTGTTGTTTGAGCTTATATCATCTAAGGCTTAGTTCCATCAGCTAATAAACAGACCTGGTTTTACTATGTTACTATTTCTGGTGGCAAGATCAAATAAATACCCAAAACCAATTGGGTCTATTTAAAACAATGATTAGAAGATAGACAGAGTTATATGTAAACTCGATCTAAACCTGAGAAAACTATGAGTTTTCATCCTGAGACAAGTGAGACACAAGACCCCCTGTTTGAGGGACAGCACCCAGATCAGAAAGGAGACTCAAACACACTTATGCAAAAGGGACAATTCACTGAAACTATAAAAGTCTAATTAGAAAAAAACTTAAATTATTTGTTTGCAGTGAGTTCCTGTTCTCATGCAGCTTATTTCTGAAAAACATGAAGTGCCTTTTCTTCTATTTGTATACTTTCTATAGACCTTAACCGGAATCAGTTTGTCCCTTAGAATAAGGTATAGGTCCATCCTTTTACCATATGATTTAATGATTCCCCAAAACTTGCTGGGCTTCTTAAAAGGCCTTTATTAATCTTCAGCAAATAGTATTATGTAAACAACACTTTACATTGCTATTTACAACTGAGTAACAACCAAAACTGCCAACTATCTTCCTTCTCCAAGAAAAACCAAAATTCATCAGTGAAATCAATGGGTAAAAAGAGGAAACTTGTCATTTACCCTGAATTCAACAAAGCAAAAAAGGGTTCTTAACAAATTATTGCACAGTTTTATACACGTTGGTAGAAAAGTTTGCTGGGGAGCCTCCTCAGCTTGGGGGCACGGGGAACATTGAGGGGCTGGCAGCAGGGAGCAGACCCAGAGCTGTGGGGACCCAGGGGGCAGCAGGTTTTCCCAGGAAGCCAGGAGAGCTTCATCGGCTTCCTCAGCCTAAAAAGCCACTGAAAATGATGGGATGAGAAAGCCAAGCTTGAGGGAAGGATATACGCTGCAGGGAGACGGGGGCAGGAGGGACGCTGGTTTCCAAACCTTGTGCCCCATTTTGGGCCAGAAAGCTCAGTTTCTCCATGGAAAAAGGTTATTCTGGTTTAGTTTAATATAGCATATGAATAAGACAAAGCTCTAAGGACTGGACAGTGCTGGTGTCTTTTCACATGCTTACTTTGAAGAAAAGGAGGGATGTGCCTGGCTCAGGGTTGCATCACGGGTAAGCGTTGGTTCCCAAAGTGTTGCTCTGCATGGAGAGGAGCAACTCAGGCTTGTGGTGGAGGAAGAACAGAAATGCAAATCAGAGACAACTGGATAAAATTTACTGTTCTTATTTTTTTCATTATCCTTCACATTGTTACATTCTTAATGGATGCAGCATTCAGAAACAATTCAGTTTTTAATAGAGGGAAATTTCAGATTCTCAGCCATTGATACAAACCAAGGACAGGTGTCTGTCTTTGATGTATTACACAGCAAGCGTTATTATTTTTATAATCATGACAGATGGTGAAGGATTTCCAGGGATCCAGAGATCACCTCAGTCTATCAGAATTCTGCCATATGAATGAGATAACACACCACGTGCCACTTCCCAGAGCCCAACAGCTAGATACGCTTGTAGCTGGCAGCATCTTGGCAAGTTCTGCTCAATGTCTTAAGCAAAAAGGGGGTAGAAGAAAGTTTCTGAATAGTGGGTGCCAAGCTCTGCTTCCAGAAAGCCGGGGGCACAAGGGAGAGCAGTCTGTGGGTTCCCATCGGCTCAGCAGTGCAGCAAACAAGAGCAGCACCGCATCCCCCTCACTTCCATCCGGTTCCAGGGAGCATTCGAGCGCTATCAAGGCAGCAGACATCTACCTCCTTCACTAAGCACCTCACTTTAAACAGCAAGATTTTCAAAATGTTGAGCAGCCACAGCTCCCACTGAGATCATTGAGGGTTGTAGCAACTTAGCATGTGCGAAAGATTGGGGGATTTTCATTTCCACATTTAAATATCAACTTCGGTGTCTAACTTCAGGTGTCCAACACTTAGAATGGGAGCCAAAGCAAATAAGCATGTCTGCTCCTGACTAAAAAAAAGCTGAGCACAACAGAAAATAATCCTGAGGATGAAGGCTTCTTTCAGTAAAATTGTTTTCACATAAAGATTACTGGAACAAAGCAATTTTTTTTTTTTTTCAATTTAAGTATTTCTTAATGTATTTACTCATACAAAATAACAGTAATTTCTAATACAGGACCATGTGTACTGAACAAATAATGGAGTAGACTGCAGTTTTCTCCCGCGCATCTTTTCATATCCTCACTTCTGCTTCTGATCAGGTTGGAAGCACAGTGCTGGGATGGAGTAATGAACACCTACCCAGTAATTTATGTGACAGGAAATTGAACAACCAGCTCCTCGGCCATTATTTCTGTGAATTTCCCAAGCTGTACATGCATCAAACAGTAACAGAAAAACATAAATTCAGTTAAGAAAAAGGTCTCATTTTTCTAGGTATGTCTACAGGCTTTCTGGGAAAAACTCCTCAGAATTAACCTGTTGACAGAAAACCTGTAAGACCAAATGTTTACTCATTTGATAACAAATTAGCATGGTGGCCTGAATTGTCTGAAAGTGTTAATGATTTTAGATGCCCCATAATATGGGATCCTAAAACCTATAACATGACATTGGTTTCAGAAAAAAGCCATACATTGGCTACCCAAACCTCAGACCTTTAACAAATGTTTTAAATTGGACTCCAAACTGCTGGACACTGACAACAGCTCAGTATTTTTCCCCAACTGTTAGCTGGCGGACTTGGAAATGGAGAAAGGGGAGGTTCTCTATGAGGAGCATTACTCTGACAAGTCCACAACCAGATGCTAAAGTACCATCTTCCAGATGTGCTACAAATATAGGACTTGATTTTACTTCTCCAAAATCAATACCACTAAGAGTTTACACAATTAGTTTTGAAAAACTGGAGAGAATTACTAACTTTCTGAACCTGCCAACCATAAATTTATAATTTGATAAAATATTTTTGAACAAGAAAAACTCTACGGTTCCTTAGTAACCAAAGCTTCAGTGAATTTTAATGCTTAGGTGTGTTTAAATTGTCTGAAATATACTACATCAAAACCCTCAGCAGCAGCAAAGAGCAAGGTGCCTGTGTCCATTGAGTAATACAAGTATAAAATTCAATTCTATTTTTTCACTTTGACTGCCAATTTTATGGCACTTCATTTAAGCCTGAATCTCCAAAGAATCAATTCAAATTAGCTTTATAATTTTCCCCAAAGAATCTGCTTTAAAATAAATTGAATTGGAACATAAGACTTAGTAAATGAGTATAAAATTCAAGTGAACTTCTCTGAAGGAAAACCTTTTTTAATCAGAAGACAAATAAAGCTTAGGTGCAATAATATATGACAGCTCTAAAAATAGTTTGTCCTTGCTCATGGTTTAACATCGGACAAACCATATTTCCTGTAGTTGTGATGTCTGAGGGTTTCACGTCATGTTACTGGGAATATGAGTTGTTATATAAGATCGTGTTTTAAGGCAGACATAAGAATCTTTTTTTTTCCCCAAGAGCTGTCATTTCATCAAATCTTAGTGATGTTGTGGCAGAGCACCAGTGCTTTTTGACTTGTTTTCGTACAGTTGTGGTTCAGAATGAAATTTATGTGGTTTTCCATCACTGACAGTGACATTATTTGTTACAACTTCAGATGTTTTCTGGCACAAGTGTTAAAGTTTATCCTCCCCAAGCAGCTGATAGGAAGTCGAGGGACCCCATATCTGTGACCAGGTACCTTGCCCACTGGCAGTGGGCACAGGTTCCCGGGGACAGAGCAAGGAGGTGGGACAGTTGCAGCAGCCATCTGCCAATTGGTCTCAGCCTTCTCCCTCAGGAGAAGGGGAAGAGCATGTCTGGCACCAGACTGGAAATGAAGGCACAAAAGCATAGCTAGCAGCCAGTGGAGTTGTCAGGGAAAAGCCGAGGACCTAAGTTGATATTAACAGATTTTAACCAATGATGGGGTGTTCAGCAGAGCACTGAGCCCAAATGTCAACATCCCTTCTGAGTCCCATCTCCGTCATTAATTTTCACTATGTCTCCTTGGCAATTCATTTAACTTTCCTTTACGGTTCTGAACAGCAAATGCTGAGAAAGTGCTAAGTTTAATTATCGTATCACATATACATAAAAATCACTTTGCATTCTACTTATACACAGCTACTTTCAAGGTGGAAAGCTGAAATTGAGATAATATTAATTCCAGCCACAGCTTCATGCTGCCCTGGTGTCAGGTGTCCTCAGTAATCCACCTAAAGAAGGACAATGAGGAGATGGGGATGTTCTTCTGTGGACTCCTGTGGGTCTTGCCCTGTTATAGTCTTCAGAAAATTAACTTGAAATCTGGCCGAGGGAGGTGTCTCCTGTTGCCTCACCACGGCGGCAGAAATCCATGTCTCAGCCTGTGCAGCTCTAATCACAAGTATGTTAATAAAGTGTTCAAAGAACAAAAAAAACATGTGTTCACTTCGTCTGATGCCACACATTTACAGAGGTATGGAGCAGTCACTTTTGTGTGTTGTCACCTTTCTCTTTCTGTAAAAGCAAGTGAAATCAGCAAATCAGATTACCTCCAATTTATTTTTTAAAAAATGCAAGCAACAGATAAGCAATCATTCAGAGATGGCTGAGGCAGTGTTGTCCCCAAAGTGGGGTCGTTCACCAGGTGTGCAATATGCCAGTATACACATAGAGCAGAGGTATTTTCTTTAATTCATTTCTGCGCAGAGATGGGTGCTAGGTGATAATTCCACAAAGCTAGCACACCACACACAGGAACCACAATGTATTTATCCCGTTACATGAGAAGTAAAGACCCACCCAAATTTGTGTTCATTGGTCAATAATTACCATCCCATCTGCTCTTGGTTAGCTGTATTTAAATTAGCCTCGCTTGCTATGTAAATTAGCACGCATGCTCCTTACGGGGTGAGGGGGCAAGTCCTTCTGGTCTTAAATTGAGTCAGTGCTCCTGATCTCCCCCTGCTGCTGTTGCCTTTCCCCTAGTTACCGTGCTTCGGCAATCATCCAGTTTTTCGGCGCCTTCTGGGGCAGGATGTTCCCGTTTATCAGTTTCTCAGGTCTTCTTCAAGGTTATAGCGCCGGTTTTCCATAGTTAATTGATAGAGTAAATACTTTCTTATCTCTTAGCTCTTTCCTTCAACCGCCAGATACTGTAACACACAGTTCATTGTTTTGCTCAACTGAAAATTCCACTTTCTGCAGTATATCAGCAGGTCTGTGCTGGAACCCAGCAGCTCCTGCTCCTCGCTCTGTCCTTAGCTGCTGCATGGACTGTGAGAAGAGTTGCCCTTTGCGCCACCGATGTGCCAGCGATTTGAACACGTCCTACAATCATCCATTGCAAAATCATGATGTATGGAAGATGGCATCTACATCCAATGTGCTGCCAAGTCTTGGTGTTTTGGGAGAGGCTGATGAGGGAATGGCAGCATTACCTCAAGCATCCTAAAAAACATGAAGATGGGGACTTGAATTTTTCTGCCCCAGAAGAGGCCTGGTGTTGTTTAGGGCAGCACAGCGGGACTGTGTGACGGCTCAGCACTGCACGTGGTGACCCCGTGTGGGAGGCTGTCTCCAGCCAGGAGTTTGAACAAACCCTTGGGGCTGTCCCTGAGGCAAGAAAAGAAAAATATCCCAAGAACTTACAGACCTCTGCTTTGTATCAGGACAGACCATACAACACGTCCAATGTGGCTCTTCTACGTTTCTTCTGAACTTAAAAAAAACCACCTCACGGGCTGTTGAGGCTGGTGGCTCCCTGTGGGCCATGGGGGCTTCCCGGGGTGGCAGGGCAGGGCCTGGCAGCCAGGGCCCATCCACCCCCCAGCCAGGAGCAGGGCGCCAGGGGCAGCCCCAGCCCCGGCCATCGGGCACCGCCCTGGGGCCAAGGACGGGCCGAGGCTGGGCTGGGCCGTGGGCCTGTGGGTCCACCCGGCTTGGCGGGGCCCCTTGGCCGGGCAGGGCCCGGCCGTGGGGAGCTGGAGACCGGCCCTGCTGTGGCATCGCTGGGGCAGGGGCTGACGGCCCCGGGGGCTGCCATGGGGTGCTGGGCCGTGGGCAGCGGGGGGAGGTCCTAGAGGAGGCTGGAAGGGGCAGTCAGGCCTGTCAGCGCCCTCAGGGCCATGACACAAATTCCAATATTCTTATGGTTTACCCTCTCATACAGGCAGATACGGTACTAAAGAGCAAAAGCCCCTCTGCTGTCTCTGACAACCTTCATTAATACTATTTCTGGCTTCTGCTTGAAAAATACATTGCTAATATCCATATGGGCAATGAGATGCCCAAGATGCCCAACAGAGAACAAACAACAGGAGTACAAGCACTCCATAGATGCAGTCTGAGAAGTCTTCATTCAGGACACCTCATTATTCGCTTAATTATTCATTTTGTTTATTTACAGTAGAGATATTACACATAATATGGTGTAAATCCCCAGCATCCTCAAACACCAGATGCTGGTTTTTCTCTCCAGTCCCAAAAGAAAAAAACAAAGCATCACTGTGAGAATTAACAAAAAAGCCCAATTAAATTCCTTGCCAGAATGTTAATTTCCCAAAGATAAAAGCAGCAAATTAATAATAAGCTTCTAGTCACCTCCCTTATCACTTTTGCGCACATTTGAAATGACAATAATCTGTGTTTAAAATGGACATTATCAGGTAGACAAGCAAATTTAAAAACTGATTTAAAAAAAGCAAATATATAATGCTTCACCATTTTCTCATCTCAAATGCAGGTCATAGGGAAGAACTGCTAAGGGCATTGCTCTGTTGAATGACAAGTTATGCACAAATGTTGGTATAGAGACATGGGAGATGAGAAGTCTTCATGCAGAATACAGAGGACCACAGCAGGGGCTGGAAGGATCTCAGAGGTCATTCTTTCATCTCCCTGCCCCATGGCAGAATGGACTATACCTAAGCTTTTCTTGGCAGGTATATGTTCAGCCCGTTCTTAGAGCCCCCCTGTTAATGGGCATTTGACAGCTGCTCCAGGCAATAAAGCCCTGCCAGTCACTCCCTGATCATTAAAGAGTTTTTTGTGCTTTAAAGTAAACCTCACTCTCTGCAGTTTAATCACATTATTTTTTTGTACTATCAATGGAAATGAAGAAAAGGATTTTTTTTTCATATCTGCAAATCTTTTGTGCATTTGAATAATATTACCACATCCTCGCTCTGTTTTTGCTTCTTCCTGGGATTTTTCCCAATTGCTCTGACACCACCCCCTGTTTTGGGGGGACAAGGGCGATGCCATACACACTTGTGTCAAAGGGATTTTTGCCATTTACTGCAGCGGAAGCTGGCCTGAGCCCCAGCCACCTTTGAACCCTGCTCTTGCCTGCCATTTCCCCTGTGCCAGGGAAGCCCTAGCAGTGTGTGATAAAATGGGCTGAAGGCTTCACACTGCCACTCCATGCTCACAGTAAAAACTAAATTTTTCAAGCCCAAAACAATCAGGTATCTTTCAGCCACATTTTAATTCCATTTAGAAAAATTATTATTAAATGCATATTTCTTAAAAGGTTTTGACAGGGCATTGCTCTTTTTTTGCATCAGGGTCCTACAAAATCATAAAGCCTCACATTAAATACTCTTCTACTTCTACTTCGTGTGGGACCAAATCAGCGCTTTCATTATCAACGAGCAACACATCTTAAGTTGCAACCAGACGGCACTTGAGCAATTATGCACATATATTATCTGGCGCAGGGAGGAGAAACATCAAACACAGCTTGCCAACCTACTGTTGCCCATGTGATTTTTATAATAATACCAGAGGCTATTTCACAAAGGTGAAATATTTAGGGTTTCTGTTGTTTGATTCAGGAAGTGGCATTAACGGGTTTTGCAAAACATGCAAAAAATGCAGTATTCACATAGCTGGAGATCAGTAAAATCGGTCAGAGAACAGTGGAGTAAGGTTGTTATCTCAGTGGGAAGAAAGATGAACTGAGCATGTATCCTGTTCTCAGAGGCAGAGACCCTTTCGACATGTTTGGGGAGTACTTTGCCTAGTGGAATACTGTGCAAGGACAGATGCTGCTGCAGTAAATATTCCTGAAATAGTGATCAAGAGTATTTAAAGGAAATAAAAGATTTTATACTGGATTACATGCAGTTTCCAGCATGGAGGCTTTAAAAGTCATAAAAATACCAAGTTTAAGATAACCCTAGCCCTATACTGCAGGTGAGTGAACATCACATGTATTTTGTAATATACAGTAACAGTGTAACTGCAGAGTTGGATTAACTGTTATGCTCTGAAAAATGACTATAAGATGATATTGTGATGTTTGTTGTTTACTGGGCACCAATGATTTTTGAATCAAATGTAAGTTGTAAGTAAAAAGATGCTTCGCATAGTTGCAAATCTTCCAATAAAACTTCCAAGACACGTTGACATGTAACTAAGTTACTGTTTTCATGAACCATCATCAGAAGTCAAGATTCTGCCAACAAAATAAAATCTTCACTGACACCTCTGATTCCACTATGGATAGGATATTGAAAAATGTCCAGGGGTATTTCTCTGCTGTGGAGCACAGTACAGAGACATCCACAGTTAGCAATAGATGAACTAGATCAGATATTGAAAGCAGCATAGCTTCAGCTACTTTTCACTGACATAAATTAGCTCATGCGTATCTTCATGTCCCGAATCAAGCTCTGAAGTATTCAACAACGTGTTGTACATAACCTCAGTGAGGCAAGCCACTGATTTTCATAGACACTTTTGAAAATCCCACTTTTACCTTCACCAGTGCCTAGGTAGTCCTGCCAGTGTTGGATTTGCATTGAGTGAAATGGATTACAAATCAGTAGACACAATTAATATTGCTATTACAATCATGCCTATGGAATAAAAATACATCAAACAAAAAAGTTTTATGTTAACATAACTGCTTTTGTATGAAAACCACACTTTCATTCGTTTGTGTATCTCCCTCAGTACATCAAGTGCATTTCTAGTATCATTTTCCAAGGGATTCTCAATTCTGCTGAGATGCTCTGGTCAGCCTGACTGACACTGACAGGCTTCATCTAGTTTGTTTCTGGACCCTTTTCAGTTCTATTCTTCAAAACAGTGTCCTCAGTAAGTCTCTATCAGCATTTCTGCTACACAATCAGCAGGACTGTTTAAAGTCAGTAACATATTTAAATTGTCTCTTTGTATATAACAACTTTATCAACAGAAGTCTAAATTTTGTTTAAACTAGTGTAAACTAAATTCATGCCCTTGAAAAGTAAATAGAAAAGAAAGTAGAAGGGAATTTGAAATCATTTATGTTAGAGTGTGAAGTTTCAGACTACCTCTGGAAAACACTGAAATACAATCTCTTTAACATTTGTCTTGACTTCACATTCTCCTTCAGAAGAATTTTTAGGTAGGCTTTCCAGGGATATACACTCAAAAGGTCCTTGCATTAATTGAGATTTTATCTCTTGGAAATCTCCACTTTTTCATGTAATAACAGGATGTCACGTCCATAACCATTGTGTAACAGAAAGAGTGAAGAAAACCTCTAAAGTGAGAGATGGAAGATAGGTACTTCAATTATTGCCATTCACTTGGGAAGATGTGGTATTTCCTGGAATACTCTCTACAAGCTCTCAGAGAAGCTCACAACTTTAAACACATACAAAGTTACATAAAAATAACCATGCCTATGATCTTCATTTGTTCATTTTATACCATTTTAGGAATATAAAAGGATATTCAAAGGAGTATAAACTACATTTACACTCATTCTAACATCCCTTCACAGTGTGAAAATGACATAAAGAGGCCTAAATACAAATGAGAATTGCAGATAATGCATGAGATAATACAATACCCAGTCAATAAGAAATCACAGGATGGTACTGTAATTATGTCAATCAACACATTTTTTAAAATCAGATCTTGTTAAATAAACTTGATATGATTTTCCTGTGAAATTACAAGTCTGGTGTATTAATGTTCTGATATGACAGGCTCTGTGAGGCATTTGACTCAGTTCTAAACAACATTTGGGTTTTGAAATTACTGTATAAAAGCAACACAGGATATACTAAAGGGATTCAAGTGTCCAAAAACACCCTCATGTATGAGTTTATGAGGAATCTTTTCTGAATTATTTTCTAGAAGACTAATTTTGTGATCTTTCTTTATTAATATGTTATTCCATAATGACTGTGTGGGTTTGTAGATTAATGAAGACTTGCAAATAATTAAGTGGGCAGCTCATTTTTTACTACATTTAAACACTTGATGCAACACACAAACCACACCTTTTTGAAATACAGAGATATGTCATTGAGAAAAAGATAATTTTCTTCTTTGCAGCCCAAATAGATAGAGGTTTTGAAGTAAAATATAACTGAAGGATTTTCCACCTCTTCTTCTGTGTGCAAGACCATTGTGGTGGGTTGACCCTGGCCAGATGCCAGGTGCCCTCCAAAGCTGCTCTATCACTCCCCTCCTCAGCTGGACAGGGGAGAGAAAATATAAGGAAAGGCTCATGGGTTAAGATAAGGACAAGGAGATCACTCAGCAATTACTGTCATGGGCAAAACAGACTTGACTTGGGGAAATTAGCTTAATTTATTGCCAATCAAATCAGAGTAAGGTAATGAGAAAATAAAAACTAGATCTTAAAACACCTTCCCCCACCCTCCCTTATTCGCTGGCTTAACTTCACTCCCGATTTTCTCTACCTCCTCCCCCTGAGCAGCGCAGGGGGACAGGGAATGGGGGTTGCGGTCAGTTCATCACACGTGTCTGCCGCTCCTTCCTCCTCAGGCTCCTCACACTCTTCCCCTGCTCCAGCGTGGGGTCCCTCCCACAGCAGACAGTCCTCCATGAAATTCTCCAACGTGGGTCCTTCCCACAGGCTACATTTCTTCCTGAACTGCTCCAGCGTGGGTCCCTCCCATGGGGTGCAGCCCTTCAGGAGCAGACTGCTCCAGCGTGGGTCCCCCAAGGGGTCACAAGTTCTGCCACCAAACCTGCTCCAGTGTGGGCTCCTCTCCTCCACAGGTCCACAGGTCCTGCCAGGAACCTGCTCCAGCGTTGGCTTCCCACAGGGTCACAGCCTCCTTTGGGCACATCCACCTGCTCCGGTGTGGGGTCCTCCCCGGGCTGCAGGTGGATATCTGCTCCACCATGGGCCTCCATGGGCTGCAGGGGCACAGCTGCCTCACCATGGTCTTCCCCACGGGCTGCAGGGGAATCTCTGCTGCGGTGCCTGGAGCACCTCCTCCCCCTCCTCCTTGACTGCCCTTGGTGCCTGTGGGGTCGCTCCTCTCACATATTCTCACTCCTCTCTTTGGCTGCTGTTGTGCAGGGTTTTGTTTCCCCTTCTTAAATATGTTACCACAGAGGTGCTACCACCATTGCTGATTGCTCAGTCTTGTCCAGCGGTGGGTCTGTCTTGGAGCTGGCTGGCATTGGCTCTATCGGACACAGGGGAAGCTTCTAGCAGCTTCTCACAGAAGTCACCCCTGTAGCCCCCCGGTACCAAAACCTTGCCATGCAAACCAAAAACACCCATCTTTGGATCTTTCCCTCTTTGATACCAAGGTCCCTGTTAAGAGCTATAGCTTTGCTGAAAGCACGATAAAAGTCATTTAAAAGAAAGTAGGTGTAAGGGAGAACGAAGCTGCTATTGAAGAATTTCCTCTGTTGTCAGAAGGCTGTGGAACACTATTGATTAGCAGTTAAAATCTAATCTCATTTGTATGCTTCCTAGAAAAAAGGAGCATGCTGTAAAAGAACACTGAATGACATATCTATATAAAAGATCCTAAATATACTTTGAAAGCCTTTGACTGTTTACATGTTCATATGACAGAGTCTAGGTTTAGTTTTTTCAGTGGATGGACCACAGGCCTGACCCCATAGGGCATTTCTAAAGTTCTTATGCTTTCAGTAGGACAAAGGTCCCTGAACTTCTTTATGTCCCTTGGCCTATGTACACCATTTCTAGATTTTTTTGTTCTATACTATAGTTAGAAAACTTCCATAGAGAACAGAGAACTGCAATGATGAATCACTGCAATGGAGAACTGGTACAAGTCAGAGAGCTACAAATATTTTCTTTATGATCCTACTGTTCTTTTTGCCATGACCAGCTCTCAACTAGAGATCCAACATGATTTCTCACCGTTGACTTACAGTCCTCAGTTCTATATGTCTAAGAACAGGTCTTTTCCTGATCTAAATTTTAAAACATCATACCAACTTGTAGATTGTGACAGTTTTGACAATTAGGGGCAAAATATTATAATCATGGCAACAATGTAAACATAGTTTCTGACCAGTCTTTGTTAAAGACACCTAATAAGTTTCAGTGTTAAATGATTTTTTAATAAATCTGATGACTCACTTTTCTTAAGCTCTAGTAAATTTAGGTGATTTGCTAAGTTTAGAAATCTGCAGCTGTTCTCATGGATCACTGTGAACAAAGAAAAATCTCTCTATGAAGTAGTCTTCATCTGATCATAATACACCCAGGTTGTGGCACTGCATAAAGATTTGAATGCTACTTGCCTAATAAGGTAGATCAAGCACGGGAGAGCATTGCAGAGGGTTCTCGGCAGATGCCGGGGAGGACTGCTCCACCATTCGGAGCAGCACAGCTGTGTCAGCACAGCAGAGCACAGGACCCAAACCTTGCTTCTAGGCAACATTTTGCATGATGTTGCCCTGCAATGCATAAATACACCTGTGGTCAAGTACCAGTCTTAGGATCTACCTCATGTTCTCAGTGAACTGCAGGAGTGAGGCTGTCTACTATATGTGCCTGATTTTTTAAATTCTTCCTTTTTTCTATTCATTCATATGAAGTGTCTAATTTTAAAAACCCCAAAATGCAGGCTGATTCCTGCAGGATTTTCAAAGCTATGTATGTAGTTAGTGCATGAACTATTAGATTCCAGTAGAAGCTAGCACCTAGCTGCCTCAACTATTTTGCAGATTACAAGAGCCATCTTCCTATTTATTTAGGTGCTTAAATATTGGAAATAAGTCTGACTTCTAATTTTTATTTCTTATTTATAATATATATATGTATTTTTATTTATGATAGTAAAGTTGTATAACGTATAAATGAAGATCATGGCAAAAATAAAGAGAAATCAAACTGCTTCCTAATATAATTTCTGATGTTTCATCATTTCACTACTGAATCTTCAAATTATTATTATGAAAGCTATAGAACATCAAATGGGAAACATTATTATGCTGCTATATAAAGCCACAGTTATTTCCACAACTTCAGAGGTGAGTACAGTTCTGATCATCTCAAAAAGACTGTAGTAGGACTGAAAAAAACACAGAAAGGAGCATGTGTGATTCAAGACAGAATCACTTCTATAGTACAGGACATAATAGAAGGGAGTTGCAAACCTCTGGCTGCTGGGCACACAGAGAGTGTTAGGGAAGCATCGCTCTTCTACACCTGTACTGCTATATGGTTAATCATCACACCTGTCAGAGCCTCGACATTGGAAGAGGTGGATTTTAGGTCTGCCCTGTACAACAGTTACAATTTTCTGGCATTTAGCTTAAGTTTCAGGGCTCTGCTTTTCATCTTACATGTGGTGAAATTCTGTCTCTGTCCAGACTGGGCTTTTGGGCTCCATCATCTGCACTATTCTGCAATTGCCCCTGTTGGTCTGACTTCAGTGCAGTATTAAAATCTCCAGTAAAATGTGTTCATTTCACAAAGCTAGCTGTGAAAAAAACAAACAAAACCCCCCAAAACATTTAATTAAACCTATTAATTCAGATCAAGAGCCTCTCAGAGAAAAGAAAGCTTAAAACACGTTGCTAATATATTTGCTAGCTTATCAGGTGGTGACCTATCTTCCAAATGGGGACTTGGAAAATCTAGGATACTTGGGGTCTTTCTTCAGGACTGCTCTCTTTGAGCACAGCATATCAGTTCTGGAATAGGGCTTCCCTCTTCCAAAACAATGCTGTCAAAAGTCACAATTTCATGTAATTCATCTTCTGAGGCCTTTTGAGACAGTTAAATGTGTCTGTGTGCTGCTTCCCCAACAGAGTGGGTAAGTTGAACTTCAAATGAGTTGCTATTTGTACTTTCATCACTAGAATTTCATATTACTAACTCTCAAGATTGCCCTTAGCCAGGAATAGGAATGCTAACAAATATATGACACTTACAAAATTAGTACAATGTTTGACTATGACATGATTCCATAGCATCTGTTACATCTCAATATGTCACTGAATATTTCACAATTATTTAACATCTATCACAGCTTTCTTCTCCAAGAAAGATTAAGTATTTCAAAGTTCTTTCCTTTCTAGCATAAATGTTCTGCAGCTACTAGGGTTTTCTCAGTAGGTCTTTTAACGCAGCAACTCATTGTAAGATGTACTATTGTAGGCGTCTTATTTTTCATAGCTAGTTTGTAAGCCATCTTTATCTACATTCTTCAACATTTTCTTGTATTTAGTAAAGTCAATGGTAAAAGAAGATTTTCACCTTGCATATTACATTTATTTAAATTAGAATGACTTTAACAGAATTATACATCTAAATGCAAACTTGACTGGAGTGCACATAGAAATACTCCTCCTTGGTGTCAGTGAGAGATTTCATCTGACTAAGGCTGAGATTTTCACCATAGCAGAGGTATCAAAGCAACTTTAAACACCAGACTCCCTGGCTAACTCTACAGTAGCAACTACTTCAGTGCAAAAGCAGTAGTTTAGTATTAAGATGCCACTGGTGCTGAGTCACTAGGTGAAATGTTCTCACCACACATTTTGTTCAAAGTTGTCTCAATAGAAACTATGCCACAGAACTGTGGCTTTCTTGTCCACAGGATTCTCCACCGTAGGAAACTCCATGCCATCCTTTTGTCTGTCTCATGCAAAAGACCGTAGCATGTCCCTGCCCTGTCTCCCTACGGTCTCAAATTGAAAAGCAGCTTTATTTCTGTTCCTGCTCATTTCTGGCTGACACCATGATGCTGGTCACCAAACTCTGCCCCCACTCTAAGTTTGATCAACATCCGAAGGTCCCATTGAAGGGAATAACGAAGGCCTGGAGCCATGGAAACAAATCCAAGAGGACACTGTGATGGCAGTGACTCTGGCTTTTCTTTCAGATGAAAAAACAGATATGGAGAACAGGATGCCTTGCTGCTGTGACTGTTTTGCTGATGGTCAGCTGGACTGCTTGATATATGCTGGAGGGCTCAGAGAACCTCATGGTGGTGCACGTTAGTCATCATTCAGATTCATGTCTCCATTAGGTATTAAAGCATGTTTCGTGCGTGCCCAGAGTGCTCTTCTAGTTTACTTTCATCCAAAATGAATCTTGATTTGCATGCACCGTAATGACTCTGCAAACTGAACCAATACACAGAAAGTGGGGAAGATCAGAGGATTCACTTCAGAACCACACTATGTTTTGAGCCAAAATGTTAATTCATGTGCAACCTCTGGGCTCTTTTAAAATTCATCACTAATTTTTTATTTCTTGCAAATAAAAGGCTCAGATATGGATCCTTAAATAACTATGATTAAAAGCCCCACTTGTTATTCCTGTTTCTTATGGACAATGGTGCAATGTATTTTCTCAAATTGTTATTGACAATCTCTACACAAAAAGTTACACAAACAGGTCCGACTCTTTTACATTTGGGCAGCCTTCCCAAAGAACAGTGTTAAAGAACCAAAGCAGGGATGCAGCTGTAATTCATCCTAATTTTAAGACTACATTTCATTGCCAGAGAAGTGTAAAGCTGATATCTTATAGTAAATGAGTCATGCCAAAGCTTTTCATTGAACTGTGACATTTTGTGTCAGCTCGTTACTGGGTTTGTCTTGTCAGCCACCACCCACCCAGCTGATTAAAGATAGAAGACACAGTAACACTGCCACAAAACTAATGTACTATCTTTACACTAAGTTTTATTTTGGGAACCTTGTAGGGACATACTGCATATTCTATGATGTACTGCACATATTATTTTTTGATTCTTCTGATTACTGCATAAATGGATGAAATACTTATTATTTGATACACCAGGAAAAAAAGTAAACAAAATATTTCAGTGAGGACAATCTTGATATTGGGCTTAATTGGCTGAATTTTTTCCCAGTCAAAGCTGTCCCAGATTTCAGTATACTACACTGTGTGGGCTACCTGGAATGTCATGCTGCCCAAAGACCGCAGTTAAACAACTGCTCATTCAATCGATAAAACAATAGAAGCTGTACTGGGTTTGCGTGGCAAGGTTTTGGTAGCAGGGGTGCTACAGGGGTGGCTTCTGTGAGAAGCTGCTAGAAGCTTCCCCTGTGTCCAATAGAGCCAATGCCAGCCGGCTCCAAGACGGACCCACCGCTGGCCAAGGCCAAGCCCATCAGCAACAGTGGTAGTGCCTCTGTGATAACATATTTAAGAAGGGGAAAGAAAAAAAAAGAAATGGGGACACAAACTACAGCTGGAGAGAGGAGTGAGAATATGTGAGAGAAACGACCCTGCAGGCACCAAAGTCGGTGAAGAAGGAGGGGGAGGAGGTGCTCCAGGCACCGCAGCAGAGATTCCCCTGCAGCCCCTGGTGCAGCCCATGGTGAGGCAGCTGTGCCCCTGCAGCCCATGGAGGTCCATGGTGGAGCAGATATCCACCTGCAGCCCGGGGAGGACCCCACGCCGGAGCAGGTGGATGTGCCCGAAGGAGGCTGTGACCCTGTGGGAAGCCCACGCTGGAGCAGGCTCCTGGCAGGACCTGTGGCCCCATGGAGAGAGAAGAGCCCACACTGGAGCAGGTTTGGTGGCAGGACTTGTGACCCCGTGGGGAACCCACACTGGAGCAGTCTGCTCCTGAAGGACTGCACCCCGTGGGAGGGACCCACGCTGGAGCAGGGGAAAAGTGTGAGGAGTCCTCCCCTGGCGAGGAAGGAACAGCAGAGACAACGTGTGATGAACTGACCGCAACCCCCATTCCCCGTCCCCCTGCGCTGCTCAGGGGGAGGAGGTAGGGAAAATCAGGAGTGAAGTTAAGCCTGGGAAGAAGGGAGGGGTGGGGGAAAGGTGTTTTAAGATTTGATTTTATTTGTCATTATCCTCCTCTGATTTGACTGGTAATAAATTAAACTGCTTTTCCCGAAGTTGAGTCTGTTTTGCCCGTGACGGTAATTGCTGAGTGATCTCCTTGTCCTTATCTCTACCCATGAGCTTTTTCATTATATTTTCTCTCCCCTGTCCAGCTGAGAAGGGGAGTGATAGAGTGGCTTTGGTGGGCACTTGGCATCCAGCCAGGGTCAACCCACCACAGCAGCATAGAATGGTTTGGGTTGGAAGGGACCTTTAAAGGTCATCTAGTCCAACCCACCTGCCATGGGCAGGGACATCTTCCACTAGACCAGGCTGCTCAAAGCCCCATCCAACCTGACCTTGAACACTTCCAACGATGGGGCATCCACAACTTCACTAAGCAACTTGTCCAATCTACATCTACTCTCTTTCAGTTTAAAGCCATTGCCCCTTGTCTTGTCACTACAGACCTTGGTTAAAAGTCTCAATCATCCAAATCCTTTAAAGGGAAATTACGGATTACTAGATCGCAACAGCTATAGTGAATTACAGAAGCCCCAGGGGAACAAAACAAATATACTTTGATAGTGTTTATGGTTATATAATCTATTTGCTATAAAATGGCAGCAATAAGCTACGTGTATAAAGGATCCATTTGCAAATAATTTAAACAGATGATTCCTCACTTGAAAAGTTGAGAAAAGTAAATATTCTTTTTATGGATATTTTTAACACAGAAATCTTGCTTGTTAAGTAACTGAGGTGTCAGAAAATAGCAAAAAGCCTACATAATAAGAAAGCAAATGTGCTCATAACCTTGGAAAATATAGTATAACGTTCTGGTAAGTAAATCCTGAAGATCCACCTCCGTGCTGTTTCATAGGGTACTTGAATAATTATTTGTTAAAGAGCTATGTGTCTTTAGCTATTGTAACTCATTTTTTTAGTGCTGGAATTTCAGCCACAATTCATTTCCCAGGGTTCTGCCAAAGATGGTAGCCATCAAACAAAAGAAAACGTCTTATCTGGGCTCATATCATTCATATCACTGATGTCCTTACAGGCTTGGAAATGTTGTGGATAAGAATGTAACCTGCTAATGAATGTATAGTCCCATTTTATGTCACTCTAGAGTTGACATGAGTTGTCAGAGTTGCAGCTTGTGATCTAAGGCTGATCATAGCTCTTAGCTCTGCTGATCCTTTCATGTTGACCTTTCATGTTGAGCTGTTATATCAGCAATGGAAAACATGCAAAATGAAGAGCATTTGGCCTCTTTCAATAGCTGGGTAGCTATTGCTTTTATTGTTTCCCAAACCATTACTGAGAATAGGCCACCACCTAACCCACCTAATAAATGTCATTCTTAATTTTATCAATTTGTAGTGATAGCTGAAGTGTTTCTGCAGTTTGCTAGCCATAACCTAGATAAGCACTAGCTAGTAATTAATTTTCATTCAACTATTCAGTGGGAAGAGTGTCACCAGGGCCTACTCAGTTCCACTAAGCTGTGGTCATCTGCAGTTTCTTTCCGTCAGTCCCCATGGGAGGAGAAACAAGAACACTTATGATCCTTTAACAGTTCTTTTCTAAAAAATATTTCCAACATGGTAAAATAATTTCATTGGCCTCTCCTGAAGTTTATGTTCTCAGTAATTCAAGTTCATAGCAAGTTTTCAAGTCCTTTAGAAAATGAGGATTGAGAGCATATGGAAACAAAGCAGATAAAGAGCACTTTTCTCTCTAGAATTCCTTGTCATATATACAAGACATATATGTTTCTCAAAATGAAAAGCATACAAAGACCTTTCTGTCTGTTACAATATTTAACAGAAGACTATACTTGTACAAGATAGCAGATACACTGTCAGATATCTAGACAGCAAACCACAGCTGGACTAGAAATATAAACAAGAGGCCACAGACTTTTTAACTGCTCTTTATG
Source organism: Pelecanus crispus (assembly GCF_030463565.1). Classification (NCBI taxonomy): domain Eukaryota; kingdom Metazoa; phylum Chordata; class Aves; order Pelecaniformes; family Pelecanidae; genus Pelecanus; species Pelecanus crispus. The sequence goes on from NC_134648.1 coordinate 54,603,423, forward strand.
AACTAAATAATTATTTTTTAAATAAGTAAAATAATAAATAATAATAAAATAATATATCATAATAAAATAATACTGCATGGATTCAGTGTTTAGGAAGGGTAGAGCGTCTGGGCACTGTAAGAACTGAAGTCTACTGGCCAAAAATACCCAGTGTAAGTAATATCACAGCAAACCATCATACATTTTTTCATGAATGTGTCTAGACCTGTAGCAACTATCCTTGTGGGATAATAATTCAGTCTCCTGTATATCAGAAGAGGCTGTGATGATATTTCTAATTAACATCAATGGTGATGATTCTCTTACGAAAACATTCACCTATTGGGAAATGACATTTCTAAGGCAAAACCTCCAATCTATTAGCATGTCTTGCCATCACCTTCCAAAGGTAACACCAGTTTGCTCCCACTGATTAGCACATAAAGCATGTTATTTGAGTTACAGCTCATTTAATCTAGTGGATATTTTGTTCTCATATATAGAATCAGAAACATCTGCTGATATATTCAGTGTCTCCAACTTCCTCCCATTATTTATACATTATCTGCCTAGGAATTAAAAATTTCTCTTTGCCTGTAGCTAATGAGATAGACAAATACATGTAATGGGAGCAGAAAACATAGACATGATTTTGTAAATGCTTCACCTGTAAATTGTACTCTGGAATGCCTCACTCAAATTTGATAGAAAATGGGGACTCTCTTGACTTAAGAGCAGAATTGATATTCTCTTCCTCTTACTGATCATTATTATTTGTTATTTGTAATTTATTTACAGCAGTATTAAGTATGCGCTACAGTCTGTAAGTTCACTTCAGGCGGGGATTGCTTCTGGACAGTTTCAAAAGAAATCTCTAATCCAAGCAACTTAACAACTGGCAGGTAAACAGAAATGAAGCAATCAAGTGGAACATATGATCAGAGACACTGCCCATAATGAACTCTCTATTATCTGTTACTATTAATATGAACACACAAAGGCAGCAGGAAGTAAGTGATCACAGATAAAATAAATTGAATAAGAAAGATTTATCTCACTATAGCACAGCTTGGATGGATGTATATAAAGTTACAGCAGGTAAGAACATCTCCCAGCTACTGGATAAGAGAGAGAGAGAGAGAAAGGAAGATAGCTTTGTAGACAATGACAGATTCCACCTTATACTACCCCTCAACTCTTGGGAAATTCTCTGATATTGCTAAAGTGTACATATCCAAATTCTTCCCTAAAAGTCAGCCGAAGGTTTGAATACACAGAATTTTCAGCCTGCAAGACTGAGGTCCATGATGTACACTTGAAAGATTTGTCCTTATCTCCATTTAAAAAAATGTTTAAAAAAAAAAAAAGCTAAGTATTTATGCTTACTTTACTTCCTTACATACACAGTTCTTGACAATTGTTCAGAATTAAATCATGTAGCTAATTAACCAATAAACTTAAATTAAAAATAATGTGTAATATATAAAAAAGAACAATATATGAAAGTGAAACAATAAAGGAAAGACAAATATACTACTGATTTAAAAAAAACCCAGGCACTATCTGCCATAAATTTAATCAGTTTCTATACATGTGAGATATTTTGGTCTGCCAACAAAGGTCTGTTGAAAAAGTAAACAAATAAATTTCACAGTAACTGGAAATCAGAGTTGCTCCTTTTTCATCTGTTAAGTCAAAAAGAAAAAGTACACAGTTGCAGTTCCTAACTAGGGTGATTGGGAATCAATTGAGATTTCAAGTATTTTAAGTATTCTACACACACATACACATGTAAATTAATACACCCAACTTGTCAACAGTAAAGCTTCAAAGGCTGTTCTTCAGAGCTACACTTACAGTCAAAGTTCTTAAAATGCTGGCTGAAATAAATGAAGTTTCATTGATTTTTAAATATCTTGAGATCTGAAGTTTTTACTTTGTCTTTTCGCCAGAGGATATTCTTTAGGCAAAGTACACTGGTGATACTTCATCTTGTCCATACTTCATTGCAGATTCAAACTCTTTGAAGCTGATGCGGCCATCAGAATCCTGATCGACTTCTCTGTAAGAGAAAAGAGATTTGGTATTTAAAACCCAAAAGACATTATGTAAAACAGACATTATACTTAGCTGTAGACATCCAACACAACATTGTTTTTGAAGAGCTCAAGAGTCCTACCACTTGAATTCTATATAAAGAATTAATGAACTAAAAATGCTTTTTTGTGTAGTACGTCTCATATGAGGATCTCAAAGCTTTTTAAAAAGAACAAGTATCATTGTGTGCATCCAACAGGAGGTAATAATTACAATGACTTGTGCAAAGTTAGCACTTTTAGCACAAATTTAGTGCTTACACCTCATCCCTAATTCCCCAAATTCAATCACCTGTGGCAGAGATCCTCAAAGTTCCATAACACAACATGCAACCCAAGACTCCTAGGTCTTAAGATACTTCAAACTTACATTTAAAATTTCCCAAATTGCCCCATGACCTTCCACATGCTGCAAGCAGCTTATTTTGAAACAAAGATTATGTTAATAAAAGACCTACTCCTTGTGGTTGTAAGAAAAAAAAGCTAATTTTTATGTTAGTATATGCTAAAGTGGATATTTTGGTAGTCAAAACTGAAAAGTAAAAGTTGTTAATATTTATTTCCACAGTATAAGCTGATAGAAAATGGCAATTCAATTAATGCCATTAACACAGAGGGCTAAGTTTTATCAAATACACTTTGCAAAATTATTTGATGCAGTTATAAATCAGGCTGACAAAACAGTAGGCAGCCAGTCACGAGCGGTGTTCCCCAGGGATCCGTTTTGGGGCCAGTCTTGTTTAGTATCTTTACCAGTGATCTGGACAAGGGGATCGAGTGCGCCCTCAGTAAGTTTGCAGATGACACCAAGTTGGGTGGGAGTGTCGATCTGCTCAAGGGTAGGATGGCCCTGCAGAGGCACCTGGACAGGCTGGATCAATGGGCCAAGGACAACTGGGTGAGGTTCAACAAGGCCAAGTGCCAGGTCCTGCACTTGGGTCACAACAACCCCATGCAGCGCTACAGGCTTGGGGAAGAGTGGCTGGAAAGCTGCCTGGCCGAAAAAGACCTGGGCGTGCTGGTTGACAGCCAGCTGAATGTGAGCCAGCAGTGTGCCCAGGTGGCCAAGAAGGCCAACAGCATCCTGGCTTGTATCAGGAATAGTGTGGCCAGCAGGAGCAGGGAGGTTGATTGTCCCCCTGTACTCGGTGCTGGTGAGGCCGCACCTGGAATACTGTGTCCAGTTTTGGGCCCCTCACTACAAGAAAGACATTGAGGTGCTGGAGCGTGTTCAGAGAAGGGCAAGGAAGCTGGTGAAGGGTCTGGAGCACAGGCCTTATGAGGAGCGGCTGAGGGAACAGGGGTTGTTTAGTCTAGAGAAGAGGAGGCTGAGGGGACACCTTATCGCTCTCTACAACTACCTGAAAGGAGGTTGTAGGGACGTGGGTGTTGGTCTCTTCTCCCAAGTAGCTAGCGACAGGACAAGAGGAAATGGCCTCAAGTTGCACCAGGGGAGGTTTAGATTGGATATGAGGAAAAATTTCTTTACTGAAAGAGTGGTCAAGCATTGGAACAGGCTGCCCGGAGAGGTGGTGGAGTCACCTTCCCTAGAGGTCTTCAAAAAACATGTAGATGTGGCACTCTGGGACATGGTTTAGTAGGCATGGTGGTGTTGGGTTGATGATTGGAGTGACGATCTTAGAGGTCCTTTCCAATCTTAATGATTCCTAGTTTTTACTTGCATTATAAATAATCCAGCCACCAAGCCAGGAAACATGAAATTGCTACTCTACCCTTAATTGGTTTCGTAGTGGATTTGGTAATGTTAGATTAATGGTTGGACTGGATGACCTTAAAGGTCTTTTCCAACCTAAACGATTCTATGATTCTATGATTCTATTCTGTAAAGTATCTGTCTTAGTTCTGCCTAGCTTTCTTACTAGAAATACGACACTTATACAAAAGTTAATCTTAAATAATTAAAAAAAAAATTAATTATTGGATCTCAATATTTGGTTATCATCTAGGAGAATATTGGATTGGTTTATACCAATGTGCAGCCCATAATTTTATTCATAATCTGGAATAAAATTTATGATTATTACTGCTAAAATCTACAGATGACACAAAGATTGCTAAAATTATAGTGCTGCAAACATTGTCATCACCATTAGTGTTCAATGGTAGTATTCCTACCATTTTGCAGCATGCAAAATGGGATGCATCTTCTACATAGACAAAATTGAAAATTCCAAAATAATCCATGCTCTTTAGGAGAGACACATTTTATTATCCTTTGAATGCCCTGGAAATTTCAAAGCGATTCTATACCCTGAAGAAGTAGTACAGTAATTCAGTTTTAAAGAAAGCCTTTCACAAAGAGATAGGATGTCCTGTTTGACACTTACTCTAAAAGCACTCTTGAGAAAAGCCTAGTAAAGGTAAAAGAAAATAATTTATTTACAACAGCTTCAAATACAGAAACACAGTTACAAAGGTTACAAAGACTGATAAGAGGAAACAGAGAACTGGTTACATCTGCCTATCCTTACCTCAGCTGCAAGCAGCTTCTCTAGATTATCCAGCTTTCAAAACATCAATGACTATCAAAACATGGGACTAAAGAAAGATTTCTTCTGAAAAAAATACTACATCTTTAAGTTTGTCTTCACAGAAGAGGGTCTCGATTTGGAATACGTGCTTCTCCTTTCCTTGAAGAAGTACTATTTAGATTAAAATGTTATTATTCTCCCCTTCAATAATAATTATTAATCTTCAGCTTTTTCAAGAATCCCTCAGACTACCAACTTCCCACCTCTTTGGAGCTTTTAACATTATTTGGTAAGATTCCTCTCAACCCTTGGCAATAAATAAAAAATAAAAATCTGTACTAGTGCTTAACTTTGCTATCAATGAACTATTAACCTCTTGTGAAGTAGACTTGGTCAAAGTTCAAACTTCATGGTGCAATGATGAACCCTACATGGCCATAAACATAAGAAATTACACCCTGTCATTGTAGAAATATTTAAATGAAATTAAGTCCTTCAGCTTATTGTTGGCTCTCCTTTAAGACTAAAATATGATGATATTCTATTGCTTTTCAGATAAGGACGAGTTTGAGATGATGATCACCCCTAATTCTTTAGGGACAACATGATAGCTGGAGATGGACCAATCACTCAGTTTCTTGGTGAAAGGGATCCTTTCAAACACCACTGTTATAATACAAAGAAATGCAAACTTATTCACCAGCGAAGGATGAATACAGGTCATAATTACAAACTGGAGATGCTGTCCTGGAAAGCAGCGACTGAAAAGGACTGGGGCGTCATAGAAAGTAATCAAATGAAGATTATCTCCTACTGCGGTGCTTTACATAAGAGGGTGAATATGATCCTTGAATGTATAAGCAGGATAATATCTAAAACAAATACAAGACTGATTTTATTTCAGAATACAGTGTTAGGAAAATAATGACTGAAATACTCTGTCTACTTTCTGGCACCTGCACTTCAGAAAGGATACTGAGGAACTTAAAAGAACTGAGAAAATAACTACAGTAATTATACAAGTTCTGGAAAGCATGCCTTATAACGAGACATTAAAATACTCTGCTCAAAAAAAAGATTGAGCCAAACAAATCAAGACCATAAGTAACTCTTTAGGAAAAATATTTTGGATAGTAAATATCTTTTTAAGCTTACAAGGAAAGACCTGATGATAGGCACAAGTTGAAGCCAAAGCTAGAAAAATGTCTAACTTACATAAGTTTGGGTTTTTTTTAATGAGGTTGACGAGCTATTGAGGTAACTTACCCAGGGACACGGGAAGTGATACTTCCTTGGTTTACCCTCCCTTGCTGTATTCTCTGTATGTTCAGGAGTTTCCTAAACCACACATGTATGTCTGCATGTAATTATTCGTGATGTATATTTATTGTTTGGATTTGCCTAACAGCTTTTTGAACCGATGCGAAGCCCATGCTTGAACACCTGCTCTGTTATTAAGTACCACCTCTTATTTATTTTGAGCCTGCAAGTTTTTTTGCTACTCCCTATAATTAAGGTACCCTTCTCAGTGACTGTATGTTTCAAAGGGTGCCTAAAAAGGATCTGTTTTTAAAGATTGACTATTGAAGCATTTTTTAAAACAAAAAGCCTATTTTAATGACAGTAATTATTATTATAACCTGTGCTATTTGCAGTAAATTAGTTCATTCAAAGAAAATGTACAGATATAAATACCTGAGAGAATGTATAATAATCAAATAACAAAATCTTTTTTTTTAATATTATGATGTATTCCCAGAATTTAATTCTGGAAGATCACTTCATGCGTGTTTTAGAAGTTAGTGCTGACAATCTGGCTACACTGAAGTTAATGGGAGCTTTGCCATTAATTTTCAGGAGGCAAGAATTTCACACAAAATATCTGAATTATGGACATAAATCACAACTTTAACGTTTATATTCACTATGTGTGCCTGTTTGGAAGCTGCTCTTGAAAAATGGCCCTCAACTTTACGTGGTGTTTATTCAACACCCTGAAAGCCACTAAATGATTCTTTGAATTAAGAATCACCTTCTGAATAACCTTTCAGCAGAGATTAGCAAGATATGTTGGGTGATAAATAAATGACAAATAAACTGGTAAGTAGTTAGCTGTTGTAATCTGAAGAAACACTACATTTATTTAAATGTTATGGATTTTTGGAACCTTGCCAAAAGTAATCTGAAAGTGAGAATGGCCTTAGAGTGTTAAATTTTCATTTTCATCCAGCTGAAGCAAATGATATATTCATCCTTGTGATTATGAAAATACTATGTCACAGCATATTGATCTTTATTTCACAGGTCACTATTCATTTAACACTCTTAGTAAAATATATATAGATATTTCAAGGTATGTAGTGCCTTAGGTAGATTGTCTGATCTTTCACTGAAAATTGAGTAATAATCAGCATCACAAGTTACTGACTGTGAGATATAAATTATTCTTTTATACAATTAGGTAATTGAAGACTCCCAAAATCACCTAAGTGTATTTTCATAGGAAACTGGATTAGATAAATGGTACTTTTCTTCTGACAGGAATATTTTATCCATAAATCTGAGTAAATGAATAACCTAAAAGACTAATGTTTAATATAAGTTGCCTCTTGAAGTTTCATGTTTATTAATTCACTGAAATGAGTACTTATCAGAAAAGTATCCACATGCAAATACAGCCTAGCCTTTTATTTTATAAATAGCTGTGCATATTAATCAGTCACTTAAGCTTTTTCCCAGCTAACCCCACAACAGTTTACATATGGTCAGATCTTGTAGTTCCTGAGACAAAAACACAAATACAGAATTTGGCCATAATATTTCTTCTTTTTGTATGGAAAGACTCGCACACTTTGAAATATACTGTATCTATCTGATTTATACATCATTTTTTTCATTAATCCATCATATCTGTCCAAAACATGCAAAAATACAGATCAAAGATTTTAATTCTACCCTGTATTTCTCTACATAATTCAGTATCTGTCCTAAGTGGTAAATCAGAGAATTAAGCAATCATTTCTATTACTAAAAAAAAAGAGTGGTGAATGCACTGCAGAGCTAGCAGAGACTGCCATTGAGTTGGCTTTCAACTGGTTAGCTTAGTAGGACAAGCCCCAAAAGTCAAATAAGAGCCGGGATAAATTAAACTCAGCTCAGATCTCTGATGCCATGGCCATACATCAGATACATGCCAAGTGAAGAAGGTGGCTTAAAACTAGCTTAGATTTCTCCACTATGTAAACATCCTTAGAGATCATTAATTATACTACTAAAGATGGATGTTCCTCACTTTGACTTTGAAAGAACTGAAGTTAACCCTTGGGAAGGAAGTTTTCATTTAATCTATTTTACGCAGGCAGGAGTTTTCATAGAGATCAGTGAGGATAAAACACTAGGTATATCATGTAAATGAAATACAGGAAGAGAAATATAACATACGGGTTATACCACTGAGAATGAAAGCGTCAAGGTTCCTTCTTACAGCTTTCTACAGGAATGGGGGTTCACTTTGGTTACTGCTCAAAGAAAAAGAGTATTTCTTTAAAAGTGATAGAAATGGTTACTTGACTTTCCAAGCAATGTATTGTCTAATGTATGACTTAAAAACATTCACGACACATTAAGTTTGGGTAAAACAGCATTAACAGTTACCATAAGTAAATATAAAAAGACTACTTTCTGTTTACAAAGAAACATAAAATTAGAAATTTGAGGAATTTTAAATACTGGTTTCCAAACACTTTTAGTTTCCGGCTGAGGTATTATGAGAAACAAGTTACAGAGACCCCTACTTTCCATACACAATTGCAATTTATTAAATGCCTACATGTGGAGGCATAATACATGGCCTTTTATATATTGCTATGTAACAACCATTTTCTCAGAGCAGATGAAGATATAATGAGATATACCATGTGTATAAGTAACTTATTTCTGTAATAGTCCATGCACTAGAGGGATTTTCTTAATTGTCCATATTTTTTTCTTCACAATGAAAGATTTAGCAATATATACTACTCCTCCTGAATTAGAGACAAAAGCATGCCAGGCACACAAGGGTGGGTCTTCAAATCACAATTTCTCTGCAATTTACGTTTCCCTGGTTTTAGGACATACCAAGAATAGCACTGTTTTTTTCCTATTTATTGTAGCCATACAAATGAGATTAAACATTCATACAAATTTCTATCATACATCTCCAAAATCTATACATATAAAGTTCCCTGCTATCTCATTATTTAGGTATATACTGTGAGTAAAGAGAAGTTGTGCATTTTCTTTAAATTATTTCAGAGAAGCGCTAAGGAGTGCAGTTTCCTGAATTACTATGCTAGACTGTATCTGAACTGCTTTTAAGTACTGTGAGCCATTCAGCAGCAGTGCCTTGCAACTTTCACAATACATTTATTGTCTCATTAAATATTTTCTACATTTCAAATGCTGTATCTTACCTAGACACCAGAGGCCAGCAGGATTACTGGCTATGAATGATTTAGGCCTGGAGCCCTTTTTGCAGGTATTTCTGGGCATAGTTCTTTTATGCTTAAATTCCTGGCACCATTCAGGTCTAACAATGTCTGCCTTACCTTCGCGCTTCGGACCTGGCTGTGACAATCCAAAGCCCATTTTCTATTAAAATAGCTTTTCTCATTGTATTATTTATGGAAATCTAATATGAATGTCATAGGGAGCCAGCCTACACATGAAACCCATGGTGATTTCATAAGGAGAAGGCACCTAAGAACCCCACTGCCTTTTTCACTAATATAAAATGATGTTAAATTTTCATCTAACTTGTATTTTCAAGGAAGCAGAAGTACTGAAGAAATGTAACTTACCTTGAGATCCAGGGATCTTCCTTTACTGCTCTTTTACTCCTTCTGACACTATTCTTCCTCTGTCTCAGCCAGAAAATCTGGATTCAATTTCCAAGGGAACCATCTTTCCCATTAAAACCTTATCATCCGTTGTATATGACCCAGTGATAAAATTTTCCAAATGATGTTTGTCTACTGTATGCAAATGCTATTTAACTCTATTATGGACATCCTTTTCTTCCACATTCATTTGCTCTATAGAGCCACTTGTTACAATATTCTTCCAACCCTCCTTGATGCACTGAACTTCAAAGCAATGCGGTTAAATGATACTTGGCTCTAATCCTGTTGGCCCTCATTTTAACTTATTCCTTGTGACTTGAACAATGTCAAAAGATCTGTAGGGTTAACATGTTGCCTGCCTGCAATGAGTTGGAGATGACTGCTTTAGTGCCTTTTCCCACAGATTAAATGTTAAGAATATGTGGCTCGGAATTTTCTTTTATGTCTTCACTATCTGACTGAGAACTTCAATCCTGACTTCTTTCTTTGGGAATTACAATACAAATAATAATTTAAAAAAACTAAAAATAAGACAATTTACAAACACAAGTCTGTTAAACATGTTTTCTTACTATTTGGTCACAGTTTTATAAATTAATATTGGCTCCAATAGGCAACTATCATAAGCTAGAAAAATAGGTCATAATAAGTGGAAAAAGCCCCCCTTTTTTTTTTCTCCTATGGAAACAGCAATGAAAAAACCAGAACATGTTCTTAGACTTTCCAAAGTACCAGCCTGTGAAACAAACAGATTCATAAAAATATTCCATATGATTACAATATAATTCCAGAGAGTAAGCAGAAATATCACTTGAATATACATTAAACTATAAACGACCATACAGACCTGTGGGTCTACAACAGCTGAATTCTTGTATTTCACAGTTTGAATTGATCTAAGTAAGAAACTCACTACTTGACAATTATTCAGAAAAAAACCTACCACCACCAAATAACCTGAAAACAATTGCTAGAAACTGCAGAAACTGATCACATGTATATAATCTCAACAGTTTAAGAATAAAGTTTTCACATCCAGAGTTTAAAATTGATTATATATTTTACATCCAAATTTTACTGCTATTACATTTATTTGATATTTTTAAATAAACCGTCAGGGAGTAATTTAAACCAGAGCCAAGACTTTCACTGTATTTAGAACCAAAGCTGTCATACAGATTGAGCAGTGAAAGCACAAATTCCACTTTATGCAAGGAGTCCCTGCCGAGGACAAAATGACCCACCAATTGAAGATTCAAGGATGACAGCTTCTTCAACAAGCTGCCTTCTCTTCTGATTAACCAGCTGGTTCTTTCTACTCATTCTGCCTGCTTCCTCCTTGATGGGATTCCTGCAGAGCTCCACAGCTGTTTTGTTACTAATGTGTATATTAATTTCACTTCTTTGAAAAGCTAAGTGTTGAGAAAAGCCATTCTGATCTTTAGTAAACACGGAAGAATTATGAAGACACCCCTGGTTTTGCTTCCTGAAACAGGACATGCTATTGGAATACTAGCAGTCAGAAGTTTCAGTTAGGTAGGAGAGCTTAAGGAAGCATTTACATTGTCATAGAATTATATTAAGGTTGAAATGCACTTCACTTTACCTTCAGTGCTGTTCAGTTTTTAAAAATTATTTTTAAAAGTAGAGAACAAGTTAATTACTAACTGACGGGAGAACTGCAGCAACAATTTACTACCTTCAGTTGTTTCTCCTCTGGGATAAATACTGTCTTGTTTTTTCTGAGTGCACTGCCTGACTACTGCTCTCAGTAACTGTAATATACTTTCTTCTTGATGCCCAATTTTCTACCTGCAATATTCCTTATCCATTGATGTACACTTTCCCTGATTTTCTTCTCTCTGAACAATGGAAATAGTCCTGGACACCCTCGTCCTGCCAAATTTTATCCCTTCTTTCTTAGCTGGTTTTGTTGTCTGAAGTCTTTAACATTCATGCCATGGTTGATCCCACGGAGCTAGTAGTGGTACTCGGGTAGAGTAACTCTTCAGTTTATTTCTCTGAATGCTTCTCAGTGAGCAAACTACCCCAGACCCTCTTCTCAGATTGATTCTGCCGCCTTCTTCTGCTGACCAGGAGAGCTCCACAGAAGAACCTCTGAACCTCTACTTCTCTGAGTATGTTTCCTAGCTCATCTTGAACTTTCTGGTGTGCAGCTGCCCACTGTAGCTTGTCTTTTCATGTCTTCTCACTCTTTCACTTAGGAAAAATAATTTATCCTTTGAATATAAATGACCCTTGTTTATGGCAATCTTTTTTACTGATTTTTCTTGTTCCTAAGTTTCTGCCTTTTAGAAAAGGTCTACTGAAACCTACAAGGATCTCCAGGTTTTATAAGTAAATTAAGAAATGCCTTGCAGAGCTCAAGAAAGATCTGCTGTTTGGAATCACTACCAAACGTGTGTGTTTCTGGTGGATTTATTTAATAAGCAGTTGGAGGAACAATATAATTAATAAATATTTTTTCTCCTGGATTGGGATTAAGTAGAATTTATAATATATGATATGTATTATAATAATATTACAGTATGTAACGTGGAAGATATGGTACTTGGATACAACGGTCTGAATTGTACATTAAGCTTGCCTGTTCAAACAAAATCACTTTTTGCAGAGTCAAAACTAGAAGCCTAGGAAAAAGAAATGCAGATTATATCCCCAATGGGATGTTTATCACAGAAAGATGATCATAAAGAGCTCTGGCATCTTGGTGGAAAAGCAACCCAGCGTGAGCTTTTAAGGAGCCGTCAAGACATAAAGAGTGACCTCATTTTTAGTTACACAAATAAGGGAGAAGTGTTATTTATGCTGCAGATGCAGAATTCCATGGATAACACCAATATTGGAATACTGCATTCAACCCTGGTGTCTGTTTTTTGAAGAGAATACTTAGATAATGCAGAAACCTAAACTGCCAAAAAATCATTTGGAAACAGAAATTGCCCAAAGGAATTCAGTTCCTCCGTTTCCATCAGACGCTGTTGACATGACCATAGTGTACCTCCGTAGAGATGATACTTAATATCAAAGGGCTAGTGAACAAGAACTAGTGACAAAGGCTAAGAAGAGACAAACTGAAGAATGAAATAAAAATGTTTAGGAAAAAACGAATCAAATTGTATAGCCTGTAACACACAAATATTCAAGCTAGTATCTTTAAAAAATCTTAATCACTATACTTATGTCAAAAGTTCAGATAAGCCCTCATCTCTTCTCATTTTACTGCTTTAAAACCATCATCCTTGCTGAAGACTAGACACCTAACGTTAGAGCTACTAATTCTGCCTTTAATTACTCGGTAAAAGCACTGAGGCTGACTCAGAGATTGACTATTGGCTCCATAGTACTAACTCATCAGCTAGGAAAAAAGGGAGTTTAAAAATCAAGTTTTTAGTTCTATCTAATGTATTTAACATTTTCATCCTTTTATCTCCTCTGAATAGATTTATTTGAAAGCATGAAATACCTTACTTCATGACTAACATATTTAACTATTTTTATCATTAACACTCATCTTCTGCTGTTGCCTAAAAGCCCCAATCAGGCTCGAGGTCTCATTTAACAAGGAATTATAAAATACAGAAGACAAAGCCTGGAAAAAATGAGTTTATACCTAAAAAAGAAGACACAAAACCCCCTAATTAAAGTAGATGAGTACTAGTTCATCCAAGTGCTGCCTAAATTGGAACTTAGGTTAAAACTTCCTTAAACTCCAGGTGGCAAATGGTCAACCTGCTTTCCAGAGCTGCTGAATCTTTAAGATGGCTCATTAGGCATCACCTTGCTTAGCCAAGGATTCCCTGTGTGACAACAGTTTACAGTTGCTCATCTAGGTTTGGTAGAAGCGGAGGAGAGCGTGAGCACACCTGAAACTCCGGTTTGAGCATATGGTCACCATCACTCTCCTCGTATTCCTTGTAGAAGTGCAAATAGTTAAATTATCAGGCAACTAAATTCAATGTAGCCAGATGGTGTCCAGTTCTGCCTCCTCCATATCTTAACTTTTTTTAATTCTAACACTGAAAAAGAAGAATACTATTCTCTAGCTAACTTGCAGATTGCAGGAAAAAACACACACATACATATATTTCATGTTTCTTCTTACTATTTAAAGCTGTGGTTTCAGATCTTGCAAGCTAGGTAGGATCAGATCTGAAAAGTTTAAAATAAAATGCATATGCTGGAAAAGAATAATGTTGGTGTTCCAATACTCACTCTTCTAAGTTATTCTTGAAACAATGTTCTAGCATGGACAAAGTAGATACTCTGTGACATAGGATGCTATCTTTCTAAAAAGATTAAAAGTTGAGTATTGAAGTTCATGGGCACATGAATAGGCTGAGAGGTGGTGAGTTAAGCTCTCCTATTTGTCCAAAGCTGCAAACCCATGATGCAAACTTTGAAAGAAGTGGCAAATGTCCTCCTTGATGAATGATGCAATTTTCTCACACTCTTAAATGTTTATCTTTCATGAACAGCCTGCTTGTTTCTCATGCTTTTAAATGCACATGTGCTCATCTGTGTGCAGCTGCCATGTTGCAGCAAAATTAATGCTTTGAGCTTCACAAGTTAAGACAGCAACTTGACATGGTAGCACTATCTGCACACATCTGAATCCAATGTCACATTCAAAATATATTTTCACTAAATCTTGATTATTATATTCTTGTTGTCTACACTTTCAATGGATGCTACCAATCACCTGTCATGATCTGAGTTTATTGCAGGACATGGGATAGAAAGCACATTACAGTCTCTGTCGGACAATCCACACTATGAACACCATAGTCATCCCTGCTCCTTCTTTTGAACTTCTCTACAGCATTTGACATAGCTAATGAACTATGAACTGTATGTAAAAGAGACTGACTGTTTTGAAACAGTTTATTTCAAGAGAGCCATAACCAGAAAGGAGCAGTAGAAAAATGTACCTCACAGTTCCCTTTTTCTTCAACCTTATTTAAAATACAAACACAGAGACTGAAAGAACTGGAAAGGTGTCATGAACTGCAGTGAAAACACTATGTAAGCATTACAAAATTCCACCCTTTAATCATATTGCATTGAATACAGTAACACAAAGTCACCAAACTGCCTCAGTACTTGAGCTCATGGATAAAAAGCAGAACGTGGAAGTGGAAACTGAGAAAAAGATAAGTTACACTTGATGGCAGGAAGAAACACTTTAAGGAGGTTGTGGCACAGTGAAGTACCTACTGGCTGATGTTACACAACCCCATTTAGGCAAGTCAGTCTATAATTTAGAACTGATTCTGGACTTCTTTCTCTGACAGTAACTCTAAAACAGGTACAAGAATTCATCCATTTTTTACTGTTGATGATTTGGCATCTGTAATACATGCTTTTGTCACTTTTCAGCTGGACTACAGCAATGCAATATCCTGGTCATGAAGCCATTAGCCCTTAGGAAACACAAAATAGTTTGGAACACAGCAGCACATTTCCGCTGCAATCCAGGGTACTATAACATCAAATCTGCTTTCATCTTCTACACTAGCTCCTGTAAAATACTGAGCCAAGTTTTATGTCTTTGTCATTATCTTTAAGGTGTCCAATAGTCTAGGAACAGAATACCTAAAGGATCAACTGAGAACCTGCAGCTCTGTCCTGGTAAGGACAAAGCTTATTTTGTGCTGTAGATAGAGCTTTGACAGAGAATAGTCTAAAGCAGTTGAACAAATGTTCATAACATCTAAAGCATTATCACTTGCTGTTGAGTACAAGATGTACTGTTCAGATCTTAATCTCAATAACTAGTTCTTTTGTAATAATAATACAGCAGTTTGAAACAAATTCACAAAAATCTAACAATTTTTTGTTTGCTGTAATAGGAGAAAATGAAGGAAATTAGAATCATACTTAAGTGTTACCCCTGTTTGTTCTCGAAATGACTCAGCTACAAAGATAACAAAGTATATATAAATATCTGAGTGGAAGAGCATTCACTGTTTCTTCCAAATGTAGTAGCAGTGCATGTCTTACACAAACCAGGATATTCCATGTCAGTGATGATTAATCTAATTGTTAAAAAAAAATACATCAGAGCAACGTGGTTTAGAAACCTTTAGGATAAAAGCAAAATATTAAGAGGCAATGTAAAAATTTCCAAAACTGTTAAAAAGTTTGAGGACCAAAGTGCAATTTATTTTCAGTGACAGAGAATTGTAAATGCCTAACAGACCCAGAAAGTAATGTGTGTGTCAGGCACTTTTAATAATTCCATTTAAATTTTATTACACAGTAATATATTTAAGGTGATATAAAAAACTGAATTTCTCATGCCACATCTCTTATGCGAAGATTAAATTAAAAAAAGGACTGAAAATCCAGAAACACTCTATTCAGTAAAGGACAAATATAAATGAAAATTTCTTCAGGGACATACTAATCTTAGTGTCTCTGTACAAATTACCAAAATGGATGCCATATAATATTAATTAAAATATTTGTTTTACCAGCAAAAACTGTTCTGTAATCAATTCACCTTAAGAATACTAACGATTATATAATCATCATGTAATAAAAGCTTTTGAAAACTCATGATTATTCAAGTGAAAGGTCCTGCCTTCCATTAAGCCTTCTTTGTGGCATCAAGTTCCCATTCTCTACACCTAATTCAGGTACAGAAATATTTCTTAATTTCTTAACTGTATTTATTAGTAACAATGTAAGTAAGAGAGTTTGAAATCTTACATCTAGCATATCAGTTCCTGTTAGACAGATTTATACTCTAAATGTCACTCAAGTCTTCAAGTAAGGGGACAGTTACAAGGAACCATAAATATATTAACATTAATGGAAAGAAATCCATCTGTCTTAAACACTGTGATACCAAAAAGGAGATAAAAAAATTTATATTTCAAATATATAATCACTTCAACTGAGCTATCCAGTACCATCTTGAAATTGATTGTAAGATAAAAGAAATGGGACAGACATGATAATCATTTAATCCCTTTAGAACAGCTATTCTGAAGAGCTTTTCACTTTGTGCTCAGCAGTCTTCTAGTATGTTATGATCCAGCTAGAAAAGAAGTATAATGATGAGGAAAATTATGTTTCCAGTAACAGAGAATTTTCACAGTAACAGGAAGTCCTACCAAAAAAACAATACAGGAAAACTGACCACTTTAACAGATAGTATCATAGACGGTGCCGATGCAGTCTTTGACAGTGACGAGTTCATATCATCAGATGTGGTGAGGATTTATAACTTTAGAACTAATGTAGCAAGGGTTAACACTTATTTGCCAGTCCTGGATGCTGAGGATATATGCACATGGGACTGGATGGGATGAGAGACAGCACGGTTCTGACTGTACATTCACTGATATATTCAAAAAGAAATCCTAGTCATGGTTCCCAAACTGAAGGTGCAGACGGATGACACATGAATACCCAAGCAGCTTCAACATGGACTGTGGGAAAAGGAAGTATCGTTGCTCAAGAGGGAGACTCAAGAACCCCTTGAGGACGTCTAAGTACAACCTATCTGTCAACTTGCTGGAGTTCCTTGCTGCTAACAGACTGCGGTGGAGCCCAAGAGGAAGGCATGTCTGGGATGTCCTGAGGTCTTCAGGAACTCTTAGTGTTGTTCCCATGGAACATTAACACCACCTTCCTCCAGGGTGAGCAGCAGAACGCCACTTCAGAAATAACTCACTACAGAAAGTTCCCTTTCTACGATGTATTTAAAAGAGCATGAAAATGACTGCATAACCTTCCTATCAGGTAATTTTTGCTGAGACCACTTTCACATTTTCAATTTCAATTTTGAAACACTTTGGAGAAGCTTGTCTGTTACTGTGAAGTGTTTTGAAATGTTTTAAAATGTTTTAACCAGATGCTCTTTAGTGGTTGAGTAAACACAGAACTAACATTGCGTTGTGATGTAAATCAAACTTGCACGCAGTATAAAAGACTAGTTTGAAGAAGAAAACTAGTAAAAATAACACTAAAGCAACTAGCACAGCAACATTTGATTAAACTTGATTTGTAAGATCTGTTTTGCATACAGGTTGCCAAATATTTACGACTAATTTAATTTCTTTTTATAATATTGCATGTGGTCTAGGGAGGACAGCATTCAACATATGTTATCCTTTTCAAACCATGACACAATTTCCCTAAAGAACAAAATAAAACAAAACCAGCAGAAAATAGGAACTAATATCAGATATTGTGCCACATAAAGGTAACACTATACATCATAGAGCTCTGGTTCTTAATATTGCCATGTGTTACCAGCAGCTGGAATTAGTACATACCTCTTGACTTACTGAAGCACAGAGATAGAGTTATAATAGATCTCTATTAATACTTCACTTGGTAGACCTATCACAGTGCACCTTCTACCTTCAGATTTACAGAACTGATTTCTTAAACTATGCATGAACTGTAATATTATTTTAAAGATTCCATTTTTGAGGTAAACTTCAGATACACAACTTTTCCATAATATTTTATACAAAAAGGAAGAATGTGACCATTTTGTTACATGTGCTGCTGGAAAAAGTGAAATGTCAGCAAGACCTCTTTTTAAAACATTGGCATTCATATGAGATTTTGTAATTTGTATGTATTCAGCTTTTAGTAAGAATGTTTTCTAAAACATTTCTACACTTAGTGAAAAATTAGTATCTCTCAATTCATTTTATTTGCATCAGAAAGTCTCCCTGTGATAACCTATTGATATTACTAATTAACCAGAACAGACTTCTTGGTCTTCTGTGTACTTTAAGAAACATAGGCACTATGGTTTCTGTGACTAGCATTACATGAAAGATAAATCCCTCACAAGATAAGTAAGAATTACTGAAGCACACAGTCAACCTTATACCTTTGATTATTACATTCTGCCTACCTAAACAACTCTCTGTAATTGCATACAGTAGGCCTTACGTATTGATTCCAGCTTGATTCTTGTATTACCATACATTTCTGCCACATTTCTCTTCAGAGATGCCTTTATTCCAGTGATGGGTTAATGAGTTTGCATATATGATTGTGAAATGTGAAGTGATGTAAAAATGCAAGTTTCTAAGAGTATTTGTATTCTACTCTGTAAATCATAAATTTTCTTCTAGTACCAATAGGTCAGATTATATTAATTTTGTTGAGGCATAAATCTCAGGGAATGTCAACCGGCAGGTAATACTAAATTCTGAAAATGGTATCAGGAATTTACACATTTCACTGATGCTATCTGCACTCTAGTAAGAGTATGTCACATGACAGACACCTTAGAATAAGTATTGTCATTCAAAGATTTGATATTTTTGTGTTCTGTTTTCTCCCACATTTTTCCTATGCAACTTCATCTCAATTTGAGAACACAGCAAATTAATATTTCTAGATAGAAAGAGAAGGCTTAGGAAATTATTGTAGGAAACTATTTTATAAACAAATGAACCTGAAAAAAGTGTTAGTTACAATGAATCTGAAATCACTTTTGTGTTTCATTTTTTTCTATTTACTAAGTATTATTGGGAAAAAACATTGTATAAGAGGTAAAAATAGTATTAACTGTGTGTCAAACGTTTTTCACTTTGAGGTTTTCAGATATTTATGACTTCTGATTAATTCTCTTGTTTTTCTCCCTGTTTAGCAACTGGATTCACCATCTGTTTCAGTATAAAGCATCACATAAGGGTAGCACAGAGCTGGGTAACATAAACTGCCTCAAAAGCTGCCTTGATAAAAACGGATGGAATCATACGAACACAATCTATAAATGTGCAGTTGCTGAAGTTACACTTTTTCTTTATAAAAGGGAACTTTTAGTATTTACTTAAAGAAAACCAGGCCAGCTATCTAGACTATTTCAGTAAAAGATATGTTACTATATACTTTAAACATTGAACTAAACTATCATTAAACCTGCATGCTTTATTAGGGGTGCTCCTATATAGCAGTATTGTATTCAACAAGATGTAAAGATATGCATCAAAGCATAAAAATACAAATGCATGCTAAAAGCAGGTTTAAGAAAGAAACAGTAGAGGTAAATAAATCTCTTTTCAGATTTACAGAAATCATAAATTCAGAAGAAATCCTAGTTATTTACTAAACTTGCTAAATAAATATGTTTTATAGAATCCATTATTCTACACTGGCCAAACCATATTTTCATTAAACTATCTTTATTTATGTTAAAAAAAAGACTTTCTAGACATACTAAAGAAGAATAACCTGGTTTTGCCAATACCATATTAAAGTTATTTCAAGATGCGTAATAGCAGCATATGCTGTGCCTCAGAAAGAGAAGCAACACATTTATATTCAAAATTCTTAAAGGAAAAGAAGGCTATTTACCAGTCTATGGAGTTAGAATATTCTGTTTCTGCAAACCCCAACTAGCAGGAAGTCCATGCTTTCACTGTTGAAAGCAGAGGTCTGTGAACCAGGTGTATGCTACATCACGAATACAATACGCTGAGTTTCTTTCAAAGCTATGTTCCTTGCTGTCGTAGGGGACATCCACGGATGAATTAATTTTTAAAAAGCCCTAAAAAAGTGAGAAAATCAGAGAATTTACACTTAAATTTGTCTACGCACTGGTAAAATTGCTTTTTCTTTCAGGAATCAGTCTATAGTTTTCTCTCTGCTATTGAGATATGACTGCAATAGACAGGAAAGGTAGTGAGAAAGAGTAAAAATAACAAGATGATGTTTTCAAAACAGGAATCTGATCAGACTCAGAGATCATAATTTTTCACTGGCACTTCACATTGTTTCAAAGTTTATACATTCCTGCAGCAATCTATAGAAAGCTACTTCACATTTTATGGATAAGTGTTCTGGTACAACTGCACCCTTTAACACCGTAAGAGGATTTAATGCAAAACCTATTCCAGTTCATCTGAAATGAACTAGCTTTACCTTTAACCTTATGTTTCCACATTAGAAATAAAGCATATAAACACAAAAATTGCCACACTAGATCACATCATTGATTTTATCTTGCACCCAGCCTTTGACAGTTATCAACAGGAGATACTTCAGGAAAAACCACTAGTACATGCTAATACTCCTAAGTATTGAACCAGGCATTCACAGAGGAATGATCTTCCCAGTGCTTGTTGACATGTGACTGCCTTATACTCTATGTGTTTGTATTTTCTCACCTAAATAAAAATCTACTTAATATAGCTTCCTGTATTTTTACTCCTCATAGGAGTAAAAAGCTTAAGCCTTTTCTGAATACTATTGAATTAGGATTTATATAATGCGTTCTGTGTTCATGCAAGCCTCGTTGCATTTTTTTGATATGGTGTTTGTACTTTTATTACAATAGAATGTAAGTACTAGTGCAGAGTTCCTTGTCTTTTTTACCACCCTCTTTTTTGTTTCTTTCAATCATGCATGTTCTTATTCATCTCTTATCCGAGCTAACTGATCCAGATCTTTCCAATTTCTTCTCACATGCATGTTTGCCCTTAAATATAATACTTTTTGCCCATTTCTGGAATTTTTCCATTAAAAACAAAGCCCTTCTGAGTCATGAGGTAGAATTTATGTGGTCTAACTTGTCATGAAAAAGTTCTGTCTAGTTGAAACTAGTTATCTTGGTTTTGTCTAGCCATTGGAGAGAGGGAGAGGCACTTCCTCAGAGGAAAGCATCCCGTCCTACCACAGGCATCTAAGATAGGTGGGATGAATCATCCCCTGTAAATAATACTTAAAAGAAGATGAGAGATGAGACTATCAGTTTCCACTGAATCACATGGAGCAACCAAAGGAAAGGAATAACAGCGGTTTACACCAGTATATTACAAATATTTCAATATTGCTTTTTTTTTTGTTCTTTTTACTTCCCAACACTATCCCCCTATGTTTTTGATATTGCTGAATACAAGTGGAGATATTCATTGACATGGCTATGACAGTATGCAGGTCATTTCCTTGAGTAGTTGCTGAGTTAATTTAGAACTGAGAATGCACATGGCTATTGCAAACCATTCCTTTGGCTACATATAACCTTAATTCTTCAGGTAATGGTGTTCATCTCCTATTGGGCTACCAATTTACTTTACATTGAAAGTCCCACTAGATATCTTGATAAAGTCACACAGTCTCAACCCACATAAACAATCTGACATCCTTTATTAACCAGTAACTTCGTTATTCACCCCCTTTTAGTTAATAAATGTATTTAAAATATGTAGGATTTAATCAGATGCCATCCCACTATTAAAGTCTTATGTTTGCAGTTTACTCTATTATAGGCATGTACTTTTCTGTTTTTCAGAAACAGACATAGTCCTAATCCTGAAAGTGCCCAAAGTTCTGATCAGCATGGAAGCTTGCATGGAACAAAAAGTAAAATGTCCACAGAGGATGTGTAGTGTGTTTGTGGAAAGAAAAATATTTTTCCCCACCCTAAACTCTCTTTCTGAAAGTAAGCGTGCTTTTTCTCCTACTTCCACACTTGTCAAGGCTAGGTAAAAACCAATTTAAATTAAATACATATAAGCAGTTAGGTACACTGGATCCCCTACATCTGTAAGTCCTAAGGAAAGGAATGAGAGCCCATTATTTAGCAGTGTAGATTATGTAAAAAGTTCATGTGAAAAAGGAGACAGCCAACCTGCAATGGTGAATGTTTTAGAAAATTTAGTAAATCTTCTATCACACAGTATTATTCATTTACATGTAAATTTACTTATAATTATCTTTATTTATTAGAAATTGGTTTTCTCAATCACTAAAAAATCTCTGTGATCAGATGCAACTGTGTATTTTATGCTGAAATACTGCAAACAAACTGTCAACAGCTCTATAAGCAAAACAGAAAAACAAATGAAAGCAGAGTAGTAATAATGTCTATTTTACTATTTAGATACAAATACTATATTCTTTCCCATGAAGGCTTATAGTTGCTCTGTAAATAAGTTACATTTCTGTTTCTCAAAGGAAATCATATACAATTGGAAAGGCACTGCATAAACAGTGGAATATGTCATTCCACTTAAAAAACCTGATATATTAATTTAATAACCAATCATAGACAGAATCATAAAGAAGAAATATGGCTGGCAGACAGATGGTCTAGTCTAGAACTGGAGGCCTGTGTTCAGTTACTGGTGCTTCTATTTGTTCCATGTGTGACACCAGCCAAGCCATTTCATCTACTCTCTGCTTCCACTTTCCTGTTTAAAACATGGAGAGAATGCAACCTTTCACTCCCCAAAAGACCTCTCATTATACACTTTAAAAGTGGCTGTAAGACACTCAGATCCTAATCTGAGGACATAAAAGTTCCTAAGAAACTAATCACTAAGGTAATTCATAATTTTATTATGATAGCCAAGAAGACATTTTTTCTTCATTTTGTCCAACACATAGATAAAATCACAGCTGCTTAGTAGTTTAACCATGAGCCAACTACAGTTAAAGGGGTTGATTTCCTCTTTTGATTCCTAACTGTGCTTCTTTTTCTCTGTATTCATTCTTTTTTGTTGTTTTTTCATTTTAGCTATTGGAAAAGAGTTGAAGTAAGGAATTTGTATTTTGGTCCTGAAGACAACAAGACTAGGTCAACTTTCTCTCTTCTTGTAGAAGCTTTAAAGCTTCTTCCCTCGTATTGAGGAAACTCAGCTTTGTAGTTCACAATGGATTTAAGAGTTGAAAAGTCATTACTGGAATTTGGGAAGCACTACCTCCAGCACCTTTTACCAATACTGTTAGAAGTCTTTCATATGAACAATAAACCATCAAATTTAGCTAAGCGTAACAGAAAACCTTATTGCTGGGTAGGAAAGATCAGACTGATGGTCTCGAACAGCTTATCTGAGCACATGGATTCCTACAGCAAGGACTAACAGATTGGAATTGCAGCAAATATCTTCATTAATTCATGAAGGCAAGCATCACTGTAGCACAGCCCACGTGTTGTAAGACAGAATGCAGTCTTCTATTTATTTGCATACGCACGAAAAAAAAAAAAGGGTGTTCTTGCATATTTCTGGCTTCCCCAGTAATTCTGTGGATTCTAAAAGGAAATCAGTTGCAATCCAAAAGGTGACTTGGCAGCCTGAAGAAAAAGTTCCTCTAATTCACCCTTGAAGTGGAACAAATATTAATAGAATAGAATAGAATAGAATAGAATAGAATAGAATAGAATAGAATCATTAAGGTTGGAAAATACCTCTAAGATCATCTAGTCCAACCATCAATCCAACACCACCATGCCTACTAAACCATGTCCCAAAGTGCCACATCTACATGTTTTTTGAACACCTCTAGGGACGGTGACTCCACCACCTCTCCGGGCAGCCTGTTCCAATGCTTGACCACTTTTTCAGTAAAGAAATTTTTCCTAATATCCAGTCTAAACCTCCCCTGACGCAACTTGAGGCCATTTTCTCTCATCCTATCACTAGTTACTTGGGAGAAGAGACCAACACCCACCTCACTACAACCTGTTGAGCGTACTCAAGACGAACTGCTCCATAATCTTCCCTGGTACCGAGGCCAGGATGACAGGCCTGTAGTTCCCCAGATCCTCCTTCTGGCCCATCTTGTAGATGGGTGTCACATTGGCAAGCCTCCAGTCATCTGGGACCTCCCCTGTTAACCAGGACTGCTGGTAAATGATGGAGAGTGGTTTTGCAAGCTCCTCTGCCAGCTCCCTCAGTATACTCAGGGGGATCCCATCTGGCCCCATAGACTTGTGAGTGTCCAGGTGGTGTAGGTCATTAACTGCTTCCTCCTGGATTATGGGGGGTTTATTCTGCTCTCCATCCCTGTCTTCCAGCTCAGGGGGCTGAATACCCTGGGGATAACCGGTCTGACCATTAAAGACTGAGGGAAAGAAGGCATTAAGTACCTCAGCCTTTTCCTCATCCTTGGTGGCAATGTTCCCCCCTGCATCCAGCAAAGGATGGAGATTCTCCTTAGCTCTCTTTTTGTTGATAATGTACTTGTGAAAACACTTTTTATTGAGTCTTACAACAGTGGCCAGATTGAGTTCTAGCTGGGCTTTTGCCTTTCTAATTTTCTCTCTGCATGACCTAACAACATCCTTGTACTCTTCCTGAGTTGCCTGCCCCTTCTTCCAAAAGTGGTAAACTCTCCTTTTTTTCCTGAATGCCAGCAAAATCTCCCTGTTCTGCCAGGCTGGTCATCTTCCCCACTGGCTCGTCTTACTGCACATGGGGACAGCCTGCTCCTGCACCCTTAAGACTTTCTTCTTGAAGAATGCCCAGCCTTCCTGGACCCCTTTGCCCTTCAGGACTGTCTCCCATGGGACTTTCCCAACCAGTGTCCTGAACAGGCCAAAGTCTGCCCTCCAGAAGTCCATGGTAGTGGTTTTGCTGACCCCCTCCTTACTTCGCCAAGTATTGAGAACTCTATCGTATCATGGTTGCTAAGCCCAAGACGGCCTCCGACCACCACGTCTCCCACCACTCCTTCTCTGTTCATAAACAGCAGGTCAAGTGAGGCATCTCTCCTGATAGGCTCACTCACCAGCTGTGTCCGAAAGTTATCTTCTACACACTCCAGGAACCCCCTAGACTGTTTCCTCTCTGCTGTGTTGTATTTCCAGCAGATGTCCGGTAAGTTGAAGTCCCCCATGAGAACAAGAGCTAGCGATTGTGAGACTTCAGCCAGCCACTTACAGAATGCTTCATCTACCTCTTCATCCTGGTTGGGTGGTCTGTAACAGACTCCCAACAGGATGTCTGCCTTGTAGGCCTTCCCCCTCATCCTTACCCATAAGCACTCAACCTTATCATCACAATTGTTGAGCTCTGTACAATCGAAACGCTCCCTAACATACAGAGCCACCCCACCGCCTCTCTTTCCTTGCCTATCCTATATCCTAAATTACTATGTTAAAGTACTTCTTTCTACTAATACTATTTGTGTACTCTTTTTCTTTTCAGAGGTGTTTTAGCCATGTTTAGTCTCATCCAGGCAGATGAAGAATTGGTAGGCAGCACTATCTGTTACAAGTGTAAAGGAGATGTAGAGCTGGGTGATGATATAAAGCATAAAGCTGACTTTAAGGACTGCTGTGTCTCAATAGCCTGTATTAGCCTAATCTTAGCATTAAAAATGAAATAAAAACTAACTTTCTGAATTCCCTAGGCAAGTTTTTTGCAATCACAGAAGAAGCTGCTCATCATTATTTTCAATGACAAAAGGAAAGATATTTATAGAGCAATTAATGCAGCTTCCATGTATTCTAATTTTTTTCTTCACTGTTGATCAGTTGCTAAGAGGTAGAAAATATAAATATGGCATGGCCAGATTGCTCAATTCTCTTACTTTGGAAAGTAAGAGATATGTTATGAAGGGAATTTCATGTCTCTGAATAAGAATAGTTCCCCATGCAATTCCAAATGAGTAGATAGTTCTTTAATTTGGAACTCCAACATCCAGTTTCTGTAAGACAAAGAACTTTTTAGTTTCAGAATATCAGTTACAATAAAATCAATGTAATGCTGTCACAACTGAGATAGTCCAAGAATTGAAAAATTTGTGGGAAGAGGTAGTATCTTTCATTAGACAGCTGGATAAATCAGGCAAGATTTCAAGCATACAAGTTCTTCAAATCTTGTTTCTTTTAAATTAATTGATTTTTTAAATAGAAACAATATATTAAATGCAATGTTATAATTTAAATGGAAGTAAGATAAAGCAGGTTTTAACAAAACCAAGAATTTTTAAAAACAAAAATAGCACATGCTAGATTTTAGCACATTTGGAGGCCACCTCTGAAAGTTCTTTCATGTATGACATCTGAACAGCTAAGGAACATAAAGCTCTTAACTACAGTGAAAAACAATGAGAAATAATGGTCTAAATGTTAAAAGATAGACTATATCTGACTTATTTAACTCTTACTAGAGTTAGTGGAGACATTAATTCACAATTTCTATGAAGAAATTACATTTGAATTTTTATTTTGTCAATTTCTGAGGATAGTGGTGGGATTTTGGAAGGAAAAGTGTTTGCTGACCATCATTCTCCAAAAGTAGTTTTCTTCATTGCATCTGACCAGTTTTATCTATTTGTGCAGAACATAGTGCATTTAGTGTATTAGAAATTACACGTTCAATCATTATCAGTCCAATAGAACAAAATATTAAAGTTAAGTGCTGAAAAGTGTATAGCTGTCTACGAATTCTGGTGGGTAATTATGCGAGACAAACATTATACATTTGTAGTAAATAGTATTTACCTTCCTTCCATCCAACCATTTTTCTGTTATAGACGAGAGTCATGCTTTTAATTTGTAGCTCCTCACATTTTTACTATGCAAACCAATGAAGCAATAAATTTGTTTGTAACGAAGGAATATTTCTGCTTATTGAAATTTTAATGATAGTGGCATCACAATACAGATTTAACCTCATCACTATGAAAGAAGACAATAAAACCAAATTCATATACACTCTAAGGTATCCACCAAGAAAACACAGTTCTGAAAGGTACAAAATACCGTTAATCATAGAATCATAGAATGCTTTGGGTTGGAAGGGACCTTTAGAGGTCATCTAGCCCAACCCCCCTGCAGTGAGCAGGGACAGCTTTAACCAGATCAGGGTGCTCAGAGCCCCGTCCAACCTGACCTTGAATGTTGCCAGGAATGGGGCCTCCACTACCCCTCTGGGCAACCCGTCCCAGTGCTTCACCACTCTCATTGTAAAAAATTCTTCCTTATAGCCAGTCTAAATCTACCCTCCTTTAGTTTAAAACCTTACTCTTTGTCCTGTCACAACAGGCCTTGCTAAAAAGATTGTCCCGATCTTTCCTGTAGACCCCCTTTAAGTACTGAAAGGTCGCAATAAGGTCTCCCCGCAGCCTTCTCTTCTCCAGGCTGAACAAGCCCAACTCTCTCAGCCTGTCCTCGTGGGAGAGGTGCTCCAGCCCTCAGATCATTTTTGTGGCCCTCCTCTTGACCCGCTCCAACAGGTCCATGTCCTTCTTGTGCTGAGGGCCCCAGAGCTGGACGCAGTGCTCCAGGTGGGGTCTCACCAGAGCAGAGCAGAGGGGCAGAATCACCTCCCTTGACCTGCTGGCCACGCTTCTTTTGGTGCAGCCCAGGATACGGTTGGCTTTCTGGGCTGCAAGTGCACATTGCTGTCTCATGTCCAGCTTTTCATCCACCACTACCCCCAAGTCCTTCTCTGCAGGGCCGCTTTACTATCCTTTACTATGACTTTACCAAATTTTGTACCAATGATTGTTCACAGGTCATAAGTTCACCATATTTTCCAATAGATTACTTAGTTATTAAATACTTCTGTGCAGATAATATTGTTTTATTAATAACTTTTTTTGTATGAACTCTTTTTAGAGAAAGAAAAACAATCTTTCTCATGTGCAAATGGGTCGGAAAGCAGATATGCAAACTAATAAAAAAAGAAGAAATAACTTCAATGTCTCAACATAGTTTGAATCTATATGTTACCTGCCTCTCCTCTATTAACACGGTGTCATTTACAGCCTAATTCCCCTGTTATCATTATTTTTTCCTTTCTCTAAATTCATATTTCTAAATTCGTATTCGTATTTCCAGACTACTTTACCTTTCCCCCTATTGCTTAAATCTTCAGTGCTGTTAAAGAAAATTTATTCCCCTTTATTACTCTCTCTTTCTTTCTTTTTTTACCAGGTCCTTCTTAAGTTCCTAATAAAATGTAAGAGTTGTACTCAGGAACAATAGCACCTATATGCACTTTTCCTTCTTACTCCAGTTGAAAACACATTAGAAAATGATGATGTTGTTAAATTAGTAATGTACTTGTTGGAAAATAATTACAGCTAAATGGGCTAAGTCAAATAATGAACATTTTGGATGTACAGCAACAGTTTCTTTATCACTGTCTTCAGAGGGGGTGAGAAATTGCCAAAGTTTAGATGGATTGATAAGAATACTATTCCAAGTAAAGTGCTACAGGAGCAATACAAACTGGATATTTCCATATCAGAAGATTCTGATGAAGGATATTTTTATAAGGATTTTAATACTGGGATAATTAGCAGTTACCAATGCAATTCGTAGCAATCATTAATACACACTGAACGCTTACTACACAGCATTATATGTAAGTCTTGGCAAGAGCTAGAGAATAGTGCTATAATATTTCAGTGTAGGACATGTGCTACGCCAGAACTGAGGGTCATAACACTCATAGATAGGACCATCAAGCAGATTAAAGAGAAACTGACAGCAGAACTGAGACTTGCAACCAGGAGGGATAAGGAGTCATGTATTTAAAAGGTTCAGAGAGGAAACTGAGAAACAAAGTCATCCAGCCTCTGTACTTCCCTACCAAAGAAATTCTCTAAATTCTACCTGATTTGATATTGAACCTTTCAGCAAGTGATTTGGTTTCTTTATTTGTCAGCTGTTGTCCTATCTGCTTACTGTTGTGGACAGGCCATTTAGAAGGTTCGTACTAAAACAAACGTCTCATTTTGATACAGTGAAAAATTCAAGAGAGAGAGAGAGCAAAGTGATAAATATTTAGTATTAAACAATAAAATGCTTTACATACAAAATCAGACTGAAAAAGAGGGTCCAAAGATTGCTCTATTGTCTCTCAAAGTACAACCCACTTCTGGAACATTTGCACTATTTAGATTACCAAGTATTTAAACATGTTTTCAAAAGTTAATTAAGAGCATTATTTCATATAGTTATAATGGTTTATAGGTAGTAAAAAACATTTCTTACTACATCAAACTCTTAACTAGTGAAAATAAAAAAGAGCATTTTGTCAAAATACAGAAACATAGTGTTTTAAATGATTCTCCATCTGACAACAGTGAAATGGCTCTTTTACCTTGTAGTGGCTTAAAAAATCTAAAATTCAACTGATTACAGAGAGATGATTAATAGATCCATGGGATTAAAACTAAAATAGCTTGCTATAACCACCTAGTCTTCCTTGATGCATAATAGGCCCCAAAATTTCCAGCTAATAATGCTTCAGTTTGGCTTTACAGCTAGTCAATTTAGGTTTTTACCTTAGATATAGATAAAACTGCTTTATTTTCAGCAACCTTTGAAGAAATAAGAGCTGCTTTCTATGGGATAGGTATCTATATATTCATTAAATGTTTTAATGAGCTGATTTAGATAAATGGATGAAAAGCAACAGCTTTGATCATAAAATACTATTTTACTCTTGGAAACCATCTCCTTCACTATATCCTTGAATTATATAGTTAAGGAATATCACTTCATAACATGTTAAGTTATAACAGTATCATTTTATATTGTTTATGTCTGAAATATTTGCACATCAAAATATGGCGTGAAATAAAACATTTAAAAACCTAAATTTTGCTTTAGTAGACTCATTCATTAGAATGTTTTGTGACAAAGATTAGCTTAACTTACAAAAATCCACTCCTGGAACACATACTGTGATGTGCAGCATTACCATTCTGTGAGAGAGCTTAAATGACATCTCTCATATCTCCTTGGATCTCAGCTGTACTAAGGTCTAATTTTTACCTCTGTGAAGAAATAAGAAGTCTGATGCTCATGTTCATGCACATCAACTATACCATTTAGGAATACTTTAATTTTTATGAATATTAGGCCTGCTCACGGCAGTAGAAAAAACTCTTGATTTTTACATGAGCCTGAACGAATCATAATACAAAGTACATTATGTTAGTAAGAGACTTACATAAGCATAGACTGAATGCTTTCCATCACACACAGACCTTAGCCTCTTGTATCTAAGGGCTCTAAAGTTAACAGAAGGGCTAGCTACAAAAAGTAATATTTTCTTTTCACGTACAATTTTCACATTCCATGTTCATAGATGAAGAGTTGAAGATACAATTCATATCCAAAATCTTTATGAACCATGTAGAAATAAAACCCCCCTAGAATTATATATCAATCTGTCCAGTGCTCAATTACAAAACTTGCTAGTTGGAGAAAAGCTAGTAGGAATCATCAGACTAGATTCTGGTTGCATATGAAACATTGCATATGAAGTGAAATATTTTATTTGACAGGTCCCCTCACCAATCTTACATGCCTATAAACATGGAGGCAAAGTCCATGATGGAAAGATGCAAATTTTGCTATTGATTTCATTCAGCACGGAGTGACGCTTCTTGCATTATATTCCTCACATGTTAAATTGAAGTAAAAGTTAATTCTTTTGCCTGATGAACAAAGAAAATCGAATAAACCATAAATACAGGAAAAAGTTTAAAGTTGTGAAAAAACTGTATCACCAAGATTATCAAAGATTTGGCACAGTCCCAGATCATCCTAAGAATGGAACTAAATGTGTACAAAGCCAACACATACAAAGCAAATGGTTCCTAGAATAGCAGAAACTCACTAATCAAAAGATTTGCATAATAATCATCCATCTGTATGAAGCACCATATGGCAAACAAGACTGTAATTTCACTAAATATGTTTTCTAGGAGAAACATGTTGCTTGCATTTTCAACTAAGTAAAAAACCCCAAAACCTAGTCATAAATGGCTGATACATCCAAGTGAGGCAAAACTTTTGATGTAAATACGAAGAAGGCATGGAAAGCAATAATCACACACCTGAAAAATATATTTCATGTGTGTAATAGAATATGTAAAAAAACAGTTTCAAGAAGAAGAAAAGCAGTGGGCTACTAGCAATGAATTACATGTTCAAATCTTCATAAGATTTTTTAACATACATAATTTCAAATTACTAACATCAAAAACTGAATTCCAGCTTAGCTTTTAAGAGTTACATCTGTACAAATAAAATGAACACTTCAATATTACTTTCTTATACACATTTGAAAAAACAGAAAAGATAATCAAAATTACACACACAGGAATAAGATCTAGAACTCTTGCATCTGTTTATGTAAATTCTGAGGACGGGCAGCTTCTTCAGGAACAGAATCAAATCGTAGCATATCTATATAAACCACATACTGATCTGTCTATATTTAGATAGCTGTGCTTCACCAGAAACATGAGTTCACTGATTTTATAGTAAACAACAATTTTAGCAAAGCAATACTTTCAGTAAGGATTTTAGGAATGCTGCGGAACTGCATGTGCACTGAGAGGGTTCCTGGTTTTAACCATCGATGAGGCAGCTTTTTAGGAAAAGTATTTAAATAGACTACCATAGTCATTATGACACATAAATCCATTGCTTGCCTTTTACAAGTTCAGGGGCATAGAGAAATGTCAAATCAAGGAAGAAACAGAATTCAGCAATAGCTGAATGGGCCTGTTTTGTGGATGACTTTTTATAAACGTGGAATGTGTTGAGGAGTCTCTTGCCTTTGAAGAAGAGAATAGGCAAATCTATTTTTGTAGGCATATATTCTTAGCTCTTTGGAGCTAGGTACATTGACAGAAGATCACTCAGTAAGAAGAAACAATAACAGGATTAATTTTCAAGGAAGAAACCTGTTAAATCTCGAGCAATCTATGGGATTAAGTAAATAAAAGTAAATAATAGAACAGGAAGGGAGTAAAAGGTGGCAGAAACTAGACCAACTGATTGGAACTATATAGTAGAAAGATGTAGGATTCCTTTATTAATCTAGACCCATATAATGAAATGTCTAACTGGAACTTGCACCAAAAGGAAGTACCTTATAAAATGTCATTTTCATTTTTGGCAAAAGGAAGTCCAAAAAACCATCTGAGAGATTCTGTTGAGAACACGCTAAATTTTGCCTCCACTAATCATGATTTAACAATCGGAGAAAGCATTTCCTGCATGAAAGACCCTCTTGTCAGCTGACCTCTGAAGCACTAGAAACTGCTACAGAAATTAAAACAAAAATAAATTGGAGAGATCTTTCCAAGTTAATCTAAAAAGATGTTACTGAGAGCACAAGTGACCAAATTAGAACTCCATTTCATCTCTTTGGATGAAATCCTGTCCCACAAAGCCAATAGGAATTCATAACTGTGACGGAATTAACCATTTAACTGAGAATGTATGTAGATAGCGATGATTCAGTCTGCTGGACAGAAATGCTACAGGCAGGCATCTCCCTGGTATATTTATGCTTGGAGCTGACATTTTTTGTGAACCAAGAGAAGCAATGCTGAACAGCTTCTATTATTTGTTATTACTATTAATTCAGGTTAGCCAGGAGTAGAGATCCTAACAAACACATTAAAAAACTTGGTATCTTAAGAAAAAATGAGTAAACCTAAGACTGCTATTAACTTTGGCAAGTCATGATGTTTACTACTTTCATAAAATTCAAGATTTTTAATTAATATAATAGGTTACACAAGGAAAGCATATTTTTCTTAGGTATCTTGCAGAACTGCTACTACTGCTTATATACCTTTAATAAAGAGAATAGGTGGGTAAGATAATTAGTATTGTCTGGTAATCATAAAAAAATACACATATAGGGCAGGTAGGGGCTTCTATTTAAAGAAAGTCTCTTTACTGGTGGAGTCTGCCGAACTTCTTACACAGTTGCACATATCTATCGTGTTCATTTTAATGAGCTCTACAAAAAGGTTACATTTTTGACCTCTGGAGCTCAAGGAGCAAGTTATCACAGTTTTTCTTCTTGTTAAAAAACTCTGGAATCTATTCATATCATGCACATTATATGACCAATTGTTTTAATGAAAATTGGGCAAATACTGAAGTATGAGTCAAAGTGATGTGTTGCCTACAGGCCCAGTGTCCATAATTGATTCATCTTTAAATAATTACCATATCACCTATAACCCTGCCAAAGCATGTTTTAAGACTCAGGACTCCGTGGAAAGAACCATACTTTATTACTAATTGGTGTTGAGAAGAGAAGATGGAAGGAGAAGGAGGCTAGCTTTAACTCTACTTCTTCAATGTTAGCATAACAAGCAGGTAATTATTTCTTTTTATGCTGGTCTTTGGTGTTTCTATGTTTGTTCAGTGCTCATCTATATGTAACTGGATAGCAAGACTAACTGTAGGCTAGTACCAGATCTCCAAGGACAAAACTGCAAACTTTGCCTAATTTTAGCAGCTATGGTGCAGGAATTTCAGTTTGCACTTTGCTTTGCTTTCTGAGCAGAGTTAATGAAGGTGAGACACACACAGAACCTGAGGCAAAATATAAACCCCATGTAATTATTTCAGAAAGACGGCAGTAGCCATGCCGTAGCTCTGCATTTGTTTTCTTTTGCTAAAATACACAGACCTATGCACATTCATTAATAGAACTATGATACTGAATGTCTTCTTTACCATATTAGAAAATGGAGGTTGAAATGGTTGGTAAAACAGTTGCAACAGGCATGAGTGGGGGAAAAAAGACCTGTCCAAGGAAACAAGAATGACTTTGGGGTCACTATACCTTATGAGTGTAGCTCATAAACTCTGTGTACAGTTTCTGTTTCACCTACAGATTTTGTGTGTTATCTTCTGTATGTCTCATTTCTGTGACTCAGTTTTTGATCTGTCAAATGAGAATTAAACCCCATATTTATTTCAATTCCCACTTCCACCAGCTCTGGTATAATTCCATTTGAGAATATAGCAATGTGAAGATCTGATATTGTCTGATAGTTCAGATTGCCTCTAAATGGTAGCTGTAAAAAGCACGGTCTTTACTGTAACTTACAAAGAAACCCTAACAGCACTTTGTAATGGTTTATAAAGACCAGTTTTGAGCCAAACAAGAACACCAGACACTTCAGAAACTCATTAACCAAACAGCATTATTAAAACTATAATTAAATTTCACTCCTTTTGTCCAAGCTAGATGAGATGTGAACTCTCAGTGGCAATTATGCCTCATTGTTGGTATGGGACCTTGAATTTAAAGCAGATGGTTGGTTTTGACCCAGATCTAGAAATGATACATTCTGCATCTCACTGGAACGACT
Organism: Pelecanus crispus; assembly: GCF_030463565.1. Lineage (NCBI taxonomy): Eukaryota > Metazoa > Chordata > Aves > Pelecaniformes > Pelecanidae > Pelecanus > Pelecanus crispus. The sequence goes on from NC_134648.1 coordinate 54,637,758, forward strand.
CACTAGCGTCATTTACAGTGCTGCTGCCAGTAGAGGTCTTGGCTATGTGTGTCTACATCATCCCGTGAGCCTGCAACAATGGCCTTAGGAGTAGCCTGAAGACATTCTCTGAGAATGGTGAGCCATGCATATGGATGTGCTTAGTAGCTGGGTACGTTATTACGCATACCAATATAGGCTGTCTGAGGGTTATCATGGAGATTAATATGCTAATCCGACTGATCACAACTGTTTCTAAAAGCAATACAAACAGAATTAGTTGCCTTCTGCTACTGGAACAGGCAATATGACTACTGGCTACTAAGATAGTTTTTCATAGATTAATAAAATTTAAAGTTAAAAGGAATCATTAGCAAATTCAGTGTGACTTCCGGTACTGCAATGACTCAATTTTTTGTGTTAATTGGCTGCATTGAGTCAAATAATTTCTAAAGTTAAAGTAACCAATATTCATTTTAAAATAACAGGTAGTTCACTATTTCTCTTGATAATTTGCTCCAATGGTCACTCACTAACTGCCTTTTCACAATTGTTCTTTACTATTTTACCCATCTTAGTGTCATCAACATATTCTACCAGCGCTGACAAATCACAAAAATATTTAATAAAATGAAGCCTTATACTAGTAACTGCAAAACCCAAAAGAAAACACTTCAATTCAATTATAATTTTCCAATGACTTTCTGAAATCTATTCAGCCAGTTCTTGGTCCATACAAAACAGGTATAACCATAGAATCATTTAGGTTGGAAAAGACCATTAAGATCACTTAACCAACCACTAACCTAGCATTGCCATGTCCACCACTAAACCATGTCCCTAAGCACCACACCTACACATCTTTTAAATACCTCCAGGGATGGGGACTCAACCGCTTCCCTGGGCAGCCTGTTCCAACACTTGACAACCCTTTCCATGAAGAAATTTTTCCTGGTATCCAATGCAAACCTCCCCTGACGCAACTTGAGGCCGTTTCCTCTTGTCCTATCGCTTGTTGGGAGAAGAGACCGACACCCACCTTGCTACAGTGTCCTTTCATGTAGTTGTTGAGAGCGATAATGCTATCTTTTGAATCAGAAAGTTGTGTAGATTAAGTTGTACAAAATCATAATATGTTAAATCTACACCATCATCTTTATCACCAAACCTTACATCTCACAGAATTAAATCAAGCATTGTCCAAATCCTGTGTTGCTGGGCCCAGTAAGGGAAAACTAATAAAGGGTGGGTCACACCTATTCATTTGTACTGTCAAATGGGACCCTACAAGGCACAGGGAACTTACATAGCTTAGAAAATCACTGCTAACAAGTTCTTGAGCTTGTATGCATGAGCTGTATGCACATTATAGTGAAAGCCACATTTAACTCTCCCTTAAAAGCAGTATTTCTCAGAGACATTGGAGTAAAAGACTATTTGATATAAAATATTCAAAAATAGTAGATTCAAATATGACAGCATGACTTTCAACATAATAGTATTTTCATAAAGATAATTACAGTAGATCTAGTAACTCTCTGGGACCTTACATAATTTTAAATTCTTTTTTAGTTACCTGTTTTATTAGGAATGAAAACTATCAGATCATTTTTCTATTACATTTATGGGATATTATTGAACACTATGCTTATAAAGACACTTTACCATTTCTACTGTACATTTGCAACTGCCAGCCTTCCACTTCTAAACAATACAGGCACAGCATAATTTTAGCAACTGGGAGAGGAAAATACTATGTTGGGTGTATTTAAAAAAGCAAAAATCCTTTATTCCTTTCCAGAATCCATTCTATGCCTAGTGGAGGCAGAAAAATAGATACAGACCTTTTAATACTAATGAGAAAAGTGCTGTTGTGAGAAGAGCAACAATGCTAAGCAAGAGAATGATATAAACAGTAAAAAGACCAGAAATAGCACTGTAACTGTAAATCATACTGTTGATTTTGGGGTAACAAAGGAGATCAGTTAAAACTGGAAATAATTTGTGGCTGTGGATGTCCTCTATACATGTATATAGCACATGCCTTCTACAGCAAAGCAACCTGCTTGGTTAGTAACCTTGCCTGGTGGGGCAAGTGGTGGACATTGTCTAGCTGGATTTCTCCAAGGTTTTTGACATGGTTTCCCACAGCCTCCTAAAGAAACTGATGTATTACAGTCTAGAGAAGTGATCTGTGTGGTGGGTGGGGAACTGGCTGACAGGCCACACCCAGAGGGTGGTGGTAAATAGGTGCTTTTCAAACTGCCAGCCTGTTACAAGTGGGGTCCCCCGGGGATTGATATTGGGCCCAACGCTGTTTAATATCTTCATAAGTGATCTGGATGATGGGATCAAGTGTACCCTGATGAAGTTTGCTGATGACATCAAACTGAGTGGGGAAGTGGACACTTCAGAAGGGAGAGTCACCCTGCAGGAAGACCTGGATAGGCTGGAAGAGTGGGCTAACAAGAACCTTATGAGGTTCAACAAGGTCAAGTGTAAGGTCTTGCACTGGGGAAAACATAATCCAGGAGTGCAGCACAGGCTGGGATCTACCCAGCTGGGGAGTAGCTCTGTGGAAAGGAACCTGGGTGTCCTGGTGGACAAGAAGCTCAGTATGAGTGAACAGTGTGCTGCTGCAGCAAAGAAAGCCAACAGGATGCTGGGTTGCATCAACAAGGGCATCACCAGCAGAGATAAAGTCATTATCCCACTCTTCTTAGCTCTTGTCAGGTCACACCTGGAATACTGTGTGAACTTTTGGTCCCCACTATGCAAAAAAAGATGTGAACAGGCTGGAAAGGGTCTAGAGAAGGGCCACAAAGATGATCAAAGGACTGAGAAGCCTGCCACATGAGGAAAGGCTGAGAGAACTGGGTTTGTTCAGCCTTGAGAAAAGAAGGCTTGGGGGAGACCTTATCACCATGTTCCAGTATGTAAAGTGTGGCTACAAAGACGATGGAGACTCCCTTTTTACAAGGAGTCACATGGAAAAAACAAGGGGTAATAGGTACAACTTACTGCTGGGGAGATTCCAATTAGACACAAAAAGAAAATTTTTCACAATGAGAACAGCCAGCCATTGGAATAACGTCCCTAGGGAAGTGGTGGATTCCCCAACGTTGGACACTTTTAAGATTCAGCTGGACAGGGTGCTGGGCCATCTTGTCTAGACCGTGCTTTTGGCAAGAAAGGTTGGACCAGATGATCCTTGAGGTCCCTTCCAACTTGGTATTCTGTGATTCTGTGATTCTATGTACATGGTAGAGGAGTTCATGATAATACTAATTTAACTGAAATCACTCTCAAGGACTAATATAAAGTTGGGATCCCATTCAAAACCCAACACTTCACTGGCTAGTTTCCTACCCAAGAGCAGAGGAATTGGTCGTCACATGGGTCCAGGAATCATTACAGTAGCACTGTAGTAATTACACTCCTGAAGCATCACAGTTCTACTTATTCTGTCTTTGTTCAGGACTTTTATTAGCTGCTACTATCACAAGATTGATTCACACCCTCCAAGCAAAGCACATGGCTGTGTCTACTTTAACAAATGTATTTTTAAGGAATCTTTCCTCTCAGGACAGATCTTCCATTTCTACAACAGGTAGCTTGTTACTTTAGGGAAGATTTTTACTAGGAAAAAAAAAAAGATTACCAAGGAAGTAAAATGAAATAGGGTGTGGAGATTTGGAAAATGCTTTAAGTCTAAATTCTTCTTATCTACTCTATAGCACTAATACCTTACAGAATTTTTACATTAAATCTAACTCAAAGTTTTGTATATTTTATTGTGTACCTGTGAAAATGGAGTCTCGTGTACATTTCTTAACTCCCAGTTCAGGGCACTATTTGTTAACCAATTGATTCTTGTGCATATGCTGAAATACCAGTACAGCCATTACAGTCAATGGGTCTCAGTCAGGTCTAAATGCATCGCTGATTTGTCTATATAAAGGCCTATAATTGGAATATATATTTGTAGAAGATTTAAAGAAAAATTGAAGAGTCAAGATCAAAGGCCAAATCCAAGCTAGATATTCACTATGGTAGAACAGTTTTCTGTTTGCTATTTTCTCTAGCCAGCAACATGAGACTGAGGTGGCCAAGGTTTGATTCCTCAGCCCAAGCAACTAGATACCCATTTACAGCTGATGAATTCCAGCACAAATCCAGATGAAGATTGAATTTATACTCAAGACTGATAAAGAAAGGCTTGGCTTTCTGACCTCAATAAAAGCTGGTACATCTTGAAAACTTCTCCAGTTTTTCCAACTGCACCAATTGGTCTACACAAAATATTACTTTACAACCCTGTCTCATCCATGTCAGTGTCCTCATTTGTCCATTCTGTTGCTATATTCATGAAAGCTGAAAGCCAGCTCCCAACTCAAAGACCTTTCATGGTCCTTAAATAATGTTCCTGCATAATGATTCATAAAATAAAAAAATTATCTGCTCAACTGACAGGATAGTTACTTTGCCTTTCTTTCAGATACTTTTCTAACAGACAAACTTTGTTTCAACATGTGACGTGTAACATTCCTATACATTCCAAAAACTGCACACAAGCAACCAAGAGAGAAAAACAAAACAAACCAAGAGAAGATATATTTTTCATCTAGAGAACACTTAACAAATGACAGATACTTTACCATGTTTCATTCAGCAAAACCAGCATTAATATACACTCAACAACAAAAATCTGACATTTGTCTAATATGCCTTGAATATGCCTGCTACTCTTAGTTTTCTGGTCAGTTCTGATGAGATCACCACATTTCGCTTCTGTGAAATGGAAGAATGACACTACCTCTTATGGAAAGAGCTTTGTGATGTACTGATGAGAAGTACTCTACACTAATTAGGTATTTATGAAGTTTCCACTGCTTGTGCTCTCCAGAAGAACTATATCTTATTCTACCTTGTTTGATTAAAAAGTGTTCTATCTTCAACAAATGTTTAAAGGCCTTCTGGCCAGTACCAGTGCAGCTGTGACAAATATCACCTTACTTTCTATCCGTGCTATTTTTGTCTATGCACATCTCTATCCTTGTTCTTTAATTTCAGTTTTGCTGCTGGTTTTCTCAGAAAACATTCTCTTCACAGTCTGGGGGAAATAACACTCACATGACAGAAGCAGCTTCACAGCCACCAGGTAAGAATTAGCAAAGGCAGGTTGAAAAAAGCTTCGAAACTTTAAAAGAGGATTCCTTATAATTACATATACAGGATCATTTTCAGAATGAAACAGGATTTTCAGACCGACACTATGCCCTTCTCTTTACCTCAGCTTCCCATTTGTAATGCGGTGATTGTAAACGTCAACTGTTTCCAAGAAATCTTGTGTGGTGTTGCTCTTGAAACTTAAGAATCAACTGAAGACCTGTTTAATTCAGTTTCCGTTCCCTTCCAAGAGTTATTCCTAGACCCTTCAGACAAGGGTATTCCCATCCTAGTAAACTGTTAAATAGATTGTTCACAGATAAATTTCCTTCTTAAACTAATCCATCTACAGATGGTGGCTGGCTGTAATGTAACTCTCAATGTAATTTAATTAAAAACTCAGTGTAACTGTAATGTACTGTCAATGTAACTGCAAATATCCTTATTATTCATGTAACTGTCTCAACTTCCTGAATACAGCTAAGCTTTAGACTTTGGATTATATTTCATGGAATGCATTCTTTAGACAACTATTCTCTGGTCTGGGCCAAAACAAGTATCAAAAAGTATATCCTTTCAGCAAAATTAAATTCTTTCATTCAGTCCTATTACTACCCCTTTGCTTTACTACCCCCATCAGATGACAAATGGAATTATAACATTTTACATCCATAATAGGAACTGGTACTATGTATCCTAATACGGATCTGCTTCCTAAACTAAAGAGCTCCCAACTTTGCAGTCTCTTCTCATGCAGAAGTCTGACCAGGTTTGCTCCTGTTTCCTTAAGTTCTTTTTAAGCTGGAGTAAGCTAGTGTTCAAAGGCAGCACATACCTTTGATTTGCACATTTCTATACTTGTTCATAGTATTTTTTCTATCCCAGTCTTATTGGATATTTTAGTGCTTTTTGAAACTAATTTCACATTTCCAGTGAAAACTCAACATTAGCACTTCACTTAATTCGATAAAAGATGTCTGAAATCCAATAATTACTCATTCTAATTTGTATTAGCTTTATTGTTGAACATCTCTCTTATCAATCATTGGGATCTTATCAATCATTCCTCCTAGCTTTACTGGGAGCCTCTGACTCCTCAAAACTTTTTCTCTGTATAACTAAGGTAAATAGTGTTATGTCATTTGTAAGTATTGCTACTTGATCGTTCGTCTCCTATATTGGATTTTAAAACCCTTAGGCATTTCCTTACAAGTCTTTTGAAAATTAAAAATGGCCTATTTTTTCTCACTGTCTTATTCACCATTCTACACAAATACATTTTAACTGATAGCTAACATCATTGAAGTTTCTCCAAAATGGTATTCTAAAAAGCCTTCAAAAATCTTGGAAGCTTGACGTCAGTTAATATTTATGGAGTACTTTGCAACCATAATCTTTCTGGAGAATAGACACACCTATCTTTTAATTCAATGTTACCACAGAATCATTAAGGTTGGAAGGGACCTCTTGAGATCACCTAGTCCAACCCCCCTGCCAGCTAGGTTGTCCAGGATCGTCTCAAGTTGATGCTTGAATATCTCCACAAATGGAGACTCCACAAACTCTCTGGGCAACCTGTTCCAGTGTTTGACCACCCTTACAGTAAAAGAGTGTTTTCTTGTCTTTCTACCAATACTTAAATAGCATCTTCATTAAAGGCAAGGTGCATACTGAAAATAATTTTCTAATTAAAGAAAAAAAACCACAAAAATTAAAAATGGAGATGTACAAGCTAAGATTAATCTCAGCATTATCTTGGTACAGAATTCAACAATTCTTGGATTGAAAGCATTTTGGAACCTACTGGATCTAATTTTCCTGGTTTCTAAGCATCCTCATCCAGTTATTCTACAAGCCTGAGCTGTCTCCTCTGGGAGACTTATGGTTGCTATGTTTGTATACAGAGTTCATTGTTTCAAGTGCTCTGCAAGTCAGATTAATTAAAGTATTCATTTTGTTTATTTCACTGCTGCTGAATCAAGGCAGACCTACATCTTGTAAGAACATAAGTACTTTACACTTCTACTTTTAGAGCACATTCCACACAAATAGTTGATTTTCCTCATAGGAGCCAATTATAAAATATGAAGGAAAATGACACTTATTCACTGATATTACTCCGTTAAAAAGGCCAGCAGAAACAGTAACAGAGGAAAGATACTTATTACTTATTTTTGTCTCCTTGCAGAAGTTGATAATGATATACATATTCATAATGTTTTTGTTAGAACACCGATACACATTGGAGAATGTCAGTAAGTTTTAAACGTTCATTTAAATCTGTTTCTTTTCTCTCTGTAAACTAGCTGTGAACTGTGACCAGAGAGTCTTAGATCTTCTTCAGTTTGGTTTTCCATTCTTTACTCTTTTGCTTTCATGACTGAAAAGAGGAACAATAGCCTTGCTGTTGCTGAAATGTTCCTCTTCCTGACAGGTTTAGGAATAGGTGCTCCATGTGCAAAGAGGTAGCAGAGATATTTGCAGGTATTTACAAACAGGATTGCAGGAACTGCCCTTAATCACAGAACTAGAATCACCAATGGCTGTGCAAACAGTATCAAGACTCAGGAAGGAAAGCAAGCAGTATTACTACTGAAACAGGATCTTCTTTTGGTTGTAGCTAATGTTGTGTTCTGGATAACAGGAATAATTTGGGTTTTTCATTGATGTTTTGGGGGCATTTCTTTTTACATAGACTACCTAAAGACCAGTGGTCAACTTAGTTTGGCATAGTATTACATTGTTTATCACTGATTTTAGTTAAAGCTGATTTTCATTTCAGTCTTAGTAACACAGCACATTAAGTTATATCCAATAAGATCAAAGAATAATATAACTGTTCTGCTTAAATAAGTGCCATCTTCACACTTAAATCTGTGATATCCTAACTGTCCTGAGACTTTCTTGTACATCAGTACTCTGGAAAACTGTATATATGGCCGTTCACTGCGACTCAGCTAAGTGGAAGACAGATAATGAGGCAAAGGAAAATTATTGGAGTGAAGAAACCACTGGAACAGCTACCAGAAGCTATCAAGTAAATAAATTCCATATGCAACTGGGACTAAGCTTTTAAAGGGCCTAGTTAACAATGGGATCTTCTTGCAAGTTTAGACCTGAATATTCTTTTATCACATACCTTCAATGATAAATATTAACCCTCCTATCTTTTGCTGTCACAAAGAAGCTTCTGTCACCTAGCTGTTTTTTTTTTTTAAGAAGGTTACACTTTCAAGAACCGCAGTCTATGACTCTGGAAGTCTCAATACTTACTGGTGGTATAGTACCAGAGGATACAGTAACAAGCAATTGGCTTTACAATTTGATTAATCATACCTGAATTAACTTTTCAGAGTTTGAATGGTATGGATTAAATTAGGCATAAGTCCATGGACTCAGCAATAACAGTGAGCAGATGCTCATTAATTGAACAATTTCACTTGATGACTCTGAATGAAACAATGAAACGGGAATTCTTTCTTTAAAAAAAGAAGGGAAAGCAATGTATGTATTCACATAACTGAAGACCCTTATAAAATGCATAATCTCCAAGTGGCTCAAATAAAACCATGCAGCAAATCCATCTTTGATTGCTTCATTCTGCAACTTTAATGCTCTTTTAAAACAAACTTTGTAAATGCAGTTTTTCCAGGTTTTCAAAAAAATCAAGTACAGGTGTAACAGTATTCAAATAGTTTATGGTTAGAGTTGGAATCTATCCTACAATCGAGCTAACAGAATATACATATATACCTGTATATACATTTACATATATTAACAAATTTTATCCTTGTATGTGGAATTGGAGCACTGTAATGATGTCACAAGTTCCTGCTGAGTAGGGGTATACAGAATCTCAAGAGTCTTGGGATTCCCAATTATCCCATCTTTTTGGGTGCAAATTTCCAAATGTCTCCTGTAGAGTCCTTCCTACTAATTCTAGGTTTCAGCCCCTTGTTACAACGTGGTTTTATTCAAATCATCATCAAAATGACCCAAGAGTATCGAGGGAGCTGGCAGAGGAGCTTTCCAAGCCACTTTCCATCATATATCAGCAGTCCTGGTTAAGAAGGGAGGTCCCTGATGACTGGAGGCTTCCCAATGTGACACCCATCTACAAGAAGGGCCGGAAGGAGGACCTGGGCAACTACAGGCCTGCCAGCCTGACCTTGGTGCTGGGAAAGATTATGGAGCGGTTCATACAGAGTGAACTCAAGAGGCAAGTGCAGATCAACCAGGCGATCAGGCGCAGCCAGCATGGGTTCATGAAAGGCAGGTCCTGCTTTGACCAACCTGATCTCCTTTTATGACCTGGTGACCCACCTGGTAGATGAAGGAAAGGCTGTGGACATCATCTACCTGGACTTTAGCAAAGCCTTTGACACAGTCTCCCATAGCATTCTCCTTGGGAAGCTGGCAGCTCATCACTTGGACAGGCGTTCTCTTCACTGGGTAAAAAACTGGTTGGGTGGCCGAACCCAGAGAGTAGTGGTGAATGGAGTTAAGTCCACTTGGCAGCCGGTCATGAGCGGTGTTCCCCAGGGCTCAGTACTGGGGCCAGCTTTGTTTAATATCTTTATCAATGATCTAGATGAGGGGATTGAGTGCACCCTCAGTAAGTTTGCAGAAGACACCAAGTTGGGTGGGAGTGTCGATCTGCTGGAGGGTAGGATGGCCCTGCAGAGGCACCTGGACAGGCTGGATTGATGGGCCAAGGACAACTGGGTGAGGTTCAACAAGGCCAAGTGCCGGGTCCTGCACTTGGGTCACAACAACCCCATGCAGCGCTACAGGCTTGGGGAAGAGTGGCTGGAAAGCTGCCTGGCCGAAAAGGACCTGGGCGTGCTGGTTGACAGCCAGCTGAATGTGAGCCAGCAGTGTGCCCAGGTGGCCAAGAAGGCCAACAGCATCCTGGCTTGGATCAGGAATGGTGCGGCCAGCAGGAGCAGGGACGTGATTGTCCCCCTGTACTCGGTGCTGGTGAGGCCACACCTGGAATACTGTGTCCAGTTTTGGGCCCCTCACTACAAGAAAGACATTGAGGTGCTGGAGCGTGTCCAAAGAAGGGCAACGAAGCTGGTGAAGGGTCTGGAGCACAGGCCTTATGAGGAGCGGCTGAGGGAACTGGGGCTGTTTAGCCTGGAGAAGAGGAGGCTGAGGGGAGACCTTATCGCTCTCTACAGCTACCTGAAAGGAGGTTGTAGTGAGGTGGCTGTTGGTCTCTTCTCCCAAGTAACAAGTGATAGGACAAGAGGAAATGGGCTCAAGCTGCACCAGGGGACCTTTAGATTGGATATGAGGAAAAATTTCTTCACGGAAAGGGTAGTCAAGCATTGGAACAGGCTGCCCAGAGAGGTGGTGGAGTCACCATCCCTGGAAGTGTTCAAAAAAAATGTAGATGCGGCACTTTGGGACATGGTTTAGTCTAGTCTACCCTTAAATGGTTTAGTGTGGACTTGGTAATGTTAGGTTAATGGTTGGACTGGATGATCTTAAAGGTCTTTTCCAACCTAAACGATTCTATGATTCTATGAAAATTATTACAGCCATAACAAATATAAAAAACTACATCTGAACAACAGACTTGAACTTAATTTGGATTGATCTCTATTGCTAAGAAGCCTGTTTCTCAATAATTCTTACTGATTATGTACGTTATGAGAATAAGTTTCATGTAATAACAGGCATACATTACAATAATATTTTGCAGTCCTCCATTACGGCATGATCACTGTAAAAATAGTCACAGTTTGTAAAAGCGTTTATGATTCTGATATTAATGTGCTCGGTGTGGCTGGTGAGAAATGCCATTTTGCAGTGAAGAAACTGAGGCACAAACAGTACAGCAATTTGCAGAAGAGTATGCAATAACCTTTGGCAGGTATATAAACCACAGATCCTCTCACTCCTCTTACAACACAATCATTCCAAACACATTCATTGATCTGTGTATGTTAGACACCCTTAGCATAAATTTGTAATTCCACGGCACAGGGGAAAAAAGAAGCCTAATATTTATTTTGATGGATTTTTGTAAAAAATTCTTTGTGAATTCCAAACCATATTTGAAGACAGTTAAGTGAAAAACTGTACTATAAGGAATTTTGTCTAAGCATTAGAAAATGAAGCTTTAAAAGCAACCACATGAACACAGTCCTTTGAGAAGTGATTCAGAGGCAGAAACGGTGGGCAAATTGGGTTCTTGCTAAAAGAGAATGGTATTATTTCAAATGCTCATTTTCAAAGTAACTGAAATAATTAAAAATCTGTGTTAATTCTACATTGAAAATAAACTTTTATTATGTTTTAAATGTATTACTTTGTGGGGTTTTTTTTACTTTTTTTTATAGTCAATTCACATTTTTAAATTTATGTTTCCTTAGGGTAAGGTATATTATATTAAGGCATTATTACAGAGGAAGTTGCTGCCTATTTTTTTCTAGCTAATGCTACAGGGAAAAAATCAGTCTACAAATAACTGAAAAAGTTTCAATATTTCTCTTACCATTCTTTAAATCTGTTTTTTTTCTCCATCTTTGCTTCTCTCATCTTTTTTTATTCCTAGTTATTATACTGTACTATGCCATGCACATGCCTCTTGCCTTTAATTACTTTTTGTACTTACTTGTTCATCCACACTTTTACTGCTTGTTGCTAAGCAACATGCATAACATTAGGACATACATTCATTTATCTTTGAACACATTCTACTTCTTATTTGTGTCATTCTTTTCCAATACTTTATCCCATTCAATATTGCTGTTGATTTCAACATTTTTTCACACCTCATTCACAGTAACTTGCCTGAGAATATCTACACAATTTTTAAAACAATTCCTAAACAGCCAATATAGTTTTAATACTCAATGTTGATGCTCTTTTTTGATTTTTATCTCTATTCAATTAAAAAAAAAAGATTATATAGAAAATATTCTGTATGAAGAAATGTATCTGTTAACTTGGGCAGAGGTATGAAGTCATGAAGAGAAGAGAGAAAAAGGCTACCAAAAATGGACCTGCAGGAAGGGCAAAAGATGACATGGGTTAGCATCTAAGATGGACGTTGTTTCATAAATATGGTGGGGTCTCACTCAAATGTAAATTTGATGTAGTTATGACACAGAAGCAAAAGCAGGACTTAAAATGCAGAATGTCTTGGATAAACTGATTACTTCAGCAATTAGGAAATGGAAGCCTTTGGTCCTGTATGTTTCTTGAAAGCTACACAGAATAGCAAACAGGTTAACTTTAGTAAGCTTTCTCTGGAAGATATTTAAGACTTACTAGATAGACATCACAGGTGTCTACTTTTAAGGATTCATATTAACATTCAAAAATTGAAAAAGCTTGGTTATAAACTACTATTGAATATGAAAGAAATTCAACCACCTGACATCCTTCAGCCTCCCCTAACTCTATTCATTTCTCTTCTCTTACATTCTTTCAGAGTCATGGAATACTTTAATAAATTCTCTTCAAAAAGCCAGACAGGGTTATGGCAGGGTAGAAAGGGGTTAATAATGTCCTAAGGAATTAGCCTTGCCAAATAACAGATGCTGTCAGCATCAATCCAATTTTCTCTTTTAGAAAAAAAATTACTTAGAGGAGTAGAAACAAGATGTTTAATGAGTAGTGAAATAATGAATCTAGCCTTCTATAGATTTGCTTCATCTACCTACCACAATAACCTGATTCCTCAGTGACTTCTCACCTTACAATACTTCCAATTTTCTTCATGCTTCTCACCCTTTTCCTTTTCCTTGTTGTTTGGCTGAGTAAGAGGCAGTATATGCCACAACTGACTGAAGCTTTATATATATTTAAAAACTACATATGTGTAAGGAATGAGTAAATACATGCTTAACAGATAACCTGCTTATATTTCTCAGAATGAATAAAGAGCATGTTTTCTGCCTCAGCTGGAAAACAACACATGTTGCTAAAATTTTAAGTTCTAGAAACTTAGGATGGTTTCAATTTCTATTTGTGTCCAGTTTGGTTGAAATTAGCCAATGTATTAAAAATAATTAAGGCAGGATAGACAGAAAGTGTGAATGCATAAGACTTACTTCTCTAGAAAACCAGAATGGTATATGATGAAATAACAAATAGAGGTAGTATTGATCAAAGATCACCATACAGGATGAAAAGTCAAGGTGTCTCCCTACTCCAGAGTAGGCAGCATGTTGTAATTCATTTCAGGTACCCGTTCTTAAGTCTTTTTTCTACATGTCAGCACATACATGATCGCTTCAAAAGGCCTGTAACTTTGCACTGAACTATACAATAAAGACTGACCTCTTAAATCAAAACTATATTGAAGTACTGACAAAAGTATTCCATACCCCTCTATGAAAGTATGTTAAACGGCACCATCAGCAAGCAATGCACAAGATGTGTGTTCCCTAATTGGCAGTTATATGATATGTCAGTCTTGAGTCACTCTTTTGACACAGAGGAAAAAGCTTTATTCCTTGGCATGGAACTTTATCTTCATCTAGCTTTCCCATTTACTCCAAAAATCTTGTTCTGTTTTATATATGTCTTCATAGGACTGAGAAACATTAAAATGGGTGAGGAGGAAGGGAGGAGAAATCAACAGTTCCATCAATATAACAATTTCTCCTAAGATTTTCTTTAATATACGATATTATTTATACATGAGCATGATTTAGTCCATGTCCATGTTCTACTGATTGCCCTTCTTTCCCCAAGTTTTCAATGAATCTATAATGCCAACAAACTTTAAATAAAGCATTCCACTTTCCCCGTCTTACATGTTAGGCCTCTGGCACTTACTAAAAAAGCACAGATGTTAAGAGGGAGTTTTTACTGATTTCTCTGTGATCTGTTTAAATGGGAATCTCTTTGTTCACACTATTTTTCATTGTTTTACTCTGGCTTTTGCCAACTTCTCTCTTCTGCTGTATTTGAGGATGACATCTCGAACCAAAATAAACGTGTACTATTCTTCATTGTTATTCCCTGCAAAGCAGGCCCTGCATATACTGGCCAACAAACTCTTCCTAGACCATCAGGAACCATTAGCAGCAACAGCCTCAGCAAACAAGCCAACCAGGTCAGAGACACCGTATCTCTCTGGTCACCAAAGGTAAACCACAGTTGTTCCTGGTTGTGGCTGGACATCTGCCACCATGCTTGATTTTCCTAAAGTTTCAGAAGGTTAAACCAATTTAACCTGAATGACCCTAAAGACTATCAAGAATGCTTCATGATTCCCCATTAAGTTGCAGTAGTAGATAATAGTTCCTTTAACATCTAAAAAGCCTCCTACTCTCAAGACACAAGACTACGAAAGAGTTCACATGAGACTAGGAGGCTGTACATGGTATCTTATTACTTTGCAAGGTCATGCAGATTTTAAAATGGAGTAATACTAAATAAGCAACAAATGTATATATGTGCCTCTGTAGGTTTCATTATACATTCAGTTCAGCAAGATAGCATCATTTCAATTCATGCCAGTGAAAAAATCCTAATCATGTTTCATAAACAGATTAAAAACTTTTTATAAATTCTTATGGGATTGTCACCAGATTTCTTGACATTATTAATTGAGTTCTGGACTTAAAGTAGCATTTGTTGCTACTAAAAACTATATTAACTGAAAACAGAAAGAAGTTACTTCCAACTTCTGTGTAGGTACTTAGGTTTTCCACCCCTAAAAGTGAAAGTATAAAACAATATAAAAGACAAAAATGTCCAAACTATTACAAGCCATGACTATGGAGAACAGTTAACATGTAAGAACAGTATTTTCCAAACGCTTTAAATTCTAACTACTGACACTGCTCAGGGGAAATCAGTGTTCACACCAACAATACTAGTTACTTGACTTCTGAAGCTATAGTCCCTAAAATTCATACCCTCCTCAGTTATCTTTAGGCATATATGTGAGGTATGACCATTGTATATTTTCTTCTAAATGTAGGACATGAGCAATTGCAAAAGGAAATTCACTACCAGAAGGGGCTGACTATGAAAAGCTTCCAGTCCTGAACAGTCAGTATTTAGTAGGAAAAACAGGGGAATGAGTCTGTAAAACAGAATGGCTGTGCTATATACATATATGAAAATAAGCATAACACACATTTACTAAAATTGGTCTTCAGATAAAAGAACAACAATAAGGTGAGGGCTGGAGAACAAATTAGTTAATTACAGTCTTGTCAATTAAATGCACCAGTGACTTCTTACTGACCTTTTTTACTAGATGACTCCAGACAAGACTCCATTTGAAGTGTTTATGAACCACAGTTTGTCAGCATGAAAAAGTTAGGCTGAAGAATTTATTAACCTTCCAACATAAGAAGCCAGGAGGAAAAGAGTAAATAGTTGATATAATTCTTTCAAATAAAACTTGACATGCCCTTTAAAATTACACTAAAATGCTTACATTTTTTCAGAATTATTGTTTTTCACTACAGAATTAATATAAGGAAAAATTTATTAGGTCCTTAAATTGGAATAACACTCATGCTCAAAAATTCTAGTCACAGCATATTATGTATCTTTATGCATAAGCAGAAGACAATGCCACTATGTATTTATATTCACTAACTTAGGTAAAGAACTAACATTGCATTTGGCATTGTAGTGCATACACCATATTAATGTTACTCATGGGAGAAAAACCCAGCAGATGAAGACCAACAGAATGAAGAAGAGAATTTGCTGCCAAGTTTGCGATTTAGATGTGTAAGACAAACAGCTTAGTATTTATTAGATGAAGCCAGAGACAATCAGTTACAGTAGACAAGATGAATCAAAACTATCTGTCAAGAAAACAAGGGTTTTTCATTTGCTCATTTCCTAAAATTATTTCATTCCAAAAAAGATTAACAGTACTAGAAGTTTATAATCAGGGGACGAAGAGACACACATAAAACACAGCAGACAGGCTGATTGGGAATATACTAAAAAAAAAAAAAATCTTTAATACAAGATAGTTATAAAAGGATCATTATTTTTGATTTGCTAAATGTACTTACCAGTTAAATGACAGAGATCATTGACCAATTTCTCAACAGTAAAACTGCATTCTAAGTACGGAATTTGGCTTACTTTCAGCAAAGACTCATAACTAGCTTGGAGAATAAGACTTCATATCATGAAGGGCTTGAAACAATTTCTTTGCCTGTTTCTGCAGGCTATTTGGCAATATGGAGTGATGGGTTACCTTGATAGGAAGATCTGAATTTGTTCCCTTATGCTTTTTTGAGTGTAACAAATATGTCCTCTTCATGTGTCTGAGCAACTCCAGGAATGTACTCTACTGCTTGCAAAGTGAACACATATTCTGATGCCTTCTACTCACATAATTCTGACAACAGGCTTTCTATAGGCAGTCAATCAAGTAACTGATTAAAACATCATAACCCAGCAAACTTTGGTTTTGTTGAAATCGGTTTGCAGTTCCCAAACTAATTCTTTCATAATTCCTATAACATTCAAATGTTTAATCAAACTCGGTAAAGAAAGCACTTCAGCTGGTGTAAGAGACTCCACAGTGGATAAAAACCACAACCCTATCTAGCCAGGAAGTCCTAGGGAATTCTAGATTGTTGGCAGAAATTTGGAATTGGGGAAGGAAAAGAGGTGAATCTCTACTTCTGAGCTAACCAAC
The DNA here is from genome assembly GCF_030463565.1 of Pelecanus crispus. Classification (NCBI taxonomy): domain Eukaryota; kingdom Metazoa; phylum Chordata; class Aves; order Pelecaniformes; family Pelecanidae; genus Pelecanus; species Pelecanus crispus. The sequence continues at coordinate 54,654,553 of NC_134648.1, forward strand.
AGTCTGGACATCAGCAATGTGCTTTAAAGCTCTAAAGCCTATCAGTTCTTGATTATTAACTTGGAGGAAAACATCCTGAGCGAGACACAACCATGATCCAAATTGTTGAATGAATTTCTCAGACATTTAGTGTTTGTTAAACACATGTAAGGATTGGGACTAGAATGAATATACCTGTGATACTCATACAGCATATACATGGCATTTCCCATATTGAGATAAAAAGATTATGTCATGCCAAGTAGTCCTAACAGAGGACATAGAGCATTGGTGGTACATCAGATTTTGACAAAAGGCTCTTTGGCTCATTTTGTGTTGTTAATATCTGTCTGGATCCAAATATAAATAATAATGAGAAGAGGTCACATCAGGTTACTTAGATGCCATATCACATGATGATAGAATTGGAAACTTAAACCTTCAAGAGCCTTGGCTAGGCTGTGAAAATAAATAAATAAAAAGAATTGATTTTTAAGAATCTGTGTTCAATGCAGAGAATGCAATTACAGCTGTTGTACAATTCTAGGACACAGAACTGGATAGGGATAGCTCCTTGTTGAAATGGAACTACGAGTTTCATATGGGAAACTAATAGTTTGAATTATTGAAAAGTTTCTAAAAAGTATGACATGATTCCTAGGAAAAAAGAATGTTGTTCTACAGAAATATGGGAATAACAACAGCATATCTGACAAATAAACAGTTCCCTCTCCCATTACCTGCTTATCACAGTAGGCATCATCAGATGTTTCAAATAAAGAATAATTATGGAGCACTTTACTCACTAACAAGTTTTTTTCCTATTCCTAGTTCATAACCAACATAGACAAAGAAAGAAAACTAGCAAAAAATAGCTGTGAATTCATAGGGATCAGGTGGGATGGGATGAAAGATTTAGAAATGATAGGACTTTAAGAGTCTAGGAACCAAAGACCAATGGGGTGAGAAATTGCCATGAAAGATCTTTTTTTGCAAAAGAAAAGAGAATTTAGTGTGACTCAGTTACCTTTCCTACAACTGCTACAGTACAAACACAGAGTGAAGAAATCTGAAGCCACAATTTCTGGTCATGTCTGAGAGAAGGAAGTCTAGAGTGGGGCAGTTAAGGCCTTTTCACAGAAAGCTCTTTTCAAACAAAATAATAACACAATAGAGTATGTTTCTCCAGAATATGTGGCAGGTAAGTACTGCGAGCGCTCAAGGATGATATTAACAAAGGATCCTAAATGGCCAGCATTTTATTTGGAATATCTAAAAATTGTTCACAATGACAGGAAATGGAATCCTCTTGACTCCACTGAATCAATATCCATTGATTGAATAGAGCTTTCTCTGTACCAGCTCCCTGGGAATTACACTGAAGTTCTGTGTGAAAGCCACATATGCTCTTTCTTACATTTAGGAGCATTGTATTTGTAAGAGAAAAAGCAAGGCAAGGCATACAGACCACAAATACATGGAAAGAGTTCATTAAAAGAACTGGTTATGAAGTTAACAAAATCTGTTGATTCAAATCACGAACAATTCAACACTTTGAAATTTTATCCAGAGCACACCAGTGAAGCACTCTCAATCACTCTTTTAGCTATATTGTTGGGAGAAAAACACAACATTTATTGCTATCTTTTTGGCACAGGACATGTCTTCCCTAACATAGCCTCAGGCCTGATGTAGACTACTGTCCCATATAATGATAGTAATCCAACTCTATCTAATGCAGAAGAATCTTTTGCTTTGGCACACTGACTTCTTTTTTACCATTCCAGCTTGTGTTCTATGACAGGTGCCTACGTTTCTGAGTCTTAAGATCATTTTCCAAAAACATTAAGGATAGTCCGTTCCATATTTCTATCTAACTGAGATATACCCCGCAGGTCGTAAAACTGTGGAGGTACTGCATTCTCAAAATGTCCTCAGCACCTAGAGAAACATAGCTCATTTCTCTAAGATGAACAGAAGAACTCAGGTTCTGGAATCTACTGCCTCTCATATGTACTACTATTTTCTCAGTGATAACTCCCAAGATCTTTGGGAAAGAAACAGTATTTTGCTAAGTATTTGTATATCGCCTAGTGCAATGTGTGACCCTAGTCCTTAGTTAAGTCTCTCAAATGCTACTGAATATCCTGTGACTTCTGAGGTTCTTGTGCTGTAACAGAAATCACAGAAGCATAGAATCATACAAAACTCTGGGTTGGAAGGGAACTCTGGAGAATCACCTGGTTTTGTTGAAAGTAGGGCCTTAGATTAGGTTACCCAGGGCCCTGTCAAGCTGAGCATTGAGTATTTCCAGGAAAGGAGATTCCACCACTTCTCTGGGTAACCTATTCCAGTGTTAATTCTCCTCAACAATGAAGATTTTTTTTTCCCATATTTAGACAGAATTTCCCCCAACACAACTTGTACACATTGCCTCTTGTCATGGCACATTGTTTTGGTACGCTGGGGCCTTTTTTATGATCATATGAATTTGTGTACTGAAGACTCCTCTTCCGTAGTATCATCAATGTACCAAAATACAAGATGCAGCACATGCTCAAGGGTATCTGTAATCTTATTTTTTCTAGGATTCCATGATTAAAAGGGAATCTTCTCTTGTCATCAAACTTATTTTAAGAGAATTTGCACAATGTACAAGAGATTTGGGGGAAAAATTCAGTGGATACATTTTAAAAACTCAGAAATCATCTTAGATTATTAAATCTTTCAGGATTTACGGCATTATGTTTTTCAAACTTCTGAGGGAAATATTGAAACAAAAGAATATATTAGTTACAAATTGCATTAAACAAATAATTCTGCGAATAGTTGAGCTAATGATGCCTGATTTCCTGTAGATTTGCTTCTTATGATTGACTGACTTTAGAGTCTATGATGAAATCTTTATATGAAGCTTCTCCACAGCTGGGCCTTTATAAGGTCTTGCTTCCATGTAGACTCTGTGACGCCTGTTAAGATTCATTAACTCACATACCAGTCCTTTCCTCTGTTGGGGGCACTTACAGCATCTCTCTCTTCTTCTTTGTTCACCTATTTTTATGAAATTTGCAGAAATCCAATTATTTATTTGATCTCAGCTCTTTGTAATGTTTCGCTGAAACCAGTCTGTAAGTTCCAAAGGTATCAGTGAGACAACTCCCATTATCCTACAAGCCTCATAAGAAGTCAGTTAAAATACTCACAGAAATTCTCGCAAAGCTGAAACACGAACACTGTTACAAACTTTGTCCAGTTCAGGAATATAAGGATAGCTAAGAGCATATACATCATTTAAATGCTATTAATAATATTTTATCCTTAATTTAAACAAAATACTAAACATGAAGTAAAGGGACACTGTGCAACTATGTCATAAACAGTACATGCTGCCAATTAACTTGAGAACATTTACTAAATCAAGTAATAACTTAGTCTGTCATGTTAAAAACAAGTGCTGTCATCAGGTATTTCTTTAAACTAGCTATTAATTTAAGTTTTGTTAGGATGTAATATTACAATATCCCCTTTTCAAATGTGTTGCAATTCTGATGCTGATTAGCTTTCTCAAAATGCAGCAGAGATTGTAAGAAAAAAGAACAAAATCTAAACCCAAAGAAAACTGGCTAACAATTTGAAAAGAAGACTGTTCTTTTATTATGCCATAGACTGGCTCATTTTTATTTTTGTCATAGGTTTTTTCTACTATAAAGGGACCCTAGACTTTGCAAACACTTCTTTGATACTGCAAAGAGTTATTGCTATTTATATTATCTATTATTCATGCTATTCATACTATATTATTCTACCATACTCAGTGCAGTTTTTGCCTCAGCCTTTAATAATACTGATAGACCTTGGGCTGCCTGTTCCTCTGTGTCAGAGGACAAGTGTGGGAACAGTGACATTCCACTTGTGGACACTAAAATTGTAAGGGACCAGCTGCAGCAGCTGAACGTTCACAAGTCCATGGGGCCCGATGGGATTCATCCCCGAGTACTGAAGGAGCTGGCGGATGTTATGGCAGGACCCCTCTCGATCATCTGCCAAAGGTCTTGGGAGTCTGGGGAGGTCCCTGCTGACTGGAAGCTAGCCAACGTTATTCCAGTCTACAAAAAGGGAGGGAGGGAAGAACCCAGAGAACTACAGACCCGTTAGTCTAACCTCAGTTCCTGGAAAAATTATGGAGAAGATTATACTGCATGCTATTGAAAGGCATTTAAAGAATAATGCAACCATCAGGCACGGTTAACATGAGTTCACAAAAGGGAAGTCCTGTTTTACTAATTTGATATCCTTCTGTGATAAGGTCACCCACCTAGTGGATGAAGGGAAGGCGGTGGATGTAGTTTTTCTGGATTTTAGTAAGGCTTTTGATACTGTCCTTCGCAGCATCCTTCTGGACAAGTTGTACAACTGTGGGATGAGCGGGTTCACGGTGTGCTGGATGAAGAGCTGGCTGAAGGGCAGAGCTCAGAGGATTCTACTGAATGGGGCTACATCTGGCTGGCAGCTGGTCACCAGCGGTGTTCCTCAGGGTTCAATTCTAGGGCCAGTTCTGTTCAATATATTTCTCAAGGATCTGGATGCAGAAATTGAATGCGCCATTAGCAAGTCTGCTGATGATACCAAACTGGGAGGTGCTGTTGACTCTCTTGAGGGACAAGATGCCTTGCAGAGGGATCTAGATAGATTGGCGCATTGGGCTATGATTAATAGGATCAAGTTTAACAAGTCCAAATGCCAGATTCGGCACCTGGGACAGAGTAACGCCAGGCACAGGTATAAATTGGGAGAGGAGAGGCTGGAGAGCAGCCCTGCAGAAAGGGACCTGGGGGTGCTGGTCGACAGCAGGCTCAACATGAGTCAGCAGCGTGCCCTGGCAGCCACGAGGGCAAACGGCATCCTGGGGTGCATCAAACACAGCACAGCCAGCCGGTCAAGAGAGGTGATTATCCCGCTGTATTCAGCATTGGTGCGGCCTCACCTTGAGCACTGTGTGCAGTTCTGGGCCCCACCATTGAAGAAGGATGTGAAGGTCCTTGAATGCATCCAGAGGAGGGCAACAAAGCTGGTGAAAGGGCTGGAAGGCATGTCCTATGAGGAGCAGCTAAGGACTTTGGGCTTATCTAGTTTGGAGAAAAAGAGGCTGAGGGGCGACCTCATTGCTCTCTACAGCTTCCTGAGGAGGGGAGGTGGAGAGGGAGGTGCAGATCTCTTCTCCCTGGTATCCAGTGATAGGACGCGTGGGAATGGTTCAAAGCTGCACCAGGGGAGATTTAGACTGGACATTAGGAAGCATTTCTTTACTGAGAGGGTGGTCAAACACTGGAACAGGCCTCCTAGAGAGGTGGTCAATGCCCCAAGCCTGTCAGTGTTTAAGAGGCATTTGGACAATGCCCTTAACAACATGCTTTAACTTTTGGTCAGCTCTGAATTGATCAGGCAGTTGGACTAGATGATCATTGTAGATACCTTCCAATTGAAATAGTCTATTCTATTCTATTCTATTGATTAAAGTAAAAAAAAATCCAAACATATCTGGTTTTCAGTCTATCAGCATGCATCACAGATTACACTTTACATAAAAGATGCAGTTTATTTTGCAAGAAATCTTTTATTCTTAACACTGGAGAAAAATGTACTTTTAATAAAAAGTATGCTCTGAAAGAGCTTAAGCAACATTTTCCTTTTCAGGGTAGAGGTTCAGCTTTGGATAAGAATGAACAAGAAATGTTGACATCTAATGGTTGTTTAATAGTTTATTTGAAATGAGTTTGGTAGGGTCAGTCTTTTTCTCTGTTTCTATCATTCAATGCTATTAAAAAAACAATCAGCATCTGTGTAGGTAGTCCCTGTAAAGAGATCACCAAACTGAATAAATCTAAGCTATTGCTGAAAGAACTGATTCACATTTGAGGCATGTTGGTGAGAAAAAAGATACCTGTGCTGATATTATCCCAGATGTTATTCATAATAAAAAAAAATAATCTTTGATATTGTGAATTTGGTCTATTTTGCAGCTGCCACATTCTAATATTTTTAATTATATGTCACAGCTTTATCCTGTCTGAAAGAAGCTGTCTTTAAAAAAGAGCCCCGAGGATATGACCAGCTAAGCACTTATTGTGGCATTAACACATTTTAGTAAGTTGTATTGCCATGGAGGTATTATGGTAACTGACCACATGCATATCCCTACTCCACGGCAATGCAAAATAAAATGGATTCATGTGAACTAAGAATGGTTTATATTAAAACAATTTACTGTGCACTTCAAGGACCAATGAAAGAAGGCCAGTGTGAATGGCAGGAGTGATAACTAAGAGGCATGAACCAGTGACTTATTTAAATTTGCTAACATAATCGCAAATACTTGTTTGAACATATCCTCAGAAACAGAAGAAGCACAAATTTTTAATTTAAATATGAACTTAATATGAATTACTAACTTTTAAAAAAATTTCAAGACTTATTTCATGTAGTATTTTTTCCCAAATTAGAAAAAAGTATGTTGAACTATTTAGAAGGAATGAGTGTGTAAATGTGCGGCATATTGTATAATACTTGCATGCTAAGTTTTGCTCTCAGACCTGTAAAAATTCATATGTGTGCTTACGTCAATTGTTTTAGCAGTCTCTTTCCCTTCAGATAAAGTGATACACAAAACAGTTCAAAATTTTAAAGGAATTTTCTGTAGGACTGGGAAAATAGATAGACCTGGGTCATAGCTGCCAGAAATTCTATTTAAAATTTTTGTTAGGATGATTTGGTGCCAGACTTATTTACAGTGAAAGCTCAATGCTTTCATTGGAAGTGAAATAGATGTGTAACAGCTTACCGCTCCATAGGAACAGTATGCCCAGTTCCAGCAGGATTTAGCTAGTGATGGTTTTAGTAGGCAAGTGTTAGAAAGAATGAATAATTTGAATCTACAGTGGTGCACTAGGTCTGGCTGGGATGGTTAATTTTCTTCACAGCAGCACGAATGATGCTGTGTTCTGGATCTCTGACTAGAAAAGTGCTGATAACACACCAGTGTTTTGGCTACTGCTGAGCAGTGCTTGCACAGCCTCCAGGCTTTCCTTTTCCCACTCTATTCCCCTAGTGAGTAGGCTAGAGGTGGGCAAGAAGTTAGGAGGGGACACAGCTGGGTCAGCTTACCCAAACTGACCAAAGGGGGATGTTCCATACCATATGAAATTTGTTGCTCATGCTGTAAAGAGACCTACGTATCACCTACTGTTGCAATAAAAGAAAGACTAAGAGAGTTGAGGCCATCCAGCCTGCAGAAAAGACGACTCTAGGAAGACCTTATTGTGGCCTTGCAATATGTAAAAGGGGCTCATAAGAAAGATGGAGAGAGACTTTCCGTCAAGGCCTGCAGTGGCAGGACAGGGGCAATAGTTTTAAAATGAAAGATGGTAGATTTAGATCGGCTATAAGAAAGAAATTTTCTACAGTGAGGGTGGTGAGACACTGCAACAGGTTGCCCAGAGAAGTTGTGGATGCCCCATCATTGGAAGTGTTCAAGGTCAGGTTGGACGGGGCTTTGAACAACCTGATCTAGTGAAAGATGTTGGACTAGATGACCTTTAAAGGTCCTTTCCAACCCAAACCATTCTATGAGTCTATGACACCATGCTCAGCAACAAAAGCTTGGGGAAAGGACAAGGAAGGAAGGGATGTTTGTGGTTATGGTGTTTATCTTCCCAAATAACCATTAGGCGTGCTGCTTCCCAGGAAGCAGCTAAACATCTGTCTGCTGATGAGAATTAGTGAATAAATTCTGTATTCTGCTTTGCTTGCATGCGCAGCTTTGCTTCGCTTGTTAAAGTGTCCTTATCTCAACCCCTGAGTTTTCTTGCTCTTGTTCTTCTGATTCTCTCCCCCATCCCACTGTGGGGGCAGTTAGTGAGTGACTGGGTGGACGTTTAATTGCTGGCCGGGGTCAACCCACCACAAGTAGCAAAGTATGTTGTTAAGTAATTGGATTACAAAATTGGTAACAGAGTTATAGATAGGAAAAACAAATCAAAACTCATTGTTAATATTACCAAAAAGATACATCTATCTTTAGGTGTTAACTCAGGATTCTCTACAAAATGTTTTCAACCATACATGTTTTCTCGCAAAGTATCACCCCGCTTAGGCAGAACCTGGGAGATATACAGCCTTAATTGTGTATCTGGTCCGTGTGTAATGAATCATCAAATAGGTACTTCCTTGAAAAAGAAGAACTTGTGTTAGGGTACAGCTTGTCAATATACAAGTCATTCAATCTGACTCCTGTCAACACCTTGAACTCCCTTAGTACTTTTTTACATTAATTATGAGGATCTCCTTTTTTTCCCCAGTTCCTCTCATTTCTTATCTCACAAGGGTGAAACAGAGTGGGAATTATAAGACAGCTGTTGGGTTTTTGTCCATCTCGCGCATGCCAGCTAAGGACAGGTAGGAGCATCTGTTGGATTATTTTTACTTTCTGTCTTCCTGGAGTGAGATACTGGTTACAGAAAAACATTCTTAACTCCAGTCCCTGATAGGAGATAGCAAATAAAGATGCAGAGCCAGGTCCTTTACACTTTGATGTTCAGTCCAGTTTTCCATCTTCTTTTACCAGTTTTAGGGCAATGGTATATTATTTGTGGGCATGGGACAAGCTTTTAACCCATGATTCAAAAAAAAAAGTACATACACTGATATGCATGGGTAGACAAAAAATGGATCTTTTCTATTAGAGACAATTCTCAAGAGATAAGGAGAAAGACTTGTATAGGTGATGAAGTGTGATAATATGAAAGGCTGCAAGACAGTTGCTTAAGAAACAAGAACAACAAAGGAATAAACTACTGCAGGCATCACCAGAGCTGGAATGACATTGTACTGTGTACTATGTTTCCATGGCAACTAGCCATAGGAAGATGAATGTCTCATATTCACTGTGCTCTGCAGTACATGTCTATAAATCAAACTTGCATAAAAGAGCATAAGATTTCTTCCATGGGGTGGCTCTGAGAAACAGGTTATTTTCTCATTACTAGATAATTACATGAAAGAAATACGAGACAATTAGGTCATTTTTCGTATGGAAAGTACCAATACATACAAAAGTACTAATATACCTCTAGTGTTTGATCCTATCAATCTAAAGGCAAAGCAACATAAAATGCAGATCATGAATGCCTTCTTTTCTTCCTTAAGATCTGATTTATGCCTGCTAGTTTTAAAAACTGTATGAGACTTTTTTATCCACTTTTGGTTTGTAAGACATTTTTCATTTATAGGTTCACTCACATTCACATGTGATTGGTTTTCAGTTTACTTCTGTCACTATTTCCATTATCATGGTCTAAGGATTTAGCATACAAATAACCTATTTTCTCTAAACAAATGGTACAGCTAAGACAAATATTTTCTCAGAAGTAGTAATTAATAATATTGTGTAATTCAAGTATGACATTCATATTCACAACAAAAAAGGAAAACAGTAGTTGAGATATTTTTTTAAGAATTTGAATCCCACTTTAAAAGACAACATATTCACTTACAGACAGCCATTTATCACAAATTATTGTTGCAAAGGACTTGTCACATTTCACATCCATGTAGCTACATGCAGAACAGCAGCATTATTATAAAGAAATTCTTGTGTGTGCAATCCATTACAGAGCCCCATCATGAAAGAACATATCACCACACCATTACATGCAGGTACTTCTGCAACTCTTGTGTCAAGAATGTTGAGTTTTTATGGTACAATGGCATTTTAATCAGGTGCATAACAGGTCCATGATAAGCACTTGAGCATTTTGTTCAATTTAACTGCAATATTAGCTCAGAAACAATAAGCATTACACTACTGTTCCAGCAAGATTATGGTCAGTTAATACAATCAACTATAAACTGAAAACTTACCCACATATTGCAAACTTTAGCAACAGCTAAGTGCAGTATATTACTGACATTTGTAGGAAAACAATCCCTCAGGAGAAAGAACATCTACATTAAATATTATTTTATCAGTATGAGATGAAAATGTATTTATGTTTGGTCCTATTCCTATGGAATAAAAAAAAAAAAAAAACAAACCCCAAACCACTCACTCACTATACTTAGAAACACTACTGAATGAGGTATCTTTAGCATTTAACACCACCACTCCATCATGAAGCTCTATTACCAATTCAAATTAATTCACTACAACTTTATACATTTATAAAAGAATATACAATGTTAAAGTAAAGCAGAGATATTAACTGTATGTTTCATAGCCCTGTATTACAGTAAATACATTACAGCCATTGCTAATAACAGGCCACAAACTCTGTACTGAGTTTGCAAGGTCTGAGGACTGAGGCTTGTGAGACTTTGTCTGAACTTGCTTGACCTGCCTGGAGATTTTACTTGCTTTATCTGCAGCAGCAGTTCTTTTAAAGACCAGGTGGCTATGTCTCAATTGTTCTTCTTACCTTTATATAGTATAAACATAGCTTCATACGGACAGTAGTAAAAAGGGTTTCTTCTATGTAAACTGAAATATTTATGAGTTTATGATAATGATGTAGAGAAATATAGACCTGGCATGATAACAGAGGCCTTCAGATATAAAGACACAGCATATAGAGTACAGGAGTACAGGAATGGGATGGATGTTAAGATACAGGGCACAGGCTAACACTGGAGGACCAAGACTATAAAGAACTCACCAATGGTCAGTTAAAGAAATGCAGGCACAGGAGCTGAACAAAAGTGGGTCTATGGATGACAAAGAGAGCAAAGAACAAGTATCTAAAATATGTAATACTTGCCATATATAGTACATTTGGAAGTAATGTGGGCTTGCAGACTAATGAAGAAAGAGGAAGGTGTAAACTGTGTTGGAAAACACATAAAAATGATCCGAAGTGGATGCTAGAGTGAGACAGAAGAAAACCAATATGAATGTCATACTCCCTCTGGTGAAGAGGTCGGGACAATAGCAATTCACCCTACCATGCCTCCCTGTAACCTGTCAACCTCAGCACTGAGAGGGACAGTGGAAGACTGAGAATAACAACAGAAAAAGGGGTAGATGTTAGGAGGTGTATAACATATTTAACTGCACTGAGACTTTTTGTAGCATAGTATTCTTTATTTTATTTTTCTTTTTTTTTTCCAATTATTAAATCTGTACTAATAATAAATCTTTGACTAGACTGTTAAGATTTCAGTATATAGTAAAAACAAATGTTGGCTTTATGTATCAGTTGTGTCTCCTTTGTAGCCATAAAAAGATTTTTAGCATAACGCTTGTTTAGAGGTAGGTTAGAAAAATAATCCATTATTATTTAGCTTCTTACTATATTATATTAAATATTTTAAGACTATTCTAATATTTGTAAAATATATGAATAATAAATACAAGAATTCAATTTTCAAGCCTCAAGTTTATTAAAATCAGTTCTACATGTATGGATGGCTCATTATGAGCATTTTGCATACCTACAAATCAAGTCTACTTGATCTGAAAGCTAAATGACTTTGGTGGGGCCCTTCATTCTTAATATAAATCAATTACTGATATTCTTCCTTCCTTGTGTTCTGCGTAGCTTGAATACACTTGTTTTCATTTCTATGTCTAAGAATAAGTTGAGAATTACACTCTATAGCAGAAAATAATTCCCTCTGTTGAGTAAAGAAGTTAAGTATTATGTACGTGGCTTTAACTTTTTTCCCTACTTCCTTTTCCTTCCTGTTCCTTTTAGCCTTTGTGACATTAACCACAGACTTAGCTTATTCTGTAACATTTTACTTCATTTAAAGTATAAGAAAATAATACATGTAACCTTCCAAATTCAAGGAACCCACCAGTACCTGACATTGTTTGGAGACAGCATTTCCACCAAAGTGAAAATTCTATAAATAAACATAAAAAACCCTTTTCATATAAGAATTTCACAAAGCTCTGAAATATACCAATTAAGCTTTTTTTTTTCCTTGTCTCAATATGTCACTATGTTTTACTTAAGATTTGGAGCGCTCTTTTGAGTTGAATCTCCCAGTCTTCCCCATTGATTGTACCATGGTTAACATCACAGTGATCACAGTACACAAACTGCATTCCTTCCAGATGAAATTAAACTGAAAGATGTGCTCCCAGCATGTACCCAAAGCACTCCAATTTCTGGTGATCGTTCAGTCTGTTGACCAGAATTAGTCCAAGAATTGGAATCAGTCCAAGCAACCCCCCCAATGAATGTCATACAGATACTGGGTCCCCAGCATAAACTTCTGCTCTACAGGCCTGATCCTTATGTGCTGTATTAGTTGCTAGTATTATTTGCTCTCTTTGTTATCCAGAACTATAGACATAGTTTTAGAACTCACACTTGATCAGAGTCATGGCACCTAAAGATGCTAAACTTCTTACATGTATATGTATTGTAAATTATCTTACTTAACACAAAAGAAATAGTTTAAAATTATGTTCAGTCCCAAAATTCAGTTTTGGTCTCTGTACTAAAAAGAGGGAAGAACAAGAAGCATATCTACAAATATGAAATTATATACACTGTTTGTTTTAGCAATCCATTGTAATACAGATTTTGTGCCACAAATACATTGAAGCTCCTGACAAATATCTATGTCCAAAATATTTCCTCTGCCTTTCTTTTCATACAGTTTTAATCCAATTGTACAGCTCAATTTAGGACAAAAGTCTTAGCTTTCTTTCCCTGCATAAAGTTCAACATACAGACCAAGAGTTAAAATAAATATCTAGAAAGGATGTGTACCTAAAAGAGGATTTAGGACTCTGATTTCAAATTACAATTCTGAAGAATTCCATGCAGATTTGGCCTGTTCAGTCCTAAAGAAATCTGTATTACACAATACTATTGTGTAATTTCTTTCAAGAGTAGCCAAAGAAACATGCAACCTTCTTCTTGAAAAATAATTTTTTCTGTGATTCTCTTCAGGTTCCATACCTCGTTCATAAATATGCAATCACAAGTTTCATTTGCTGGACTGTGATATTTACAGACTAACATGCTAGCATTACAGCTACTGTTGATCACGACATGTCTTCTTTACTAGATACATAGGATACTGTAACATTTGGTTGAACTTTCCTTAATTTATTAAATTCATCATGATTATAATTTAAATTTGAAATCGGGGAGTTTCAGTGACAGAAAGATGGGCCAAAAGTTTACAGAACTATTTTACAATATGAAGCTAAGTGAATTTATTTGAGTTTTTCAAATAAGAAAGATAATGAAAAAATATATGTAAAAATGCAAAATAAAACAATATGAACAGCAACTACATATGCTTTTCTGACCTACAAAGCATTAATATTCAATAAAAACATTTTAATCACTGGACAGAAAAATTAGACATTAAGTCCTTCATAGAAGTCCTTAAAATAAAATATTTAAAAGGATAACACCTCAAGCTATTCTACCTGCATTTTCCTATTAATTTGTTGACAATCTACCAAGAAGTGACGGTAAAATCACTTGGACATACAGAAGAATATACCACATAACTTTTCAAACCTTCTTAAAGTAAGTACTCTCCCCAAAATATCTTAGATTTGCATCTTTACTGCAAAAACACAACAGTATCATGTAAGACATTAGTCACTCTACACTTTGATTTTGCTATTGTATTATTGTATGCTAGTGGCTTGAAAGATGTACAGACTGATTCCTGCTCCAATGCTTTGTACCATGACTCCAGATAACTGCAAAAAAAGAAAACCAACCCAAAATGCAACCCCACCTTTTAAAGATGGTGCTCGGCAAGCTATCTGACGCCATGTTTTCAAAAATGAAAGACTCCTCTCAATGACTGAGTTACTTCCAAACAAATCATTGACATCACAAAAAGTAAGTTTTACACTTTGCAATGCAATGTTTTCCAAAACATTTTTTAAAATAATGTTTACTGGCAACTGTGGAGGTAAGATCAATTTTTTATGATCTGCAAATTACTCTCAAAATCTGATACTTTCACTTCTGAGCCAATCTCACCTTGCAAGAAATCTTACCACTACTGCCTCGCAATATGCGTTACAGCTTAACTGAAATTTTCAAGAGACAGCTCTTGAATGCAGATTTCCTGATTACAGGAGGAAAATGTAAAAGTAAATAATTTTAGGCTTCTTAAGAAACAGTACAGGCAACAAATTACTTTCTGTATCTGGTAATATTTACTATTTTAATTATACTTATTATTTTTATTATTTCTATTTATACAAATTATTTTCATTATTATGTTATTCACACATATTATTTATAATATTTATTATTAAAGGCACTGAAACAGTAATGTGCTGAAGCTTATATCTTCAGTTGCGTGATAGAATCTAATCATTTCAATTAACTGAAATATATACAACAAAAAGCCTGCTATCCAGGAATAAGGATCTCTTTGTTAATCTTACCTGAAGGCTTCAACTATGATCACTTCAGATAACTTAGGAGAAACAGAACTGAAGGCTCTCTTGAAGTCTTCAAACATCAAAAAACCTCTATCTTTTAAATCAAGATTAGGCAAGAGAAAAACAATATAAATTAAGTTGCTTTTAAAACTACTTAATACAGTCATGTTTGCATGTGAGCTGACCAATTCACATTTCTGAAATGGTTATACACTCTTTAAGTTACTGTATTTGCAAAATATTTTAGGATGGCTACATTATATAGACAAACAGTCTAAGAAAGATTTTATACTGACAATTCTTTTTTGCCACTGTGAACTCAGTTCAAAAGTACTCTGCCTACATCTACAACTCTCTTATTTAATTTTAAAAGTAGACATTCTGAAGTGAAAATTTCAGATTTGTAAAACTTTGAAAATATAGACTCTAAAATACACAAAATTACATTTCAAACCTATCATTTTCATTGACATCTTGGTTATTCTGAGCATTGTGTTTCAAAAGTTGTCTTTCATTAAAAAAATCTCCTTCAGTTTAATCCTACTGCAGTCTTAAGATCCTGAATATGTTATATCAGAGTAATATCAACCGATCAACCACTTGGGTTACAAATTCACTTCGAGATCCAACTGGAAAATAAAGCATCTCAAACAGGGCTATGGCAGATTGTGTGCAGCAGATAGCAAGACAAACAAAAGCACAGCACTTGAAACAGTTAAGTCCTTTGAAATACCTCACTAAAAATAACACTTCAAAAGCTACTTTTAGTTCATAGCAAAAAGCTGAGTGGATGCTTATCTGATCATCCCAACATCTGATCTGCCATATGTTTCACTTTCCCTCTTTTCAAGGACCATAGTCCTATCTCAGGTCAGGAAGAAAAAGGCAAAGGATCATCTGAATGTCCATCAGCTCAGAGGCTCCTGAAGAAGTTTTCCTTTTTTCAGGTTGGTGATGGGAGATCCTCTGCTGTCTAGCAGGAGCAAAAACGAATCACCACATCTACTTCCCAGCAAGAACGAGAAAAAAATCCTTGTTGCTTTGTTTTCCCTTGCTTGGTCTATCATGAGAGGCAAAAAAGCTCTATAGCCATCACCAGGGACAGAAATATGTGGCATAAATAAGTGAGTGGAGATATACAAGTATGAGTAACAGAGAAATAATGAGGTAGTAACAGCAAGCAGGTAGGGTGAATGGCTAGAAATGTCTTTTAACAGCTGGAGGAGCTCATAGTACAACCAACAATCCAGAGCTACCATCTAGGGCACTGCAGCCTACTGACCCTGACTTCACTTATAGTAATATCATCATGATCTTTGTTACTCTGGTACTGTTTTACTTAACTTTGCAGCATCCAGGATATGTCGTTTTACTTTTTATTTCTTTCAGGTGTTCTGTTTTGCTTAATTGTTTTAGAATTAAATTAATACTCCAAATATTTAGCAGAAAAAACTTACCTTGCACATCAAAATCTGTAAATATTTGCCTTGTTTCACTACTGTATAACTGTGCAGTCATCTTTGCTCTCATGAGATTTAAAAACTTTTCAAATAATACACCTAGAAAAATGTAAAATATAAATCAATCTTCCTGCAAAAAAGTCAGTTTTATTTTTCTCCTTAAAAATATGTACAACTGTGGTCTAAAAATTATGAATAATTTTATTTCTATAAACACAAAAATAAAACTGAAATAATAGTCTTCAAAGTTAGATCACGATCATGTAAACATTTCAATATTGTTTAAATTTTCTCACATATTTTCTATACTTGAGTATAATGCTTCTATTTACTTTCACTTTTTTGCTTCTTGTTACCTGCCATCTCATGTTTCTTTGCACTGGAGAGAAACATGGACTTTTGTAAGTCAATAGCACTTGCATGCCATGGATAAAGATCCATGCTGCATAAACAATCTATCTGGCATCATTCCCAGCAGTGAGAAAACTCTGAAATAATCTATAATCTCAGATATAGATTCCTACGAAATTCATAATAAAATTGGATGTAAAACTGGATTGGTTATTCCTCCCATACACTATATGAAAGTCTTTACTTGTATATTTATCTTATCTCTTTAATGAACTGAAAATGAAAGAAATTGAAATGCAAACCTAGTTTGTAAGTACTTAATTGACCATTTCTTCTAAAATCAAAGTAAACATAAAAATTAAGAAACAAAAATTTGCCCCTCAAAACGTCAGGCCTCCCCATTAAACAGGCAAAAATCTTGATATAAAAATTCTGCAGATACATATTTTTTTGGCAAAAATAAAAATCCCACTTCAGCTCAGTATTTGAACAGACAAATATTCCTTTCTCATAACTTTCTAATATATGCTTTATGCTCATTTTAAACAATTTAATTCTCTTTAGGAGGCAACATGACTGTATCCTGCAGGAATTTTTCTTTATCAAATACCATAACAAAAGCTCTGCACTTCTCTTTCTTTTGATTCATTCATAACCTACTCTTTCTGCAGTGGTTCAAAAGCACAACTCCTTCAGCTCCACCTGCTGTCTCAATTCAAATCTTAAACTCCAAGCTTACGGATTTCCAGTGTTTCTTTCCTTATTTCTTCTTGAAAAAATCATATATTAAGAACTGTTACAGTCTCAGTTTCCAAGATTACAAAGACTTGCTGCTTTCAACTGCTAGGTTCTTTACATGCACAATTTCTTTAATAACAGAGATTGCCTAAACATACTCCACTTGCCTGCATGAACAGCTTTCCATTCAATTGGATAACTATGGAAGTGAAACCATAAAAAGCAATATAAGCTTTTCATCCATTTATTTTTTCTCTTTCAGAGTAACACACGAGCCCAGAAAATTACCGTATACAATTTTCCTTTTATAGAATGACTCCTACAATAGTGCCGCCTATTCATTGATCTTGAGACTTGGCAATTTATGTGCTACTAGAACAGGCTGTAAAGCTATCTCAACACACAAAGAGGTCATCTTAAAAAAATATTCAGGCCAATTAGGTATTAACAAATCCATAATCTGTCTTTATATATTAGTTCACTACTTTTGGTTCAGGCATTCATGAAAAAAATTGAAAAAAAAAAAACTGAGTAAAATTTTTATTCTGTATTTGTTGCCTAAACGAAAGATTTACAAGCAAGGGTGTGGTTTAAAGACCACGGGTTTTGGCATCAATGATAGAATAAACAGAACCAGCCGCTGCAATGCCCTTCAAGTGTATTGATACAAATACTTGCGGGGCCATGTGGTGAAAGGGATGAGGGAACTTACTGATAAAAGCAATGGCATTTTTTTGCCACTTCATTTTTTTATATGAATAATTTCTCCAATAAGACTTACCACATGACCACACAAACAGATGTATGGGCATAATCGATACGGTCAAGGACAAGAAAAAAACAAGCAGAACTATATAAATGGGTGAGTTGTTACAGAAAGACGTATTTATTGAACTGTGATGTATTTGCCCAAGTAAACAGTGGAACAGTATGGAACAGTATCAAAAACCTGATAGAACCTTTTCCATCACTTACCAACTTGAACACTAAAAATTACTAATTACTTTCTTCTATCACTTATCTATATAATGTCGCTATTAAGAAATGCCACTTTGAGAAGCAAGAATAAGTTCAAGCTAAATGTAACATACAAGCACTAAAAATATTATAATACTAAATGAAATCACATGATCCTCTTTAATAGTCATGGTCAGCTCATTTATGGAACCATAGAATAGAATCATAGAATCATTTAGGTTGGAAAAGATGCTTAGGATCATCCAGTCCAACCGTTAACCTGACACTGCCGAGTCCACCACTAAACCATGTCCGTAAGCACCACATCTACACATCTTTTAAATACCTCCAGGGATGGGGACTCAACCACTTCCCTGGGCAGCCTGTTCCAATGCTTGACAACCCCTTCTGTGAAGAAATTTTTCCTCATATCCAATCTAAACGTCCCCTGGTGCAGCTTGAGCCCATTTCCTCTCGTCCTATCGCTAACTACTTGGGAGAAGAGACCAACAGCCACCTCACTACAACCTCCTTTCAGGTAGTTGTAGAGAGCGATAAGGTCTCCCCTCAGCCTCCTCTTCTCCAGGCTAAACAGTCCCAGTTCCCTCAGCCGCTCCTCATAAGGCCTGTGCTCCAGACCCTTCACCAGCTTCCTTGCCCTTCTCTGCACACGCTCCAGCACCTCAATGTCCCTCTTGTAGTGAGGGGCCCAAAACTGGACACAGTATTCCAGGTGCGGCCTCACCAGCACCGAGTACAGGGGGACAATCACCTCCCTGCTCCTGCTGGCCACACTATTCCTGATACAAGCCAGGATGCTGTTGGCCCTCTTGGCCACCTGGGCACACTGCTGGCTCATGTTCAGCTGGCTGTCAACCAGCACGCCCAGGTCCTTTTCGGCCAGGCAGCTTTCCAGCCACTCTTCCCCAAGCCTGTAGCGTTGCATGGGGTTGTTGTGACCCAAGTGCAGGGCCCAGCACTCAGCCTTTTTGAACCCCATACAATCACATACATTATAATTAATCTACATTGGGTTCTTCAAAACTCTTGAGAGTCTAAACTTCAGAATTTTAAATTTATGAATGAAAAAGGAGTAGAAATCTTTGACAGATAAGTGTTTGCATGTTAGCTGAATTTCATGATCTCACAGAAGACATTACTGAATCCACCTCCACCTGGAACACAGAGGATATGCCACAGTGGTTTTCTACAGAAGTGATAAATCTGAACTCCTGTATTTTATAGCAATAGTATGTGATTTCACTAAATACTGATCTCATAATAATAGATATTACACAACAGTATCATCTATGGCATTTAAATAAGAAAATACTGTATCCCAATTAAAAGAAAACCACCTCTTTTTCATCCAGTAAACTAAGTATATATGCAGTCCTAATAGGATCGTAATCAATATTCAAATCTTAAACTAATTATTCTTAAACAAACATGCTTAACTTTATACAGATTGGAGTTCAGCTACACACAAAGGAACTGTAATATTCAAAATTAACTTTTGCAGCATCAGCCCCCAAATTTGTTATTTCCTTTAAACAATGAAAGAACTTTCTGTTTCAATATTCAGATTGGAGACCAACTATTTCCTGAAACCTAGTTTGATCAAAATTCATTTGGTAAATCTGTCCAAGATAAAAACTTTAATAAAAAGGTAGAGAATAAAAAAATGAGAAGGAAATGAAAAAAACTGGTTTGCATCATCTAGCTTCTACAACCATCCTGAAACCAACGCGCTACTGTCTCATTTTATGTACTATGTATCTCCTTTACTGTCTTTCAATAGGATCTTACCTCACAATTTTATCTGATAGGAACACAGGACTGACACTTACATGTTGATTATTGTGTTACCAAGATTCACTAATACTAATATTAGTGTATTACCAAGATTCATTATAGTACAAAAGCAAATAAGCAACATCATGAAAACAAAAAAAATGACTTTTCAGAACTGAATTAGGAGGTGACCAAGAGATCACTGGAAAAGATCTTTGAACAATGTCAGGAACATGCTTTTTGGCATGACTGAGCGCTCATGAGTCCGAACTCTTGCATCTATGTTATTAAAATACAAGACTGCACATAGATGCAACACTGAGACAACATGTGAGCAGCTTCTAGTGCAACCTAAGCATACTCCATTCTGGAGAACCGACACGCTAAACATGTCGTGACCAGTTAACCTAAGACTATATATTCCATTTGGCCTGCAACACTTTTCACATAGACTGTGTCAGGCATACAAATAGACTAGGGAGTCCTTTTTAGAAAGCTTTGGTAAGATGTGCCAGAAGAGCAGCTGGAAGTTGCAAGCAGCCCTGAGCTCAGACTGCCCTTCTGTGCTCTGGATGTCAGGGTGCCCTGCGCTTGGCATCTTGTTCAGCAGCAGAAGCCGACCTACTGGTGTCCTGATGCAAAGGTACGGAGTTGGGTCAGGGAAAACACCGGACATTTTGGGGGGCCTGGCCTCCTATGCACAGTGTAGAGAGTGCTTTTAGTTAGACTGAAATGTACCAGTACCAGGAATGAAACTTCAGCTGGGAAACAACATATTTTCATGACTACTATTCCTGCAGTACCCTTTTAATTTGAAACACTTAACACCTGAATATGCAATTAGCCAGCTGAATGGTTGTTGAAATACAAGGGCATTTTAGATCAGTTCAAATAATTTTGGGGAAAAGAGGATCACTGAACCAAACTTTCAGAGGAAAAAAAAAAAAAAAGTGCCACAAACATTATCTCCACAACGCTGCTAGTTCCCATAAATGATGATTTTTATTACGCTAATATATCAAATATACATACAGCATCAGCCCAACAATCAGGTTAATCTATTTTCATATTTTTCTAGTTACTTGTCTCAGAAGGCTTAATTTTAAACAGTAGTAAGTTCAGAATCTCTATGAATAACCATGCAAAAATAATATTTTGTGAAAAAATAGAATTGTCACAACAACTTATTTTCAAAAAGCAAGTGGATTAGGAAAGTGATTCAAATTTAGGTCCCACCTTCTCCAGTAGAGTTCGTTAATGACATCTAGTGGGTAGAGTTAGTATTACTTTTATAGAACAAATGAAAACATGACCAAAAAAAAGATCCAGCAACAAGTTACTAAAAATGCAGTTGATGATGCTAAGTACTTGCCATTTCTACTGAAAAATTTATTGTAATATGTAGTGTAGTTGACAAAGCAGTTTCACCTTATGTAGTAAAGCATGTACACCATTCCCTAATTCTTGGAAAAGCTCTTGAAAGTAGTCTCCTTGCCAGGGCTGTTCTTAGTGACTTCTGAAGACATACAAGGGCTGTTCCGATAGCCTCCAATTTTAATATTTTGGCAACAAAATAAAATGTGCAATAACATGCTCAAGAACTGGATCCTAACAATGAACTTTTAGGACTGTAACTTCTGTGTTTGGTTCCTATCTGGTGCACAGAGACAATTGTGTTTCTCAGAACTAGATTAAAAACTACCAAAATGCTGAAAGGAACACTTACAAGGCCTAGCCATCAGCAAAAGCAAAAGGTGCGGCTGTGCCATAAACCACAGGTAATGCATGTCATCAAAAGCCACAAAGAAAAGTACCTGTCTACCCAGGGATCTTTTAGTACTTCACAATGAGCAGTCACCGGGAAAAGAGCAACAGTTGCTGGAATTGGGCCCACTTAAGGAGCTAGCAAAATCACTAGACAACAGAATCACTCCTGGAACAAATGCTTTTAATTAATTTTTGTGCAGCTGCACAGACAAAATGGTCTACAGCCGGTGGTCGCAGCACTGCCTAGAGACACAGCAGGTGTGACTTGGCACCTTCTCAGGAAGAAATAACTAAAGCTGCACCTCCTTTCTTCCTGGGAATCCTCCACTTCTATTCTCTTTCCAAGAAGGAGCCATCAGTGACTTATGCACAGAACACCTCTTGTTTGAATGCCTTAAGCCTGTTTTGAGTACTCCTACTGGAAGAAACATTCAGGGAATTTAACAGAACAGCTAATTTTTACATGAAGGTAAAAACAGATAGGAGAAGATACATAAGGGGCAGCTGAGCATTTTCAGATTCATAATTCAGCAGTTAAGACTCACTTTAGAAATCTAAATTATTTTTAGATCTGGCCCGAGCTCATTGACAAAACATTTACCCACAGCTGAAATGTAGCAGAGATGACTGCTTTCACAGTTTAATAAAACATTTCTGTGTTTTTTACTTTAAGTTATCATAGACAAAATTTTGTTTATGACCTTGTTAAGACTATTTTCCTAAAATATGTATTTAAGTAAAAAAAAAAAAATATTAGTCACAAGTGGTCCTTGGGGAAGAAGACTGCTCAAACTGGAGAAGAAAGATGAATCATGATTTCTATGCTAAACATACTTTATAGTATATTGGTCAGGCTTGCATCAACATGCCATGAGAAAGACAAACTCAGACACACGTGTATTTATTTTGAAATCTTGAATGTGTGTTCTTCTTTTGAGATCACTTGCAGTACTGGAGTAGAAACATAACTTCCAGAACTACATTAAGCAATACAATTTATCCTGTGTCTTCCAGTGAGCATGCAACACATGATTTCTCTCAATAAAGCTTTCTTTGGTTGTGATTTTCATACTGCTATAGATTTATATTAGAGAAGCCAAGAGTGAAAATGCCCAACTGTTACTTGAAACCAAAAATAGCTATATTTTTGAGAATGCATGTTTATTATTAGGACACATGGTAGTTTAATACCTATTGTAACCACTGAGTAAAGAAATGGAGTGTACCACTAATAAAAACCAATAAATGATCAATAACAAGCTAAGTCACTTATTTCATACATCTTGTACACATATGAAATATAGCGCATCCTTCTGCTCCTCACAGTCTACAGTAGGAAAGGTAGGGGGGTTGATTATTTTCTTTTGAAATAAATACGCCCAGAAAATTACATTAAGAATCTGTAGATATTTCTGTTTACCAAATCTACAGTAATCCATTCCAATTAGGGTGGACCAGTCAGTACACAGAGTTTTAATGGTGAGACACCTATATAAACCAGATCTTCAGAACATAAATGAAAAAATCTATACCTTTGAGGGTTTATACCCAAACAACTTTACTACAGTAACTTTAAAGTCCTCTCTGCTTAAATAGCTTTTGTTATTTTCATCACATACTTCAAAAACCTAGAGAAAGAAAGTGATTTGCATTAAAAAACAATAAACCTGACCTAATATTTTTTACTTTGAATAACTGTTATGGAAAGAATAAAATAGGTACTTGCTGAATAAACTATGCTATTTAAAAAAAACTATTGAAGATTAGTGGCATCTCTGTCAGAACTCTGTTCATCTACTCTCTTACAGTACCTGAAAATTGACTGAGTCAATTTAATTTTAAATTTTTGTGAAGTTAAATAAAGTTTTCCTATTTCTACACTTTATGTGCTTATTATGAAAAGGCTTTTTGCAAACTTAGAATATATGGTACAGACTTCTAGAAACCAAATTACATTAAATTTGTTTCTGCAAGATCTCGAATTTTTTCTTGGAAAATGCCAGGCATCTTTAATTCTCTCAGTTAAGTCACTATACAGCCAGGAACTACAGGGAGAGACTGGAATGCAAGCATAGCCAGAAGCCATCAAATTTTCTGGAGTACCTTTAAAAAAAAAAAAAAATACTGTTCCCATAGTCTATACTTAGACAAGAGATTATGCACATAACATACAAAACCATGCAACTTTCCTGAGAGCTTTTCCCACAGAAGACCTTCAGCAAGGGTTGGTAATAAAACATTTAATCTCATAGTACTGAAGAGTATATCCCCAGGTTGTTTCAGGAAGCAGCATTACATGCAAC
Source organism: Pelecanus crispus (assembly GCF_030463565.1). Lineage (NCBI taxonomy): Eukaryota > Metazoa > Chordata > Aves > Pelecaniformes > Pelecanidae > Pelecanus > Pelecanus crispus. Next base: position 54,678,327 of record NC_134648.1, read on the forward strand.
TCTGCAGAAAAGTACTAATAAAATTACACAAACGAGTTGAAATTTCAATTGTTTCAGGAAGAAGCATTACGTGCAACTCTGCAGAAAAGCACTAATAAAATTACACAAACGAGCTGAAATTTCATTAATGTTTTTCTAGGTGTAGCTTGCCAATGTTATTGCATGCCGATATACGACACACGTTATTTGTTAACTGCAGTCACAAGCTTGTAATAAATTAATGAGAACCAAATGCTGAGGCAGTTCATTTGGTTGACAGAGCAAGCTTTGATGTAGTCCGTGCTCTTACTTCCACTGACTTCGCACCTGCTTTCCCCCCACCCCCTTCTTCCAGTCGTCACGCAGTTATCTCATTAGCGGGGCACTTCAGACACAGTCATTAACAGCGAGCCGAATGAGCGATTATGCAAATACCGCACCTGTCTGTCCTGAACTAATACGAAGGTCAAATAAAGCCTGATGAGACTAATTCGGGTCACCGAGACGTGACTGTTTTGCCGGCTTAGCAGCTTTGAGAGCGATGCCGCGGCTGCTCCAGCGCCTCCCGACACCCGCGGGAGGCCGGAGATGCCCTTCGCTCGGGGATGGGACGGGGATGGGATGGGATGGGATGGGATGGGATGGGATGGGATGGGATGGGATGGGCCGGGCCCGCAGCCCCTCCGGCCCCCCGCGCCAGCAGCCCGCCTCACGCTGCCCAGCGACCCACGCGGCGCCGCCGCCGCCACCGCCCCCCCCCCACCCCGCGCGGCAAGCGCGGCGCCGATTGGCTAAGGCCCGGCGCGCGCCATTGGCGGGCGAGGAGGGGCGGGGCGCGGCGCGGTGCGGCCTTCTCTGCGTGCCGGGCTGCGGGCGCGCGGGCTGCGCCGTGGGCCTGTGGCGAGCCGCGCTCCTCCCGCCGCGGCAAGGGGCGGGCGCGGGCGGCTGGGGTGAGCGGCGGGGCGCGGGCGGCTGTGGGGCGGGAGCGGCTACCGGCGCCGCTACTGGCGCCCTGGCTGCCCGCCTGCCCCGGCCGCAGGCCCTGCCCTCCTCGCGGGGCGGCGCGGAAACCGGCGGGAGGAGCGGTCCCGTCCGCACGGCCCCCGGTGGTCGGGGCGGCGGTGCCCGGGCTTCCCGGCGCCCTCGGCTTAGGGGAGCGGCGCGGCCGAGGGCCGCGTGGGGGGCGGCGGAGGGAGGCCCTGGCTCCAGGCCCTGGCTCCAGGCCGTGGTCCCGCAGCGGCAGCCGGAAAGGAGCGGCCCTGGCTGCGCTCTGCACCTCCTCAGAGCGCGCCAGACCCCTCAGCGTTAGGGTCGGCCTCAGCGATAGCCGTGTGGTGCAAATAACTCTTTTTGACTTTTGAAATGCGCTCCTGTTCGTGTCCCTATCCTAGCCGGTTTTCCGTGTGTGGATTTCCACATTAGCTGCTTCCCACTTGATGGTTGTTCCCGTTGCACGTGCTTCTTTGTTTCCTGGGCACAGAAACAAGCAAGCCTTGTGTGCTATGAAATTTTCACGAGTCGGAAGTTGCATGGAGATCCTGCCAAATACAAAAAGCAAAGCTCCTCTAGTAATAAGCAAATAGAAACTAGGAAGGAAAACAGACTTGAGCCTAGTAAATATGCACAATTTTTTTCATGTTTCTTTTTTTAATCCCTAGGAACATGCTTCAGGAAGGTGCACACGGAAAATGGACAGTATCTAGCAGTGATGAAAGTACCGAGGAAAATTCTGATAGTGAAAAGCCATCTACGTCTTCACTATTGGATGCTGCACGTGGCAGAACAAGTGGGCCACAGTATCCATGCTCTGAAGCTAGGAAAGCTGCTCACAAGAGAAAAGCTTCTCCCCTGAAGCTCAGTGATAAAAAACTTTCTACAGAAATACCTCCAGCAGAGAAACAGAGAACTAGCCAAGAAGGCTTAGGCTGGTGTCTTTCTAGTAGTGATGAAGAGCCTGAAGATCAGGAAAAGCATGCTCACAAAGAACCACTGAAAGAAGAAAAATGTGATGCACCTGAAGAACATCCTGTGAATCTTCGCAAAGATGATGAACTCTGGGAGAATCAGAAAGCAGAGGAGTATAATGAATCACACGGTGAAGCCCAGGACACCTGGGATTTGTTGAATGGAGGAAACCCTTTCAGGTTTTTTCTCACTAAAGTCAGAGGAATTGAACAGAGCTATAATTCTGGAGCCCTGCATATAAAAGGTGAACAGGTGGCTTCTACAGAAGTGGGCTTTTGGGAGGCTTGTTTGCAAGGGAATGCTTATTTTTAGTTTGTGGGTATTTCTAAATGCAAATATTCCTTGGTGTAAGTGAGGCTTCATATTCTAAATGTGCAAGTTGTAGGAATTGGTTCTGTTATCTTTGCCTTTCTCTTTTAGAAGTATAGTGTATAAAGCATTGATTTGCTGATACTGATTCTGTTGTAACTTCTGAGTTATGCTGCACAAATCTAATGTGCGTTTAGCCAAGGCAAATCATATGGTGCTTCTTATTGCTGCTTTCTGTGTGAGTTAATCCGGGGAAGACCACTTGCCTTCATGGCTGTTAAAGGGATACCTTCTTTGGGTGCATAAGCATGCTCCCTGAGTAGTTGTTTGCACTTGTTTTCATACTGCTGAGTGCTTTGGACCTAGTAATTCACTGTTACATGACGCAGTACAAGATAGATAGTACTTCTGAAATTCTGTGGCTGGGATTCATGGGCCTGTTTCAATTCAATTATAAGTGAGTGTAAGTCAAGATGGGAGTGAAGTCTTTGGTGTACAATACTGGTGCTTCAGGCATGCTGTGTAGCTGTAGTTTGATGTAAGGGGGAACAGCTCTGTGCACCTGTAAACATCCCCTCGTTCAGAAATCTCATACATCACAAGCCAGAATCAGAAACAAGCATTAATAAGAGATTTATGCACAGAAATATACTAAAAAGAGGCAGAAAAGTTTTGTAGTTCTTTGAAGGAGAAGAAATGACTGAAGACCTATACAATTAGGCTGTCACTTTTCCTCAGCCTCATGTGCTGCCTGTGAGCATTGATTATTGGTGGCAGCCTGGTGTCAGAGACCTCCCTTGCTTTAATGCTGTATGCCTTTATCTGCTTTGTGAATTCATTGTGGCTTTTGGCCTGTCCTCTATTAGGACTAGTTGTCCTGCTAGGTGATTAGTTGAGCTGGTAGAGGGGCTGAGTTTTTTTGTTTAACCTGCAAAACCAGATTTCTGTAGAGATAGGGCATGAAATATTTTGCCTATCCTAGAAGGTATTTGTAGGATATATTTTCAAGTTGCTGCTGTGCTTCAGTTACTGAGGTTATAAATCCTCAGTCAGATTAGCTTTCTGCATTACCATGAATGAACTAAGGATACACCTATTGTACAATAGGTCCACAACAGATAAGTCTTTAAACATTAGCTATGCCCTTACTGCTTCTACTCTGCCACAGTTCTTCAAGCCCTCTATAGGGGAGAGAGTAGTTTGATGTCCCTTTCTCCATATGATCTTGGTCTTTCTCCTAATGAGTTTTTAAAATTTGTTTTCCTCCTTTGAGAGGATTAATGCTTTTTATAAACATAAGACCATAAGGGTTTCACAGGGGAATCAGTGACTTGAATATTCAAAACAGTAAACTTAATTGTGAATGTCTGTGTTACACCAAGTCTTTGAACAGTCTGGCACTTGTGTTGTGGTAGTTATCAAACTGTTGAGGATGTGAAATGTTTACTTGAACCTTTTTTTTTTTTTTACTCAATTATGCTTTAATGTTTTTAATAGATATTTTGTCTCCTCTTTTTGGGACTCTCGTATCTTCTGCCCAGGTGAGTTTTCTGTTTGCCAAATTGATTTCACTTGCTTATTTCACTTTATTAACCTTAAACTTGATAATCCATGTTTGTGCCATGTAGCTGATATCAGCAGGGAATGCTGTTAAAATGTAGAGGGAACTCTAAATATTTTCAACAATTTATTGAAATAAGAAAATCATCCCATGTTCTGCTTAGAATTTGGGCAATTATAAGAATGCTTTCTCCTGTTTTGGGGGAATGCACAACTGAAAAATGCGTATTTATGTGCATGTAAATGATTTTTTTGAAAGAAAAAAGCCTTGCAATCTAGCAATGATATTTTCATTATTGCATAGAAGCTTTTGCTATCATTCATGTTTTAAGCACATGGCAAAGAGATGGTTCTTGAACCAAAGCTTTTACATTATGTGTACATGGTTCTTTTTTCTTCATGTTAAATTTTATGAATGCTATAATTTTGAATAACTTTTGAATAACTGAAATTGAATAACTGAAATTTATTCCTGAATTGAGATATGAAAGAAAACATGTGAAATTCAAAAATACAACTGTTTTTAAAACATGGTGTGTGTGATTTAAGTGGTATTGAGCGATGACTTTGCATAGAAAGCTTTTTTGCTGTAGTTCATTGTTCTGACAAACTCTGCTTTTTCTTTTTAATGAGTGTTTTCTTTCTCTCATGTACAAGTTTAACTACTGTATAGATGTGGGATGGCTTGTAAGACAGTATCCGCAGGAATTCAGGTATGTTTATTTTACAAAAGTGAAATGACACAGTTTCCAAATCATTCTTTTCATGCAAGTTGCTGTTATAGCTGAATGATAAACACTTGTTTGCAGTTGCAAATTATCATTACCAATTGCATATGTGTAGACTCTTGGTTTTCCTTGTACGCTTATTCCACAGTTGTAGTCCTCTATTGATTTCTTGCCTCTTTTCAAGACTGTTAAATGGTCAGAGTTCAGTATGGCTGGTTTCTGATTTTTATTAACACTTAGGAGGTCCCATTGTGGGCCACGACAACAATGCAGTAGATGACCTATAAAGATGGAATAAGAAGCTTTTTGCCATACAGTTTTGTGGTGGTTTAACCCTGGCTGGATGCCAAGTGCCCACCAAAGATGTTCTATCACTCCCTTTCTCAACTGGGCAGGGGAGAGAAAATATAATGAAAAAACCTGTGGGTAGAGATAAGGACAGGGAGAGATCACTCAGCAATTACTGTCACAGGCAAAACAGACTCGACTTGGGGAAAATCAGTTTAACTTATTGCTAATCAAAAGAGAGTAGGGTAATGAGAAATAAAATCAAATCTTAAAACATCTTCTTCCCGGACTCAACTTCACTCCTGATTTTTTCTACCTCCTCCCCCCGCGCAGCGCAGGAGTATGAGGAATGGGTGTTGTGGTCAGTTCATCTCATGTTGTCTCTGCCGCTCCTTCCTCCTCAGGGGAGGGCTCCTCACACTCTTCCCCTGCTCCAGCACGCGGTCCCTCCCACAGCAGACAGTCCTCCATGAACTTCTCCAACGTGGGCCCTTCCCACAGGCTACAGTTCTTCCTGAACTGCTCCAGCGTGGGTCCCTCCCACGGGGTGCAGTCCTTCAGGAGCAGACTGCTCCAGCGTGGGTCCCCCACGGGGTCACAAGTCCTGCCACCAAACCTGCTCCAGTGTGGGCTCCTCTCTCTCCATGGGGCCACAGCTCCTGCCAGGAGCCTGCTCCAGCGCAGGCTTCCCACGGGGTCACAGACTCCTTTGGGCACATCCACCTGCTCCAGCGTGGGGTCCTCCCCGGGCTGCAGGTGGATATCTGCTCCACCATGGACCTCCATGGGCTGCAGGGGCACAGCTGCCTCACCATGGGCTGCACCAGGGGCTGCAGGGGAATCTCTGCTGCGGTGCCTGGAGCACCTCCTCCCCCTCCTCCTTGACTGCCCTTGGTGCCTGTGGGGTCGCTCCTCTCACATATTCTCACTCCTCTCTCCAGCTGCAGTTTGTGTCCTGTTGGGGTTCATTCCCCACCCACCCCACCCCCCTTCTTAAATATGTTACCACTGAGGCGCTACCACTGTTGCTGATGGGCTCGGCCTTGGCCAGCAGCGGGTCCGTCTTGGAGCCGGCTGGCATTGGCTCTGTTGGACATAGGGGAAGCTTCTAGCAGCTTCTCACAGAAGCCACCCCTGTAGCACCCCTGCTACCAAAACCTTACCATGCAAACCCAGTACAAGTTTACTGAGCCAAGAGCAAGGTAGTCCAAGAGAAAGGAGGGAATTTAGGAAGGGTAGAAGGGCACAAGAAGACTGTGAAAATTATCAGGATGATATGTCATGGATATGATATGGTTGGAGTTGCTGGATATTGTCATGAAAGCAGTTCTTATGTTTGCTTGAAATTCCATTCTGATAATTGCAGCCTACTGCAGATGAAGTGAGTCTATGACATACAGTTTTCTTTCCCTTTTTTTTTGCATTTTACCGGAAATGCAGTAGAACAGAGTATTAGGAAGTGAACATGAAATGGCTGCCAGAGTAGACCTAGCCCCCTTTTCCCTCTCATTCTTCCCATTTTTTCCATAAGGTAACAATGGTTAAGCTGTCTTAGATCCACACTGTGTGTATCAATACTTTCGAGAGCTTTTATCTATCTGTTTCTAGCTATACAGATGAGTTCCTTGCAAGATTTTGTATTATTGCTTTCTATTTTTCCCCATTAAAGTTTTCTAGTGTCTTTCTTTTAGAGTTTCTGTTGTAGTCACTGCTTTTTTGAGTTAGTTAATAAAGCATATAGATTTTAGTGCCATCTTCCTTCTGGGCTATCACATTTCAGGGCCAGAAGTCATAGCTACATGAAGGAATAGTTTAGACTGATTACGAATTCACTTGATGTTTTAATACTAATCTCCTTTTATTTAAGGAAGAAGCCACTGTTACTAGTTCATGGTGAAAAGAGAGAATCCAAAGCTGAACTGCTTGCACAAGCACGCCCTTATGAGAACATTAGCTTTTGTCAGGTAATTAAAATTTCTATCATCCTTTGGTTGAAATTAGGCCATCTGTTGCACTCAAATCTTGTTGTTGATGAAGAGAGGCACACCTTTATATGGAAAGTCAAGAATTTATTGTTATGCTTTAAGGAATATACTTACCAGGACCACAGGAACATGGTAACTATGTTCTAGTCTTCTGTGATTGTGGTGCTGTCACCCACAAAAGGTTTGCGCAGAACGGCTGCTCACAAAAAATGTCATGAGGCTCACAGAAGAGCTGCACGCCTTCTCCACTAGCATGTTGCACTCAAATTCTTGTAATGGCTTGAAAGGAAGCACCTTTTCTGTAAAGGGCAGAGCTTAGTCCTAGTGTCACTGTAATCTTAAGTCTCATCAAAGAATTATTATTTGTCCAAATATGTTTTACACAAGAAAATGCTGTTACACATAGTCTCTGTAATACTGTTTAAATTTCTATGAACACATTTCCTGGCACATGCCATTTTCTCTCTGATGTTATGCTCGCTCTTTTGCTGTCCCCAAGTCATAAAGTTATGGCTTCAGCCTGGGGGAGGGATGTGGTTATGGCAACTTGTCAGCATTTCAGGATTTTGCTGGGTGGACTGTGTTATTGATCATGGGGATATCTTACTGTTTCTTAGGAAGAGGATGATCTTGGAATTTTCTTCCTTCTCAGGCAGTCTGGTAACCCTGAGCTTCCTAGAGATTGCTGTATTGATGTCAAACATAGTGAGTTCTCAAGGCCAGGATTTCTGGGGTGCTGTGTGCTATACTAATCAGGTGTTTGCACTAAGTTGTGGAGTAGCAGCAATTTTAGATGAAGATTTCAAATACGCTAACAATAAATTCATGGTTTTGCATATAATGTTTCCTTTTCATACACAACAAGAATTTGAATGTAGTGTGTCCTATCCGATAAACTTGTCAGTGTAGTTAATAGTAAGTAGAAGGGAAAATGGCATTTGCAATGATTTTCCTGTTAGAGTATACTGCTTTAGATTTTTCTGGTAGTCTACATGCATTCTGTTATGTCAGTACCCCAAAATGAAATGTAAGTATTTTAATCTTCTCCTCCACACCCATATTGACTAGGTACAATGTTGGAGCCATCACTGGCTGAAAGTATTTTCTTAACATCTGTAACTCATGTTTCATTCTCTCCCTAGCAATTGTGCTCTAAATGCTCTTTAAGAGCAGAGCACTGATAAAAAAGCATTTCTGTCTGGCTTCTCTCTGTTTCTTTGCAGTGTTAGCCATTAAGCTGCTTGTAACAGTTTTCGAATGCTTCAGAATCACAGAATGGTTGAAATTGGAAGGGACATCTGGAGGTCATCTGGTCCAACTCTCCTGCTCAAGCAGGGTCACTTAGAGTCAGTTGTCCAGGACAATGTCCAGATAGGTTTTGATTATCTCCAAGGAGGGAGACTCCGCAACCTCTATGGGCAACTCATGCCAGTGCTCAGTCACCCTCACAGTAAAAAAAGTATTTCCTGATGTTCAGAGGTAACCTCCTGTATTTCAGTTTGTGCCCATTTACCTCTGGTCCTGTCACTGGGTACCACTGAAGAGTGCCTGGTTCCATCCTCTTTGCACCCTCCCTTCAGGTATTTGTACATGTTGACCAGATCGCCTTCAGAGCCTTCTCCAGGCTGAATAGTCCCAGCTGTCGCAGCCTTTCCTCACAGGAGAGATGCTCCAGTCCCGTAATCATCTTAGTGGCCCTTTGTTGGACTCTCTACAGTATGTCTGTATCTCTCCTGTACTGGGGAGCCTGGAAACGGACCCAGTGCTGCAGGTATGGCCTCACCAATGCTGAATAGAGGTGAAGGATCACCTCCCTCAACCTGCTGGCAGAACTCCTCCTAGTGCAGCCCAGGATGCTGTTAGTCATCTTTGCTGCAAGGGCACGTTGCTGGCTCCTGTTCAACTTTGTGTCCAGCAGGACCCACAGGTCCTTTTCTGCAAGGCTGACTGTTTCTGCAAGGCTGACTGTTTCTGAAAATATTGCTGGCAAGAGATGAGAAATTCTGCTGTAGCAGTTCCAGGAGACTTGCATTGCCATTTAAAGTCTAACTTCTAGAAATTAAGAAAGTGCGTTTAAAGGTGTTGAGGGGAAAAATAATGTATTTTGTGATCTGTCCACTAGAGAGCAGTGAAACGAAACAAAATGAAGCAGCACCACTCCTCCTATAACTTTCTTGCATATAGGAATGCACAATAGGAATTTTTAATGATCAGCTTTTTAATTTTACAGGCTAAACTGGATATTGCATTTGGAACTCACCATACGTAAGTAACAGCTATGAAGCAGAAAGCTCCACTTCTAAAGACGACCACAGAGTTGATACATGCAATTACCATAACTAGACTAGTAACTAGTGTCTAGTGTCTTAAAGTATTTATGGGATAGGAAGCTAGATTGTTACTGCTTGTGAAAACATAATTCTGAAGGCCTAATGTACACTGGTGAAATTTAATAGTAGTGTCTTTCCTGTTATATATGTATATCTCATTTATCTGCAAGTCATTTTAAAGTCATAAAACTGGGTTTCATAGAAATTGCTGAGTTTTAAAGAAAAAATTCCTTAATTATTTTATATTTATAAATGATAATAGGATTGTTCTAGCTTAAAGAAACAAACCAGCTATTAGGTAGATGAGATGTGCAAGTTAGACAATTGAAGTCAGTGAACTGCAGGTCCTGGCTCTTAACTCATGCCTTAATACCAAAACTGTAATGTAGACTTGATCAGTCATTGGCAGGTCAGACACAACACTGATTTACTGCTCAGTTTTTGCAGTTAAGGTGGATGATCTGGAAAAAATTACTGAATTTTGGGGTCTTTTCAAAGAAAAAACTTTAATTTGCTATCATAGTGTCACAAATGGAATTTTATAGATTGCAAGCTACAGATAAGAACAGATTTAACCATGTCTTGTAGCGAAGTTCTTTGGTTTCAGGGCACTGCAGTATTTTTTAATCAATTAATCCTTTTTTATAACTAGTTTTATAAAACATAACATTATGTTTAAATGTTGATCTGAAATGCCTATTTAAGGTACCTCTGTGTTTCTGGTAGAAAGCATACTGACCTCCTCATTGCCTGTTTGGAGAAGAATATGCAAATGAAGGAAAGAAATCAGCATTTAAAAAATGAGTCTTGCTTCTCTCTCAGGTTTAGTGAGAGACATAGAAGGAATTGAAGTTGTTTTTCAAATTGATAATTTTTAAACATTTAGCTTATTTTCACTTAACCCGTTTAAGCAGCAGCTCTCATTCTTTTTATGCTCACTTTAAATTTTTTTTTTTCTTCCACCACACTTTGGGATAAATAAGTGGTAGTGGTGTTAAATGCTACAGTTCTTTAACCCTATATTTTAAAGGGTTGTTCTGGGTAGTGTATCTCTGAATGCATGTTCCACTGCAGATGGAACACAAGTGCGTAGCAGGCCAGTAAATCAGATCTTGGTGGGCAATGAAATAATTTTGTTCCAAGAGAAACTTAATAGATTTCACCCATGAAATATAAAGACTTAAATTCACATCATTCCCATTGTATGATGTAAAACTTAAATTACATGTCAGAAGGTTTTTTTAGGTAATGGTGTTTTGGTCAGTTATCACTTTTACATACCTTAATCTTGCACTTTATTTTTCTGTAAAATACTTACTTTACTGGCAAGTCAATTTGTGCTTAGATCAAGGCATAACACAGATGTGGGAAACTATTTTATAGTTAGGGGGTCTTCCATATTGCATAAACTATGCGGTAAGCACAGGAAAACATGTGCAGGTGCTTGAATGTTCGTTTGCTGAACTCTAACATTAAAACCAGAAATTACTGAATAAACCACTGTCTAAATTTGAGCCTGATATGATTTGTGTAGCATTATCTCGCCATGGGACAGCAATGAAAATAAACATGTTTCTCCTTACCGCTTCTGTTCTTGAGCATTGGTTTCCATGGAAACCATCTCATCCTCCAGGGTCACATGGATATGCTGTCTTTACAAAAGTATTGAAAACTTGCATATGAAAATTGGAGAACTTATGCTACAAAAAATACAGACGTTTATTTTTAATTCAGTTACTAGTTTTAAAAGTTCTTTGTACTGTAGCTTGAGTTTTTTTAAACTTTTTTTAACTATCTGCGAAGGAGTAAGTTTATCTGAAGAACGTAGTAAATATAAGTAGTGTTCTGCAAGTACTCATTTTTGCTTTGGGAAATCAGTTTCATGAGATGTTAAGCTGTACTCTGGAATGTATCATGATGCTGCTGACAAAATACATGGGGATAGTCTAATGACTACCATGCAAGTTTGGCATGTGCATGGATTGAAGTCTAAGTGTTTGCACTATGTGGAACAAATCTTTTGAAAATAATTATCTTGGAGCATTTTAATAAATTGTTTGTTTATCTCCTACTCTCAGCATATTTGAAATGGATAATGTGTTATATATATTTTTTTTAAAAGGAAAATGATGTTGTTGTTATATGAAGAAGGTCTTCGAGTTGTGATACATACATCCAATCTTATTGCTGAAGATTGGCACCAGAAAACTCAGGGGTAAGCAACAATCTCTAGCAGGTGTATGCTTACTTTAATGCTTTCTGTAGGTATCGGCTACTGCTGGAGACTGGATACTAGGTCAGATGATCCAGTGCTACAAGTCTTACACCCCTAAGATAGAGCTAGCCTGCAAAAAAATCAAACCTAGAATGGTGGTAGCTGTCTAAGCCTGAATTCTACTTGCTTTCTACTGTAAACAAAATATGTCCTGAGCTGGTATTGCCTTAAATGCAGTCTGACTGATTTAAGATCATCTATTGTGCCATGCTGTCCCTTTATGAAAAAACTACCTAGCTATAATGTATTTTTTATACAAATCTGAAGCAGCTATTTAAAAATTATCTTGATGCTGCAAGAATAATGTGAGTGTGCAGATGTTCTGCTCCTGCTGTGACTGTCTAGAATGTAACCTGATAAATGCTGGGCACCACTGGTTCCTTAATACAGTAGATGACCCAGTATCCTTTCCTTGGAAGGAATTTTCTTCCTGGGTTGTTTTTTTTTTTGTAGAAGTTTTTAAACTTAATGGCCAGCTTGGGACATAGTTTTGTTTAGAGCACAAAAAATAGGACCAAGTGACATGCTAATATAAGGCCCCTCAACCTATTGTTTTCTTGGCTATTTTTATGGCAGTAACTCAGGGTATAAGATTTCTTCATCAAACTAATTGAAGATAGCTTTTCAGAAGTTACTGTCACCTTGATATCCATTTTGCTGCCATTTAATATAGCAAGGTTTTGAAGCTTTTCACTTGTCTGAGGCAAGCTCTCATAAGAGTTTTTGAGTGGCAAAAATATAACCACTGATTTTTTTGCCTTTAAATCTTTTACTTAGGGATGGCTTTAGTATCTTTTGGCAGTTAGCTTTTCAGAAAGCCAGGAAGGTATGAAAATATCTATCTGGGATGCTTAACAAGTTGCACTGCTTGTCAAACGTGAAAAATGTTTTTCTTTTTAGCTTTTGCATACTGCAATAATACGCAGTATCACCAATATGTTGGTTCACTGGCTTCTCTGTTTTATAGGCTTCTGAGTTACAAAGGATTGTATCAACACATTGTAAAGTTGATAACGCAGAACCTTTGGGTTTTGGTTTCCATGGCTACAATAATGTGTGACTGGAAAGAAATGCTAGATGTTTTCCTTATGTAGTGCCCACCCTATTTTATTCTGATGGAAGTTCTGGAGAGGCAAGTTATCATTGTGGGTGTCCTGGTTTCAGCTGGGATAGAGTTAATTTTCTTCCTAATAGCTGGCATAGTGCTGTGTTTTGGATATAGTATGAGAAGAAGGCTGATAACCCACTGATGTTTTAGTTGTTGCTAAGTACTGCTTATGCTAGTTAAGGACTTTTCAGCTTCCTGTGCTCTGCCAGGTGCACAAGAAACTGGGAGGGGGCACAGCCAGGATAGTTGATCCAAACTGACCAAAGGGCTATTCCATACCATATGAGGTCATGCTCAGTATAGAAACTGGGGGGGTTGGCCGGGGAGCAGCAATCGCAGCTCGGGAACTGTCTGGGTATCGGTCAGCGGGTGGTGAGCAGTTGCATTGTGCATCACTTGCTTTGTGTATTATTATTATATTGTTATTATTACTGCTACTATTTTATTTTGTTTCAATTATTAAACTGTTCTTATCTCAACCCAGGAGTGTTTCTCACTCTTACTCTTCCGATTCTCTCCCCATCCCATTGGGGCAGGGGGAGTGAGCAAGCTGCTGCATGGTGCTTAGTTGCTGGCTGGGGCTAAACCACAACAGTGGGCAACTCCTCAAACTATGCAGAACTTTCAGGTGCCCTAATTGGTGTTTTTCTACACCATTACACAAAACAGTAGCTTAGCAGAATGCATTGCAGTGTTTGATTCATAGAGAAAACTTTGATGAAAGGGCTACTGGTTGCTAAGTCTGAGCCTGGCCTGCTTAACAGTGATGAAAGCTGCAAACATATGCATGAATAAATGTGTTGAGATTGTTGCTTTCATTTGAAAATATTAGTTTTATGGTATTGAGTGTAAGACTTGACAATTCTTTAATTGTAAAGTAAAGGCAAGTCACTTTATGGTTAGTATTACAATAAATCTGTCTCGTATTCATTTAGGACCTTCAGATGTGCTTTAATCACTTACTAAAAGCATGTGTTAATTGTAGTGTCCTTGTTTTTGTGGCTTTCTTTTCAGAATATGGCTAAGCCCTTTATATCCAAGGCTACCTCAGGGAACAACTGGTTCTGCTGGTGAATCTGAAACTAATTTTAAATCTGACCTAATAAGTTACTTGATGGCTTACAATTCTCCAACACTTAAGGAATGGATAGATCTGGTTCAAGAACATGATTTATCAGAGACAAGGTATATGTTATCTTGTGTTCATAGTAACTTGCATGCCTTTTTTCCAAAAAAATTATCTGTTAGGATCTATTGGAACCATATGTTTGTTTTGTGAGCTTACCTTGTTTCAGACTTAAGTGTTCAAACATGAGCCTAACTTTAGGCAGTTTTTTTAAATCTATCTTATGCAGGTTATGGTGAATTGACCAACTTCTAGTTTTATAAACATACATTTTAAGGAATGAAAAAAGGTGCATCAGCAGTAACTTGACAGAAGGTAGGTGTAAGTAATAGGGACTCAGTTTCATTTAGGTCAGTCTGCCTTAAGTACTTGCTCCAATAAAATTACCAGTGGAAAAAACTGAGTTGTATTTGGTTTGTCATGTAAGAGGGGTCATATAAGCAGAAGTTACTGTAGTGAGGATTTTCTTAAGAATAGGCTTCTGTACTTTCAAGGGAAAGTTCAATCCATATATGTATGTGTAGAATTTTGGCCGTTACAGGCATGGATCGTGTCTGGTAGGCAGTGTTATGTTAAGCAATAATATACTTTGTCTTGAAACAGTCTTCTCTAATATCACATTGCTGATATTACTTAAAATAATTCAGGATGCTTAATTCTCATAGATACATCCTGCATTTCCACTGAAGTATGGTATTTAATTCAGAAAGTGTAAATCTTGGCCGCTTAATAGTGGTTTTATAAGCTGGCAAACATTTCTTGAAAAGAAAAGCTGAAAAGGGTCAAACTGGTGGAAATAGAGACTGAAACCTTGTTTAGTGCTTGTTTCTTTACATGGAGTCTACAAAGTTGGTGGGGGGAGGAAGTATGTACCTTATAGTCAGGTGGGATAATAGCCTCAGCTGCTGTTCTTACTCACTTGGTCATCTGCATGAGCTTGGACAGCTTGGCTGGGCCCTAGGTGATGCGAGTTTATGCATGGGTTAGGGAAGAGTCACTTGTTAGGATAAGGATCAGTTCCTTGCCATACAAAATATGTAGGGGACATTCATTCGTGGATAAAGCTAGGCATGAGATGGTTCTTAAACAATCTGTTTGTTTGTGACTGGGTAGGTCTCTTCTCTGTTTTCAGAGCAAAGTCAAACAGGTTACTAAACTATTATTAGGAAGGCAGTTGAAAAAGCTGTACTTTGCATCTGAGCCATTAGGTGCCCAAATTAAATCTTGTACCTGAATCTGCTGACATGGATGTAGCAATTGACTTTACTCAAAATTATATGCCCAATTCTGTGCCAAATGAGAGCTGTTTGCATTTATTACTAACCATCTATCTTTTGCATTTTTGTACACAGAAATAGATGCAGTTCCTGTCTATGCTATAGAACAGCCTGGTGGTGTGTGACAGCCATATAGGATGCAAATAATAAATTATACAGCCAAAAATCCACTTTTCTTTATATTGTAAAACTTAAGTGTGAAAGATTAAATTTTTCTGGTTGTACTTCTATGTTCAGCCTTGCTGATGGTATTTAAGTAAAACCTTTAATACTTTACAAACCAAAACCCTCCAGAGCTGCAAATAACTTGGTGGTGTTTTTTTCTTTTTGTAGAGTGTATCTGCTTGGTTCTACCCCTGGACGATATCAAGGTAGTGATAAAGAAAAGTGGGGTCACCTTAGGCTCAGAAAGGTACTAAAACTGTAACCTTTTTTGTTCATATCCTTTTAACTGTAAATATAATTTTGGAGAACATTCTTTAGTTCCTTTCAATTTTTCTAGCTATGATCAGCAATCTTTGAATACATTGTTACAGTTTAAGTTAGCAATAACATAAGCTTGCAACTTCCAACAATGTAGACTTTGCACATAATATTTCTGAGCATTATTGCCATGGTCAGCTTGTGGGCTGAATTGTCATGTGCTTACACATATTTGAGGAGGCCCCATTGCTGAAATGACTTCCTATCTGCTGTTGGTGTTTCTAACAAGTGTGGCACTATCAAAATCTAGTCTTGCATGACTGGGAACCTTTTCAAAAGTGCCTTTTCAAAGGCACTCACTGAGGAAAGATGTGTTGATATAGACTTGCCTGCACATAGGGAACAGGCTTATTTTATTTACTTAAATGTTAAAGGCTGTTAGAGTTTCTTTTTCCCTACTGACCTGGCAAAAAAACCATCAAATTAAAAACCAGTTTGCACATAGCTGATGTCATCAATTCAGTCAGGTTTTTAGTTTTGTTCTACTACATTTCTAAGATTTGATTTTTTAAATTATTTTTTTAATCAACTGAATAATTAGGAACATGGATTACTATTTTTTTTTAAACACCCTCCCACATTATTTAGATAAGCCATAATGGTAAATCTTCATACAAGATTGCCTATCTCAAGTTTGTAGGGCCCCTTCTTTTTCAGTATTTATTTAGAATCGGGTAAAGTATTTCATAGGTCATCTGTTAAATGCCTCATAATTAGGGAAGTTTCAACCTGCATCTCCTGCTGAAGTGGCATTATTTCAAATTCCATTGTGAATTTTACATGGAATTCTAATGCTGTCCATGGCAAACTTCAGTGATGTACAAAATGTCTATTTGTCACATTGTTTTCATTCAGTGTCTTACTAGGCAAAAAACCATGCACACAACATACCTCAGGAAGGGCAAGCTCTTTACGAGCAAGGGGAGGTCTAAAAGAGCAACCTTGTGTTGAAAAGCAAAGTAAAACAGAAAAAGCATGTAAAAGATAAAGGTGGTCTTGTGGCAAATGTTTCTGTGATTAAAAAGGTTAATTTTTTTAGTGACAATGCAGATAGACCTGGTGACACAACACTGAAGACTGAAGCCATTTAGTTATATGTCCACTCTAGAGCAGGAAGAAGGTAGCCACTATATACAATTTAATATGTGCCTATATCCATCTGTTTTTAATGTGACTTTAAATTCCATTCACAGCTAAAGACCTCCTCTAAAAGGATTATTTCAATTTTCTCTTCAATTGTTCTTTTTTCCCCTCTTATCCTGGGCCTCTATTGTAGCTGGCACTTTAGGATACAAGAGGAATTTTATGGCCAGCAACCACCAAATATAAAAAGATTTAGTTGTTTAATTTATTGTGGCTTCTGAAGCCTTCTGAAGCTAATGTTTCATATTTTTAGGAAGAGCTGCTAGCATTCTTCTTACCCATTATTTAATGGTTGACTTTGGTGCTTTTGGATAAAACTTGTGATGTTTGATCCTCTCTTGAAGGAACAGTGGGTTTATTTGGAGAGCCTGATGACATTTTTTTTTCAGAGTTAAATAGATAGTATGAATATTAATCTCTTGTTGTCAGTAGTGAATTATAGAGGATTTATCATATCAGAAGCGATATCAACCTCCTAATTAAGGTTTTCTTTGCCTGTTGAAGTCTAACAATGTTTTGATTTCCCTCACTAGCTTTTGAAAGAGCATGCTTCATCAATACCAGCACAGGAATCCTGGCCTGTTGTTGGGCAGTTCTCAAGCATTGGTTCAATGGGAGCTGATGGGTCCAAATGGCTGTGCTCGGAGTTCCAGGAGAGCCTGGTGGCTGCAGGCCGCAGTGTGACAACTCTCCCTAAATGTGATGTTCCAATTCATTTGGTATGTCTTTTAGCTGCTAGCAACCTTTATTTAACATTTATTCATTTGTTGTTTAAGTCTTAGTCATTGGTTTGCTTTTAACTTTTGGAAGACATTAATGTAGTTTTCATCCTGAAATCATAAGGATGCCACTTAGTGACACTCACTTGTGTATGGTATACTATAAAAAAATGTACTGTAATTTCCATCGGTGTGACACTGGTGTATATATAATCTAATCAAAATTATATTCTCATTCTATAGCTTGTCTTCCATTGAGTTTTGTAGATGCAGCTGTTTCTGCTACTGAGATGTAATTGAGTGCTGAGTGATTAGTATCTAAAACAAATTATTTTCTAAACTGGTTATTTTGGTCAGGTTATTAGCACAGTTAAGGGGAGGAGCGGAAACAAGTTTGTGGCAGGAGCTTGTTAAATAAAGGACAAAATGTTGTCAAACCATGCGCTTACTGTGTGCTAGTTGCCCCTGCATACTTGTGTTAGAGATATGAGTCTAAAATCTCATAAAAATAATGTTGAGAGCTTACTTTGATCACTGTGGAAGTGGTTGAAGCTGGATTGTTTGAGTCTTGCTAGCTAATTTTGGTAAGTTCTGCAAGAGAGGTAAAATATTTTTTACTGGTACACAACTAGTTTTAAGCTGCAGTGTAATTGTACTCATTCTGAAAAATGATGCTTTTAATGTTTGGGGGGGGTTTCCCCTCAAATAAGTTCTCTTTAATGTGGTTCTTGTTTGAAAATTGACAGGTTGTGTATTTAGAGCTGCATTATTAAAGTTACTTTTTTTCCCTCCCTCTGCCTCCATGAAGGTTTATCCTACTGTGAGCAATGTGAGGCAAAGTCTGGAAGGCTATCCCGGTAAGCACATGAACCCCCGTTTATTAGCTTTTTGTGGTCATAATGTCCTGCAAAATCACTTTAGTGGTTGATGTTGAATGAGCCTGAAGTCGTTACCTTCCTGAGCACTTGGTAGAATAGGTAGCAGTAGAATCCTTCTATTACTGTTACTAGAGCTCTGACTCCAGCTCTCCTATTGTGATTGAATAGAAAAAGGGTTGTGGGCATTGGTATATAATGTTTAAGCCTGTATAGCAATGTTCATACACTGCTGTATAGGAAGAAACAGCTCTTGCCCACTGTTCTAACTCCAGTCATACTTCCGTTTTGGCAGAAAATTCAGGTTTGAGTGTGCCAAGTACTCCTTGTGTTTTCTTTGCAGTGTCATCCTGCACACCAGATACAATGGAGAATACAATGTTTCACTCCTCATTAGTAATTTTTTTAATATTGCAGTATGTAATTGTTCTGTGCAGTCTTCCTATGTTTGTGTTCATGAAGTCGGTATATTTGTATAGAAAGCCTAGCCCCAGCCAGCTTGAAAGAGGAAGAGGTACTGTAGTATTCTGATGCAGTGAAGCTTCTGTTTCTCAAAAGCAAGCACTTAATGTGGGTTACACCCCTGCACGCTAAGGGAGCTGGCTGATGTCAAAGCAAGGCTGTTGTTGATTAGCCTTCAAAAGGTCAAGGCAGTTGGAAGAGATTCATTAAAAAGGAGGATCTGGGGAACTATAGGCCTGTCAGCCTCACCTTGATCCCTGGGAGGGTTTCCAGGATTCTTTATCCCATCACCATTTCCAAACATGATGAACAAGAAGGTTATTTGGAGTAGTCAGCATGGATATAAAGGAGAAATTATGCTTAATTAACTTGATGTCCTTCTACGATGAGATGACTGGCTTGATGAATGGGAGGAGTGCACTGGATGTTGTTTATCTTAACTTTAATAAGGCTTTCGACACTGTCTCCTAAACCATCATTACAGACAATCTGATGGAGTACAGGCTGGATGACTGGACAGTGAGGCGGGTTGGAAAGCAGCTGAACTGCCAGGCCTCAAAAGTGGTGATCAGTGGCACAAAGGCCAGCTGGAGGTCAGCCACTAGGGGTGGTGCATGTCAAGCATTGATACTGGGGCTGTGCATTTAATATCTTCGTTAATGATGTGGGTGGCAGGGCAGAGTACACCCTCAGTGAGTTTGCAAATGATACAAACTCAGGAGTGTTTCATGTATCAGATGATTGTGCTGCCACTCAGAGGGACAGGCCGGAGAAATGGGCTGACAGGAGCCTCACGCAGTTCAACAGAGGGCAATGCAAAGTACTGTGCTGGGGCAAGAACAATAAACCCAGGCACCAGTACATGCTAGGGGTTGACTGGGGGAAAGCAGCTTTGCAGAAAAAGACTTGGAGTGCTGGTGGTCACTGAACTGAAGATGAGTCAGCAATGCACTCTGATGGCAAGACGACCAACAGCATCCTGGGCTGCATTAGGAAGCAGGTTGCCAGCAGGTTGAGGGAGGTGACCCGTCCCCTCTATTGAGCACCAGCGAGACTACATCTGGAGTGCTGTGTCCAGTTACTGGCTTCTCAGTACAAGACAGACTTGGACATACTGAACCAAGTCCAGCAAAAGGCAACAAAGACAAATAAGGGATTGGAGCATCTGGCATTCAAGGAGAGGCTGAGAGAGCTGGATAATTCTTCAACCTGAGAAGAGGACTTTCCTGGGAGATCTTATCAATGTGTATAAATACCTGATAGGAGGATGCAAAGTAGAGGCAGATTCTTTGTGTGGTGCCTGGTGGAAGAACCAAGAGGCAATGGACATAAATTGAGATGCAGGAGATTCCAGTGTACCCTTAGAGCAAAAAGGTTTTCTGGTTTGAATGGAACAGGTTGCTTGGAGAGGTTGTAGAGTCTCTGTTCTTGGAGATACTCAAAACCTGACAGGACACTGTACTGAGCAACGTGCTCTGTTCGGCCCTGCTTTGAGCAGGGAGTGATTCTAGACGATCTCCAGAGGGTGCTTCCAACTTCAGCGATTCAGTGATTCTTTGACATTGCTGAATCCATAAACATGTGTTCTTGTTCCAAGCTGTGTTTCTGTGTAGTATGAAGTAGAGTAGCTGTTGAGCTCTTATAACAATTGTTGGAATTTGAACACTGGGCTAGCAGGAATGCTTTCAGCGCTCTATCTTTCCTCTGAATTGAGCAGTGTTTGGGCATATGTAGAAACTGCAGCCAGTGAGTTTATAGGTGTCTGTGGTTCCCACAAGTAAGTTGGGGTCTTTTGAAATACATCTGGTTGTCTACAGCATCTATTTAGCAAAGTTGATACTCTTGAAAGTCAGAGATGCAATCTGCTGAATGACTCCTTACTGTCATTTCTTTCATATTGTGAAATAACTTGGTGAATTACATAACTCTGTATTTGTGCAAATGAACAGCTCCGTGGACTCCTGCAGCTAGGGCATCCCTGAGAGTAGCAAAGCTTTTGTTACAGGTCCTTATGGTGTCTTCTAGGACAGGTTGAATGCAGTAGGCTTTGCATCATGTTCTTAAAACACAACAATAATATAACTCAGTATGCCATGGATGGTGGTTTTTTGTTAAATTCATTTCAAGAAATCACAACATGTATTAGCCAAAGACCAAATCAATACAAATACAATTTCCTCAGAGAAGTTTTTGCTCTTTAAAATAATATTGTTTGGCTTTATTGCCTGTTCCATCTGCACGCCCCTCCCCCCCCCCCCCCCCCAAGCTGCTTGTTTTATTTGCTGCTTTTATTCTTTCTAGCCTGTATGGGTAGTGATTCTAATCTGTTCGTATCAAGTGTTATCACAACAAACAATTGTCCATAAACATCTGTCTTCTAAGAGGACTTAATTCTATAGCCTGTATACTGTTTATCTTTTTCCTAGTGTAAATCTGCTACGTAGTGTTTAGGAAATGGCTAAATTGTAAGAATGAAAAAAAACCCAAACCTGTATACCATTTCATACTACTGGAGCATATAACCATTTTCTGAAAATAAGTCATGAGGATAGTACAGATAACTTATTCCCCAAGATGCTTGCTGCTTTTAGAATGTCTTTCAGAAAACAAATTTACATGTTCTGGTTTTTTTTCTTAAGCTGGTGGCTCGCTTCCGTACAGTATACAGACAGCACAGAAACAGCTGTGGTTGCATTCCTATTTTCAGTAAGTAGAACTCAATTCTTTGATTTCTTTTTTCTTAGACTGTATGTTTAAACTTAAAATGTTATAATGTTTGAGTGTTAAAATAAGGGGAAGTAGTCAGATGCATGGTATTCCTAAACTCCTTAAAATAAAAGGCTTTAGTTCTTTATCTGCTGGTCTTATCTCTAAAACATAGTCAAAACATGCTATTTACTTGTAAAAATGATATGGGATACTGCTGCTAATGGAGGACACTAACAGCTTTTGGATTCTGTAAACTTCTATTTTAAGCTTTCCGTCTCTGAACTGGAATAATGTTATTACTTTTTTCTTTTTTTTTAACAGTTGTGTTTCACTTTCCCACTTGTGCCTCAGCATTAACAGGATTTCAGCTGAGCCACAACAGGGTTAGGAAGGCTTTTTTGTTTGTTTTTTGAGTGCAGCAGTCCTGCTGCAAAAATTCTCTGTAATGGTAATATCTTTTGTTAAAGGTGCCTGATGTTTTCCATTAAGAACTTCTATTTTCACTTGCTACTAATATTCCCAAATTCTAACAGTCTAACACATTCCATGCCAGATGTCTCCCTCAGGCTGAATTTTTAAAAACTTAAGTGTGTTTTGAGAACAATGGGAAAAGTTGTTTTGCGCAGATCAAAAAAAAAAAAGCTAGATCTGGTAACCTCTTACAAGACCACAGCTCCCCATTCCTTTCACTAGAAACTTGTAGCTTTTAGGTGGTAGTTGTGCTGGTAAGATACTTTACCCATGTCTAAGTAAGAGTTTGTAAAGTTGTGCATATATTCAGAGGGCTGAGAATACAATTGCTAGTTGCAGAGAGCATCCTCCATTCTGGAGTGAACATGATTGCTGCTGTGGGCCTTGCTGGTCAATGTCCAAGGAATGGAACTGGAGCAGAAAGCTTGTGAGGCTTTGTGTCTCCTGCCTTTGAAGTGTGCCCTCTGAGCACATTCAGCAAAGGAAGAAAGCTACAAACACCTTGAATACTTCAAGATTGTTCAGTCATGATTCAGAAAGTGAGGAGATCATAAAACTGGGGGTGTTTATGCAGCCTTAACTCATGTTTCTATAAGCATATACCTCATGAGAATCTTACTGGAAGAAAAATGTAACCTTTTTTGCTTCGTCTCTTATTTAGTGCACAGAACATTACTTGATAATGAGACCATTCATTGTTTTATTCCTGTTTAATGAGAAAACACCCACATACCTGTCTCATTGGGCTCATTTTAATTGATTGACTTTTAATACCATATCCCTTATGTTTGTGCAGTTACCTTGTCAATTTTTTATTTTCAAAGAATGGAAGAGATTGGTTTGACAAGAGTTTGTTTGGCTTGCTGTTGACAAGTTCATAATCATAGTTGTATTAGAACTTTATGTATTCTTTAGGCCTGTAGAGTTTTGAAGAATAATAATCTTTCTTCTCAGTTCAAAGAACTATGGTGGTGTTCCCCTAACATCATAAAAGATGAGAGATATGGAGCATTTACACAGAAGACCTACTGTTCTCTTATGGTTGAGACTAATGGTGTGAGTTGTTTTAACTAGGCTCAAGCCTTGTTGGCAGTATCTTGAGATGTAAAGCCCATTCAATATTTGAACTAAGAACTGAATGTTGAAAGAGGTGGTGGTGTAGAAAATTAGTTATTCCTGGCTCTGCTTATGGCTTGAGCATGTCTGCACAGATTAATTTTCAGGATGTTAGGATTATCTGTCTTCCCTGTCTCATTAACTCCACTTGTAAAGGGGTCTGTCTGCTCCTTTACCTCATTTGTGCCAGAAATACCAGACATTGATGGCAATTGATACTTGCTCTAGGTCTTCCAGCTAAATGCACTGTGATTGCAGTGTAGCCTCCTTTTCAAACTCAAAAAATCATTGCAGAGTAAAACAAATAGTTATCAAACATTTAAAAAAAATACTTCTGAAATTTTGCAAGCAGTTAACTACTTATAAAAACAACAAATTATAAGCATTCACATTTGTAGTGCAGTGCAAGTGAGTGTAAAGTATTTTCTATATTGCAAAAGATACCTTATTCATGGTAGAGAATCTTTTTTCCTCCTCCTTTCCCAAAAAAACCCAAATTCTGTGAAACTCAAGAATAGCTGTTGGAAAAACAGAGGGGTAGGAGGGGCAAAAACTGTTGCATTTGGAGAGTTGGAAAGTAGATTACCTCTTTAATTCAGTGCACCTAATCATCGCATTAGAGGCTGTGTAATTAAAAGGAAAAAAGAATAGCTGCTGACTGAAATGCCACAAAAGACTGGGAGGGAGGAAGTAGCAGAAAGTTACTGGTAAAAATGTCAGGATTAGTGGTCTAAAGTCAGAGTTAAGCTGTACTAGTGATAAGGAGTTCTAGTCCTAGGAATGTAAAAGAATAAAAAAGAGCTCTTAGTTTACATAGTACCATGACCTCTAACTGTCAAAAAAGAACTACTTCAAGCTGTGGTTTTGCTTGTAGATGTGATGTAAATGGAAGAGAAGTGGTAGTACTCTTGCTAAAACACTTAATTGTATCTGTCAAAGATAAGGAGGCAAAAGGCAGTAGACTGAGATGGTATCGCAAAAATATTGCAGGTAATAGTGGGGGGAGAGGTTTGTCCTTGAGTAAGGCAATGAGATCTAAAGAAAATCTGTGTTCAATTCCCAATTCTAATATTTCCCCTGGTTTTAATTTCTACAATGTTACTGGAGTTACCTAATTATTTTTGTGCCTTAAAGATAATGTTTGCCTAAACTGTCAGTTGTGAGATAAAAGTTGTTAACAAGAATTGTTGAGTTATGATATAGCCTTACAACCTCTATGTAAAGTTCGGCAGGGGAACACAAGTTTAGTTAGCTGTTTCTGTATTTTATATATATATCTTAGTCTGTTCTTCAAAACAAACTTCAGTGTGGTTTGCAACAAAATACAAAGATGTCTAGTTTGCTCCAAACATGCCTACAATGTTTCAGCTCTTGCCCTCTAGGAATACGGGACCAGTTCTCAGAAACAGTTTTCTTTCCTTCATTGGAGGATAGGGTTGTTTAAGTAGGTCTTGACCCCTGAACTGCAAAGCCTCTTGACTTAACTCATGTGAAAGTCAGTCAGTCCTGCAAGTCAACTTAGGTAAATAATTCCAGCCCTTCCACTTCAATCTTCTTAGGCTTTTCAATAAACACAGTTCACTTAAGAGTTTTTTTGCAGCTGATTGACTCTTTTTGATTTGTCTTTTAGAAGAGAATGCTAAATTACGGAAACAAGATTGTGACAACCAGAGCCTATTATATTCCAAACTGAGGAAAGAAAAGTCTCTGGGTGGAGGAAGGTGTATTTCATAGAATCATAGAATTGTTTAGGTTGGAAAAGACCTTTAAGATCATCCAGTCCAACCATTAACCTACACTTGGAAGCTGCCTTCCTGATTTTGAGTGAGGACTAACAGCTGTGACTGGAAAGTGCTTCTAAATACCATGATTACATACGTTCAGTTATATACATATATCTACTGCTTGCTTGCGGTTTAGTTCTGTAACATTGATGCTCAATTACCCCAGCAGTGGCTTGTTTTAAACTAGTTTTTATAAATATATACATAAATATGACCCCTACTCTCTTAAGCCCTCAAATTTCTCAGTAGCTTAGGGGCACAGAAAAAGGAAGGGTAGTGTCAGCAGTCTATCAGTTGCTTCTTGCCTCTACTTCATGCATAATAAACTGTAATGAGCTTGGGGAATTTTGCAAGGTCTAATTTGGTGCCAAGCTGCTTTGCTGAAAGGCATAACCATTGATAGTCTTCAAAGAAGAAATATTGGCTGGAAGTTTGGACTTAGTTTCTTGAGTGCTAGCTGGAGTGGAGGAATGGAAAAACTTGTTAGGAGAGCTTGATACACTGAGGGGAATATCTGTCTGGTTTGTTTGTAAATTAAAAAAAAAAATCCTGCCCTTCTGGCTTCTAGTATGATTGGATTTCAGGATTAAAAATTCAGTTAAAGAAAGTATTTTCAGCCTTTCTGTAGGGGGCGGGGAGGAAGTATTAAATGTTACAAGTATAAGGTTGTATTACCAAACCCATGGCACTGTATGGTGAGTATTTTTTTTAGATCTCAAAATAAAGCTGTATATGAAAAGAATTCCTTTTCTTTTTCTAGCAAATGGTCAGCAGAAATCTCGGGTCGAACTCATGCTATACCTCACATTAAGACATACATGAGACCCTCTCCTGACTTCCAGAAGATTGCATGGTTCTTAGTTACAAGGTAAACAACTAACCATACACCTCTCACTTAAAAAAAGTCACATATAAATTTCTTGTCAATTGCATGCCTATGTGAGTTACTGCCATAATCATCATAATACTATAAGTAGTGACATGAATTTTTGTCCATATTTAATGTTTCTTCATTGCATTGCTCCTTTTGGGGCTGCAAGTTAAAATGATTGTCAGGAGCTGTTGGCAATTGCACCAAAATCTTGTCTGAGCTGTAACTGCCCATTTTGAGGTTGAGAATCAATTGAAGTGGTCAGTATTCTTAAACATTGGGTTGAGTTTCTTTAACACATGCTGTACATGAATGTGCTGGTTTGTACAAAATAGATAAGGGTTAGGCCTAAGTTTATCCTTGTGCTGCCTTATTGTTGCAAAACACGTAGATACCTAATATTTGGAATCTGGCCTTTTGTCAGACTGAGTTGTTCAGCAGTCTAGCTTGAAGTCTAGCTTTGTATTTCTATTGTTTGGTTTTTAAAGAAGCCAAAAGAGGGAGCAAGGAATTTCTTGATGTGAGGGGAGAATGTCTTACTATGAATGAAAAATACAGGTATGTTTCAGTTTTGCCAAAACTGATTTTTGTGGAACCCTATATACTATAAATCGTGATCTTTGTATCCTTACTCTTAAATACTCAGTTACTTTAGTCTTTTTTTCTCTTTATATTCTGGCTCTTTAAATTTCATCACTCATTGACACTGTTGCCTGCAATAGTAGTATTGATTAAGGTGCTCTTTAAAGGATTTAAGGTCATTCAGATGTGATGCTGAGTCCACCTAATAAATAAATTCATGGTTGCTTTTTTTTGTCATGTTTCTTCTATTCCACCATTTGCTACTATCAAAAAGGATCCAGTATGTCTGTCAGTTAAAACGTAATGTTTAAGCTTTGTATTTTGCTGTAGAAGTAGGTTTTGACAACAGAATTGCATTTATTTTTTGACTCCAAACTTGATCGACTTCTGTCCTGGTTTTGGCTGGGATAGAGTTAATTTTCTTCCTAGTAGCAGGCACAGTGCTGTGGTTTGGATTTAATAGGAGAAGAATGTTGATAACACACTGATGTTTTTAGTTGTTGCTAAGTACTGCTTATGCTAGTCAAGGACTTTTCAGCTTCCCATGCTCTGCCAGGTGCACAAGAAACTGGGAGGGGGCACAGCCAGAATAGTTGATCCAAACTGACCAAAGGGCTATTCCATACCATCTGACGTCATGCTCAGTATAGAAACTGGGGGTGTTGGCTGGGGAGCAGCGATCGCTGCTCGGGAACTGTCTGGGTATCAGTTGGCAGGTGGCCAGCAATTGCATTGTGCATCACTTGCTTTGTATATTGTTATTATCATCATCATTATTATACTATTATTATCATTCCTATTTTACTTCAATTATTAAACTGTTCTTATCTCAACCCAGGAGTGTTTCTCACTCCTACTCTTCCAATTCTCTCCCCCATCCCATCAGGGTAGGGGAAGTGAGCAAGCAGCTGCATGGTGCTTAGTTGCTGGCTGGGGCTAAACCACGACAACTTCATAGCAGATACTGATGAAGGATCAGCTACAACATGGTGCTGAACAGCACATAAAAAAAAAAATGCCTCTTTGATAAATACTTGTTTTCATAAATATATCAAAGAACAAAATGCCAGGAGCAAAAGATACTGTTTAACACTTGCAAAAATGCTCTGTACTAAATGTATTATAATGTAACTAGTCATAATAGAGCTAGCCTGTAATCTTCCTAAGTCATCAAATTGAGGCTATTTACCAATACCAAGTTCCTTTCTGAAATCTGCAGAGAAGATTCAAAAGGCTGAATTTGTCTTGTAGATCTGTATGACACAAGTGGGTTTGCATAATTATCCACATGTGTTGTATGAATACCCTTCTATATATTGTCTCTGCTACTCCCACTGTGCTGTAAAAATAGCAATAAGGAATAACACCCAAATCACTTTTTATTGAAAAGACTGTTCTGATTGAAGTGAAGTTCTCCTGCTAGAAGTGCATTGCTACAGCTGTGGTACTTAAGCATTTTCTGCTGTGAAGATTATGCCTCACTGAAATGCTTTGTTTCTCTTTGCAGTGCCAATCTATCTAAAGCAGCATGGGGAGCTCTGGAGAAAAATGGTACCCAACTGATGATCCGTTCTTATGAACTTGGAGTCCTTTTCTTGCCTTCAGCATTTGTAAGTTCATAGTTCGAGTACAAATCCTGGAATATGCTAAGAATCTGCAAATATTGATGAATACAAATGTGACTGAATAATCCACTTACTAGGTTCTGTGTTGCCAGGTTAGAAAGCTGATAGCAAGTGGAGTTTACACAAGGTATTCTTTAAAATAGAAACAGTCTGTTTTCCTAGGCAGCAAGTATGGATTTGGTATTGATGTGACTTTTGTCGTGCTACTGCAAGACAGTAATAGTTTAAAACTTTAACATATACTAAATGTTGCTGGGAAGGATGATCAAATATCTTCTTTTGTGCTTCTTAAAACTAGGCTGTGAGCTCATATTCACATTGAAGTGATGCATATGGGTTGTAACTTGAAAAACAATTATTAACGTTGCACTGATTGCTGTTCTTGCTCTTTCCTTGAAATGCATTTGTAAAGCCATGTGACTATCTCTTCTCCAAATTTCTGCTTTGAGAACAAGTTCTCAAATGCGTCTTCTAAAATCTCCAATACAAATCTAAGGATATCTTCATAAAAGGCTGTTTAAAAGCTGAAGGATTGTATCATCTAAACCTATGTGACAGCAGTCTCGGTATGTAGAAGACAAGTCTGACCCAAAATTACTATTATTGTAGTGTGTGGAGCAGAGGACTGGGAGATGTGAAATGTTTTCGTGGTACTAAGGTCCATATCGCTTGTAGTCTAGTCTTAGTGCATTTGTAGCAGATGCCATGGGGATTAGCACAATAAACAGTATGTATGTGGTATCTCTTTAGTATGTGTTCCTTATGATTTATTTTAAATGCTTTCCAGGATGAAAATTCTATCCAGACCATGATGGTTAGTAGCCACAACTCAGCTTATCCTCTTAACATGTAAAGTTTCTTATTGAACTACTTTTGCTGGTTTTTAGCCCCCTACTGAATCCTGGGGTAGTGAGTCCTGTGCTACTTAATTGTGCATTGTATTTAAGAAAAAAACCTTCCCTTCTTTTAGATTGTTTTTTTCTTATTTAGATCTACTGCCTGATAGTGGGGAGATGCAAGTTTTCTTGTTCCTATTGTTGATTCCTCCTCCTCTCTGGTGAACCTATTAGTACCAAAATGTTATCAATAGCAGTTAGTCTACCATTCAAACTCCTTCCTGTGTGAAATTTGTTCTTTTCAAAAATTTGTTCTTTTCTTTTTCAAGAAGAAAATTCCAAGTTTCTCTGACAAAATGTTTGTATGCTAAAAGTCCTTAGAAATATTTTTCTGATGAAGAATACATCTTCCCTAGAATAATGTTCATGGATATTCACATAATGTTTCATCATTTCTGTTGATTAGTAATGTACTCCCAAATGAATATTCACTAATATTATGACATTGTAAAAAAGTTTACCATAACTGTATAACTGCAGCCTCCTAAGACTTCAGTATTAAGATTGATGGTTTCTGGCTGTAGCTAAAGTACTCCTGTATCTCATTCTTGGCATTTATTAAGGAGTTTACATAGTAGTATGGTCTTTGTCTCTAAGGTTCACAATATCAATCTCGGACATCATTCTCTAGCATGGTTTATGTGGAAGAAAACTTTTAGAGAAAATCTGTTGATCAGAGACTGAAACAAGAAAAATCCTACAACTTCCTATAGTAGGAAACATTGGTTTTGATATCACTGCACTCTAAAACAAACAAACAAAAACAACCCCCAAAAAGCAAGCATCACTTGCATAAACAACTATTAATAACAGAGTAATGAACTGTTGGGCAAAAAAATTGTGCAAAAGGATTTGACTTTTAACAGCAACTGATGTCAAGGGATAAAATGATGTTCTAAGTTGTTGGCTACTGTTATCTCCAGATACTGCCAGGCAAAGAATTTATGTATGGTACTGGTATGACTGTACTTAGTGGATGAAGTTTTTTGTATGAACATAACTGATCACTAGATTGTGCAGTCATTTTACATAATTTGAATATTCCTGTTCTGACTCTGGCTTTTCCATGCATTGCTAGTTTTGGAAAACACACTTCAAATGGGTAGAAAATCAGGAATAACTGAGTTAGTCTTTTTGCCAAGAGTGACCATACCTGTTTCAGATTGCTCAATCTGCAAAATTTTCACTTTAAAAAACAGAACAAACCAAAAAAAGAACAATTGAAAAAAAACCCCAAAACAAAACACCAAAAAAACCCCCAACACCCCCAAGCCCCCTGTGAGAACATTTGGCTTCCATTCCATCCTGAATCTTGCATTCTAAACAAGATTTCTTGCATGTGGAGCTGGGGGGGTGGGGATCACCCAGACCATTTTTCAGAGGGCCACAACTTACATAAAAAGACCTTGAATTTTCTTCCCCATGTCTAAAATTGTAAGTCTTAATGCCTTTGATCTCATTCTTGTGAGTTTTTCTGTAACAGTTTAATTCTAAAATCAGACTTCATTTGTTCAGGAGCATTTAATTTATTTATCAGAAATATAAAAGATTCTGAAGCACTCGACCCTTAGGAAATTTTAGCAATCTGAAGTTAAAACTTCACCTTTTTTGCAACTAGTTAGACCTTTCTGCTATTAATGACTTTTTCATCATTCTGGATGTTTATTTAGACCAAAATTATTAATGTTTTTTTTTTCTGCTCGCAGTCCGTCTTAGCAGCTGGAGTAAAATCCACTCAGCTATTTAAGAGATTGAGAATTACTAAAAATGGAAGTGTATTTTTATTCCTGTTGCATCAAAATAACCGGAATTTAAATGCAGTGTCTAAGCTAAGTTTACTGATGATTAAAAACACATTGGATACTTATTAAGCATCTGTTCCAGCCTTTAGCGGAAGCCTGCAGGCGGGTTTACACAAGAAAGTTTAGAGATAGACTCTGCTATAAATCCAGTATAAGTACTTTACTAGTAAATACAACTGTAAAGAATGGTTTTGATAAATACTCTTGGGTAAACAGTTCCTAATGAAGCTCAAGCCCTGTGGTCATCAGGGTAAGAGGCAAAAAAGACAATGGTTGGGTCTGCTCTCATGAGAGGAAAGGTTTCACTGAAACTGCAAAAAAATTGACCTCTTCTATCCCTTCTTTGCCAAATCTCTGTTTAGGGACCAGAGATAATTCTGCTTGGTGTGGGAGGGGGGCTGCATTGCTTTGAATCTTAAAGGCTTTTCAGCAATTTTTGCTGTATTCTACACTTACAGGCACACTCAAAATTTGTTTATGAAATGAACCCCAGAGAACACTTGGTTTTCAAATGTATAAGAGTCCTTGACTTCTGGCATTCTGTTTTTCCCCTTTGATCAGCCTTTTGGAAAAGGCAGTCAGGGTGTTCCTGTTCCAATCCCCACTATGTTCAGGAAAAGATCAAATTCACCTATTGCTATATAGCTCTATGTTATTTTTTACTTTAGTTGAAGAAGCAAGCAGTGTGAAAACTTCCTGCAGTGCATAAGAGTCACTGCTGAAAATTTGACCATTAAGTAAGGGGATGAAAAATGTTTATTTTGTTTTTAATGTTTGTAGTAGCAAAAAGGAGGGAGTATTAATACATTTCATACACTGGGAGCAAGAACTGTAATCTTGTATAGTATGCCTGCAAGGTAATATCAGATTAATTAGAGAAGTAGGATCTGTCTGCTGCCAATCTGCTCCACTGCTCCCTATTCTCTGATTGTTGTGGCTGTCCTGTAGAAAAAGATTTCAGGCTTTAAGACTGTAATGATGTTATTGTGCTGCCTTATCTAACACCTGTATAACTGTCAACCTTACAGCAATAATGAAGTTCTGGTTTTCATCTTGAGAGTTTTCACCTTCTCTCTTAATAAGAAAAAATTGTTGTGAAAAATACAGTTTCTGTGCTGCTTTGATTTCTTTTTAAAGTTGAAAATAAACACAACATTTAATATAGTCAGTGTCAAATGCAAAGCTAGGGGCCAATATTTTCAAAACTGACCTTTCACTTGTACCCCTAACATGGTTATAGAAGTGTGAGTAAGCCACATTGTGGGGCTGTGGGGTGTGGAGTGAGGTTGTCTGGGAACCCAATGGCTTTTCAGAGAGTGCAGAAACATACATATCGGGAAGATGAGTCGCTGCCAACAAGTGAATAAGTACTGCTGAAAACCAATTTAACTGTAGGCATCAAGGATTTGAATGCCTGATGTTTGGTTTTTTTTATTGCAGTGTAAATTTATCCTTATGATGCATGCATAATGCAATCTTACATCTGAAAACCAAAAATAGTTTAACGCACACAAGATGTTTCTGTCTTGAGAATTGCCAGTTGACGTTTATAGCAGTAGAGTTCAGTACAAATTGGCAAAACTGTCAAAGAACTGGAGCTAATACATAGCCGTGGTTAAGTATCGTGTTATGATTACTGTGCTAGCAGTGTCCACATTAGTTTAAGGCTTCCTCAGGCATATCTGTACAAGCTTCTGTCATGAGTGACATGCCTTTCATTAATTAAATACGTTTGCAGTGTTTTAGTAGACACAAATGCTTTTGGCAAAGATTTTCCTTTATGGCGCTTTAGGAGTCATCTCAAGAAGACTGTTCCAAATATCTTTAAATGAGATTTAATTTAGCATCCATAACTTGAGATAACTTGCTCTAAGGCTGTCTTTCAGTCTAATGATACTCTGCAGTAGATTTTCTCGTGATAAGATCTGACCCTTGGGATCTGAAGTTGTCAAAAATCATTCATTTCAAAGGTGTCATTAACCTTCAGAGATGAGAATTTTGTCTGTTGGGCCTTCCTTTGTCATCAAAGTCTATGGAAATTTTCTAACTATATTCAGTAAAAAAGGAGCCTTCAGCAGGAATGGAAGTAGTTAGTTACTCATTAGAGTAAATTCATCCAATTTCTATACATACAGCAGATCGAAACAACAAAAGTTACTCATACAAACATTGCCAAGATCTTGATCTCACTGAGTAGTTGTAGGGTGAGTTCAGATTTGCAGAAAAGATGCTGACAATCTTGGGATTGTGGCAATCATTTTTGATGTTCAAGGCCTCTTTTCCTTTAAACCTACAACTGCTGCAGGCTTAGGCCCTCACCCTAGGGAGAATATACAGTGAAGCTTTGCTGTAACTCAAGATCACGTTCTGGTGACAAGTATGTTGCTATAGCTGTCTGACTTGGCAGATCAGTCTGTTAGAGAACTAACCACCTGATGAGGTAGGTTGGAATCTGGCTTATCTCAAATGTGTCAAAGCAATAGGTTAGCTTAACATGTGGAACTACATCATCAGTTGGCCATACCATGATTATAGGCTGTCCATGGCTATCTTCACTCCCTCAGTTGTACTGGCACTGGTGCTATGCTTTCTCTACAGCCCTCACAACTCTTACTTGTTTTGTGTAAATCATAAAAAGCATGCAAATATGTGCTTCTATACAGGTGGCTGTACTAAAATCTGCCAGTATGCATGAGATAGTCTTATGTTTGAGTTTCAGACCTCTTGGAACACAAGTTAATTGAAGCTCATCTAAGTCTTGCAAGAATATGTAACATTTAATACATACTTTGGAAGAGAGTACTTTGTTCTTTTCCTCCCAGTTTCCTAAATATTGTTAGTTAATTTTGAAGACTGTCAACCAGAAAAAAACAAGTCACCTGTCAGTAATCACATGGTATGGTGTATATGGGAGCACAGTGGGGAGAGGGACTGCAGCTGTCTTTCCTTTCTTCACTGGGAAGTGCCTGCAGAGATACCTGATAAGAAGGAGGTAGTCAGAGAGACAAATATTAACACTTGCCTTACGTACATGCAGTCATCTGACATTCAAGTTGCAATGCTTAGCTTGTGAATCTGTCTTTAACTGCATAAAAAGTGTTTCTTTGATAACTTAGTCTGGTTGTCGAGACTTTTGTTGGCTCAGTGTGGTTTTAGCATACTATGTGGAGAGTAGTCTGAGGTGAAGATAATGGAGAACTAGGAATAGACTTAACACTTTTACAAACTGATTTTTTTTAAGTTTGTTTGCAATTAAAATTATACAGAATACAAACTAGATGAAGTGTTTTGAAACATAACAGCATTTTTTGGCCTCAAAAGACTCGGTATCTTCTAGCTATTGGAATGCTGATTTAATACTGCTAATTTCTGATAGTTAGAATCATAGAATCATTTAGGTTGGAAAAGACCTTTAAGATCATCCAGTCCAACCATTAACCTACACTACCAAGTCTACTCTAAGCCAATCAAGGGTAGACTAGACTAAACCATGTCCCGAAGTGCCACATCTACCCATTTTTTGAACGCTTCCAGGGATGGGGACTCCACCACCTCTCTGGGCAGCCTGTTCCAATTCTTGACCACCCTTTCCGTAATGAAATTTTTCCTAATGTCCAACCTAAACCTCCCCTGGCGCAGCTTAAGCCCAGTTCTGTTTCTTCAGGTTGCTTCATGCAGATTGATCACAAAGTTAATGATACTTACTCTGGTAGAAGTTAAGACTTAGAATCATGGAATCATTTAGGTTGGAAAAGACCTTCAAGGTAATCTGGTCCAACTGTTAAAACATTCCTGGCAGCGGTGGGATTTGAACCCACGCCCCCGAAGAGACTGGAGCCTTAATCCAGCGCCTTAGACCGCTCGGCCACGCTACCCTGGTGGATGTGCATAGCACTCACTTCATAGCACTCACTTAATATTCCTAATCTTAAAAACTCCACTAGCTCTGCAGTTTGTGCCTTGTATTTTCTGCTGAATACAAATTTGGAAGTGGATTGTTCCTCACTTGCCATCTGTTGACTGCCAGTTTTTGTCTGGTTTTTAAAATGCTTCCAGCACTCATGCTTTGAGGTTGGGTGTTGGCCTGATGTGCTAATGCAGGCTCTCAGAAATATGTTGAATGGTTGTTCTCAACATAGCAACAGCTGTCATCATTTACAATTTTAGTGTTTAGGGAAAAATCAGCTGATGCTGACATTGGATCACAAGCTTCTCTTGATTAAAAAATAATGTTTATAAAAAAGAATGTGTCCTGTGTTTAAACTGCATTTCCCTTTCTATCTCCATTTCTATTTCTCACCTCCTACATCTTTACTCTCCCTCGTGTTCAGCTTGTTCTTTCACCTGCTAGGGATTCCTTTCCAGAGGCTGAAATAAATTACGTCTTTAACATGTAAAAACATGTTGAGAGAACCCCATCACCTAACAGTGTGGAGTTCTGGGAAGCATGTTTCAGTATTATTTTGTTTGAAAAATCCTGGAAGTGTCTAATGGAAAGCTTTTTAAATAAATAGTTCTTCCTCACAGCTTCCATGTCTGATAAGGTTGTAAGATAAACTGAGCTTGACCTGTAAAATGGTATAAAAGTTTGTGGAATACTTAAATCTTCTAAAATGTCTGTTGAAGAATATGGTACTAGCCAGCCAGCTTTTGGAAATAAAAGCTCAGAGAAATATAGTAGTTGCTATTAAACTGAGAACTTGCCCATGATTGCCTAGCTAGTGCTATCAGATGCTACAATTATATCTAGATCATCAGTCACAGACAACTAACAATAGTATCTCGGATTCTGAGATGCTGTATTAGATGGTGAATACTCACTGGTAATGAGTAAAATATTCTTTTGTAGTTGCCTGCGGGGATGGGTGTATGAGCTGAGTCTGGATTAGAGAGCAGCCAGCCATGGTGCGTGTGATCATCAGAACTGAATTGCTTAAATTTTTGCTGAGTTCAAACAAGTGAACAATTGCCTTCAGTCATAGCTCAACTTAGACTAGAACCAAAATAAAGTAGGTTAAGCTCTTTGACTGTAACATTAACTTCCAAAGTAATGTAGTATGACTTTTCTTTGATTTCTCTAGTTTCAGATGAAGTCTTCTATCCTGTATGAAATAGAGTGGGTGTGGGGAAATATGTATGATGTAGGTAAACAAAGATTTTTATATGTGGACTTTATGATGTTAAACCTTGCTTTTAGTGTTCACAGAACTGCTACAAGGTTTTCAAACTCCAGCGGTAGACACCTAGAGACGTGTTTTCCAAGCTAAAGGAACTTTAGGTTTGGATACTTGAATTTGTCACTGTGGGCTTCTTACAAAAAAAGAATAGAATCATAGAATTGTTTAGGTTGGAAAAGACCTTTAAGATCATCCAGTCCAACCATTAACCTAACACTACCACGTCCACCACTAAAACAGTTAAGGGTAGAGTAATAATTTCATGTCTCCTGGCTTGGTGGCTGGGTCATTTATAATGAAAGTAAAAACTAGGAATCATTAAGGTTGGAAAGGACCTCTAAGATCATCAGTCCAACCATCAGCCCAACACCACCATGCCTACTAAACCATGTCCCAAAGTGCCATGTCTACCTGTTTTTTGAACACTTCCAGGGATGGGGACTCCACCACCTCTCTGGGCAGCCTGTTCCAATGCTTGACTACCCTTTCCATGAAGAAGTTTTTCCTAATGTCCAATCTAAACCTCCCCTGGCGCAGCTTGAGCCCATTTCCTCTCATCCTATCGCTTGTTACTTGGGAGAAGAGACCAACACCCATGTCCCTACAACCTCCTTTCAGGTCTCCCCTCAGCCTCCTCCAGACTAAACAACCCCATTTCCCCCAGCTGCTTCTCATAAGACTCTGCTCTACACCCTTCACCAGCTTTGTTGCCCTTCTCTGAACATGTTCCAGCACCTCAATGTCTGTCTTGTAGTGAGGAGCCCAAAACTGGACACAGTATCTGAGCTGCGGCCTCACCAGTGCTGAGTACAGGGGGACAATCACTTCCTTGCTCCTGCTGGCCACACTATTCCTGATCCAAGCCAGGATGCTGTTGGCCTTCTTGGCCACCTGGGCAATGTTGAGATGCAGTTGAGTAAAGCTCTATTTTGAATAAACGCGCCTCAATATTGAGGAAGAATTTTATTGTGTATTCTACTGGCCAGAGGAGCATGGTCACTGTAAAGTTTGTGTGGTGTGCATCCTTAATTCTTTACTGCCCCAAACCAGTGAGTTTTTAAATAGTTTTGCTGAAGAGCATGCTTTTTTTTTCTTTTTACTGGCATAGGAAAGGATAGTCCTGTAATCATCCAGTGGGATAATCACCTGTCTCCTGTAGGAGTTACTTCAGTATTATCAAAATATTGTAGTGATATCAGTGTTAATTCTCACTGAAGTAGGGATACCAATTCCTACCTCTGTCTTGTGTGGTGTGTGTGGGTTTTTTGGTGGGGTTTTTTTTTTTTTAGTAATCTGCAGTCTGTCTTGTGTTTGGGGCAAAAAAGACTGGAAAGCAGAATCTTAAAGGCTGTTCTACTTCCTTTTCCCATTCTTCCTCCCAGTGCCTACTTTTACAATATATGATGCTAAGGCACTAATAGAACCCACAACAGCATCTGAAGTTTCCTAAGTACAAAAAAAAAAAAATGCTTTCCCAACAAATGTGTCTCTTAACATTTCAAAATGCATTGCTGTGAGCAGCAAAGAACAAAATATAGCTGCAGAGGGAAAAATTCTGAAAGAATAGAATATGGCCAAGGCAAATTTCCAAGGCGGGCAGAAGTTTTTTTAGGCAAGATCCTGCTGGTTTGTTTTTTGGAAACAGCAATGAGAGCTGTCAACATCCAGGAAATGCTCAAAACAGGCAAAATGTGTGACATTTCAATTTCTGTGTGATTGTCTGTGTGAAGATAGACATGAGAGTTATTTTTAAAAGCATGTGAATCTCCTCAGAGAGCTTGTTGAAGAATGTATTCCATAACCTAGACTCTTACTCCAGGATGTTTTGAGGAAAACTAAGTATGTTTTCTTAGATTAGCATTTCCTGAATGGAAGATCTCTACAGGTTAAATTCTGACAGACAAAACAATTCTGGGATCAACTGATGGAGTCCAGTGCGGTTGGAGGACAGCCTCAGAGAAGAAGTAAGACTCTCAGAGGAGAGGAAAATATAACTGGTGACTATTGAGGAAGAACAAGGAAGAAGAAAGCAAAGGTGTAGAAAAAGAGAAGGAAGAAAAATGCCTGAAAAGAAACACACTGAATTAATAACAGGGCACAGAGGGTAGAAGAAATGAAGCAGGAACAAAAATATTACTGGGTTGAAAAAAAGATGGATAACGGGAAAGAAAATGAATTTTAAAATGTCCTACAAGTGGTGTTTTTTTCTTTCACGTTGTGTGAAAAGCACTCACTGGTGTGAACTTTGGAGTGGAATACATGTAGCAGTTCTTGATACTTGAATTAAACTGAGATTACTATGTATGTACGTAGAGGCCTAAGTAAGTGTTGTTCTACACTATGTGCTTTGATAGCAATGGTTATACAAATTTCAAACTTGGATGGTGCCAGGCAACAGCTGTGTGATGTTAGTGTTCTTCATCAGGCATGCATATCAAGTTCATTGTAGAATAAGAACCTACTCATGATACAGCAGAGAAGCCTTCTCCGCCATTCCGCATTTCTCTCATAGCTGCATGTAAAAGACAAGAGAAAAGCTCACGGGCGCTCAGGGCAATCAAACCTCATACAAGCCATTTTAGTTTGCAATTTAAATGTTGCCTTATGAGTAATATCTAGTACTGCACACCAGCCAGATGCTTCACCAACTGAAACCTGACTACTATGAGTTGTGAAAAAAAGCTCTTGCCGCCACCACCACTTACACAGTTCCTGTTCTTTGTGAGCTATAGCATTACTGGCATATTTCACGTTCTTTCCACTACAGACATAAATATGGTTATTTGCATTTTTACATGAAATTTCTATCAATCCCTGAGTGAATCAAGTTCATTTGGCATAAAGCTGTACAACTTGATTGTTGCTTTTTTTCTATTTTTGCATTGTTGTGTATTTTTCCATTCAGTCACTTTCAAACCCTTAGATATTTATGAGCTTTGAAAAGTAATCTGGTATCTTTGCATTGGTTTGTCTTGAACATATTGCTTGTTACTTAAAGGCTAAGCTCTATAAAAGGCTGTAGCCTGGTTTTAATGAAATTTTATCAAAATTCCACTGACTTCAGTGGTATAAGAAGGGGAAGTTTAAAATGGATTTTCAATCACAGTGTTCTTTAGCGTGGACCTTGTTTGTTTGTTTCTTCTCTTCTTTCATTTAGAAGGCAGTGGCTTTTACCTAGTCCTTGAAATTATATACACTGTTTCTTACATCATAACTAGTAGTTTCCTGTTACTTTTGGTCATGAGACAAAAGAAGCATCTATATTCTAAAGGAGTTTCTTGAATTGACTTGCTAGAACTGCTGTAATACAGCTTGATGTTTTCTTTGGCAGCTCTCCATTTTCTCTGTTACTATGCTTCCTGAATATCAAAAAAGAGTGTAAGGCTGCTTTGTATCCCATGCTTTGTGTGGTCATGTGAATGTTGCTTCCCCAACTTACTATGCTAATGTTTGATGAATTCAGTAAAGAAGAACTTAGAGTATTGTAAAAATACTGTATATAGATGGGACTATCAATTCAGCCAGCGTGTATGTTTGAATAAAATGGAATTATTTAGTGGTAATTAAGAAGCTTGCTTGTATTATCACAAAATGGTAATCCAAAGCTTGGACTGATGGATCCTACAGTTTGGATAAAATATAACTTAAAATTTGGACATGACCCAGCAATGTGTGCTTGCAGCCCAGAAAGCCAACCGAACCCTGGGCTGCACCAAAAGAAGCATGGCCAGCAGGTCAAGGGAGGTGATTCTGCCCCTCTGCTCTGCTCTGGTGAGACCCCACCTGGAGTACTGCGTCCAGCTCTGGAGCCCTCAGCACAAGAAGGACATGGACCTGTTGGAGCGGGTCCAGAGGAGGGCCACAAAAATGATCCGAGGGCTGGAGCATCTCTCCTGTGAGGCCAGGCTGAGAGAGTTGGGGTTGTTCAGCCTGGAGAAGAGAAGGCTGTGGGGAGACCTTATTGTGGCTTTTCAGTACTTAAAGGGGCTTATAAGAAAGATGAGGACAATCTCTTCAGTCGGGCCTGTTGCAATAGGACAAGTGGTAATGGTTTTAAACTAAAAGAGGGTAGATTCAGACTAGATATAAGGAAGAAATTTTTTACAATGAGAGTGATGAAACACTGGCACAGGTTGCCCAGAGAGGTGGTAGGTGCCCCATCCCTGGCAACATTCAAGGCCAGATTGGATGGGGCTCTGAGCACCCTGATCTAGTAAAAGACATCCCTGCTTATTGCGGGGGGGTTGGGCTAGATGACCTTTAAAGGTCCCTTCCAACCCAAACTATTCTATGATTTTAGAAAGAAAAATACAGTTGTTCAGTAACGTCTTAGAAATAAATAATAAAAGCTTGATAGCCTTTAATCTTTTAGTCTGTTCTAATCAAATTTTACTTAATTTACAATAGGCTATTGGAAATCTCAGTATTAGAGATTTGGTTTTGTATAACTCATTACAATTGATGAACGGGATCCAGTTTCTCTGGCGAAGTGGCTAAGCAATATCATCTGCCAAAGTTACTTGAATCACTTTATATCTATCTGCCCTTGTATTGCATTATAGCTTTTTCTTTTGGTAGTCCTTAACCTTGTTTGAAATCCACTGTCATTCTAATATAATTGTAGTGTTTGAAACTTTTGTGCAAGCAGTATAAAATCTTCATTAAATTTTTTTAGCGTATGTGGATGGTGTTACCCAGGGTATCTGAAAAGCATATGTTTGAATACTTGTTTCTATATCACAAGCTGAATTGTATTTCAGTTCATGAAACACACTGAACTTCTAACTAATATGGTCAGGATGAAACTAAACAGCAAACAGAAAATTTTAAAGCTTTGCTCTTTAGTTTAATATTCTACATTAAAGTTGTTAATATTTTGTTTAATAATTAAAATTTGATTCCAATGTCTGTAAGCATTTATGCAAAAGAAGCAGCATCTTATTTTATTGAGTTATGCTACCCATATGGTACTAGCAAAGACCTGAGGCAATTTGGATAGAATTGCTCACACAAGCAAGGCCACAAGCGTGTTTACCTAGTGAATATGGAAATAGATTGGTATATGTGTAAGGGCCTGAGAAGGTAGAGTAGATCCAATGTGGACCCACCTGTGGGACCAAGCCAATGAATGTAAAAGAAAGAGGAGAGCCTGAAATAGTACTAATAAGAGAAGCTGAGTTGTTAAGTGCTTCAG
The DNA here is from genome assembly GCF_030463565.1 of Pelecanus crispus. Classification (NCBI taxonomy): domain Eukaryota; kingdom Metazoa; phylum Chordata; class Aves; order Pelecaniformes; family Pelecanidae; genus Pelecanus; species Pelecanus crispus. Next base: position 54,719,166 of record NC_134648.1, read on the forward strand.
GAAGTATCTAATCTCAGTAATGGAGGCAAAACGTTTATTAAAATAACTCTTATTGACAAAGAATCTATTGTGGATTAGGTTTGTCTTTTTCCCCCAAAACTAACAAGTCTTTCTTCTGTATGTTTTCCTTCCTTCACAGGGATTGGACAAAGGTTACTTTCACGTGAGACAGAAAATGCTTTCAGAAAGTAATGATTCAGCAACATATTTTCCTGTACCTTATGACCTGCCGCCAGAACAGTATGGAAGCAAAGGTAAGGTGTGACTTCAGAAGAAAAGTAGTTGTATTGTATATGAAGCGAACTAATATGAGTAACTCTGAGTCATTTGAACACTGCTATGTTCCAAAGCTTTATTTTAACATTTTTGTGGCATGACTGCATTTGAGATTGTATCAGTCCCGCATTCTGCTTGCAACTTCAAAGAAAGCCACTATAGAGTATTTTGGTTCTAATTTTTTCTTTATTGTTGCTTAAGTTTTGAATCAACAATCTAAATATTTTTTTTAATTCCTCTTCTGGGATTCTTTTACGCATTAGGAAAATAGATATTCTTTATGGAATCAAAATGGTTTTCTGCAGAACTAATGGGGGAAGGAGTGTTGAAAGAGGAGTGTTTGGAAGAGAGCAGGTTTGAGGAAAAAACAATCCTCTGGAAGTGGGGTGTGAAAGAAATACCATAGAGCAAATGCAAAAGAATTACTTCAAATCAGAAGAAGGAAGGGTTGCTTTTAGTCCATTCTTTATTTCATAGTTTCAGACTTCATTTTCTTGAAGATCTGTGTTGGAATCCTCCTTGGAGGGGCAGAGTGGATATATTTCATAACACGTGAAGAGTTTTACAAAATCTCAACCTTCTCAGCTTCTGAGACTATTTCTAGAACATGCAGATCAGGAAAGTGATAAGTAAGTGCTGCTATGGGGAGATGATAGCTCGAAAATGTAAAAATACATTGAGGATAATGGTGTGTGCAACCTGCAGTGTTTGGGAGGAGTAAATTTTTATATTTTTGTTTTTAAAACTAATGTGAAAAGATTGTAACTAACTTCTTTTTTTGGGAAGCTATGATCTAAAAAAGACATCATCTGCAGTAGAGCTTGAAATAATAGAGAGTAACAAAGAGTTCAGGAAAGAGAGTATTAATAGCAACTCAAATCTTTTTGTAGATTTTTGAACTAACAAATGATGTGGGGAGAAATGTTTAAAAGCTAAGAAGTAAATAGACTTACAGAGTCTTGTATAGTAAATAAAAGTAAAGACACATCATTTCAGGGTGACTACAGTCCCCCAGCAGGATCAGAGCATGTGAGCATGATGCTTCCTGCAGCTGGAGTAAGAATGCTTTGGCAGTATCATCTTGATCGGGCAGCCTGTAGTAAACACCAACCATGAGGTTTCTTTTGTTGGCTTGACTTCTGATTTTTCACCCATAAGCTCTCAACCTGTTCATCGCTGGTTTTAAAACACAGCTCTGTGCAGTTAATCCACTTTTTTTTTTTTTTACATAGAGGACAACTCCCCCCCCCCCCCCGCCTTTTTTCCTTGCCTGTCCCTTCTGTACAGTTTATAGCCATCGATTGCAGTGCTCCAGCCATGTGATTCATCCCACCAAGTTTCAGGGATGTCGATTAGATCACAGCTTTCTAGCTGCACAGTGGCTTCCCACTCCTGTTTGTTATCCATGCTGTGTGCACTGATATAGAGGCACTTCAGCTCGGCTGTTGACCATGTCACCTTTTTAGAAGAACAAGCCCTAATTCTTGCGGCATTTCACAGGTGTTTCCCTGTTGGTTCCTAATGCATCAGCAGCCTCTGGCTCTTCTGTGTTGCTCAAAACTCCATCCCCTTCCGCCACTGAGTCTAGATTAAAGTCCTACTTAAAGTCTGGACAACTTGTTGGCAAAGAGGCTCTTGCCCCACTTGGTCAGGTGAATCCCATCAGCTCCCAACAAACCTGGCTTCTCACCAGTAGATCCATGATCATAGAAGCCAAAACCTTGAGTATGGCACTAGCTACACAGCCAGGCATTCCTCTGTTCAATATGATGCATGTTACTTTTGTAACTTGTAAAGATGATTTTTCTGCTTTAAGAGCTTACTATTTACCTAAAAGAATTCTTAAATGGTATTTCAGTTTTCCCAGAGAAAAAAATACTGGCTTAATGTAGAAGTGATAATACAATCTATTACACTGTTTTATTTAGTATAAAACACACTGTCTGTTTAAGTAGTGTTGACGTTATTTCGGAGAGTGGTGGCAGGGGTTGTGCCTGGGTTACTAGCTAACTAAAGGGGAAGAATATACTACAACTAACTGTTGTGCTCTGGGACATGTATGCACTGTCTGCTTGCTAACTTACGTTTTTTGGAAGGTGTTTCTAAAAGGTCATACTTAAATTTTTGGAAAGTTTAGAACAAAGATTAAAAATTATAATCTGTGTGTACTCTCAAATGTGTTACATATACTATCTTCCTTGTGCAAAAATGTAGTTGTATAATTGATATTGTTCTTGTTTTAATTCCTGCATTTAACCTACTGTGTCAGTTTTATGCATATTTGAACTAAACGTAAAGATCTTTTTCCAAATAACATTTTTCACTTTTTGCATGGAAAGCTTATTTCTGTAGAGAACTCATTTGTAGTTCAGCTTTTGGGTCTCAGCTTTCTCCTGTGAAATGAACAGATGTCAGAATTCAAGTTGTCTAGGCTTTGCCAATGGAAGCAAAGTCAGCTGCCTGTGCCTTTTCACATCTCTTTCCTGATTATTCTGTTTCAGTTCTTCAGCCTCTTGCTGGAAAAGATGTTTAAAGAATTCCCATATTGTGGGACGGACTCATAAAATAATCTGTCCTTAACAATACAGTTATCAACTCCCGAAGTCTATGGAGAGTCATATAAATAGGTTTATTTTAATTAAGTCTTGAGAAGCAGAAATGCAAGTAATTATCCTTTCCCTAAAGAAACCATATTGACTGATCCCTGTAATTGATAGAGAAAAGGCTCTGGAGGATTTTCCATGAACTCATATTCTCTAACCATGGGAAAACAAAGTACACATCACTTCCATGTAATCAGAAAAATCTGATCAGGAGCAGGAGGGAGGAGAAGCAAGCAGAACAGTGAGCAGATGGTCAAGAGCAGGGCCATGCATTTGCCATGTAAAGTTCTAAGTAGAAGATTGGTATACCAAAATACATTGTTTTTTCCCATACTTGTGCAAATTCGAATCTTGGATCAGACATACTTAATATTACAGAATTACATTGTTAGATAATGTAACAAAGTGAAAGAAAAACAGTTCCTTAGTTTGTGGAAATAGTTTAATTGCAGAGATTCTTTGTCATTCTGTCACAATGGCTTTCTTCATATTAATTGGTGTTTATCGGATGGGACTGGACTTCCAGCATGAAAACTGTTACAGTGAAGTAAATGCATCTGGAAAAGCATAAGTAAATGCAGTAGTAGATGGAGTAAATGCATCTTGGAAAAAATATCTCAGGTAATACAATGATAAACTCATCATTAAATGATGTAAATAATCTGTCAGGTGTCAGGCATAATAATTCGTGAGGTTGGTCTGCAGTCTTTTAAAGTCCATTAAGTTCAATAATAATGAAACAATTTGGTCCCTGTCCTACTTTTCTCTCACCCCATGTAACAGGGAGGAAAATAAATACAGAAGACTTGTCCACCTTTGCCTGGTTTGCCTCATTAGTCAGTGGGTTTCATTCTAAAACTCGAGTTTACGCAAAACAGAAAAATAGGATCTCTTGGCGAAATAATCATGAAGATTTTCTTCCTCCTCTTCTTCCAAAGATTTCTAAAGATTGTAAGTTGAGATCATTGTGAGGCAGATAACTTCTTGGTTTTGCACTGTTTTTCTCTCCCAGAGAGATCGATTATCCTTCACTGAAATGTAATCATAGGCTAAGCTGTAGTCACTGAAGGATGTATTAATGTGCTTTAAGATGTGACTGGTAGGGTAATTGTATCACCTCTGTGACACATAACATATTTAAAATTTTCCCGTTAACTTTCATTTAGTTTTCAGCTGTATTTCAGACTTGCACAGAGCCACATTTTACAATACGTGAACAGGTAAACTCCATCTGCTTGTACCAACCAGAGTCATTTGATCTTCCTGAAGGGAGCAAAGAATAGAATTTAACTGGGTCTCAAACCGTAGCTGGTAGCAGCATAGACACTTCAAGCTGAGTTGAGGAGTTCATAAGATTTCTTCTGTGAGAGAAATCATACCAGAAATATTTTCATGTCAAGTAGCTCATTTTAACTGCATAGGATGATTTTAAAAAACAAACAAACAAACAAACAAAAAACCACCAAAAAAACCAACCAAACAAAACAGCCACCAAGAAACCACACTATAATGCTTGCAAAAAATATTTTTGGACCTAAAAATTGTCAAGTAACAATTGTGTGATTAATTAGCTCAAAGAACATGTATTGTAAACCATAATGTTGTTGTATTATAGTAAGCTTCAGTATTTTGGGCTATTTCATCTGCTTTTTTTCCTAGTGAGTTGCACTTAACTTTCTAGTTACATTTAAGTATGATTAGATTTCTGCTTAATTGTCTCTGTTTCCTGCTTTTTTAGGGAGACCTCAGCAGGTAAAATGTTTCTCTGCATTATTATTCTATATTATGCCAGATTTCAGATTTATTAATCTCATGCACTTGTTACAGAACTCTCTTACAGTGTTACTGAAAAGGGGATGAGCTAAAACTATATTTATCAGCAGTTTTTTAAGTTGTGACTGGGTTACAAGGCAGGAATTTATATAAGCTTTTTCTGAGCTCTTAGTTCAAAATGCTCTGTAACTGCTTAAAGCCTCTGGAAGAGAACCCCAAAAAGTAGGGGGGTAAGTAATTTCTGATAAACAAGTTAATTCTCATTCTAATTCAAAACTGAATGAGTAAATACAGTGTATTTATTTAAATGAAGGAAAGAAACTGGCTGTTCAGTTAACTAATAATATACAGAAAATATATGTATATACAAGAAAATAAGACAGGTTCCAGCTCAGTTCAGATTAATCTAAAGTTAGAGTGAAACTACATATTACTCTCTACATATGCCAATTATATGAATTACATTAGTCTTTGGTTATTTTGCTCTTTGTTGAAGATGTCTTTCCTGAGCCATTCTAATGATTTGTAAAAATGTGTTAAAATGTATTTCATTATTTTCCAGCGGGAAAATATATTTTACCCTTCGTAACTGGGGGCTAAAGCTGTCAAATCTCATGCTGTGAGAGGCTGGAAGAATGGTGGGCAAATGAGATGGAAATTTGCTTTAATGCAAGTGCAAGCATTGTGGAGAAATGAACAGTCCACTTAACAATTCATTAGTTCTGCAGCTGTAGTTTTCAACCTCTGACAGCTGTGATTTCATTTTCTTAAGGATGCGCAAAAGGATCTGTAACAAACATGTCTCACAGGAACAGCTCTCTCCCTTGTGAAGGGCTCTGTTCACTGTTCGATATTCCATTGCCACACTTACGTGGAAGACCAAATTGATGTTTTCCTTGTAACTTCAGATATTCAGTGCTTGATATTTTGCCTAGTTTTCAATGAGTAGGAATTGGGAGTATGGCGAAATTACATTTGTTAAATATTTGTCGTGATTTCAGGAAACTAGTAACACTCCATACCATTTATTACACATAAACTGCTGTTGTGTTTGATAAAAACAAAAAAACTGGAGGCATATTTGCCTCCAGCTCTGGTAGGTTTTGTCCAGCTAAGCTAGAGGAATCGTTTATTACTCTGAGTTTGCTTACCAGGGACCTGCTGTATCCTCAGGAGGGAAGATAAGTTCTGGGAAAATGTCCCTCTACGTGGTCTCTACCTTTCTCCCACCTTTTTTTTTTTTTTTTTTTGTCCAAAGTTCTAGAATTCTCCACTTTCTGTGTCAAGTAATTAAAATATTTTTGAAGAAATTAAGGAAGAAGATTTCTGGGGAATTCATTCACATTTTTCAATAACCTCATTTTTTCTAATTAATACTGCATAGCTACATGGAACCTGTCTACTTTCTAGAGTTTGAAAGAACTCGACTGGCAGCATCCTGTATGAATTTTTAGAGAACTTCAAGTCCTCTTAGCATGCTTAATATGGTACAAACTCTAAGAGAATACCCTTTCTTCTGAGAAGATGACAACTAGAAGCTAGCTGTCACTGTTTCTAGTGACACTAATACATTGAGTAGAAAATATTTCACTTACTTAAAACTCAGAGCAATGGTAAATATAAATCCAAGTATGTTTAGTTTAGTTTGCAATTTTTTCAAGCAGCAAGTACACATTGTCATTGTAGTTCATATACTGTGGCAGGGAGCAGGGGTTGGATCCAATGCCAGTCTGTGTTGGCATCCATTTCCATCCTAGGGGGAACCAAAAACATTATTACTGACTGGTAAACCTGCAATCTGAGATTGAAGCTTTCTTAAGGGAGCTTGACGTCAGATGCTTCCCAGAGTCAAAGTGTAACATTTGAGTATAAAGCAAACCTGGTTTTCTTCAAGCTTTTTATAATGACCATGAAGAAATTAACACTTTGTATGAGAGGAAACTTGAGTTACGGAGTCCCCATTTAGTTTGACGACTACTACGTATTGTTTTGATAGGGTTACAGACTTGAAAACCAGGAGCCACTAGATTGTCTGATCTGATTTGCCACATGTTACTAGCCAATTTCTTTGAGCTCAAAGCTTGTGTTTGGCTAAGAGGGATCTTCCAAAGTATGCTTCAGATCATTAGTTGACAGCATAATCATGAGATCATTCACCAGATGGTCCGTATTTTGCTGCAATAGTTGGTCAACCCAAGAATTTAAAAAACCACATTATTTTGGTTGTTTTTTTTCAGGATAGACGTATGATGCCCAGTCTAGTTGTTGAACTCACATGTGATTTGATCCATCTCATGCAGACTGCAAGATTTGTAATTGAAGTGTGAGGAAATGTAAAAATATGTCATCCTAAGAGATCAGAGTTAAGGTTGCACAGAGAACTTGGGTGGTTTTTGTTTAGACTATTTCTTCCCAGCTGCTTTAAATTACCAGCACAAGACAGTTTTATTATGCATGATATACATAGCTTGCATCTTCCTCTTGCTGCAGGGAATAACATGCACATATTACATCTGGCAGTTTTAAAATAAAGATCAAGATCATTCCTAGTCTGAAGTGACAAAGGACCTCATTAATTTTTAGCAGATAACATTTGTTGTGTGCAACATGTACATTACTAACTCTTTGCAAATTGCTGTTTTGAGCAATTGCAATTGCTCACCTCCAGTAGTCAGCTGAACAGCAGAAGGCCATCTGTGGGCAGCAGATGCATCTTCAGGGCAAAACATTTAAAGAATTTTTAAAAATAAAATTATATGGTAGCCAATAGTATTACTTAATATCTTGACAGATAAACTATACAGATAAAACAATCTCTTGAACTCCTCTGTTGTTAACCAACAGATTCAGGCTGTTGACTATGACAAAGCTGAATGTATTGATGTTACTAAGATAAAAGAAGCTCATTGTAGTGCCAGGGGCCACCAAGCTGCTCTATCACTCCCCTCCTCAGCAGGACAGAGAGAAATGAGATGCAGGAAAAAAAAAAAAAAAAAGTGGGTCAAGATAAATGCAGTTTAATAAAGCAAAAGCAAAGGCTGCATGCAGAAGCAAAGGAAAACAAAAGATTTTATTCTCTACTTCCCATCAGCAGGCAATGTCCAACCACTTCCCAGGAAGCAGGACTTCAGTACGCGTAGCAGTTGCTCTGGAAGACAAATGTTGTAAATAATGAATGTCCCCCCTTCCTCCTCCTTTCTCTTAGCTTTTATTGCTGAGCAGATGTCGTATGGTATGGAATATCCCTTTGGTCAGTGTGGGTCGGCTGTCTTGGCTATGTCCCATCCCAAGATGTTGCCCACCCCCAGCCTACCGGTGAGGGAGGAATGTTGGAGAGACAGCCTTGATGCTGTGCGAGTACTGCTCAGCAGTAGCCGAAACACTGGTGTGTTACCAACACCTTCCTAGCTACCAATGAAAAGCACAGCTCTATGAGGGCTGCTGTGGGGAAAATTAACCCCATCCCAGCCAGATCCAATACACCTATAGACCAGCGATATAATTTGAGAGTTCTTCGGAAGGAAAACAGAAAATGATCCAATCTGGTATTTGGGAAACATGCATGCAACAGCCAGTCTTACTTAGCAAGATAGCTTTATAAGTAAAATTTCTTTGTGCCTTTGATAATATTCAGATTTTTATTTCCCTCTAGAATCTTCCAGATAAATACTGCTATTTTGTTGTATCAAATTATATTCTCATTGAGCTCCATTGTCACATATCGGTTGCATTATTGTTATTATCTCTCTTACCAGTACTGGTTGACCGGATCCTCTCATGAAGGTACAGCATTTCATTTAGAGTGCTTGCGGACTGATGCCCCTATCACTTCGGTTTCACCCTATCGAGAAGTTTCTTACAACAGACTTGCATTACACAAAGGGGTAGAGCCCCAGGGGTTTTTTGTACCTTTGCATCAGAAAAGATACAAGCTACATGCTGTAGTTAAGGAATATCACTTAATTTGTGATTTAGTTTCCTCAGTTTACTGGCAGAGGAAAATATCTGCTGTATGGGAGGAACTTGAAACTTTAAGTACATCAAGGGATATACAGCTTGGGAAAGGTCTCAAAAATGCAAAGGACTTTTTTTCTCATCACATCAACACTTTGAGAAACAAATCCTACTTTTAAACTGCAGTTCTGGATTTTGGTTTTCTTTTCTTTTTTTCCCAAACGCGAGTGGTCATTGTCCTGGCCTTCAGGTATTATTACCTTGTTTGTGAATATTATTATAGATCCCACATCTATACCAAATCTGCCTTTTCCCCTTCTTGAGATCTTTTGGGTATGATGTTTGCACTGAGAGGAACCAGGTGAGTTCCTTTTTAAATGCCATGCTCGTCCAAAGGGAGGGGAGAAAAGAGACCGAAGTATAGTGTACACCACCTGCAAATGCTGAAAGGGAGAACTTTCCAGCCTTGTGCAGCAGGGAGTAAGTTTGCTGCGTTAGAATGTATATGTAGAATGACTTGAAGAACTCCGGTTATTTGTGAGCAACCTTGCTATATATGTGAACACTTACTACTTCAAAGCTACATATTTCATTTGGAAGACTCGTGCAGTATTGTGAAAGATGATGTAAGAATCGAGTCTCTGTGTTCAGAAATCAACCAGGAATAGCTCTCATCCAGATCTGCACTCGCAGTGCAAAAGACACTTGTATTTTAAATTGTAGGAAGAGGATCACAAATTGTATTGTGCTTTAATTGTATTTTATACTTTACTATTCAATTGCATGTTCCTGTAACTCACAGACTTTTCTGGTTTTGGCTGTACATACTGTACTGCCATCTGTCATACTTATAAGAACATGAAATTTTGAGATGGCTTGCCGGCATGTTTTTGAGCCACACAATATACTGCATTTGTAAAATACTGCTGTTAAAATTGCAAAACAACACTGTTGTACCACTGTCAGCTCATGATTTCATGTTCTATAACACGATCTCAAAATGTGAGGGTTTCTTTGAGTGATTAATCAGGTGTACTTGAAAAAACCCATCTTGTTCTCCAGGGCCTCTCTATCTTTAAGTGAAATGTGATAGTCTATTCAGTTGTGAGAGAATCTTCAAAAGTCTGCCTGAGTATAACTGAAATAGCTCTTTGTCTGAGATTTCAGATAATCTTAAAGTAGCAGTGGGGTAGGAGTGGCCCCGTTCATTTTACTGTGTGCTAACTCTAGTGCTAGAGTTCTGCTGCTTCTAAGTGAAGCAAGAAGGAAGCAGTGGAACTGGGTCACTAGATAACACTGCTTCCAATAAGGTGCAATTGGGACAAAATTAGGGTATCAGAAACGAAGAACTGAACTTGAAAGGTGTGGAAGGTAGGTACGTTGAGCACTCTTTAAAAATCTATATAGTGGGGCTATAAATAGGGAACAGTTAACCTTTTTTTTTTTCCAGAAGATCAAAGGATTTAACTTTCAAAAGTTTGGCAATTATTTTAGTGTGCAACAGTAAGCAGCTACAGTCATACAGTATTTGTACACAGTCATTGTCTTTCTCTTGCTGTTATAGCTCCTTCTAAAAGTGACAAATAATTTTAAATTGGATCTGGCATTTTAAAAATAACTGAATTATAGTTTGTTTCAGCAACAGTTTTACATATGGCTTATTAAAATAGTATCAGGTATTTTTTAAAACCAACAGCATCCATTAATAGAACAAAGTTCCAAGTAGGTTAATAGCTACCTTAAGAAAATTTTATTAAGATAGCCACAATAAAAAAGAACTAAATTAGGCATTGAAGCCTCTCAGAGTGCTTTAAGGGGTGACTGAAGTTATTTCTGTACATGTAAGTCTTCCTCTGCCTATATGTTTTGCTGAGCTAAAACAGAGTAACTGCAGATGGTAGCGAAGATGGATAGTTCCAAGCTGCATAATGTACTCCAAGTGACAGATTCCAGTGCTTGAGTGGGACTGGATTTATTCTGGTGTCATAGATAGAGGTCAATGATCAAATCTGAATGTATGCTTGAAATCCTCAATGCTTTTTCCAACACTTGCTTTATCCTGTACCCATTCTTATAACTGTTAAGGTTTACTATGTGGTAAGGTATTCACCTAAAATACAAAAGGTACACATTGCTCTCAAACAGGAGACTGATAAAAGAAGCTTAGGGAAATAATGGTGCTACTTTTTTTTTTTTAAGAGCTTACTCAAAGTCTGGATATCCTGCAGTTGACCTAGAAACCTAGAGACATTTTTTGGCAGTGCACTGTGAGTTAGGTGCTATAGTTTCTTCCAGTTTCCAATGCCTTTTATGTTTTTTGTGCTTGGAAGTCACCTATCCACTGTAACCAAAAGCTACCCAACTACTTCGTCCACCTAGAAGCTATATCATGATTTTAAGTCAGGAGAAGACATGGATGTTTGCTTTTATTGTCCTCTTATAATAACATTATGTGAAAGATGGCATTTGTTGCACAGGCTGTTCTTTCTCTGGTGATCACATTCCTTTGACTTGTAACATCCCTATCAGTCTTCATAAACTCTAAATGTAAAGTCTTTTTTCAAGTCAAGCAGATTCAATTTTGTTGTAATTTAAAGCATTTTCCTATTACCCTCTTACTAGTCTAAACAGACGCTTTTGTAAAACATTTGCATCGCTAGGACATGTTTCGCTGCAACATATGGAACTACAGTACTAGAATAAACGCCCTCTAGTAGCAAGTAGTAATGAGTACTTGGTAGGAATGCTATCCCTGCCCCATGTTTAATTGGCGTGGCACTAATTTATACATCCCTTCATTACTACTTCTGTTACTTTCTTCCTCTCATTGCTACAGTAATTCTCCCTTCCTATATTGTGAGAGCTAGTGTTGGATCCTGTAAACTTAAAACTGGACAACAGTAATCGTAATCGCTTATCTAAAATTTCAGTTGACAAGCATGTAGCAAATCTTCTTTAGCAAGTATACATAGCATATCATGTAGATGAGTAGCTTGGTTTTGATAAAGGAACTATTCCTGTCATCCTCAGTACAATTCAGTTTAATCTATGCATTGTACAGATTAATGTCACTGTCTTCCTTCAGGGCTCATTTTGTAGATAGAGAAAAGAAGCCGTCTCGATTTGTATAAACTTCTTATTTGAGAAAAACCACTGAAAGGATTGAAGGAGTTTTCTCTGTATTTCAGTAGGAGTAGCCTGAGAGAAGTAGAATAATAGCTTGGCTTCATAGGCCAGCTGCTTTTCTGCAGCATGTATGTAGTAGGAGGAAGAGCAGGTTGCAGAGCTAGCAGTTGGCTCCTGCTGTGTTGCCTTTTCTCCTTCCCAAGAGTGGGAATGGCTTCTGTATTCTGAGAAGTGGAGAGAGGGAACTGTCTGGTGCAAACCTGTTGCTCATCTAAAGATGTAATGTGTGAAGAAGTGAGGTGTGAACTTGGACATTTCAGAGTTCAGGCAGCGTCATTCTTAGATACTGAATTCTTACTGTCCATGTGAAAAACAATACATTACAGCGCTTACTTATAATTCCATTGGGTTAAGAGATAGGCAGCACAAAACTTGCTGCCTATGGGCCAAACCAAATTTGGCTACATTACAGTTCTTGTATACTGTCTGAAATACAAATCTTTTACAGCTGGTGGGGAGTATGTTGGGTAATGATAATTATATTTAAAATAATATTTGGGGGGAAAGCAAAGCGTTTTGAAAACTCTAAGTCTTACCGTTTTAAAAAATAGCTGAATAAAAATTTCCAGTAAACTGGAATTGCACATGGGGGGGTTATGTGAAAATCAGTGGGAATTTTGACCTTCCTCTTCCTCCAAAGGGAGGGAAGAGGATCAAAGTTTTACATTTAATAATCAAATTTGTCATGAGTATGTTTTTGTTTTGGTTTACAGATCAACCGTGGATTTGGAATATTCCTTACACTAATGCCCCTGATACACATGGAAACATGTGGGTTCCGTCATGAATGTTTCCAGTATTCTGTGACATTTCACTTACTGACACTGAGCCTGCCATGCTACTTCCACAATAGCTTATTTCTGTTTTTTAAGCTATAATGTCTTCTGTAATAGTTAATTTGTAGTTGAAGAAACATTAAAATGCTGATAATGGGGAGATTCTTAGAGAATCTACAACTGTATTATTATAAATGAACCTGCATTTTTAAGTACCTTTTTATATGTTTTTTCTTTACTGTGGTTCCTAATAATGCTTTTCAAGATTAAAACAAGTGTAGACTGTTCTCAGAGATTCTCTCTGCATATTTAGCTGTAATGAATTCAAAATTTACTGTTCTGCAAGACTGTCGGTTGGCCCCAGTAGCTGGAATAAAAGGTTTTGTATGTAAACTTTAAATAAAAATAAAGTCAATCTTGTTTCTGTATCCTTTGTTGCATCTTCTAAGTGTGTACATTTCAAATTGGATTGAAACTTTCCTTTGCAATTATCACTTCTAATGCAAGCACTAATATTTGCTGGTTTGGCTTCTTGCAGTATTTGGCTTCTTGTCAGTTATTTCCTAACCTTCTTTTTTTTGCCCTCTTGTAGACACCCAGGTACTGTCCGAAACACTAAATTGAAGTGGATGGGCTTGGGTGCTGAAGAGTAGTCTTAAATAGTGTCGTGGGATGCGTGAACAACTTGTCCTGCAGCCTGGAAATATTGTAGTATAGTGTGGTACTTCATTCAGAATTCCCTCTGGATCCCAAATAATCTGACTGGGTAGCTGTTCCAGTGCTCGCTTGTTCATTTTGCAGCGTCATTCTCCAAGATGGTTTGGAGTATGCTGAGAATGCACTACTTCCTAGTGTTTATCTAATGTCGATCCCTCTTTCATTCAAAAATTACCATAGAAAAAGTGAGTGTTTAGGAAATCGTCGTGGCATCTGGCTAGCAAGGAGTTTTCTTTCTTTTTCCTACACTGTCACAGACCAATCCATAGAGAAACTCTATGAAGTACTGCTTCTTTTCCATCTTCGTAGCCTTTCCCTGTTGTTCTGCCTTCTGTAGTTACATTCAAGTTGTCTGGTGCAGTTATCAGATGGTATTTCAAATCAAAAAGGTTATGTCTTGGAGTTATTGTTGGGGAAGTTACTGTACAGTCTCTTATTCAAAGGGTAAATGGAGCTAGATAGTGGGAGTAGCCTTGCCTATAGCACAGAGGAATTTTACATTCACTCTTCACAGGAAATACCAGGAACTTACGTATTTAGGTTGCTCATTTCTTAGCTCATGTTGGCAATTTAGAGACCAAATAATCATTATTGCTTTGTCTGGTTTTGAGAATTTTGCAAATAATGTGAGCCAAGTATGGGTCACAGTGCTGCTGGGATGTCCATGGAACAGATAGGAAGATTGCTTTCTGCTTTCACCTTCCCTCGATTCTGTAGGCAGAATCTTTATGGTACATGCAGAAACTCTTTGATTCTGTCCCTGATGAGCCTGAAAAGATAGGGATCAGGGAAGGTAACATGAAAATGGAGCTGTGTGCTCTAAAAACTGAGATAACAACTTCATAGCCATTGTTATACTTTCTTTTTAACAGAATATTATCATTTAATTCTTTTCATTCTGTGAGAATTAGAGAAGTTCTAAGTCGGAAGATTTCATATGAGGAAAGCTTTAAAAGAGTTCTAAAGGTCGGCTTACAATTAATGGACTTTTATCCTTAATTTATGAAGAATGTGATTTATTAATTTTAGATATATGAGTATTTCTATTTTTATCAGAGTGGTTTGACCAGCTCTGAGGCATTCCTGGTTAAATTCCAGCTGGAATTTTTCGGTTTCCAGGAACTTGGCATGATTTAACTTCAGCTCTCCAGGGCTCAGATTAATGCAGTGTCAGAAGATCCTTCCAAAGTCCGTCGGTGGGAACAAATAAACCAAGCGATCAGTTCTGCTAGGAAAACTCAGGAAATCTTTCCAACGCAGAGCTGTGACCCAAAGCAACTTGGACTGTGGTATAAGTGTGGAACTGAGGCACTGCTGGGTGGCAGAGGTGGAGGAAGGAGAGAAGGCTGGGGGTTTGGTTTGCAGTATGTGGTGTGAGGCGAACTAATGGTTCAAATAAAGGTTGAGTTTGGTTGAAACAGATAATGCATGTAATTCTGTTTTAACTCTTCAAACAATGCTCTTCCAGAATGGCAAGGAAAACTTGTTTGGAAGAAATTGTCCGAAGAGAACTGAAACTCCACAGTGGCAACAGTCTTTTGCTGTCAGTCCTATGCAACCCAAACACAGCTGGGCTTCATGACATACTGGAGCTGGACAGAAGGCTCTTGACAAAACCTTTGGCCAGAAAATGCTGCCTAATAACAATTTTCTAGATGCACAGCCTCTCAGGTGCCGGGACAGGCTTAAGAACACTTCTTAACTGTCCAAATAAAATCGTAATTTTTTTCTTGTGCAGAATATTTTGAAATCCCATTTTTCATACCACCCTAATCATTTTTTGTTCCATATCAGGGCCCTGACATTTGGAAAGTGGAACTATGAAAAAAGAGAAGGAGAAAACAGACAAATTAGTCCAACCCACGGCAGAATGTCTGACATGTAACTGGATTTCACTCTAGGATCTTTGGTTAAAGTGATATTTAGGTCTGAGACCCATGTGCTTCTCCTTTATTTTTAAAAGGTAGTTTGAATTTAAAGAAAAAAAAAAAGAAAAAAGGCAATAGCATTGTCTGTAGAAGTAATTGTTATTCAGCACAACATCTTTTTTACTCAATAAATTGCTGATTAATTTCTCTTGCTACTGCTCAGAATGAATCTGTTCTGGTGCCCCTTCGAAATTAAGCAAAAATTGTAATGTCCATTACAACAACAGTGTAAGAATTTATTGTTAATGCATATCAATACATGCTGGTGCAAACAATGTGCATACATTTCTGCAGCGCTGCTAATTAGGTTGTAAGGAAGTAGCGCATTTCTCTGTGCCTAAATGGCTAAAACAATTTGATCAAGCCCTAGCCAATTTTAATGGCTCATGCAATTGGTCATGTTTTCTAAAGGCTCAACTGATTGCAAACCGTCTGCTGTACAAGGTCCCATACTGGTGTTACAAACCATCCATCAGAGAGGTCACAGCATGGAAGGGAAGCAAGCTCTGTAGAGCTGCCGTACACCCTGCAGAAGGAGAGATCAAGGTGTACGACGAAATTTGGTTTCATAATGGCACTTCAATATTGGACTGCATTGCTGTACCTGTTAACATAATGGGATAATAGCAGTTTGCTCCCTCCTGGGACAAGGAAGGAATGTTAGTGGTTGCTTGTGATTCTCAAAAGGTTAAATCTTCTGTCAAGGGCAGCGTAATATTGTGCAGTTTCTTACTGGAGTCACATTGTAAAGCAATGATCTAATTTTGGTTTGTTCAAGACTCTGATACGGTGATCTATCTAGATACTTTTCACCACATTTGAGATTAAATCCAGCATCACAGAAGGTAAAAAGGCGTAAAAGGTACCATGCATTTTGTTCCACGCTAGGTATGCAAACATGCAACAACATGATAGCTGTCTTGTTTGGTGGCTTTCCTAAATGTGTCGATGTGCTTTTTTCAGAAATTAGTGACATGTTAATTCCTTGTACTTTCTTCTGCTTAGGCTTTCTATGGTTTTGATATTCCAGCTTGTCTTCCAGTAAACAAATATGAATGCAGCAACAGAAATAACTGCACAAAAAAATCCAGGTAAATGAAAATTAATAAAGAGAGATGTGATACTAAGAACTGAATATTGAAGTCGGTAAATTACTGTAATATATAGATATTCACTGTGACGTACTCTGGCTACCCAGTGTGTGTATTTGAAAAAGCTAGAATTGAGATGTAATGTTCTTCAGAATAGATGCTACCTAATCCCACAGATATTTCTACTGACATCAATAAAGTTGCTGACATTTTACAGCTGTGGAATTAATCACTGTGACCCAGGATATCAGAATTTTAGCCCAACACTGACAGTAGTCACACCATTCTCTCTCTCTTACTCCGAGTTTCTTTTAATCTGAGCATCTGTAACTGGCATCCTGAAGGGCAAAAGAAAGAAACGTAGCAAAAAGTACTGGAGGCTGAAAGGAGCTGTGTAAGTTCAGAGAAGTAAGTTCCTATGTTAATCTGCAGTCTTTGTATCCTTGGCTGCTTTTCTTTTTGTCATATACTAGCTTTTCTGCTTCTCCATTTATCAAAATTGTGTCTCTACTCAAACTAATTCCCAGTTACTGCTTTCTAAGTGTTGCTGGAATGCTTTCAAGGTATTGTGACCCCGTTGTATTAACCAGAGTAAAAAGTTCATCCTTTAGTTGAAAGGATTTCCCATTGCTTAGAATGGAGGAATGAGAGGGAGCTCCTGAATTCTTTTACTAAGTCTTTTTCTGACTCCGTTCTGACTTGACACAAGTTGATTCCTGTGTCTCCGATTCTCCTTTAACATGCAAACCACTACCGTACACGGTTCTAGTACCAATAAGCATGAACAAACAAAAAACTTCGCTCTGAATTGTGGTTGTTATGCAGTTTGGAAGACTAAGCTGTCAACCACACCGGGTTTTTCTTACCTGTTGAAATGCTGGAAGATAAAGTGTGCAAATGCAAGGTGACTTCCAAAAGTGGAAGTTTTTCTTGAGGACAGCTCCTGAGGAGTCCCCTGTAGGGACTTTTAAGCCCTGTCTATCTCTGCCTCACTTTCCCAACTGTAAAATTTAAATTGCAAATATCTTCAAATATAAATACCCCTATAGGGTATTCTCTAAGTATAAATGAAATAGTCTTCTCCAAGAAGAATGGAACATGATTATCAGCCACACTTTAGTAACTGATGTGAAAGAGAAGGAAAAAGTTTTCACATTTCTCATTCCTGAAAATCTCTTTTATAAAGTCATCTTTACCTCTAAGCATCTTCTGTTTTGTGAGGGAAGAGTACACTAGATAAAGGCAAGAAGGAACATTCTGGCTGAACATGAGCCAGCAGTGTGCCCAGGTGGCCAAGAAGGCCAACAGCATCCTGGCTTGTATCAGGAATAGTGTGGCCAGCAGGAGCAGGGAGGTGATTGTCCCCCTGTACTCGGCGCTGGTGAGGCCGCACCTGGAATACTGTGTCCAGTTTTGGGCCCCTCAATGCAAGAAAGACATTGAGGTGCTGGAGCGTATTCAGAGAAGGGCAACAAGGCTGGTGAAGGGTCTGGAGCACAGGCCTTATGAGGAGCGGCTGAGGGAACTGGGATTGTTTAGCCTGGAGAAGAGGAGGCTGAGGGGAGACCTTATCACTCTCTACAGCTACCTGAAAGGAGGTTGTAGGGACGTGGGTGCTGGTCTCTTCTCCCAAGTAACAAGCGATAGGATGAGAGGAAATGGCCTCACATTGCACCAGGGGAGGTTTAGATTGGATATGAGGAAAAATTTCTTCATGGAAAGGGTTGTCAAGCATTGGAACAGGCTGCCCAGAGAGGTGGTTGAGTCCCCATCCCTGGAGGTATTTAAAAGATGTGTAGATGTGGTGTAAGAGAATGCTGGTTTCTTTGCTCCTTTAGCAAAATGTTTCATTATGTATAAAATTTGCTCAGGAGTAAATTGCAGCTCTCCCATAGCTTCTCCAAAGACAAGCAGTGCATTTTAGTTAGGTGTACCAGCTTATCACTTCCAAAGGAGGCGTTTAATTAAAAAGTACTGACACTGTCAATGAGAGAGAGTAAGTAAATCTCTGCGTGAGTTTTCCAAGTAATTTGCTGATGCATTAATATAGCTCTGTTCTGACCAGACATTTTTTGGTAATCATTACTAGGGTACTCAGTGACTGCAGTTTTCTTAATTACAGGGTTCTAATTTAACATTATCACCAGAACTAGTAAACACATTGATTTTTTTCTGTTATTTACCATTGTGCTAAGCCTCACCACCACCAATCTTTTTGTCACTAAATACTTGCACGCATAGGCACTAGGGAGCTGTGTGCTTGTGGTGCTGAGGGGTAGGGCTAAGGTAGAAGGTTTCCTGATAATGATGCCACAAGTGACTGTACTGAGGTTAATGGCAATGCACTCTGTTCAGGCTCACAAGATGATAAGTTCGATTTGGGGTTAATTTAAATGTCAGCAACATATTTAACCATTTTTTTTTCACCTGAAGCGAAAAGATAGCTTTTTTTTTTCCCTTATGCCAGTGAACACATTGCATTTCTTTTTTCAGCCTTGCTTAAATGCTCTGAATGGGTGACTGCACCATTACACTGTTCGTGCTCTCACATGCTCAAGTTTTTCCAGCTATCTACCCAAGAGCAATGGGAATAGTGACCTTTTTTACAAGAAAGCATGCATTAGAATAAGTACCTTAATTAAAACAGGGGAAGTAAAGGAAGAAAAGGAGCTTAAAACAATAAAAGGCACCACGCCTGTGATATTTGCCAGCCATCTGCACATTTTCTACTTCAGGATTCCAGTCAACATCAACTCATACTTGCTCTGTCCCTTAATAGGGAGCATGTCCTTAAAAAGCCGCTTTCTCAAGAGATTAAATCACTGCACATCCTTTATAGTGTTTTAGTTTGGTGAAGATCAGATTTAACAAATTCAGATTTAACAAATCAGATTTAACAATTCAACTTGCAATTTTTGATGCCCAGTGACAGTAGTATACTTCATTGGCTCTCAGATCTGTGCCAGATGTTCTTACCTGCATTAATGTAATGCTCCTTCTATGCCCAAGACCAACACAAAAATAACTATTCCTCACTAACAAAATAATACGTAAATAAGGAGGAACTCAATATCCTTGAGTAAATTTCCTTGGATAATTCTTGGATAATATGATTGTTCTTCATGTTCCTTTGGGCAATCACCTTGATGTCATGGTTGCAAGCAGTTAAAGGCTCCTGTTCCCACTGTGCTGATCCAAGCCGCCCAAGGACAACTTTGATGAATGAAGACTTCAGTGAGGACTGAGCGTGGTTGGTCATTTCTGCTGCCTCTGCTGGCTGGGAGAGCACTGATTCAGATCCATCTTCTTTCTGGCAAAGACTGGCAAAGCAGGGAAATATAGGGGTTTTTTTCCGTCTTTTAGGAACTATCAATAATTTTAAACACACCAGCATTTTTTATGGAAGCATGTGGTTACCTTTAGCACCTGACACAGTCTGCTTAGTTTGACTGGCATTTCATCTTCCTTATTTTTTGGCTGTTTAATGTCTTCCAGCATTGCTGCTAATTGTAATTGCTGTATGTCAGTCTATGCTGAAGACTAATGAAGGAGGAATAAAATCCTGCAACATGATGCATTATGTATCACCTATGAATAAGAACAAATGGGAAAAAACAGAGAGAAAGCATGAGTCCCATTCATGCTCGGCTGTTGGTTTACTGTGCAATGTGGGAAAAGGATTTGGCTTCTCTCTGTGCCGTGCAGATTCGTTGCCGTGCAGTTGGTGATCCTCTCTTGAACAGCTGCACAGAATTGCCCACAGTCCACCCCTAGGAGTCTGATCAGTACTGGAGCTGTAAATACACCTCAGGCTGTGAGACCATCAATGGCTCTTACACTAAGTATACAATTATCTACTGTTAAGGGAGATTTGCAATTACTAAGATCTTACCATTAGTTGTTAGTTCCCATTGCATTTTAACTGCAACATAATTAATAGAAGATGGCGGGGGGGCGGGGGGGGGGGGGAGGAAACGTTGTAGTAATACCTCATTAACCCGCTTTCTAAAATAAAATTAAATATATGTAGGTTGTCTTTCACTGGAAAGAGTGTTTATATACTAATGTGTTTTACAGAGCTGAATTCTAGCCCCCAATCATTTTAAAGTAGAATTCAGCACTGTAGTAATTGCCAGATATTGCTGAGTTTAGCTTTTTCTTTTTATAGTAACGATGATTTTTCCAGGAGGTTTGGATCGAGAGCTCTTTGACCCTGAAAATAACACATTTTAAAACCACACTGCAGTTGGAGAGCTGCCTCTGTCTTCCACATGCCTTTTCCCTTCGGCTGCCCAGCGTTGGAGGGTGGGGATGCAACACCTTGGCGAGAAGGCGATCAGTAACCGGAGCCGCAGAGATAAGAGGTGCCCTCTTTTGGCACAAGGGAGCAATTTTTCCTGCCTCGGTAGCAGGCGCGTACCATAACTGCAGGTTTTCACTCCCGGTGTCTGTGAGGGGCCCCGCTACCCTGGGCGCACGGCGCTCCGCAGCCCCTCGGCCCCGGGCCCGGGCCGAGGCCGGGCCGGACGGCAGCCCCCCGCGGGCGGGGAGGCCGCGGGCGCTGGCGGGGGGCGGCCCCCGCCCGGTGAGGGGTGGAGGCTGCGGGGGCAGCCGCCCTCCGGCGGCCCGCCGTGCCAGGTGCCGGCCCGGCCTGCCCGGGGCACCGGGGAGATCCTCGGGGGGCGGCGGCCTCGCTCCGAGCGGCGGCCGCGCCTCGGCTGAGGGCAGCTCCGCTCAGGGGGCAGCTCCGCTCAGGCGGCAGCTCCGCTCAGGGGGCAGCTCCGCTCAGGCGGCAGCTCCGCTCAGGCGGCAGCTCCCCTCAGGGGGCAGCTCCGCTCAGGGCACAGCTCCGCTCAGGGGACAGCTCCGCTCAGGGCACAGCTCCCCTCAGGGGGCAGCTCCCCTCAGGGGGCAGCTCCGCTCAGGGGGCAGCTCCGCTCAGGCGGCAGCTCCCCTCAGGGGGCAGCTCCCCTCAGGGGGCAGCTCCGCTCAGGGGGCAGCTCCCCTCAGGCGGCAGCTCCGCTCAGGGGGCAGCTCCCCTCAGGCGGCAGCTCCCCTCAGGCGGCAGCTCCCCTCAGGGGGCAGCTCCGCTCAGGGCACAGCTCCGCTCAGGGGGCAGCTCCGCTCAGGGCACAGCTCCCCTCAGGGGGCAGCTCCCCTCAGGGGGCAGCTCCGCTCAGGGGACAGCTCCGCTCAGGGGACAGCTCCCCTCAGGGGGCAGCTCCCCTCAGGGGGCAGCTCCGCTCAGGGGGCAGCTCCCCTCAGGGCCGCGGCCCGGCCCGCGGCGCCCCGCTGGCCATGGCGCGGGCGGCCCGGGGTCGGGGGCAGCCTCCCCCCGCGGGCCGGGGCGGGGGTACCCCGCGGCGGCGGGGGGCGGCGGGGCGAGCTGCCGCCGGTCCCGCCTCGCCCCCCCGGCAGGCAGGAGGCGCCTGTCCCCGCGCCCCGCTCCGACGTGCTCGGGGCGGGGGAAGGAAGGGGATATGAAACCGGCGGAGGCGGCAGCCGGGCGCGGGGCGCGGAGGGGCTGAGGGGCTCTGCGGGGCGCGACGGGCCGGGCCGGGCCGGGCGGTTCCCTCGCCCGCAGGATGCGCCGAAGCTCGTCCGCCGCGGGGCCGTGCCGGGCGCGGCGGGGCAGCGCCCGGCCCGCGGGGATGGGGGTGCCGGCCGGCTCCCGGGAGCGCCGCTCGTCGCCGCCGGGCTCGGGGGCACCCTGAGCTGTGCGGCCGCGGCCCGGCGCACGCCTGGCGGGCGGCGCCGTGATGCCCGGCGGCGGCGGCGGCGGCGGCGGCGGCGGCGGCGGCGGCGGCGGGAGGGCCCCGACGTAGCGTGTCGGCGCGGCAGGCCGGTCCCGCGGGGCGGAGGATGGCGTGTCGCGGCGGCTGCTGCTCCAGCGCGGGTCGCCTGAACGCGGACAACGCGCGGTTCCTCCTGCTGGCGGTGCTGATCGTGCTGTACATGCTGTGCGGCGCCGCCGTCTTCTCGGCCATCGAGCTGCCCACGGAGCGGGAGGCCAAGGAGCGCTGGGAGGAGCGGCTGGAGAACTTCACCCGGCGCCACAACCTCAGCCGCGCCGAGCTCCGGCACTTCCTCCGGGAGTACGAGGAGGCCAGCGTGGCCGGCATCCGCGTCGATGACATCCGGCCCCGATGGGATTTCACCGGCGCTTTCTACTTCGTGGGCACCGTCGTTTCCACGATCGGTGAGCGGCGGGACCCGCCGGCGGCCGCGGAGGGACGGGCGGGGGCCGGGGCGGCGGCGGCGGCGGCGGCGGGGCGAGGGCGGCCGGGGATGCGCAGCCCCCTCTCCGCTCCCCGGCTCCGCGGGCTTACAGCGGGCTTCGTGCCGGAGCCGGGCACGGTCCCGTCTCCTCGCCGCTCCTTCTTCTCCCTCCTCTTGTCAAGGAGGCAGGGCCGCGGGAAGCACCGCACCTGCGGAAAGCGCTCGGCTGCCCGGCGCCCCGGCTGCCCACCGGCGGCCCCAGGGCCGGCCGGGCTCGCCCCCGGGAGCGCCGCTTGCCTGCGCGGGGGAACCTGGCCTCGGCACGGGGCGGCAGGCTTTGTGAGAGAACAGTGGCACCCAAAGCCGAAAGCTTTAAACAAACGCTGTACGTCTTTTAAGTTCTGGGAAATCTTATTATAGCAGATCTGGGATCCAGAGGTAGGTGGCTTCGTAGGCTGTAAGCTCGGAGCATTCGGAGGATCTAGTCTGGTTTTAACAAGAACCTTAAAACAGATTTTGTAGTGTCCGGCTGCGAAGTGTGTAACTTGGAAAGGCTGGGTTTCAAACCACTTGGCTTTTTGCTCTTTGGGCTTTCTGAGGCAGAATCAACAAGTCAGTTGGCACTGCTCATTTCGTTTGTGAATAAACCCAAGTCTACTCCGGTTGAAGGAGCCTTCGGGGTGATACTGAGTAGAAATTCCAAGAGGGCTGATGCGAGTACATTAAGATGAAAAGGGGCAGCACCAGGAACTGGCATAGGCACCCCAGGGAGCCCGTGGGTGTCAGCAAGAAAGGCTTCGTTCAAGAGGCTGCGGGCAGCTAAAAGCCCCGGAGAAACGGAGTTTGCTTTAGTTAAAGACAGGCAATCTTGTGTGCATTTACCACTGTGACAAATGGGGGCAATAAATCTTAGTAATGGTATCTCCAATTCACATCAGTCTCCCTCCACCTGTGAAATGCATACTGAGGAATGATGGTTTAATTACCAGCAGCAATCCTTCAGGAAATCTCCACTAACACTTGTACCCTGAAGAGGAGTTTTGAGATGCCTTGCTTTATGTGGGACGTGTGAGAGTTTGTGCTGTTCTGCAGTTTGTAGAATACCTGACGCTTTCCAGTGGCTCTGCTCAACCTCTCCCTAATAATGAGTTTCTTAGATCTGGAGTTAATTTTGCTGTGAAAGATGTCATCAGGCTGGTTTTATATTTCCTCAGGGCATCAAGATTTGGGTGTTTTGTGTCCTTAGACCTTAAGTCTGTAAGACCCAAGAACTATGCTTACATGTTCTGCTGAACTGGTATTTAAAGTAACTTATACCATTGTTAAGCCCATTTTTGCAAAGTGCTGTAGTTTGTTTGCCATTCTAACATCTCCCTTTAGGTGTGCTTCTCCTATGATCAAAATACAGTGTTGATGCTAACCTTTGCTACAGCCATAAAATCGTAGTAAAGAGAGCTGGGACCAGATCTCTTTGCTACAGCCATAAAATTGTAGTAAAGAGAGCTGGGACCAGATCTCCAAAGTCCACCTTGTCCACCTCTGTTCCTAGAGGAGGTCAATTATATGTGACTTTTTTTTCCTTATAGATGTTTGTCCAAGCTGCCATTTTGAACCTGCACTGTTGGAGATCCCACAACTTCCACAAGGAATCCAGCCTTGTGCATTATTATCCTCACCAGAAAAAAAGGTTTTCCTGATGTCTACCTTACTGCAGTTCAGTGACCTGCATTATTTTTGTCTTACCATCCTTCATACCCAGAGAATGGCCTCTTAGGTACTCAAAGACTTTTGTCAGGTGTCCCTTCAGTCTTCTCTCAATTCAGGAAGACACAGTGTTGTAACCCCCCCTTTGCAGTGATACAGTTACTTCTCACATGTATTAGCTGATGCCAGTAGTTCTTAATGTTACTATTTATCTTACATAAATGAGATTGTTAAGGAGAGAAGGGTATCTGTGGTCTTATTAACTGTAGCTGCTTGCAAACACAAGCATCCACTTATCCACTCACACTTTCTGGTAATTTCTCTGGCTTGCTGATTTCCATTGCCCACAGTTTAGAGCTCCATTAATGTTTCTGCAGAAAATGTCCTCAAGAACCCTTTTTGTTTCAGATTGTGTGTGGTCTGTAGTCTTTGGTGATTTACATCCTGTCCCTTCTCTTGACCTCGTGTTGCTCTTTCTCAGTCTTATCAGTGGTGTCACTTTCTCAGTGTGTTTTATCAATTGCATCATTCTTTCTTAATCCCTCAGTGCATTGCACTCCTTCAATCATATCAATGGCCGCCCTCTTTCTTAGTTTTCTCAGTAGCATTGCTGCTTTGTGAGACTGACTGTGCGTTTCAGCTCTTTATCTTAGCTTGTGCTGCTGGCTGGGCTCTCCAGACATTCACACGACCATTGTGCATCAGCCAGATCCCCTCAGCTGTGCCACACAGGACCGTTCTCCTGCAGGCTTTGCAACTGCACACTCATTTTTATCAACCATGTTGGGGTCCTAACAAAAGGTTTTGTTTTACACCTCTCACATCAATATTTTTGCTCTCTTCTCAACCCTTTCCAAATGGTCCACATCTTCATTCATGCCCCATTACGGTGCCCCCAAATTAATGTATTACTCCAGCTGTGACCTTGCCAGTTCTGAAGAAAGTGGAAGGATTATTTTGTGTATTTTTCAGTCTATACTTCTGGTGGCTATATACCTTTCTACAGCTAAATAAAATTTGGTGCCTTCAGTTAAAAACACTTTTTCAGGAATAAGTGGTTTTATGGCATATTCCTAATATCAGCTAACCTTCTACACTCAGTACATTGTGCTGCTGTAGAAACTTTTGATTTAGCAGGTAAATTGTTGTAAAAGCAGTCATCTCTCAAGGTCCCTTCCAACCCAAAGCATTCTATGATTCTATGATCTTTTTTTTTTTTTGGTAAACTTCTTTTTTTTTTTTTTCTCTTTTGTATAGTGGAAATTATTTTGCCACTCCACTGGAGTAAATTTATTTCTTCTGCAGTAAATAAGGCCTAGCCACTTTGATATACTGCTAAAGCATCACTCAAACATTACCTGTAACATCAACTGCTTCCTGTACTTTAGCTAGAAAGAAATACCATTGTGTATTTTTAGCTTTCAGAAGAAAGAAGAGACTTTTGCAATATGTAAGGGGATAATACTGTCTTTTTAATTAAGATTCACATAAAATGTCTGTCACATAGATATTGGAGCATGATATCAGTGCGTCGAGTCAAGAGGTCAAAACTAACAAAAATTTGTCTTTTCTCAGTTTAGTAATTTAGAGCTTGTTCCATAAAAGGGTTTATTCCTATCAGTGCTCAGACCGTGACTCCTAATTTTGATGTGTCTTTTGCGTAGTGTGATCCAGCACTAAGGTTACCCATACAGGAAGTTGAAACGTTAGAAATGTAAGAAGGTAACCACAAATACCTGCCTAACTGGGAGACTACCTAGATTAGCCAGGAGGTGATCCCAGGGAAACACATGGGGTCAAAGCCTCTCCATCCCACGAAGGCAGGTGCCTAACTCTAACCCGCAGGGAGGAGCCCGTATGTGTGTGGCAGGTTCCTCCATAAGCCCACTTCGGCTTCCCATCAGTCCTTTGTCACATAATGTAGTGTCCCTTTTGCCTAGAAATAGGGTCATAGTAGTACTGTCTTGGGATATAAGAGATTAAAGCAATTTCTTTCTCAGCGAGGACTTGAAGCAACATCCCCATGTCTCAGCAGTGTGCCCTGACCACCTAATTTTAGGCCGGGACTCAGTGTTTTCTGTTGAAACTCTTCCACTTTGCATAGACTAGTAAAATATTCTGCAGACCAGAAAGTAAAACAAGATCTAAGTCCCAATTTGCACTCCAATGAATGTTTATGTGGTTTATACAGGGGGGGTACAGCATTTGGTAGGCTCTGGGTGTTCAGCAGCATTACGCTGTAAGGCTGCAATCATGAGCAGGCACTCTGGTATCTAAGGACCTCTGTGGTACTTCGGGACAGTAACACTTCAAAGAGGTAGGGAGCTGCTGCCCAGTGTTTGAAGATCTACACATTGGATCATTGCTTATCTTTCATGACAGACACCTGGGCACCCTCAGTTCCACTGGAAATAGATGGACGCTACTACCCTTGAGCAATACAGAGGGTTAGCATACTGGGATATTTGCAGCATCTAGATCCTCTTCTGCTCTTTGAAACCATTGGAAAAAAATATTATTGACTTCACTTGCATCAAATGAAGAATTTATCAATGCATAAAGACACCCTTATCTCATGTACAGCTGTTTTTCTTTGAATAACTTCAGAAAATTGAAAGGGTTTTGTTTCCTTTTTCTTTTTCTTTAAAAAAAAACAAACACCTATGCCCAACCCAGCCAGTTTTATGATCTTGATTAAAAACTGTTTAACTATAAATGGAATAAAATCTGTCTTGTCATAAAGGCATATCCTGAAGCAACTCCTCAAACTGAAGTATGATATGGCTGCCCTTTTCATAGGCTGGTGGAGGTTGGAGGGGGTCTCTGGAGATTGTCTAGTCCAACCCCTGCACTCCAAGCAGGGTCAGCTACAGCAGGCTGCTCAGGGCCACATACTGTCAGGGTTTGGATATCTCCATGGATGGAGACTCCATAAGCTTTCAGGGCAACCTGTGCCAGTGTTTTGACCACCCTCATAGTAAAAGAGGGTTTTTTTCTCCTGTTCAAATGGGATTTCCTGTATTTCAATTTGTGCCTGTTGCCTCTCGTCTTTTCTGTCTGAACTGTTTATAAGCAGTGAGGCAAAGGAGGAAATTATATCATCTCCACAAAATGAGGTACATGGAGGAATTGTCAAAATTTGCATCCTTCCTCTCTGCAAGAAACTGCAGCATGTTGGGCTGGAGGTGTAAAGTCTCGGTGCAAGGTGAGAAAAGAGATTTGTCCACTGATGCATTACCTGAGGCCCAAGACATAAAATTTCCTGGAGCAAAGGGTGAGATTTTTACAGTAGAGAGTGACGAGCAACCACACTGTATTGTACAGAAGGGGTAGGAGGACTCACAGCATCTTCTTTAAGCAGCCTCGAGGGGGTTGCTGATGGGAGCGTTGTTTACTAATGGGGAAACCTGCACGGGGTGAGACAGCCGTACTGTCCACCTCACAGCAGTCTGTCATGGAGTGAAGGAGGGATTGCTGATCAATGTCAGAGAAAGTGCTGGTTTCCTCATTTTCACCGGTGTAAATGCAGTACCTACTACTGAGTGGAGTTACAGCTGTGCAAAAAAAACATGTGTGGGAGATAACGCTCAGCAAACCACCAAGGTAATTAAAACCAGAGAGCGGGGCTGCTGCTTGTAGCCTTCAGATCACCCTGTCTTTACCATATGTAGAGTGAACAAAGGATGGCAACTGCACCAAATGCTCCACCTGGGGCCAAGGGCCAAGCTTACTCCTGGTGTCACAGAGAGCAAAGGATGTGCCATTACCTAACCGTACCATGCCTGCAAT
Source organism: Pelecanus crispus (assembly GCF_030463565.1). Lineage (NCBI taxonomy): Eukaryota > Metazoa > Chordata > Aves > Pelecaniformes > Pelecanidae > Pelecanus > Pelecanus crispus. The sequence continues at coordinate 54,747,182 of NC_134648.1, forward strand.
ATTTGAACTTGTACAGCACAAGGTGCGTTGTTCTCCTAGCTAACATTTTTCTTCTTTAAATATTGTTTATGCTGCAAGCAGCCCTAATAATTCAAAATGACCTGCTTTAGCCACTGAGCCATAACCAGGGCTTCGTAATCCCAGGTGGGACAATGAGATAAGCTCACAGGAGCTAGCGTTTTCTTTTTCATAGAGTCATTCAGTTTCTGGATTTTTCTAATCATAGATTCTGGTCTTCTCTTTCCTCTTGGTGAGCTGACACTTCAAGAAGGTTGTGCATATGCAACAAGTGTGTCCTACCTTTTAGAGGAAAGAAATACAAATCAGTGCTTTTAGTTATGCTCCTAGCTGCACCCCTCATTCATTAATAAAGTGCAAGTGTCATCTCTCTGCTTCACTTTATCCAGCCCAACAGTGAGAATAAAGCTATTCTTTGACTCAGAGAGGCTAAGCTCATTTTTATGCCCATGAAGTATACTGGTGTTCTTGTCCCTGAATGTCAGTTGCCTAATTGTGAACTTCAGAAGACACCATCAGACCCTGAATCCTGCCCCGAATGCAACCCCTTATACATTTTCTTTTAAAGAGATCCCTCTTTTCCTTAAAAACAGTGACATGCAGCTGTTGAATAAAAGCATAGTGATCAAAGTTCTGCCACAAGAAGGGGAGTTTGGGTTTTGGTTCCCTGCTTTGACCACAGGTCTCACATCCTGGCTGTTCTTGGTGAAGGCTACTTTTAGTGGAGGGCAATGTGTACATAATTTTCAGTTTTATGGATACTTTACTGATTCCAAGTTTTTCATCAAGGCTGCTCTCAGTGATGGAGACATTCCTATGAAGTACTCTTTGTTCAGCATGGAGACTGTTTCAGATACCTTTCTGAGGTGCCTACCTTTTCCCTGGTACGAGGTGCAGAACCAGAGCATGCAAGGACTAGATTACATTCCTGGAGCCATTAAGCCTCTAAGTCCTTTCCTGGATATAAAGTACTTTTTGTCGTCTTGCCATACTCATCAGCAGAAATGCAAAGATTGCACCAGGCTGTTCAGATTCTGTTTCAGATAAACAATTAGAAATAAAACATTTAGTTCCAACAAGCTCTGTTGGAGGTAATGTATTGATGGTTTCCCTGCTTTCTTCTATTGTAGAGCAGCCAGAAGGATAGGAATACCCCAAATATCAATGCAGGTCATGACTGCTTGAGTTAGTGTGACACCCACTCTCTCTTTCCCTGTGAATCTACTACATCCTGCAGTGTCTGACTTGACAAGCGTATTGCACTTATGGCCTGAAAAGGTGGAATACAGGTTACTGAATGTCATGTCTGCTGTCCTTTTCCTTTTGGCATACTTTCAAAATTATGATTAGTTTCCATGATGACAAAATATTCAAATATCTCATAGTTTCAGTGCAGGAAACCAGGAATTCTGATGAGCAGAAATAGTATACAAGGAACAGCTTCATAAAAATGTCATTGCAGTAATTAATGTATCAACTTTATGGTGATAATTTAAAAGTGAAAAGTGCATCTGGCTGAGTAAGTAACATTGAACAAGGAGATGAAATTTAGAAGGGAACATTTTGCTTTGAAATATTTCACAGATATACAAGAGACAAAATGAAAAAAAAAATGTTACACTGATTGCCTTGGAGGCTGCTTTTTCAGAAGGTATTGAAACAATCCTGCTGGCCTTCGTTGTGTAAATAGAACAGAACAGGGTTTATTTTTTTTCTAAATAATGTAGCATTTGCATCAAGAGGACTGCAAAGACAATTTTAATTAAAGAAAAAAAATACCTTGTTCAATAGATGTCATAAAAGTGGAGCTACAAAAGAAAGAGGAACAACACGGCTTGCTGCCTGACAACAAGAGGAAACGGCAGCCAGAAACAACGAAATCAGAAGGAGCAAAGAACAAGGAGGTTTATTTGACATAGACTCATAGAATCATAGAATCATAGAATGCTTTGGGTTGGAAGGGACCTTTAGAGGTCATCTCGCCCAACCCCCCTGCAGTGAGCAGGGACAGCTTTAACCAGATCAGGGTGCTCAGAGCCCCGTCCAACCTGACCTTGAATGCTTCCAGGGATGGGGCCTCCACTACCTCTCTGGGCAACCTGTTCCAGAGCTTCACCACCCTCACTGTAAAAAATTTCTCTCTTACGTCTAGTCTAAATCTACTCTTCTTTAGTTTAAATCCATTATTCCTTGTCCTGTCACAACAGGCCTTGCTAAAAAGATTGTCCCCATCCTTCCTACAGGCCCCCTTTAAGTACTGGAAGGCCGCATTAAGGTCTCCCCGCAGCCTTTTCTCTTCTCCAGGCTGAACAACCCCAACTCTCTCAGCCTGTCCTCACAGGAGAGGTGCTCCAGCCCTCAGATCATTTTTGTGGCCCTCCTCTGGACCCGCTCCAGCAGGTCCATGTCCTTCTTGTGCTGAGGGCCCCAGAGCTGGACGCAGTGCTCCAGGTGGGGTCTCACCAGAGCAGAGCAGAGGGGCAGAATCCCCTCCCTTGACCTGCTGGCCATGCTGCTTTTGGTGCAGCCCAGGGTTCGGTTGGCTTTCTGGGCCATGAGTGCACATTGCTGGCTCGTGTCCAGCTTTTCATCTACCAGTACCCCCAAGTCCTTCTCTGCAGGGCTGCTCTCAATTTCTTCATCCCCCAGCCTGTATTGATATCGGGGCTTGCCCTGTCCCAGGTGCAGGACCTTGCATTTGGCCTTGTTGAACCTCACGAGGTTCACACAGGCCCACCTCTCCAGCTTGTCCAGGTCCCTTTGGATGACATCTTGTCCTTCTGGCGTGTCAACTGCACCACTCAGCTTGGTGTCATCTGCAGACTTGCTGAGGCTGCACTTGATCCCACTGTCTATCATTGATGAAGATGTTAAACAGCACCAGTCCCAGTACGGATCCTTGAGGGACTCCACTTGTCACCGGTCTCCACGTGGACATCGAGCCATTGACCACAACCCTCTGGACGTGACCATCCAGACAATTCCTTATCCTCCAAACACATGCAGGGAGCTGACAGAGTAAAAAAAAAAAAACCCAAAAGGAAAAATGTTTCCTCTCTCATTCTAATACTTTGAGAAGAAAGTTTTGCCTAGTGTATACAAAAAAGTCTTTAATTATAGGTAATCTTTAAAAATGCACTGTAATACTCCTGAACTGATAGCCCCGAGAGCCTAAAAGATGTGTGTGCTCTAGAGGATGGGACAGATTCCCTTCCCTTGCGCTTGGGAGGGTACTTCACAAAAAGCATCTCTAGAGCAAAAGGCTCTTCACTTTCCATTCCCATCCTTCATCTCTCTCTCTCCCCGCTCCCCGCCACTTGGTTCTGTGTTTGCCAATAAGAGGTGCTTAGGCTGATGCTTTAGGTTGAAGGTAAACTGAGGCCGTTTACGTGCTTTACAGAGACTACCAAGTAGTAGTCAACTCACTTAACTTTTAATTGCTACCAGCCTAGGACTGCATCAGTTAATAAAACTAGAACATTCCCCAGCTTCGAAAGACTTACCTGCTCAAGTGAACTGTTCACTATAACTTCTACTGAAAGCTTTCTGTAATATATGACAGATCTGTATAAAGCAAAGATGTAGGAAAAAATGTGAATAGGAGAATGGTGATTATAACGACAGAATGGCCACCAGTCTCTGCTATGTGCAGAACAAAGTACAAATCTTCAAACAAAGCAAACCATGTAATAGAAACAAAGTATGAAATTAAACCACCCTGGAAGTCCTTTTACAAGCAAGATCTAAAAAAGCTACAGGAGCGATAGTCTAGCATGTTCTCTCTTGGTTGAAACACAAGATTAAACCACATGGTTGTAACCCACAAGGTTAGGGGAAAAGTCGGGTCAGTTATCCTGTGTAAATTTTATTACTTCTGTTAGTGCCAGAGTCTTCAAGTCATCCAATTTTACAGAAGACATGTAAAATAGGTCAGATGAATTAATATGTCCTAAAGTGTCTGTTCCCTGACTGGAAAAAAACAGCTGAGGTGCCAAGTGCAAAGGCAGATATTTATACTATTGGTGTTGAAATTTAGGTGAAATAAATCCCACCCTAGCAATCTAAAGATGGGTGTGCAGGCAGTAGCAGAACCAAAACAGCACACCACTGTTGGCAACACTGACTTCTCTGCCACAGGTTCTCTCTCTCTTAAATAAGATCAGTAAGTAGTTAAAAGCACTCTGAAGTCTGTAGAGGAAATAATTTTATCAGTTACACCCTCTCAAGAAGATTGAGATTAGGTTTTTTGTGAGGAGCTGGCGAGATTTTCCAGGGCATGACTAGATCATAATAGGGGATTTATCTATTTAGTGGCTTACATGCTGGGAGGGGAGCACAAGTTCTCTAGCAACTTTTTGAAACATATAAGCAACTTAAGAGGGAACCTTTCTGGATTTAACTCTATCCTAGTTCCAGTGGAAGTGTAGAAGGCAACTTCTGTGACCACAGAGTGGCAGAGTTCATTATTCTTTAGAGGAGAAGGAGGAAGAACAGAAAACCAGGGAATTTCAAGAGCAAAACTTTTAATAAACTCGGAGATCCGCAGTGTGCAATCTCAGCGGAACCAAAACTAAAGAAAAGAATGAGTTAAGGCAGGCTAGCAATTTCTCAGACAAAAGATATGAAAGATGCTGGCTCAAGTCATCCAAATGTAGAAGGACAGGAACTGTAGTAAAAGACCAACATGTCTAAATTTTTAGTTATTGATTTCAGTCACAAGAAGGGAGCATATAGAAAATGGATCGAAAATAAGATCAGTGAAGACAAATAAAAGGAATAATATGCAAATACAGGAACAGAATAAAAAATTCAGCCTCTCAAAACATGATGCTATTAGCAAGGGGTATCAAGGGTGATGTGAACTCATTCATCAACATAATACTGATGAGAGAGACTAAGAAAAATACTGGTCTGCTGTGTAGAAAAGAGGAAGAGCTCTCAACAAATGACTCCAAGAAGGCTGAGATATTTAATGCCCTTTTCTGCACCCATCTCCTGAAAAGGTCAACTCTGAACTGATGTGTGGTACAATTAACACTTGTGATAAAGGGGAAAGTAAAAGAATGGGTTAGAATCCCTAAATCTGTCAGATCTTTTCAAATCATTTAAGCCAACTCAACTTCATTCTAGAATATTCAAAGAAATGACTAAAGCAATAAGAAGCCCTTCAGCAACTCATGGAAGGGGCTGAAATTCCAGGCAACTTATAATGGCAACCATTTTGCCAGTCTTTAAAAAAGGAATGATGACAGGAAGGAATTAAAAAAGAAAATTATAGCCCAAACAACTTAACCTTAATTCACTGAAAATTGCTTGAATGGGTAATTAGATCAACTATTTGTAAACATGGAAACAAGGAGTCAATTAATAATCAACATGAAATTACCTAGAGTAGATCTTGTCAAATTTAGTCTATTTTGTTGTATGACAATGTAACTAGCCCTGTGGATAAGAAATAAGCAACTGATATCAGATATCTTGACTTTAGCATGACTTTTGACATTGCCTTACATTTGATAAGCAACCTGAGGAAATGTGGTTGTAGTGAATTTCCAGCAGGACAAGCTGGAAATTGTATTCACTGAATAGTTTTCACTGGATCGTTGTCAGAATAGAAGGATGTATCAAATGGGGTTCTGCACGGGCCTGTTGCCTTTGTCTGGTCCAGAACTGTTGTTATGCCTTTGTAAAAAAATTTTTTTTAAAATCACATTGAAACATATGAGGAAGATGGCAGCATAATATTTCCACTGCATGCTGTACTGGGAAATATTGTCTGGAATGCAGTTTTCAGATTTCAGCTGCTTCACTTCTAGAAACAGGGTCTAGAAGGAAATGATTGGTATGATCAGACACCTAGAAAACAGAACTTATGCAAAAATCAGAACAAATCAAGGAACTTGCACAGCTGAAAGAAGGGAATTAGTGAGAGAGAACAAAATATATAATAATCCAATGCAGGAAGGATTGAACATTCTATTCGCAAAGTGCAGGGCAGCTAGGACATAGGTTAATAGGCTTAAATTGCAACAAAGAAGATTCAGGTTATACATTAGAAAAAGTTTCCTAACGCTAAGTAAAGTGAAGCAGTTGTGCAGTCTCCCTGGGAATGCTCTACAGACTCGATCCCCAGTGTGCGCTTTACAAGCAGGTTAACGAGACATCCCGCAAGAATGAATGATGCTGGAATCTTTAATTCCATCTTTGGGTAGTGAATGGATGAGATGACCTTTTTATGCCTCTGCCAGAGCTTTTTTCCCCAGGTTCGATGATAGTATGTGTTCATTATCCCTGTTATCCTCAAAAAAAAAAAAAAAAAAAAAAAAAAAAAAAAGGCAAGGTGTTCGGCACACTGCATATCTTGTTCTTTGGCAAATTTTCACTTGTAATTTTAGAATGCAGATAAAAAGAATTTTGTGACAAATTTACATGGAACTTCATAGATTTTTTTTTTTTAAACCTTCAGGAAATGAAAGCAACATTTTAATATTAGGGTGAAGCAGGCTTTGATGTGCAGTTATGTTACCCTGCTTAGTATACATCTCAAATTAAATAAACTTTAAAATAGCCTAAAATAGAACTGATCATGGACTGAGAAGCACTTAATTAAATTAAAGCGGTGAAATCAGATATAACAATATATTTATTGCTGCTGGAATGAAAAAAAAAAAACCTGCATGGAAAAAGGTTAATCAAAAAACAGCTAAAAAATAAGATCATCTTTACTTTGAAGAACTCGGTCCTGTAAGGAGCTAAGTACTTTGCTGGAATTCTCTATTTTGGCAGCTGATAACTAATTGTACCTCCTTCTGCTAGTGTTACATATACTGGTATGACTTGGAGACAAAGAGCATGAGGAAAGTACTGTTATCTGTATTCACCAGATGAAGAATTAAGGCAATGAAAATGATTTAAACCGAGCAGTGGATATTCTCCACTGTACCCTCCACTGCTCCCTTCGTCTCCCACTTGCTGAAAAGAGAGACCTAGCAAAATAAGCCATTGCTCATTTTGGGCTCTACACTTGCATTGTTTTCCCACAGAAACCAGGGGATAGGGGGGAAATAAAGGGAGGAAGGGTGGCTGGGCATGCCCAGACCTTGCCTTCATGTACAGGTGGGACATGGCTGAGGCCACTGTTGTGGGATCCCACTTTTCAAAAGACAGACAGATAACAAGTCTTAGATATCTGAAATTTTTGGAAGGCCTAATTTGGATGGCCAAATCCTGTATTCATGAGTGATTTAACACAATTAAACTTTCTAAAAGTCCATATACTCCCAAGCCAAGGCAATTTTTGCACAAAACACTGCTGAAAATGGAACATAGTCCTTCAGGTGACATGCAGCAGAGACCTTTGTCGGAAGTCTGTGTGTCCAAAGCAAACGTTGCAAGTTCGCTAGGTGAATACTGGAAGGAACATCGCAGGCAGCGCCAGGCTGCCCAGCCTCCATCCCCAAGCTATTTACACCGCAGCCCCTTGCAGAAAGGTGAGTAGATCAGGAAACGCACCATGCTCATGGCTGCTTTTGCAGCTCCCTGGCAAAGACTGAGCACGCAAACACCAGGCCAAAGAAAGCTCTGGTAGATGCTGGCTTTTTCCAGATGGGCCAGCTGGAGAATGGGTCCATTTTCCAGACGGGCCACTCTCCAGCCTGCTCACCTTGTGAAAAGATCTCCCAGCTATAATTCTACTACTTCTGCCTAATAGTTACTTCTGAGGCAGCTCTAATTTTCCAAGCCAGAAGTTTCCTGAGGAATATGCTGCAGGCTGAGCTGGAGATTAATTCTATGTATTGGAGCACACAGCAAATGAGGGTTTTCTGACTAGAGCAGTGACACATGCAGTACGAAGTTTTCCTGTTTCCTGGAGGGAAAATTACTTTTTTAACTGAAAGCAAAAGCCTAATCAGAGCTGAGAACATTAGACATAGCATGAAGTGGGAGAAGTTGGATGGAGAAAAGAAAAACAGTAATTTAAACAAATTACTTGCTGGTTATGGGAGCAGTCTTAATTTGTCTAGTGGATGAATTCTAGGAATAGAGAGGGTCTAGGTATAGTGAATAGTGTGAGATTATTAAAAAAAATGAGAGACTATATTGACTTAAGTAATTAAAAGTTAGTCAGTTCAAATAATGATTTATATTATAGTTATTAGTATAAAATAATTATTTGGATTTGGATTAGCGCACATATAAAAAGAATGGGAAAGCTGTGCTAATTAAATCATAAATGCTGGGGGGGAGGCTTGCAGACTTAAATCCCAATATTAGCTGACTGTCTTAACTGAATTTTAGAATAATTTAGTGAAGATATAAAATACTGAAAGTAAAGGCTTTGATTACTATTTATGTTTACTCGTATGGATAGTACTGTTTATTCAGTGGAATTATTTCAGCTGTTAAATTGGAGCATTTCTTCAGGTGGTTGATGCACCAACAGTTAATATGTTAAAGCTTTTTCAGCGCAGTAAAAAATGCTTCAGAACAGAATTGTTTCAATATTAAAAATGAAGACATTATTTTTATATATGAATAATAATATTTGAAGTATTGTTATATTATTTAGATTGTCAGGAAAAATATTTAGGATTGTAACATTGGATTTTTATAGCATTCATGTGGCTTAAGTGTTCCATTGATTTCACACTGCCATCTCTGAAGGAAGAATATAGCTTGTGGAAGTGTTTCAGTCGTCTTGACTTGTGAAAATTCAATATATCAGAAGGTGCTGTTGATTGCAAATATAGCCCAGGCTTTTTGCAACCTCAAACCAATTTTGGCTTTCATCTCACCGTAAGAATGTTAATAAGACCCTAAATGTGATTTTATTCACACTGAAGAAATGATGACTTCTTTAAGTGTGATGCTTTTTAATAGAAAGCAGTTCTGCTGAAATCTGATAGTCTTCAGTTATTAGAAAACTAAAGAAGTGGAAAGTATATACTGCTTCAGTGTAAAAATGTGACATTGTAAAAAAGCAAAACAAGTAGCAAAACATTGAATTTAAATGTACTAAAGATGCAAACTAAAAAAGTTTTCTATTTTAAGCATGTATTTGCATCCATTTTGTACTTTTCTGCAACACTTTTGCAGTAATTAGTCAGAACTTCACAGCAACAGCTGTCCAGCCTTCTTGCTAAAATAGGCTGTTCCTTGTGTACATCTGTACTTGTGATTCTCTTATTCATGCCAGCAATGTAGCCTATACAGACAGATGAGCTTTGCTGATTCTGTCTGGTAGACGATAATGCTTACCAAAGAGGCATGATATTGAATTCTGTGTTCTTATGCACACACATGAAGTTACTTATATAGTGAAGCTCAAAAACCTTAAAGCTAGTTAGAGCAAAACCAGCATGTTCCAGCTTTGAAAATAAGGAAATGTTACAGTCCAGTTAGAAGCAGAAACTGTTGGCTTGGGTTTTTTTTTTCTGAAGTTATTTCTATAAAAATATAAATAACATAATGCTGTTAGGGTGGGACCTTCTCTTTAAATGCAACTTTTCTTTCATATTGCAGATTAATTCTTTTTTGGGGTTTTTTTTTTTTTTTTTGTTCTTTCCTTTTGTATTCTCCCTACATCACATCTCTTTTCCATTCCCTGTATGCTGTGCACTGGCACTGTGGTGCTGTTTTTTGTAAAAAAAAATTATATTTTGTAATGGCCAGTTTCTCTCTTTTTCTAAGTAGGCGTTCATTTTTGTTATACAGGCTGCCCTTCTTCCTTTCCTCTTTTATTTTTAAATGCTTTAAATAGGAATTTTCTTCTGCCCAAAGAACTGCAGTCTGCATTGTCCATCTCAGGCTGCAATATTCCTAGTTCATTGAGTAAGCAGGTACAAGCTTGGTTTGTGGCTTAATGAGAAAGTTCTTAAGACTGTCCTACGTGCTCCAGGGAGCAGTACTGGCCGTCTCTTCCTCTGAAGTGCTACTTCACCACAAATTCAAACCTCCTTGTGCTGAAAGAGACACTGCCTTACAGATGAGCTGTAAACCAATGCCTCTTGTCATTAGAACTGTCCTGGCACCCTCTGTAAGAGTAAGGCTTTAGCCTTGCCCGTATTTTAATATGGATACTCCTAGTATGGGTAGCTAAAAGGAATTCTCCCCACGTTTTCAGCTGGACACTGTATTCTGGCTGCTCTGATACCTCATGGGTTTTTGTTTGTGATTACATTACAGCCTTGTTTCATGGCAGGACTGCTACAGTTCAGTGCCGGTGACAAGACACCCCTATATAATCTTAAAAAAAATTATTTTGGAAGGAAATGTGTTTCAGAAGTTATTGGTATTGAAGTATTGCAAAGAAATAAAACACTCTTGAGCACCCTCATTTACTCTTGAGGGCCATTAGTGACAATTTCAAGGTTTCCCACATTTGTTCCTTCCAATTTCTTTGTCTGGAATCAGAAAAAGCAGAGGAATAGAGGTAGCATGTAACAGGCTTGTCATAACTGGGTACTAAGTGTTTTGTAATTTATGCAGCAAGAGCTGGGTTACTGCTTTGCAAATTGTCTTTTTATAAGGAGAAATACTCCTGTTAGTGATGTTTTTCCTCTGTCATTCCACCAGAATGAATTATCTCCTGCTTCAAAAGCTGATTCAGGAGGGTACTGGAAAAAGAAATTAACTGGATGAGGTTTTATGCAGAAACTTTGGAACTGTTTTCCTGATGTCTTTAAAGTTGAGCATGTAAATAACAAGGTGGGTGAGTTTGCAATCAGTTTAAAAGCCGTCTTTTGCAGTGTACTGTTATACAGATTGTACAGTGGTTTGCTACTCAAATCAAGGACAAAATACTGTTTTTTGAAATAACATTTTAGTTAGTCTACAAGTCTATGTCATATCTTGGAGAGGCTGTTGCACTGAAGGGCAGATAATTTTAAGATTAATTTTTTATCTTACCAGCATTCAAGAGGCTAAATTTGATGTTCTATATAACCTGTCTGCAGAGCCTTCTCATGCTAAAGAAAACATTGGCATGACTCAAAATACACACAGAACAGATCTGCTTTGTTTACTAGGTGATTTTACAGTCATGTTTCAGAGCAGACTCGCACTTGAAAAATCAAATTTTGCTCCCATTGAATAAAAAACATCCAATATCATCCATTAGTACTAGTTTATTTATTTGCTCTTCCTAAAGTTCTTTCCCATTACCTCTGAGGCTCGTTAACCTAAATACCACATCAGAAAAGAAGATGTAAATCCTACTTTTAATCCTCTGTCCATGCTCAAAGGCAGAGCTGCAGTCAGCTGGGTATCACCACTCTTTTTAAAGCAGGTGCCTGGGCAGCAAGCAGGCAGAAATGAGGAGGAGGTGGCCTGTAGAAGTCATCAAGGCAACTGCAGAGAAAAAGGACCTCCCGGTAAAGGGCCAGTGGGCAGGCAAGTGTTTAGGATGAGGAACACAGGCTTAGAGTTGCCTGCTGAGCTTCAGCAGCAGCACAGGTACTCACTACCCCTTGCTCACACTGAAGTGATCCAGCTGTCATTCAGTGCCACTGAATATTATCCAGGCTAAATGCCTTTGTCCCTCATTCGCAGGTATTCCAGATGTTTTGTAGACATAGGTCTGGCTAAAGAACGTGTTGAATATAGACTTTTGCCTTTCAGAAATGAAGCTATGCTCCACAATCTTTTGGTTTGCATGTTCATGGACTGTTTGCTTGAATGAGTCCTAAGGTAGATTTTGTCCCTTACACATGACAATTACAGCATCGCACAGTGCTTGTTCCTACAACATTTCATTTCTTCATTAAGGACTTGGAGGCTTTGTTGCTAGCTGGCATACCTGTAGTTCCTGAAGAGGAATGGCCTTTAATATAATGAAAGGATCCGTTCATTAACGGTGTCTGTCCATTTATTTCACACAGGGAATGCCTGTCTCTCTTCTCACCACTTCAGTGGGAAGCATTTTAATCACTTAGAGCATTTGTAGAAAATATAGTCACTTGGAGTGGGTACAGTTGATGTTTTCTTTTACCTGTGGCAAAGGCTTAAAATTTGTGTAATCTCATTGTAATCAGGAGCACAGAAGTTAAAACTTCATCTACGTGTATGGGTAGGAATGGGACCCATCCTATGACTGTTGTAAGAATTTCCTGAACAAGCAACTGACATGAACCAGGAACCTAATTAGAGTAAAAGTGATCTCTCTCTATACATCGCTTCCTTCTGTCTCAGCTTCACCCTGGCAGTCCTGCTCAGAACCTTCTCCCATGCTGTCCCAGCATGCTGGGAACCTTCCTAAGGATTTAAAACATTATGCAGGTTTCTGCACAATCCTTGCTGCAGAGACCTAGATCACACTGCTATAGTTGTGCCATGAGTGCTGCTGACAGGACCTACCTTGGTGGCAGAAAATTCTCCTGCAGGATAAGGAGTCACGATGCTCTGAGAGAGCCAGGTTGGTGTTTAAGCAGTCACCAAAGCTTGTGAGGAAAGGGCACAACAAGTGTGTCAACTGTCACTGATTCTGCATACTTTTGGGGCATCCTTTCTCAGAGTCTTGTGCAATCCTAGCTGGAATTCAAAACTGCTGTGATTCAGTGGGGTCCCTGGGGTGATCCTGCTGCCATTCACACCCCACACCTCCCCCGGTTGCTCGGGAGACTATTCCCTTGCAGTAGAGCAATCTCTCTGACTATCTGGGGTGTAACTCTGTCCATACTAGGGTAAAATGGGTGCTGGCTAGAATAAATGACATAAAGTAGTGTTTCTTCATCTATGGGGCTTTTTTTCCTTAGAGCAATGCATTATATCAGCAGCACTTTCAATTGCAACCAGATCATTTTTTCCATGACAGAACATGTTGCACAAGAAGGAAGTAATAGGGAGTAGCCCAAATCTAGTATGAAAATGAGCAGCTCAGAAACATACAAAAATATCAGCTCAGATTCTGATGTGTTTATTTGCTGCTAGAGGTGTGAGATACAACAGTCTCATACCTAGAATTTCCTCCCCGGCAGATTAAAGGGGGAGCATTGGCAAGTGTTTGCAATCCTGACAAAATCATGTCAACTCCTGACATAATGAGTAAAAAAAAAAAAAAAAGCGTGAAACATTTAAGTATTAGTTTGAGATATCTTAGAGTTGACAGAGAATCAGCACCTGATCAGCACAGAGAAAAATCAAAGCAAGAAATGTGGGTAAGAAGAAGAGCTGTTCTGACTTCCCTTAGGAACTTCCCGGCACTTGCTCCTAGTGCAGACGAACAGTCCAAGGTACAGCTGTCTGCAGCGAGGAGGCTGCGGGGGTCAGAAGCCAGCTTTTGCCTTGCTGTGATATTAGAAAGGTTGGGTGACTAAGCTGTACATTAAAGTAGCTGTGGAAGAAAAGGATAAATTTAAAGGACTATGAATTTATAGGAAAACAGTAAGTATCCACAGCAGAGAAGACTTGTCTGATTGGGCCGAAACATTAAAATTACATCATTTATTTACCTTTCATCTTAAATAGCGTCTTGGTTGCAAATGCAGTCTCTTTTTCTCCCCTTGTGCTGTTTTGACTGTTATCCTGTCTATTAATTGGAGCTGTGCCCAAATCATGTAACTGGAAAAAGTGAACCCTCATGCCTTGATTGATGCCTGTGATTTGTGAGAAGGAATATGCTCTCAGCAAAGCAGGATGTAGAAGCCTTTATCTAATACGGGCTGCTGTAAGAGTCTCCTGTAACCAGGGATGCAGGATCTGTCTTACTGGCCCACAGTATCCAGCCCACTGTTCCCCAGCTGCCAGGTGATTATGCCTCTTGTCCTGAGGAATAACTTGTTTTCTGCAAAAATATTTTCTTCCTCATTCTTCTGTTCTGTTCTGCAAGTCTTATTTTCCGTGTAATGCCTAGTGGGCCCTGGCGCTCTATTCTGCTGTAATGCCAAAATCACAGAGTGCAGATAACCAGCTATGAAGATGTGGGCAATCTCCTCCTGACTCCAGCTGAATTTCATCTTCTGACCTGGAATAATGAGTATTCCTCTTTATCTGAGCTCTTGTAAATCTGCACATTTGGTCATCATTTTATCTACCCTTTAATGGTAAATTAGGCTGCAGAGCATCCGTGACTTCATTTCTGCAGCGCTACTGCATAATTCAGAATTACAGACCAAGTTATAAGATGAAAATGTGTTTCTTAGCACAACTGTTTACAAAACAGACGCTCAACTTTATTAAGAAAGGAGCTAGCTAGTAATTGGTAATTGGCCCACTAAACCCTTGAACTCTGGAACTGCCCCAGGACACAGCACTAGTGCTCAGTTAGAGTGCTAGAGGACAGTTTGCAATAGCAGCATGTCCAAAGGAGTTAGGGGAAGCATATGATCTGGTGGAGCTAGTTCAGGCTCAGGATACCATTTGCACAGAAACTCCAAAAGTTTCTACATATCATACACAAAAAGCTGTCTGCAGGAATAATTTTTTTTTCGTCATTTTTCAAAGCAACATGGAGCAGCCAGATATGTAATGTCAGGGATTCTGTATGCTGCCAAGTGCACCAAGGACTCCACTTGCTGCATCTGAAAAGGAGAGTCGTTTCTGGAAAGTTTCTGGCATTGGGACAGTTGGAGACCTTTTCCTGGAATAAGGGTAGTTTCTCCCTATGCCTAAGAGAGCCCAAGGAGCGCTGTGCATCTAAGAGCCACCAGCACCGCTGGGCTGTCATGAACCTCTGGCTCTGCAACAGGTTGTTTTGGGGTTATGAGTTACTTGTCACTGGACAACCCACAGAGCTGTCTCTCAGCCACATGCAAGGAAACCAGGATCCTTTAGCAGACCACTGAGGAAGATGGCTTCTCAATTGTCAGAATCCTGTTTCTGTTTTGGGAAAAATATGTCAAAACCAAAATGTTTCTGTGAACCTCTTGGGTTTGATGCTTTGTTATTTCCCCGTGACAAAATGTTTTGTTAGAGAATTCCTAGTTAATTCCACTATGCAGAAACAATTAGAATACAAGTAATTTTTTTCTTTGTTTGTTCCATTATTGGTTTTCATTTTTTAAAAGATATTCTTTTTTTAAAATTAGAAACAAATCTAGCATCTGGCAATATAGGCTTTTCTTCACATCAAGTAACTATTATGGGACTTGGTAAGAAGTCAGTTTGTTCTGCCTGGTGAAGTTCATCTACGGTGCCCAACAGAATTTTACTTGAATCCAGAGAAAACAAACAAACTTTTTTGTTCCATAGAGGATGTCAGAAACCTCTGCCTTAACCACAGAGCCAAATTTGAATTCTTCTTGGCAACAAACCCGACAGTGCTGATGGACGTGAACATAAGAAAGGGAAGTGAGCCTTCCCCACCATTTCTGAGGCTTGTGTTCTTGCAGGGCTCTGACTCAGAGAACAGATAACTCAGATCAGTGATAAAACATGGGTTTAGCCCTGCAGAGAGGTGTGTAGCTCCCTTTCATGGCTTTAATGAGGCTTTGTCCATAGCAAAACAACAGAATCCTAAGGCATTTTAAGTCTTTTGTAGACTGTGCTTGGAAAAAGCATCCTGAGAGACATGAGTTACGCAGACATTTCAGCTCCTCATATTTAATTGCCACTTAATTAAAATGTTAAAATTTAATAACTTTATTGATTAACGCTCCCAGCAGTGGTAAGGCAGAAAGGCAGAAAATGTTAAGGTTACAACGCTGTGTTAGCATGCAAGAAAGGAACGTTAAATGGGTATGACAAAATTTAACAATATGCTTTGTGTTAGATGTAAATGTAATTGGCTGTCATTACTTCATTAATTAGGAGGTGATCAAAAGACCTAGAGAAGCAAAAGCCTCAATTACATCAAATACAACTTTTATGTACTTAGGATAACAGCCACTTCAAAAGAATGGGCAAGGACTTCTGAACCATGTGACTACTGATTTTCTAGCAATGTACTGTCTTTAGAACTTGCAGAGGACATCCAAAAAAGTAAATCTATGCAAGATCCCACAAAACTAAGCAATGTAAAAGAAAAAGATACTCAGCAGAGTAGACGCATAATTAAACACTGCACAATTAGTGCTATAAGAGGGTCAGACCCTGAAATACCATGAACTTGTTAGGTTTTGCTTTCTAAAATCATGAATTCAGTTTTGGTCAAATAGAAGCAGTAGCAGTAGGGTTTTTAATGTCAGAAGTTTAATTCTAAAATGGAGAATGTACTGTTTACAACTAGTCCATTCAGAGAAGTATATCCCTCTCAGAGCCTTTCTGGGTCTTGTTTTTTGTTTCAGGACTCAGTAAAGCTGTGGGGTCTGATGACAGGAGTCCAACAGACACTGCTATGAATCGTTTCATCATTTGGATGCTTTTTCCACTTTATATAAAATCACTTTCAACAACCACAGACTTGCACATGAACTCTCTTCCCTCCACCTGCTTCTTTCCTTCCTACTTGTTCCTGACCATTACCTTGTCCCTGATGACAACACAGGTGTGACTAAGGCTTTCAGGCTGCATTGGACTGGATCTTGTCTTTTCTGAAGAGTGCTCTTCTAGGACAGAGCTCTGGAGAAGCCCTCGGGGCCTTTACCTGAGCCAGCTGTCTGGTGTGATAACCTAAGGGGCTGACAGGAGTTTTTCCAGGAGCAGATTCCTCTGAAGAACCTCATTTTCCTAGAGCAGGGATGAAAGATGACTCCTTAACAGCATTCATAAGTGGTGACAATCGGTGTCAGGACTTTGCTATACTGGTAAAATAAAAAAGTAGAAGTGACATGGTCATTATCTTCACTGGCAGTTCTATGTTCATGCTCCATTTCTCCTCCTGTTATAGTTGGCACCATGGCCCAGGTTCCCTAAGAAGGGACAGAAAAGGCTCTGTTCCAGCCTTGTGTTCAAGTTGGTAGTTTAGATACTGCTCCAGGGAATGAGAGCAATGCTTGAAACCTCCCTGTGGCCAAGCAGGACTTAGAGTTGAAGCTTCTGACTTCCCAGATGATAGTTTACTTCAGTCATTGCCCACTATATGCAATAAGATTAGGCACCACTGCTGGTGGTTTTGAACAGAATCCATAATTGCCAGTGCCTAGAAAAGTAAACAAATGTAAGCCAAGAGATGCAAAGAGAGTTTAGACATCTCTTTGCATGACTCCTGGAATGCAAGGTTTGGATAGTCAGACTGAGCTGCTGTAGAGTATTCATGGCAACTCATATTTAGGTGCTTCGGGTACTTTGTGGAGGAACAATGAGGCTCTAAGAATTTTGTAAGTCAGGTATCTGCAAAGGGGAGAGAGTCTGAATAGCACTCTTGAATTTCTGTGTTGAAAATGTGCCTAAAATAGATGGTGCTGTAGACAGTGTCTGAAATACAATCCAGATTTATGCAGATGCTTAATCTTACACATCCTCAGTAATCACCCTGAAGTGATGGAACTACTTACTTTGTTATTCTGGGCAAGTAATACATATAAACAGGTCTATGCAGAAATGAGTTTTAAATTTTCCTTCTGCAATTACACATAAAATTTATAATTAATGTAGTTGAAATTTCTTTTTTTTTCTTTTTTTTTTTTTTTTTTCTCCACAGGACAGTGAAGTATAGGCAGTTTTCTTCATACTGGCATTTCTTACAGCAAGGTGAAACAGAAGAGCAAGTGAAGTCTTCTGTAAAACCACAGTCTCAGAAGGACAAAAAAGTAGCTATTTTTTGATTGATTAGATTTCAAGTTTTTAGTATCCAATTTTACATTTAAAATTTTCTTTTTGAAGTATTATGACAAAAATATGTAGGCTTGAAGCTCTGATGTGTGAAGTAAAAAAAATAAACCCAATACTTGCTGTTGAATAAATCCTCCTGCTGTTGATCTGAGGACTGCAGAATCTGCCAAAACTTCTCATAGCAGCACTATGGGAACCTCTGGAAACATCAAAGGGTTCAGTGATTACTGTCAAAACATGCACAAATTAGCAATAAAAAACAACAACCCTGCAGCATTTTAGAGATTATTACCTCCCTTGAACCTTTCTGGATTGTAATCGACACTAGTTTAGTTTCACTAAATTAAGAGCATTTTGTTGGAAAAACAGTCGTTGTCCCCTTTGACATAACATAATGAACCATGGTGTTAACAGTTTCATGGTCATTAGTCAACTGTATGCATGAAGTGTGAAGCCTAAACTGTGTGGCTTTCTGCCCTTAAATCACAAGGTCTCGGTACATGATGCCGGACTGCCAAGGACTGTCTTGACATGCCGCCAGGAGCCTGACTGCCAGGGCCATTGTGCCTACGAACTGTGCTAATCTGCAAGTGCAGGACTGTGATGTTTGCTTAGACTTGGGTAGAAATTGCTTTTTTCAGTGTATCAGCACTTAGAAATTAAGACCTCTGACCTTACAGAATGTTTCCTTGCAGAAGTTACAGAGAAGGGCTGCCCAGGCTATTGGGACACCTCTATGTAAACGTGTATTTGACACATGCCATGCCACAGAAGACCTGCATTCATTTACACACCTACACACAAACAAGTGAAGTAATAAATAGAAATTAACCAAACCCACAAAGTTTTCCTCAAATTTACGACATGGGAATTTCCTGTTTTCAGAAAGAATGTTTTCATGTAGAAACCATATATATCATTTAGCTGACTTCTGTGTTTGATGGGCAATTGAAATGGAGGAACAATACCCCTGTATTGAACACCAAAATGTGTATATCTGATCAAAGTCATAGGGAGACCAGTGATGACTGTGAAGTCCATGGAGAGGAACTGAGTTCAGGGATGGTTTTGGAGATGGTCCTAGCTGCACCTGGTGCACTCACACATCTGCTAATAACCTCAAGAAACAAAGCTGAGGTTATAACTTAGGTTTCAACTGAACTGTGAGTGTGGAATATCCCAACTGGCCTAGATGTTTGTGAGGATGTATTGAATCTTAATTAAGATTGTATCGATTCTATCTGATTTTTTTTAATTTTAATTTTTTACTTGAACTCAGTTTACTTTAATTTGTTCCTTTTATTCCCTCAGTCAACCCACTCTACAGTAACCATTAAGTCTCTTCTGATCCCCTTAATTTCACAAAAGTCAGCACATGCTATGTTTTATCAAGAGCTACATTGCTAAATGCTGGACAATGTGTATATGCTGATTGCTGTCAACATATATAGAAGTTTTTTAGACTGCTCTTGTTTTAGAATAACATGAATTAGCATCTCTGTCTGTTACCCAAACGCTTATTGTCAGAAAATCTGTAGGATCATAATTATTTTGAAGACTTCTAGCCCTGTTTCAGATTTGACAGAGACTGATCAACAGCTCTAAAAATTACTCAGGCAGAATATGACTGACAGATAATCAGAGACATGGGCAGGTGGGCACACAAGCTCCATTTTATTGCAGAGTCCAACTAAAACTATATGCTTATTTTTTTCTGTTGCTATTACTACTGGCCTTTCCTGTGCCAAGCTTTTCTTTAGATTTCTGAAAGCTTTGAGCTTCACAACATATCTGTGGGTGTAATTGCTTTGCTGTTAATTCCTGGCATCTACATGTTTTATGTATACATACATAGGTTCAACAGAAGTATAGAGGGCTTCTCACAGCAGAATTAGGCAGGGAACCCACAAGTTCTAGATCTTTACAAAGTAACATAATCGTTGCCTAAAAATGTTTTTGCTTTGTAAACAATCTCTAAATGAACTAGAATGTAAAGAATGAGGAGGAAGGATATAGACTGTGGACGTTCACACACACTTGGATTAAAACTTGAGCAACTGCTGAGCAGCAAATGAAAATGAGTAAGACAGAACTGAAATCTTTTATGAAAATGAGTAAGACAAGACTTTACTTTCATCTTTCAGATACTATCATCTGACATCATTATTGTTACCTCCACCATTTTTTCTGCTGAAGAATTCCATTTCTCCTCATTGCTATGGGACTATGAAAAAACTTGGTGGGTAAAAATGGAACAGACGTGTTTTTCCCCCCATAAAATCCAGTGAATCATCTATGGTTCTTACACATTGCTCATGATCACATTTAATGAAAATCAAGAGCACAAAGTATCTTCCTCAGCAGCTGAAAGAAAAGAGTTACTGGAGAAAGCAGCCTTTGAGTCAGTTGAGGAAAATTCTGTGGGGTAGATTTTCACTCTTCTATCCCCCAGTATAATCCTGGGGCTTGTAAATTATCAGAGCTCTCAAGTACCCAGTAGGGAAAATCCAGGACAAATAATCAGCCTTGAAATGTAAAGAATGGAAAGCATTCACTGATTCACCCAGGTATTTGTAACTTTAAAAATATGGAAACATCATTTAGAACCAACATATAGTGCCAGCTAGAAAGAACAGTATTGCAGGCATAGGCAAGAAAGCCTGCTGTCCTGATGATGTTTGTTAGTTGCTAGGAAAATATCACTGTTAATGCAGTCCTGTACCCATGGCAATATGAGTTTATGAAGCTGAGTTTGCAGCTCTCGGGTTCTTCTGGTTTCCATATTGAAATGCAAATCATCCTAAAACTTCTGTCCTCACTTCAGGAGCCATATAGCAATGAAATTAGTAGCTCTGGCATTAGGAAAAAACTGGTGATTGCACATTTTACAATGCTAATGTTCTTGCTTAGCACACTGGGATATGAAAATCACTGTTAATGGTGATTTTAGTTCCTCACTGACAGAGGCAGTGCCACTGATTATTGCTGGGAATGGAATGTGCTTTGAACCACAGGTCTACTGTCTTAGATTAGAGCCTGATGGTAATTATCTAAGTCCAGAAAGTCCTGAATTTGGAAACTCAGCAACACTTTATTTCTTGGTAGTCAATTCATAATAGGGAAGGAAGAAAGGAAAAGGCAATGATATCACAGTTTGTCACCTACACAAGTTTGGATTGCCTGTTTTTGTTTTATTCCAGACTCTGTATTACTGGATATATTCCTTGAGAAGTCATGCTTTGTTCTTAAAAATAAGTGCGTGATCTGGAAGAAAATAACTGTTTTTAAGGAATGGATGATTTAATGTTTTTGTGATGATGCATTGAGTTGTGTTAGTTGTAGTGATTTGTATTTAATCCTGGAATATTGTAAGATTGGCTCAGTGCTTTGGAATGGGAAATGTGCCAAAAAATCAGCAAACTACGCTTGCCAGGTAGTGCTTAAAAAAGGTATGACTTGACTGAGATCTTTACAATACTGCAAACAGTGTCATCTTGCAAAGGTGCCTCCCTTGAGACAGTATTTTAAGTAGAAAATTAGAATAAAATTGCCTTTTTGGACTATATGGGCTTCGTTATCTCAGTGCAAGAGACTAGACACTGAAATTAGTTTTCACACTTGGACAGATGTGGCAGCCAAGGTGTTGCTGTCAATTTGTTATAGATGGTCTTGAACATTAAAATTGAAGTGGACTATGCTATGATCTGAGTTTCAGATACCTCAGAATTCCCATTTAGTCAGGGATGATTTGTAAGGTACTGGAAGTTGGTGTTTAGTTAGCTCTGAAATGATGTTTTCCTGCAGATCTTTCTGTCTTTCCGCATTTGATCTCGTACTATGGTGATATCTGGGGCTTCCCCTTCTTAGAGTGAAAGGGATCCATGCCTCGGAAGATGGGAATATGATTAGGACTTCACCACGCTTTTTAAATGCTGTGGGATCTTTACATCCCACCTCCACAGCAGCCATGCATGAATAAAAGAAACACTGGCTTAATGTCTCAGCATGAGAAGAAGCATTTGTTGCCTTTGGGCCTTACATAAGCACTGCTCATCTTTCCTTGCAGGAATAATTTGAAATAGAAGCAGAAATAGAGGCAGACTGACTTCACTGGAAGAACATCTGTTTGCCTAAAGATTTCTTTGCAAAGCACCGAGGTCCATGTATACCTGCATCACACAGGAAAGTTGTGCTAATGCCACTCAAAACCAAAATTTTCTGACATCTTTTTCTTCCTATATGTCAGCTGAACAGCGTAGTTAAATCCTGCAAGAGAAACTTGTACTCGCTGTCACAGATATCACACTACACCATACTTTCCGTCGCTACCTCATTTAAAGCTTGCCAGATTATGCCCTCGTTAATAAGAGTATATGTATTTAGTGTTATTTCAATAGGAAGTTGTTGTTAACTGTATTGCATAAAAAGGAGAGCCTGTCATATGGTTCCAGCTCAGAAATTGCCATCTTTGCTACTATATAATGTCAGCTGGCCATACCATAAAGATCTTGCATGCTGCACTATACAATCTGTCCCTACCTATGCAAGCAGGAAAAAGAAAGAAAGTTGAGTTTGTTCCATGCAATAATATTGTTGAAAAGAGCTAAGTTTAGCCCATACTTTGTGGGCTGACATGCAGCTGAATTAATCTGAGTTTATTAGCAAAACAATCCTGCAATTACAAATTGTGACAGAGCCAAAATATTCAGTAATTATATCCTGTTAATACGGCCAAAACAAAATTTTCAATGCAAAATTTGTCTAGCATGGGATCATGGGATCCCAAAGGGTTAAGTAAACCAAGGAGAAGAAAGTACAAAGTCCACTGTCAGTGGGAGGCAAAGATGAGTATGCAAAAGAAGATGCTGTAGAAATTTAAGCAGACGTAACAGGGTGTTTTGCTGGAAGTGAGAAACAGGAACCATTCTCAGACTCCTCCCCCCCTCCTCCCACCCCGTATCGCTGCTAAAAATGAAGACAGTAGCTGTCTTTATGGTCTTGATATGGCCCACCATTACCACAGTACTGCGTGGCTGTCCAAACTGGGGGAGTTGTGTTGAGTGTCCCAGAGGAGACAGGACGGCCGTGGCTGAGCC
This sequence comes from Pelecanus crispus, assembly GCF_030463565.1. Taxonomy (NCBI): domain Eukaryota; kingdom Metazoa; phylum Chordata; class Aves; order Pelecaniformes; family Pelecanidae; genus Pelecanus; species Pelecanus crispus. Next base: position 54,769,942 of record NC_134648.1, read on the forward strand.
ACACGCGGGGCAGTGATTCCCCCGCATGAGTCCAGGTCTGGCTCCGCACTGGGGCAAGACCTGAGCACACCTGAGATGTTACTCCAAATGGTCAGAGTTTGTCCGAGAATGTATTTTATGAATTGGCCAAGTACATACTGCAAATACAAAGAAAAAATGCTTACATGCTTTTAAGGTATAGTATATGTGCATATATAAGAGATATATAAGATATGTATACATCTGTATGTGTATATACGTATGTACAGTGTTTATGAAGTATTTGTGAGGGTGAAGACATTGGTGTTATACACACATTCTTCACGTTGTTTTGCAACATGCATAAATGCTGTTGATTTGAGCCTCCAGGCCTTTACTGCAATAGGAATAATGATTTGCTGGTGTTACCTTTCCCTACTTCCCTAAGCAGCTCTCTAACCAGAAAGAAATTATTTGTGATATTCTGCCAGGGTAAAAAGCAATCAGGAGAAAAATGCTCACCTTCATGAGGTTGTGGTTGCACATCTTCCCATGCAGTGATGAAGCATCTTGCTTCACGGTATACCCTTAAACAACAGGTAAGCAAACAAAATGGAGCGTTTGGAGACTTACCAATATTTATTACCTCTTGTGACAGCTTTGCTCACTTGGAACCTAGAGACGATAGAAAAACAGTAAAAGAGCATGAAGTTATCCACTGAAAATGAGCAGGTAGAAGTTCAGAAGAACACCAGGAAACTACAGGAAGAATATTTTGCGATTGCTTTCCTGGAGGAGGAAGGATGGAGTTTGACTTAACAGCTGGGCATAGTTTGCAGAAGAAATCGTTAGCTAGTTAAGAGACATACAATAAGCAGCTTAGATAAGTACACAGTGAGAGTTACAAAGAAAGAAAATACCTAAATATTAGTAACCGCTTCAAAGACAGATTTGAAGTGGACCAGTGACTGCTGTAGTGACAGACGGACAGACAGCTGGAGAGTTACTGTTATTGGAGCATTGAAATGCAGCAAGCAGTTACAGGTCAGACGGTAACTTCACTGAAAAGGAAGATATCAGAAACAATTATGCGATATCTTGACAAGTTAAACTGTGACAAATACAAGTAGACTTAAAATGACAAACTTCTGTTCATGAAAATAAAATGTTCTTAATTAAGTTATGGTAATTTTATAAAATAAATCATTAAGCACTTAGTTCAGGAGATGTTATATACTATGCCATGCTGTGCTATACTGTATACTCTTTCATAGTATATAACCTCTATACAAGACTGTACACTCTTATATATTTGATAATTTTGCCAGATATGGATTATCTAATTTGAAAAAAAAACCCTCAAATTTTTATTGTCCCTTTGGAATAAAAAGAAACAAATTAAGTAAAAAGTACATTTTCCAATTAACAACCAAACTATAAAAAAAATGAGTCATTTAAATAAAAATTCCCAAATTTTCAGGAACATTTTTTTATTGATTGAAAAGATATCTGGAATAAATTGGAGTGTATTCATTGATTCAAATGGTTTGGTTACAGCTATGGAAAAGTTACAGCTGTTTATTACTAGTATTAGATTTGTTTTGGAGGAAAATGAAATAATTAGAAAATATCCTTTTTAAAAATAAGTTTCTTCTATAGAAAAAAAAATTGCTGGATTTTGTTATGAACAATGAATCCCCTGTAGGAAGAAGAAAGAACAGGTCTGATAATCAGACAGGTGAGATAGGCATGCTAGATGAGAATTCATCTAATTAACCGTTTTTTGGTGTTTTCATTTGCTTTCTGTGAATAATTGTATTTTGCTTCTCTGAAATTTTTATTTTTCCCCCTGTGAATTCCTGCCTGGTCACACGTCAGTATTTTTAATTTTAGAAAATTCCAATTTTAGACCATTTCAAGAAAAAACAGGTTTACTGAGGTGCATTGCCAGTTCCTAGTCCACTGTAATTATGAAGTCAGGGGAAAGGGCAGCCTGAAGTTTGGATCCCTGCATCTATAGGGACTACAGCTACACCCAGAATCCTTCCTCTGTGAACTGGACATTTTCTTTCTTCCTCTCTTTTTATAATATGGAATACAGAACAGCAGAAATACATTTCAGGCTCTCTCTCGCTATATATATATATGCTGATATATTAACAGTAAATGGAAAAGAAATAAAATAATTTTCTTTCCTATAACCTGTGAAAAATTGAGTAGGAAGGAAATGGGGGGCAAAACCATGAGAGCTGGTGTATGTGGGATGACCTGTGTGAATTAATTTCTTTCCATGACAAGGTAATGGGCTTTTTCAGTGGGAAAACAGAGAGGTCATCATTTTAGCATAAATTTTGATACTGTCTCACATGGCCGTTCATGCACATCCTGCATAAACATGATCTAGATTAAAATACTGTAAAGTGGGTATAAACTGGTTGCAAAACTCTGTTCAAACAGAAGTCATCACTGTGAGTGTGTGTACGTATATCAGGTGGTGCTCCTAAGGCAGGGTAACCTGGTCCCACTGCCATTATTGAGTATTTTCACTAGAAGTCTTTCTATGAAAAAGGAGATAATTTACTTATTGAACTGACAGCTGTCATAATGGTGGGAGGGGTGCAAGCCTTTTGAATGGCAGAGAACTCAAATCGGAGGACAGATCTGCAAGAGTGGGGTGAAATCTCATATGTGGGGATGCAAAATCCCGCACTGGAGAATGACCAAGTATGCAAGTACAGAAGCTGGACAACAGGTCGTGTAGAAATTCTTCGGTAACAACACTTGACCATTATGGAGGATCACAAACTGAACATGAGCAGGCAGTATCATGCTGGAAAATAAAAAGGAAGGTCCTCGTCTGTGGCATATAAGCAAGAATATTACTTGTAAGGTGTGCAAAGCAACCACTGCCGTCTGTTCAGACCCTATTTGCAATTACTGCTATACTCCTCAGCTCTGGGCACTGTGCCTCAAGGAAGAAGTGAAAGTTGGAGAGACTCCAGAGGAGATGGCTGAGAATAATCAGAGCCTTAAAACTTCGTCTGTTAGCAAAATCTGAAGATCTAAGATTGTGCTGAAGAAAGAAAGAGGAAGGAAAAAGGGGTAAGGGTCTTCCAGGACACGAAAGGAACCTGCAAAGGCAGAGGGAGCAGTCTGCTCTCTGTTCAGTGAGCAGGGTGAGATGTGTGAGGGGGACTGAGAAAGATTCAGGCTAGACATTGGCCAAAATGTGTTTCAGTGCCTTTTGGATCTTACTAAGCAATTAGACACCCTTACTTAGCCTTGCTCTGGGTGGAGCAATAGATGAGATGGCCTTTTGGGTCCTTGCAGTCCTATTTTCTCTTCTTCAATAGGTCTATGATTTTGCTTGTGCCTCAAAGCATTGAAACTTATATATCCTTTACATTTTTTACCAACATTTTCATAAGAGGATTTTTTTCCAGTAAAAATACAATTCTTGGATTCTTGCTAACCTCATGTTACCATAAAGCAGCGAGTCCTCCAGCAGTGTTACCAGTGTGACTGTTATTTATGTTAATGATATTGTTCTGTGGTACATCATTGCTATTATTGCTGATTAGGTTTATTCATATTTAAATTGCAGTAGTGTATAGAGTTCTCATACCCACTTCTGGGTTGCTTTGTGCAAGTGTGTGGTAAAGTGCAACCGCCATCTCCAATGAGTTATATAATGTGCAAATATTTTCTCTTCTTCATCGGTATTTATATTTAAACAAAACCCCTCTTGTTCTTGGGTTAGAAAACATAAACAAGAATGCTTCACTTTCTTTACCCCTTTAAATATCTTTTTAAATTTTTGTTATAGTATATCTTCCCTTCATAGTTAACAGCAGAGCCTTTTCAATCTCTCTTCATTCAGCAGTTTTCCCGTGCTTTTCACCATTATTGTTATTACCCTGAATCCTCTTTGTCCTACTCTGAGAGAAGCCCACAGCTGACGATAATGACTGCAATGAGATCACACCAGTGATGTGGAGCAGGGCTTTGCAGTGCTGCTGCTCTGATTCCCCCCTCACTCCAGCAATTTACCAAGTTCTTGACTTTAATTATATGTATTGTACCTTAGCCTGTACCATAATTTAGATGTATCTTATCTCCTGTTCTTTATGTTCTAGCATTTGTTAGCTATCTTGATTGTTACTCAGCTCTGTGTCTTTTTAATGATAAAATAGTTCGGTGTGGCAAATCAGCATCTCTTTTTATTGTGGAAGGCTGTGTCCTCTCTTGCCATTCCTTCCAGAGGCGTGTATTTGACTAGTTTAGACAGGTTCATATTAGACTCATTTAGTTCATTAACCATTCTTTTCCTATTTTACTTTATGCCTGTTCTTCCGTGTATATTTTCCCATTTTTTCCACACTCTGATGATGTTATCTGTTTCCTTGGGGAGATTCTTTACTGAACTACTCCCTTGGCAAAATTCAAGGCCCAGTTGCAGTCTCCCTGGCTGAGGATGAAATCAGGAGCAGACCCAGTGCATGCACACAGTTTCAGACAGGATCAGATCCAGATGCTGTGTTGAAGCTGTCATGGAAGCCTCAGAGCTGTGACCAACGTGCAAGGACATGGGCTGGCAATGTTTTTCCACAAGGGAAAAGCCAGAGGCAGATGTAGAAGTGATTCTTAGAAGGTATACTTCAACCCCTGTGAAAAAGCAGTTTAAGTATCCCTGGGATGGTTTGTTCTTACAGAATTGGGAGGATTTGCCCAGAGAGGTGGTGGAAGCCCCATTCCTGGCAACATTCAAGGTCAGGTTGGACGGAGCTCTGAGCACCCTGATCTGGTTAAAGCTGTCCCTGCTCACTGCAGGGGGTTGGGCTAGATGACCTCTAAAGGTCTCTTCCAACCCAAAGCATTCTATGATTCTATGATTCTATAATAGCATGAGGACTTCAGCACTGCAAAATCCTGCCTTAAATAACAGGAATGCTTTCAGACTTGCCATAGTAACAGCAAAATTGCTAGTGGTAAAATTAACTTAGCCTCTGTATACTTTGTATTCATGCCATTTTAGCACTTGGTATGCCTTTTAACTTTGCCCGTGGCGAGGATATATAATGACATCAGAAAGGCTACAGTCTGTTAAAGTAGCCCTTGATAGCGGTGGTAGCACATACATGTGAATGGTGGCTTAAAATCAATGCTTGGAAATAAAGTTTTAATTCAGAGCCTGTCTTCATCAGAGAAAAAAAAGAAAAAATGCCATTTAATGTAAAACATAGGCCACCCTGAGGGATAAATTTACTGCTAACTTTGCATTTTATCACTGAGGCTGTGTTTGGATTTTGGAGAGTCACCACAAGCTTTAATAGGGACCTACATGCAGACTTTTCTCCTAAGTGCTTGTTAGAGCTGCCCTGAGTTAATTCTGCTAATAGATCATTGTTCAGAACATGAACATCAGTGGAAATCGAGTTTTAGAGCAAATAACAGTATTAGGCTGCAGACAGCATGAGTTTCCTAATAAATATATTCATGTGATTGTTGTAGATATGAATATATCACACATTTAAGTAATTTTGAAAGAACTGTGAGGAACGTAAGTGACTTTTACAGGCTTTTTAAAATAAACCCTCCCTTTTCTAAGAAAGTATTCCAGCAAGTATTTTCTTTAAAAAACAACCCAACAGTTCCCTTTCCTTTCTGAGTCACGAATGCTAAAAGCAGTAATAACATGTCCTCACGATAAATGCTTTAGTGGCAAGGAAAATAAAATTGTTTTTTGCAAGTCAGGTTATGTATTTCCATTGTGCTTCTAGAAACCAGAAAACTCAGTTATAGCTTAGTCAATTCATTGAGTTTCTGGAGGCGATGAGGAAATGGAGGAAGGATGTCCTTCTCCTTGCTCTGCAGATGCCTGCAGTTGGGAGCTCTCCCTAGAGCACCTTTTACCCTCCGTTATTATTTCGGTAGCAGGATGGTGCCAGCTCTCGTACTGCCTCTCTAGCACTGAGCCTCTCTAGAACACCCTCAAGTGGATGCCTCTTGAAGCTTCCTAGAAACCCATTTGGGTATTGGTGGGCTGCACGGGGTTTGGCAGCGGAGCAAATGGGTCGTCTGCCCCTGTCCTTGTCCACGGCCAGGCAGAGGAGAGGCAAATGGCGCTGGAGGGTGGGCACTGAGCTGGGGCAGCTCCTCACCTGGACCAGTCCCTCTGCGTCTGGCCCAAGTAGAGGAGGCTTTTGGGGCCCCAAAGTGCTTACTCACAACTTCATCTGGGTAAGCACACATACCTTTTTGGACCTTTTTGATTAATTTTTTTTTTTCTATTTTGAGCAAAATTTTTACAGAATAAAGGAAGTCTAGGGGAGAGCCACACCAATTTCCAGTGGGTCGAGGTATGGATAGATGAGAGAGGATTAAAAAAGGCAAATATTAATTGCATGGTAAGAGGCAGTTAAGTAACAGCCTGTAAATATTTGATAGTAAAGGATAAACTGGTGACAATCTATAAATATTTGAAAATGTAAACACATGGGAGGAGTGGATTTACTTAGCATGAAAAAGAGTATGGTTAATAGTAAAAAATAGTAAAATTAAGCAAGAAAAGGTTTAAGATGAATATCAGGGAGAAAAAATGGAAATTTTATTAACCATTAGCTGTCAGATTGTGATTTTGAATCAGCAGTGGTCTAGAAAATGCTTGCTGTTAAGTGTTCTAACTACTTTGATCTGTTAAGTTGTGTTCAAGGCAATTAAAAGTCTTGTGAATCTTTTCTTAATATTTCTTTCCAAGTTTGCAATTGTGCCACGCTGGGCACAGGGATGGACTATGATTGCAAATGCTGAGGGAACTGACGTGCTTAGTCACAAGTAGAAGAGGCACCTATGAAACATCTCTTCTAGTAAGATGTGGTTCTTGCACAGGAAAAGACTTCCGAATATGTTGTGAGTCAACGAGGAATATTTTATTAGAAGTTATGCAGATCCTACTACATGATATATTTTAGCCATTTTAATAACTATAGTGGGTTAGAATCATAGAATCATAGAATCATAGAATCATCTAGGTTGGAAAAGACCTTTAAGATCATCCAGTCCAACCATTAACCTACACTACCAAGCCCACTCTAGACTAATCAAGGGTAGACCAGACTAAACCATATCCCGAAGTGCCACATCTACCCGTTTTTTAAACGCCTCCAGGGATGGTGACTCCACCACCTCTCTGGGCAGCCTGTTCCAATGCCTGACCACCCTTTCCGTAAAGAAATTTTTCCTAATTTCCAGTCTAAACCTCCCCTGGCGCAGCTTAAGCCCATTTCCTCTTGTCCTATCGCTAGCTACTTGGGAGAAGAGACCAACACCCACCTCACTACAACCTCCTTTCAGGTAGTTGTAGAGAGCGATAAGGTCTCCCCTCAGCCTCCTCTTTTCCAGGCTAAACAACCCCAGTTCCCTCAGCCGCTCCTCATAAGGCCTGTGCTCCAGACCCTTCACCAGCCTTGTTGCCCTTCTCTGAACACGCTCCAGCACCTCAATGTCTTTCTTGTAGTGAGGGGCCCAAAACTGGACACAGTATTCCAGGTGCGGCCTCACCAGCGCCGAGTACAGGGGGACAATCACCTCCCTGCTCCTGCTGGCCACAGCATTCCTGATACAAGCCAGGATGCTGTTGGCCTTCTTGGCCACCTGGGCACACTGCTGGCTCATGTTCAGCCGGCTATCTACTAACACCCCCAGGTCCTTTTCGGCCAGGCAGCTTTCCAGCCACTCCTCCCCAAGCCTGTAGCGTTGCATGGGGTTGTTGTGACCGAAGTGCAGGACCCGGCACTTGGCCTTGTTGAACCTCATATAGTTGGCCACGGCCCATCGATCCAGTCTGTCCAGGTCCCTCTGCAGGGCCATCCTACCCTCGAGCAGATCGACACTCCCACCCAATTTGGTGTCGTCTGCAAACTTACTGAGGGTGCACTCGATCCCCTCATCCAGATCATTGATAAAGATATTGAACAAGACTGGCCCTAAAACAGAGCCCTGGGGAACACCGCTCGTGACCGGCCGCCAACTGGACTTAACACCATTTATCACTACTCTCTGGGCTCGGCCACCCAACCAGTTCTTTACCCAGCGAAGAGTATGCCTGTCTAAGCCGTGAGCTGCCAGCTTCCCGAGGAGGATATTATGCGAGACGGTGTCAAAAGCTTTGCTAAAGTCGAGGTAGATGACATCCACAGCCTTTCCATCATCTACCAGGCGGGTCACCAGGTCATAGAAGGAGATCAGGTTGGTCAAGCAGGACCTGCCTTTTGTGAACCCATGCTGGCTGGGCCTGATCCCCTGGTTGACCTGTACTTGCCTGTGCAGTTCGCTCAAGATGAACCTCTCCATAATCTTCCCCAGCACCGAGGTCAGGCTGACAGGCCTGTAGTTCCCCGGGTCCTCCTTCCGGCCCTTCTTGTAGATGGGCGTCACATTGGCAAGCCTCCAGTCATCAGGGACCTCCCCTGTTAACCAGGACTGTTGATAGATGATGGAAAGTGGCTTGGCAAGCTCCTCTGCCAGCTCCCTCAGTACTCTTGGGTGGATCCCATCCGGCCCCATAGACTTGTGAGCGTCCAGGTGGCATAGCAGGTCATTAACTGCTTCCTCCTGGACTATGAGGGCTCCATTCTGGTCCCTATCCCTATCCTCTTGCTCAAGGGCCTGAGTACCCTGGGGATGACCGGTCTGGCTGTTGAACACAGAGGCAAAGAAGGCGTTAAGTACTTCAGCCTTTTCCTTGTCCTCGGTGACAATGTTCCCCCCCACATCCAGCAAAGAATGGAGATCCTCCTTGGCTCTCCTTTTATTGCTGATGTACTTATAAAAGCATTTTTTATTGTCTTTTACAGCACTGGCAAGATTGAGTTCTAGCTGGGCTTTTGCCTTTCTAATTTCCTCCCTGCAGGACCTAACAAGATCCCTGTACTCCTCCTGAGCTGCCCGCCCCTTCTGCCAAAGGCGGTAGACTCTCCTTTTTTCCCTGAGTCCCCGCAAAAGCTCCCTATTCAGAAGTCTTGATTTAAAAAGGATCCCACTTGAAATTCTGGAATACCATGTAACTTTATTTTAATGGAAAAGCTATACCCAACAAGTAGCTTTCAGAATACTAAATCTTTTCAGATTTTTTCTATGTAACATAAAAGTAAGGTAGCTGAAATATTATGTAGCTTATTACTCAACTACGCTATTAAAATGGTTTGGGGGTTTTGATGGTTTTCCCTCCCAGTTTTTGTCCTATCAGATAATATTTTGTTCACTAGATACTGAGTCATTTGTGCAAAGTTTTACATCTGTTGTTTACAGCACATTTATATGTCACTGAATTTGCTGTCTTGGTGTCTGACTCATCATTGTGTTTCCCTAGCGTAAACAGGTTTTTTGTAATGGAGTTACAAAGACATAAGAAAGGAGTAACATAGCACTACACCAAACTCTTTGGCTAGTGTAAAATTTTCCTATGTGAATATCTGAGAATATATATGAGAATATACACAAATAGAGACAATTTTTCAGGGTTTTTTTTTATGAGCTGTGTAAATAGTTATGTTTTGGGGTCTAAACTGCTCTCTAAACTGACACAGACAGAAAGAAACCTTCCGTGACCAATTTGTCTTATAGTCAATTGGCAGCAGCCTTCCCTTTCTGAAGACTAGTTACCTGGTTATTTTCAGAGGTGGGATACACTATGTTGGGCACGCAGACACCATAATGCCCTATCTATATTCTTTGGGAAGCCAAACAGTAGCACAAGAGTAGTGAAGCAAATGCAATTTCAAAAAACATGCTCTCGCCTTTATTTAATGCCATTTACAATCTCTTCCAGTTTGTGACCCAGTGCAGGGTTCCCATGCTAAGTGTATTGCCTGTACTGTGTAACAGGCAGAATATTTGGCCAGCAATGCCTGAGTCCCTTTTAAAACCGCAGATGTAATTAGGTGATGCTGACATGGGGAACAGCACAGAAGGGTGAGGGCAGCCACTGAAACTGGCCTCCAAACCTGGACGGGCCGAAATCTTAACTGTGCTGCAGGGTTCACGTGCTGCCTTGTCAAAGAGGCTGGAAATGTGGGAATATCACAGTGTATGGACTGGAAAGATCCGAGGCCGTCGCTGTTTGTGGCTTTTTGCAGTTCATCCTTTCTGCCACAGCGACAGTGCACTGAAGCTTTAGCAATGGAAGTGGTACATGGAGTCAAATGTAAAATAACTGGCCCGTGGGAAGTCAGTTAGAGGTCAGCTGTGCACTACCATGAGATGCCTTATGCCGATGTGATTAATCTTTTAGAAGATATGAGTTGCAGAGTCTTTTTGTTGCATTTAGTCCTTTAATATGTTTTCCTGATAAGCATTCATTTTATACTCGTGTGACAGCTGCTTAGCCAAGGAATTAGTGCTGTTAAGTTGTTTAAACAAATGGGAGTCAAAACTTTTAGCATTTATTTGAGGTTCTGTCTCCTGTGCCTCAGTTTAAACATTTGCCAAATTAGGCAAAAATGCTTAATTATCTAATACAACTGCAGTGAGATTCAGTTTAATCACATAACGTAACAGAATGTAATATTTGAGTTTATGAGTTATGAAAAGTACAAATAAATACCAGTTTTAAAGCCATGTTAATCATCATTTTCATTAGCTGCTTCAGTTTTCAAGGTGATGTTTTGCCATTGGCAAGCCAAGATTTTACTCCTTTGCCATTGACAAGCTAAGATTTTACTCCAAGTGTAGGATTTTTTTACATTTAACCCAATGGAACAGTTTCTTTAGCTTACCCCATTCAGCTTTACAGTTATAGAGATGCATTTGCCTATGGCCTCACCTGGTTTGAGAGCAAGTAATGTCAGGCAGCTGATGGTCATTTGTTATAACAGACTCTCTTTAATATCCTGCTTCATTGCTTGGGGTTTTCATTTTATCTGTTTTTTTAAATAGGACACCTGAGATGTATTAGTAAACTCTTCTCCAGGTTTCTGTCTCTTGGTCAAGTCTATACTTTGTCTTTCTTGCTTCACACTATATACAAAGAATAGGGAAATTGCAAGAAGAGAGCAGGCTCCTCCTTTGGTGAAGGAGATATATGTGTTCTTAAAAGGAATTGGAAACTCGTGTGACTGGGTTAGTTCTGAGATTCTGACAGTTTTGCTGTGTAATGAGCACTAGCAGGCAGCACACATTTCAGTCGAGGCAAATGGGATATGCTGTGCATTTTGCAACCAATGTTGCAGCTGGTATTTGCAGGATGGAAATGCTCCTCAGCTGTTGGGGGGGTTAGCGTGGTCAGCAACTCGGCATGCAGCCTGTGTAGGCTTCTGCAGCTAAAAGATCCTGGGTTTATTTTTACCTGTTTCAGCAAGGAGATACTGAGAGGTAGGGAGGTTACAGCTCCACTGCAACTGCACAGTGTTAAGTACCAGTGAACCTTGCTCTTGAAGGGAGAAGATAAAGTTTTAGGGAAGAGTCATGGGAACAGTAGAGTATCACAAAACTTGTTTTCTAAGGAAAGTCTTGAGCTCATTCAAGTTTTTGAAAAAAATTTTGATGCTTTTGTGACTGCATGAGGAAAAGAAAATGGATTTTAAATGTAACCAATCTAACAGATTGTTTTGTGTGGTTTGGCCAGTTCAGGTTTGCAATGGTCTGTTGGAGTTAAGGCAGAATTTGTCTATCAATGTTTACAGTTAGGGATTCTTTCATTCAGAATTTATGAAGAAGGATTTTTTTGCCTGCTGAAGATTTCATTACCTTCCCATGTCAAGAAAAATTGCCAGCAAGAATATTGGTATAACTGAAAGTAAACAACTATGTATTATTTTTCTTAATCAAAATAATTTTATTGCTTTAAACATAACCTTCTCTCTTACATAATACATGCCCTTTCAGACATGAACAGATTTTCCTTTTTTGTTATTTTCCATGTTTTCTGAACTTCATGTGATACATGAGAAAAAAAGTGACTCCTCCCATATTTCTCTCCACTCTAGGCATCAAAATACATGAGAAGATGCTCTGTGGAAGGTATTTGTCTCCAGGGACACTCTAAATCTTAGAAAGGAAGCTAATTTAATGTTTTCTTCTAGCCATTAATTACCATTCCATATGCTGTTGAACACATTATTGTGGCAGGCATGGTGATTATTTAATGAAAATATTTTTAAATCACCATTTTTCTGTAGTGTTTGCAGCCAAAATATTATGGCATTGTACATTGCTGCCTGAGAACCTTCCCAGATACAAAAGCAAAACCCATACCTGCTTTCACTAACTGCAAAAGAACTGAAAAAACCCTCAGAATGGCAATTACTGAAATGCTTTGTTGTTGTTGTTGTTTTTCTTACTTTCAGTAGTCTATGACTGTGTTATTAACACCGAAGAACAAAAAGAAATACTTGACTTTGGAGTTGGTTTTGATTTGAGTTGTAGAGACAAAATTTATCTCTGGGAGAACCAATGGTGATTTTATCAGGATCAACTTAACCCATTAAAAAAAAAAAAAAAAAGCACAGAGCGTCAGATTTCTGTATAACTGAAAGAAAATTTCAGACCCATCCATTGTAACTGAAAGTGTGCTAAAAATCATCAGTGGGATTGAAGAGCCATCCATCAGTTTATTCATGTCTTTCAAAGACACACCCATGCACTTTAATTTGTCATGGCTTGAAGCCAGTAATTTCCCACCATAGGACAAACTAAGCAAAGGTGTAAGTTTTTGAAAGCAGTGACAATATTTTCAGTCATTCACCTTTTGGTGAAAAACTCAAGAGGAATTCTGTGTGTCTGAGACTCAGCCTCACTGCACACATTGCACACTTACTATCTGCATGTGCCATCAGCAAGTTTTTCTTTTTAAAAGAGTTGAAGTTCCTATTTCCCATCACCGCTTTGCTTTTTTCAAGGCATAAGCCCCACACCATCTGTGCACATTTCATTGCAAGGCTCTAATTTCTATCTGTCAAGCTAAAAGGAAGCATCTTTTCATAGCAGTTCAATATTGCTCATTGACGTTCAGTGGGGTTCATCCTGGAAGGCAGGAAAAAAATTTTGTCAGAAAAAGAGAAATTTTAGGCTGTGGGAATGAGACTCAAAAGTGTCCATCACCCATGAAGATATACTTAACTTTCCATGAGGATTAAATATGGCAGTTTCCTGCATCTTGTTACTTTAAATTGGCAAGACCCAGCTTGTTATTGGAATTATTCACTTGTTCTACAGGGGGAAATGTGAGAAATTACTTCTTAATTATTGGTGTGAACAATTGCATCTTACCCAGTGTGCTAAAACACAATGCTTCATCTTTGGCTGCGCATGTGCTGTACATCTGCTTTAGAGTGAAATCTTGTCCTGTTCTGTATTTCCTATATAAAGCTATAATTCTCTCTTGCAACGTTCCAGTTAGTTTATGTGCACATAAATAGCAGGGAAGAGAAGCTTAAAATCTTAAGAAAGTGAGATTGTTGGTTTCTAGCAAACTATGCCTGTATCAAATGTGAGAAGAGAAAAAAACAGGGGCAGGAAAGCTGGAAGTCGTCTTCAGGTAGAATCACACCTACTTAGAAGATGTCTCAGGTTTTTCCATGAGGTGCTAGCAGACTTCTTACTGTACCTGTTTAATGATGCTAGAAGATAATTTGAGACCTGAAGATGTGACAGTTCCTGATATAATTTAGTTCAATTTATTAAAGTTGGGCTTGGATAAAATCATCCTCCGTTGAAAAAATGACAATGAAATATAAACTGGTAATGACTATTTCTCTATCACTTCTTCATAGACCTTGCTTATATCCTCTGGGAAATAGGAGACTAAAATAAATTATATGAAATTTAAAAGCTGCTTGCAAATTTTAGAGTAAGTTCTTGTATATCTTTGCAATTGATTTCTTGCCTTAGAAACAAATGTCATAATGTGTGAAACTCAAAGCTGCACATGAATAATGTTTGGCTGAATGAGATCCCAGAAGACTTTAGTCTCATTTGGGTTTGTGTTAAAAAGTGAGTAATTCACCGTATTTGGAAAAAAGGTTGATTTAGTTGAGCCGCCTTTGTAGAAAACAGAGGTGGATGGAGTCTAATCTGGACAAGTGTGTCCCAAAGGAGCCTAGCTGTCTAATGTCCTGGTTCAGCCCCCTCCTTCTGAGCTGGCTGCGCCTCTGTCAGCAAAGCACCTAAGGAAAAGTAAAACAGGCGAGCAAGGTAATACTTTATCTTGGATGTCGGAAGAGAAAGGCAACAGCAACAGGATGGGATGCTAAATTAAGAAAAATCAATGACTTGCTTGTCCAGGTGGCCTTTGAGGTGGAAGTGGCAGTTTTGCACTCCTGGCTCCCCTGCGCCCGTATCGGAGGGTGAAAGCAGGGCAGCAGGGGAAGGTGAACTGGAGGACGTAGAGGAAAAACAGTTCTTTCATGGGTTCCCAGCAGTAGCGTTGACATGCCTGATATCTGGCTTTCACAGTGCTTTCTGGCTCGGTGCTATACAGTCATGGGAAGGTTACCAAAACTGAGGCATGGAGTTGTCCATCTTAGACTCCTAAATGCAATTGCAAAGCAACTGGAGGTGAAAGTCAGCTTTTAAGCTCAGGTGTATAATAGCTGTTTCTGCTACCTTCTGTGCTAATGGAAAGAACTAATGTTTTTCTTCAATGGAGGGTTGTGCAGAAGGTTACCTGCTCTTTTCCTGGACAATTAAACTGTGCAGATTAAACTGGCTTGTATAGGTGCCTGTCAGACACCCTGCAAGTGCCTTAAGAGAAACTGAACACAAATTTCTCTGATGGTTCCAAAGAAAATAATTTAATTGTGCCCAGCTAGATGTGAGGAAGGTGGTAAATTGATCACGATGGACAGCTCTCCCTCAGCAGATGTCAGCTCCTCCTCTTTCATGAGCGGAGGGAAGACAGCAGAGGAATCATAGAATCATAGAATCGTTTAGGTTGGAAAAGACCTTCAAGATCATCCAGTCCAACCATTAACCCACACTACCAAGTCTACTCTAAGCCAATTAAGGGTAGACTAGACTAAACCATGTCCCAAAGTGCCACATCTACCTGTTTTTTAAACACTTCCAGGGATGGGAACTCCACCACCTCTCTGGGCAGCCTGTTCCAATTCTTGACGGAAGAATTGACGGAAGGTGCAGAGCTGACTGCTTTGCTGAGTCTCCGCACCTCTCGGTCTGCTCCCTGTCCTCAGAGGAACAGGCACCTCCACGCCCTCATTTTAGGAAGCATGAAAGCTCACATCTGCTGCCAGGAGCTGCTTGAGCTGCTGCTATATCAGCATTTATACCCGCTCTCAGAGCTGTTCCTGATGGGCTGTTGTTTCTACTTTATCCCCCTGGCTTTCTCTGGCTCTAGCCTACGTTCTTCTACATACAGTTGCCCATAGCAACACCCACTGGAAAAGGCCGCCGGTGCTGTCTCTCCGGTCCTCTGGTCCTCTGGAGGGGAGCGCTGCCAGCGCCAGCAGCAGCACTGGAAGAGCTCAGCTCTCTCAGCCTCCCCTGGCGAGCAGGGACTGAAGGAAACATAACTTCAGAAAACAACAGTTTCCAGGAATGAGAGGACAGCATATCCAAAACCAAAAGCATTTGATGGATCAGTTACTCACTAGGAGCTGGTCTGGTGGAAACACCACATCCCTAATGCTGCGCATTGCCCTTGAGAGGCAGTGCTGCGCCCCATAGCCCCGAATCCCTTCCACATCCAACACTCAGCACCACCTCCTCTCTCTCACCTACCTGCTTCTTGTGGGGCTGTGCAATTAGTTGGATCAAGGAGCTCATCTGGTTAAAAATACTCTGACAAAAGGGTTATTTTTGACCTCTTTTCTGGATCAGTGTTTGGCCACAGGCGGTTGTACTGGCACCACAAGAAAGCCAATGCCAGGGTTAAATGGGCAAGAGCTGCTTCTGCTGCTATTGCCACTGAGGTAAACATGCTTGTCAAATTTCAGTGTAAATTGAGAAAGCTACTTCTTTTTTTTTTTTTTTTTTGTCATCAGTATAGCTGACAACTTCTGCATTTATGCTGGCAATGCTGATGTAACTGCAGCATACTACAGTAACTAGAGGGCTCAGACAGAACTTGGTAGGTGGGACCAACCTACCCTGGAGTCCCGCACTCAAATTTGCCATCACCTGAAAGTGTAAAGGATTTGGTAGCCTGGTTAGCTTAGTTGGTTAGAGCGTGGTGTTAATAATGCCAAGGTCAGGGGTTCAATCCCTGCTCACTGCAGGGGGGTTGAGCTAGATGATCTCTCAAGGTTCCTTCCAACCCAAAAGCATTCTATGATTCTATGGTAAAACATGCCCAATGCTGAAATAGATCCAGCATCTGTCAAGTCTGTGTTCCTGGAGATCCAAGTCTTTTTCAACCTTAATGTTGAGATGTTTGAACTCGGATCTAAGCTCTCTACACCAGGTGATTTGAGCTCACACCAAGCTCCTTCTGCATCCTCTTTCTTTCCTGCTTCCCCAACATATGCCACCACCTGCCAGTTATGTGAAACCATGGATCTCTAGCTTTTAACCCATCAGATTACACAAATTCCATTTACTTAAATAGCAAAACTGCAACAGCATTTAGCAAGGCTCGACACGGTGAGGTGTCTGAGCAAGTACTGCTGAAGTCAGTATGTTGTAACTCAGAATAGTGGTGCAGCTCAAAACTGGGCATTGAAGCTTCAAGATCCTCAAGCTTGTGTTTCACCAATGCTAGTAATGCCTTCATTTTCTTATTTGGTGTGCATTACAGTGACTTTCCCTTAACAGATAATGATTTCCTGAAGGAGTTTATTATTTCTGTTCTCACAGCTATGGCTGTTCTCATGTCCAAATACAAATTAGAAAAGAACCGTATGTGGCAAAACCTCTAATAAACACAGTGAAATAGAAGTATATTATAGCTTTTCAAACTGCAAGTGAATTTCTATTTGTTATGTAAAGCATGTGATACACTTGGAAAATACACTTGGAAAATACATAGTAGGTGTGTAAATCCTGGAGGAGAACCTTAGGGAAACAGCTCAAATACAGATACCTTCCTACTCAAAGCAGTCAACCCATGCTTTAAGTTTTTAAATTAGTTCAGCCTGCAAAATTGTTTGTATGCCTGATCCAGCTCTCAGGGGATCAGTGCAGGCAGCGCTGTATGCTTTGCCTCGCTCCAAAGAGAGCATTGCTGCAACAAAGGGTTGTGTAAAATGGGGAATTCAGAAGTTTTTAAATGATGTACTGGTGTCTTACAAGCCAAAACAGTAAGGGGTGTTTCATTTTAAAGACACCTATACTCTACCAGTTGAAGTCATTACATTGTGGAAGACCTGATCCTTGAGCAGGCTGCTTTAGCATGTGCCTACTTGTACAGCACTGGAACAAACCTGTCATTTCCTCACACCTGCTCACATCATTAAATTATGATTATGCTGAATTACTGCCCTCACACTGCTGAGTTTAAAAACAGTCACTTCAACCTATTTAAAACAGAATTAATTAGAGGATGCCATAATAAAGACTCACAATGTACTAATCTGAGTAGAAAAAGTAAAGCAATATTTATTTGTAATATAAGAAACATAATTGCACAGTCTCCTTAAAAGGATGAACTCAGATTTTTATCATTTGCTTTTTATGGGGATATATAAAAGGTGGCAGGTTACTTTTTTTTTAATTTACATTCTGTCATGTACCAAAGTAAGAGAATACCATAGGCATCGATGCTTTCAATAAGCCTGCAGTGAGCAAAGTCCCTGAAAAAAGCAGTTACTGTTCCTCATGCTGAATGGGCTGCAAAGCAAATGGTGTTTTTGCCTGAATCATCAGAAATCTCCTCAGACTCAATTGTTCCAAAGTAAAAATAGAAAAGTCTTTAAATGAAATTGTGAATGTTCTGTGGAAAGACAAGAATGCAAGAACTGCACATCCTCTTCCTCACAAGCTCCAAGGCCTTGGCTGTGGCAAGAGACGTAGAAGGTCATCTACAACACTGTGTATTTTTGTAATTGAGTTGTGAACGAAAATTGAAGTGCACGTAGTCATGATTATTCTGTGTTGAGGGGAAATATATGCCTTAGTAATGTACGGAGACGCTACTGTGATTTGCAATTCAAACTACATATTTTTAGCCAGAGAATCTTGTACTAAAATTTAAATTGACAAATAGTAAACTCATTGTGATTTGCTAATATCCCTCAATAATTTTATGAAAACAGATCAGTTCTCACATCAAAACTTGTTGGGAGGAAGTACCCAAAATTTAATCATGTGTGTGACGTCAGTCAGCCCAGCCTCCCTCACCTCAGTGTTGTTTTTCATTGTGTCAGTAAGTATATCATGTTTGATCTCTATGAAATGCTGGAAGCTCATTAATTAGATTCTATGATTCTATGTTTCTAAGTTGTTTTCATAGTAGTTATTTTCTAAGATATATGCTTTATTAAGTCATGAAGCAAGGTAAAAAGGAATTTTCAGCTTGAATTAATATTTTTGCTAAGGAATGCAATAGAAATGTGACATCTAACCCAAACTAAAGGAGGAGGTGGGATGAGGATGGAAGGAGCCTGCCTACCAAATTTTCAGCAGAGTTGGAGTAACATGCACACCCTGACTCAGCAAGCAGGAAAGCAAGGCTCTTCTAAGAACATGAGAAATTCCCAGCAAGCCAAACCAATGCTCCCTTTAGTCCAGTGTTGTGTTCCAACAGGAGGTTCCAGCAGGAGGTGATGCCATTTGGGAATGTGAGCCTGGTAAAAGTCACAGGTCCTTGTACTCCCTCAACATCCACAATCGTTGGCTATGGATGTTAAGAAGGTATGTTCTGACCCATTCCAATTCCTCTCTGCTCATGGACCCTTTGTCTATCAATTTGTCCAATCCTTTTTTGAGTTTGCTCAGAGTCTGCCTCTATGGTCTCCTCTGGAGGCAAATGCTGGATGTTCAAATTGCTTTGAGTATAAAAGAACTTTATTTTTAAAGCTGTTTCTTATTTGTTTCATGGAATGATGTGCTAGTTCTGGTATTTCAGGATCTGGTCAATGCCATCCACCAATTCAGCTTTTCTACTGCATAGATTTTGCAACCCTTAATCATATCCATCCTCAGCACATACCTCTCTAAATAGAGACACTTTCTCCTCATATAAAAGCTACTCCATTCCCTTAATCACTTTAGTTATTGTTCTTTGTACCTTCTTTAACTCCAGTATCTCCTTCCTGAGATGTAGAAACCAGAACTGAATGCAGTTGAAGATGCATTTTTTTGAGTGCTGCTGCATATTGAGCCAATAATTTCAGAGAAACACCAATGGTGACCCCAAGATCTTCTTGGTGAAATGGCCAGGTCTGAGTTCAGCATTGTATAGGCATGGCTTAGGTTATTTTTCCCTTGCTATGTTTCCCTACATTTCTACACTAAAATTCATCTGCTACCTTTCTGCAAACTCACTCTGTTTTGTGAAATCCTTCTTTGCTCTCAGTGTACCATTTGATTACCCCAATGTACTTAGTGTCACCTGGGGATCTCACAGTGTGCTCCCTTCTCCTGGTCATTGATGAAGATGCTAAATAAAACTGGTCTCAATACCGATTCCTGAGAAAATCAGCACATTCAGAAGATCTCTTGTGTATATCAATGTACAGAATCTCTATTCTACATTTTTGCTGACAGTGACATAGTGATAAAAAAAAAAAAAGAATTAATCCAGCTTCACGTTGAAGGTTCAGATGGACCCATTGATATCTAGTAAAGAAGCAATATAGGAAGAAAAGAAAGTTTGGATGTGAAGTAACTCTTAGAGCAGAATGTTTATGAGGCTGTGTCCATAGTTCTGACACCTAAATTCGAAACCCTGAGTTAGAGTATGAACAGAGACATTTTCAAGTAGATATTTGATGATTTTTTTTTATTATTATTGTTACCAGTCCTCTAATCAGGTGTACAACCTTATACTTTGTTAAAACAATTGTGATTTATTCCTTTCTCTATTCTTGGCTTGCTCTAAAGTCCATGGAGACACCTGGCGTGCTGCTCTTCATGAAAGCTATCTAGTTGGTGTGCAGGTGTATCTGATGGCACCTTGTATTCAAGACATGTTCAGGGGATGTCAAGAGCCTGACACATTTCTCATCCAAACTGGACTTGAATGCTGTGCCTCCTAACGCCAGCCTTGCTCTGCCCAGCATGGAGGGGAACCCCTTATCGTGCTTGACACGAGCTCCACGTACACTGCTTCCACCCCAATGCTCTGCACAAGGGAGTGATGTCAAGAGGACTGAATCCAAATCTCAAACTTCCCACAACACACAGACATTGCCAGCTGGGTTAAGCGGAAGTGACAATAGCTGTTGTGTTTTGTGCTAAATGGAGTCCTGCTGCTGCGCATTAGCCACGTTTAGAGTACAGCCAGTGATTCAAGTGCTGTGGGGACCTCAGCAGAGAACTGCCTCACCTGTGCATCCTAGAAATGCTCAGGCCAGTGGAGGTAACAGCATCTATAGGCTCTCAGGCAAAGCTAAGCATCTAGAGAAGTATCCAGGGTAACATAATTACATGCAGATTTTCCAATACTTAAGGAAAAGCTGGGCTTTTGTGCATCTCTTTCTTAGACTTTGTCACCTAAATTTTTCATGAAACACACTTTAGGTGCTGATGTACCATTTTTGCTTTAGTCCTTGGTAAGTATTTAAAGATTTACTTTACAGTCAATATATCCTCTTGTCTTCAGCCAATAGTTCTTTGACATACATCCAACTGCTAGGTGCTCTTCACAGCACAGGATTTTTTACTTAAGCAATAAATTCCTAGCTGTGTTTATTTCTAGAGAATGTTAACGAAAAGATTACATGCTTTTTTTCTTCTTTTTTTTTAACCAAAAAAATAATCTATCTGTGTAGTCCCTCTTTAATTTACCTCCTTTGCATTGTCACCAAATTTCTGTGCTTGCACCCAACTTCCTGGTCATTGTGCTTTAGCTTCCTAAGTTTGAGCTTGAAACCTTTTTGGTATCCCTAGCACGTTTCTAGGAAAAGACTGATGTTTTTCATTTCATGGCTCTTACTGTTTGGCTGTCATGGCTTCCAGGACCGATCCTGATCCCACAAGACACTCTGCCAGCGTAAACACTGCCCTTCCCAGAGCTGCAGCCCCAGGGAGCTCTGATGTGTGGTTTACCTCTCCAGGACCACACGTTGAAGCACATCCCACACAAACTCTTCAAATACTCAAAATCAACCATGGCTTTCTCTGAAAAGCAGAAGAAATATTCAAACTGAGCTGAAATGCCTGTTTGCTAAGATGGACTGGACCACTATATTTCCAGTATCCCTCATTTTCTAATTTAGACTTCCTTCCTCATAGCTATCACACCTTCTCTTCTAGACAAACATGGCTCTTTCTGCTCCCCAGAAAGTCCCATTTTCTGGGGACTTGAAGACCTTTCTTCTGCTGACAGCCTTTGGCTCCCTTTTTAAAACAGTTCTGTTTGTTCCTTTGCAGGACCTATCATCACACATTTTTCCCTCCCTGAGAAGGAAAGGAATTAAACTGCTTATTTTCTGTCTTTAGACCTTTCTTGGTATCTTCATCAGCTACCCAGAATTTGGTTATTGAAGTGAAGTTGTTCTTTGTTTTATTCTGTTTATTTACTCCAGAGAGGAGGTGGTATGTGTCAGCCCTCAGCTGAGTTGCTACATATCAGGACAGACAATTTCATACAATTGCAAACTTATCTTTGAACTCACTTATCTTGCTTTGCACAGAGTCCTCAAATCATCATTGGATGTCATGTAGCTTTTTCATTCATTCCTCAGAATCAGCTGTCAGGTTTTAAGAAGCTGAATGATCTCAGGCAAGCTTATACAATCCTAGGGAAAGACAAGAGTAGCACACATCAGTATATATGGTTCTCAGTCTATAGTATTCTTTTGCTTTCCATAGTTTGTTTCTGCAGTGTATCTGCTCTCATCACAAAAAATAATGTCAAAACTTCACTTCCTGAGATGTGAGTAGCAATTTCCAGGAATTTCACATCAATAGCAGCAGGCAAAACCCCAATTTCTAGACAAGATAAAATGCTAGCAAAAGTAACCATTCTATTTTTAGCATTTATGCTTCTATCTACTAACATATTTTTGTTATAAATAGGTAGCTCCAAATGAACCCCAGGGCTGTGGATCAAATTTTACCTCACTCTTATTGCTGCAAAACCAATATAATTCCATTTATCTTAATAGGTTTATGTCTAATTTGTAGAATATGGTTTGTATCAAGGCCAAAATCTGATTGCCCAGTGAATTTCTCTGGTATGCCGTCATGTACAAAGGGTACAGAAATCTGGCTAAAACTACTGTCTAATTACTACTTGGTCAACTGGATTTTCCTGCCTACTGGAAATAAAAGTAATGAGCAACTAAATTCAAGCATTTAACATGATTTTAAGAAACATATTTTCAGCCTCAACTGATTAGTTCCTATTTGATTAACTCCCTCTGACTTTCATCCTGCTGAAATGGAAGGGTGTTTCTTGCAAGGACAGGAAGGAGATGGCAAGGACAATTTATATGGAAATGCATCAATAAGGAAGGGGCTGCAAATGTGAAAGGAACAGCTAATAATTCAGAATTCCCCTTGGTGTACAGATTAACACAGAGCAAATATTTGCTAATGTCAAAGCTTCCTGTTGAATTGAAAGATTTCACTAGCTTCTTCTCTTACTTGCTGTCAATAAGTTTTTCAGGAAGGGTTTGCACATGCATATATTTGTATTGACCCATGCTCTGTCTTCCTGTTTAATTCACTTATCTTTCCCATGGCATTGATGTTTCTATTAAATTAAATCTGGGAAGCATGATTTACTTTATGTTCTTTATCTAGAATATAAGAACTCTTTGGGTGTGAGACCTTATGGGCAGTGGTGAGAAATGAGGTAGGAATGTCAAATGTGTTGTTTGTCTTTATACAGTCTTTTAGGTAGGAATCCTTGGATTAGGTCTTGTTTACAAGAGATGAGGAAATGCATTTTTGTAAGTTATGGAAAACAACACAAACATTTTGCAGTTTGCAAACTTTCCCTTCCTTGTGTTGTCACTTGAAGAGAAAGCAGCAATGGGTTGCTCAGGCTGGGGCTGCACTCAAACGCAGCAGTTTTCAAACAGAAGGACAAATTATCCTCCCTGGGAGGTGGAAGGTAATGTGGAAATAGGGATGTCTAGAAAGCAGCTCCTAAAAACAATTCATCACTTTAACTCCATCAATCAGTGACGGCTACCCAGACAGCAAGGGGAAAGACCACTCTTGTTCTGAACTCTTGTTGGAGAAATGTTTTGGTGAATCCATATAATGGTTTGAACCAAGGAAAAAATTTGCATGGGCAAATAGATAACAAACAGCAAAAGGGACTAAAAGCGAAAGGCAGCATGCAGCCAGGAGAGCAATTGATCAACTACATGAAAAACAGAAGCTGTGATTTATTATTGTTTCTTCTCTTTATCCTCAATAGCTCAACTTTTAAAGCCTTTCAGGAACTACACACTGGCAGTCCTGCAGAAGTCAATATATTTTTCACGCTCCATTGGTGGTCATGTCTGACAGAGGTGTTTAAAAGGACACTCTGAGTATGAAATAAATTATATGAAGATCATCTCAAATGCCATATTACCATAGTTTGGAAGGGAGTTGCTTTTATCAAACAGCTGTAAAACAGTACATATTATTACCTCATTAAATAATTTTTGTTTGTATTATTTAACATTTTTATAATCTGTGTAACCAATATGTCTTCACTAGTGCACAATATTTTGCATTTATACAGAAAGCCTTTTTAAAGGTGATGTATCATTCCTCAGATGAAGTGGGAATTTTGAAGCAGTGAGTGTTATTTTTTACAAGCAGCCAAAAAGCACTTACTAAAACAGTAGGCAGATATAACTTGGTTTCCAAGCCAGGAGACTTCCACTGTAACCACCAGCACAAACACACTTAAAAAGAAAAGTGTTTCAGACAAGGAGGTTCAGTAATAGGCAGCTATGGCGGCAGGTCACCAAACACAGTTTGAACTTTTGAGTGAAATTTTAGCTGTTTTCTCTAAGTAACCCAGTCCTTAGGTCTGAAAGACAAGAGTTGCTGAAGAACCCAAGCTCTTCAAAACCTTTTAAGAAGACAACACATATACCAAAAATTTTAAACAGAGAGGGGACTTATTTAATAACTTGTGAAGCAATTTTTAAAAGCTTTTGCTTCATCAATCACAGAAACAAAACAAAGCTTACCATCTAGGATGTGGAAGCGTTTTCTGATCCACAGCAGCATTTGCTAAGAAGCATTTTGTTGGAGTTTGAAAATTTTTAACACAAAATTTGTCAAATGCCTGTCACATATGTACTGACATTTCCCTACAAATTTTCTGAGAGCATGGAAAGAGTCTATGAGGACAGTTTGCCCTGTCTGTAACTCATTTTCAAAGGCAGATCATTTGAGGCTTCTTCCTATAATCAAAGGCATCTTTGAAAGAGTTGTGAACAGACGTTTACTGCTGAACTGTTCATCATGAATGATATCTTAAGCAAGAGATTGAGACCTGAATATAGGCATAATGTTTAAAAACCAGTTCTTGTTTCTGACTGAAAAACTACTTAGCCCCCAAAAAGACAGGGATTAAAATGTTCCAGCTGAGAAGAAAAGGCCATTTAAAAGTGCTTCTTAATTAATTACTTTGGATGATCCAATAGATACAAGAGTTCTGGGGAAGCCTTTCAACTCTGCATTATTATATATATGAAAGAAAACCCAGAGATCATAAGGTTAGACTTCATTCCTGTGATGCTCCTTACACAGTGGATTATTAGCTAATAGTTTCGTATTATCTGTTGATTTTATTCATTGGGATTATCCAATGTCTTCAGTAAAAATGAATACAGATTTAAACTGGTTGTTTCTGTACATAATCAAGTAACAACCACTTAGAGAGGATTTTTTTTTAATATCCTACTGCATTGCCTCCCCATGTAAAGAATAAATAATAAATACATTAGCAGACTGCATGCAAACTCTTACGGCAAACTGCATTGCATCTTTAAACAAACACAACCCTGACATGATCATCATTCAGAAAAGAGCAGAGCAGACACATCTCCATTTGCTTCAGCAAAGTTGCTCTAGTGCACTAGGATTTTAAAACCCAAAGACTCCAGATCATAAAAATGGAGACCTATTGCTAATTAGAGGCTGGGCACATCCTCCACCTGTGCTGCCTGGAACCAGTGTGTTTGGTGGGAATATTCAGTGCATTCTTTCAACGTTATAGCTCTTTTGAGAAGGGAAACCATGTAAAAACCAACATCTCCAAAGTAGCCAAGAATATAGAGCATCACTTTGCCCAATCTTTTGACTAACGTGAAGGATCTGGGCTGAGAGGATGCTGACACCCCATTTTTCCTGAATTCTTTAAGCTGTCATACCTGCCATTAAGGAAAGTCTTAAGAGGATGCCTGGGCAAAAGAGAGAACTTCCCGGATAAAATAAAACCTTTTAGCACTGGGTGGTTTTACCCTTTGAGTCTAAAGGGTGTGCCAGTTCCATACTGGTTGTGCTCCAGTTTATTGTTTGGCAGACCAGCATTGAGTACAAGTAGATAATTTCCCTCCTAGCATTACAGAAGCTGATCAGGAATCCTGTTTGACAATTTTATTCCTGGGAATTGCATAAATTATAAGGTTTTAAATGGAATATTGCCATTCCTTTTCTGAAATTTTCTGTGGCATGTACTGCTTGTGCAAAGACTGATGCTTAACTTCAGCATCAGTACTTCACCTAACAATTTTCTCTTGGTTTATTTTGTAAATATATCTGGTGACACAAACCAGCAGAAGTGGACAATAGGAAACAGGATTTAAGAAATAAGTAAAACTCATTGCCAAAGTGAAAAAATAGAGTTTCCGAGTTACCTGGGCAACAACCAGGTCTTTTTCAAGACAAGTTTACTAACTGACATGGAAATGGAAAGCAATATGACTTTCAATAAGCTCATCTGCTCAGTTAGTGAAGATCTAACCAAACATGGTAAACTACAGGCTGCACCCACACCAGGATTTGGGAAGGAGGTGAAGGTATTGCTAGGCCTTCCTCACTGATAAATACTGCATGGGTTATACAGTAATGGCATGCAGATGTTCAAGCAGCTGGACCAGTTACTGGCAGTACAATTCCTGAGGTAGTTCTCTAAGCTAGGTGTCAGGTTTTTTGAAAGCTATGTCTTCAGTAGAAAGTCTGCTACAACATCTTCAGCTTTAAACGTTGTGCTGTCAGTTGTGAAGCTTGTAAGTGGATGTTGAAAAGATCCTGATATTCAAAACCACAATACGAGGTCAGAAGATTAGAAGAAGAGAACATGAATCAGCTATAACATGCATATGAAGCAGCTGCCATTGCTGGCCAATGGTTATCTGAATGTATTCAGATCTTCTGTCTGATGACACCTTACCATCGCTGTTACATGGGTGATTAATAGATCTTACATGAAATAAATACCCAAATAAAAATTGGGTAGCAGGGTGTCTTACTGTCCTTGGATTCATCCACCAATGCACATTCACATAGATGGATGGGGTTTAGATTGCTGTTCACTCGTCAGGACATCTTCATTCCTCTTTCCTTGAAACATATATACTGTTCCAGAATAGTCATTAAATGTTCAAGTAAGAGTGGATTTTATGTTATATTTTGCACTGGATACTTAAAACACCTCTTACTCGTGGACAGCATTGGATGCTTTTTTTTTTACCTCCACTGGAAGGATTTATCATTTGAATATACTTAGAGCTTGTTATTCCAGTGCTCCTGTTGAAGAGGACTTTTAGTGGTGTATTTTGTAAAAGTTAAATCATAAAGCCATAAACATGTCAAGATTAGCTACAAACATGTTTTAGCAAGCCCAGACATGCATCTCGAAGGAACGTCATTGTCATGTTTCTAAGTAAAACATCGCTCTTGGGACTGCAAGACAGCAGGTGGCTTTTTTTACTTTTTTGTTAGTTTTGCTTTAACCACTTCTAAGAAAACATTCATTGTAACACCTCTTAAAGCAAAACTTTATTTGAAGTCAAACTTTAAAATCACATCTTTAAAATATAAAAAAAAATTATATACTGAACAAAAAGTATTTTAGCCAATTTTCACTTTCTAGGAAGCCAGAGAAGAAGGGACAGTGGTGTTTTTTGGTCGAATCCAGTCTGTGTGATACAGATTTTCAGGTGTCCCCAGAGATCCTGGAGGGCAGCAACACTCAGCATCAAAACATTGCACTACTAGTTCACCCATAGTTTTCATTAAAGTATCAGCGCCCCAGGAGCTCTAATAGCCTCGGTGAAACTGAGTGTGTTGGAATAATTACTAATCAATTTTTGGTCTACAGATCCTTTTTGTTATTTCACAAAATATTTTTGTACTGGACCAGCTAACTTGGTTGTTCAGCATTTTAATGTTAGTACATCTACAAATCATACTGCCTGATGTGCAGAGAGCAGGACTGGTCATCATCCAGATAGGTAAGAAGAGAAGCAGTCCCTGCAGTAGGTATTGTGTTGGGTTTTTTTTTTTTAAATATTTGCAATGGCACAGTACTTTGACAGCAAGCCAAAGTTGCTGTGGAGGACTTGGAGTAGTGCAGCGTGAACCTCCCTGTCCTATTTTACATATATGTCATTTTTTACATGAATGTTTGGACCGGTACAATCATATGAGTAGGCTGGATCATTGGCCTTAGGCTTGTCTTACAGACATATGCCACTAGACCTGTCACTAAAAGAGCATCTCTGGCTTCACAAGAAGGGACACGTGCATTACATTTAGGACATCCATGAGCGAGGAACTTAGCAAGTCCTTGCCTTTTGAAAAAAACAGACACTTCAACACCAAAACTATATGCCTTGTCATCGTGCATCCGCACAAGCCAGCACACTGTTTCGGCAATGACTTACTCTTTTCTCCAAGCCAAAATTCACTGTGCTCTCTACTGCTGTCACATTTCTTTGATTGTTTTTTTTCTTCTCTATGGTGTCCTAAGTTTGTCTTGACATTTTTGCACCTAGTAGCAATAAGGCTTCTTTTGTAGATGATGTATTCTTTGGAGTAGCCTGACATTATTCAGGTTGAGTAACCTGATCTAGTGAAAGATGTCCCTGCCCATGGCAGGAGGATTGTATGAGATGATCTTTAAAGGTCCCTTCATACCCAAACCATTCTGTGATTCTATGATTACTTCACAAACTCAGGTTTTATTCCCAAGTGCCCATCTATCCGCCCCTCCCAGCACAAGTTTTTGCTTTCAAAATGTCAAAAAGGGTGAGAAATAGCCTTTGCCCCCTTCATAACTCCTACTTTTGAGATATAGATTAATGGATAAGAAATTCAAAGTTGATAAAATGGGTGTTCAAATTCATCATCATATGCTCATCGCAAGCGCTCACAAAATTGTCAGTTCTCCATACCAGTTCTCTAGTGATAAATATTCACTGAAATCTCTGATAATGTTTGCCATCAGCATTGTCTACTAGCTTTTGTAATTTTAATCACAATATTAATATCTGCTTCCTCTTTTTACAGAATATTTCAAAAACATTACAACATACCATACCAACAGCCTTTTCTATATCATGTGAGCTCATGGTCCTTCCTTTGCATTTGCAGTCCCTGCAGAACCTGCTTGGGAACTGAATTTTTTGTCTTTATTCTTAGCTTTTTGGGGCTGTCTGTCAGTCTCCAAGGAACTAAAGCAGTTTTCATGCTGTCTTTTATGCTATGCTCCTTCGATCTGTCCTTCAGTTTGATGTATCCAAGCACCAGGCTAACCTAATTTTCTGGGTGAGGTTTTCTGTTCCTTGGAGCTAGCAATGCTGAGGCCCTTGGCACGTGGTGGTTCTGGTAGTCATGGCTCTCAACCTTCCTCCCTGCCATCAAGATAAGGCTTCAAATTGGTTAGGAAAATGTAATCACACACAAACACACATGCACATATACTATTTCTTCATGTTACCAAAAATTATCTTTCCTTATCTGTGTCCAGCTTCCTGTAAAGCTGGAGATTTTTTTTCTTTTCTGTACTTTTTTGAGCTTAACACTCGCAGCCAAGGTCTTTCTGCTTTAGTCGAACTGCAAGTGACACTGCTGCATAAAACTGCTCTGACTGTGTTGGTATTTTAAGCCAGGGAAGAGCTTTAATTTTACAAAATCCCCTTCACTAAAATGCCACTACCAGCATTTCCCCAGGCTCATGTTACCAAAAGGATACAAACAGACACCACATTTTCTCACTTGCTTTTTTCCACTGGGGGAAACCAAAAACCTGTCTTACTTCCCGTAGTTCTACCCCTAAATGAGAAGAAACACTAAAGCTCTACTCCAGAGGAAGCTGTATTAATACATCTTGGACTGAAAAAGGAAATCAGAGAAGCTGCAGACATATGTACCTTTCCTACAGTATTACATGAAAAATGCCCTCCAGGAGACAGAGAAACACTTTTTTCCTCCAAGAAAAATAAGATATCTTATGTATCCATGCCAAGAATAAAATTCACAATAAGCAAGTTTAAACTAACCTTTGAAAACTCTGAAAATATGGGTAGTTTTGTACTATTTAAAAGGAAAATTTTAGTGTAGATGAGCCTATAGCTTAATTAGTACACAACATTATGTTCCTATTCCTTAATAGCTGAAGTTACTATGTTTACACAGACTGACTGACTGAAAACAAACCCTTGAAACAGTGTTAATTACATTCACGATTCAGATAAAGTATGATCCTGCCAAGATGAATTATGGCTTGAAGTTACTGCTTATTGTTACTAAGGTAGACTATTCAACAGAAAAAAGGTTTATATACATATATATGTATTCATCATATGCATGCTTATCTGACGCAGATATAGGTATTTTTTCAGTTTTGCATATATATGAATCCATTCACGTTTTCTTAAGTTCCTTCTGCTGTAAGGAACTGAGACAAAGAAATATTTTTTCAGTCACACTTCAGGATCTTTAGGTCTGGTTTTGATTCTTCAACACATCACAGACACTTCATATACACGGTGTATACACTATATACCTGTCTTCTGAACATATTCTTCTGGGATCAGTAAAAGAAGGCAAATATTTTAAAGCATTTTTTCCTATAAATATGTCTTTAAAGGCCTTCTCTTGGTGCTAAATGTTAACTGAACATACATCACAAATCAGACTGTTACTGCATTTCTCAATGATCTTAAATCCAAAAGCGTATGCCTTTGGCTTTCAAATTGAAAATATTTCTGTTGTGATTAAAATTTTGATTTATTTTTATGGTGTTTTTTAACAGGAATGGAACTGGTGATACTGCTATTTTTTACTGTATCACATAAACTGCCTCCTCAGCCATGGCATTTTTTAACTATGGAAAAGATCAGTTCGTTCTACCATATTTCCTTATTGTTCCTTCGATTCATTTGTATATCTTGGAGTTGAGGATATTGCATATTATAATTTTAAGGAAAACCAGTTAGTGTTAAATAATCTGCTGACCCACTGGGAGGGGTCTAACACTTTGCTGTAGTATGAACTTGAGTCACACTTATTTACCACAGTTTTGCCAATCTCTGCGAGGCATGTTGGCATCCACCCCAGGGGGAGGACTTAGGCGATGCACTGGGTTAGTGGCAGGGTCAGATGAGTCCCCTGGTTTTGGTGCAGTCGGGCTGGACGAACAGGCACACCCTCCCCTTGAGGCACAGGCTGGGCATCCCTCCAGCACATAGCAATCTAATAATTTTTAGTTTATTTACTTTGAACAAAAGAAACACTACTGCTTTAGTATCTTTCTTTTATTGAGACATCAAACAGAACTTTATTTTTTTATTGTAAAATGTAGGGCTTTCATTTATCCAAAAAGGAATAGCAAAAATTGACTATAGCAAGACTCATACAGTGGCTTTAGGGCTGCAACCTCTGCCAGAGGCCTGAGACGGGGGGGCAGGAGCACTAACAGCTTCACTCACTGAATTACGGTTGATGCTACTTGTCCACAGAACTAACATTCATCATTATTACAGTATCCATACCAAGGTATCAGCTGCTAGGCACATTTCGGCACAGAGTTCCAGCTTGTCTTGGGGCCATGCACGAGCAGGTTTGCACCCAAAGAGGGCTCTGAGCCCCGCCGAAGCTGGGCTTGGTGTCTCCATTGGGGCCAGACATTTCTATGGAGGAGAGAGGTGGACGCTGGTGTCTGCAGCACATTTGCAAACAGCTGCAGGGACTGAACCCTTACCGCCTTCCCAAGGGCTGGGAAGTATTAGTATAGATGTAACCAAGCACTTGAACAATCCTGCAGCCCCAGCAGAGTTAGTGATATTATTCTGCCTTTTAGAGCCTGCCAAACTATTGATGGCTGGCTTTGATGGGTGCTCAAGATGGACCAGATGTGGTGTTGCACCCATATATAGGGCTTGAGTACCTTTTCATATGACATATTAAAATTAATTAAATATTAAGAACAAATGTGTTAATAAAATTTAGATTACTTAATGTTTTTATGTTTTAAGGCTAAATAAAAACTACACAAGCCTTTAAATGACTGTTCAATAAGTCACAAAAGAGTTTGAAAATAATAATGTGTTTTCAAAACTGAGCCCTGTTCTATCCCATAATAATGATCCCCTATAGGGATGATGGAAAAGCACTGGGCATAGCACCTCAGGCTTCAAAAACTACATAAAAATTATAAAGGGAAACCAGAAGGTAGACGTCAAATATTTATACATGGAATTTATGATAGCACAGAAGCTGTAACACGGCTGTGTACATTTCTTACACAAGACCTGGAATGAACCTTAAATAAAATACAGCCTTAATTATATAAAGCAGAATGGCAAAGTTTCCATAAATTATAAGAAAAACTTACAATAATGAAAATTACAGAGGCTCTGTCTCACAAAGAGTCATGTATTATCTAAGGGCTACACAGACATTATAACGGATGTATCAACAGACCCATAAAGATGTTGTCTATTAAAACTGAGTTTTTATTATATTTTTCATCCAATGTCATCCCTTTAGCTTTTTTTTTAACTACAACTTTTAGATTTCTTAACATTGGAAGCTTTTCTTAAGCTAGGTTTCTGTTCAAGACAGAACATGCTGTTTATATATGCGAAATGGGAGAAGAAGGGCCATAGAACATGGTGCTAATAACGCCAAGTTCACAGGTTCAATCCCTGCTCACTGCAGGGGGGTTGGGCTCGATGATCTCTCAAGGTCCCTTCCAACCCAAAGCATTCTATGATTCTATGATTCTATGATAACAGGTATCCTGCTCTCCAGACTAGTTTTAAGAGTGACTTGCTGTGAGCTGAACTTCGCTGTGTTAAATACAGACCTTACCTCACATACACTAAAACAAAACCAGCCTTTCTTATGCTTTCTGAAAACAAATCCATGAAAGCCCCAGATTTTGCTATTTCTACCCTCGAAGTCCCATTCACACAATTGGCATGATGCTAACCTACATCTGTGTTACAGGATTGGGTTCTCAGGAGGCTTTTCTCAGAGGCAAAGAAATGTTATGCACAATCGTTCACAAAAGTCTTTTATACACCCACAGCGGCACAGACTGAGCATGGGACTCATGCAGTCAGAGCAGCATCTCCCTCCTGTCCTTCAGCCTCAGTGAAACAGTGGTGAGATTGCTGTCTGCCAGGTTTGAGAACTCTCCAAACAAGTTAGAGTGGGAAAAAAAATCTGAATATCTATGAGAAAGTGTAGATTGTACTTGGGTGACTATATTTATTGTTTCATCAAAACATCTTATATCATTAGTTTCAACATCAATATTGCCCTTTAGGAATGGACTTAACCCTGCTATGAGCTCTGCAGAAGGTTACATCTCTCTCAGCCTGCCTGAGCATGACATTGCGGGTGCAGACCAGCGCAGAAGGAAGCAGCAGCATTGGCACTCAAGGCAGGGTCCCAGGTCACCAAGCAGCGTAGCAGTATATCTGCGGATATGACTCAGCTCTAATAGCCCTGGAGACATTTGCAGCTTTTACAGCTCCACAGAGTGCTCAGGATGCCTGGGTGGGAGGTGCAGAGCTAGCTCTGGCAGGCAGATCTGGAAACAGAAGAGCATATAGCACAAAGGAGCGCTGTTATAGCCACACATCCCCTGCCTTCCTGGGCAGGCTGAGCCCTTTTCCACCATGTAGCCATCTGCATGAGAAAATAGCATTGCCAATAAGATAAATGCTACCACACACCAGGCTGTCCCTGATAAAATATTATTTTGTCAAATAATTGTTGCAGTAATGGGGAGTTTCAGGATGCGGCTAGCTCATTCTCCCCTCATAGTCAGAGATACCGAAATGAATGGTTCTGACAACATGATGTTGCAGATGACACCAAATTGGGTGAGAGTGTTGATCTGCTCAGGCGTAGGAAGGTCCTGCAGAGGGATCTGGACAGGCTGGACCGATGGGCAGAGGTCAACTGTATGAGGTTCAACAAGGCCAAGTGCCGGGCCCTGCACTTGGGTCACAACAACCCCATGCAGCGCTACAGGCTTGGGGAAGAGTGGCTGGAAAGCTGCCTGGCCGAAAAGGACCTGGGGGTGTTGGTCGACAGCCAGCTGAACATGAGCCAGCAGTGTGCCCAGGTGGCCAAGAGGGCCAACAGCATCCTGGCTTCTATCAGGAATAGTGTGGCCAGCAGGAGCAGGGAGATGATTGTGCTCCTGTACTTGGCGCTGGTGAGGCCGCACCTGGAATACTGTGTCCAGTTTTGGGCCCCTCACTGCAAGAAAGACATTGAGGTGCTGGAGCGTGTTCAGAGAAGGTCAACAAGGCTGGTGAAGGGTCTGGAGCACAGGTCTTATGAGGAGCGGCTGAGGGAACTGGGACTGTTTAGCCTGGAGAAGAGGAGGCTGAGGGGAGACCTTATCGCTCTCTACAACTACCTGAAAGGAGGTTGTAGTGGGGTGGGTGTTGGTCCCTTCTCCCAAGTAGTTAACAATAGGAGAGGAAATGGGCTCAAGCTGTGCCAGGGGATGTTTAGATTGGATATGAGGAAAAATTTCTTCATGGGAAGAGTAGTCAAGTGTTGGAACAGGCTGCCCAGAGAGGTGGTGGAGTCACCATCCCTGGAAGTGTTCAAAAAATGGGTAGACGTGGCACTTTGGGACATGGTTTAGTGGACATGGTGGTGTTGGGTTGATGGTTGGAGTGATGATCTTAGAGATCCTTTCCAACCTTAATGATTCCTAGTTTTGCTTTCATTAAAAAATAATCCAGCCACCAAGCCAGGAAACATGAAATCCATTATTACTCTACCCTTAACTGGTTTAGTGGTGGACTTGGTAATGTTAGGTTAATGGTTGGGCTTGTTGATGTTAAAGGTCTTTTCCAACCTAAACAATTCTGTGATTCTATGATTCTAACATGTTGGAACGTATGTGTCACCAGGCAGCCACACAGTGCAGATGCCGAGCTGCCACTGATGGGAAATGAGAGAGGGGTGTGTGTGAGCATGTGTGTGATTTTCCGCATACACTTAGCAAAATGAATCACACTAGACCTGTTTTTCATACCAGAAATTGGACCCAAGTCCAAGTTTACTGCTGTCAGGTAGATGTGACAGCACTATGCCTGCTTCCATGGACATCTCTTCTCACAGAGTGAAAGTCTTCACAGAAATGTGTCTTTTTCTTCTCTTCCTGGGAAGGACTTGATATCTTTGCTCCTTTCCAGAACAGGACTCTGTTACAAGCTTGCTGATGTAGCAGTGTCATAAGGGGAGTGATATGACATGATTTGAGAGTGCTTTAGCTCTTCCTACAAGAGTTCCTATGGGTAACAATTACTCCAGCAGAACTAGAATTTTTCTAGGACTACTTACTCTGCTCCGACAGCACCAGAATAGGCTACTGTGGCAGACGTGAATTTTGCCAAATTATTAGTGTCTGCACACTGTAGGAACAGTGTGTAGTACAGGACATTTTCTCAGTAAAGTCTTTGAAGTACAGCTTCTCTTACAGTTGTTTCTTCTGCCTCTCTTTTAGAAGCCCAAAGTGTCCTTACGTAGATAGTTCAGTGCAGAATGTGTCTGAGGGAAGGAAGGTCAGCATCTTTGCAGGTATCTAAGACTTTCTGTACTTCTCTTTCCTAATTACTATTTTCTTGATGATCTTTTCACTGCAGTTGAAAGTCTTGGTCCTATTTAGCTTGGTTCACACCTGTCAAGGTCCTCAATCATTTTTCAGTGACTGTTCCACTGGTGAAATTAATCATTTCCCCAGTGAGTCATGACCAAAGTAGAACTGATAGAGAAAAACAAGGAAAAGAGTTAATCAAATAAACAGAAAATGCACTAGGAATATAGCCACAGCATCACAGACAGAGCTCTGATCATAGGCTAAGCTGGAAAGCTGTTTCATGATGATATTTATATTTCTAGCATCACAGTGATTCATTATTGTTGCTATAGTGTTACCCCCTCTTTCTACCCACTTCTTCTTTGTTGGAAAGGCAGGAGCAGCAAACTGCACACATTTAAAAAGGAAATGAAACCTCTCAGAAAAGAGAGATATTTTGCAGAACTATAGAAAGACCCAATCTCACGATTCAAAATTAACTTTAAAATCTATATGTCTCGTCCTAGTCTTCCTACACACACGTTATATTCAGCGCTCCAGGCTTCATTCATGAGGGATTAGGACTGATGAACTGTTTCTCACACATTTTCACGGCATCAAGCATACCAGGAAATGAAAACTGAAGGTGTAATTAATGTAACCCGTGAATGTCAGGACATCCAGAATTAAAACACGTGCCAAACTGCGTACCACCAGGCAGAGAGAGATGAGTGTGGGTAATGATCCAGGAGAAACACTTACAGCAATTGGTAGCACTGGAACAGTTTACAACAGAAAAGATGAAATGACCTAATATTGGCCTGGAGTAGGCAGCTGGATTCCCTGAGGCTCTGTGTTGTGCCCTTTGGCCTCCTAAGGACATGCCAGGACGTGGGTGGCACAAGTCCACTTGGCTGTGTCAGGGGAACAGGATTTGATGGGGCAGGGGTCCCTGGCAGAGCAAGAATGGCTGGGTGGGACGGCTGCACAGCCTCCTCTCGGTGGTCTGGCTTTTGCAGGCTGGTGCTTGTTTTAATTCAGCTTTTCTAGATTTTTAGGGGCTGATAAAACAGAGTATTGAGGAAAGAAAATAGAGAAAATAGGTTTTTTTGTAGAGTTGATTAATTGTAGAAAGTTGATGCCCATTTCCTCTTGTTAGATTTCAATATAAACGTGTTACTGTTAGATTGAGATCAATATTTGCTTAATGTTAGTCAATATTTACCTTCTGTCAGAGGATTCTGCTTTGAGAGAACTTCCTGTTGGACCTCAGTCCTTCTTACCAAACTGACTATTGATAAGAATTACAGCTGCTTGCTTTTCTTTGGTCATACTCAGTAGTTCCTTCAGGAAATCATGAAGCATGATTATATTATACTATTGACGTGCTTACACTTTTTAATTGGTCTTTGGTATAAGTAACCTATATTCATTTGGCATATGCATACAATATAACCTGAGCACACAGGTGGATTTTAGAGCATTTTGCAGTAACAATCTGCAAGATAGAAGTTTTGCTGCCAAGACAAAATTGCTTTGCGTAGCAGGTGTGCAGTGCTTTAGAAAATTTTTACTGACTCTACTCGGTGTTTAAACTCTTTTCAACTTCTGAAAATGTAGCTCAGAGAAATTCAGAATTAGTATGAATATTCAACAAACAAACCTGAATCCTTGCTTAAGCAGCATGTGGAAAAAACCTCACAATACTTGAAGGAAAATTGAAATTACAAGGGACGTAGTTGCTCAATTCAGTTGAATATTAGGAAAGATAATACCAGGTTGTAGTAATCAATGGATCTTGTGTTTTCAAATAATCTCCAAGTGTCATCCACTGCTTTTATTTCCTCTTTTATATGATTTCATAATTTTATTCTGGATTTACTTCCCAGTCTGACAGTTTAACTTCTTGCTCTTTCACTGTTATGCTGTGTGGATCAGACTGCTGCTCTAATTGCTCACTAAGTCATTTTCCTTCTCTGTATTTGACTGTTGGTTTCTCCTCTACTTCTCCTATTTGAGTAATCTCTTTCAAACTGCTAGGACTGAAGTTTTTCATGCAGGACTTCTTATATAAGAACGTAAACATGAAACTGCTGCTTAATTAAGTGTGGTTTATAGCCTAAAGTCAGTTTTGGCACATGGAGAAGAAATGACAGGAAATGTAACAAAAATTTGTAGAAAAGGGGGCAAAAATGTTCCTGGAAACCATTGGCCAGTAAGTCTGTCTTCCATAGAGGCGTGTTAGGAAAGTTTAAACAAGAATATGATTAGTCAGGACATTCAAAAATGTGATACAGCTTTTGCAGAGGGAACTTGTTGCACAAAAATAACAGTGTACCTGAACATTCAAAAAGCCTTTTCACAAACATCCTCATCAAAGCGTCTGAAGAAATAAAACTCAAATGGGATGAAAAGCAGAGCCCTATCATTGATAAATAACTGTTAAAAAAGGAAAGAAGAAAAGTCTAGGTATCAATATTCAGTAT
The DNA here is from genome assembly GCF_030463565.1 of Pelecanus crispus. Lineage (NCBI taxonomy): Eukaryota > Metazoa > Chordata > Aves > Pelecaniformes > Pelecanidae > Pelecanus > Pelecanus crispus. Next base: position 54,807,520 of record NC_134648.1, read on the forward strand.
TCAAAATGGAGCACATTAACAACACGGTCTCTGAGGCTCTTTGCTGACATCTACACATTTCAACGGTCAGAAACAATGTAAGAAAAGATATAAATAAATAGGTAACATTTCCTTAGGACAGAGAATTATTCAGGATAGTCAACTATAAACCTGACTGTAATGAACTGTAGAAGAATCTCATATTACTGAATAACTAAGTAAAAAAATAGATGAAATTCAGTGGTGACAAATACAAAGTAATGCACATGGAAAAAGATAGATGCAATTACAGCCAGACACTGAATTGCTCCAAGACAGCCATCACCGGTTGAGCAAGGGAGTTAAGACTTGCTGTGGGTAGGTTGCTGAAAATACCAGTTCAGTGGTCAATAGCAATTAAAAAGGTAAACAGGAATTCCTATGAAAAAGGAGCAAAGCACAACACATCAGTATGCCCTGCATTAATTCAAAGTACTTTTGCAGTGCAAATACTGTATATATTTCTGGTCCTGCTCCCTTATCTTGGCAAGACTCTATTAAGGTAGAAAAGAAACAAGAAAGGTAATACAGCTGGTTAGAAATATGTCTTAGCAGACTGAAAACTAGAGACTAAATGTTATAGAATTCCTCAGACTGGGAAAGAAGTGAGAAAGAAGGAAATCATAGAAGTCTATGAAATCAGAAGGGTGAAGGGTGAAGGGAGAATGTGCATGGCAAATGATGATCGCTACAGCTAACTGCAAAAAGTGGGAAGCCTGAAATGAATTGTCAGGCAGCAGGGTAGACAAAGACTTCTTTTCCACAAAGCATAATTACATTGGGGAACTTACTGCCTCAGGTTTAATGGAGACCAGCAGTATAAATTATTTGAAAAATGATTTGACAAGGTTGATGATCGAATTATTAAACGTGATGTCCTTCAAGCCTCTAAACTGCTGATTTCTGCGAGCTGGGAGGATATCCCAGGGGAAGATCACTCTGTTCGTATTTTCTTCCCTATTCACACTTTCTTATTTTTTTTTACTGTCAAAGACAGCGATCTGACCCAGTATGGAGATTCTGTGTCCTTGCAGCTTGGTCCTGCTCACCTGAAGTCTCTAATCCCAGGGCAGCTGACACCCCTCAGCTGGCACATAGAACATGGATGATGACCACCTCTTGCAGTAGGTGGAAAGGAAAAACATGGCAATTGCTTCTAAACCCATCATTTTTGCTGTAAGAAAAGCCAAGCGACTAGGAAGGCTTAGTTACACAAGTGTAGTATGTATTTTGATGGTGGATTTGACAATGACAATACCAAGAGCTACATTTTCTTATAAACACGACTTGCAGCTATGAAAGATATGTAGGTCCAGTTTGTGAATAAACCTGATCTTATAATTACAGTGGAGAAATACTTGCATGCAACACTCTTAGCTATCTCAAGAAGACAGCAAAAATGAACTCGCAAGTCTATATGTACAGTCTTTCTGCTAGTGTTTGCAGGAATCATTGAAGTTATAAGTACTCTGCCTTTGGTTAACATTTTAAGGGACTGGAAATGAAAAGTCTGCTGTTTGTAAGGCTCTACTCTCTGTTATGAAGAGAGGGCAGCTCAGGGGCAGTTCTGCATGTACCAGTCATGGGCATGGAAATGGGGGGTGCTGGCCCAGTTTTGGGGTACCCCAACAGGGAACAGGGGAAGCACAATTCTCCTGGGATGGTGCAGGGACTGGAGAAAGACACCAGGCAGAACGATAGGTGTCCTACCATTGTGCCAAGACTTCAAACCGACAAATTTCAGCTGCAGAATTAAATATTTTTGATTAAAAATGGTGCCTCAATCAAGCATATCAATAGTAATTCAGATACCTTGTGGCCTGTTCCTCTCTGGTTCAGTTTGTCAGGTAGGCAGCATCTCACGTGGCATGTCAGAGAAACCCTCAGCTGCTATGGAGAGACCTGCCAGGCATTTTTTTCACATTACGCTTTTGCAAAAAAAATTAAATGCTGCAATAGTTCAGTTTTTAAATGCTGCAGTAGCACCCCAGACTTCATTATCCTTTTCCATAATGGAAGGAAAAAAAGGCATTTTACAAGCAAAGTAGGGAATCCACTTTTTTTAGTCCCTTGCCCTGTAGAGTATCTGAAGCAGAAGAGAGGGGATAAATACTGTTTTTGCTAGTGTCTCATCAATCTTCTGGAAAATATACGGTGAGGCACTAATGCTGTGTCTTGGTGGGGGAACACAGGTGCACTTTGTGGCTGTCAGGACTGGGTGCATGACCCAGGTTCACGTGGAGATGTCACCCGGCTCTGCACCAGCCTTCATTCACGTCTCTCCACACAAAAGAGCCACTGCAAACCCTGACCAGGTCCAGGATGCAGAGGGGACGTATGGGGAGATATGTCCAGGACTTATGGAGATACCTGCCCCCAGGACAGGCATTACTGTGCGAAGCGTTGTCTCTGCTTTCAGAGAGAGCAGCTTACAGCTCCTCTGATGCCCGAGCAACGTGTATGATCCCAGCATGCAGACAACAGGCTTATTTTGGTGTCCTTAGGTTAGAGGGGAGAGTTTTGGTGTGAGAGCTGTCACTCACCTCATGAAAGAGTTGACTTATCCATAGGTCCTCTGTGTTTGCACAGCACAAGATCATCAGTGATTTTACTAACGCAAGAGCAAATCCTATTGCCATACCTGCTTGTCCATGAATGAGCCACATTTTTCCTTACAAAAATTTGGGGGAAAAAAGAGGCAGATCCCACCAAGGATAACAATTTACTTCCAGCTAACGTTTGCAGGGCTGTTGTATGAAAAGCTTTTTTGAAAGAATTCACTTTTTAGTAGAGATTAATGAGCAGTGCATTTCTAGTTTGATGGCCAGCAGGAAAAAACAGGAAAAAAACTTAACCTGAAGTTGTATAGGAACAGATTTTTTTTAGGTCTTTCAGAAGTTGAAAATATCATATAATGAAATTTTGATAGGTTTGATTTGATCATTAGTGAAATGTTGTGTTCCATCTTAAGATTATGAAACTTAAAAATCTGAAAGATTTTTCAAAGTATTTTTTTCCATTCTTTTTACTTTCAACTGATTTTTTTTTTAACCAAAACGTGACTGATATTTTGAAACAAAAAGTTTTATCACAAAAATGCCAAAAAAGAACATTTAGTTTCATTTCAACTGTTTCAGCCTGTTTCAATTTTGCCCCCCTGAATTTCTTGGCTGAAACAATTCACCAAATTTACTTGGATTTATGAATATTTCAAACACTCCAAGAGTCCATTTGTAGAAAAATGTACTTACTGTCAAACAAGTCCTACTCTATAATACAGCATCCCAAATGAGTCCTGAGTGTAATACTGTGATGGTCAAAGTTAACCAGGCGTAGTGTGGCCCAGTACATGGAAATACAAGGCATCTCAAGAACTGAAATTATTTCTGGAACTAAAAGTTTATAGCTCATTTTTGACAAATGATCTTTGAAGGAAAATACTTGTTAAATTAATATCTTTATACTGCTTTTAGGTTTTCCATTTTAGTGCTTCTGTGGAAATATTAGTATTGATTGCTACATATTGAGATTTATAAATAGAAAAATGAACAAAAAATTACATTTACTCCAGGAGGTCAAAACAGTGCCCCTGCTGAAGCGGAGGAGCTGACAAGGGGCAGAGTCACAGTCAGAGCCTCACTGCCTCTCTGGCTCAATGTTTTGCATCTTTTGGTATTTATAGTTCACCATGCATTTCCCGTCGTGCCTGTTTGGGTGCCTTTGTAAAGCCTTTGCTAGTGGGTTTTTACACAGGCAGAGCTGAGCTCTGGATAAAAATCCAGTTGACTAAACGAACGAACTTGAGGAGCTCAGGCTCTAGCTGTGATGCCGGTGGCAGGATCCCAAGAGGGGCTGTGAGAAGCAGCCTGAAGGCATAACGCCACACGGGAGTTGTGAGGTTGAACTACATTTGTCTTCCCAGAGCATTTGCTTTATGCTGTGAGAGATGCATGCTGGTCCCCACTGCCCTTCACCCTGTGCCAGAGGCTCCCCACCTTTCCACCCCTGCCCAGCCTGCAGCCGCTTCTCTTCTTCAAAGAGCAGGGTGGGCCAGGGACGCAGCAGCCCCCACCTCCCTGCCTGCCAGCTGCTTTGGGCAGGTCCTACCAGCTGCAGAGGAGTTCCCTTCATCCATCAGTCTTTACGTGTCTGTCCACAGGGTGGAGGTCATGACTTGCATATAAGCCAGCCTACACAGAAAATAAGCATCAAAACTAGAATTATAGAGGGATCAGGTCATGGAGCAGAAGGGGAAGGTAGAAAGCGAGTGGAAATATTTGTGCGCCAAGGGGAACAATGGCGAAAAGTTCTTGTCACAAAGAACATTTTGTCTATGTGGTTTGTCTTGTGGTGCTGCTCCCCATGGCACAGAGCTGCAGGCCAGCTCTCTCTAGCACACAAATTTGATGAGGAGGCTTGTGCTTCCTCATCCTCTGGATGCTGTGGTTTGCCTGAAGATGCGGAGACCCTTGAGAGCCCACACCTGGGGCTGCTGTTCAGAGGGGGTCATGCCGGAGGGGTGAAGGTGAGGGCTGTCACTTAACTGTGTGAGGCAGGAGCAGTGTTAGAGAGGAATCTGAGCTGCCAGCAGCTTTCCAGTGAAGTGAAGATGAGTGCAATTCAGCACTGCTGGAAACATGATGTCTTCACGCTGCAGCTGTGTCTTCCAAGCACAAGTGTATCGCACTGAATACGATTTCCTTTACTTCCCAGACCCTAATGTCTTTATTTCATAATTAACATCTCACAATTACAAAGAGAGGGAAACAAATAAAAGTGTCTCTTGTCCAACATGATTTTTCTGTCCTCTCAACAAGATTATTTTGGCTTAATTGATCAGATATGTAATCCCTTATTCATCTTAATAAAACAGGAGCAAAGTTATTTATCATGAGTATTACTCAAACTTGCTCAGTGATGTTCTGGACATTTTATTTTTTAGTAATATCTTACTACAGCAAAATTGTCTTATCAATAGCTGTAACCAAAACAAAATTACTATTTGCAGGCTTTAGGAAGGGAGGAATTTGAGAGACGACTGAAGCGCCTCTGACCTGAGAAATCCCATGACAGGGAATGGGACCAGAGGAGGCTTTCGTTAAGACTCACGTATATATTTGAGCTGTGCAGTGGGGCACAAAGAAATAGAAAAACTTCAGCAATGCTGATTTAAAAGAGGGCTGATAAGGGGTGACCAACACCAGCGTGAGATGCAGGGCAGCTCCAACGCCTGCTGGGGACCCCCATGAGGGGCTGCTTCCCCTGTCAGGGGCTGCCTCCTCCGGTGTGTGCTCCCAGCCTGGGCTTCCTCAGCTGGGCTGTGGTGAGTGCTCGGTGCTGGCTGATGTGCCACCCACACCTACAGCAGCAGCTAAGTGAGGCTTAGAAAGATTTCACCTTGGGTTACAAAGATTTGGTGGGGACAGACCCCTGCGAGGTAAGAGCCATATCTGGATCAGACCGATGTTTTAGAGCAACATAAGAGAGAAGGAAGTGGGTGCGATAACCCTGAAGCCTGGAAGTGATCCAAGGCACAAAGGGGGATGGAGCAAGCCTAGCAACCAGACCAAAATTCAGACCTTCACTAAACTCTCTTTTCTTTCCAGTGTGTTTTCTTCCACTTTTTGTTTAATTCTTATTCTGGACGAAATGCTGACATGAATTTTCTTCCCCTTACTGCTGAGACAAGGTCAAGCACAAGTAGGTAAAAGTTTGGGAGAGTGTCCTCACTTTTTTCCAGAGCTGAGGTGTGCCACAGGGATTTCCTGCCAGTTCTTTCTGTGACAAAACTCCTGACATGGTAACTACAGGTTTATTTTTTTCTACTGTTCGATTTTGTCTTCCAGGGTTTGGCATGACGACCCCAGCCACCGTTGGAGGCAAAATCTTTCTGATATTTTACGGCCTTATAGGATGTGCAGGGACCATTTTGTTCTTCAACCTGTTCCTGGAGCGCTTGATCACTGTCATAGCCTACGTCATGAAGTCCTGCCATGAAAGACAGCTGAGGAGGAAAGGGGTCCTCCCTCACAATGGCCGGCGGGGCTCAGGGACCTCTGAGGTGGACAGCCTGGCAGGCTGGAAGCCCTCCGTGTACTATGTCATGCTGATTTTATGTGTAGCATCGCTCATCATTTCCTGCTGTGCCTCTGCAATGTACACACCAATTGAAGGGTGGAGTTACTTTGACTCACTTTACTTCTGCTTTGTGGCCTTCAGCACCATTGGTTTCGGTGACCTGGTCAGTAGCCAGAACATCAAGTATGAGAGCCAAGGCCTTTACCGCTTTGGCAATTTTGTCTTCATACTCATGGGAGTGTGCTGCATCTATTCCTTATTTAATGTGATCTCTATTGTCATCAAACAATCCATAAACTGGATATTAAAGAAGCTGGACTGCAGGTGCTGCCACAGATGCCAAAGAAAATTACTTCGTTCACGGAGGAACGTGGTAATGCCGGGAAACGTGCGCAGCCGGAGAAACATCTCTGTTGAGACTGATGTTGTCAATGAGAGCGACACAGATGGACGCCGGCAGTCAGGCGAGATGATCTCCATGAAAGACTTCCTGGCCTCCAATAAAGTCTCGCTGGCCATCATGCAGAAACAGCTGTCGGAAACTGCTAACGGCTATCCGAGGCAAATGAGCTCTAATTCAAAGCAAAATGGATTCTCTGGTGGGGTTGGAGCCCTAGCAATTATGAATAACAGACTGGCAGAGACAAGTGTGGATAGGTAAAATAATAAGAGTAATAACAGTGAAACTGTGTGAATCATTTCAACAAGTACAGAAACAAGGTGAATCAGGTGGAAACAGCTAGGGACATAGTGTTGCCAGAGAGTAGAATGGATGTGAATGGCATACCTCCTGTTGGAAGACCTCTGACGCTTTTCTGGGGCTGTCACGTAATGTCTTTGCTCTTTGAATTGCACCAGTCTCAGCCTTCCTTCTTCCCCTTCCTTCTGTTCCTCAAACAGGTCACTGCAGGAGAAATTTAATTTAGCCTTCAGATCAATTTTCCATGTCCTGTTCTCCATTTATGTGAAATACGGATGTCAGGATAAGAAATCCTATACTATTCCCATACTGCAGTATGGGAAGAAACCAAGTGTGTTTACTGAACACATTCTTAATTCAAAGATTGTTCTGAGCTGTTTCACTCTCGTCATACTTGTGTTCTGAAAGAAGCTTATCTGAGACCAAAAGAAGAATCAGCCTTTCTCTGTGATATTGCAGATCTAATTTAATGGAACAAAAACCCCCAAACTATTATCTTTTATACATCACTTCTTAAAATGTATTCCTATTGTGAAATGGCTAGGCTTGAAAAGCCAATGTCTGCTGTCATTAACATTTGTGTAAATCTGGAGTAATTCTATGAAAGTTGGTAGAACTACTCTGGAGGTATTGCAATATGAATGAGAAGAGAATTTGGCCTTTAGAATTTAATTTAGTCTTCCCTTTAAAAGGATACTGTCAAAAGTGAGAGAATAAAAATTTATCCTACTTTTGTTTTCTTCTCTCCATTTGCAAAACACGTGATTTTTTTCTAGGCTACTTTTTGTTCTGGAATTGAATCACTGTGGCTTTCTGTTTCAAAAATATCAAATTAAATTGAAAACTGCCTTGCTGATGAGTTGTATGAAGTATTCCACAATAATGATCAGACTTCCAAATTTCTATTCATATTATGTTCAATTGTGACTGATGCAACTGAGCATCAGCATTATGTAATGTAACTAGTAACTGAGTTTACACAACAGGCCTTAGTATGTAATTAGATTGCCATGCCAACATTCAGTGTTATTATTATAAGCGACTGTGATCACAAAATCACTTTGGCAGTGTCCTTTTTACCTTTCATGTAATTCTGCCATTCTTCACCTGTTTTTCTGGCTTTCAGTGATGATAATGACAGGGTCTTGATTAGGGAAATAGAAAACGTTTAAGTCCTCATTTTTCTCAATGAAATACTCCGAGTGTTCATTATGACTAGAAAGGAGACTTCAATGAGAAGAAGAATAACAATGAAAAGAATATGAAAACAGGAAACAAGGTGATCTTTAATGACAGTGAAATCATGCTTTGTATTAGGTTACTGGAGAAATAAGGGATTAAATTAACATAAAGTCTAGCAAGAATTTAAGGAAGACTGGGCTGAGTTCCTGGCTGTCCTTAAACCGTGCAATGCATTAAAGCTAAACAGTATATGAGAAGTGGTCACAAAGGACCTGATCCACTTCCCCCTGAAGAGAACAGTACATGCATCAGGATTAAATGTTTTCTCATAGGTAGAAAACCTTGCAGAATACTACAGTTTTAGGGAATTTAAAACACCAGTATGCAGTTCTTAATTTCTCTCATTCAGAACAATGCAGATAGCCTTTTCAGTTTAATTTGGGTTAGGAATTAATATCATATGCTTTTCCTTCATTCTGGCCAAAAGTTCTTTTATTTAGTTTCCTAATACTGTACGATAACATTTTAATACCCATTTCAAACAATATTTGAATTTGAAAACAAAAACATACCTCTTGGAATCCTTTCATATAATAAAGTAAAACCAGATATTAGATTCAACAACTGTACTTAACTAATGAAAAGTATTGCAAGCTCTTTTTGACATATTACAGCTAAAATGTCCTGATTAAAAGTCAAATCCTGCCACCCTCAGTTACAAGGAAAGCTTCGAGCTGAAGCCATTAGTCCAAATTCTGATATCTACTCAGCTGTGCAGCAGTGGAATATCCCTAATATTATCCCTTATTATTTGGATCCATGTAAAATCTGAATCAGCTCCCAAACCCTAACTTTGGTGAGAAAAGCAGTCTGACTTGTTTCTGGGGGGGTTATGTATTAGCAAAAATTGCCACTGAATTATTTTAGATGATATTATAGTACCATTACATTGTTACACTTTTTTTTTTTTCTCCCAAGACCTTCTTTGTCTCAACCTCACTGAATAAAAATACTTGGATATAAAAAAAGTCTTGCTCTGAAGCCTTCTTTCCAGACTCATTCACCAATGCCTCTCTTCACTGCCTGTAACCCCAAGATCTCATTGTTACAAAAGTGTTCCTCATGCCGCCAACTAGCAGAAATAGTTTAGGACTTGACTCATTGCTTAAGCAGGGCTCTCATTCTGGGCAGACAGTCACAGTCTTGAAAACTGCAGCTTACTTCTCCATTTATGAGAGTTAATAACACTTAGTTGCAAATGTCAGATTTTGCTGAGCACTGAACACAGGAAAAGTTACTCAACACTACTCCCTTTTCCAGATGATTGAAGTAATACACATTATTATCACAGACAAATCAGCAAAACATGCAAGTTTCTTGAGTTAATTTGTTATATAGTTCTGTGTCATTGTTAATGAAGGATCTGGCTTCCATATAGGATTTTCACTCAAATCCTTCCATATCCAATTAGCTTTCAAAATTTGGTTCTGGAAGTCTAAATACAGGGCAATATTCATAGCAAATAGGTGAGAAAGCAAATTGAAGGAGAGAAAAACATATATACACTGATGGAAATAGATAAAATATTACAGTCTGCATAGTCAATTCAACAGAGATTATTTAGCTTTTAGAATATGATGCATCCCAGTAGCAGATCATTAATGTAGTCTTCAGATGGTTTCAATTGCTCGCAAGACATGAGACAGTTATGTTGCTCCTTTCCATTCTTTGTGATACCAAGCCTTGTTACCCATCACCACAGAGGAATCTTTATCAGCTATTTTCAATAAGTTTGAAAACATCTATGGTTATGAAAGCAAGGGGTTAATATGTAGTCTTGATCAAACAGATTGGGCAAGGCTGTATGAGATCTTTGGTGCGCAATAGCTCTGCCTTTGTTGATCAGTCCTGACCTTCTACTGTCTCAAGCACTGGCTTCCTCGTGACCCGAGCCTGCCAATTGCAAGGCTCTATGCACCTGTTTTGTGGTCTGATTTCATGTCCACTGAAGATAAAGAGGGAATAAGTGCACTAATTTTGTCTAATCATCTCTGTTCAGATGTGAATTGACATTTCGGACATGAAGGACCAGTACATTCTGTGACTGTTCCATCTTTTATCATGATGTCATGCTGTCCCCAAGAGACCTCTGACATGGAGTTCACCCTCCAGAAGCCATGCTGAATGTTGAATGAGGTAGCTTTACCTAGAAGACCGGTAGAACTCTTAGAGAATATTTGGGGATAAATAAGAAGACTTTTAAGATCACAATGGGAAATTTCTGACTCCAGTCCAATGGTACTACTACAGTTGTGTTTTCTAAAGGCATTGGACAGTGGAATCCCAAAAAGTTCAGTTCATAATGTAGCGTCAAGGTATTAAAGTCATAAAACATGTGGAGATATAAACATACATGTGCCAAAAAAAGCAGAATTTAGCATAGGAGTGACAAATGCCCATCCTGTGTGAAAAAAAGATACAATAAAAATGCAGACAACATCGCATTTCTTGCATTACTCTTTAAAGTAGTGATGAGGAATTAAAGGAAATAGTGTCAAATAGCCAGGGATCTATTTTCAAAGCTGTGTAATCTCAATTTTAATGCCGTATTGCTTAGCACTAAAATCTCAGTCAGCAAGACAGAAACGTGCTTTCAAAAGTACTGAGTTTCCCCATTGCCTGCTGTGAAAATGCATGATGGCTAATCAGGTACGGGTGTGGGTTTTTTAATGCAAAAATGTTTTGGGGAAAACCTTGGATGTACTGAGGCTCCGAATCTGCACTCAACAGGTCAGGAGAACCACTAAAATCAGTGGGTTAAACTGCAAGTTGCAGCCTGGCAGACTGAAACTGAAAGTCCTTAATGGACTAATTTCCTGGAAGTTGGGCTTATAGTTATACCACCCCCTAACAATATCATTATTGTACAATATAATTATTGCACATTGAAAGGAAATATTTAGTGCTAACCAAAATACAATCAAATAAGTAAAGGTAGGTCTTAGGGTTTTTTTGGCTTGTCTTATGTTTTGTAAAATTTGCTGGGTATACAGGTGTCAAAGGAGTTACATTAATTTATCTCCATGAAGGACATGGTCCTCTGTTTACAAGGACATCAATAGACTTTTCAAAGGCATCTAATTCCTGCTGAAAGTCAATTCACTTCCCACTGTACACTGACTTTCAGTAGAAGTCAGGTACCTAATTCCTTTAGGCAATTTCAAAATCCCAGCCGTATTTTAGATTTTGAATCTAAGATGACCTGACAGTGTCCTTGAACAATTCAAACACTTGGAGCAAGGTTTCAGTACTGCAGCATAGTAACAGCTGAATTCATTTATTTAAAAGCCTTTTATAGTGCAAGCTTTGCATCAACCAAATAGCACAAGCAATATTTACCATTTGTTTGGTTTAATCTTGGCCTCTGCCAGTTTTAATTATATTTGACACATTTATAAATTGAATAACAAAGAGAAGGTTGGGCTGGGCATGAAAAACAAACGAGATCTATTTCTCAGACTGAATTAATGAAGAGAAAGAGGTCAAGTCAGGGAAAGTGCTTTTTGATTAACATTATATTTGAGCAAAGTTCCTCTGGAGGTGAGGGTATTAAGTTGTTTGGATGACTCCTCTCCAACAGCTGTGGAAGTGGAGCTGTTTGCTATGACCTGCCAATGCCCCCACTCCGGGAGCAGCAGCTCAGTGAGCCTTAGCTGAGAGAAGGGTCAGCATTTCAATCAATACAGTTTGCATTGTCCGTTGTTTTGAGTTAGGTTACTAACATTTGGCTAATACTGTAATTCCGTGGACTCCTCAAGAAGTAGTAAAGTTCTTTTGTACAATTTCATATACAAGTTGTAGAAAATCATCAAGTGTTGTCTTTCCCCTGCACTGAAAATACTGCCAAACATACCAGTCCAATCTGTCTACTTGAGAACTTTCACAGTAGTGTTTTGCTTAATCCAGGAAATAAGAATACAATCCCTTCCCTCTTACCTGTTTTCCAAACATCTCTTGCCAACAATGCCCATACAATATTCTGTGCTTACTGCTTAGAAGATCACATTTCAATACGAAAATTAAAGCCATTGCTCATCTAAGTGGACCAACACAGTCCTATTCTTTATCAGATTCAAGAGAAACAGAGTGTGAACACAAAGAACGACATTTCAGGTCCAAGCAGTCAGAAGCTTTTTAATATGGCCCATTATCAAGCTGCTTCACATCAAACCAGAGAAAAACCCCATCACTGCAGACTATTAAAAGCATTAGTAAATGTAAGAACAACCTTGTGGAATAGATACACTAATTTATATTTTGGTTTTCTACAGTTCCACTCTAACATTTGCCTACAGTTTTCATGATTTGAAATATTTGCAATAATAGAATAAAGAATATAAATTTGCAGAGATTTTGAGAGGCATACTAGTAGAATTTGTATAGAATGAAATATCCTTTTCCTCAGGCTGCCTAGCTTTTTATAAAGGGAAAGTTTGATTAAAATTAGAATTAACAGGCTCTCTTTCCAAGCAAGTGTGTGAGTTTCTGGATTCCAAATGGATTTCCTACTAGGTGTCCATGCAGAAGCTCCCAGAGAAAGGCAAGATGGCCTAGTTTTCAAACTTTATCTTTTGAAATGTCTTTCAAAGCTATTCTCCCTTTCAAACCAACAGAACACTGTCAGTGTTTTCTGGTTGTGGTCTTATCTGAGAAAACTTAACCTTGGTTTTTGGTATCTTTAGAAGAAAAGGATGCACGTGAAGAAAATGAAAATAACCTTACATAACCTTTACATCTACCGCTTGGAGCTGGTAAAATCCTCCTTTTTGCTAACTCGAAGCTTGCATGAGAGTTTAATTTCTCCAGCTCACCGAAGAGGTTTGGTCTTATTAGTGAACAGTCACAGTTCAGATCAGAGAAGTTTGAAGATGTATTTGTTCATCTGTTCTAAATGCTGGAAACGAGCTGATGGTCAGAATAATGGGTGCTGTGCTAAGTCTGTTGGAGTTAAAAAGGCTGGAATCACCTTTGCTCGCATCTCTGCAATGGTCAAGGAGACACTGTGACCAGTAGAGTCCATATTGCTGCAGCAGCAGCAATTGCTGGCTATTAACCTCTGGGTGTCATATTGTCTGCATCTAGTGTACAGGGCCAGAAATAAACAGAGATAATGCTGTCCAGAACCACCAGTTCAGAAATTCACAGAATAATTTACTCTGGAAGAAGCCTCTGGATGCCGTTCAAATCCTTTTCCAAAGCAGGCGCAGCTACTTCCTGCCCATCTTGGTGCAAATATCTGTAATCTGCTGGGTGATGCTGCTTCTGCGTGTAGCACTCTGTTCACAGTGCGCTGAAAGTGCCCTTCTCATGAAATATTGACCACCACCCCCTACCAAGAAGTCACAACCCTTCCTCTGCAGCTAGTGCATTTGAGCAAATACTTAGCTCCAAGTTAAACACATTTCTTTGTAAATAGCATCTAGGCAGCTGCTTTTCTCAGCCTAATACATAGCAGATGGGTATTGTAATCCCTAGGTATCATTATTGTTGGTGGTCTTAGAGATGGCAAGGGCTGGAAAGGTCAGTCAGTCCATCAGCCCTAGCCTCCTAGGCAGGGGTATTACCCCTTTGGCAAGCAACTCATGACATCTTGGCTTCACGCTGCATGTTGGATTTGGCTGCGTTCTTGGCTCAAAAACTGATTCTGCTCCACTGAAATCAATGGAGACTTTGCTACTGAGCTCTTTATCTGTCATTTTTTCACAAGAATTAATTTCACTTCACAAAATAATCCAAAGAAATGTTGACTACCCTTTTGCTTTGCTTTTACCACCAGCTGTGCAAATGCTAATTCTACTCATGCAGTACTGTGTTCTGCACCAACTTATTACCCAGGGACCATTATTCGGTCTACAAAATAATAATCTACTCATAAGGAAGACTTATTTAAAATTGAAAGTATCCAGATTATTATCTCTAAGAATTGTTTGGTAGTCACTCATTTCCTCAGCTGGAAAACTCTGACAATTATCACATTTTGCCTGAAATTTCCTGCAGTTCTGCAAGGGCAGGTTTTGCTCTGTGCTGACTGCCCGTGGCAGCTTGTTCTTTGCCTCAACTTTCTTCCCTCAGTCCCTACCTACAAGATCCTCTTCCCTCCTTTTTTTCTTTCCATTCATCTTTGTCTCAGTTCATCAAATCCTTCTCCTAGCCAAATATACCATGGGGTTTGCCTCTGTTGAATCACTTGAAAGTGGACTCACTGTCAAAAAAGCAGTCTTGTAAAACAAACACCTCTTTATTCAATATGGATTCAGAGTGATACCTTATCCATTAAATGTAATGATAAAGGTGTGTTTTTATTATTTTTCATTCCTACTTCCACTGAGAGTAGCAAGACAGTTTTTAGGAAGTTGGAATTAAAATATCACATACAGGTACTTGGATGGAGAGCAGCAGAACTGTCTTTGACTCCTTGGCAGCTGGAAGGGATATTCTGCCTCTTTTTGTACATCCAACTGGCCTGCAATTTGCATGGATGCTTATGTTCTCTATGGATGCCTTCAGTAAGGGTTGATGAGTTGACTCAACTTCATGGTATCAATATTTGTTGCTTTTGGCTTACTATATTTTTAATAAATGAATGGGTCTGCTTTGCTCTGTGAGCACAGTAACAATCAGTAACACTCCAGACTTCCCAACATATTAGGGAAACAATAGTCTTGACTTCAGTTTTCTTCCTTTTGATAAGGACTAGTCTTCATGGCTGCTATAAAATACAACCATGTCATGGATGTTAAAGATTTTTATCTCATCAGCTTCTCAGCCATGATTTCACTGGCATTTGAGTAGGATTTCTCACACCAGTACTAGAGGCAATAATAAGATGTTCTTAAAGCATTTCTGCCTGATGCCTTATGGAAACAAAATGCATGGGATCAGACTGTACATATGTGTCTGTGTGCCTCTGCTGTGTTTTAAACATTGGCCAGTTTCAAACAAAATTGCCAAAGGTGGAGAGGCCTTGCACAGAATCGACTTCCTACATGTTTTGATAGATGTTAGCACCCCACTTGAGAAAAAGTCTGAGAGTCAGGCTCATAACCTGTTAAATACAAGAAAAGCCACACAAAGCAGGTCAGGAGGAAAAGAAAGTGAGGCACAAAGAGAGAATGATGTTCCAAATGTCCCGTCAGCTGAGAAGGTGTCAAACAGAGCTTACACCTCCCTAGACTCGCAGCACAGATCCAAAGGGAAAAGAGCTTCATGTGGTCCAACGAAGACAGACCTATGTTTTTGTCTCATAATGCATCTAGCTTTTAGTAAAAGTAGTTGTCTTTGATTGAGAAATTGTTTCATATCAGCTGGAAGATTTTCTGACCTTCTTTCTACAAATTTTTGAAATGCCAGGTCCTGCAAAGCATCCAAAAGAGCGTTGCAATATTTTAGCATCACTTAAAAAAAGATCCCTTTAATCTGCCAGGGTTTTAACAGTTTATTTATAGCACAATCAGCTGCTTTTCTAGCTGCCCTGAGCTCTGTTACTTTCTTTGGATGCCCAAGGCTTAAAGACCTTGTGCTGAAACAATCGAAACTACAGAAATGTGTCACCGTATTTGCAAAAGATTTGGTCCTTGTTTGACACCACGTAATAGGTCTGTGCAATAGCAAGAATTAGTATCCACACATCACAGTCTACGATGATAAGAAAACAGAGAACTTGGTTGTGCTCTTGATGAATTTCCAGTGTTAAGAGATTCCACAGTTGTCGCAGGCAACCTATTACAGAGCATCATTGATTTTATTTTTAAACATTTTTCCAAGTGCTTAACTTCACTCTCCCTTGCTACAGCTGTGGCACATTGTTTTCATTCTAGCCATGCTGAATACAGAGAGCAGAATATTCCCTTCCATTTCCAAAGGAAGGTATTTTTTACAATATCTCTTCTCAGTCTTCTCTACCCCAGACTAGAAAAATCCCTTTCCATATGTGACATTTTCTATAGTTTCTCTATTGTGCTCCAGACTGTCTGGTTGATCCACTTTTTTTTTTTTTTTTTAAAGTGCTCAAATACTGTATCCAGTTTTGGGCCCCTCAATACAAGAAAGACATTGAGGTGCTGGAGCGTGTTCAGAAAAGGGCAACAAAGCTGGTGAAGGGTCTGGAGCACAGGCCTTATGAGGAGCGGCTGAGGGAACTGGGACTGTTCAGTCTGGAGAAGAGGAGGCTGATGGGAGACCTTATCGCTCTCTACAGCTACCTGAAAGGAGGGTGTAGTGAGGTGGGTGTTGGTCTCTTCTCCCAAGTAGCTAGCGATAGGACAAGAGGAAATGGGCTCAAGCTGCGCCAGGGGAGGTTTAGATTGGATATGAGGAAAAACTTCTTCATGGAAAGGGTAGTCAAGCACTGGAACAGGCTGCCCAGGGAAGTGGTAGAGTCCCCATCCCTGGAGGTATTTAAAAGACATGTGGATGTGGCGCTTAGGGACATGGTTTAGTGGTGGACTCGGCAGTGTTAGGTTAACGGTTGGACTCGATGATCTTAAGGGTTTTTTTCAACATAAATGATTCTATGATTCTATACAACATCCTTTTCATTAGGTTCTAGGCTGATGTTTGGTATTTTAAAACACAGTTGATTCATGTTCAGTTTGTCATGTGCTATTAATGCTCAATTCTTTTTTGCAAAACTGTTACCTAAACTGTAGTGCCTCCAGTCCACACAGGTGTTTATTCCCATGTACCATTTTACATGTATTGTTGTTGAATTGCTTCTATTTTTTCAGATCCCTTTCCCATACCCATTTTGTTTTGAATCCTAGTCCTTCAGCATCTTTGCCACCCCTGACTACCTGGGATCATCTTCAGACTTAAAAATTGTGTTCTCTGTTCCATCATCTAAGTTATTAAATAAAAATATTGACCCAGGGCAGGTCTTGCAGAACCCAGTATATACCTTCTTCCAGTCTGAAACTAAACTATCGTTCTGTACATACTGTTGTCTGAATATGGTTTCCCAATGAATTTTGCACTCATCTTGTGTTAGTTTCATCAAGTGTAAATGACAGTAAGCTGCAGTTCCAGTATTTTTATTCCAGGTTGTGAGATATGAGCCAGAAAAAATTTAGTTTTCAGATCTGAGTGAAGTTGCACAACTGATTAGTAGGGTAAAAAGTAGTTAAAATTTAAAATCAAACAAAAGGAAATCTTGATTTACCAAGCCTCCAGCACAAAACTCCACTCTGTCCTTTTACAGTCACATCTTATAAAATAGTTGTGTTCCCAGCATTACAGAAGGAAATTAAACTACTTGAAAGACTATCTGGAAGAATTCAATCTGAAAAATACAAAAGTACTTTGGCAACACATGGTAGTATTTGGGTTGGGTTTTTTCCTCCACACCATGTATTTCTGTTCCACTGCTTAATATCCATTAAAAAAAAGTCAAATAACAGCATGGAATATTTTTCTATAAATATGAGTTCAATTTTAGTTTAAGTTTGTACATCAAATCCTATTTTAGGTGAGATTATGCTAGACATATTTAACCTGATTGGCTAAAAGTACTGAAACACAGAACAACTTTTTGTGTGTGTGTGACGAAAAGGTTTTTCAAGAACAATTTTCCCTTGCTGTATCAGGCTGTTGATTATCTTTTTGAAACACTGATCTCATGAGGACAGCAGGAATAGAGCTGTATGATCAGCAGACCATAGAAACTTCTTTGCTCCAATCCCCAAAACATCCCTTGTGTATTTGTAATGAATATGCTGAATGTGAGTTTGTTCATTATTTATTTGTCTAAGTCATCTTGGCTCCTGGTCCACAAGCAAATGCTTGTCTAACAGGAAAAAAAAAACCACCAAACCATGTAAAATGTACTTTGCCTCCCCATCAGATATGCATCATAGGTAAATATTCCTTGCAGTGAAGTTGGCCTGAGCTAAGGCTTGCTGGAGGGAAATCGTGCTGCTCCCTGTCATACCCTGGAGAGTCACACATTAAATATACAAAATCTGCTTTGTAGGAAGTAGGTCAATACAGCAAAGCCATCACTCTCTTGATTGTAATAAACTTTGAATGGGTTGATGAGAGGAGCTGTATCATGGCTGTTTGGCAACAGTAATAACTGCAATAAGCAGTTTCAAGCACAGAACAGCACAGACCTAAATGGGGCCTCTGGAAGCAAATGTAAGTTAATAACAATAATAATAGCAAACAACAGAGACAATGTAGAACAGGGCCACAGAGAGGAAACTGAAGAGAACTCACTAAACATACTCCTCATCTTCTTACTACCATTAGGAAATGACACTGGATGTCAATGAGTACTAGATGTAGGTTGGGACTTTTAAAAGGGAAGTATTGGTCTCCTTTCAGATGCATGGTAAAGTGGGAAATTTTTAGGGCTGCTTTTTCAAGAAGTTGCCCCTAAGTGTGCAAGAGGAAGAGCCTGCTGCATGCGGCATCCTGGTAATCCTATTGCCATGGTGAGCTGCAGCAGGGGAATACGTGATAATTAAAGCACATTTGTGTTATTATTAGAGGAACAGAGTATTCTTCCAAAGGGAAGAGAAGGATTTAAGTACCTTAAACAGACCAGGTTACTCCCAAATAATAAAATTTACAAAACACTTAGATGACTTAGGTGACTGAGCCTCAAATTAGAGTTATTTTCAGTCAGGTTCCATAGGCCACTTTTAAACAGCGGCTATGTTTCCAACACCAGCATGCTTTGGCGGTCGTTATACCACAGAAAGTGGGCAATGTGGTCACGTCACTCCAAATGCCTCCTTCGACATGAACACTGCCACCACACACCTCTTGCTCCTCCTGCTGAGCTGGGGCCCCTCCGCGCCTGGAGGGTTCAACGGCACGCACGGCCCCATCCCGCAAGGGGTGCTGTGTTTGCAGCAGCAAGGCATTTCCCTGCTCTTAGAGTTTGTTTTCATGGTTATCCAGCTCTGATTTTCCTGGGGAGCAGGCTGGCCAGCCAGGCAGCCACATGTACCGGGGGCCTCCCCCGCACCGTGTCCCAGCACACCCACCACAGCCAGGTGTTCAGGCACCACAGCGGCAGAAAAGGCTGCACCTGGGGCTGTCTGCCCAGCCTCTGATGGACGTTTTGGCGCCCAGTGAGTAGTTTGGGTGTCTGCACCCCCTGCACGTTCCTGGGGCAGATACATACAGGGATGGGCACTTTTGGGGAGCTTTAGGATGAAATTGTAAGATTCTGCTCAAACGTTCCTTTACTTAAAAAGCCCCTCTACTGACATAGCTAGCAAAAATTAGCATAAGTTTTCCTGTCAGCAGTGGAACTAACAATGCCTGTTTGCATACATATGTCTGATGTCCCCTATACTTGTTCCCTGCAATGACTGTAACAGCCCCATATTCCCTGTATGACCAGCAAAGAAATCCAACCCCTTTCCTTCTATTCCCAATGACATCCTAATCCAATACCCCTATTGGATATCCAATATCCAATATTCAGATACTCTCAGCTCCTTCCTGCAGCCATAGCAAGCCCACTATGATATCCTAATTATTTTCCACATTTTTAATACCCCTGTCTCCTGCATTGCTTCCTGCCCCCAGGCCAGCACATCCTAAGCCAGCGGTGGCTGGGCAGGCTGCTACCAGGCCAGGTAACAGCTTGCCCTGCCCTTCCCTCAGGCACAATTTTCTCCTAGGCACTTAACCTTCACAAAATTTGTAGAAATTTAATATCTTTTATATTTCTACCCCTCCATCAAATGTTGTTGAAAATAACCAAGAGGTTCAACCGCTTTCAAAGAGTCCAAACAGTTTTGTTCCCAGCTCATTATGAACAAAAAGTGTGAGCAGGAGGCTGGAACCATGACACACCTCTAATACTAAACAGGTATTATGATGGGGGGAATGGAATCTGCATCTGACCCAGTCCAGCTGCCAGCACAAATACTCTAATAACGAATCAGAATCAGAGTATTCCAGGAAAGAATATCAGAATATTTCAGGGTCAGTGGAAAACCTGAACAAATAATACTTCACATACATATGGCTGGAGCTAACTTTGAGGCACTCCAGAAACACTGTGTTATTAGCAGATGTAATACCACAAACCACTTGAGTATATTGTATTTTAAAGGGAAAACATTAAACCGCATGAGATGGGTTCTGAATGATATTTATAGAGACAAGTAAAAAAGCTATTGCCTGTATTTCCAAAGGCAGCTGAGTGATGACATCCGCTCAAGGTGCAAAGCAAGTGAAAAACGAGTAGCATGTTAAACTGTATTAAGAAGATGTGTTACTGTGCTATACAGATCAGATGTATGTCCTCATCCTGGTTATTATTGTAAAAGCTTGACAAAAAGATGATTACAAAAGCAAAAGCATAAAGCCCAAGGAAAAGCAATTAAAAATATTCAAATCAGAGGTCCCTAAATGTTTCTTTCCAAGGCACACACATAAGAAAACAGGAAGTCAGGACTATTTGCAGATCTGAGTAATTAAATAAGTTTGGGTCTTGCTTATACTGCGACTGGAAAGAAGAGAAAAAACAAGGGGCATGGGGCGTGACTGGGAAAAGCCAGTCCTTCAGCACAAGCTCTGCTGGGTGCTCAGGAGGGCAACTATTCCCTCCTGTGCAGGTGCAACAGGAGCAAGGCTCACATGTCTCACTCAAGTCCCAGGGTGCCCAGCAGAGTTATCACTTGCAGAATAAAAGGAACAGAATAAAGATTGGGACCCATATGGTTATTTCTATTGGAAGAATTAAAAAGGAAGTAATTGGAATAAAAGCCAAAAAAAAGCACTTTTAGGGTTGCGTTTAGTTAATGCAGAACAATAATCATGTAAAGAATGCAACAGCATTTAAAAAATTATGTTTACATAAATAATAATTGTGCTATCTGAATGCTTCTGAATCATCATTCTTCCAGGCAGATAATGTTAAGAAAAAATTTCCCTTTCCTGCAAAACATAGATTTTTATAAAAAGTGCATGTGAAGGTTTTACACTTTTCTCTTTAGCAGGTAGCATTAAGGGCTCATAACCAGACAAATACGCCTCTGCAGTTCTCCTAAACACTGTTTCCTGTGTTACTAAACTGCTCAGGAAGTACGTGAGCAAAGCAAATTTACTTTAGAAATATATCTGTGCTAAAAACAATATAGATCCTGTAACAGAATATTTATTGAAAAAGCAAAATGTATGTCTATATAGTGCAACCATATCATACATTTAAAGATTTTCTTCTCTGCTGACGAATGCTCAGCAAACTACCAAGTCCCTTTTCAGCTTTGCTCTGAACTGCTTAAGGGGAAAGTGTTTTCATGAACAGATTTTTCAGGTGGGGGTAAACTGACAGATTTACACCAGGGGAGGATTTGGCCTTTGGCACTGTGGGGCCCAAATATTAGACCAGCTCTTTCCCATTAAAGTAATGTACTGGAAGTGGAAGTGCACTCCAAAGAAATGGAGTGCTCACATTTCTGATTCTTGCAGCAGTTAGATATTAGGATAACAGTAGGGGTACAGTGTAGAAGGAGACGTAGAAGTACAGCATAGAAGTACACTTACGTTAAAAGACCTGTAAGGAATACTAGTGTGCTAATATATGTATCTGTATGAATCTTTTAGATTGCATTTTAAGTGTTCCATTCCATCATCTTATTCTACTTTAACAGCTGTTTGCTTTTTGCAGAGGTTGGGAATTGGTACATAAGCTTAGCATCAGGGATTAGGCTAATGTTCCATGAAGATGGGCGACTGTGATAATACATCATTCAAAACTCACGTTTACCAGAAGCCCCACCAGGATGTTCCCAGACCCCACCAGCTGTTTGCTCGGCATGGCGTGGCATGGCGTGGCTGCTCCCTCATAGTGCTGCGAGGCCCCGCCACGTCCTGTGGCAGGAGAGACAGTCAGCACTCACTGCCGAAACGAGAGTCGCTCAATTAGATGCTCTCTAACTTAATTTGTCTGTCATGGACTCAGGCAATTTTGTGCGAGAGTGCCTCTATCCCTGCCTATTAGTATGTTAGCACAGCTTGTCAAAACGCTCTCGTGGTCTCAGCAAACAGCTAAATGAGACACTTGTACCTTCTTATGTGATGTATCAAATCCACGCATACAGCTCCTGTGTGCGCTGTTTGTTGGAAGGCAGATGTTTCTGCTCATTGAAACTCACTCGCTATAGTTAAGATGATTTTTACGTCTTCAGTTCTATTTTTTCAGAAGTTATTCTTGTGGCTAATTTTGTGTTCCTGAAAAATACAGTATCAGTGGTGAGTGCGAGGCAAACACAGTTTCCACAGGGGAAGTAAATGATCTACATTTTTCTCAGAGCATAACCGGGGGTTTGTGTTTTACAGATTCCTGAAGGCCTCTCTTCCTGCTTTGCTTGGTATAAGATAAAAAATGCTGCAGGAAAATGCATTGGTTTCATGTAAGCAGAGGACAAATACTCAGATTGAAATCCCTGTTGGAAACAAATGATGGGACCTGATTTTTGTTCTACTAAAGAGCAGACTTCTATATCCCAGGTTAGTGTCCCAGTCACAGGGTCATGGACTGCTTTCTTTGGGTTATATCTGTCTTAGAAAATGTTACTATGGGCCTGAAAAGTTCTCCAATTGGTAAGTGACAAAAAAATTCAAATTATTTCAAAGGAGAATTAGGCAAACTGGTGGGGAAAACTACTGTGCTACCTGAAAAAAAAAAACAAACCACCATTTTCATCTTGACTGTAGTGCACTGTCTATGGCACGACGGACTGATGATGGAACAGGCCTGATAAGTACTTACCAAGCTGAGACAGGACAAATGCATGTAAATGTTGGCATGAATCTGGTTAGTCTTTATTCATTGGCTGTCAGTACCTTTGAACTTAATATTATTTTCATTTCCTCTCGCTGCTCCTCATTTCCAGTGCAATCGATACCAAGCAACAAGTACTGATAGGAATGCGTTGTGCTCTACATTGAGCAGTAGGCTTGTTTGATGTTAATAGCTTTGAGTACGTGACACTACCTTGTCATTACCTGACATTACCCTTCCTTCATATCAATGCCAATGAGACTAGAGGAGCTTCTGGGAAGCTACAGGTATTGAAGATTCATGGTCTGCCCCTTCACTCTTTTTGGTATGTTCAAATCCCAGGTTTAGGATCCTGCCTTCCAGGCACTGAACCTTCACCAATTCCAGTGAACTTTAGAGTTAGAACTGAAAGGCTATCCAGATGATTAGATCTCCAGACAAGGCCAGTGCACTAGCATGATAATAGAAGATAATAGCAGAAGCTATGCAATGGTTTTTGTAATCTTCTTGTTTGCATTTTAATTTGGTTTCCTTTAGTGAGTAACCTCTTTTGTTGGGTTTGGTTTTTTTTTTCAGTCTTCGAGTTCTAAGAATCTCAGTCTTCAGATGAAATACCACAAGTTCTGCCATTTTTTTCCAATGAAAAGTGTTACTTCTGACGTTTATTGGGTGACTGGTTTCTCTTAGTGCTTATTAGTATGGTCCTAGTGAAACAGTGAGTCAGATTTTGGATGGGTTTTTTTCCGGTTTGTATGTTTTCTACTTTGTCTGGTTATTCATGTCTGAAAGCCTTGTTCTTACTCTAAGGGATAGCCAAGTAGCTTAAACTAATTTTTGACAATGGATTTGGGTTTTTTTGTTTTTACCAATACTGAGAGCAGCTCGGGGGAGAACTGTCCTTCATGTCAAGTTTCACGGACCTTCCTGTTAAGCTTGTCCTCTTTCTTACTTTTAAGACTCCTGCAATTTACTGATTACTTCCTGTTACTTCTTGATTGACTCAGAGGTTTTCATAGCATGCCAGTGCCACTGTGATAATTTAAAACCACTTGTTGCTGATGAAAATAAATATAAGTGGTCTCATTTACCTCTCTTGACCATTATTTTTGATCTGAATGTCAGAAGCTGTGCTTAGAGGAAGTCTGCATATGCAGATTGATAGAAATCTGTGGACACTCGTGGAAATTTGCTACTTAGTACGCTGGCAGTTTCCTCTGCATTTATGGCACTCCCTCTTCCCTCTGCAAATAGCAGATGTAGCACCCTTGTGGATTAATTATCTGATATACAGGAGCAAAATGAGTTTCCATATATTCCTGTACTGCAGTCTTCTGCTTCTAAATTAAAATGTTTGATTGAAAAGGAGATGATTGAAGGTTCCATTTCTCCCTGATTGTTACACCAGAGTTCTTGTAGCCTGTTTAAATGGAATTTGTGATGGGACAGATGACCTCAAAAAGAGCAAGGAAGCATTTTTCTCCTTTCCATTCTTTATTTGCAGAAAGTTGCTTGAATTTATGCAAGTGGATTTGCTAAGATTCCTGCAGAAAAGAATCCAGTTTAGTTTATTTGAATTAACTGCTCCAAGGCTTCTCCATTATTTTTCAAACGTTTCCCTCACCTATGTGCTTTTCCTGGGATGGTAGCCAAATGTTAAGAGAATCATAATACTAAATAGATTAAAAGGCAGCACTATGTAAGGCAATGCTTTTTTCATTTTGTATCTGTAGCAGTCTAGGAAATGAGGCTGAATTGAAAACTCCAGTATAAGCTCATAGCCCAGACTGTGCAAGAGAAATGATTGAGATACATCCCAGAGACATATTCAGCTAAACTTCCTTTGAAAATGGCATGGTTTATCTCTTGCATGCATGTGTGTGCCTTATATTAGCTCTAAACAAATCTTAATATGTTCACCTTGTGTAATCATTTTGCATGTGTTCACTGTTTTTACTGCTGTGTAGCTCTCCTCCCAACTTTCAGAATTGTTTGCCTCTTAATGATTTGGTAGCAGACAAGTTTTATGGTAAAAATACTTAAAAAATTACTTACTCTACCATTTCATGTCCTGGAGATAGAAATAACAGAAGTATCTGTAGTAAGAAAAGGGATGACAATTTCATTTAACTGTAAGCCTTTTAAGAAACCCATGTCCACCTAGCACTTTGTGGTTATCACCATGCAACAGGTCATGGTCATCTGAAATTTCTCAGTGACAGTGGGCAAAAATCTGACCATCCTACTTCAAAAGCATTTGCCTTTTGTTCAAGCAATAGGAGCTAACTTTACTCCAGCTTTAGCAATACAGCACAAAGTCAAGCAATTCCATTTGCAGCACAAATGTAAGAGCAAGCCAAATACACTTTCCAGTATTAAAAGAATACCTGTATCTGGCCATTAAGTATATAATCAGACACTTACTGTACTTGCACAATTATCCCCAAAGCAGCACTACTTTAAGCACACGTTTTGTTAAAATAGCTTTGAACTATAATAGCTCTAATATTCTGAGAATATGTCACAAAGCTGCAAGGTAATTTGTAGATATTCTGCTTCTTGACAAGTTAGTTTAGACACCTTACTAGCACTTGCTTTAGTAAAGAACCACAGTGCAGGTGGTTCCCTGGGGTATTTAAAGACATTTCTCTTTTGTTGTCACTAGTGATTATCTTGATGAATCTCTTCTGAGAACATTGCCTTCCAGTCCACTTTACCTCACTCTTCTCAGGGAGAATTAGGTTTAACCATGCGCAGTAATGTGTTACATCCATACTTGGATAAAGTGTATCAAGTGTTTTGCATTTACATCATACTTATTGGTGTTTCTTTGGAGTGGTCTGTGCTCATATTTGGTAAGGAATCATTCAAGCCAACAAACTGATGATCCATCTGAGAGAAGTAGAAATTAGATCAAACTCCAGTTCTAGCAGACATACTGAATGCAGGCTATGGGTAGGGACACTGGACAAGGTTCTGGGCATTGGGTTGTGGGGATGGAAGAAGAAAATCCTTCTAAGACATTGAAAGTAAAGGTCATGTCTGCAAGGATCAGAACTTGAAACAGCCAAGTGGCTTTGTGCTGATCATTATGCTAGGGCAAATGTTGTGGTAAAGATAGGGCCTGGCTAAACATCCTTAGGCCTTGCCAAGCCACCTCTTCTGAATATAAAACAAGTCAAATTCAAAATTGTATTTATTAATGAAGCATTTTGAAGCCAATGGGCTATAGAAATTATTTTTTTTCCCCAACAGCCTGCACTGTCTTTTCTTATCAAAGTAAGACCCCACAATTTCTGTTCACTAAGTATAGCAGCTACATCTCTTCCTGACAAGACTCAGATATCTCATCAATCTCAAGTGGCTCAACTGAATATTTTCTTGGCAAAAATTATCTGAGTCTAGAGAAAAAGACACAATGGTACTTTGAGCCTTCAGAGAGCAGCCTGGCTCTGATGATTACAAAATGGGGCCCATAAGGGGAGGGAGATAATTCCATCTCTCACTAAATCACTCATTTATGTTCTCTGCTCCTCAGATAAACATTTTAGAAGGAAACTGCTGCTTCCCACTTCCTCTTGCTTATGGATGTCGCATTAACTAACTGGACTCTTCAAATATGTATTTATACAGAGGCAGCTGAAGTACAGTGGCAAATGCTACACTGCCTACGGTTAGCACAGACTATTTGGAACTGCGAGTTTGAAAATCTGTTTTACTGAACAACAATATTTCTTCTCTGATGTCACCTGGAGACACTATTTTCTGCTAACTGTGATGAAACAGCAGCAGCTGTCTGCTTCAGTTCCATTTTGCTCCAATGGATAGATGAGCCATCTCCTTCTCTCCTTCAAGCGCTCTACACTTGTGCCAACCTTTCATAATGGATGTGGAAACACTTCCGCAATGTTTGGGCTTAGTGAGACATTTTTGAGCTATGGATTATGCAGAACTAAACAAACCTTCCCTGGGCTTGCCAACTACAGACTAGATCTACAAAAGCCCTTTAGTCCAGCTCTGTTCTCACCATATATCTTCCAATCCTTTTTCTATCCCTCCCTGTATGGACTAGCAAGTTGCATGCCAGACTTAAGTGTCATGTTCCCAGCTGTAAGGTGTGTTACGCTGCCCTCATTCGTCATATGCAGCCTTCAGCCCCACCAGCTTCATTGCCCATTTGGGCACTTCTACAGCTGTGTTCGTGCTCTCCCCGCACAGCTCCATCTGGGTGGGAACACTTTTCCTGAGCCTGCTTCTGCTTGGAGCCAGCTCCTGGTATCATGGTGATCTATTGCCTGGTACTTCACTTTTTTCCTTAATTATCTTCTCACGTAACAGGAGTTTAACAGAACACTACACTGACAAGAAAAAAAATACCCATTTCAATTGTCTCAGTCATAAATTCACATGTTGGCCAAATGGTCACAAATGAGCAATAAAATCTGTCTCTTATTGCTAGGCTTGATAGTGATCTTAGAGCTCCTATGGTTGCAGTATGTGCTCAGGTTGCAAGAACTCTAGTTTGAAGTTGCACCTGTACCTGAGTATTCAAGCTGGTTTCTTCCTTCTCCCAAGGAATATCTTGCTGACAGTCCAGTTTTCATATATAGACACTTATTTCCACAGGAACAGGGTCTGAAAACCTAGTATTTCACCTGCTAGGTTACCTAAGAGGTCAAGTTATTGCTCTGTGTTTAAATAGTCTATAAAAATACTAATATATAATACATCTGCAATAAAAGAGAGGGAGAAAAAGACCTGCCCTAGAGTAGCCTGTCATCTGGTAATTAGATTACTCTCCAACAGATGGGATATCTCAGGCCTCTGATTCTTCAGAACCATTGCATCTTTCTGAATTGTTCCTCAGCTAGTTATTGAAAGGTGAAAAAAAGCTGATTTATGCTTTTTCTGTGCTTTGTCTTTTCTTTCATTCACTGCTGGACATGATGGAATCATGCTGAAAGGGCTGCAGTTCACTGATTCTGAGGTCTGCTACCAATTCTGTCATTCCAGTCACTGTAGTGACCCCCTTCACACTCAGTCCAGTGAGACTGAATAACAATTTCAGTATAAACATTGTGGCATGCCCTAGATGCAAGAGTTAATATCAAAGTTTTCTGGCAGGCTTTTTCAAGTTAATGCTGGTGCCTTTTATAGCTTTGCTTCTGTTGTTACTCAATTAAGCCGTATAAAGACATCCTGGATATGATGATCCCATCCAACTCCAACATACATTTGTCTGGCTCCAAATTCTGTTGTCATGTCAATCTCTCTTTTAAAATAATGCCTTTCAGAATCAGTATTTTAAAGAATATCAAGACCTGCATAGGGAAAATATTATCACAATGTAATAATTTTCTTTTATTTTGCTGTACCTAAATTCCAAATTCCAATGCCTTTAAGGGTGGAAATACTTTGGATTTGGTGGCAATTTTCTTTTTTTTTCCCTGAAGTGCAGTTAAACTATTTTTACTTGAAATGTAATGCATTTGAAGTTAAGAGGTGGTAGGGAGCATCCTGAGGCAAAAACTTCAAAACCATAAATCCTCCAACTCCTTATCTGATTCCACACACCCACCCCCCAAAAAATTTCCCAGAATAAACAACTAGGACTTTCATTTATCTTTATGGGGAGAAAATAATATAATAGTGGATCAGATGAATGGTGTATTCAAATCTGTGTCTGGCAGCAACCAGTGCAAGATGCCTTAGAGAAGACTGCCTGAATTCTGTTAGTGGATAACTATGAAATAATCTGCTTATGTGGGAAATTTCTCTTTAATATCTTTCACTTAGAATGTAGCTTATGTCCAGAAACAGTACAGCTTATATTGCTGAGAAAACTGTCATGTCTAGTATTGAATGGTCCTGTTCAGATGGATGTTACTGTCTTACTTTGTTCTGTGTTAAAGAAATCATGCACTGGAGTTTCATGGGTTGAGTGTAACATTTTAAACATCTACACAAAGTGCATAGGAGAAAAGCAGTGGAGAATAAGGCCAGTGCTACTAACACTGGGATGTTTCTGTGGAAAATGTTCCTCATCAAAACTCGCCAAGACCTTAAGCACTGAACCATCTTCACCATCTTCACTCTCACCTTACAATACTCTAGCTGATCCAGAAAAGTCTCACTGATTTTCCTGTTTCCCCATCCTTCCAAATTTACAGGGAAAACACATTTTTCATTTCTAATAAATTATTTTCTATTACACCTATGTAAACACCTGTATCCCTTTCAGCTACACACTTTGCAAAGTTGGTGGAAAAGTACTCATTTTTCTTATAAGGCAAGATGGCATGATACTACTTCAATAAGATGATAACAGCAGTAGTAAAAAGAACAAAGATATTTTGTTGTCTTCTGATAAAGCATCCTTCATATGAAAAACTACCTAAGTTTTATGAACTCTGACTAAATTATTAATCATTTCATTTTAAGTGTCTGACTGTACTGTGGATTTCAGTTATTGCTTTCTGATTTCTCATAGTATAACAGATGCACATCCTTCATCCAAAGGATAGTTTTGTTGCTTTGAAACAGTCATTTCTGCATGTTCCTATTCTGTCCCAGCTCAGCTCACTTAGAGGTGCTAGCAGGCCTAAAATTAATAGTATGGTGGGCATGAAACCATTAGATTCAAGTGTAAGGGGAAGCAGCAATATACTGATTCATGTAACCTTGCAAGTGGCTAGGTAAGGAAAGCTGGAACTTGATTTTGATGTTTATACGCTTCCCCCTGGTTTGGTTTCTTGGTGACAGTTGCCACCACAGCATTTGAGAGCAGAAAGAAGCATCCTGCTGTATGGCTGTGAACGGGGCCTTCAGCGCACTGATGAGCTGCCCAGGGTCACATGTAATCTGAGGCTATCAGGACTTCAACCTGCAAAATGTTCAGCTTAAAAACTGTTCTTTGCATTACAAAGCTGTATGGCAAAGCCATACATTGAGTAGCAGTAGGACATTGCTCCACACACAGAGAAAGGGTGCAGGCAGCCCATTCAGAGGGATGTGAAGGTGTCTATCACTTCTGGAGGAACCCATATGTAACCTGCTACTGAACAAAAGCCAATGTCTTTTTGACCTCCCTAGTGTTACCCTGGAGTAGTAAAAAAAACCGAATAAGTAGCTTCTGAGCCCTGTCAAGAAGTACAGAGATGTGTACACACATACCCATTGTATGGGTAATTTAGGGGCTGAAAGGCTGACACTGCAGTATAAGACACTGCAAGGCAGCACAAGATTGCTTTGGGAATTGTGTCTGGCACAGACATTCACAACGCTGGTGTGCTCCAGTCAGTCTGCCATCAGTACTTGGTTTCAAGCAAGTTTTCATAGAATAGAATCATAGAATCATTAAGGTTGGAAAAGACCTTTAAGATCATCCAGTCCAACCAATGTTAATCTAACATTACCAAGTCCACCACTAAACCAGTTAAGGGTAGAGTAGCAACCCCACGCCTCCTGGCTTGGTGGCTGGGTCATTTATAATGAAAGTAAAAACTAGGAATCATTAAGGTTGGAAAGAATCTCTAAGATCATCATTCCAATCATCAGCCCAACACCACCATGCCTACTAAACCATGTCCCAAAGTGCCTTGTCTACCTGTTTTTTGAACTCTTCCAGGGATGGTGACTCCACCACCTCTCTGGGCAGCCTGTTCCAATGCTTGACCACCCTTTCCGTGAAGAAATTTTTCCTAATATCCAACCTAAACCTCCCCTGGTACAGCTTGAGCCCATTTCCTCTCGTCCTATCACTTGTTACTTGGGAGAAGAGACCAACACCCACCTCACTACAACCTCCTTTCAGGTAGCTGTAGAGAGCAATAAGGTCTCCCTTATTAAGGCCTCCCCTTTCTCAGCTTTGGCTCTTGTTCTAGAAAGTTCTTTGTAAAAATACTTGTAATTCAATACTGCATTATTTGTTCTGTGCTATAAAGTCTCCTTATATTACACCCTAACTACACACACAATTCCAAGTTTTGCTCATGGGTAATGAAACTGGCAGATGACTAATGTTAAGTCGAACAAGGAGATTTTAAGCTCATGTAACAGTCAGTGGGAAAGACATACTGTTTATATATTTCCCCTGAGCCCCAGCAAATATATAGTCACTTCAGCTTTCCAGTTTTAACATGAGGGAAGGGGGAGTTTTGGGCATTTGTTCATTAAAATTTAATCCCATGTTTGCAGTATGTCATAGTTTACTCTAGGCAAAATGATGAGTGAGAAGTGTTAATGAGCATCATTAGTGTTACAGGCTGTTACTCTGGACTTCAACTCCTTTATTTTACACCAGGGGTTCCGAAATTGTCTTTGCTATGTATCATCACAAACAGGAGCTTTGTGGTGTGGGGCAAGCTATGTACCACTGTGAAGCGTTCTACACACTATTAATGTTACATGCACAGCTCCTTGTACAGTTTAAACTTGGCACTCCAAAACTGCACTAGGATACTGTCAGATAATCTCATCTAATTTAAAGATATTTGGCTAGGTTCCAAACCCCTAAGTTTAAGGAATTTACTTACATAAACTTACATAAAATATTAGCTATGTTTTTGAAGCTGGATGGAGGAAAATCAGGTTGAAAATTTATTTCATTTAATCAGTGAGCTGCTGTGAGGCTTTGCAATCATTGATCTGACCTAATCATTCATCTAATTACCATAATCACTCCTGACATCTGATGCACACATTTTCTTGTATTCAAAGAAAAGTATAAGATAATGGTCTTAGAATTATTTCTGCAATGCATGTCTGTCCTGTTTGAGCAACAGCTACCTTTGCTCTCAGTAAGACAGAAAGCCTCATGATGCTGTTTGTGGAGAACTTGGGGTGAAGGAGCCAGTCTCACCCCTCTCAGTGCCTCTGCCCTCAGCTCCTGGCTGCTTCTGCCATACACTATTCAGAAACATCACATGACCTCCGCAGCGCTCAATCCCAGAAAAGAGAGTGTTAACTCTGACCTGTTCACTGGTGAAAATGTGGAATTATACCAAGCCCCTTTTCCTGCATGTGTCTCTGACAGAGTTTTCAGTCAGTTCTGATTCACCTTTAAGCAGCCTCATTTGGGCCACGTTTCCCTAGATTTCTTATGAAAATATTGTGGAAAGGTGGCATCAGAGCTTTGCAAAGATGTATGGTCTATACCTCTTCTCCCTCTTGTAGAAAGGACTTACACTGATTTGCCATAATTTGTTGTTGACACACCTATGTAGGTATGCTTCATCTGCTTGGAGCCAGGGAGCAGGTCTGCTCTTTTTTTTTTTTTTATAAGTATTTATAGACAGTTTGGATGTTTATTTGCAGACATAGGACTCTGACCGGGGCTATTAAACTCTTCCAAAACTCATATTAAAAAAAAAAAAAATTGTAGCCTAATGCACCTGAATAAGAAGAGAAAATCATGATCAGACAACCTAGAATTTCTAACAGTTCTGTGCTTGGCTTAGCAGCTTCAGTAGGTATTCAGTTAGGTATTTTTAAATGGAACCTGCATGAGACATTCTCCTTTAAAAGATACTCCAAGGCACAAAAAATGGGACAATTTTCTTAGAATTTACAATATGATGCCCCTTCTGTGATTTTTTGTAATTTGTCTCAAGAAAATTAGAAGACTATTAGGACAAGGGTATGTTCTCTTCTCCAAGTTCTTCACACATTGCCTGATAAAAATAATTGCAAGTTACATTGTTATTTTCTCTGAACAGAGTATTAGCCCAGACTTTCCTATTTGCAAGCAAACCAGACAGCCTAGATGAGATGAAGATTACATTAGTCAAAACATTAACAAATCAAGCCAAAATGGGACTGACCACTTGTACATACCAAAGCAGGTGTGTTTTATAAACTGAGCTTACAGTGAAGAATGTAAAAGTTGAACCTTCTATTGACACTTCATATCCAGATCTTTATCAGTGAGGTAGCTTAGTACAGGGCTTAGAAGGACTGTCTTAAAGTGAATACTGTTAAGATTAGCTGGAAAATCAGTTAAATCTCTGTACTCTGAGTGGTTATGAGAAACTCTTTGGATTTTTTTTTTGCTCAATTTTAGGGCCAGTGCTCTTTAATGTTTTTATAAATGGTCTGGATGCAGGAATCGAATGTACATTAAGTAAGTTTGCCGATGATACTAAACTAGGAGGAGCTGTGGACTCCCTTGAGGGTAGAGAGGCCTTATAGATAGACTAGAGAGCTGGGCAATCACCAATCGTATGAAATTTAACAAGAGCAAGTGCCAGATTCTGCACCTGGGATGGCGTAATCCTGCTTATACATACAAACTGGGGGACGAGAGGCTGGAGGGCAGCCCCGCAGAAAGAGATCTGGGGGTCTGGGTTGATGGCAAGTTGAATGTGACGCAACAGTGTGCCCTGGCAGCCAAGGTGGCCAACCATGTCCTGGGGTGCATCCAGCACAGCATAGCTAGCCGGTCAAGGGAGGTGATTGTCCCACTCTACACTGCACTGGTGCAGCCCCACCTCGAGTACTGTGTGCAATTTTGGGTGCTTCAATGTAAGAAGGACATCAAACTGTTCGAGTGTGTCCAGAGGAGGGCAACCAAGATGGTGAAAGGCTGAAGGGCAAGACTTATGAGGAGCAGCTGAGGTCACTTGGCTTCTTCAGCTTGGAGAAGAGAAGGCTGAGGGGTGACCTCATGGCAGTCTACAACTTCCTCAAGGGCGGTAGTGGAGGGGGAGGTGCTGATCTCCTCTCCCTGGTGACCAGCGACAGGACATGAAATGGAATGAAGCTGCACCAGGGGAAGTTCAGATTGGACATTAGGAAAAGGTTCTTCACTGAGAGGGTGGTCAGTCACGGGGACAGGCTCCCCAGGAAGTGGTCATGGCACCAAGCCTGTCAGAGTTCAAGGAGCATCTGGATGATGCTCTTAGTCATATGGTTTAGTTTTAGGTAGTCCTACGAGGAGCAGGGAGTGGACTCGATAATCCTTATGGGTCCCTTCCAACTTGAGATATTCTATGATTCTACAATTCTATGATTTTCCTTGTATGTAAAGGGACCTGGCTCCTTCTCCAGAGCAAGGTCTCTCCTCTCCTGACTCCTGGCAGGCAGCTGTCCCTCCTGCCCCCCTTTGCTATATTTTCCTTATAATGTGTACTTTACATTTGGAAAGAGAAAAGAGTTTTGGAAGGAAACAGTAAAGGAGAACCATGAAGCAGAGAACAATGTTACACTGAGTGCTGCCCGTCTCTGTCCTGTAGGCTGAGAAGTTCTGAATTGTTCAGACAAACATCCCAGCCTTTAGGGGATATTGAAAGCTGTCCCCAGTCCCATTTCATGAGCTAGTGTTTGGTTTGTGAACACCTCCAGGAAGTGGAAAGGCCTCCTCCAGCTACAGGTACAGGTAAGGAACAGGTAAGGCAAACCTGTTCCTCTGCTCCAGGGCTTCAGGAGGGATCCTTGCTCATTCTGCTGCATCCAGCCCCTGCTGCACAAAACCCTGTCCCAGCAGCAGACAACCCATGGAGGAGATAGAGCAAGAAGTATCTTGGCCAGGGCCACGCAACAGGTGAACTGCAGCAAGCAGTGCCTGGCTCTCCTGGCTCATGGACCACTACTCTGTCTGCTCTGCCACTGCCAGAAACCTTCTGGCTGTCTTGGGCACTTTGTGACTCAGAAAGACATAGACAGGAAAGAATTTCAGAGGGCCCTGAGGCAACCTTCGTCCAGCTGCAGATGATGCTTACAGTGATTTCCTTTTGAACCTACTAAGTGAACTATTCACCCTGCTAGGTGTGAATAAACAGGACAGGTGGCTTTTACACTAGGAAATATTTTGATTTTAGTTGAGAAGCTGTTAATTTAAGGAAGGCAAGTAGGCATGTCCAGAGGCAGAAAATCACTTTAGTTGTTTGTTCAATAGTTATCCAATAAAATTATTTTTCCCTGTAGTAACTTTAATATCCTTAAACTAGGACTTTTTAAAAAAAATTATACTGCTACCCTAGGGATAACTAGTGAAAGAACCAAATTTAAGAAAGAATACACCCTTCCCCTGCAGCTCACTTATACCAGACCTTCCTGGGAGGGGGCCAGAAAACAGGTTTTCACTTTTTGCTAGAAATAGTCAGGCTTCTATGGGGGCTGTGCACCTGGATGTAGCTATGATTGAATTGGATTTTGACTAAAACACTATAAAAGGCTGTAGAACAGAAAAAATTGATTTTTCCCTCCCTAACTGAAGGTGTTAGGAAATTAATTTCTCCAAAATCAGGGTTACTTTCTCCTGTATTTCATCATCCTGCAAAATTTAATATTAATTATGCTTCAAAGAGTAATGTAAACACCTTTAAAGCATCTTCTTCCTATCTTTTTTAAATACAATGATGAAATAAAAAGAAGCGCAGGAAAGAAGTCAGAGTGTGTGACAAGCAAGTCTTTTGGCACTAAGCAGGCGATTGGGGGCCCAATCCTGTTAAACATTTATACAGAGATTTATAAAACTCAGCAGCTGTTTACATCAGTAGTTACTTGTACTATCAAATTTATGTGACCCTTAGGACCCAGATCCTGCTATTTAGTCATCTTATTGATTTTTTGTCTTCTGTGACACTGACTCTTGAGGCTGAAATGGTGTGCATTGCCCTGTGAGCAGGGGACAGCCTCACTCTTGGAGTCTCGAAGGTATTTGGGCAGGCACAGATGCAAATAGCAGCTTGCAAATTCCGCTTGGCATTCACAGCCCTAACACCTATTTGTCAGCCTTGTCTTAAAAGTTAGATTTGGTGGGGTCAGGAAGCTGCACAGGAGCAGCCCCAAGTTCAGATTGTGGCCTCATGTGGGGCTGACACTCCGGCATAACCATCACAGCAGCTGGTCAGGAGAGGAGGAATTACCAGAAGCAGCAGGCAATGCCTCAGGAGTGTTTAGCAGTTTTGGTGATGATGTTCCCATATGCTTTATAGCTTCTGTTAAGTACACTCTCACAGGATGTAGCAAATCTTCACAGAGACTGCCCTAAGCATTGCCCAAAAAGGATGGCACTACCTTTTCCCAAACGTGTGGTGTTTTGACATTGTAATGCTCTTAGCTTGTTGGATGAAGGTTGTGCAAGCAGTGTGGGTCAGAGAGCGCTCGGTGTACCACCAGTTCGCAGGCTTGAAGAGGCTGGATGCCACTCAGACCTTGGTGGTTGCCCACATGCCCATAGGCTGTATGTTTACTGGATCTGTTTTATATGTCCTCGAGGGCTGGGTAGTAACAGAACATTCATTTTGAGAGTCTAAATTTTTTATATAGTTGTCTAAAACTAACATTAACTATACTTTGTGAATCTACTCTGAAGTCCCTAACTTGATTTTGCAGTTCTTTTTAATGGTTCTGAGACTTTCTAAGGATAACTTTAAAAAATACCCTAATTTTGGAAAATCTCAGTTACTCATTATATCTGACAATGTTTGTAACTACTAAAACAACTTCATTGCTCACACACAATGTGTCATAAATCTTGTCTGCTGTTCATGCATTTTACAGTCTAGTGAAATGATTCTGCCTCTCAGCAACACTGTTTGGAGAGTAGACTGCCATCAGCATAATTAGAAATCAGTCCCAGGATCTCCCACAACCTACTCACTGATTTTGGGTCTCTGAGGCTGTAAGGGAAGCACCATGCACGCTCCTCCTTGCGGCTCCCAGCCATGCTGCTTCATTACAAGATGCCTCACACTCAGTCTTGATTCATAATCTTGATACCATGGATGAAGAAAATGACACACACAGACACCTCTGCCTCTGCTCCATTCTCACTGACGTCAAGAGCTATCAGTAGCACTAAAGAGAGTACATAGCCTTCGTGATATTACCAATAAACACTGGCAGGCCCTTTTGCATCAGGGATCAGCTAGTTTAGACGTTATCTCTTCATATTGCATAAAATGGCTAAGATTGGCTGAGACATTTGTGCTGTCAATACAGAGGATTAAAACTCCCAATATCAGCAGCTGGAAGTTGTCAACTGAAGGATGACTCACCCCCTGTAAAATCTGGCCCAGTCTCTGAGGATTTGGGGCTTCTCAGTCTGCCGATTTTTAAACCACTTGGCAATGGGCAACCTGCCATACAAGCAACTGAAGCAGCTAAATAAATGGTGAGTCAAAGATTCTCAATAAAAATGAAACATAATGGCTTAAATCAAATTTAGCATCCAAATGCTTCCTGCAAACTGGGGCAATTGAAGCATGACATAGGAACAGGAATGACTTTGTCGGATATGGGATGTATCAGGTTCTGAAACAACACAGACTGGATTGTAGGAAGCTAATTAGGTGATGCAGGTGAAAGCTATGTGTGCTTGGCAAGAAGCAAGTCTTCCCCTTCTGAGTAAAACCTCTAAAAGCTCTTGTTTTGTGCAGGCAATTTGTTCTATGGCAATTTGAAAAAGGGGATGTCTTGTCCTCAGATAAATACACAAAAATGCCCTACGCTAGTGACAGCAGTGACCCTGTTCCCTTCAGTGAGGTGCTTTGACCAATACCTCTAACAGCTGCAGGTTCCTTAGCTCACCGTACGTGCACCCGCGCTCGCCCACCCAGGCCCTCCCCTGCAGCAGCCCTTCTGCTGCTCTGGTGGCACTCTGCAGGGCACAGCTTCCTCAGTGGGAGACAGCAAAAGCTGGGTTTGCTTTGTCTCTTACTGTCTTTCCTTCCTGTCCTGAGAGGTGAAAGGGTGACAGCAGCAGCAGCATGGTGGACTCTTATGCTGTGGTCTTTGTGTTGAGACATGAGGAGGGTGACCTGCACTGAAAGGTGCAGGGAAGAAAAAATGCATCACTCTTACGGGTTCTTCCTGGCACAGCCAGTTCCTCGGAGCAGCCTGTGTGTGCCACAGGCTTCGCGTCATGAGCAGGTGCCACAGTCCCTTTTGGCTCTTAGCTGAGGAAGACCTCTCCTAAAACGTGCCATGAGAACAAAAGGGAGGCTGATGGTCCAAAAAGTACAGGAACTGCACACCTGCTGTGTTGTGTGAGATGGGGAATGGAGGCAGTCTGGGACATGGGGACAGATTTTGTACAATTGAGAAATGTGCAGGGAGGGAGGCAGCAGGAGCAGGAGCTGAATTGCACAGGCCAGATGATGTAGAACTGGTGAAGCACCCTTCACATGGGTGCAGCAGCTCCTCACATGGGTTCAGGCGAGAGGCCACAGTGCAGCAGCTGTGTTCTGTCTGGGCAGAAAACTTACTTGATGCAAAAAGCAAGTGTACTTGGGCTTGTGAGAAATGGGACAACAAGGCTTGCCGGCAGCATATGGTAGGAGAAGGGAGACTTTGAGAGAGCTCGTTATATGCAGGTAGCTTTGATCAGGATGATGGGGTTTGGGGGATGAGACTCTAGCCACTGTTTAAATATAGAATAATTACAGAACGTACCCAGTGACATAATGGCTGTTGCATTGATCCAAACCACTGGGCCTGCCTGGGCAATTTTTTCCTACAACACCAATCCATACTGGATGTTCTTTAAACACAAATGTTCGATTTTTTCTAACAAATACACAAATGAGTCACCTGTTGGGTCCCATTTTATAAGCCTTAGAACCCTCTTCTCAGCGTCTGTATTTGGGCATATTCATGACTTAGTCAAGATTTTATTGTGACTGACAGAGTTAATCTTCAATTGTAAAAACAAGTTTTGTCCAACAGGATGTCTCTAATCGAGCCAATATCCTTGAAATTGACATTTTACTTGTGTAGCCAGAACATGTTTATCCCATTGACTCTCTCTGTACCTCCATCTTCCACACACACCATGGCAGGAAGCAGAGAGATGCATGGCCAGTGGCAGTGGGTGGCTGTCTCGCCATAAGCACACACTCCGGCTTGGGCAGAGAGTGGGTGGGTGGGTGGTTGGTTGGTTGCCTGTGCAAGAAAGGAAAACAACCATACTTGCTTTCCAGTTGCTGTCGCCCTTTGCAATGGTTTGCTGTAACTGAGGGATTCTTGACCCTCCACCATCAGAACAACATTCAGAAGCAAAAATTCCTGCCATCTGTTCAAGAGTGAGTCATATGCAGTGAACAATTCAAACACAGAAATGATAACACTAAATACTGGAATATATCACAGCATTTCAATAACTTAAGATCACAGCTAATATTTCCCTTCAGCAATTTAAAGCTTCCGTGGTTTATTTTGAAAAACAAGAACGGTATCATAATTTAACTCCCAATTAGTCACCAGAGAATATGATCATGATAAATTATAGCTTTGCTGACTGACAATGGCTTTTACACCTCCCTTGAAGTACACTGACTCTTTTTGAGTCTACAGCTTGCTATGAGCTGTGAATAGACTTCTAATGAGACTTGTTGTACTTGAGGTATAAAAGCAGATGAATGTTTATCTTCCCACTGTACAATGACTAAATCAGTGTACATGTTTTGGCTGTGTGGATTTTTCATGGTTCTCTTTTGTGAGTTATTTGAGTTCTTTCCTCAGTGAGGGTGTACCAATATGTTACATTTTTTGCGGTTATTTGAGTTCATAATAGCTCTCCTATTTTAAGGTTAGCTGTGGAATACCCTTGCAGCTGGAAGAGACTGTAGGAAGTATTCTTGTAATCATACCCACTATCATGGTCTGCAATCATCAACAGCAGATCCATATATCACACAATAATACTTCAGCCCTGGACTGACCAACTCATACATGCAACTGTACTTTTATTAAATTAGCCAGAGCACAGAATAAGGAGTCTACAACAGCTTCATGACTTCATGGAGATGAAAATACAAGGTTGGTAAGCCTGCCAATGCAAATTTATTTGTGAAAATACTTTGAAGGAACTTCAGCTACTTGAGTAAATTCTTACCAGATTGGTGATTTGCTTCATGCTTGATTCTGCATTACGAGCCAATATATCCAGCTCTGAAGATCCTCAAACCATAGTCAAAGTGCAAGCTGTCTCAGGACAGCTCAACAAGACCACTCAGACCAGAACAACAGCTTGCTGTCAGAGGGAGGGTGGGCTCTTGTCCATGTTCTAGCACTGGGGAAAAGAAAGGTCTGTTCACTAGAGCAGCAGAAATCCCAGCCGGCCCTCACCAGAAGGTCCTGTGGGAGCCAGAGCCTTGGAAAATGACAGAGGAGCAGAGAAGGTGCAAAACCACACCCTTAGGGATATCTTCTGATCCCAGCTCACTTTCAGTCCAGATGAATCTTGAGTCTTTAGATGCTTTAGACAGTCATTTTTAGATGTGCAGACCCCAATCAGGACACAGACTACCTGTTTCACTCTCATTTTCCCTTGACCTTGGAAAAATCAGTCCTTGGCACTCAAGCTGCACTGCATTTTGCATTGAGTGGCCTTCAGTTGGGAAATTCCAGCACACCAGCCTACACAAAAACACCAATGCACCCAAGGTTTGGGGAAAGAGTAGGCTGGGCTCCAAACTGAGATGTGAAATCTGTGGCTTGAAGCACAACTCTACTGCTTTTCTATATGTGATTAGTACTTCATGCACTATGGTGCAACAGATATGGAATTATAAAGCCTGGACTTTGTCTGGATGATGTTGGTTCAGAACAGTGGTTTGGAAATGTAACTTAAGCTCTCTGTAATTCAGTTTTCTCACCTGTAGAATGGTTTGCAGTAGCTTACTTCTGTAGGATGCACTGAGACCTACAGAAGAAAAGCACTGGTAATAAACAGCATTTATGCACTGAGTTGTGCCTCAAGTGCTTTTGATTTATCTTTATGGACCTGAAAGTCATTACAAATTGTCTTCCCAAATGAGTACAATTATTGAGACACTATATTAACTTCTACTCCATTCCAGTGTGTTTCTGTGCTTCTGTCTGATGATTTGAAGACTTTGAGACTCTTAAAACTAATAAATACAAAAGCTGAAGAGAGTAGGAAATGCAGTCTCATCTGGGAGAAGCCCTAGGAATACAGCCTACATGATTCAACAGCAGACTGCATTTCACTCAGGAATCAATGTGCTTAGTTGCTGAAGCATCGGAGACACAAACACTCCTCATAGTCGCTGCTACTTTAATGTTGTTAGTTTTAAAAGTCCCTGGACAAAACCAAAAGCCTTCCAGAACAGGGTGTTCAGAACCGCAGAGGCAGCACACTGACCTGTTGACTATAACCAGAGAAGTCAAAGCACTTCGCTCCCAGCCGGTTATTCCCAAAGACATCTCACTGCTTTGGCAGCACTGTGCTGCCAAAAGACTCCTCTCTTTATGAAGTGGATGCTCTGATTCATCAAATGAGGGGAGTTAAGTCAGACCAATGAAGCCAAGACCTGTAAAAGGCTCACAGTGGAATCCAAATGCCAAGACCTTTTTTTTCCTAAATTTGCAGCTGTCGTATGATTCCATTGAGAGATTTACAAAATGAGAATCTCAGCAAGCTGTGGGAGCACATAGTGTCCTTGCAGGATCTGGCTCAGGATACAGTAAGTTACATGAGTATTTTCTGCATCTGACTGTAATCTTTAAGGCACAAGTAGACCACATAGGAGCAACAAGCTCCCAGACAAAGCACACTGTGATCCTTGGAGCTGCCAGAATTTCACAAGAAAGGTCAAGCTGAGATCCATAAGGATGAAAGCACTCATTGGCCCATGTCTTGATACAGATTAAATGTTTAAATAGGTCTTCATGTCAGTGGGTCGTCTGCTTTTATGTCCACAGTAAGTCATACCACTAACAAATAAGTGAAGTGAAAAAAAAGTACTGTTTCTGGTTTTGATAGAACATTTACCTGTGGTCTGAAGAACTAGAGACATCTTATCAAACACAAGCTGATTTCATAATGCTGTACTGATACAGTATCTCCTGGCAAGGCTGAATGAGGAGTTCCCTGAGAAAAAAAAAAAAAAGTTAGAACTTTGTATTACCGACAGAAAAAAACCCCACAAACAAAGCAAAAAAAAAAAAAAAAATTTCTCATCCTCTCAGAAGAAAACTTTTGGCATCTGTCCTCTTTGATCCAAAGGAGAGAGTTGCAGGGTTGGGTAGGAGATCTGGTAGTCCATTCCCAGATTTGCTCCCATGACATGAGCACCACAGTTGTTCCCTCACAGCTCAGCCAGTGCAGAGCAGGCAGATTACCAGGGAGTACACTGGGATATGAACATGCAGCCGCGTGGCTCTCCACCCCGGCTGCCCAGCCTGCAGGGACTGCAAGGTTGTTCAACCCCTGCCATTGAGGAACCAGCTCCCCAACTCTTCTACATTGTAAACTCACATGGTATCTTGCTTTGCAGTAACTTGTCCATACTGTAGAAAAGAAATTTTGGGATTTTAATTTGATTATAGCATTTTAGTCTACTGACTGCAAGGTACTGAATAAGTTGCAAGGATTATGGTTGTTTAATAAAACAGTGAGTTAGTTTGGGTGGCATCCTTTGAGTCTTTTACAGGTTGCCATAGTCAAATGTTGGTTTTGAATGGCATTTGGTACCTTTTGGCACAGAAGGGTTTTCACAAGCTTTGCCAGCCCTCAGTGGATCTCCCACACCCTGAGATCCGCATCGGCGGTTGCCATGGTACACCTCACTTGGATAAAATGGTGCTGCAGAGGGTACACGCAGAGCAGCTTCTAATGGCTCTCCCTTCTTCCTCTGAACAGAAGCTAGCAAAGAAACAAGTATATTCCTAAAAAAAAAAGTGTTAAGATTGTCATCCTTAGAGTAGGAGTGAGCAACGGCAGCACTACAGGGCTCCAGCAGCTCCCACCAAAGTGTACAGGAGAGCAAACACAAAGGCCTGCGGGGTTGCAGTGGGAGGCAGCAATACCAGCTAGCACGTACCTTCAGGTCAGCATGGATTTCAGCCCAATTATCTGCAGCAGGACTTAAGCGTGCGTTCTTGCTATACTGATCTGGGGCCAAGACCCTCAGAAACATGAATCAGATGAAAATGCTGCTGCTGACTCTACCAGCATCCCCTAACTCCTGCAGAGAGCATCTGTGCTTTACTTGTACGATAAGCAGCTTTGCTGGAGGTGCATTGCAGCTCTCCTGTGTGGTGTGTGCTGTAAGGGGCAGGTATGCTGTTTCAGACAGCTGAGCTCTTCAGGTCCTTCCCTGACACAGCAATGCATCATTCATTTGCTGAAAAACATGCGGAGTCCTAGTGACCTCCTAGCCTGTTAAGCACGGGCTTAAATGCTCTATTGAACTGGGACCAAAATGATGTCATTTAAATACAAAATGCTTTCTTTTCCTGCTGGTTATTGAAATGATTGAGCCTCAAGCGATAGATGCAACACAGTGATGCAGTGTTGATCTATAATAATCAGACCGTATGGAAATTCTGTACTGTAAAACTAATTGAGTGGTTTGCCACCCTAATAAATGAAGAAATTGAAAATGTGATTTGTAATTCAGAAAATAATGGGATTAATTAAATAGTCATGAAAAACCAAAGATTCTTTGAGTAATAAGGCACTGAACAGAGACCCATAATTACAACAGAAGAGAAGGAAAAAAGCTGACTGGCAGTCACATTATCATCTATTGTTCCAAAATTTACTTGAACGGTGGAAAAATGCACTGAGGAAAGACTGATTGCAGTGAGCCATGCTACAAAGCCAGACAGTAGCTATGTTATTTCCTCCAAAAGTGGTCTGAATCATGTGGCTTGATTCCAGCTGCTGAACTCTGGAAGACAACCAGAGGCTAATGTCTATTTTGCATTTAGTTTGGGATGTTTCCTGCCCTGTACCAACATCACTACTGATCTGGCCCATGTACATGGCACTAAAAGCAAGGCTACAGTTGCTAACCAGGTTATGAATGGGACTTAGATCTAGGAGATTAGCAGCATATCCATAATCTGCAGGCCACAAATACCAGGTTTTTCGATAACTTTTACGACAGGTTGTTTTTAGCTGTTCTTACCCCTCCATCTCCTCTATGAGTATGCATTTGTTTATGCTTTTGGGGGTAGGCAGAAAAAAAGCATGTCTGTTTGACATCCAAGGCAAACCAGTGTTAGCCTGTGAGCGAAGTGCTACAGATACTGCCACATTTGGAGGAAGGGTAGCTGGGAGGTCCCATTGCTCCCAGGTACACTCTGTCCCGAGCTCAATCAGGTATGCCCCAAAAACACCTGCAGACAAAACAGCTGGAGCAGCATCTAAATGCCCCATGGCATAATCCAGGTGCTTAGCCAACATGCAGCTATATATGGACCTGCTTTGAGGACATAACCGTGGAAATGACTCCATGCGCCTCCAGGGCTGGCTGGGCAGTAACTGAGTTTAGAGTTTAGCATCTCAGACTTTCTGTATTGTCATGCTATGGCCATTTGTTTGAATTTGGGCATGTGAATCCTTTGTGGATCTAACTGCTCATCATGCTAGCAAGTCTTGCCCTGTGGAGAAGGCCTGAGAGAAAAGTTGGGACCAGAGTCAGTGTCAGCTAGATAACCTTCAGTGGGGAAAAGAGTCAAACCTTACTCTACTGCAAGATCCAGTGTGGGGCCAGAGAGTGAGACCCTGACCATGTGTTAAGGGGGAGGAGGAACGTTTCTCTCTGCTTCCAGTTTTCCACTGTGCATTAGTTCAATGTAGACTGTGTATGGGAATGGAAAAGGAACGTTCATACTTACCCCTCTGACCGGAGAATCCAAACAACAATTTATTAACCTATTCATTTTAAAAATGCTGAAATTTTAGGAGAGGAGCTGTTTTGCTGGGCAGGTTGATTTTACCAAGCCCTCATGATAACGGTTCTGTAACGGCATGATATTGGAAGAAAAGAGGAATCACAAAGGAGAGAAAAGAGAGCCAGAGATGCATTTGCCTGTTTGGCCATGCTAGTGGGGAAGCCAGTCACTCTGCCTTTGCCCAGTTCTCCCAGGGGATTTATGTAAATATCAATCTTGTTCACTTTTGCAATGCACAAAACAACCACAGCTCTGTGATTAGTCTCGCAGCATCTATAGCCTTGTTCTCCTTCCCATGAGGCTGCTACAATGTGAAATATGTGTGTCTCTCTTCTCCCACTGCTGTAAGACTATTTTGTTTCAGCAGAAGGCACACATT
Source organism: Pelecanus crispus (assembly GCF_030463565.1). Classification (NCBI taxonomy): domain Eukaryota; kingdom Metazoa; phylum Chordata; class Aves; order Pelecaniformes; family Pelecanidae; genus Pelecanus; species Pelecanus crispus. Next base: position 54,852,331 of record NC_134648.1, read on the forward strand.
CAGCTCCATTAAACATAATGGTATCAAGGCTGACATGAATGCTCTTTTTAGTTATCTAAGTGAGTGCTTTTGCCTTTGAGCAGGGAAATCCTCTCTCTAAAAGCCTCCATTCTCCACATTGTGCCAATGGATGGCATCATGAGCTATCAACTGCAATGTAGCTACACTTGCGGGGGGGGGTGGGAAGGGGGGGTTGTGGCCTGCTGATCTCTTTTTGGCATTCTTGTCAGTATCCCAGCTCCAGAACTCTGCACCAGTACATAAAATTTCCTCCAATGTTTAAGAAGGAGATCTACAAACTTGGTAAATTATACAAAAACAGAACTGCCTTTCTAGCATCAGTCACCTATTCTTCAAGCTGTTTATTCCTGTGAAAACAAATAAAAATCGACACCATAGCATATTGTCAGAATTAACAGATGTTGCAGAGCAGCTGGGGACCTGGGGTGCAGGATGTTCACAGCACAGCTGTCCCAGTTTGGTGAGGCAGTTCAGTCCTTCCTAGATGTTTCAAATCCAAATGTTCTCCCCAGCTGGCATCACAAGCAGTAGTGGCACGTACACCTGCTAGGATGTACTTGTGCTAACTTCTCAGAGTGATTTCTAGAAGTATGAAAAAGACATAAGGTGGTTCACTGCAGTTAACCCCAAAGCGCTCTCACATCTCCCACAGACAGGCAGATGCACCGACATCTTGTACTACTAAATCCTGGGAGCTGCTCTCCTGTGGCATGCTCCTTCCTTCATGCCTCACTCCACACTGAAGGCTTGGAGGTTGCTGCTATGGGAACTAATTATTCCTTCAGCTTGCATCTCTAGCTCCAAGCCTGCACCTCGGTGCTAGGACAGTAGCAGCAGCAGTCAGGGGTCAACAAAATATAAAAGCCCTTGTATTACCACTGTTGGACCTTCCATTCTAATGAGAAGACAACCAGCTGCTGCAGGGAGAAAGGTGGCTTCCCTGACCCCAGCTGTGGGAGAAAGTGTGCTCCCTGGGAAGCTCAGGCTGATCTCTGTGGGGCTAACATATAAAGCAGAAAGGCAACTGAAAGGTTGGGAGTGTTGGCACTGCCCTTGTTGTGCTTCATCATTGTCTTGTACTTTCCTCCAGGTGGGCATTTGTATAGACACTTCTGCTCGTGACAGGCTCTCTGCCCTCCACATACGTGCCTTCTAGCACAGCCCCTGCCGAAGGACCAGCGTTAGCTGCCTGGGCGATGGGTGCCCCTGTGGTTTGCCTGCCGTGCTGGGGAACATGGAGGCTGATGCTCATCTGCCCAACGTCTTGTCTTTCCACAAACCAGTTCCCTCCTGACAGACTTCAGATTCACTCCGTGCCGCAGCTTAGACATGCTTCATGTACTCTAGATGAATCAATAGGAATAATGTATTGTTAAGTGCGACAAAGGGCCTCAGAGCATCTTTGACATTCACTTTAATTTTAATTTTCCCTTTTTTAAAAAAGAACCACTGTAGTTTCCATTTGCTCTCTTGGGCAAATTTAGAGCAGACTGTAACATGTGGCCACTTGTGCCGGGAACTTACGCTTGGTAAAATACGATAAATTGACAAGGCGCTAATTAGCAACGCAGTCCTGTTCTCGTATTCGTCAACATGGTTTCTGGCTGTGGTGTTGTGTGAGAAGCCAAATCAAATGTAGGCAAACAATCTGGAATTTGCAATCAGAAGTGCTTGGGTAAGAAGCTGTTTGACAGCTTCTAACCAGAGGCACAAAGATGGCAACAGGCACAGTAACAAAACCATCCATGCAATTCACAGGGAGAAAGCAGTCACTGAAATTCCTTCTCCCCAAGTGACAAAAGGAAGAATCTCTAGATTAAAACCCAAACCGAAGGGTAGATGAGCTGCCATCAGTTTCCAGATCAGATTGGCATGTTCACCCAATAAAGCTCCACTGCTGCAGGGACCTCAGACTGTGGTGACTCTCTCCATATGTCCTGTGCCTTTTTGCCATGGCATGTTACAGTCTTGTGGACTTTTGGTAGTGTGTACAAAAGAGGTTACACTTATCACAGGATATGGGGAAATATTTCCAGGCCAGAGCTATGGCACAGAGGGGATGGTCTGGAGAAGGCAGTGGATTAAGTGCTTATTGTGTGGCTGCCTGGGATTGTAGGGTCTAGGTTTCATGACTCGAACAGCTCCTTCCAGTTTTCCGAACTTGTTGGAATATGTGATTTGCTTGGTAGCTCTTTGATTCTGATGCACAAGGTAAAGTTCTTCTAGGCTCTAGAACTAAAATTCCCGAGTACAGAGGCAGCCGAGCCCTGGCCGTGCCTGACTCAGGACAGACAGGTGCTGTGGCTGCCAGCCCAGAGGACAGGAATGTGGCTCTGCTCTGAGCAGACTCTGGCAACTTAAGGGAGCACATGCTGCACTCGCCTGTGCCAGCGGGGAAAAGGATTAGATTACTTTAGCCCATTCTTCTCCCCCTCATAAGCCTGCATGGTATGGGCAGGTGTTGTTTTCCCTCATTTCTCCTGTGTTAATATAAGCCACCGAGCACATTCTGTGAATGCACGTCTTTGTCTCCTGTCCCGTAAGTTGCCTTCTGCACCTCAGAAACAGCATGCAAACTGGAGACCTCTTGAGGCAGGGTTTGGTCATTCCTGGGCATCCCTTCACTAAAGAGGTGCTACCTGAACATGGATCCCTTGTAGCCTTCCTAAAACAAAGTTCTTAATGGAACACAAAGGCTTCTTCATTGCATAGTGCTTGCTTTTTGTGGCTAGGAATGAGATTTTATTCCTCATGGAGCACAGAAGAATATATGCAAGAATACTACTTTGTGGTAGCAGTATGTGCTCATTTCAACATCTTCCTGGGTACAAACCAGCCTCTATATTACAATGCACCAAAAGCTAAGAAAAACCCATTCACAGTAGATGCCTTAATGAAGCTATGCCAGATCAGGTCAGGTCAAAGGTCTAGTTGTGCTTCCAACAGCAGTCAGTAGCAGAAGTCCAGGGAGCTTCATGCAACAGTATCTCCATACAGCCTTTCAGCCTCCAGGGATTTTTCTCCTTAAGGATTTCCCACACAGATTGTGAGGGAACAGAAACCACAAAGAGACACCCCGTGTCTCTACAATTTGGAAAAGGAGCAAAGACAAGGAGTCCAACAGTGTAACTTAGAGGGAGAATAAACAGTGGAAAGGAGGGTGTCAAATTATATCTGCTGGCTTGCAGATCGACATCGGTTCCGCAAATCCTGCCATAGTTCCCAAGCATTGTGTCATCCTGCAGTCAGGAGAAACACCGATATTGATGCTAAATGAACTAAATTAATCCAGTTTCGAAGCTAACTTGGTATTTTCCTTCTCTGAAGAGGTTGCTAACGAAGGTACTCACTGTGCTGGTGTTTGCCAGGCGGCACCAGGTTGGTTGCAGTGAAAGCAGGGCTGTGTGCCAGAGAGGAGTAGCTCGCACCTTGTAAGATGGGGGTCACCAGTGTTTGCGTGCACCTCCACTCCCAGCTGCAGAGAAGTGTGTAGGCAATCCAGGCAAGTAAATAAATGAGCTTTCCTTAACAAACTGCCCCAAGTGAATTCCTGAAGCAATTTACATGTTAGGTACATAGCAGTAAGGATGTAAATATTCAGACTAGCTCTTTACAAAGGGATAAAATAGCAGGGGATGTTGTAACAAAGACGAAATATGACTTGGTAATTAGAGAGGAAATGAATAACTGAGCTAAAGGCAGAGGTCAGACAATGAACTGAAATATGCTTTCAGGAGGATTTTTCTATTAAGGCTAATTGCAACAATAGCTGTTCAATAACATAATCCTCAAGCAGCATGAAATGCTTCTGGTACCACGCACCTAAGGCTAACTAAAACAACTTACAGGCCTGTAATAGACTTCTACTTTTTTAGTAAGAAAACTTCCAATATTTGTATTAGTGCTGCTTCTGGACTTTCATCTGAGCTCTTAGCCCTGGCCACTGCTTACTGCAAGGCAGACTCTTACAGTCAGCCCTGGTGTAAACTTACTTTCAGCAAATTGAATTAGTCTAATGACCAAAACTGGTTCTGGCCCTGAGTGTCGCATTCATGCTCAGACAGACAGTGGTGGGGTTTTTTCAATTAGCTGTGTAGACAAAGGACTTGAGAGCTTCTCCACAGTGAGAGAAATAGCACGGAGGTGGCCAAAAAGGCAACAAATAGCTCACACGTTCCAAACAGGTATTGTGTTTAAATACAAAAAAAGATGTTAATCTGACACTTTCCATGGTCTCACAGTGAGTTGCTACAATAATCAGTTGCAACAAGCCACATGGGAGGAAAGTCTCATCTCTTCTTTTTTCTCAGCAGTGCACCCATTGAAAAGCAAACCAATGAGCCTATGCCTTGGTGTGGCAAATGACCCAGCTGCTTATATGTCTATCTTTGAACAGCATGTGCAGGGAGTTTCCTGACACCCATAGGTGATACTGTGTGTGTTTCCATTCCTCCTTACTGCTTGTCTGTTCTGGAGGGCTGGCAGCACAAGGGAGGCAGTCAGTGATTTTCCCCCTGGGCCACTCACTACAAGTTTCCAGGTGGCTGCTGGATCTGGATGCTTTCAGTAGCTGGTCGTTCCTCAGCAGCTGTTCTGGGAATTGAGTTGTCTATGCCCAGTTCCTCTGGGGCTGATGCTCCTACCTCAGGGTATTCTGCAGCTGGGATGCCTGGCCACCACATGAGCTGAGGGGAAAGGATGAAGAGAGATAGAGTCATGAAAACAGAACTCTTCTGCCTGTTTGGAATTGTATCGCTCCCCCCAGGTCACACAAGTAGGGATGAAATCCAGGCTGTCTTTGGCACATATAGAAATCCTCAGGCACTAGGTTGTCAGTGAGTATGTTCAGCCATGATGCATGCAGAATGGAAAGGAGAAGGAAAAAAGAAGCCCTCCTGGTCCTTCTGACCACTTGGCCACTCACCTTTCTGTGTGACACTGTCTTTCAGCTGCCAGCAGCAAGTGCAGGAGCTCTCCGGTTGCCCCGAGTCTCTGGAAAGCCTGAAAGCCTGGCTAGCCTGGCTCCAGGGGACATGTAGTGTTGTCACCCCAGAACTGAAACTCTCGGGATTGTTTTCCTCCCTTGCATCTCTTTTACCGTGGGAGGAATAGAATTGTTTACAAATGCAGGACATTAATGTAAGTAAAAGGTTAAGGGTTCCCCCAGCAATTTTTGCCTTCTCCAAGGAATCTGACAGCACAGACAGGGACAACATATTCCTGCTAGTTTTGGTTTAATTGAGGATATATCAGACCTCTGCCTGCCCAACACTCCTTTTTTATTTGGGGTGTATGTAAACAGTGACTTTCCAATGTTCCTACCACAAGCTAATGCTGAAAAAGAAACAATGGTCCCATTTTTTCTATTCATTGTTACACATCTCCTCCAGACTTTCACTTTCCTCTTCTGGAAATACCTTCTCTGACCATAGGTGACAGGAATCAGCTGAAATCCTTTCGCACTTCAGCCAGTAGCCAGGCAGCACACCCCTGTAAAGCTCTGCTCCCCTGCCTCTCCTTTCATCGCTTCAGCTACTGTTGCCCTCTGTCTAGCCAACCAGTTCTTACTGTTTTATCATTGCCTCGCAAGGTCTCCACTTTGCTCCTGGAGCGATCAGCAATAATCATGGTTCTTGTCAGCACCGTTGATTTTATTGGTGTATTGAGGATATTGAACACTTCCCTTGGAACTCCCAGCCCCTGCGTTACTGTGATCCAGGAGCATCTCAGCTTTCTTTTACAAAAGAAAGTACTCTCTCATGGTCACAAAGAGAGCTTGAACACAAGGTTCTGGTGCACTCTGTAAGGTCATAAGGCTGAGGGCAGAGGGAACATTAAAATGTGTTTCTAAAAATCATGGAAAAGATTGTGATTCTCATTTTGGTGCTTACAGCGTGGCTTTGGGATTTGGGGTTGGCAGTGCTGGGAATGTTACACACAAGCACTGCAGCCAGCAGTTGTTAGCATGGGGTTGGATTGTCAGCAGCCTCCACAGAAAAATCATCAGAAGACAGCAGAAAACTCTGAGAAGAGCCTCTTACAAGGGATTTAGCATCCTTGAGGGGGAGAGTGTTCAGACTCTGCAAACTGGCAGGAACAGAAGGTACCCAGTGCTATGAACACGTAGACTCTCAAGCAAAGGGTGCTGCCTGCCTCCCCAGGGGCTGCACTGCCTCCAGCCAAGACCTTTGCCTGCTTGGCACAGACATTGGTGATTTCTGACACTGCAATTCAAACCTGGCTGCTGCCCTGAACAGCCTGTGCACCAGCCTCCCACTGCTTGCCCAGAACCCACGTGAGTTGCCCTGCTCCAGATTCAGATGAGATACCTCACCTAGCAGTGATCCAGCTCTGCAACCTTCCCTGCCATGTCTGGATCACTCACCAAACCTGGCTCCCATTCCACACTGTGTGAGTAGAACAAACTGATAGGAACATCAGACATTGACCTATGCAGAGGAAGAAAAACAGATGAAATGATAGTTTTCTTGGAACTGCCATTCCAGGATGTCTTGTGGCCTTTTTGTTCGACAAGCTTAATGAAGAATGCTTATATCGTACAGGAAATCTGGTTAGTCTCCATGAGAGGACCTCTCAATTGTTAATCTCATTTCTGCCAGAGACTAAATTCTGGCTACCATGATTATTGTCAGCCTGTTGATCTAATATTCGTAATCATATCTGTAATTACATAGCCAATCACTTTTTAACTGGCAATAGGATCTCTGAAAAATACATCTGGTTGGGGTAGTAAATCCACCTGCTCTAGAGATTCCTGCTCCTAGTTTGTCTTGTTTATGATATTGAACAATTTGCAGACTTTCAATGAAGTCCACACAAGCCATAATTGTCAGTGCTGCCATTCACTGTCCAAACGCATCATTTCTGTACCATTTATTTTGATATAATTTTTCCTGTTGTGATATAACCAATAACCCAGTCATGAGGTGAAAGACAGATCAGCTGCTCCAAATATCTTGGGGAGACACAGAGGGCAGTTAGTTCATAAAAAGAGAGACAGTCTCCTTACAAAGGAATGAGTCACATTAGATTCTTTTTAAATTTCTTTATGTTTTAAAGAGCACATTAATAGTTTGGGATCTAGCATAAATGAAAAAGACCATGGCTATACAGGCTACAGATTTTTCTGGCTAAGGAACAGGTATTTAATATTAAGAGTTTGACCTAGGTAACATAATTACTTACAGTAACATGCCTGCTTCTCCTCTGCCCGGGTATGGCACATACTAGTACAGGGCAGTTTGTAGTTACCACAGAGATAAAGGTCATAAATCTAGATCCTCAAATGGGTAAATGCCAAGCTGGGCTTCAGACACCCACCAAAATCCTCTGGAATCACATGACTGTGAATTCTTTCTTATCACCTCTTGGAAATCATGACTTTGACTTCAGTGTGTGGGCTCCCCGGGGAAATGCATAAAAAAAGTCAGGACTTCCAGACCAAGATTCGCAGGTGGTGTGCTGTGTTTAAGATGTGCTGTGTACTATCTGCTATAGAAGAAGTGTGGCATCTTTAAAGAATAGACCAGGATAAAAAGTGGAGAAGTTTTCACTCTCTGTAATCACAGCTGATTCCTGAGACTTACTGGCTTTCTGGGAACACACCACTGCTGTCTAGGTTTCAGAGGAGTCCCCTGCTTCTCTGTTTTGAAATCAGTTTGTAGATAATATGGTTCGCATTTACCCAAGCCCCAGCATGGGGATTTTGCCTCTGTTGGGATGCTCAATTCCAAGGACTCAGGTGTTGCTCCAGCGGAATGATGCTTAAGTTAGGAAAAAAAAGCAAATACTGCCTCATTATCAAGAAGATGTAATGAAGAGACAAATGAATGTTATTCATCACCTGTATTGTAGAGAAGTAAACCATTTCATCTCCATACAAAGTCCCACATTCAGAGCAGAGTGGAGTTCAGGTGGAGTAACAGTGGAAATCAAAAACAATGGGAGAGGGCTCTCGTCTAGCTTCTAGGGAAACAGTGATAGTTCCCATTTAATTGCTATAACACCAACGTGAAAGCGCTTCTAATTTACAAAGTAGTAACTATGTTCTAGTCTGAAAAGCCAAAAGCCCGGATTCATTAGGAAAATGCCCTGAAGTCCTTACTAATATTCTGAAACGTCAAAGCTTAAATTGGACAGAAGAATGAAGTATGAAACAGGTTGAGAGTGCTGCTAAAGAACAAATAGCAAATTTGGTAGGTTCCCCTTGACTGTTTTCTGTAACCTTTTCTGTAACCCTGCCCCACAGAAGCCAGCAAGGCTCTTCCCCCTGCAGAGCTGCTGCATGGCCAGGGCCAACTCCAACCAGCTGGGCAGGGACTCTTCAGCCTGGCCACAGCCCCAGACCTGTGGGCCCAGCAGGCCAGCTGTGAGATAGGAGGATGGTGGGAGAGTGCCTCAAGGGATACTTACGAGTTTTGCGTAAAGAAAATAACACCCCCCCTTGAAAGCTCTGTTTTTGACAGTTCTTCCTTTGTGCACTTTTGCATTATATGAGAACCTGAAGTGATGTTTGCAGTGTTGGAGCTGAGAGACCACACAGGCAACATGAGGAGATTTGTGTGTTCAGAGAGCATTTCCCAAGAAAACTCCACAGTCATTATGTAAATAGCTGTACTCAGGGTCGTTAATAGTTGTTTTCAGGGAGTTTATGGAGCCATAGGCAATACAGTTGCCCAGAATAACTATAATATAGTACCAACAAATGGTTTCCAACAACCACCTAAATGCAGAAAAGGGGGGAGAACTCTGGAACTGTGTAACATAAACCACGCAGTGTTCCCAGCTGTTGGAAGCTGAACTGAATTTATTTTATTGCAACAGTGCTGTATTTAGTCTCAAATAAATGTCCTCAAGAGATCCATTTTCAAATGTTATTCATACTGTATGACCAATTCTTCATTTACAAAAGGAGCATCCTGAGCTAAAAAGCCCATGAGGTGAGTAATTCTTGTTGATGGGGAAGTCCCAAGAAAGCAGGCTTCAGCAGAAGGAAATGACGTGCCACATACTGCTGGGAAGCAGCAAGTCCCTACCCTGTACCCGGAGCCACTCATGGCCAGGGTGAGACGTTGCCAATGGTGTGTGCCCAAACATTTGCCTCATTGTCTGTTCAAATATCTTTAGAATCTAGATTTCCAGTGCTCTGTTTAGAAGTATACTCCACAGGCTCATCTCTAGGCAGCTTTTTTTTTGCAGTTAAGATTATGTTCTGCTTCTTTCTGATTTACATACTACCTCTCCCTTCTTCAGTGGTTATATTCTTCAATTGTTTGCAAACTATTATTTTGTTCTCCTCAAACCTTGCCATGTGTATACCCAGGCATACATTTAGATACTGCTTAGTTGGCTTGGTTTTTTTCTATTTATTATTGGTTTTGCAATGTTACATATTTCCGTCTTGGTGATTTGTATTATCACATCCCATTCTGTCATTGTTTAGTTTCTCACTTTATCACGTATCTAGAATAGAGCTAAACTGGCCTATATTTTATAAGTGCGTTGCTTATTTTTCTCTGCAGCTATGACCTTTCTGTGCAGGGAGACAGTTTACTTAGATTGTATGACCACTGCATAGATGCGCACTGTCAATAAGAGCAACAGCAAACAGCAGATGAGTAACAATGGGGAAAAACATGATAACCTAGAGCAAAAAGTGCATCTCTTCATGAAGACAAAAGCACACATACACATGAAGATCGCTGCTGGCAATCTCTATTTGAGAATCACTGAAATGAGAATGAGAATCTAAAAATGTGAAACAGTTTAATGAATTTTACTTCTAACCAGTCCTCCAAGAAATTCATTAGAAACAACTTAAATCTGACACTCAACACCAGACAGTTTTTGAAACTGCAAATGCTTTGCTACTCTGAATCCTGGCGATATATGGTAAACGCCATGTTATCTCTAAAGCTGATCACAGGGAAGCACAGGTGGATGGAGCTCATACACTCACAAAGACAGATACTGAAAATAGAAGTACAATCAGTCATGGAAAGACATTAATTTCTCTAAATGAAATTATACTCTTAGATCCAAAGATAGATACAGTCGTGTATAATTATTGCGAATGGTGCACTGTGTTTAACATACCTTTTTAGCTGGAATTCTTTTAGTTTTGCAAAGGACCATTGTTTCTCTTAGTAGGCACCCACCTTTTTCATTCTCAGGCTGGGGAGGTTTGATTTACCATGAGCTAAAGAGTTCTCCTTTTAAGAGCTGACAGCAGAATATGTTGACATTGTTGTACCTACTATTTCTGTTTCATATTTAATTAACTGGAACACTTCCATGAGGTTTCTGAAGCCACGATTGTGCCATGATGCAATCACATTTCATGTATAAATATGTGTGTGCTGGATCACTATTTGGATGTGAGACCCACCAGCAATACACTGCTGCTGCAGAAAGTTTCTTTAGGTGTTAAGAGCGATGAAAGCATGCTAATGGACTAGAGAATTTTGCATCTTGCTGTTGATTCACATGCAGCCTGTGTCAGATAGGTTACTTCAGACTCAGCTTGGGGGTACTCTCACAGGTCACATCATTTTTTTCTGCAGATTGAGAAACATATTCTGCAAAAAGTAATGTCTCTTCTACCTCTAACTTGTATAATTCTATATATCTTTGGTTGAAGCCTTTCTCTTGTGTTAGAGGGGATACAGACAAATCCTACCAAATGATCACAGCACAGACAGTTGCAGTCCTTGCACTGATGCGGTGTAATACTTTTGACATGAAGAACTGTGCACATCAGCCTGTCGCCAAAACATTACAACCTCTTCATGTTGCCATTCCAGAAATCACTAATACAACAGGTGATTTTACATGTTTCAAATGCAGTTAAGAGTAAATAGCATAGCTTCTAAACCAGAAGATTATGAAAGAAGAGGTGACACCCAAAATGTCATGGTATGACCCCCGTACAGTTTGATGTTATTGAAAACCACTATGATCCTACAAGTCAAACTCATATGGTCTCTAAACACTTCACACTAGAATATGAAGTATATTATCCTGATAGATGTAACATTTGAGTAATACAGCATGAAGGAAACTGCTGTGAATGAAAAAGAAGGAAACTGAAGTAGAGAGCTTTTTTTACAGCAGGGAATATGGACAATTTCACTTATAGTTAGTGAACGTATATCTGAAAACCTTTTCCAGGGCTGACTTTATATGAGACTGGGGGGCAAAGAATCTGTATCAGGGAGGGACAAAGTTCTTTCAACAGACTTCTCTGGAGAAGATAAAATACAGCTCCAGAGCCACAGCACCCGCATGGCTCCTACACTTTTCCAGAGGAGATTGGCATCTCAAAATAATCCTGAATTCACCACCCTGCCCATTATTAGAAAAGCCCATATGAAGCAATACCCAAAACAAACAGGAATTCATGCATTTCTCATTTCTCACTTCGCTTGCCAGTACCACACTTGTTCCACTGAATTCAGGGCCTTCTCCAGCTGTTTTGGATAGACAAGATTTCTGCACAGCCTCTATAGTAAGTGCTGACACTTCCACAGTGGGGCTTTGGTTCTTATTTTCAAAGTTATCTTTCAATAAGGGTATCTTTTGTGTGAATGAGCAAAGTAGAACTAGAAAAAAACAGTCCCTCAGCATCTGAAGAAATCATCTGTAGAGACTGCTGCTTGCCAGCGAGGATGACTGATTTCACTAACTCAACAGATTCAATTTGCAGTATTAACAGTAAACATAATTACATAGGTATATCAACCATACCTCCAGATAGCGCTGCAATTACAGGCTGATTGAACAGACTATGCATCATGAAACCGAAGCCACAATTATTCAATAAAGGATGTGAACATGGTGAGACGTTTGTGCAGTATTAGATTACAGTGCTGCAGGAAATGACAGAGAGGAGTGATTACATTATAGCCAACAGATTAATGTAGAACCAGTACTTCAGTGAGGAGCAATTAAAACCAACATATCTTCATCTCAATTCCAGTGGCAAGGTGGTGAGCTAGTGACTCCTAGGTTACTAGGGACATTAAGATTTTTCCGCTTGTTTTTCTGATGTCTCAGACAATGACTTCCCATTCTCCTACACTGATGATAGCTCTCTCCCTTCTCTCTACTTTTTGCTTCCATTTAAGACTCCGGTGCATTCAGTCCACTTAGGCTATTCATTGTTAGATTCAGCCTTTCTTTCCATCCACTTCAGTGGGCTTCAGGACTGTCCCTAAGTGCTTTCTGACCCCAAGTGTCTCCTCAAAACTAGTGTCTTTAACAAACCCTTCGCCGGTGTATCTGCGCTGATGTGCTTTGCCCTCTGGCCTCCCTCCTGCACTGCACTGTGAGGAGAAGCCCTGTGGGGCAGGCACAATGCCTTTCTTGGCTTTTGCAAAGCATGAGCACTTGCAGCAGGAGATAAGTAATTCTAACCACTCTGCCCTTTCATGAGGAAAAACATACAAATCATTAGCAGTTAATAATTCAATGAAGTGCCCAGACTTGGCAAACTTCTAGTACTGTCTAAGGATTTTAGGCTCACAGCCTAACTAGTAGTCAGTATAATATTTAGAAAGCATTTGTATGTGTCTTTAGAAATACTACTTTCTGTAAAATGAGGGGAAAAGCCTATGTCAGGTTTTCCTCTTTCCATTAAAATTATTTCAGTGTCTCTTCATCAACTGACTGAGTCCTGCAAAGTGGCTCTGGAACAAACTCAATTTATGTGAATGTTGAGGTAATTAATGATGAAGTATTCAGTTTGTTAAAACCATCCTAGACTATTAGTATATCAATGGGTGGTTCTGAGGAGTGCTGGGTGATGGCATCTTTTCAACATCAGCAACTATTAATCAGCCAGATAAAGAACTCTGTATTCCATTTAGATGATATCTCCGTGTTTCATCACTTCTTTTTTTCTCTTTTCCCCAAATTTAGTAATTCTCTCATCAGGCAGTCTTTTGTATCAGCTTTCATAGAGCTACCAAAAGCTCTACAAAATATAGACTGGCTAATATGTTAGACCTTACGAACAAATCAACTGATTATTACATTTGCCATGCAACAAAAAGTCACCATAGCAACATCGTTCTTCGCTCACTGCTGAAGTACTACAGGATCTTTTCTTACAGAAAAATGAGAATAAGCCACACTACCTAGTATTCTGCCAACCACTGTTTCAAAGACAGGGAGAAAGGCATTTTCTTCTTACGCTCACTTTCAGTTGAGTTTAGGATGCCACTTTGCTCTTGTGCTGCTTTCACTCACTGAAACCCTTTGGGCCAAACTTTGCCATCACTTACAGGAATGTATTTGCCACCAGGTGAATGAGGTGAATCTAAGACTGCTTACAATAAGGGAGAAGTAATTGCACTTCAGCTGTTGGATGATAAGACTGAGACAGCCTCCTTCACCCACCTGCCTGCCTACAAGACTACGAGGTTTAACTGAGAGGAATTGTCTGTTGCTTTGAGACTTCCAAAGGAGACCCTATGAAGACAGAGTATATTACAAGCATAACTTTTAATATATGACTTGTTCTGCAGTATTCTGAAAACATGTGCGAGTCAGTCTTCAAGGTGTCAGACTTTGCTACAGCACTGAAAGATTCCCAAGAACTTTATTATCAAAAGTTTTGAAAGCATCCATTCACTTTGGATGTTTCGAATTCTGCTTGTCCAGTTCCAAATAATTCCTGCTCCAAGAAGTCTGCTTTTCAGTGGCACTCAGACTTCACAACACCAACACATATCAGTGGGAGCTGTTGTGCAGGGGAATAAGTACTTGAAGGTAGAGTGATGCAGATAAGTCAGTGGCTGGAAACTCAGGTGAGCTATTCAAATGAATAGGTACTGCAGAAAAATAGGTTTCAACATACCAGTTGTGGCACTAATTAACCCCCAACACAGCCAGAAGGGAAATGGGATGGGACAGATATTTTACAACATGTCAGTACACTTCAACTCCTAGAACAGAAAGGGAAAGTAAAAATTATGGCATCCTGTTTATATTGTAGCTAAGTGCAGTGTAATTAATCCAGCTCCTGAGAGTAAACATTTGCTGTACTGCTCAGCTGTCCCCTTAATAATTATTAAGCTAAACAAGAAACATATATTTGTATTTCCTTATGATTCTTGCTATTCAGCAGTTGATCGTTTTTCCTTATTTCCTGATCTCCCTCTCTCAAACATACAAATTTAAGTGGAATACCTTCCTCCAGCTGTAACAATAGATTGGAATGAACTCTGCCCTTTGCAGATAGAAATTGTTCCCTCTACTCCATTCAACTTGGCATCATTTGCCCTTCAAAGAAATCTTTGATGTATTAAATTTGGTCTTTTTGGCTACAGGACCAAAACCAGCTTTGCTGAGCTTTATTTAAAGTTGTTGCTGATCTGGAAAATGAACAAACTAGTCACTTCCTCCCAAAGCTAATTAGGAATATCTGGTTAGACATTTTTCTTTGGAAAGTGTTTGTTTGTTTGTTTGTTTGTTTGTTTCCCAAAAGTAAGACTATAGAAAAGGTTTGTTAGAATTAATTTCTTTACTCAAGAAAAGCTTGGGGGAAAACTTCAACATTGTCAACCCATTTGACTTGATTTTTTAAATAAAAAGGGTTTTGTTAATGCCTTTCTGTTTACAAATTTTAGCTAACTTATTGGAAGAAAGAAATAATCTGAAACTTCTCATAGTTCATAGTTCAGCCCACCCCACGTCGAAGCTCTGTGTTTAGGGAACAGCCCTTCCTGCCTCCACTTGCCTCCGCAGCCCTGCAGCCTTCCAGAGACCTGCATACACCAGCCCAATGGCAAAGTGTGGTCCAAAGTGCACAGCCAAGGAAACGTGGCAGCACTATTACTGTTTTTACACAATCTGTTTAGATGGTTGGTGGTTTAACACACTGCCTGTTAAGTTACCCTTCATGACCCTCCCTCTCAGTGGAGGGTTAAGATTTGTGTGTCCAGTAAGATATCACCTTTCCATAAGGATTAAAAGAGCCTTCATTCTCTCTTCACAAAAAATTTTATAGCATACTCCAAGTTTAATAAACCTCTAAGCTGGTTATTGCAAAAATTAAGTGCATAAAACCTTATGAGCTGCTTTTAAAGAGTGTTCCCAGTAACCTTTCCTATCTGACCTTCTCCTAAACAAAACTTCAGTAATCAAGCCTATATGTAATGCTGTCAAGACGTTTAATTTTGCTTTAATGTGGTTGCACTCAAGAAATAAAATTTCACAATAGAAAACTAAGCATAAGAATGTTTAGCAATACAATAAATGCCAACTCAGGTTGCATGAATGGAGAACTTCATATCCAAGAACATGATGTTCCCCCAGATCATTCCTAACCATGCAGAGAAAATGTGGGTTTCTAATTCTTCAGAATTCAGACTGTCAGGATTTCTCATCTATTTTAGCACCTCCTTTCCAATGCACAGTAGAATCTATCCACTTCAGCATTTGCTTCAATTTGAGCAGGCAAACAGTCTCACTGGAGTCTTCGGTACCACTGGTGGGAACACACATTAATGTTTTAGAGGGATCAGCCCGTAGCTGCAGTCCTAATCCTCCATTCTGTTACAGCCGTTTGGTGCTAATTCACTAACATAAAGCAGCACTAAAGCTGGGGATCCATCTCGGGGCTCTCCACTGAAACGAGGAGTCGGCGAGCTACCTTCAGTTGCTGTTCACTCTTTCAAATAATGGCATGGCGATTATGTGCAGGGAAAGACAGGCAGGGCAAGAGGCCTCCGTGCCTTGGGGACGCAGCAGAGTCGCTGCAGATCAGAGGAGGCTGAAAGCTGCTCTCATCCACACTGGGAGCGAGGCAGTTACAGAAGATCCCAGGGATCGGGAAGGCATAAGGACCACCACTGTTCAAGTTTAGAAACACAACGCTATGTCAAGGAAGGTCACAGAAGTTCTGACTAATGATTCAAGTTGTGAAACATCAGGTGAATCTTTTCTAAGGGAATGCTGTCTTTGTATATACCCAATAATTCAAATCAAATGGGCTTTAGCTAAGAGCCACTGATGTAGTTAGGGCTGAAGCTAACAGGCTTCCACTCCTTTTTGGAAATGAACTGGTGCAAATGCACAATACAGACATCAGGAAAAGAATGGAGCTGAAGGTGACATTCCTATTTTTAAAATCATCGTATCTGAGTCTCGGTGATGGGAGAAGGAGGAAGTAATCGTGCTGCCTGACAGAAAGCACTTATTTGAGCAGTTTAGTTAAAAAAAGCTACATCCCTAGTTCCCCAGGTGGGCAATGTAAAGTAAAAGACTCTTCCAGAAGGTGATGAGTCTTGTTCTGAGTTGGGGGAGAAACTCCTCTGAGTTGATTCTGTGGGGAGCCTACAAGGGTAAGTACCCTGCTAATAATGACCCTTCACATAGTTACATGCCAGTTAGTAGGTGGTGGGAATGCCTTCCATTGCTAAAATGTTTTAACAACTTGTAAGCAGCACAGAAACTTAATGGCTAATTGGGTACTTAGATACACACACATTTAAAAAAAAAAAATCTTTTCCAAATGGTCCTTAATAACGTGCAGCTTTATTCATTTATTGAAGGGGATGCAAGTTCATAACCCTCTTAGAAAAAGAGAGTCCAAATTGCAACTTTTGAAAATGTAACCCACTATATATAGTTACAATAGCAAGATTAATCTTTTTCTTATCTGTAGGCTTGTTTGTTTAAATTTATGGAAACATAAAAAGCTCTAGGCACCTAGACATATATTAAGACAGACAAATTAATATCAAAAACACGAGCAATCCTAGTAATTTCCTCTATGTGCAAAGGGAAAATAAACCTCTTTGCTATGTACTAATCCCAACCCCAATATTCCCCCAGCCCCCAGCTGCCCTCTTCCTCCTCAAAAGCCTGGGAACAGAGATGGGGGCTTTACGATATGCCTAAAAGATCAGCGGTAAGCTTACTTCGGAATAAAGAAGAGGGAGTAGAAAACACTAAGAAAAACAAAGCACACCCCCCCCCCCGAACAACTCTTAATATTTTTTGATATGAAGAGAAGCTTTATGACTACCCCAAGGATATGTTCTCTTTAGCAAACAGGGACCGCGTGTTCTTTCCTGTTCCCCCTGCTCGCTCGCTCTTTTGTTTTTTTCTAGTGAGGGTAACACAAAAAATGAGAGGCACTTGGGTCATTAAAGATATTTATTGTTTAAACTTCCTAATTTGACATTATCCATACTCCACAAGCAAACCAAAAATGTGGATGTGGAAAGTTAAGACAAGCAGCCAGGTTACAGAACTGCATTTCTACAGCACTTACAGTCAGCCAGCACTACTAACCCCAAAAATTGAAGGCCATTAACCAGATCACCCCGAATCAGGAAGCTGGTTCAAAAGCCACAGCGTTTCCCTTCCGTAATTCATGTTTTCTGCCACAGCTGTTCCACAGCAAGTATTTAAGTGAATGAGCGGGGAGACAATCTTGACAACATGCTTTTACTGTTGCTCCCATATATAATTTCCTCATATTTATAAAGGCTACAAAACCAGATACGCTGTCATAGATGTGTCTTGCGAGCTCACAAATGCGAAGCTGAGCTTTTAGACTCACCCTACACACCCACCATTTTGGTCAGCTTATGAAATAATTCTCCCACTTGGAATGACTTCAAAGCTACAAGACACTAAAATCAGGGTTTTATAAGAAAAATGTGACAATAAATCTGAATCATAACCAGCACCACCAATTACAGGTATAATTCTAAATAAATATGGATATGTCTGAATGTAAAGTGAGGTTGAAGAGAGAATTGCATATATTAGAGGGAGAGGATGTTGTAGCATCTGTACACTGTAAGGTTACAGATGCAATCCTGTAAGACAGTGAACTCCACAAAGTGAATGTTATTAAAGCAAAGAACATCTGTTTTCATTTCATTTTATTCCAAGTGTCCTTAAAAGTTACAGAACAGCTGATACCATAACAAAACCACAGCTAATTCATAAAAGAATAAAAATAATTGAAAAGTCAGATTAAATCCACAGTGCAAAACAGTAACCCTTGTAAACAAACGGAACCAAACCAAAGTAGATGATCAAAAGCTCACACCTTTCTACACAGCCCAGGCTGTTACATTAATATTTAATAAAGTTCCCTACTCAGACATGAATTCTAGAGAAAGTGTGACAGAAAAAACAACATCAAAGCAAAGAGCAAAACATACTCCACATCCTACTGACTGCTCTAAAGTGAAGGCCCTTTTCATGAATGCTCTGATCTTTACACTGGAAACAGTGACGGATGTAAATATATATCTATATGCTGGTTAACAGGGTGAAAGCAGAATGTAAGTATTTTTAGACTATACACTCATCTTGATTAATACCCTTCTGCTGACAGTGATGCTCACAAAAGACCCTGCCCTTCCATACCAACTGCCCACGCAACCCTGCCGTATCTTGTCACAGTTTTCAGCCCAAAGAAGAGAAAGTATCCGACGATCCCCTAAGGTTGTTAGTGACACAGCCAGGGCTCCCGCAGAGCAGGGACTTTGGGTCGTGGCGGGCCCCAAACGAGGACGGGGCCTCTGGTGCAAGGACACAGTGTAAAACAGACTTGACCCAAACCAGGCATTTGGGTCTGGACTGAGCATGTGCTTGTGTTCAACCTGTGCTTTACCTTTGGGAATGTCAAAAGCAGACGCTGAAAGTTTCTCCTGCATTTCCCCAGGAATATTACGGATTGGTAGAGTTCATCGTAGGTATGTTATGTTTAGCTGGAGGGAGGGATTTCCTGAAAACTTTACCAGTGTTCTTACAGTGCTACCTTTAAGAAAAGCAATTCTTACACACAACAAAATTATGGTTTTATATTGACTAGCTGATGCAAGAGATGGAAGGAAGCATCAGGTCTAGGAAAAGAAAAACATAACTTTAAATACAGGTCACAAAGAGTATTTGTCACTCTTCCTGCTCTACTTCTACACTCCCACACAGGTCAGCTCACAGCAAGAATTCCTAACAGAAAGGTAACAGTGTCTCTTCTTTCTTGGCAGTTAAAACTCCTGAAGCTTAGATTTCATTTCTAGACATACAGAAAAACCCCTCCCTTTCTTTGATTTGTCTTTCCATTTGTTCATTACTGAGAAGCTTTTCTGGTTACTCCCTCTGCAAGTAACTTTAAAGCAAGGTTGGATGACTTCATTTATTTTGAAAACACAGATGGAAAAATGTTACAGGAAAACAAACCTTTGGAAGAAGTGCTACTGGCATTTTATACACACAATGAATGTCTGTTTATATTGTTGGAACAGTCAAAACACATGGCAGCTCGCACTACAGGTGGAGAATAACCAGCACCAGTAGCACTCTGAAAATATTTGCTGCAAGCAGTACTCAGTATACTGGTCCAGGCATGGTCTCACCCTTCCATCAACGCTGTAAAACATTAGCTCTGGTTTTGTTCCTTTCCATACTTCAGGCTACTCTCCTCAGCTTTAAAGCTGCCGCCCTCTACAGTGCTCACGTACCTTCTTCCACAGTACCAGGCCACACATGAAAAGCAGAGTTTGCAGTATGTGCCAGGCTAAGTTGTGATTGATGAATACCTCGGGACAGCGTATTTTAAAGAACCTCCCACAACGCCTGACAGCAGGACCACTCCCCAAGCAGGCATACAAAGCAGGCAAGAGCTGCAAGCTCGTCAACATTTCCACTTGTGGCACAATGCAACCAGAGCATTTTGGTCTTTCCAGGAAGACCCATCTGTCAGTGGTTAAGTAGTAGTGCTTAAGGGAGGTAACTTGAACTACCCAAATTAAGGCATACTTTCCCAGCTTATTCAGAAATTTTAACATCATTTTTATGGATATTAACATTGCAGCAGCTGGTTATTATGAGCTTTAATACGTATCATGAGGTTCTTGTTTTGATGTGAACGGAACTGTAGGAATACCTGAGAAAGTATCTCATGGGGAAAGAACTCTCTTTTAGGTTTCTATGGCAGAGAAGGCAGTTTCACACTTTTGAAGGAAAAGGCAGTTAGCAGACTGTTGAAAACGTCTTCTCCACTTTGCCATTACAACCCGTTTCTTCTGTTATGAAAAGCAAAAAGTGTTACTAATCTGAAATGGTACTCAAAAGCTACTGCAACTTAAGTGGTTGTTGAACTGTGACCACAAAGTGTCTGCCACTCGCTTTTTCCTCCAGGAAACGGTTCGTCGCACTCCAGAGGACTAATTTAGATACGCTTGGAACCGCCCGCAGGCAGCAGTAACAGCAAGCCAGACGGCCTTCACTTGCAGCGTTACACAGGAACCAACCGCCCAGCAGGCCGAGGCCTGATGAATTACGGCCGTTTGAGGGCGAACACCCCAAACCCCCGCGGCCGACGCGCACCTGCGGGGCCGAGGCGGGCGGCTGCGGCGGCACGGGGCCCTCTGCCGCTCGGCGCCGGCGCGACACCCCGAGCGCCCGCCTCAAGGTGCCCTGCGCCGCCCGGGCGGGGCCCTCGGCTCGGGGCGGGCGGCCCGGGCCTGCCGGCAGCGGCGGGGGCAGCGAGGGGCCCGCAGCGGAGGGGCGGGGGGCGGGCGGCGGCCGTCCCGGCTGAGGGCCCGGCCACCGCCAACCGCCAACCGCCGCCGCGTGGCGCGCTGCCTCTCGCGGCTGAGGCGGGCGCCTCCGCCCCGCGCAGGCCGCCTGCCGCGGCTGGCCCTTGCCGCGCTCCGTAGTGACGCCGCCGCCGCGTCCCTCGCCGGGCACCGCTGGGGCGGGGTTTCCGGTGCGGCGCGGAGGCAGGATGGTGAGACAGCGGCCCGCGCTGCCGGGCCCCGCCGTGCGGCGGAGGGGGCTGTGCCGGTGGCGGTGGCCGTGGCCGGCGACGCGGAGCGGAGCGAGGGGGGGCCGGGCCGAGCCGGGCCGAGCCGGGCCTGGCCTACTCGGGCGTCTCGCCGCCATCGCCCGGGGTCTTGCGGAGTCAGCGGCGGCGCTGGGCCTCTAGGCCGCCTCCGGCGGGGCAGCAGCGGGGGCAGCGCGGCCGGTCGGGCTGAGGCCGGGCGGGGTTGTGAGCCGGGGCTCGCCGCCGCGGGAGGCTCGCCTCGCTGCTGGGGGAGGAGGAGAGTGGTTGTGTAGCCGCGGGTCTGCAGGGCCCCGCCGGCCGGGAGCTTGGGCATCGGCCCGTGGGTCTGGGCATCGCCCGCAGAGGCCCAGCGGTGCTGGTCTGCTCTCCTGGCGGGAGGAGGGGCAGGTAAACGAGCTGGTAGGAGAGCAGAGGAGAACTTTTCGTGGTACACGTTACTTAGTGGTGCTCGTTAATTTACACTGGTGAGGAATGAGCAAAAACTGCCATGTAGCCAGAGAACGCAATGCCGTATGAGTCAAAAACACCAATAAACACGTCCTTCCTTGCCCCATAAGTGCATGCTTCTCTTTATTGGCTGGCTTTTGACAAGTAATTGGAATATATCAGTACTTTGTTTAGATAGGAGAAATCTAATTTTGGCATTCGTTTACGTGGAACTGTCAGTTTTCAAGATTCATAGTAGTGTACTTACATTTGGCTGTTGTTTTGGTTTTGGTTTTTTTCCTTTTCCTTAGGGTCAAAGTCAGAGTGGTGGACATGGTCCTGGTGGTGGCAAGAAGGATGACAAGGTAACTAAAACCAAATGCTTTTTCTTATAGGATGAACTGTAGGTGTGCTACCACAGAGACTGGCTGCAATACACTTTATTTTACAATTTTTTTTCGTTCTTGTACTCAACTGCATGAAGTTACACTCTTGCTAGTTTTGATGAAATGTCTTAATCTCATCTGGGTGCACATTGGAGAAAAAAGGTTGCCATTCAAAAATAGAGAAGAGGGCTTAACTGTCAAGGAAAGCTGAAATTAGTTGGCAGTAGTAATTTATTTTTAAAAAGAATAAAGCTATAAATATGTCTGGGTTAGGAAAGACTAGTTGCCTTCAAGCTGTCACTTAAGTAACTGGTTTTGGTTTGAAAATGACATCATGCTGTCATCTGCATGAGGTCTGTACTTCATGTCGTGGACCCTTAGAGGCCTTTCCAGTTTCCTTTGGAGATGGAAGTATAATGTACATGGCAAGCTATGTCCAAGCTGGGAAGCTGAATGCATGTTACCTATTGATGAAGACACAACAGAAACGTTCAGATTCAGTACTTTCCTCATCCTTTCACATATGAGTTTTGTTTGTGACTTCATAGAATCATAGAATCATTTAGGTTGGAAAAGACCTTTAAGATCATGCAGTCCAACCATTAACCTAACATTACCAAGTCCACCACTAAACCAGTTAAGGGTAGCGTAGGAATTTCATGTTTCCTGGCTTGGTGGCTAGATTATTTATAATGAAAGTAAAAACTAGGAATCTTAATTACGACTGGAAAGGACCTCTAAGATCATCATTCCAACCATCAGCCCAACACCACCATGCCTACTAAACCATGTCCCAAAGTGCCAGATCTGCCCGTTTTTTTGAACACTTCCAGGGATGGTGACTCCACCACCTCTCTGGGCAGCCTGTTCCAATGCTTGACTACTCTTTCCGTGAAGAAATTTTTCCTAATATCCAATCTAAACCTCCCCAGGCAGAGCTTGAGCCCATTTCCTCTCGTCCTATCACTTGTTACTTGGGAGAAGAGACCAACACCCACCTCACTACAACCTCCTTTCAGGTAGTTGTAGAGAGCAATAAGGTGTCCCCTCAGCCTCCTCTTCTCCAGGCTAAACAACCCCAGTTCCCTCAGCCGCTCCTCATAAGGCCTGTGCTCCAGACCCTGCACCAGCTTTGTTGCCCTTCTCTGGACATGCTACGGTACCTCAATGTCTTTCTTGTAGTGAGGGGCCCAAAACTGGACACAGTATTTGAGGTGTGGCCTCACCAGTGCCAAGTAACAGGGGGACAGTCACCTCCCTGCTTCTGCTGGCCACACTATTCCTGATAGAAGCCAGGATGCTGTTGGCCTTCTTGGCCACCTGGGCACACTGCTGGCTCATGTTCAGCTGGCTGTCTACCCACACCCCCAGGTCCTTTTCCACCAGGCAGCTTTCCAGCCACTCTTCCCCAAGCCTGTAGCGTTGCATGGGGTTGTTGTGACCCAAGTGCAGGACCTGGCACTTGGTCTTGTTAAACCTCATACAGCTGGCCTCGGCCCATCGGTCCAGCCTGTCCAGGTCCCTCTGCAGGGCCATCCTACCCTCCAGCAGATCAACACTCCCACCCAGTTTGGTGTCATCTGCAAACTTACTGAGGGTGCACTCAATCCCCTCACCCAGATTGTTGATAAAGATATTAAAGACGACTGGCCCCAAAACAGAGCCCTGGGGAACACCGCTCGTGACCCGCCGCCAACTGGACTTAACTCCATTCAGCACAACTCTCTGGGCTCGGCCACCCAGCCAGTTTTTTACCCAGCGAAGAGTATGCCTGTCCAAGTCATGAGCTGCCACTTACTTTGGGCTTCAGCCTTCTGTGTTCTATATTCACTGAAAATTGGCAGAAATCTAAATTAAAAAAAGGGATATAAAATGAACAGCAGAAGAATTTTTTTAACTTTCTTAAAAGAACAAGAATAATATTCCTTTTGGGCTTCTTGCTGTGTATCATAAAGGAGACAATTTTGTTACGTAGCCATTCAGCTTAAGTTGTGCTTTCTCTCAGTCTGTGCGCCTAACATCTGTGTGTATTTTTTCATTGTTAATATCCTGATTTTTTTTTTTTATGGAATTCTTTTTATGAATAAGGATAAGAAGAAGAAATATGAACCTCCAGTTCCAACCAGAGTGGGGAAGAAGAAGAAGAAAACAAAAGGACCAGATGCTGCCAGCAAACTCCCCCTGGGTAAGCATTCTGCCTGCCTCGGCAGTCCTGTGGACTGTCCGCTCTTCGAGAAGTGCAGAGCCATCCTCTCCCCTAGACCTGGCTGTATGTAGGTTGCAAGTGATTAAACAGAAGGCCAAATGTAATTTTATTTCTAATTAATGTAAAAATACAAAATAAGGTTGTTGTTATACAAGATGCAGCCCATGAATTTCGAGGTAAGAGAGAAAGAAATTGAAATGTGGAGAAATGCAGGGGAAACACTATCTTTAAAAAAGTTTTTTACCTAGAATTACAGTGGGACAGGTGAAATAGTGACTGCTGCTCGTATAGAAGTTATTGTCAGAAAATGAAGCAGAATTTCTGATATTGAATTAGTGAATAGTTGGTATCGTGTCAAACTTGGTCTAAAAGATTGTGATTCTGCTTTGATTACAGTGACTCCTCACACACAGTGCAGACTCAAATTGTTGAAATTGGAGAGAATTAAAGACTACCTCTTAATGGAGGAAGAATTTATCAGAAATCAAGAACAGATGAAACCTTTGGAAGAAAAACAAGAGGTGAGGTTTGAGTAAACTGTTACTTCCAATATTACAGTAAGTGCTCTGAATGTAAC
This sequence comes from Pelecanus crispus, assembly GCF_030463565.1. Lineage (NCBI taxonomy): Eukaryota > Metazoa > Chordata > Aves > Pelecaniformes > Pelecanidae > Pelecanus > Pelecanus crispus. Next base: position 54,876,786 of record NC_134648.1, read on the forward strand.
CTACTTTGTACAAAAGCAATGGAAATAAAGTGCCATGAATGTGTAAGTCAATACAAATGTATTATGTATATCACAATTTTTCATTAAATCTCAATTACTGTCCAGAAAACGTTTTTTTTTCCTAGTGGTTTAATATTTTTAATATGTTGATTATTTTTAATATAATAATTTTAATAATTCAATTTAAAAATAAAAATTAAATTAATTTGTTTTTATTTTAAAAAATAAAGTTTTATTTGTTTTTAATTTTAAAATTTATTGAATTTAATAAATTAAAATATCCATTTTAATAATTTAATAAAATAATAACATATTTTAATACTTTATTTATTTAAATCTTAGTAAAAATTTTAGTCCAAGCATGGGTTACTACAGATGAGGCCACAGTGCTTTTTTATTTCTTAGTGGTCTGTCAAAGTGCAGCTCCCAGATATCCATCAACAGAGAAAGAAAGAATATTCTAGCTATGCACATCCATATAAGTAGCGTCCATAGGATAGGACTAAAATAATAGCGGATTTTGTTACTGGCGTATGCTTTTATGCCTTTTGGGGCAGTGAAACAACAATAGCAAAGACTGGTTCGGTTACGTTCGGTGTGAACTGTTGAGCCAGTGTTGTACAAGAATGTTTTTGGCTGTATTCTTGAGTTGTTTCTTGGATTCTTCTTGACAACAGGAAGAAAGATCCAAGGTGGATGATCTGAGGGGAACACCAATGTCCGTGGGTACATTGGAGGAGATCATTGATGACAACCATGCTATCGTGTCCACATCGGTAGGATCAGAACACTACGTCAGTATTCTGTCTTTTGTGGACAAGGATCTGCTAGAGCCAGGCTGCTCTGTTTTGCTAAATCATAAGGTGAGTTGCCTTTATAAATGAAGCACAAGTTCTTGTACTGTTTTTAACTGGCCTTTTTTTCTGAGGATCGTAGGGTCTGAGAGCTAATGCTGTTTATTTCACGCACCTAAATGGATGGGCATTGGGTTTAGGCTTGAGCTTGTATTAATAATGCTGCTTGCTTTCTTTGACAACTCTTAATGCTTGAATTAGGTTCATGCTGTGATAGGAGTCCTGATGGATGACACAGACCCTTTAGTTACTGTGATGAAAGTGGAGAAAGCTCCTCAAGAAACGTATGCTGACATCGGTGGCCTTGACAACCAGATTCAAGAAATCAAGGTATTCGGTTGTACTAATTTACACTGTTAAGTAAGCTGGCAACGTAGCTGTTGTGCTGGGAGCTTGAAAGCCTAACAGCAGGACCAGCTGCTGGGCGGGTAGTGTTCTTTTGTATCTTGCTAGTGCGTTTCTTTATTTGATTTTGCTAGGCAGACTCATGGACCTGAATCTCTTTAAGTGGGTAGCGTACCCATTCACAAACGGTACACAGAGAAGCCTTTCACAGTTGCTATGGAATCTGTAGAGCCTTGAGCTCATAAAATCGGTGCAATAACTTCTTATTTTGCAACATGTGAAGTCATTGATTGTTGCAGGATGAGAGTTAAATTGTAAAAAGTACGGAGATTGGTTTGAGTGTCTGATGCCGTGCAATCTAAGGATTTTGGTGGGTGGGGTTTTTTTGGCTTGTTTTGGTTTTGCATTTGTTTGTTGTTTGGTTGGGGGGTTTTGTGTTTGTTTTTTGTTTGTTCTTTGGGGTTTTTTCCTACCAGCAAAGCTCTGTCTGAACCCTGGTAGAACTCAACTTACTTGCTTTGGGTAGGTGTCCAAAATCACAAATGCTCTTAAAATATTGATCTGTAGTATCTGATAACTCATGGTTGAAGGCTTCCATTCATAAAGAGTCCCCCACCCCAAGGTCCTCCATGAGTGTTTGGGAGTCAGGAACTCCCAGGTTATAAACTCAGAATGATGCATTTAGGTTGGAGGATGGGGAACGCTCACTGCTTCTCTTCCATATGTCAAGTGGAAACAATAGGAAGACCTGTTCAGATAGAGCAGCTGTCTGCCTTAGGATTAGAGGCAGCAGAGACGCATAGTTTTCAAGGTCTGTCTTGAAATTAGTTAAGTTGTTTTTGCTTTCGTTGCTTTTATTAATGCTGTTCTCAAGATCTCCACAGAAGTTCTGTGGAGAGCTCTCACTCCTTATAAAAACTCAGGTTTGTTTTTCTTGTGCTGCAGGAGTCTGTGGAGCTTCCTCTCACCCATCCTGAATATTATGAGGAGATGGGTATAAAGCCACCCAAAGGAGTCATTCTGTATGGCCCACCTGGCACAGGTATCTCACAGTACAGTAACAACTGTGCTGAGCTAACACAAGTAAAATAAATTGTGCTTGCTTAGTGTTAAAGCATTGCCAAGTCTGTCACAAATTTCATATGACTGTTTTGTTAAAGCACTCATACGCCCCACCCTGCCCCCTGCAAACTAATTACAGCATTTCTTTCCACCAAAAATAGGTAAAACTTTACTAGCCAAAGCAGTGGCAAACCAAACTTCAGCAACCTTCCTGAGAGTGGTTGGTTCAGAACTTATACAGAAGTACTTGGGTGACGGTCCAAAGCTCGTGCGCGAACTGTTCCGTGTGGCTGAAGAGCATGCTCCATCAATTGTCTTCATTGATGAAATTGATGCCATTGGTACAAAGAGGTACAGCATTCTAGCTCCCACTTCGCGTGCAGGCATTGCCAGGGACAATAAAAGATTTACTAGAAACGCTCCTTTTGCAACCGTATTGATACTCAGTTTCTCAGCTCTGCTGCTACCATTTTCATAATACTTTTTTTGATGTAAGGATTTTTAACAAGTAAAACTTCAAATAACTTATCTGAAACTAAAGTATATCACCAGCTTTTTGTATTAAATAGATATGACCAGAGACTTAACCTCTGTTCTCTTGCTACCTGGTAGCATCTCTATGATAGTGTCTTAAACAGAAAGAGACACTACGCATAAGTTCATATGGTATCCTTTAAGTGTAAATCCAAATCTACAGTAATCGGCTTTAGCGATTTGACAGTAAAGCAGTGTACTTAATACAGAATATATCCATTTATTGTTTGCCTCTCCAGATAGGTAGCTAAATACTTATGCTCTTAGAATATTATATGGTAAGTTACAGAGTGTGATGTCATGGAGAAGCATCGCTTGTGCCACACAAAACTATTGTTCAGCCTGTATCCGACTTGTATTACTTTGAAAATTCCGTAGGGTGCTTGGAACTGTCCAGTACAAATAGTCTCTAAAATAGTCAAATGTCTTTTAAATAGATAAAAAGGTGCTCATCCATATTACTACACCGCTACTAGCCTGAAGCTCCAGTATAAGGCAGCTTCTGCCCCATACCTTTCAGCATATATAGAAAGGATTGGACTGATGGTGAAGTGCATAATGCGCAGAATTCTTCATAAATGTTACATTGCTTCAAACTGTTCCTAAACATGGGTGAGCTGTTTTGGATGTAGATTATGTAGTCTGATATTAGCAAAATGGAATAGCTAACCTACAAAGCAGAGAAACACAGCCGCTGGTACCTGCGTTTCAGGAAGAGCAGAGTTAAACCAGGATCCACGTTAGTAAGGCTAAAGGGCATACAGCTGTAACTGCGTGCATAAGGAAAAACTCTGAAATGGAAAAATGAGTGACAAGCTGTATTTGCTATGAAGCGGCTGCACGTGCTTTTAAGAATTAGGGTTTTTTTTCTTTTTTTATGTTAATTTGTTAATTTTGTTAGGGGAAAAAAGAGATTTACAAATACATAACAAACATGGAAAAAGGACCCACTTCTTTCACATGATTGCTGTTACTTTCTGCAGCTACAAGAATAGTTCAGTGTTTACTTACCTAGATGTCACAATATGATTCTGAAAACCTGCTTTTTGTTTTCTATGGGTGAACATTAAATGAAAAAAAAAAAAAAATCTGTTAACGGCTGTTTAAAAAAATCCAAAACACCACATGCTATTTTGTTTATACGTTTGTGGCAGTTATGTGAAGTATGTTCTTAAATTTGCATAGTGCTTTTTCTGACTGTATTGTTTTCTGAAAGGTATGACTCAAATTCAGGTGGTGAGAGAGAGATCCAGCGTACAATGCTGGAGCTGCTGAACCAACTGGATGGCTTTGACTCCCGGGGGGATGTTAAAGTTATCATGGCTACAAACAGAATAGAAACACTGGACCCAGCTTTAATTAGGCCAGGTAAGAGACCACCTGCTGTGTATGCTTCAGTCACTTTTCTTGTGAAAGGATGTGTCGTAACTTGTCAAACATGGGTAAGAAGAATGTAACTTACTGGTTTGTCTTTATTCACCATCTCACCTGCATTGGTGTATCTGTTAAAATCAGAACCCATTCATGTTTCCACATGGGAAAAAAAACTATAGAAGAGAGGAAATGTGTTAATTCCTCTCACATATATGTAAACAATTTGAATATTCTTCCTTTGTATTAAGATGGCACAGCTATTTTAAGTAATTATTTTAAGTAATTCGTTAACATCTTCAGCAGCTGGGGGGCGTCAGGCAGTACCACTTGTGCCTCATAGATGAGAACTTAAGCCTTAACAATGAGAGCCTGGATTTTGATGCAAGGAAACCAGTCTGCCTCCTACTGACCTGGCATGCTATTGTCGTTTGGGGGAACAGGTGAGGGAGAAATAATATCTTATTTTGACAGATGTATTACATGTTGAGCCAAGAGCTTGAACAGGCACAAGTAGTATTTTTAAATGGCCACTAAAAATGCACCAAAACATAATACATCTGTGGGGTCTGTTAAATCAGAAGGTAGAAAGCAATACGGAGATCAAAGGAACAAGCTAAGCCTCCTGTTGGTGTCCTCAAGTAAAGCCTAAGCATTAAAGAGGTTGTAAAGATCTTCCTTCTTAAAGTAACAGAGGTAAGAGAGCGCGAGCAGAGAGAATTTAAGATTTGTCAAACAGCTACTCTGAACAGTCACTAGACTGCATGGACCCAAGGAGTTTAGACAAAAACAACTTCACAGTATGAAGTTGCTGAGGTGTGTTTTGTGTTTGGAAAAAAAAGTCTGGTTTTTGTCACCATCTTAGCCTTACCCCCTCCACATCAGAAACAGTGCCATTAGGGTACAGAGGAGGTAATACTATACCAGTATTAAAGGACAAGGTAAGATGATCTAAAATTTGTTGGAAGAAAACTTCTACACCTGCCAGGTGTTTAAATTATAACCATTGCTTGAGCAACCAGGGCACTTCTAGCAGCTCAGCAGGCTGATGTACCAATGTGTATAATAGTTGGGAATATCACGTGGTGCCATCAACCCTTTTTAGAAGATACTGTAAAACTAAAGGAAAATGGGAGTGATTTGGAGATGGAAAATATCTTTAAAAAGATTGCTCATTAAAGCCGGAACAATTGAGTACCTGAACATCCGAAGTCCCTACTGCAATAAACATCTGGTAGGGACCTGCAGCAGAACTATTTATGCAGAACCTTCCTTATTCAGTTACGTTTTTGTTTGGTTTTTAGGCCGTTGGTTATATAGGGAGGAAGAGTTCTTCAAGTTGCCACAGTGATTTATTTTGTGTCTCTGTGCGGCAGAAAATTAAACTTCAGAGCTAAATGTAATCTCAGAGTAGAATAAAAAAATTATTACAAGAACATAAGTATTTGACTAATAGTTTTCTGTGCTGTGACACATGGGGTTTTTTTTATATTTATTTGTGACTCAAGGAAGGTTTTCCATGTTTCCCAGGCGAGCTGCCTCTTACCTGCACCGACAGAGACTTTCAGCAGGATGGCATCTTTCAGCTCTGGTAGCTTCCTGTTCATTGCAAATAGTCTGATCTCATTTTCTACTCTAAGACATGATTGATTGTGGTGTGAAGAAACAGTGGCTGTCAGTCTAACCTTGAAATGTTCTTCCTGCTCAGTTTCCAATAGAACTGCATGCAAAAAAACCTAAGACTGAACTTTTCTTTTGCACAGGACGTATTGACAGGAAAATAGAGTTCCCTCTACCTGATGAAAAGACCAAGAAACGAATCTTTCAGATTCACACAAGCAGGATGACGCTGGCAGATGATGTGACTTTGGATGAGCTGATTATGGCAAAAGATGATCTCAGTGGTGCAGATATTAAGGTCAGTGTACATCACCATTGTTATACTTCAAAACACAAATCGAATCTTCTGCATCCAAAAACATTGTCTTTTGAAACTGTTCTCTACCTACCTGTGGTTACATCACTGAGGGACAGTTTGATGGCTTTAAAGTGCCTTTTATGAGTGCCACGTACTCAGCTTTACAAATGGGAAATTTATCAAAATCTTAATTATGAGGTAGCTTGTGTTGATAAGAACACACACCTGTGTTATCGGAGTATGAAATTTTAAAAGTAGCAAAGTGGAAATCAGAAGGGGAATGTGGAATCTTGCACAAACATGCAAGCTATCTTAAACATTACTAAGACAGTGCAGGGTAAGAAGCATTTTTAGAGACTGGTGCAAGCAGATAAAAATGCAACTGTAGATTAGGATGCTTCAGACAGACAGTCTGCTTTTCGAAAGTAGCTGGAGCCCTTGCTGGTTACACCAGTGAGCTTAACTAAACATGGCATTACTCTGTCCTTCTGCACTGAGGTGCTAACACAGTCCACTTGACAGAGCTGGATACATCTGTTCCTCACAGGAGGGAAACTCTCTTGTTAGGAAGCTGCCTTTCTGTCATGGAAGTGTTACTCTGACAACAGGAGGACATACTCATCTAGCTTTAGCCAGACTGTTTTACATGCTTCAGTGCTACTGAATAGTATTAAACTTAACAAAATTTACATTCTTAACACTCTTCACTTCTACTACAGAGCCCGTTGGAGCAGTACGACGATGCTGCTGTCTTCTGAGGTGCAGCTTGAGGGGGTTGCAGAGAGACAGTAACTTATTCTTGCTTTCTCTGTTGCAGGCAATTTGTACAGAAGCTGGATTGATGGCTTTGAGGGAACGGCGAATGAAAGTAACAAACGAAGACTTCAAAAAGTCTAAAGAGAACGTTCTCTATAAGAAGCAGGAGGGAACCCCTGAGGGACTCTATCTTTAAGTAAGTCCCCTGTCTCTTTGGGGACTATCAGGACCTCTCTCTGTGGCTAGGATGGCAGTCCTGTGTAAAACCACATAGTCAAGCTAATTTTCATTCTTGAAGAGGTTAAATCCTGGTGGGTTGTAGTTTTTCAGTCAGTGTAACACTTCATTTCCCAATAAAACATTTATTTGAATTGAACTGTTTGTTTTGGTGGCAAAGACCCGCTAGTTACATGGAACCGTCTCTTGCTTTAGTCAGACTTAGACTTACTCTCAAGAAAAAGTCCTAGCTCCACAAGAGCGCTTGTCTCAGCACTCCAAACCACAGCGTGGCACATGGGCAGGGTCCCCACCTGTCAGTCCTTGTTTGGCATGGCAGTCTTTTACAACTACTGTATAATTGCTGCTGCCTTAAAGTAATTACTTTTCTATATCTCTTTTTAGGGGCTAAGTAACTAGGACAAAAGTCACTTCTGAGTAACCTCACTGTCCTAAAAATTAATGAAAAACAGGCAATCTTAAGTAATGCTCAGATACACTGTAAAAATACCCATCTCTATCTAGCACCTATGCTTACAAGAAAGCAAGGTGGACACTCAATAGTATTCTTAAAGATCTAAACATGTTTGGGTAAGGTACTTGTAATGTTAATGAGTTTTTCATAAGAGGGTTACAGTTCATTATAAACGTACTTTCTAAGTAATTTCCAAATGTTGTACATGTGATTTTTAAGGTTTATATAAAAGTTCCATATACAGACCACAGTTAAGCAATGCGCAGTCTTTGTTCTGGAAACTTTCTGTGGGAGCAAATGCTGGCCATTAACAGATGTTTGAGAGTTACACACAGAGCAATCCCTTTGATAACTGCCAGTGCTGTAACAACAATGGTAGCAGCGAGGCCAAGAGAACTTGGTTTTCTATGTAAAAATTATGTGGCTCATTGTTAAAAACCAACCCGACAGATGAATGGAGTCTTTTATTTACTCTGGATGACAGGAACCCTGAACTAGAGTTGTTTTTCATCTGGAGATAGAAAACCAACAAGTTTTATTACCCATTCTTACAAACCTTATGAAATCTGTCTCCTTGGAAAGGTCACAAAAAGCCAGTGATTTTTTAGCACTTGCCAATCATGGCAGTTGATCTCATCATCGCTTGAGGGGCTGAAAAGCTTTATGATGTGTGGCGAGCAAGGCTCTTTTTATTCAGGACGTGGCTGTTAACACTGGCTAGAAGCACCAACCATGAAGAGGTCGGTTCAAGTGACTGAAGGAAAACTGCAATGTATTAAGCTGAACCGAGAGCTGTGTTCTGGTACGCTGTCTGCTACAACAGTAACTGAAAAAGAAATATATTTGAAAATTAAATTCTTACCTTTTGCAGCAGACTTTAACTTCTGCCACCTTCTCCAACATTTCTGGACTTGAGTCACAAAGATCAGGAGAAAGTGAACAGCGAGTATATTCCCCGCAAGGACAGAAAAAGCCACTGGGGCCTGAATTAACATGCAGGACTTACTCCAGCAGCTCCAGTAAGTGGGCAGCTTCTGACCACCCCAAGCGAAGGATGTAGCGTGAGTGCTGCGATGGGAGAAGCTGTGCAAAGGAAAGGGCCCAGGGAGGGGATGCATGGAAGGGACAAGTGGCTGAAACAAGAGTCATCACTGCCGTCACTGGAGGTTTTCAAGATGCGACCAGACAGGGTGCTGGATAATCTCACCTAGGCTCCCTGTCCCACAAAAGGTTGGACCAGATAATCTTTTCGAGGTCCCTCCCAACCTGGGCTGTCATTTCTGAAAGCAGCATGTATTTTAAAAATAAAATATGGGTTTGGTGGTTTGTTTTTTTTTTTTTTTTTACAAAGACTTAACTACTTTTACAGCAAAACCAGCATCACTTGCAACCACAGCAGTATTAGAAGGCTCTTAAGAAGTGCTATAGTGCCATTTAAAATTCTGCGTATTCCCTGTAATATTTAAAATAATTTTAGAAAGGAATAAATGAAGTGCAGCCTAAACTAAAATGTATCGTATCTTGTATTGTGGTGCTACAGGCGAAACCGAGCCATAGGTTGTACGGCTTTGTCCACCCGTAGTTTTCCATGTAATCACATCTCACCAGCTGGATGACCCCAATTGTTTTAGCACTGTTAGTGACAGTTTTCTCCTGAAAAACCTCTGAAACAGTTTTGGGTTTTCCGTGGCTGCAGGTATCCTCTTTCCAGATGAAGATCCAGTTTCTGATTACTTGGGTCTCAAGAGTAGGGATGCTAAACGGTCTGTTACATATTTCAGCATATTCTGTCTTATAAAATAAATATATAACATAACTATATTTTTAAATTGTTACCATATTTCATATTAGTCCTCTAGGAGCTTGCCGAAAGACTCCTGGAACAGAAGCTACTAATTAAACAATCATGTTTTGACTACTCTGCCTTCTTTGGTGAGGATTAAATACAGACCAGACCTCTACTTCTCTTACGATGATTGCCTGTATTTGGGTCAAAAACGAGTAATCAATTACAAAAACTTGTTTAAAAGTGAGCTGCTTAGAGATGTATTATGGATACATTCTCATTTTTAATACACTCGTGGTTCTATTGAATTAAGAAATAAAAAATAATTCAAGTTCCTTTTGAATTTTCAAATAGTCAGGTATATTTTTCATAAATATTCATATTAAAATGGTCATCTGTCAAAACATACAAATACAAGTCCAAAATAGGTGCCTGCTCAAGCAAAGATTTAGCTTTTACTAGCAGTATATGTACAGATGTAACGGCTGTTCTGTTTGACTTAGTAGTTATATATACACACGCACGCATACCAAGCTGAAGGAAATTACGGAAGTCTGCCCACTGGAGGACAGTGGAGCATCCATCTGGCAGATGTTTATTTCCTGTGCTGCTCACCAAACCATAGTTGGCATGTACTGAATCTCTGCTGAACTCTAGGGAATGTAATTTCAAACAATAGTCTAAGAAATGTGGGCAACATTCAACAGGAGGCTATTTATAAGAGGGTATCCTTCTGTGGGAGCCAGCAATACTTCAGAGAAATGGATGCATTTTTGTGGGTAAGATGCAGTACTTGATTCCAGAATACTTGCAGCTAGTAGAACTCCATTTTAATAGCAATTTATATAAAAGCTTAAAAAAAAAAAAAACCAACCCAAAAAACCCCAAACAAAAAAAACCCCCACCAACTTAAAAAAAAGTACATAGTACCTAAGTCCCAACAGAGTTCCTGTTTGAAAAGAGACAGGTCTAACTGTTAGCTTTGGAACTAGCTTCTGTACTTTCTCTGCTCATCTACAGTGTTCTTTTAAACCTCTAATAGTAGATCCAGCTCTTCCATAGGTACCCGTACTCTCAATTCTTTTTCAGTCATTAGATCAAGCGTCTCTTGCAGATGATCAGGGAAGTACTCTACTGCATCCATATAGAGCACCTAGAAAGACAATGAGAACATTTTCTGTGCTAACCTTCTATCGTAGCAAGAAACATAGTATAAAGAAGTACATAGATATGCAACCAACTCTGTAACAAGAACGTAAGAAATACCATACACTTCTTTAAAATAATAAAACAGAATTAGTACTTCTACAGTGACAGCAATGTAGATGTTTAACCAAGTCTTTTCCAACTTTTACTAAATAATTTTATTCAAAAAGATAAAATGTAGGTCAAGAGGTGCTGGAGCATTTGCAGCATATACAGACATTACCTGAGGAGTTGCAGGTGCTTCTGAATAATTTCTTATACTATTAACTAAATACATTTTTATTTGCCTATATATTTCTGCTGCTACCATGCCCATGATAAAACATGGTACAAAAGACATGATCACTTCTAGATCACACAGAGAGGAATTTATTATCTCCTTGCCTCATGCAATGCAACACCTTTCTGTTCTGAAATGCAAACAGCACTGACCACTATGTTTGTTTCCATTTTGGATGCATCTCTTATTTGCAGAAAATCTTACAGTACTTCTCCTTCAGAAATCTCTCCTTTCATTTGCATATAATTCATTGCAACAATTACTAAAGTCTAACTTTTTTTTCCCCTCAAATACAGAACTTCAAAAATTAGAGTATGATGACAGGTTTATATTTTTTTCTATGCTTACCTTTGCCCAAGGACAGTTTTGAAGGGCTTTATAAAACAAGCCTTTGCTTTTTTCTTTTTTTCCTAGTGAAGCCTGTGTGAGAAAAAGATGTTCATACTTCAATGCAGTAATAGCTGAAATAATAAAACAACTATCGCTGAGACAAAGAAATTATTGCTGAAAAGCTCAGTGTTGTTCTGCTGAGGAATCCTTATTGCTACAGACTGTGGCAGCTACACAATTTGACAGGTTACACTGGTCACACTCTTCAATGTAATCAGAGATGTCTTTAAGGAGTTTCAGGGCTTTACTTATAAGACAAGTAATAGAACAAAGACTAGCAGAAAGAGCCTCTGCTGAGTGTTTCAGTTAAAGTCAGTGCCTTTGCCTACATTTGAAAATAATACTGCAATGGGCAAGACTGCAAATCATTAACCAAAACTTACACCCGATATACTACACAAATACTACACAAGAGCATCTTTGGTACAGTGAAGGTGATATTACATTATTTTTGTGCACTGAAGAGATCATGCACATACATTTTCTCACTCAGCTTGTTAAAGCTGAATCCCCTTACATACAAAAATGGATATGTCAAATTAGCATCTATCTGGAAGGAGTTAAACCTTCCTCCTCAAAGTACCCGTCCAACTATGTGATACAAGTACAGAGCACACAGCTATCATGAAGTTTAAAAAGAGAAGGGTAGCAGAGGTCAGAGTGCTGAACAGTCTCCTTAGCTTCAGTCATCCCAGTTACAGGTAGAAATAATTATGATTTCTTGTGAAGAAATCTTTTTTAATTGGGCTACTTTAAAAAACACTTAAACAGCATTTTATGACAAATCCAGAAAAAGCAGTAATTCCAAAATACTGAAAATACATTAAATGTTTTGAGGTCTTTGGAGAAGAAGAGATCTTCGATACTGACTTTACATTTTCCCTTGTTCTGACTGCATCAATACTGCTGCTAAAAATCAGCAGGTTCCGTTGTCAATCCTTAAAAATCTAGAAATTCTTTTTCATATTATTGATACATTGGTTGTAGAAACTTGTGCTGTTCTGGTGTCATGATCTCCCTCCCTGCTGTCAGAGCTGTGCACTAAGATGCATACACATCTTTTGCAGCTCTGCAAAGAGCTTTCAGTCATGTTCTGCCTCTATTTTTTTTGCAGAATCAGACGTTGGAAGGGACCTCTGGAGACCATCTGCTCCAACCCCCTTGCTCAAAGCAGGGTCAGCAAAAGCAGGCTGCTCAGAACCATATCCAGTTGGGTTTTGAGTATTTCCATGGATGGAGACTCCATAACCTCTGGACAACCTGTTCCAGCATTTCATCACCCTCACAGTAAAAAGCTTTTTCTTACGTTTAAATGGAATTTTCTATACTTCAATTTGTGGCCATTGCCTCCTGTCCTGTCACTAGGCAGCCCTGAGAAGAGTCTGGCTCTGTCTTCATACCCTCACATGAGGTATTTATATACATTGACAGTATCTTCCAGGAGCCTTCACTTCTCCAGGCTGAACAATCACAAGCCTCCCAGCCTCTCCCTGTACAACACATGCTCCATTCTCTTATTTATCTTCATGGTTCTTGAATATTCAAAGGGACCTGGACAGACCAACAGCAGAATATTGTGCATCAGCCACTCTTGATTTTGTATCATCTGCAAACTTGCTGACGGTACACTCTCTCATCATCCAGATCATTAATGAAGATGTTAAAGGGCACTGGTCCCAGTATAAATCCTTGGGGCCAGTACCAGCGGCTAGCCTGCAGCAAGAGTTCACACTGCTGATTACAACCCTTTGAGCCTGGCAATTCAGCCAGATTTCAGTCCGCCTCGCTGTCCGCTTACCTAATCCATGCTTCATCAGCTTGTGTGTGAGGATGTTATGGGAGGCAGTGGAAAAGGCTTGCTAAAGTTGAGATAACATCCACTGAGCTAGTCATCTCATCATAGGCAGCCCAGATTGGTCAAGCATGATTTCATAAAAAAATATATAGGAATTTAAGAGAAATAATTTATTTCAAAATCTATATAAAAGCTTTGTGTTTTTAAACAGTGAGAAGCTTTTGCCCAAAATACCAAAGACTGAGTATCTGGACACACCCAAAGAGAAAACAGGTATCTACAGAACTTAGGGTAATACTGGACGATCACAACTTCTTCTTCTATGACTATATCTGAAAATTTTCATGTTTCTAATTGATTGTGCTTCTCTGAATAATGTTATTCAAAGCTATTATTGTAAAAGTATTATTTTCCTCCACCTTATTAGCATCTAATAAATATTCCTTCTTGTTCTTGTGAAAATGGTATCTTCCATGAATGAATCATTAGGGATAAAATACACACTGGGTGATTTTACTTTGGCATTTGTGCATACTGAAGTCTCATTAGTAGTTTGTAAAGAATAACAGCAATTCAATTGTACATTCCTATATACAAAGTTGTATAAAATATTTACAAGCATGTATTTGTGTAGAAATGGTCACACTAACAGTCCCACACAAGAGATCTTCTCAAACACAAAACAAGAGTCTCTCCTTCCCCTGCTTCCTCTGTATTTCACAGCTTGCTAACTGCTCTTCCCCTCTGACAACTTATTACACCAGAGGGTGTGAACAGAGGAGTAATATTGTGCAATGAAATTCCCCTTACATGAGTTCCAAGCATTTCTTTTGTGTTTTCATCTTCCATATCGTACTTTGGAGAAGCAAGAAAAGAACCGAGATGACAAAACTGCCTACATGAAGTTGATTTTATTTATGTACTTCCATGGTGAACTACAGAAGAAATAAACATTATTGCTTTTTGGTGTTATTCTGCAATGCCAGTTAGCATAACCTTTATATGCAGCTTTTAACATTCAAAAAGACTGTGAAAATTCAAGGCAAGTTATAAAAGCTATAGCTATGTTTTCCTTACCATGCATTTATTTTGCATGTGGACTGTACCTTGCTTGCTCCAATGTCAATCAATCAAAAAATCTTGGTCTGGGAAAGTTTTTATAGTATGGAGAAAATAGAAGAAAATATTTGAGGGGTCCACATAAAATAGTCTTTTTTACCATATTCTTTATTCCACCATAAATCAAAACCATACAGATGTTCATGCATTGTTTTTTTCTAATTCATATCTGGAAGCTGTTCCAGGGATGAAGTTAGGAAAGCTGAAGACCGATTGGAATTGAACCTGGCAAGGGATGTTGAAAACAACAAAAAGGGCTTCTGTCTGTACATGGGTTAACAGAACGAAATGTAGGAAAAATATGGGCCCACTGCTGAATGAGACAGGGGACCCGATTACATGGAAAAGGCTGATGTATGGAAGGCCTTCTTTGCCTCAGTCTTTAGTAGCAAGACTGGCCTTCAGGAATCCCAGGTCGCAGAGACCGGGGGAAAATGTGGAGCAAGGAAGATGTACCCTTAGTGGAAGAAGATCAGGTCAGGAATAATTAAGCTAACTGGATGTGCATAAGTCCATGGGCCCTGATGGGATGCACCCACAAACGCTGAGGAAGCTGGCAGATGTCAATGCAAGGTCACTCTTGGCAGTCTTTGATTGATCACAGCAACTGGGAGAAGTGCCCAAAGACAGAAGAAAGTCAAATGTCACTCCTACCTTCAAGATGGGCAAGAAGGAGGACCCAGAGAACTACAGGCCAGTCAGCCTCACCTTGATCCCTGGGAAGGTGATGGAGCAGCTAATCCTGGAAACCATCTCCAGGCACATGAACAAAAAGAAAGTCATCAGAGGTAGTCAGCATGAATTCACTGAAAGTCACACTTGACCAACTTGATAAACTGCTATGATGAAATGACTGGCCTGGTGGATGATGGAAGAGCACTGGAAATGGGCTATCTGGACTTCAGTAAGGCCTTTGACACTGTCTCCCTTCAGATCCTCCTAGACAAGTGGTTGATGTAAGAACTAGATGAGCAGTCAGCAAGGTGGACTGAAAACTGGCTCAACTTCTGGGCCCAGAGGGTGGTGGTCAGTAGGACAAAGTCTAGTTGGAGGCCAGAAACTAGCAGTGTGGGGTCAATATTGGGTCGAATCCCATTTAGGATCTTCATTAATCATCTGGCTGATGGGACAGAGTATACCCTCAGCAAGCTTGCAGATGACACAAAACTGCGAGGAGTGGTTGATACACCCGAGGGTCACACTGGCATCCAGAGGAACCACAACAGACTGGAGAAACGAGCTGACAGGAACACCTCATTAAGTTCAACAAGGAGAAGTGCAAAGTCCTGCACCTGAGGAGAAACAACCCCAGGCACCAGTATGTGCTGGGGGCCACCCAGCTGGAGAGCAGCTTGGCAGAAAAGGACCTGGGGGTCCTGGTGGACACCAAGTTGAACAGGAGCCAGCAATATGCCCTTGCTGCAAAGAAGGGCTAATGGTATCCTGGGCTGCATTAGGCAAAGCATTGCCAGCAGGTTGAGGGAGGTGATCCTTCCCCTCTACTCAGCACTGGTGAGGCCACACCTGGCATCCTGTGCCCAGTAGTTAACTTCCCAGTAAAAGACAGACATGCACACACTAGAGAGAGTCCAACGAAGGGTCACTAAGATGACTAAGGAACCAGGGCACCTCTCCTATAAGGAGAGGTTGAGAGAGCAGGAACTGTTTAGCCTAGAGAAGAGAAGGCTTGGGGGGGGGATCATATCTATGTATATAAATACCTGAAGCGAGGATGTAAAGAAGAGGGAGCGAGGCTCTTTTCAGTGGTGCCAAGTGACAGTACCAGAGGCAACGGACACAAAATGAAATGCATGAGGCTCTGTCTGAACATCAGGAAATACTTTTTTACTGTGAGGGTTACTGAGCACTAGCATGGGCTGCCCAGAGACTTATGGAGTCTCCATCCTTGGAGATACTCAAAAGCTATCTAGACACTGTCATGGACAACTGACTCTAGATGGCCCCGCTTGAACAGCGGAGTTGGACAAGATGGTCTCCAGAGGTCCCTTCCAACCTCCACCATTCTGTGATTCTGGAAGTTATACAAAATCAGGATCTAGATTTGACTGAAACATTAGAGTCCTCCTAATTTCCTTACAGAACCCTAAAGTAGGTCTAAAACACAAATACCACTCATGTTTGCTGATTTTACTTACATTAAAAATAAAATCCTAAGTCCCTACAATTTGCTTCCCCTTTTCTTAAATTTTGTTGCCCTGCCCACTTACCTTTATATTGCAAGTAAGCCAGGTGGAATCCATCTATTGACATCTTATGACATTTTTTTTATCTATGTAAGATGGCAGCCACAATTACTTGCCTGAACCTACACTGTCAGAAGCTATACATCCTTCTAATCCATGTGAATTACATTTTCCTTAATATTCCCAGCTTCCCAATAAGGAGCATTACAATTTACCTTTCAAATCATATAGGTATGGCAGCAGTTAGTATTCCTTTTTTTTTATACAGCATTGCAGTTGTGTTCATGAGAAATTCCAAATATTGAAAAAAAAAAAAAACAAAACCCAAACAACCCTCCCATGCCCCCCAAAACTGATACTCTTCTTACCAGAAAGTTCAAATACATTCTCCACAGCAGTGGACAATGGGTACCATTTTCAGTCTGAACTGCATGTTCAAACAGAGCTACAATCCGATTTGTTAACCCAGTTTCAGGAATAGTAGAATGTATTTCACCAACATCTGCCCTGAAACAGAGAAGAAAAGAAACCACAGTCCCTTAAATCCAAGCTAAAGGACTGCATCCAGGTAAGAGAGGGTAAAGATCAATGTACTGTCTCTGTTCACATAGCACTGTATATAGCCAAGTTTTTGCATTTCATGCTACAAACTCTGAATGTTATAAACCAGATTTTTAGCACTCGCTAATGTAATCAACACATTTCTAAATAGGAAAAACAGTTAAAAAAAGATAAATGAAGTATTTTTGTGAAAATTCTTTTAGCATGTTGAAAAATTCACCCTGTCCAACTAGAGGAGATTATACTCTTTGAGTACAATAATCCATTATCATATGATCTTAAAACACTTATCTTAGTCTTCATTCAAGATCATTTCTCATTCCAAGCCTGGCATAGCAGCTCAAACCAAACTCAAGCCTAGGTCAGCAAGCCTTCTGGTGCCCAGGCAAGCCGTCATTTTGAAGTATACTGATAATTCTGTAATTTCATCAAGTGTGATTATTGCAAGATTACAGCTATGTAAAGCTTCCAGATAACATTTTCCTAGAAATCTCTGTTGCTACGTGCAGACACAAAGAACCAAGTTGCCAATGTTATTAGAGATACGTAGGTAGCAGTGGATAGGTAGCTCCACGCAATGGGCAGAGAACAGTTAGAGACTAAGCTTTAAGAATGAACACATACCTCTGTTCCCCACATCTCCTACCCTTTTCTCCTTTCCCAGGAGCAAAAAATCTGAGCCCAGACCACACTGCAAATTCAGGAAATTTCCAGCCTCTTCTACCTAGCAACAGCCCCATTTGAAAACTAAACTCTCAAGCACTCACTATGGAAACAGATCTGCCACAACTGTATTCTATGATCCAGGAGTAAAGTAGGGCAGCGCAGCTCTGTATTATGCTCTTTATTGCTGTAGTATTAAAATGCAGCAGTTTCTAAGCTCACAGTGTCTACTTTAGCCATCTAAGCAGGCTCCTAGTTATTGAAAAATTACTTAAAGAAATGCATTCCAACTTGATGTCAGTAACAAGTAATCAGACACAAAGCAACACACAATCTGATCCAGTAGAAAGGACGTGAAACTATCACCTGTCTTTAATTCTATTCAGGATTCTGCCACTGACTCACTACTCAGTCTTGAACAAATAACCTTCCCTAGCTACAGCCTCTTCATCTGCAAAATGAGAACTATGATAGCATTTTCTCTCCTCTGTTAAGTGATTAGACAGATCAAAAAAAGCATAATCATAAGGAGTTGCAAGATATTACCTCTGGACATTCTCAATGAGTTTTTTTCTCATCTGCTCTGCTTGGATTGCAAACAGCCATGGCTCTAAAGAGTTAGTAGACCTTGTGACACCATCAAAAAATCTTCGTGCTTTGCTAGCACTGTGAGACTTCCTTTGGATGTGGATATATGACCTCCAAAGAGACTGGTTGCTAGGATACCGTTTCAGAGCCTCCGTTAGTGCCTCTCGCAGAGGATTCAAAGGATAAACACTAATTTTCATGTGGAATCTGAGTAAATTTGTATGCAGCAGTGTGACACCTTCAAGAGCAGTGGGAAAATTTTGAATGCCAAAATTCTCTCCAGTATTTTCACATGTCTGTGGACCAGGAGCTTCAAGTTTTTCCAAAGTCTGTGTATATATTAATACTGCCGCATCAATCCCAACAGTCAAATACTGGAACAGTGCATAACAACCAACCAAGTTAACGAGCTGATTAGCATCGCTGACCTGATCCTGATCAGAAACTGGTGTTTTACTTAAATAATCTTGCAGTGCATGCTCGTATGTTTTACGAGCTTTCAAGACATTCACAGATAACACTTGTCCACTATAGGGCACATATGGCCCGCTTTCAGCCAATTTGGTCAATATATGAACAGCACGTGACATAACAGCTCCTTCTATGCTTTCTAGTAGTTCCACTTCCAGCTGAGCATAAAGCAGACTGAGGCTGCAGAGCTGGGGACTCTTTAATCCTCCTGCCCCTGCCATGCAAAGAGCTGTGTCAAATACCTTCCTGGCATCATCAGTGTTACCAAGCAGCCATTCTAGGTAAGCATACAGTTTCCAGAGAGAAAGGTGGTTTCGGTTGTCAGGTGCTTTAAGGAGATTCTTGGCCAACTTTTTACTCTTCCTCCCTTGTGCTTTCAGCTTCTTCTTGTTTTTTGCTTGGAGGCATTGAACTACCTGCCGGGGAGCATAAACAGAACAAATTTTGAGAGGGGTGGGAGAAGAAAGGAAAAAAAAAGCTCACAGCATTTTTTAATTTCATTACTGTGTTTGTTTTCATATTGTTCCATATTTCACCACCAGCCAGATCTGTTGCTACTGAGTACTGTAAGCTGTCACAACTGCATGTTGTCAGCTCCCTCCAACATAGCCAAATACACAGGCTTATCATTCTTACTCCTGCCACTGCCATTAAGTAATATCAAATTTCACTCTTTTAAAAGGCCAACTGCTTAAATAAAGAGCTGCTAACCTGTAATGGTTGAGAAAAAGAAAACAAATGATCCTGTCTGGCCAGATGCAGCTTATGACTAGCACAATTAAACCTCCAAGTAGCTTTTCACAGGGGGAATGTGCTGACAGACAAATGTGGAGATTGGATGGGAAGATTACAGGAGATCTTCTGGTCAGGTAATGTTTGGGTAAGAGACAGAAAACTTCCCCACAAGGAAACACAATACTAAACTTGCTGAAGCGTAGGAAGACAACCTGGATTTTCATCCTTCTGTGGGCATCTATTAGAGCAGTTTTACTTAAATAAATCCATATTCAAGTGAAAGGGTCTTATTTCCTTCAAGAGCACTACAAATGTAACTTGTATAGGAAGTAGTAAGTTTCTTGATAAGGTGCTCTTATCATGGTATTGGGGATTATGCACCTAGTAGCATAGTTTGGTAAAAGTACTTGGCTGACTCACTTTGCCTTTAAAAATATCACTTGCATCCATTCCTGTCTAGCATACAATGTATCATATAGTAACATTTATCCAAAATGGCAAAAAATATTTTGTTACATGTATGCCACTGTGTAACAGGTACTGAAGAAAGGGTAAGAAAGACACATCACAAAAGCAATTACATGCAGATTCCTCATTACCATTACCTTAGATATTTCATACTGTAACCAACAAATGGACAGGTTAGATTTCTCCTTTCCTGAAAATAGCGTGAATAGAACATGAAAAACATTCTGTATGAACTCCTCTCCTTCTTTATAGTGGCCTATGTGATGTCGCCCTCGTAGCATCGTGTCCATATGACCAATACTGTTGAATCCAGAAAGTGGAAAATCAACAGAAGTCAGTGGCTTTTCATCAGAAAGCACACTGTCAAAGATGTTATTTTCATCCATGGCAATATAGAGGTTGGAAGGAAAGAGTTTACTTGTACATGGAACTCCCAGGAACTGCAAAAATGAGTACAGTAGTTGACGTTGAAGATCTGGATTAGAAAGCTGGATTAAAGATGGTCCAAGATCATCAAATAATACCTAAGAAAATCCAAATTAAAACAAACTCCATTAATTTTTGCAATCAAATAAAATTAGCAAACCTGTAATTTATGTAATTAAAGAACCTTTTCAAGTCAATAAAGATTTATAATTACTATTAAATGGTAACAGAATGTCATTCAAATTAAAAACAGACAAATGAAACAAGCAATATGTTCTTCCAGTCAGACTGTAAATTTGCTATCAAGAGATTTCTTTGCCCTTTAGTATCAAAGACCTCCACAGAAAACTTACACAATGAAGGTCTGAAAGATAGTATTGCTAAGGCTATGAAACACATTTTTATTTGAAAATCAATGTCTGACTTGACCTATCTCCCAAGAAGATTGGGGAAAAAAAAAAAATATCCAACTATCTGACTTGGAGGCAACAAAACCTTTGTTTACTTAATGCGTCTATCTTCTCAAACACAGATTTCTGTGACATTTCCACATACAGATGAGAGAAATCACAAAATAGCAAAGGCAGACTATTTGCCAACAGCTCTCTCCAAAGTTTACCATGAGCTTCCCATGCATTTCAGAAGTCTCAGCACAAAACCTCAGGTAAAGTTTGACTTCCAAACACAGAAAATATTTTTTTCCAAATGAAGAAAATGATTACTCCTCTGAAATATCCATGAATTCAGATGAAAGGATAATTTGCCTTATTATCTCCCCTTGTTTTATTATATCACAGTGACCTGTCTTTCTGGATCTTCACAATCTTCTTCAGTTTCCTTTTTGGTTTTGTCTGGCCTCCAAGGTAACCAATGCCTTGCTTCACGAGAATATTCAATATCCAACCAAATATGCCACTTGGGGAGAGTTTTATCCTTTATTTCTTGATCCTCATCTATCTCTTCATCATCATCATCATCTAAAACCAAATCAAGACACACACACAAAATTATTAAAGAAAGCCACCAAATCCAAAGGCCAGACTTGACATACAATCAAACTACTTTAAAAATGTAAACACCTACATTGTTAATAGAACAGACACAAGACAGAGCTGAAAGTTTCACATCATAGTTCTGGGTTTTGACATCAGCTCTGTAAGAGTAGGATGTTTTCAAACTTTTTGAACCAGTGAATCAGTGTCAGCACTCAAAGTTTCTCATAGAGGAGAAACAGAAAGACTGACAGGCTGTGGTCCACTTTTATCAACAGCAGTTTGCAAGCAAGAGCCAAGAGTCAGTCATCTTTTTGTGCAACTTAGGTTCTTCACTTCATACCTGGGCATAGAATCTCAAATGTGCTCTATGAGTGCTCATGTGCATAAAACATTTAGAGAAAAACACTGTAAGTAAAAAGTAGTACTATAATGTTAAACATCACAAATGAAGTTTGACAACATCACTTTAAAATACCTGGTATTTTCAACATTTTAATTAATGTGCAATTGAAACAACCAGTGTAGTGAAACACACACAAAAGGAAGTGCTTAACCACGTCCCACTTTTATGATGATCTTTCTGGACTATGAGATACAATTAGCATATTGTTCCTGTGACAGCAACACATTAATTCTGTCCTGAAACTGATGAGCACCTGTAGGCTAAGGGAAAGCTTGTAGAGATTTTTTCAAATACTTTTTTCTTTCTTGTTGTTGAGGAAAAAAAGTTCTCAAAATTTATGGTTACCTGCACTATTTTTTTCGGTACAAAAATCAGGCCATTTCTATACCACCTCCAAATTCTTGATCCTGACGTTTGCCATTAACTAGGTGAAACTGTCCCACTTCCAGTTCTTAAATTTCAGGTAAAACAAACATGTGGTGGCAAGTTTTTTACTCTCTCTATATTTTTTGTGATCTATAGCCTCTCCTTTACTCAGCAACTCTATGAAAAATGACAGCATTTCCATGATCTAACCAAAGTTAAAAAAAAAAAAAAAAATTGTCAGTTTTAGAGATTATGCTCAATTATAGATTGCACCTGAACTTTTCGGCTTTACAAGCATGGGGAAAAGCACTGATATATGCTGGACCTGCCCAAGACTGGCAGTGGTCATCTTCTCTATACTGAGTCTCCTCAATTTGTGGGCAAAATGTCTATAGCCATCAGCAGTGGAACTGCTGACCTCAGTTAAGGGGCAAGGAAATTCCATCTTAATCCAGGGACAAGGGAAGCGCAGGATCATTTTTCAGTTCCACTGTTTACTAAAAGCAGAGCCAAACTTGCTTCATTAGAGTTGCTACAGCAGCAGGAGCAGCAAAAGCAGAGACAGCTCATCTTTGGTCAGACACATTCCAGCCCCCTGCTTCCCTTCAAGATGTATCTGTTAGAGAAATAGTCCTTGACAGTAAGGGAAGCACTGTAGACCAGAAGACAAGGTGGGACTAAGCAGCAGAAAGGTGCTTTCTGCATCCCTGCTCACCCAGAAGCATTCCAGCCAAGTGAAGATGCAATTCCTTTGTTTTCTGCATCGCAAAGAGAAAGGAAAGGTTTTCCTCTTATTTCTACTATATATTTGCTCTAAGAAACTGAAATCTGCTTCTAGAAATAGAATCATTAAGCTAGGAATCCTTGAGGCAACTGTCATCTAATACTATAATCCCACCTGCTCTACCAATATGATGAAAGGGTCTTAAGGGAAGTAGCTTCCTTCCACTTTAGATAGGCGTGGGTCTCAACCAAGTACTCACACCTTTAGCCTTTTCAGCACAGAGTGGAGGACATGCCACCCTCTGCCTTAATTCTCATACCTAGGAGGAAAACAATATTCCATAAACAATATTGTACACAGAACACTCAACACGTGCTTTTCCCTGTGAAGCATGATGTACTTCATCTTGGGAAATATTTTTTAAAACTTGTATGCAAAAACATGAGAAGCAGCAGCTTGTATCATTCTAATCAAAATGTTTAGAAGAACACATGGACATATAACTACACATATTGACATAGGCATACCAGGCTTAAGAGCAATCCAGCCACCCTTTTCTTGTTGGTGCATCCATGCTTTCCAGCCTCTTGCTCCTTTTTCTCCAATTCGTGGTTCTCCACTATCCCAAAAGGGTTCAAAGAATTCCACCTGTTGTTTTGGGCAGGGAGAACCAAAATAAAACACAGAGGAAAATAATTTTTGCTGACGTACAAACACTACCTGGGTCAACTTCGCTTTTCCAGACCCTACAATCACTTATCTGGGTGCAACTTCTGTATCTGAAGACTTTGTTAGATGCTGCTTAAGAATCAGCAGGAACAACTGACTACTTCAATTATGCCTGTGGCTCAGCAGGACTGTCATCAGCTCTTCCCATGAACAAAGATTGTTTTTAAAACGTATTAGGCTTTAAAGAAAGCCAAAGACTTTTGTTCCAAATGTCCTATACAGATCCTTCAAGGATAAGGATCCAAAGTCCCCAGGATGTGGCTTTTGGAAACGAAATGTCCCCTCCTCCCTATCTTCCATGGGACCATGAATAACTTGGCTAATGGAATGATAATTCAAACAATCATACACCTATGGTCAAATCAAAATGTTACAGTTGGACATAAATATGACTGGACTGAGGACAAGAGGAAAAGACCAGTAAGGTCTTTCTTCTCTCAGGTTTCAGGGTGGTCAACAACTTCAGGGCACTTTCCAGTAAATAAGAAGTCCAGGGTTCTGGTCCCGACTTTGTCACTGTCTGTATGCAATCTGTCATCTTTAGATTCATCAATTCTTCCCCTGCTTTGTGTATACTTAGCTATAATGACCATCTCCCTCCTGTTATATGTTTTTGCTGTGTATCAAACATTGGTTTGGACATTGAGATGTGACTTAATACAAATATTAACAATAAGATTTACTCTAAGAAAAATCAAGCGTCAACATATCAGAAAATGCAGGGCTTAATGGCAACTGCAAAATCTAATTCTGCCCCTTATGGATTTATTCTTTGCTCCAAGTGAGAAAGAGAACTGTGGAAACAGTACGGAAACAAGTAATTCAAGACTGAGTCATAATGCTTCTGGAAGAGGGCAGAATGTGCGATCAGCTGTAAATCTGGCATTTGCCTATTTTCAAGAACTGCACTTCCCAAACTAAACACTGTCCTTTTAAATAGAGGTTCCTTTCCATCCTGCTTGCTTAAGAGAGTTTTTAAACACTACAGATTTCTGTCCTCTGTGGCAGCCCAGCTGCGTAACTGGTGGCCCTCCCTACCACTCATTAAAAAGGAAGCAGCTCCTGACAATTCAGTGGGATGATGCTATACCGGCAACAGCCCCCTCTAAATATTAACTTAACTGATTATTATTAAGGTGCACGCCCAACATTCTCCTCAGCAAATCAACAGAAAAAGTGATTTAGTACTTTAACAGAATAAACTGAATGGAATCTCATTGATCAAATACAAGATACTCTAAAGCATGAAGGTGTTCCTAATGCAGCCATCAAAGAATTACTGAAAACAGCAGAAAACAGAGAAGCTTAGAAAAGTTTACAAGAACTGTCTAGAACAGAAAGAGATTATAGGTCCTATCAGCTTTCTCCATCAACAGCAACAAAACAACAACAGTTTTGGGGAAAAGAAGCAGGGGAAGTGCTAACTAGACACAGACACGGGTCAGCCAGCTCATTTTTTTCCATCTTTAATTAGTAAAAAAAGAAGACATGAAATGACTGGTTATCACATTTCTATTATATATAGTAGAAGCAGCCATTTGACATGTAGCTCCAGAGGACCCACAAGCATTTTTCCAATGCAAGCATCACCTTGAAGAACTGCAAAGTAAGTTGTGATTCAAAATACTTCCCTATGTCCTTAAAAATTCATCAACATTTTTCTGTTACAGCATTCTCTGTAATGCACAAGGACATACACTCATTTAAATGGAAATTGCTACCTGTCCTCTTGTTGGCAGATCTTTCACACTGTCAGGTTTAAAGAAGGTGAAGTCAATCAGAGCCTGAAACAAAGATACTGCTTTCTCAGAATGGCCAGCCTGTCTCAGAAAGTGGCACTGCTGAATAAATATAGCTGTAAAGTAAAGAAGATAACATTTTAATATTTGAAATAAATCTTGTTGCAAGTATTTTATTACAGCCCACAAATATCCAAAAGACATACATGAAGTGCTGTAGAGCATAATTGTTTTGGAACGGTATCAAAATCCAAAGCACAGGGAGTAACTAGCATAAATGCATGTCAAAAATATAGTTCAATTAACTTTAAGACCTCTCGCTTTTAAATGCAACAAAGAGATGACTTTTCATTCGTGCCATACATGCACTGTCCTTGTTGATGAATAGAAGTTATATGCAATGGTCCCAACTCCAGTTTATCCAACATCTGTCAGAGTAGGTCATAGCCCTCTCTGAAGATGCTGGGCATTATTACAATATTACAATTACAATGACAATCACACAGTCAGTGATTACAACAAAAATCTTTTTTGCCTCATTTTTGCATGAGATAGTTACATTGGTAATATGTTGGTAATATACCATTTTCATTCCAACTGTGATTTGCACTTTCTTTTCCTTTACATAAGAACACAGTTAAGAGAAGTCCGGTCTTTTGGTCAAAGCATTACTGCTTGAAAGTAGAGAAGACTCCTATCCGTTGCTCTTCAACAAATTATTTCTGTAATCACTGCCATATCGCTACTACACACTGAGCCTCAAGTCTCAGCTTAAAAAGCAAAGCAAAACCCCAGTTTTTCTGTTCATGTATTTGCAATGAGAGTCTTAAATGAAAGAGCTAGAGAAATAACAGGTATTATAAACACCTCTATTACTAGGCAGTTCAAGGACATTTCAGAGACATTCCATCATGCCAAATTACACTCAAGTCTTAACAAAACAGTGGCTGTTCACAAATCAAATTGCTTTAAATCATAATCTTAATTGGCTTGCAAAAACACCCAAAACTTAAATAATTCATTGACAGTTTTGAAAACAGTTCTTCAAAAACTATTGTTTCTTCACTAAATGCATTGGCTTTGAAAGGTTTTAAACAACCAAAATATTTAAGTGTCTAGATACAAACATGTAACAACATAGGTTAGCATCAATTGCTTCTAACGATCATCTTATTTTTTTAATACTAAGAAGTGGCAAATGATTCACTCCTTTTACCTGTATTCAGATTTACACCAGATGTGTGCACATAAAAATTTGAATTCAGCTAGAATACACAAACTAGACATTTCATCCAGTTTTGCTGCAAAGTCAATGATTGTTTCTGGTAACAAAGACTCTGAGATTTCTGAAGCTATTTCAACAACAAAAAGTACATTTAAGTACATAATAGAATCCTCCAAAGTATTTTAACCAGTTTAGGCACTGTGTCCAACTGACACTAAGTTGTCCTTTCCTAGTTTCTCAGATTCAGACAGATGAACTTTGATTAAAACGGTCTGAATATAGAGAAAATCTCATCAGGACTTGGTGCCAAACTGGAGCCAAAACCAATTTATAGCATAAGTTTTTCTGCATGATAAAAAAGAAAAAGATATTTGAAGAAATGCAAAGATCAGCATTTTCTTTGTGGTAAAAGCTGAAAACAATACATACTTAATTCAGTCCATGATGTTAAGACACTTCTGCAGCTGAACTGACCTAAAAGATAAGGATGTTTCTCCCCAACCAGTAGGTATAATTTGAAAAACAGGACTCCCTTTCCACAGCAAAATTTGAGAATGCTTACCTTCATCTGCTTTATATTAACAGTTCCCAGCAAATTTAAAATATTACAAATACTACTCTCAAAATTTAAGTAAAAAATTTTCCTGGTTTCAGCTGAGATAGAGTTAATTTTCTTCCTAGTAGCAGGCATAGTACTGTGGTTTGGATTTAGTAGGAGAATAATGCTGGTAACACACTGATGTTTTAGTTGTTGCTAGGTAGTGCTTACACTAGTCAAGGACTTTTCAGCTTCCCATGCTCTGCCAGGTGCACAAGGAGCTGGGAGGGGGCACAGCCAGGACAGCTGACCCAAACTGACCAAAGGGCTACTCTATACCATATGACGTCATGCTCAGTATAGAAACTGGGGGGGGTTGGCTGTGGGGCAGTGATTGTTGCTTGGGGATGGGCTGGGCATCGGTCAGCAGGTGGTGTGAATTGCATTGTGCATCACTTATTTTGTATATTTTTTTTATTATGATTATTATTATTATTACTACTTTCTCTTCCTCTGCTATCCTATTAAACTGCATTTATCTCAACCCACAGGTTTTACTTTTTTTTTTTCCAATTCTCTTCCTCATCCCACCAAGGCGGGGGAGGGTGAGCGAGTGGCTGTGTGGTGCTTAGTTGCCAACTGGGGTTATGCCACAACAAAACTGAGCTATAATTTTAAATTAATTTTTACCTGCTTTCTTAAATTTAATGGTTTTTAAACACACACCCACCTTTTTCCAAGCAGATAGCACTGTGTACTGAATTGAACACTAGATGGCATAGTCCAACACTATTTAAAATTAGTTCTTGCACATTGTCATTAGCAAAGGTCAAAGGTTGAAGATATAAGCCTACCATACATCTACACTGCTACTCACCTCATAATTAATTTGTGAAACTCTTTGTATATTTATCTTAAGGAACAATTTGGTAATCTTCCTAATAAGTACACTGTCACTTCAAATTCAGCCCAAAAAGTAGATGGTTACAGTAATTAAAAAAAAAAAAAAAAAATCTCAGATCAAAAAGTCTCCCCGCTGGAAATTTCTCCACTCCTATCATTTGAATTCCAAAGGCGGGGGGACAGACCCCAAACCAAAACACAAAACCCTCATCAGTGTTCATAAACAAGTCACTGTAATCTTAATACAGAACAAGACATTAAGAGTGGAACAGAAACACAAATAAAGTTGAGTTAATTTTCATTTTAACCTATCTATAGACATTGCCAGCAAACAAGTATTTTGAAAAATGTCAATCTAATATAGTTAACTAGTTAAAGAAACTCCATTAAAAACCAAATTTCTCATAGCACCTGACAAACAGTATGTAATGAGTCAAATGTGTTCTGTGCAGGGAAACAAAATGAAAGGAAAACCTTCCTGCTTGAAAAAACAGATGTTGAATAAAACATTGGTCCTGAGAATCATTCATTGTGGTTAGCGTACAAAGTGACTGAAGTGTTGGAAATTAGAGACAGTAGAAGCAATTGGAAGATATCAGGCAGTACAATATCCACCTGCCAGCACAGGATTTTTTCTTTACAGCACTTTTTCCAGTGCTTGATCCAAGATGAATCAACCAAAGACCGTAAGAGATCTGAACACCTGAAACTAATTTGTAACCCAGCATCTCAATCTATAAGTCCAGACTGGATATTGCATAATAGATAGCATCATTGCTCAAACAGCAATTACAGCACTTCGATAAAAATAGAAGTTCCTTGGACCACACATGAAGAAATGCAGACTGCTTCATAATAGTCTCCTCTAGATTTAAAAAAAAAATTAAAAGGAGAAAAAAAACCCCAAACATATTCATGGTGACACTATTATTTCCCCCTCCTCAGTGTATTCATAGATTAATAATCACAATGACCCCCCAAGGTAGAGAAGCAAAACTGAAATGGGATAGGTTAAGTCATTTAGCTCCAAATAAATTTAACTGAGCATGAACGCGTTTCTTCCCTGGATCCAGCCCAGCATCCTAACCATCTGACTAATCTTCCTTCCAGGGATAATTATATAATAAATTAAAAGTGGTAGATATATGCATACAATAAATACAAAAGGCATGATCACATGGTATTACAGTTCAGAATTCTCCATCTATGAACTGGGATGCTCAAGAAAATTTCACATCAGACTTCCCATGCCCCTTCTCTTTTCTGGATTAAAGTAATTAACTATAAAACTTTTGAACAAGAGATAATTGTTTCTTTCACAATCTAACCTTTTTTTTAAATAAACACTTTTCAAAGATAAAAGCACATCTCTTGGCTGTTGGCTGCAATTCTCCAGCTTTGACGTTTGTACTGTAAACTGCTCAGCACATTAGACTTTACTGGATGTTACATCACAAACTCTCTTGGGGAAGAAGAGCATCTGCTATATCCATATTTGGTTGGAATAGCTGCTTTAAGTCTTAGCTAAGAAATCAGGATGCCAGACATTTTGAAGTGAATAAAATCTTCCTGTAATACATAGGAAAGTCTATTCTTATAGAGGATGTAGTCAACTCCTATGAAGACCATTCTTACCATTGAATAGAAATAGAAAGAACCTTACCTAGCATAGCTTCTTCTGTGCCAGGCAGTAGAGGATGTGACACCATACTGCCATCCTGTACAGCTGCCAATGTAGTCAAACATTTTCCATAGAGACTATTGATTTTTGAAACAGAAAAGGTAGTGAACTGACTTTGACAGAACAGGAGATATTTCTTCCACAGCTCTGGATTATTGGGATGTAAAAAAATGAGCTTCTGCCATTCTTTGATCAAAGCTGGTGGTTCCCAGAATTCTGTGCAAAGCTTCAGCCTGGCGAGTTTCAGATCAACATTACTTGGATTGCTTTCAATTGCCCTCTCTAAAATAGCCAGTTTCTTTTCTAAGATTAGCTTCAGTGATTTTCTTCTTACTTCCTGCTCTCCTTTACTGGCATAAGGGCTAGGCCCTCTCATTAATTCATCCTTAAAACAAAAGAAAAATCATGACATTAGGAAGAATCATCACTAGAATCACGAGAAGAACGCTGACATTTGTGAAGATGAATTAACAGCTCATTCTTCACCAGTAGGAGATACACAGTCTTAAACAAATGAAACTGCAATATAATGTTCATGTATTTATTACTTATAATATGCAATTAGGTCTCTTAGAACACATACCTGAAAAGAAACAAATTCCATCCAAGCATTAATATCTCTTGGATTTTCTCTGACTTTCTTGTTATGTTCTTCCACTTTTGTCATTAGAATGGAGTTAATGTTTACCCCAGGCTCTTGAACTGTTTGCTGCATATTCACAGGCTCGTGGTCTGCACTCTTGCACCCTTTTCCTTGTAGCCACACTGTAGTTGATGGATCATAAATCCCAAGAGGATTTACCTCCGTTGTGTCAGAAGGATCATCAGTTTCCATTTGGAAAACTGGTATAAAAGCAGTTGGGTCAGACGGAGAACTTTTATTGCAAACAGGAATCCCATCTGTGTTCAGCATCTTCACATTGTTCTTTGTGAAGTAGCGCTCAGGTCGCCTCTGTAATTGCTTCTTTTTTGATGCAGAACTGTCCCAGGTTATACACTGTTTCTTTGCATCTATGCCAAGACAGGACTCTCCTCTCCTTTTATATCTTAGAAGGAAAAATACAATTAAACATCTTCTAAAATACATATTAGAAAAGATGCCTCCTTTTTAAAAGAAAGCATGGAAGAAATACTTCAAATTGATGCAAATAATGTATGCATAGACCTTCAAAAGTTTAAAAACTTCGTAACTTTCTCCTTATTTAAGACTTCAATTTATGTCTATTTTCAATGTCATAACAATTTTTATTATCATTCTAAGTTTCCTCTGAGTTCAACAATATCTGTCATACTCAGCAGAAGAAAAATTTTTTTTCCTCCTATCACTTCAAGCCATATAGACAAACCTGGAGAAAGAACAAGAGACAGCATTATTTAAGGCTATTTATATTTGCTTATTTTAAACTGAAAAGTCAGATACCAGTAGTTCAGTCTGGTAATATCTTTCTGTATCCCCAAGCCTCTATCCATTTTATATGCCAAGAAGTGGGGGGGTGGGGAACGGGGTGGAGAGGAAAGAGACCAGGTTCATAAAGGCCACAATAATCCTATGGATTATTAAAGGAAAACACCATCCTAAAATATTACCAAGAAGTCATTTCAGTGGCAGACATAGTGATAAAATAACACTTTTCATCTCAAACAATAGCTGACAATCCAAAGGTGGCAGAAAATTGGAATGGATCATAACCAGGCAATTTTACTGCAAAGGTATATACACTACAAAAATAAAACCCACAAATCCTCCCTCCTCCACAAATAATTACTTTTTATATATAGTAAACAATTTTCCCTGTGAACATCATGAAGCAAGTGTACATACATAATGCACAAGACCGGTGTAGGCTCCTTTAAATGGGCTTCTCCGTTAATGCGGGGAAATGTTCTGAAGGGTCACCATAGTACCAGTAACCCGCTAAGGATGTTGAACATGCAATTTGATCTAGTCATCCGACATGTAGCAATGCCTCAGACAGATACCCTTTGGCACAACGTCTGGGTGATCTATCACAGAATCTGTTTGCTAAGAAAGTATCTGTACCATTTTTTTGCAAGGTTATCAAACTACTCAAGTAAGTCAACCTGTTGGCAAATCTAGTATGAAATAATCAGTACCTTCACTTCCCTTTCAGACACAGAAACAGAACAACAGAGATTAAAAGGGGCAACCTCCCAAAGACGATCTATAACAGAACCTGGGATTTCTGACCTCAAAACCATGCTTTTGCATCTGCCCCACACTGCCACCTCCAGATGGCAGTTCTACAAGTTCACATGCCCAGTCTACTACACAGACAATGTTTTTAGAAAAAAATGAAAATCATGCACTTTATTCCCATTATTTCATGGCATCTTTTGCCTTTTAAAATATTTCTGCCCAATGCAAAGTCAAATTTTGAAATAAACCATTCAGTTAACTTATTTTCTCATCTTCTACATAAAACTCCACAGCCAGACTCAAGTTAATGATTCTTGAGATAGTGACTCTGTGATAGTCTGAATACCATAGAAACCAACATATTGTACCTTGCTATGTCCCCTCGATACAGGGATTTGTAGGCCCAGTTTGCAGGGTCTGGTTTCTTGTCTATTCTGAAGGTTTCTGCTGTGAAAGCCTGGATATCATCAAGCCAAACAAATCGATTGCTGGTAAGATCTGATGTTTTCTTATCTAGACTGAAGAAAAGGAGAAGAAGTATATTCCAAACATTGGTGGCTATATTCAGCATTTACAAAAGCCAGAAAACATTGCATTTCTGTAGTTCATAATAATTTAATTTACTCAAAGTCACGGTACATGATCTATCATCGCAAAGTCAGTCACACACTGGGAAAGAAACAACTAGAAATACACTAATAGGGCCATCAAAACAAGACACAAACACTCCTTGCACTTCCAAAAATTAGATTTAGGATTATGAAATTAATTGCTTGGTAAACTATAATCTAAAAGCCATATATTACTACTTTTAAGATTTATGTTTTTCTTAATTGTAGCATCTTACTAAAAGAGGATAACCTGTAAGAGGATTATGTTGATTAGCTGTAATTACACCCATGGATTTGACAAAATAGTGTGCAAAGGGCTTTACGGATTACAGTTACACAAATGAACTTAAGTGGAAGTTGTCACCTGTCTCCAAACTGAACTTGCAGTCTGAATTCATGTTACTAATATGTAACTTAGTAAATGAGTTTTATAGTCTTGAGAAGCTTTCTAAAATTTCACAAGACCTGTTGCATTTAGAGCAATTTTGTGGTTCAGGTTTCAAAAACAGTCTCCTGAAAACTCAATATTCTCTCAGTATCAACAACTTATGGGAAGAAGTGAAAATAGACATGCTGAGAGAACTTCAACCCTTTCATCTGGGCAAAGCACTGGCTGGTTGGCCCAGTCTAGCAGACAGCTGATGAACCAGGTTCAGCACTTAAGTCCATTCCGTCCAGCCCAGTCACCCGTCCAGCAAAGGCAAGAGTGACTGGGCAGAGCAGAATAGTCTTAGCATCCCAATGATTTTTACTGTCCTTCCTCAGAGCCAAGTAGGCCTTCACCGTCACAAGCTAACAAAAGAGTCTTCATACGGGAGGTGGTGAAGGTGGCTAGAGGCAGCAGACAACTCCTCCAGTACCACTGCTACTCTTCCACAGGGAAACAATGTTAAGAGCCCTTGGCATAGACACATGCCCACAAGCCTACGCTCTCAGCTCCTGGTAAATCTGCCTTGGGAAAAGTAGTAAATTGGGTGAAAGTCAAGGACTGCCTGGACTGTACCAAGCTGTAACAACAATTTCTCAATGCCACCAAATCCTCACTCTGCCCCCAGGAGCAGCTGCAGTGCTGTGAATTAGAGCCAGAGCTGCTGATGCTGAAGAAAAAACAGGAACTAGGGAATCAGAGAGGCAAAATGGCTGCTCAAACTAGCGAACATGAGAAATAGGGAAAGGTGACTTACACAGCCAGTTAGATAGGGCCACTTTGAATGGAACAATCAAAAACCAACAGATTGAGAAAAACACAGATAGGTATGCCAAACCTGAATACCCAGTGTGTTCACAGAACCTCTTTTACTGCTCAAAGATCATGCTAGTCACTAGATACCTATTTTCTTGTTCCATATAAAAATGACACCTCCACTAATTACACAGTACTCTAGAGCTCCTGGAATTAACAAAAAAGATCTAGCAAACCAATTTCAGTTGTTCAAACACTCATCTAGATGTACCATGAGCAAGAAGTACAAAGCATACAACAATAAATGGCTGAACATAAATGTTAAATCGTACAACAAACTTTGTCTTAATATGAAAAAAAAAAAAAAGTCAATGTTAACTGTGTCAGGAGGAAGTTATACCACAAGACAAACACAGCTGTACGTTAAGACTTTTGCACTAATTAAGAATAACGTTTATAGCAATCCCTCTCCAAACTCTCCCAGTAAATCAAAGATCCATGAAAGGAAACAAGATGCTTACAAAAACTCAACATAAGCCTCTACCTGTCTTGAAAAATACACTTCATTACCGCCATACCATGCTTTGTTCTGCAGAATGTACTATACACAGAATATTTTAGTCACAGTTTTTCAAATATAATTAAACGAGTGTTTCTAATTCTATTTTCATTGCTCTGAATGCAGGTTTAGTCATACATAGCTTAGAAAAAATTACGCACCAGTGGCAAGAATTTAATTCATGAAGTTGAACAGACGAGTACAAGAACACAATGAATTTACATCTTGCATAGCATTAATAAATACATACTTTGCTTCTGCTTCTTTTTCGTGATTTCTGCCACTTCTTACAGTTTTGTCCTTGATACGCTTAGTGTCCAGGTCCGATTCGCTGCTACTGGAGTCCCCTCTGGTTTTCTTTTTTGTCTTCTTAGAGTGGTGATGCTTTTTCTTTTTCTTTTTCCTTTTCCTACTTGACTGTTTCAGACTCTCATCTGTATCACTTTCCTCTGACAACTCTGATCTTGAAGTAGTCCTGCTTGGAAACAAGTGTATATATATCTATATATCTAAGTAGTAAAACTGTAAAGAAATATCACCATAAGAAAGTTCAGAATCATTTTACTCTTTACCTTTATTCTCTCTATATTTTTGGAGAAGAGAGTTAGCAGCAACACATATAATGAAAGTGGTACCAATTTGCATTAAACAACAACTATATTTTTTCAGCTGCTGGAATTACTGACAACGAGTAAAGTTTTAATTGTCAAAGGCATTTTGATGTGTGATCTGTATAAATACCCATTTGTTATCATCGCCAAATTAAAGAAGGTGACTGAGCTGATAAAATTTCCTAACTTTGCTAAGACAACTTAGTTTAAGATAAAAGGATGAGAAATCTTTCAGGGTGACCTACAAAAGAAAAAAGTCCGCACTTTTTTTCCTTGTTTCTTTATGTTCTACATAAGAAATATAAAAAACATACTTTTAAAATAATTTCCCGATTAGAAATTCAAATCTTACCTCCCAAAGAACAATTTTTTATGACTACTGAACTCATGTTATCATATATTATAATGTAATAACAAACACTACATGCAACAGACAACTGACTTACTGAGAGACCACACAAAGGACGGACTTTTTTGACAAAACACACATATATGATTGTACAAACTACATACACTCCCACACTTAATGATCAAATGAAATAATGGAGGTCTTCTCTAACCCTTAATTAAAGCACAAGCTCTTTTTAAACAGTTTTTCTGGAATCTTTCAATAAAAGAAAGGAGTGACAAGTCTCAGTATTCCTAGTATGTCAGTAAAAGAAAATGCAGTGTTTCAGAACCAAGGCACCTCAGAAAATAATCTTACACAATTTATTTAAGGGCACTAAGACAAAAGAAGCTATGGGAGAACCATTAGCAGGCCTTTACAACACACACACACGCTCCCCCAAACCAAAAAATGAACCAAACCCCCCCCCAAAACACCAACTATGTTGGAGTAATTAATTTTTATTGATCTGAGAATGTACCCTAGTAATAGGCAAAAAGATCAAACATTTCTCAGTACACTATTTTTTGACAAATTCTTTTTGAAAGGTTAATGAAATGTGCCGGGTTTACTATGTCATTCTATCTGAATGGTGATTTTATAAATTCCTTGGTTTTATGACATTAAAGTCCTGAAAAGATTTGAAGAAATATAAGCAGTATATATGACTGATAAACAGAACAATGATTGCATTTCAATCACACAATACACATAAATGTAAGGATAAGTATACAAAAAGGCGTATTCAGCTGTGATTGTTATTATAAAGACATTCTCCATCATGACCACCAACAGTCATCCTAAACACAGGAGCTTGTATCAAATTAAAAGTGACTAAGTTTTTGAACTTGACAACTGCAACTTGATTCCACTAATTATTAAGTGTTAGTTATAGTGTAGATATGCCAAGTATAGCAACTATTCTAGTGAAGAACTAAACTAGTTCTTCAGCAAACGTGGCTGCTTAAAGCTCATTTTTGTAAAAGAATATAATCACCCACTTCAGTGGTCAGCATGTTTTACACAGCCGCACAATTTGATACATGTAATATTTCATTAATTCACATCTTCAACTACTTTTTAAAAAGTAAAAAACTCGACTGTGAAATGGCTGACTGAACCAGTTTTCACAGAGAAATCACAAAGATGATGCTTAATCTTTATATTATTTCAAGGGTCAGTTAGGACATTCAAAAGCTAATGAAGAATCATGATCACTCCGTTCCCTTTCCATTCTGACATAACAATGATTTAAATGCAGCTGTGATAAAAAGAAAATGGGAATGTAATCGCATAAGTATAATTTCTCTTTATTTTAAGTTAAAGGACACGGAAGCATTATTCACGCTTTTATATATGACTCAGTTCAGGCCTTTTTAAATACTGAACAGTGGAATGAAAATCACCCCTAAAAGCTCCTGATTTTGGTCTCGCAAAACAAAAGATAAACAGGACATAAGAAAGAGGCTATTTTAAAAGATACTGAAGTATAGTCTACCTTATTAGTGGTGATTTTTCAGGGATGAGGTTTGTGACTTCTGTAGTGCGCTGATGCAGTAATAGTGCATCTTCTGTAGAGAAGCTTGGGTTGCTAAGCCAGTCCAATTCTGCAAGTAAAGAAAAGTGTGAGATCAATACAAATTAGCTTGCTGTGCTTTTTAAAGTTGGGAGTTCATCTAGTCAGCAGACAGCTAAATTCGCAGCAAATGTCACTAAGTCATGTGTAATAATTGAGCATATAGGAAGGCAGTCCATGAAGTTTCCATTTAGCAGAACACTAGGTTTTAATGAGATAAAATATTTAGGAGCTGGAACCTTCCCCTGACATCAATCTAAGCTTTAAAAACCCCATTGTATAATACTACTTTTAAGTTCATACTGAAAGCAGATAATACGTTTTATATGCTGCTATATACTTTAAAAAAAACCCAATCTGTCCAATATTAATTTTTACCATGTAAAATGTCTAACTTTATATATTTATATATTGTATAAAGATGTTATATATGCATAATTATATAAGATCTTATAGCTTGATATGTTTTATATTATATTATTATATACAATATATAATACAGATATTTACATATTTGACTTTAAAGACTAAAACTGAAAAAAATTAGAGAAAGACATAATTATTTGAAAGGTATAGTTAATGAATGCAATACAACTTACACAAACTTATAAAAATGTACTTTACTCACTGTATAGAAAATATTTTTAACATGATTTTATTGATAGGGACACCCATTACTGATAAGAATACTCAAGTGTTTTATACAAGGTCAAAACGTGTCACTGGATTCTCAGATCTTTAACCACTGAAATCATCAGGCTTTTAAATAGTGTGGAAAAAATGCTAATTAATGCTAATTTTTATGTATTAGTCAGCATTAAGTATTCTGCATCTAGACCTCAGCCATTTCAGTCATCAGATAAGTTCAGATACTGACAGGGTGTGGAGGGGGAATTTTTTGCCATAATTTTACTGATATTAATACTTCTATAACAATTTTCATAGAGATTTCATTTCTAGAATTCTTTTAAGTATGTGAAATTTTCTAACATATTAAATAACGAATGTTATTTCAATAAGCACAGAATTTAACATCAGCCTCTCCGGTGCCAGACCACAGGAGATGACAACAAAAGGAACAAATTTGGTCTCCCTGCCTGTTCTCCATGCTCTTACAACCATTTTTGCCTCGGTGTTCATCCTGTCACATGCTTCTCTCTGTGCTTTTGACTACACTGACCTCTAATCCTTAAATAGCATGAACCCATTGTCTGCCAAGCCATACATATCTCCTCCTTCTAAACTATTTCTTTCAGAAATAGCTCTTCATACCAAAATTCTTTCTTCCATCTCATATCCCTGAATTGTTGTTCACAAAAGGATTTAAAAATGGAGCAGGCTGCAAAACAGTTTGTTAAACCTAAGTTAACCTCATCAAGAAGTAAATACAATAAGCAAAGTTCCAGTTCACATTTCCCAAGAGACTGCCCCGGCAACCAAAGGCCCGGCAGGGAGGGCCACCTTCCCAGGTTTGACTTGCACCTCCACCTCTGTGCAGAGAAGAACCCACAATTCATGGCACTGTCAATACCAAAACACACTTCCCAGGAGCGCGCCAACCAACACGCTGCAGGACACTGTAATGCACCACTTCCCAGCTCACCAAAACGTAGGATGTAGATTGA
Organism: Pelecanus crispus; assembly: GCF_030463565.1. Classification (NCBI taxonomy): domain Eukaryota; kingdom Metazoa; phylum Chordata; class Aves; order Pelecaniformes; family Pelecanidae; genus Pelecanus; species Pelecanus crispus. The sequence goes on from NC_134648.1 coordinate 54,915,023, forward strand.
AAAATAAAAATTCAGCTGTATAATACCTATGCGTGTTATTGCAACCTTTTGCCTGGCAATCAGAATCACCAAATCTAAGGCAAATACACTACCCTACTTTGCTGCAAATTAACATGAGGGTTTTTTTCCCCCTTTCAGGAAAATACTTCAGATATATTAATGTAAAATTAGCATAAAATTTGAAACCTTAAAACTGTGATCCTTACTTGCCTATTTAAAATATGATAAAAATCTACTATTTAATTTAAATTAATCCACCCTGGCACAAACACCTTCATTTTAAGTATGTGTCTATGATTCTAAAACTGTAAATCTACCACAAAGCATTCTTCCAAAACCTTTGGTGAGCTTAAAGGAGAAAGATTTATGCTGGATAATATGCAAGCAACATTTCACTTGCCTATCAAAATAATTATTCCCCTGCTGGGCAATAAAGTGTTATGCAACAATAAGTTAATTTCTTATTTCGATCCTGTAAGAGATGTATTAAGAACCAATATAAAATCAGAATTACTTCTTAGAAGAACTTCACTTAGTGTTTTCTATGAAACACCAAAACATTTCTCATGGATAATTCTGTAACCGCTACATATTTAAAACACACAGGAGTTAAATAAATTCATACACCTCATAACTGCATAGTCAAATTGGAGTTAATAATTCAATATATGTCATGCGGTATACTAAGTGCCACTTTACACCTGAGATTTTTGAGGTATATTTATTAAATGTGATATTGATTTTTTTTAAATTATTGTCTTCCTTATATTCAATTATTTCTGCTCATTTTGGTAATGAAGATGGTGTGTAAAGGAATGCAGGAGCAAACTACAACCCTACAACATTTTTCCACTGGTCACACTCTGGTCTTCCTTAAAACATGGACAAATTCAGAGAAAGCACAATGGACCAGAGCACTCCAGATTTCAGTAAATGCAACTGATCTGTGCATAAAGCCTATTATTTATCTAGAGAACTAAAGGAGACATTTAATTCCCTTAAAAAAAAAAAATCCATCTTTGTTTTGATTTGCATTGTATTGCCCAGATCCACCTAACAAACCAAAAAAATTTACTGGTTGGCAGACTCTCTGGTCTAAAGGTATATCAGCACAAAACTAATTTACTAGCCAGACAGATCTCCTTAAAATTATTGTATCTGTTGCAAAGACATACAAAATGTATCTAATTTGTCTTTGACCTGATCTCCGATAACATACTTCAGGCACAAAGATATTCTCTGTAGCCTTTGAGCTTCTCTTCTTTTTAATAAATTGTTTCCCTTTGTAATGTGTAATAAATCATTTACTAGTATTATTTTTTGGTAGAAATAAATTTATTGTAAGGTAGTTCTGTATTGTTTTTAAAGAATTTATGGTTCAAAAATCACTTGAAATATATTAATACTAATACTCATGACACTTAATAAAACACTGGGTTACTTTTTTTTAAAAAGTAAGCTTGAAGGCAGAATGAAGTTAAATAATTTGCCTTCAGTCATACAGAGTTGTTGATGACAAAATTCAGAATTCAAGACTTACAATATTCAGACCATTAAGAAAAAAAGTATAAGATGTTTAACTTCTAAGATCTTGATCTAAAGTCTTTTAAAATGCTGTATGCATCAAAACAGGCTTTTCATTGATTTGAAGAGCATAATATCAGGTCCTCCAAAGATTAATGCTTTTTTTTTTTTTTTATATTATTCATCAGTGTAAACACTTTAGATACAGACCAGCCCAAACTAGGAAAAAAAACCGTTTGCATACAAGTATGCTAAATTGTACAACCCTGAGCCTTATGGCATTACAGTGCCAAATAACTCCCAAATGGAGACACAGACCCTTAGCAGCACTAAGAGCTTCAGTCTTAAAAACTGAAAAACGGAAAGCAACTGATATATTTCTTTTTAAAATGCATTATTGATCACATTGACAAAATGAACAGAGAAGAAAATAAACGAAGCAGGAAAGCTCCAGCTGTTTTAGAAGACACAATAAAACATGGGGCTGACCAACCATACAAATTTCCCTGAGGTACAAAACACACTTTAAACAAAAGAGGCTACACCTGAACTGGCAGAAGAGTGGAAAGCAGTTATCTTTATATTTCTCTGTTTAAAAGGCTGTTCTAAGACCAGAACCACATTCCCTGCAGCTCACAAAAGGATGAAGCCTGATTTCTGAGTTCTGTCCTTTTACACTTTACCTTCACACTCCCCACTGCTGCCACAGCTTCAGGAATTATCTGGGTTCTCTAGACCCTTCTACAGCACTTTCCCACATCCCTTAATTATTGGCTGGGCAAATGCAGCCTGTGCTGTGTCAGATTGTCATCTCCAAAGACGTTTATTAGTTGGCTAACATACGTATGCTCATTGCCAAGCCCATCTATCCTGGTAACAGTTCAATTCATGTTACAGCCACTCTCTCAGCAGTAGCACTTTATCTAGATTTATCTTTTCTAAGCAAACGTAGATTTTCACAGACCTCCTCTACTTTTGCCATTTCTCTCTCCCACTACAACAAATTTGACTGAAAGGGTTAAAACTCCTGGGGAGGAAGAGAAAGATATTGAGTGAGTAGGCTGGCAGACAGCATGCATGAGATCCATTTCCATAGCAAATTTGCCTTAAATATAGCAAAATAATATCTATTATTGCCATTAACCATTAGAAACTAATTCCAAGACATTTTGACTTAACTTTACCTAAAAGTATCTGTTATTCCCTTACAGATGTGAAGTCACTCACTAACTTGGTGCAACATGATTACCACAGTGAGCACAAGCAGAATAAGGTTTATTTTTTATATTTTAAATTATTGTTTGGGGCCTCCAAGGAAAACTCACCTTGAGAAATGGAGTCATAAACACTAATCCCCTGACTGTGCCTGTAGCTTGGTTCTACCTGAGCAGATGAGATCAAATTGCTTTTTTAAAAAAACTGAAGACTCATACTGACTGCAAGAACCAACCCCTGTAGCACAGTCAATATGCCTCTGTGGATACACCAGGGAAATGTTTAGAATTCTCCAACTACAGTATTTTCTGAACAATTTAATCAAACTGACCTAATACTCTGGAAAGAACTGAACAATTTTTTTCCATTACACAACATGCAACTCCAAACCTCCTTATAAATAATCTCCAGTGAATCAGCTGGATACAAACATTTCAAACATCAAAATGCATTCCAAACTTTAAAACTCTACCTTTTCATTTTTCTTTGCTATTTTTTCTTGTCAGATGTCTAAAAAGTTTATCATTTTAGCAGGCCAGATTTATGTTCTTAAAGGACATAAAGAATAAAAGATATGAGACTTCTTTTGTGATAATATGCATGTACTTGTTATTGTCCTACTCTACCATCCACATTCATGAGCACAACCGTAGAAGCAATCCAGTGGCATTCTTTTTATACCTTCCCAAGCAAAAAAAAAAAAAAATTGAAAATTTACAGTGTATGTCTACAGAGACAATTTTTAAGAGTTAAATATTAAAAATTTACAGTGCATGTCTACAGAGACAGTTTTTAAGAGTTATGCAAAGACTTTCATTGCCTCTCAGAATCCTGAAGATCTGCTTTCAGCAAAAATCAGTGCATCGTCTTACCTATAGAATAGTTCAGACTGTAAATAATGCTGTGCATAATGCTTACTCCTGTGAGTGGGGTTAATTATTACCACTGCTCTATTCAGTACAGCTACTGATAAATTTGTAATTTGTCTTCTACCAAAAACTAATTAAGCTTGACAACATAATTGTAAGAAACCATATAGAAAATTACTTTGCGCTCTAGAGGTTGCTGCAACTCAGCAATCTAGCAGGATATGAAGACTGTACAGCAATACTTCAGTTTCAGGCAGCACTTATATTTATAAATGGTTTAGGAAGGTTTGTAAGAGTGAGAGACAGAGGTGGTCAGAGGAATGAAACATGGCCAGCGTATTTACATTATTACCTCAACTTTTACAATAAAACAATGAAGCAGTCCTAAACGACTGCAAAAGACACCTCAGTTTTGCGTATCGTGTTAAATACAACATACCCTGTGATCTCTGTATTATGATGGACTTTGGCTTCATATCAGCTCTGAGGAAAGAGAATCATTTATCAGAGAGATACCAAAGCTGCCCGGCAAGTTCTCAAGTTCTCACAAGCTGAATGTGTGAAATTTGATATATGCCACCATAAACGTGGTTCTGAGTTAATACTTAATTTTTATAACTTATACTGAAATGTGGTCATTAAAAACAAAGTACAACACTGGCTAAAACATAAAACAAACAAATGTTGTTCTTTAAAGTTTTGTCAATAATTCTCATACAAAAAACTTCCAGTAGACCAAAATGTAACTCATAAACAGTGCTAATAACTGAAATCTAGAGCCCAAAGTCAGTCTTAACATCTTTTTCTGTGTAGTTTGATCTTCCAGACAGGTGGTCTGTGGTGACATAGACTTCGCATAACAAACCTAAAGGCTAAATTCCCAGAGTTTTAAAATATAAGGAAGATCTTACTACTAGAGAATTTTACTGTAACCACTGCCTGGCAGAGCAGCTCCCCTCTTCCTAGAAGCTGTAATTTGGGATCTTACTACATCCACTATTCCCTCATTATATGGCATCCCTCATGTCATTACCAGAAAGGCTCCTAAACCTGGCTAGAACATCTCTGTACTGGCAGGCCGAGTATCAACAGCTGCAATACCATCAGGGGGTAATGCAGAACTGGTCAGAACAAGGAGCAAACCTCAGCCTGTATTGCTAAAAGCTTCAAAAAACTCACCACACTGACTGGACCAAATATACAAGAAATGTAGCCTAGATAAACACTTCTCTTTTTTTTCCTCTTTTTTTCTTTCCCCTTGCTGTGGTGTCTAGAGGATGGGCAGACTCAAGGGTGGTGGAAGCTGGCAAGCAAGAAGCGTAGTGCAAAACATCTCCCAGTAGAATTTATAAGTGTTGTGCATACTTCAGAGTTTGGCGATACACCAGATAGGGTTCTTTAGTCATTTAATAAAAGTATAACTTGCTAGAGAGCAACCATGACAGTCAAAGTGATAAAGTGAATCACAGCCTCACTCATGACCTCCCAAACAATATCTTTTACAACTAAAATTTGGCTTAATAAGCAAGGAAATGAGAAAACTTTTTAAGTTATCCAAGGCTAGCGGGGAGAAAAAAAAGGCGGCCTCGTTTTCTGCATAAAGTAAGCCTCCTCTACCACACACACAAAGTTAACATACGCGTATTTTTCAAAGATGCGTATTTCTACAGCATCTACCAGCAGATAGCTGGAAGCAAATCTGAACACACCTGAGAACCCGCCAATGAGAAGCCAGCACCACCTGCACGGGAACGTCCCTGTTTCGGGTTGTCCCGAAGCTACCTCACGGAAAGCAGCTTTATTGGCAGGGTACGAGAGCCTTATTCAAACGGGCCGCTGCGCGCCGTACGTACGCTCGCACCCTGCACGCCAGGGAGGAGCCCGGGCCGAGGGGCACGGCAGCCGCGCAGAGCGCACTCCGCGGCGGGGCTGGCCGGCCGGCCGCGCACCTCTGCTGCGCTCCACAGCCGCCGGAGGCGTTGGACGCAGGCCCCCGCTGCCGGGGCCCCGGGCCCCAGCGGCAGCACCGCCCGCGCCGCAGCTCCATGGTGGGCTGGCTGGCGGCCGGAGCGGGCCCGGCGCGGTGCAGAAGGCTCCGTATGGGGGCGACTGGAAGCGGAAGGGCTTCCCGAGGGCCGGGCCGCGGAGGGCTGTTGGGGAAAAGAGGGTTCTCCCAGGACTTTACCTTTCCTGGAGCCCTCGCTGCTGCCGGTTGGGGGCTCCCCGGGCTCGGCGGCACCGGCAAAAGCCGGGAACAGGGCCATGTCTCAGCTTACCGCCACTACTATCTGCCCGAACTGCCCCGCGGAGCGGCGGGGCAAGATGGCGCCGCGGCGCCGAGCATACTGGGAGGTGTAGTTCGCCCGCCCGACCTCCCAAAATGGCGGCGGGGCCCGGTGGCTGCTGGGGGAGGAAAGGTTCAGTGCTGGGGCGGCCGTTCCAGGCGTCCGCGTGTCTTGCGCCTCCCGCCGCCGGCACTGAGGGGACTGGAGGAGGGAGCTGCTGGGGTAAGAGGAAGGGATGAGGTTTCCACAGCCAGCCTTTCCTTCCCCACAGCCCTGCCTTCCGTCGTGAGGTTCACTGAGAGGGAACACCCGAGCAACATCTCCTCGAGACTGGAACGCTTAGCTGCGTAAAGGAGAATGTTGTAAGAAGCCGTGCTTCCTTTGTGTTAGTATCCACTGTACGTGTGAAGGCTCATGTAGTCACACAGCCTGTCTCAAAACACCAGTAGCGAGGGCTTAGGGAAGAAATAACATCCTGCAGTCGGTCAGTCCTTCATAAGCCTCCTGACGAGGGAGTCACCTGTCATGTTTAACAGTATCCACGAGCCTACCCTCCATAAAGGAACTGGAAAAAAATTTTTTATGCTTTTACACTTTGCACCTTCTTGGGCAGGATGTTCCACTTTTTAATTGCGTATTGTCTGAAACAGTATTTCCTTTTTGTCTCAAGCCCAGTGCCCCGATTCTTGTCTTGTGAGGAAAAATAAGCATCCCTATTCACTTTCTCTGCAAAATTTTATACACTGTTAAGATACTTCAGTATTCTCCTTTCTGAACTGAAAAGTCTGCCCTTTTTCTTTGTATATTAAAGCCACTCCATAATGTTCTCCTTGTTGAACTTCTTTGATTTCTCTAACTCCTACACTAATACTACTGCACGACCAGAATTTCCTGTAGTGATTAAGCTATAGGTGTACAATGGGTTTAGGGATTATATGGAATTATGATGACTGGTTTGCTTTCTGCTCCTTTCTCAACACCTTCTGATCATTCTCTTTGGCTTTTGGCCTCTCCTGAGCTACAGCTACTCTTAAGAGCCCATTCCTGAGTGGCAAAAGATAGTAACTAACTATTGTGTGTAGATGTTAGGATTAGCTTCCATATACACACCGCACTTACCGAGCTGATTTTTTTGGTCATTTTATAATTTATTTCTGAATGTTTCAGTGACCTTTCTCAGTCAGCTTTCCAGTTGATTATCCTTGAATACTTTTGCACCATCTGCAGATTTTGCCAACTCTCTGTTCACTGCCATTTGCAGCCTTTCTGTAGACGTTGAACAGTCAGATCCCGAGGAATCCCACTGGTGAGTTTTTCCTTTAGAAAACTATAAAACTATTTCTTAATCCTTGTTTCCTACCTTTAATTTATTATTAATCTATAAAATGCAATTCATTTTTATCAACAGGAGAGAAGACTATAAGTACAGAGAGAAGAGGATTCAGAACAAAATAGTGGTCATGGACACTGATAGTCTGGAAGTCATCAAATGAGTGGGGCCTGATTGCCAGCTTGGAAAGAATGGGCTTTAAAATGTATGCTCACACACTGATGTGGAGCAATGTTTATGTTCAAGTCTGTTAACATCTATCAAGTTTTGTAGTCAAACATTAGAATGTGGAAAATGCAGTACATAATATATAGAAATATATATCTGCCTAGAACTGATACAGAAGATAGGGAAAAAAATCTAAAAGAAGCACATTACCAATTTGTGACTAAATTCTGATGAGACAATTTAAAAAAATAATCATCACATGCACTTTTTAGCTTTTTTCCTGAGAAGAGAAAATCTATGTAATTATGCTACCTGAACAAGCATTTGTCTTTCTGTCTGCCTGGCATAAGTTCTCCAGGTAGTTTTAGAACTCGTGACCAATTTCAAGCAAATTTAACAGGAGGTTACAGGTTATTACATTACTGCAAATTACATGAAAACAGGTGGCAAGGCAGAGCAGGATTTTCAGTGAGAGGAAAACTCCAATGTGCATGCAGTTCATATTGGGAGTCTAATCTATGGGGAAAGTTGAGTCAGAATTCTCCCGCTCATGGAAATATTTGTTATAATCTTATTTGGATTAGTTATTGAAATTTGTGTGTTTATTCTGCATACTTCAGCACTGAGAAAACTATCACCTATCAACAGAAAATTAATTATTTCCCTATTCTCTTACAAACCAGACTCAAAGCCCTTTCAAGATACGGATGCTCTAGATGCAGGATAAACTAAATGGATTTCATAACAAAAGCATTCAGTTCATTTGCTGAATGTCATTAGTCACATTGTCTCTCAGCTGCTCATAGTGATGGCAGCTAACAACTTCTCAACAAAGAGAATACAGAAAATGTGCTATTTGAGAGTAAAGCAAATGACCAAAGAGTGAGTTTATAAGAATCCTAAACACAGATTTATGCCCTGTGTCCCTGGAAATGAGCCCCAATTATGGATGGAGAGGGATAAATTAACAAGGGGTGTTATTACTGTTGCCATACATAAGTTACTGTGACATCAAAAAACAACCCCACCATATTTAACACTAGCACATAAATGTAGGCAATATTTCCCGTTATCACAAGTGGAAGTTAAACTTGTGTGAACATTGCTTTTAGATTATTGCATTTATTTGTACAAGTAGTTCCTGTTTATCATTAGTAGAAATTGGCCATGTAGTAAAATCTTCTACATGGACATTTCCTTGACTTACTGAGTGAGTAACGCCCATTCTGATGAAATGTAGTTTTCTGCAATGTATTGTTTTATTTTGCAGCTTTTGTCTTAAAACTCCACAAAATGCATTTTAATAATGTTATATGAACCCTTTACTAAGCCTTTACAGGCAAAAAGTAGTTATAAATAGTTTGCCTCAACTCAGTTGAGCCAGGCCTTTTCTTAGGATTTAGTAAAGAACCTGACCAAAACACCTCTTCATGTCTAAAGAATAAAGTTACCTGAAACACTCAGCATTGTTTCTTCAGTTCTATCCTAATAACAGCAAACCATCAAGCCTTTTATGATACAGATAAAAACACAGCAGCTGTATATAACAAGGGTTCCTTGTTAATAAGAAGGAACGAATTAACTAGAGGAACTAAGAAGTTCCTTACTTAAGAACACTCTGGTCCACTTTTTCCATTGTATCTGCCTATTTGGCGTATTAAAGTCTGGTATAGTTAATATTTTTTATTAATAATCCATTTTAAGGATTTTTCTTCTTTGGTAAGGGTTTTTCTTCTTTGGAAAGCCTTACGGGGAGTAATGTACTGAACTGCCTAAGCAGATGTGAGAGTGATAGTTTTCAGTAGATTTGCGACGAGTTCTTTTGTATATTTTCACAAAGATCATAACATTATATTTAGGGACAACTCCCTCCCCCCCCCCCCCCCCCCCATCAGGTCCATAAAATTTTCCTTATTACAATAAAATTGTAGTAGATATTTGTGAATCTGACTTCTGTGAAATGGGTGCCATATGAAGCAGTAATTCGGGGCCCCTCACCAGGGCCTGAAAGGCCACAGCAGGCCAGTTTGGTTCTTGGCCTCACATGCTCACGTTTTGCTCTGTCATGCTCTCCACACCCTAACTTTACAGCCTGTGATATCACGCCTCTCATATCTTTCATATTTTCTGTTTCTTTGCCACACTTTCTACTTCCTCTATAGTAAATCCTGTAGTTAGTTCTTCCTCCCACTCTGATGATCGAGGAGCTCCTGCTAGGAGTAGGTTCATCTCTCTATAAGATATCAAGAGACCATCCTCTTTACAAAGGAGGGTTTGTTCTCATATGCAAAAACTTACAGAACAGGCTTATAGCACAGCACTATAAACAGTGTAATTTAAAGCATACACAGTGGGTACCTTGATTAAAAGCATCAGAAATAAAGGCAACCATTTTGAGTAAAGGCTACATTGCACTCATTTAAAGAAATAAGCATCCCTAAAATATTGTAAAATTTTGTAAGACTGTAAGAGCAGAGGTCGCATTAGGGAGGACATGAAATGAATTCTGACCACGGAGTTAGAGGGACAATTGGATGTATTTACATGTGCCGCCTTCAGCTCCCCTGAATGACCTCTACAGGATGGATTAGCTGGCTTCCACCTCTGTGCTCCACCAGCCTTTTCAAACCTCACTGAGGTACCAAGTGCTGCCAGCATCATGCACTTTGTATCACAACAAGAACGCTTATGCAGCTTACTCTAATAAGAAAATGCATGGTTTTAACATGACACATTTAGCATGTTCCAACAGTGAGAGGAACTGGGCACATGTAAAAGGAGGGTGCTTTAGCTTTATTTCCCTGCAGTGAGACCTATGGAGCACAATGTGGTTTCCAATAACACAGGTTCCTGTTCTGATGGCGTGCCAAGTTTCCAGCCTTCCTCTCCATTTTCCCAGCCCCTTCTCAGGTTTCTTTCACTAAGAAATCCTTTTGTCTGTGCCAGCGCTACTCAGATGTGTTGAGATCTACTGAGTAATTTTAACAAGGGCTAATTTTTTATTGAGACCCGCTAGCAGGCAGAAACGTGAGAGCTCCGGTTTCAGCTCTGCCCGGTGCGGCACGCTGCTGCTGGGCTGCAGCCTCAGCACCGTCCCATGGCCAGCCTGGCCACAACAACGAGGAAGAGATGATCTCCTGCAGGAGCATGGCATGTTTAGGACTTTAACGATGCCTGATAAGGTCCCTGTAGCTATTTTATTTCCTCTTTCTGCCCTGCTGTCAGAGTGCTATGTGGGCTGGCAGCTCCTGGGGGGACAGGAGCCGCGGGGGCCAGGACAGCGGCCCCCCAGCCAGGAGCAGGGCGCCAGGGGCAGCCCCAGCCCCGGCCATCGGGCACCGCCCTGGGGCCAAGGACGGGCCGAGGCTGGGCTGGGCCGTGGGCCCGTGGGCACACCCGGCTTGGCGGGGCCGCTTGGCCGGCCAGGGCCTGGCCGTGGGGAGCTGGAGACCGGCCCTGCTGTGGCATCGCTGGGGCAGGGGCTGACGGCCCCGGGGGCTGCCATGGGGTGCTGGGCCGTGGGCAGGGTCCGGGGATGCCCTGGGGAAAGCCAGGCAGGGGCAGTCAGGCCTGTCAGTGCCCTCAGGGCCGTGACACCTTCGCCCCACTCCATTCCCCTTCGAAGCTGCTGTTACACTTCTCACCCCTTCACGCTTCCCACCTCTGGTATTCACTTGAAGAGGGAGAGGACTGGCCTTCCCCGAGCCTGGATGTGGCCTGGCAGCCACCACTGCCATGCCGCTGGCTCTCTTCGCTGCCTGCTTGCTTTCCTGGGTACCAGACTCACGCCATGAGCATCAGGCATGACATGGCTGGGACATTTCAGAGAGGAAGCAATGTAGAGCTCTCCATCATCTCACGCTTTGCTGTTGTCTTTGAGAGGCAGCTCAAGAAGATGTCTTCTAAGAAAAAATTCTTCTTAAATATCTAGATATTATTCTTCCAGTCCTCAAAACTGACAGATCAAAACTGAACATGGTTTGATACAAAGGTATAATAATTTCACATCTGTCTTTCAAAAGCACTTCTATTGTATTTTTAAAGGCAAGTGAGCTGACTCATATTTAGCAACAAATTCCAATTACTAACTTTCTCTTAAGTTTTTAATTATATATTGTATTACATGTACAGTAAGTATTCTAGGTGAGGATATTGTATAATACTGCTATTAAATTTGATGTATCATATTTTACCCTCAAAGTACCTATTTTGCAGGTCAGTATGCATATACTTCCTAGAGTCTTTTACACAGAGATTTTGAAAATTAAGTTATTGCTCATTGAAAATATGCAATTCTACTGCCTCCTTCTTCTTACAATGTAATAAATAATACCTGAATAAAATCTTAGCGGTTTAAATTATTAATAAAAGACGGATATAAAATTACATGGAAGTGGTGCAAACATTTTTCCTTCAACAAATAAAATTAAATAGAAAATAAACATATATAAGTTGACCTTATTCAGAGATGCATTACTGCTAATACTTTTACAAAGGCTGTCAGACCATGTTTCTAATGCTTTAATACATCTGGTAATTAATTTACTGATCCAAGTTCTGTTTGTAAAATCTTCAGTTATGATAAGCTTGCTGGGTTATCAAATGCTTGCTGGGTATCAGCCATTACAGGTATGTTTGTGATGGACATACGTAATAAAGATAACTGTCTCAGTTCAGATATGCATTCTGATTCTGCAATCCAAAAACCTAAAGGAGATTTTTGCACTTGATTACTCAAGCTGCATGGCAGTGCTGGCCTTGAACTTTGAACTAAAGCCATGGTCAGACTGACCCTGTATGCATGTATGAAATATGTATACACTGTTCCATAATACAAAACAGAAACAGCAACCAAATTAATACGAAGAACATTTGTTTCAAAGCCATACTCTAGATATTAGGTTTTTAGACATAAACCTCAGACTTGTAAAGTATTTTAACTTCTGCTGTACATGGACGTATGCATATGTGAATATAAATCTGTATTTTTATATAGATTACAAAAAATGAGGGTCTTGATATTGTTCCTAGTACATTTACTAAGAATTTTGCTGTGAACAAAACCACACCCAGAAGAGGGAGGAGGTATTTTGCATATATAAGCAGAGCATTCTGTTTGCCAGAAGTGCCCTCTAGCATTTTATACAAGCTTTTTCAGGACAAAGACTATAGAGAATTTTAAGACATTCTGAATGATCAGAACTTCCTATATGTCCAAAGCCATGCAATTTCATCCAGTTTCTTTTTGTAGAGAAACAGAGGCAAGGAGTTTGATTCCTGAAAAAGCCCAACCCAACCCAGCCAACTAAAAAAACTACCCCCCCCCAACTTGTTTCTTGCCTATTTTTATATCTTGTACCATCCTTCTTTTTAAAACAAGACCGGAATAGATCTTCCTGTAAGAAAGATGCATTTGACATACTTCTTTTATTCTCAAATCAAAACAAGTGAGTGTTACATGCCATTCTGACAGAAAACATTCAACTTACTGCAGCATTTTGAGGTGGCTTTGTGGCTTTATCGTGCAGCCAGAGGTGAAGCTTCAAGTTACCGTAATGGGGTGTTTTTTTGGTGTCTTGGGATCATAGGATCAGATGTTTTAATTTGGGGGAGGGGCAATATCCCTGATGAACCTTTCAAAATGCAGCCTATGAAACACAGTTAGCATGCTTAAATAGCCAGTATTTAAAAAATAAAAAGGGTACACTGTTTAACAGATGGGATTTTCCATTTTCTATTGCAGGTAGCAAATCTTCTGCATTTTCCCTGGGTTTCATGACTTCTTATGTAAAATCCATGCTAATTTCTCATTAGACTTTTCCCCCAAATAAAGCGTACCTAGCCATTTATCCCTAGTCTCTAAACTTCTGTGAACATAGATCTGGAAGGGATGGTCTGAGTCACTGAGTTCAGCCTTCTCTGCAGAAAACCTTACCACATAAGTCTGTTCATATATTCCATTTTGAAATTTGTTGGGCTTTTCTACCCACAAGTCCTGTTGCAAGACAGGTCCAGAACCTCGATTTTCCAATATTTGGCAACGTCCCAACTTCCTCCTTAATTTCATTCATGCACTGTTTATATCCATCTGTTTCTGGGCTAGCATTTTCCTATTGCTTAAAATAGCTCTTCGCTTCACCAGGCTGCTAACCTGGATGTAATCTATACACAGACAGTAATCATATGCCACTCAGCCTTTCTTCCATTAAGCAATTTTAAAATTTTGTAAGATCGGTTGCTCAGTCCATGAATTTTTTTCACTTTTCTCCGTTCTTATTCTGAACTAGAATTGTACACAGTATTCCAGATGCAGGGGTACTCTACAGAATGGCCTACTTCTTTACTGAAAATATTCTACAGCCCTGCATTTATTTAGTTGACTTATAATGACCATGGTCAATAATTACACTCAGGCATTTCCAATCTATTGCTTCCCCTGGATGAATCCCCCTATTATACCAGAAAATCTTGTTATTAATCCCTAAGGACACAGCCTTGTATTTTGTATTAAATTTAGCTTCACTTCTATCCCTCCAGGCTGCTATGTCACGTTTTCTAGGAATGAAATTCTTGATATGCTCATTGTGAGCAAGGCCTCTCAGTTTTTGCCATCAGCAAGTTTAATTAGCACTTTCTTAGTTTTGTGCCATTGCCTTTTTTAAATAAGATTGGGCCAAATGCTGGTATAAGGAGCCCCACTTGAAATCCTTCTCTGGTCTGATAGTGCCCTTTCCAGCACAGACCTATTGTCATCCCTCTTTTAGCCAGTTCTTTATCTAACTTACATTTCTTGTGCTATTTCCCATTTCAACTAATAATCTCACAAGTACTGCATTGTCAAGTGCTTTACTGAGATAAAAATCAATTGGATCTACCAGGTTTCCATCTACAAAAATTCTGCTGCCATTAAAGTACACTCATGATCTACCTTTAGTAAACTTGGACTGCATTTTATCCCATCTTCCATTTATATCCATAGCATTCATTATCTTCAAAATTTGTTTTAAAGCTTTGTGTGTTATTGTAGATTAACAGAATAATTGCAAATGTATTAAATGATTATAAAAATAAAAGTGAAGCTTGCTATATAGCACCACCCCAATGCAACAGATGGATTAAAATCTCTACCACAAGCCATAAAACTTCATGCCCTAGTTCTTACGTTAGTCAGTAATGCTTCCCCATTTGAGCAAGTTGAGCTCTCCTAGTTCAGCTTCTGTGCCATGGTTCTTTTCACTTTGTGTATATTCTGTTCTAACAGCAAAATTATCTTTGACTTTCCTTTCTACATCTTTGTCTGTTCTGAAAGCTGCAAAAATTACTCATTAGGCTGGGGAATGTAGCTAGATTACATATAACCTGAGTGCTTTGGGGCTCCCCCTTCTTTTTGTGCTAGTTGCAATGTACTACCTATGTTGCTAAATAGCCTTTTGCTTTTGGTTTTACTCTTTTGCAAGATCTAGCTCTGGGTTAGGTTTGGCAAATCTTCCTTGAGTCTTGCATCTCCAAGTCATAACTTTCTTCATTCATTCATTTCCTTTCTCCATTCCATAGAGAGCTTTTCCTTGTTTTTACTCTGCTGAGGTGGTTACTTATCCCGCTTCCATACTTGGAATGTAAATTCCAAACAGTTTTTGCATCTCTGAGTTAGATAAATTCCAGATCTCTGTCATGTTTAAGCCTCTGATTTATTCAGTCCATTCGAATACTTTTATTACTATGTCTAATCTACCAACATTTGTTTTTATGGTATTAAAAAAGCCCTCCAAAATTTTAATTGTTGAAAGAGCTTTGTTTATTCTTCCATTTAATTTGGATTTTTCAACCAGGTGGGGATGGAGAGGGGACTGCTCTGTTTTTACTTTAAATGCAACCAGCTCTCTCCCCATCATTACTACCTACCTAAAATTAGTCTAAAATAGCATCATTTTGTACCCAGTAAAAAAAAATGCTTTTGTTGTCACTTGCAAAAATGTCTGGGCTGTACTGGTATTAGTAGCTCATGTTTTCCACTGTACGTCTGCATTTTTGAATCTCTCTTCAACTTTGTCAGAAATTTCCCTCATTCCCATGTTTCACCAACAACTGAGCTGTGATGCTTGCAGACTTTCCTTTCTTCAATCTCCATTTGTGCTGCAAAATTCCATTAATTCAGCTGCCATCAAGATAGCAAACTTTCCTTCAGTTTTATAGAAAATTTCAATTTGTAAATAATATCACATAGGTATCCATTATTGGTGTGGAGAAGTTTTATTACCGGACAATTTGTATAATGCTTGAGTTGTATGCAATGTCATCTCTCTGACAGAATGCTGACTGCTGTCACTAGACAACCAATAAAACAGGCATTGAAATTAGTTGATATATGCACAGTTTAAAAAAAAAATCTACAACATAACCAACTAGAATCCTGCTGTCCTGAACTATTACACTGTTTCAGCACACTGAGGATTATTACGCCTATAAAAACACCAACCTAACATACCTAAATTATGGATGGCATCACTAAGCCACAATAATATATTAACTGGGACTAATCAACTATATAAAATCCTCTATCTTATTAGCAGTGAGAGTCCTTTTTAAACAAACTGCAGTTATTCTACTGAAGTGCTGTTACGTTCAACCTGAAGAGCAGCAATATGCTGTACAACCTTGAGAAGAGGAGACTGCATAGGCAAGTACACTTGGTAAGCGCTATAATAGCATTAGGAAATTCAATTTTAATGTAGAGAAGAACTGACATTAATTTTATTTTTATGGTCCTTCCTCAAAGGTACAACCGTGCTTCTTCCATGCACTTCTTTTTCACCTTACCTGTCCCCCAGTGTCTTCCTGCACCCATTAAACTGCATAAATGGGTGAGTCTTTTGGCTCAGAAGTCTGGAAAAGAACAGCTGTACATGCATTAAATGTATTAGGAGGAAAAGTAAGGCTGACGGTAATTCAAAACTAGTTCCTAGTGCCATAAAATAGCCTAAGCCAGAATAATTTGAATGTCCATGTATCTTCATCAGGGTAGGAGTGAAAAAAAATATGTATGTCTATACAATTTTGTATTTCATAGCTTATTTTATACACATATACAGGAGCGGAGCAGTTTGAAATTTACAAATGTCCAAGAAAATTGAGTATGTAAAAAATCTGCTACTCAGTCTGTACCACAAACATGAATATGCACCACTTCATCAAAACATTTGCAACAATCTTCTTTCCCACGTAAGCAGGAGGCTGGACTAGAAGACCTTCTGAAGGCCCTTCCAAGCTGACCCATGCTATGATCCTGTATGAATTCTCCCTCCCTCTAGAATTCTCTCTCTCACAACCACCATCTAGACATGCACAAACCCAGACAACAACCCTTTGTCAAATAGCTCGCAGCCTAAATCTGTCTCCCATATATACATATTTCTTGTTTGGTACCCAACTCAGGATGATCACCACCACACATGACCATTTGCTCACAAATGGCCAGTCACATACTGTTCATTTTCTTTTTCCACTCACTCAGCATTGTACAGCAATCATTTATCTGTCTATCCCAAATACTCTTTCCTCCCTTAACAAATGTTACTTTCTTTTTTAATTCTCCTCAGATCCTTCATCACTTATCATCAATTTATTTCAAATCTGTTGGGCTTTCATGAACCCTGAGCTCATTTTCACAACTGCAGCCATTATCTGAAATACTTTCTACTCATCTGGCTATAAGTAGGTCCTTTTTGGTCAGAGGACTTCTTAGCTATTTTCACGACTTCACTTTTGGCAGCACATGAAATCCACCCTCAGAAATACAAGTTTGGACATATCACTGGGATGGAACCAAGGCAATACTAAGACAAAGGAACAACAACCATCACATCAGTCCAGGCTAGACTTTAATAGCTTGCAAAACAAGCATTATATGTGGTTCAGATGGGTGAGGGAATGTGATAAATATATGGAGTGTGAAAGATTATCTTCTCCTTTTTCACTCATATCTATCAGTCTGCCTGTGATTATACTCTGCTTCCCAAATACTGTGCGCATCTCTGCAAAACAGCAAGGTGGGAGGTAGCTGTTGTGGCCTCGGGACATAAGATCTCTCTAATTATCTAATAATTCTTGAGAGGTCAAGCAGTGGAAACCAAAGCCCATAGCCAACAAAAAAAAAAAGTGTTCCAGAGCTTGTAATGAGTGACTCCATGAATGAAGAAGCCAGAGACTGATTTCTGTAACCAGTGTTGTTTACTTAAAAAATGTTTTATATTATGCTTAAAATCATGTGGAATACTCTTCCTCAAATTCCTCTAAGTCAATGTGTCAATACATTGTCAATACTTAAGTCAATACATCAAGCATTCTGCTGACCCCTCTCTAATAACACAGTCTCAGTTACCTTTTTGAGGTAACTGGAGTGGTTCTAGCATTTCTTTTCCCACTATAGATTAAAACACTATAGATCTTTCCTCTTCAATTTATTGTGCTGGTCTCATTTGTTACGAATTTAGGATACAAAGTGGTACAGTCAACCTAAAGCATTTCTTACTCACTTAGGTGGAAAAGGAGTGCAAACAAAAAGCCCCGTTTCTCATTCACAGGCCATATTAACAAACAAAATATAGAAACAATCTTTCCTCTGTAATATGTAATGCCACATATAGTGTGATCTGCTGTAGTTTTTCCTCAGCACATAGCCCACAGGCAGCATATCCCCTGCGAGACACTCTGCCATTTCTCAAGGCATTAGCAAACTACTGCTGTAACTGTGGTCCAGGTCAATACAGCGCATAACAAGTGTTTCCCTAGAATATTAATTGTTCATGGAAAACAATACTTAGATAACAAAGCTTAGGCACACAGTCTCTATTATGTTGTCTGTCAATCTTGCATTGTTGATTTTCCTATTTCCCAAAGAAGCATTTCCAACTTTCAACCACCGCCAGTTGCAGATTGGATTCTTTTCCACTGTCCATTGTTAGAGGAATTAGGAATTTGCAGAGGACAAAAAATAACCTTATCTACTGGTCCAAACCACACTACCAATTAGGCAGAAGATGGAGTTTCTGAGAGATTAAATATCAGACAAGGTAAGCCAATGTGTGTAGCTCAAAGCAAAAATTAGGCACGTCTGATCTGCAGCAAAAGTCCAGAGACAGATCTGTATAGGACCACTGTAGATAACTCTCAACATGTTTTGTTGCTGAACTTCTGAACACAGAGAGTCCTTTCATTAGACTAAAAGGAGAGCAATGGCATTTACTACTCATCTAAACATACCTTAACATCTGCTTAGCCATCTGATAGATTACTGGTGAGGTATAGGTTCTGGTTGTATTTCTAACAAATTAAGCCACAGTTCCCCTTCCACTGAAATGAATGTGAGCTTCTCTGCACCTCCATTCAAACATGAATTCCTCACATGCACCTGATGAATGTTGTTTTCATAGGTTATCTTGCTTCTGACTATAGATTTGAAGGAAAATAGTTCCTTTTGCCATTTGAGATCTTGTGGGGGGACAGGGTAAAATACAAAAGGAAGGAAACATTAACCTTTATCCTACTAAAAGTTAAACACCTCTGGAAACCTATGAGGCTTGATCCCAGAACTTTATAGGACCAAGGTTGGTCATGATTTAAAATACTAGACTGGAAAAATAGTTAAAAGTTCCATTTAGCATTGTCTCCTTTCCTCTTCAAACAAGTGAAAAGCTTTGCTTTATTGAGGGAAAGTATTTGGAAAATTACCCAATAAAATCTCAGTACCCAAGTGTATTATTCCTCTTGATCAAAAGGCACCAGAAAAGAATTGTGAGGAGCGTGTAGAAATAGGAATACAGTCTTTCTCTAGAGCAACGTGAGATCATGTGAAAAATAATTGCAAGACACAACGGGTAAAAGAGTCAGAAAAATGTAAATTTAGTACTATTTGTAAAAAATTTCTTGTACAAGTGGAAGACTATCATTTAAATATGGAAAAGCTCTAAAATGCTTCAGTGACAGTTTATTATTCCATACACTTTACTTTGATAAACAGCCTTAGTCCATTAATTTCTGTCTACTCTTTTCATTATTATCCACATTAGATATGAGCTGTTCTCTGCATAATTTAGCCTAGCAATTACATTAGGTTATTATTCCGAACTAGAGATCATATATAAAAAAAAAACCACCAGAAAATCCATATAGAAATAAATAGAAATGCAGCTAACACAGAAATACGTACCCGACCATATTTATGCAATTTATTAATGACTAAGAAATTATTATTAGTGTTCATCAGTATATCCAGAATGACTTCATTAATCTTTAAAGTATAGCCAGCCATGGTAGCCAATCCTGTAGCAATAAAACACTGCAGCTGTATTTCCCAGGAATTGTAACCATTGATTCCTGATATTTAGGACTGTTTAAAGTCCTAAAATCCAAAAAAACACTGAAATAGTATTCTTCCACCTTTGCTACCCAAAGGGTGCCAGTGAGTTTTAGAATGAAGTACTTCTTTTGAACTAAGCATATTGCCATTTTAATGAAGAAAGCACATCATATGCTTAAATAAAAAACTTCTGGCACCTACACACTGAAAGGGGAAGCTGCACTCCACCCCAAACTATGCTACGGCCTTTGGCAGAAGCATACAGTAGCCTCGTATGAACTGTGGAATCTCTAAACACTGTCAAAGCAGCCTTCATTTAGGAAGACCTGCATAAAGCAGGCTCCACTAAGTTCGTCCAAGTTAATTTATAGAACACTGTACCTTGGTTTGTGAGTTGGTATCCCAAATTTGTTAGGAAACAAATCAGTAACAATATACTGGAAAGGAAAAAAACTCAAATGTTGACATTATAGAAGTGCTTGAACAGCCATAATCATTAATGGAGGCCCTGTACTAGAGTACCACCACTGAAACATGAACCTGAAGACTTTAAGACCGTAGTCTAGAAAGCATCCTATTTTAAAATGCTAAGATCAGGGTTTTTCTTTGGCTGCTAGAAGTAATTACTTTTTATTGCTATTCAGTAAATAACTATTTGAGAAAAGTAAATTAATAGGACTAGCAGTTTCAGACAAGTCTGGAGATAAGCTCATTCAGATAATCAGCACAATATGTTCAGTGAGTTGTCAGGAGCATAGATAAGTTGGGGAGGGGTGCAAGGAGACACTAAAGAGGAAAGGGGGGGAGGAAAGCAATAAGAAAGGCTAGAGTTAGAAATGAGAGCTGCTGAATGCCATTTGTAAATTAACAGCTGAAGCCAAACAGAGAGTTTCCTGGTAATAGAATTAGTTCTTCTCAAGTCAAGAAAAATACAGTATTTTCTCTGTTGTTCAGGGATCTCTTTCCCTGGGGTTGCCAGCTGTGTTTTGATAGCCAGATTGGGTGGGAGATTTCTCCAGCGGCAGATTCTGACATCTTTCTTCCCTGTCAAGGAAACAGCGCGACAGCCATCCGTTCTTTTGCTTGTCAAGGGAATTCTTTTACTCCTTGGCAAAGTGCCCGCTCTGTATTTATTCCCTTTGTTTGGATTTCTTTTCCTTTTCAATGACGTTTTCTGCACACAAGGATTCTCGCCCTCTCAAGGAAAACCACAGTTAGACCTATCATATGCCACCCCTAGAAGTGACTTCTGAAGCCCGATGATCGTCTGTCTCTCCCAACCCCATACGGTTTTCCTTCCCCACAAGTGGGGTGGAGCAAGAGGAGGCAGCAGCAAGGACAAGCAGGGATTTATTTCTCCACAATTTCTGGCCTTGTGACACCATGCCTGTGGGGCAGAGAGCCCCCTGCGGCCACTTTATTTGTAGCCTTTTCCTCATTGAAGTTGCTGACAAAGATGACTGGGAAACCCGAGGCTCTATTGTTTTTCATTCCCAACAAGCCATGAAGTGCACAATGGTACGCAGCTCAGTGAAGCCATCTAGTTTTTCACAGAGTACTGTGTGTGGTTTGTAATTTTGCAACGCTGCCATTTTCTAAGTGGTGGTTCAGCACTAAAACAAAGCGAATACCATTTTCATGTGCTAAAATGAAATAATTCTATTTATTAATGCCATTCCTAAATTGTTTATTTGCAGGGAAGAGAAAGCCTTCCCTCAAATCTCCAGCTACCTACCAACATTTTTCATTTTTTAGTATTTCATCTTCTCAGAGTAAACATGTTTGGTGATCTTGGAAGCATTGTTTTATTTGAGATTCCTCCTAATTTGCAATGGTACAGCTATTCAAATTCATGGAATTACAGGAGTATAGGTGCCCTGTGGCCACTGTTTACGATAAAAAATAGTAGCTTAAAGCCTTCTAATACCCTCTCTGCCCCTCAGCTGTGCCAACGCAATTGCTTGTAGGGCTTCTTAAATAAGCCTTATTAAAAGGTTGTCAGCACTAAGTCAAGGAACCGATTGGATTTAAAAGAAAATACTTACTGAACTTGAAAAGTTGTGCTAGCATAACTGCATGGGTGGCGTGACACAGACAGAAGAGTGAACAGAGGAAGCGGGAATACCTCAGGCTGATACTGCTGCTTGAACAGCAGTAAAACAACAGCCTATGCAAGATCAAAATGGAGAGCAGGCTTGCAACACCCATTGAGCCAATTCTCAACTGTCTATGATTAGATTATCTACGTTGCAGATTATCCATGCCATGAATGTGAAACCACCTTGCATCCGGCATAGTTATTAGCTGAGATCCACCGCTGTACAAATGTCTCTTGCAAGACTCTGCCTGGCCTGGAAACAATACAGGCACCTTCATGCAGAGCCAGAGATCATAAATTCTGTCGAAGCAAAGCTGCCTCTGAAGAAACAGCTGAGGATTCTCCTCCCCGTGTTCCCAGAACCAGGAGTGACAGACAGCATGCTGCAGTCACACCTCACCGCTTCCCCTCAGAAACAGCTCCAACCCAGCTGGGCTTAGGCCAGCTGCAGCCGACTTCATGCGGAGACAGCTGAAACGATCCCCAGCATGCAGGATTATGGGAGGCCTTTAGGTCAGGTGAATACGATACACATACACAGATCCAGTTTGGATATCTGACCCAACAAACGCTCCTACAGGGAACGAAGGAGACAGCATTGAAACAGCAGCAGCAAGAAGCCTGGCCAGTTTCTGGAGGAAAGTATGGGAGCAGAACGAAAAGGCCAAAATGTCATAGGTGACACCACCAGTGAGGCATTTACGCTATAAAGTATTACTTGCAAAAGAAAACAGGAAACATTACAATTAGGAGTAGGATGTTGAGAAGCATTCCATCTTTGGCTCAGCTCCAGCCTGACTGAGCTGGGTGACACAGAGGACCCAGCTGAA
Organism: Pelecanus crispus; assembly: GCF_030463565.1. Lineage (NCBI taxonomy): Eukaryota > Metazoa > Chordata > Aves > Pelecaniformes > Pelecanidae > Pelecanus > Pelecanus crispus. The sequence goes on from NC_134648.1 coordinate 54,937,697, forward strand.
GTTATAAGGCAACTATTTCTTGGTTGTCTGTTACAGTGCTAGCACAAAGCTTACAAGCACAGTAGTTTCCTGCAAACTATGATAAAACAATCACCTCTCAGTGTGTACATTTTAGCACTAGATGGTAGCTTTGCAGCTGATTATTCTGTATTACTTATATTGCACCATAATGTGTTTTCAATTTTGGATTATTTTAAAAGAATATAGTTTGCCATAGAAAAGCAAGCCAACTTCCAAGTGAACATAAGTATTCTTACTCTAATGCAATAGCTATCACTTCGCCTTTAACGGATCATCAAAAATTCAGAACTAATTATTTTAATTCTTTGCAAATGTTCAGATAAGGTGCACAATTTCATTAAATCAGTTAGCTTCGGGACTTTAATTTTGTGTGTTTTGTCTGCCCCATATAAGCAATACCGCCAAAGCCAAACAGGCTGTTCGCCTGTTCCTGTGTTGCAATCCTGTGTGATATTATATTCTCTAGTAATGCCAACTTTTTTTGGCCTAAAGAGTCGTCCAGCTTTCCACATCTTTAAGGTTGTTTCCATTAGGAAAAGAAACTGATGGAATTTGATATGATCCCTTTATTTAGGAAGAACGGGCATAACATCCTGGTTTATGGAGCACAAAGAAATTCAGACGAGCAGGAGCAACTTATTTGCCTGTAGTTCCTAGACTCTCTGTAGGCAGCTGTATTCTAAAATCTTCCTTCTAGCATTTCTGATGCCACACAGACAGAATTACAGCAGCTTCTAGATCACTTCCTCCGTTCTGAAATGATTTCTAAATCTTCATAAAACCAGCTGGAATGTTTGGCCCTCCTATTGTCTGCATGTGCAGGTGACCCAGTCTGAACACAACATTTTCTACTGCCCGTTATCTAAATCAAAGTAAATTTTAATTGTTTCTTGTGGTTTCTGAATGGAAAGTGGCTCTCATGGCCACAACTTTGAACAAAACGGTTGAACTGTCCAACACCCAACACAGTAGCATGCTCTTCAGACTTCACTTTTTCATATTGTCAAACAAATCCCTTTGGAATTGCACAGAATCTCTTAGCTTAGCCAGATATCACAGGCAATCCCATGTGGCCATCCACTGAAGCCAAGAGAATTACTGCAGGGATGGATTTGGCAGTGCAGCATTTTGAACTGAGTTCCCTTAAGCAAGAAATCAGCACAAATGTACAAATCTGGCTGTGTTTGAAGGTTCTGTTTTGCAGCCATCTGTGCAGGCTTTTATTGTTAAACAGGAGTAAAACAAGTTCTGGACTAAATGATACTCATTTCTATATGCATTTAGATAAAAAAAAATACACAGAATTAGGAAAGCTGAAAATAACTAGAAAAAGCTGTTTTGAATTATTAGAAAGCCCAGAAAACATTATGTTTGAGTAAAACACTAAGCATCCAGCTTAAGACATGTTGACACTGCAAATTAACATCAGAATCCCAGTATAATTTCTTAAGCTAAAAGACAGTCAGCTGAAGGCAGTTTACTGTGTGTTGATTTCTCAGACAAAACATGAGAGCTGAAATATTGCCTCCTTTGTAATGGTACATAAAATCTTGTATCATTTTTGTAGAAGAAGTAATGATGTACTTGATCACTGTTTGCCAAATCAATGAGTAATTACATGGAGAAACATATTGCTACAGAAACCCACTGAGGTCAAGAACCGAGTAAATTCTAAAAATGTACACGAATAACAAACTACCCAGAGCTGCAGTTGTTCACAGTAATTCTGGAAGCCTTATTACATGTCATGCTTCAAATTTAAGAAAATCTCTTACAGTTTAGAATACAATCTTTTATGGGCATAGACTGTCTCCTGTTACGAGCAGCAAGTACTTTGTTCAAGGACCTGATCTTGCCATAGCTGTAGAAAGATACTGACCCAGTGAATCTCAGGTCTGATCCAGAACAGTATTTTCTATGTATCAACCTCTGAGCTTCCTGTGACATTCCTGCTGTTTGGGAGCTGAAGAAGGCAGGGTGGATGCCAATTTCAGTTACTTTTTTGCCATTTTGCTTTATCAGTAACAACCATTTTAAGGATGAAGTGCATAAATAATGACACCAGTTTATAGATTTTTTTTCTCAGCATAACAACTCAACTATGTTTTAATCTCTGCAGTCAGATGGTTTTTTTTTTAAATGCAGCATTGCACAAAAACTTGATCCACATTCTGCTTTCATTCCTACTTGGGACCAGCTTCCGATCAGTTTAAGCAGGGGAACACAGTGAGGGTTTAAACACTGAAGCGCTCTCAGATACAGACAAGATCAATAATCCTGTTAATTAGCAACATTATTTTTGCTTGTTTAACACTCTTTAAATGGCAAGGAATGACACAAGTGGCAGATACATACTCACCCAAGAGGCGGAGCAATCACCACTGCAAAAGTAGTTCCAAGCAGCCACTAACCATTCACACTGTGAAGTCCCCCCATGTCTCCAGTATGCTCTGGCATAGAGCAGTTACTCTGAAACAGCATGTGTAACCCAGGAGTAAGCTCCTCTACACCTGGAGTTCTGTATGATCAGCAGCTAACACCAACCAGTGACTTGCTGCTGTCCAGGCCAGCAGCTCTGGCCTCTCCACCGTCCCTGCCCCTGCTGTAGGAGCCTAGCCAGAGCCACCTTTTCCAAGACTTGGGGAGCAAGACAAGGTAGGAAATAGAGTGGAGGTGGATGAGGGAATGGAGCTGGCTTCTTTTTGTGGAGATGAGGGAGGCAAATTAAAATTTGGGGCTTCAATATGTGATGCATGGACACAGGTACAGAAGTGGCATAAGAGGGCAGGTGTGGAAGCATGTATCTTCCTGCACATCCATGCAGACCAGTCTGGGGACAGAAGTTTGATGCTACCAGTTGCACCAAAGGCTTAACCCTGTCCAATGGATTAAGCCTGGGAGCCCTGCTCTGTATCAGTCTGTTTTGCTGTCATGGAACCTATGCTAGGATAGCTAACAAAAAAAAAACCTGTTCCGGAATCTGTATTAGCAGATATACAAAGCATTCAAGCACCTTCTGATAAAAATGAGTTACAAACTTTATTAGGAACTTTTGGGCTTTGGAGGTCATGCATTCCTGGATTCCGTGTTTTAGGGGGATCTCTACAATTTGCTGAAGAAAAATGCAATATGGAATTGGGAACAAAATCATCATGAAACATTAAATGCTTTAAGTGATGAAATTTTGCTAACCAATCTATGGGACCCATTAACCCGGCACACTCAAGTACACTTCATATAGGCATAGGTTACAAGGGACATCAATGGGGATTATGGCAACAAGATGTGCATGGTAAAAAAGCTTACCTATTATGTTTTCCACTAAATCGTGGCAAGGCTCCCAAATACACTCCATCTGAGAAAGTGCTGTTAGCTGCATATGAAGGGCTGCTAACTACCAAACCATTAATTCAAGAAAGGGAAATCAAGTTATGTGCACCCATTCCTGTTTTAACACCAATTTTAACTGGTAAGCTGTTACCCTTAATGGCAGCCCGAGAAACTGCTGTACAGTGATGGGCTTTGCATATACTTCACCAGGTGACAAGTGATGGGTTGAATAAAGAAAAAAATTATCAGAGAGTGTAGAGCAAATTGGGATGCCTAATGAATACTCCCATCTGCCCTCCTCTGCAACAACCGATGCGCCGCCATGGGAAGGTGAGACAAAGTTTGGTTCACAGTGGCTAGGGAACTGGGTGAAAAACAATCAGCAAGTGAATGGTAGAGACATATGGGGAAAAACACACTGGAAAAAGATTTATGATACAGACCAATCTAAGTGCATATCCATAGGACATATATCTGCCCACCAAAAACTAAAAACCCTGAGGCAAAGTGGGATCAGATGGCTGATCATTTGGCTAAAATAAATGTATTGCAACACTCGAGGCAGAAGGGCTAGTAAGTGATTACAGGAATGGCTAGGACACACTGGGAATTATGATTTATTTCAACAAGCTGCAGGGAGAGGATGGCCTGTGACAAAAGCTCTGGCAATATATATTGTAGACACGTGCCATTTTTTTTCAAACAATGGTACAGTACCCGTCAAAAGGACAACAGTTTGCCAGTCTTAGGGAAGGTAAAGTACTCTGAGAAACTCGTCAAGTAGATTGTATTGGTCCTTTAAAGTGAACACATGAAGGCTGGAAATACATCCTTACAGGATTAGAAACAGTGGTGTAGGGAATGTGCACCCCACCCAAGCTGCAACTGGTCCAGCAATCATTGCTGGTTTAAACAGGTGGTTTGCTACTTTTTCCTTGCCCAGAGAAATACAATCTGATAATGGATCATATTTTAAAAATAAAGTTTTACAAAGGAAAAGGAGCATGGAATTCTGTAGACACTACAGGGAGTAAGTTAACAATAACTGCAGCTTGGATTATGGCTGAGACCTAGATGTCTTCTTTTGCAGGAAAATACGGGGCTACCTTATCACCATGGGAACACTGACAATGAGAACGAATGCCTGAGACGTGTCTCAAACAGGTTCTGCCTTTTCACATTGCCTTTGGAACAGCTCAGGTGTTGAACATCACTTGCAACCCAACTTTGAAACTAGTTACAGGAAGAATACTGTCTGCTTTAGCACGAGGTCAAGGACTGATAGTAGGTGATAATGTTACAGTAATCCTAAGATCTAAAATTAACCTGACTTTAACTATATGTAATACTGGATGGGAAATTACAAATGATTTTAACAATAAAATGAAGTAGGTACTATAGACATATAAGGCAACTAATTGTACCTTAATGGCTCATTAAGAATTACGCTCAAATTGTAAACAGTGAGAATAATATAATAATATACAGCAATTTTTCCATAAACCACTAATAATAAATAGGAAGTTGATGTGAATGGACAAAATTAAGATACCACTTGTTCTAGATTGTGTATCTTATAAAGCAAGGAAAACAACCTCTTAACGAAGGTACTCCTTTACTTAAGGCAATTGCATGATGGATAAGAGCCCACTATTATGGCTCCAAAAATAATGACAATGAACATACATTTGAACTTAACCAACGTTAAGCACTAGTGCATGGAACAAGACTTGTGCTGAATATAGTGTCCTCTCTATGATTTGTGGCTACAAAATCATACATCAGTAGGACACAGAACTAAAAGAGGTATCATGCAAACTTTGCTGGGTGGAATTGGTACCGCATCAGGAATATTGAATTCATTTGATACTGAAACTCTAGCAAATACAGAATCAGTATTGGAAGAAATGAAAGCTGGTGTAACCAGAATGGCAGCAAGGTGGCTAGCAGCAGCTTTACAAACTTCCAGACTGGCAAGGTACTTGGCACCTTTAGCAACAAACTAATGTATCGCTGTGGTCCCCATTACTAACCACCAAAACCATACCACAAGAAGCCAGCTCCACTTTATCTTGTATTCTGTTTCAATTAACTAGTATATATCATGTTAATCAGATCTCAGTAGCCATCACAAGTAGTCAAAGTCAAACCTTAGAACCAGTGTTTCCTGACTTGGTGAAAGACGAATTCAAAGGAGGATGACTTAGAACTATTGAGGACCCTTAGGATAATGCAGCTACAGAGGAGTTAATACTCCATTTTCTAGGAATTGGGGAGATGAGTGCCACTCCACACAAAAATCATACCCTTATGCCAATTTGCTGTCATTCCTGAAGTCCTTAATAAAAAGATGTGGATATCTATAGTAGCGGGAGATTGTTTGCATTGTAATACACGACATTTACAAAATTAGTAAACCCTACACCTACTGGCTATCAAGCTGAGGATGGACCTGCCCTACCATGCCTAAAGCTCCAGAATTATGCAGTATGAAACACTCCTCTCGTATCTGCATCTGGCAGCGTGTCTACAGTAATGAGATACGAGTACATGGCAATGGTTTTGGATGTGTGTGTGTATCCACCTTCAATACTGTCCACCCCAAAGGTGATATAAATTTTGGTCATGGCAACATTTGCTGCTGTAATATGACATATATTTTTGACCAAATAACCAATCAGATTTATAGGTTAACTTCTTGTTGGCTGAACAAAAGATGTCTTATTTCGCACTGTTTAAGACATCAGTAACATGTGGAGTGACCTTCGATCCACAAGATGACTTTCTCAAACAAAATGCCAAGGTTACCCAACATCTGTCTGAAACTGGAAAATGTGTAGAGGAAAGACAAGTAAAAATGGTGTATGATAATAATGAACTGATTCAATTAGTGAAAGTGGGAACCAGCCTTACTGAACATCATTGGTATAATATCTTTAAAGGTTTGTCACCAAAAGCTACCGAGGTACTGAAACTAATGTTACATCCTATGCTTGCATTGTTAATAATCATTGTATTGTTATTTGTTGTAACCTTGATAGTGACCTGTTACCTGAAAAATCAAAGAGTGCATGATATTAACTCTAGTTAAATCACATACTAAACCTGTAAATAATTGGTTCCCCATATGCCCTCACCCTCAGCATGCACAGGCGAGAGGGCTGGTAATTCATATGACGAATGCATCAAGCTCACTGTGCAACAGCAGTAACTGCTGAATGCTGGGCTGAGCCAAGGGGTGGAATGCGAGCAACCTACACCCCCATGCGATGGACCAAGGCTCAGAGGAGATGAGCAAAAAAAATAATTACCTCAAGGAAGACTGTAAAGAATGACCACCAATTATCCTAAAGCTGAACTTAGGACGAGAGGAAATGGGCTCAAGCTGCACCAGGGGAGGTTTAGGTCGGAAATTAGGAAAAATTTCTTTATGGAAAGGGTGGTCAAGAATTGGAACAGGCTGCCCAGAGAGGTGGTGGAGTCACCATCCCTGGAAGTGTTAAAAAAATGGGTAGATGTGGCACTCTGGGACATGGTTTAGTCTAGTCTACCCTTCATTGGTTTAGAGTGGACTTGGTAGTGTAGGTTAATGGTTGGACTGGATGATCTTAAAGGTCTTTTCCAACCTAAACGATTCTATGATTCTCTCAACACAAAGGGGACTGGAGGGTAACCTTTGGTTTAGATATACGGCTGTAACAGTGGGTCATCACGTGGTATGAACAGCCTTCCCCTTCTTCCCGAGCTAGCCAGACCAACGTGGCAGGGGAGAAGTGTATACGTGGCTCAGCGAAAAACAGAGTATAGAAACTGAGCAAGCAACAACATGCGCTTTGGAGAGCGCAACGGGCTTGAGCTGGCTTCAACCCGCGGACTCCTTCCTGGTGACTGGGGTGCCCAGCATCATGATGGTGAGCATACAGAGACCCATAACAAGAATTATGTTTTTATCATGATTCACCTGTATATTTCAATTGCTGTTTTATCCTTGTGTTGTGATTTCAGTACATTGCTGTATCACTCTTCTAAATCAAAATTCCATGTAACACTGAATATATCAAATAATTAAATTTGGTATCAAACACGAAACCCTCACGGGGAGTATCTAAAAGAACCTGGTCAGAAAGTATTGGACTCTGACACATACGAAGTCTGATATTACAATCAAGCAAGATCAAACGGGGGAGAAAACCCTTCTTGTAAGTGGGAAATAACTGAAAAGGTGAAGACTCCGTTTGTTCTTACACAAAACCAATTATGCTAAGACTTTTATCGTGGTGCTAAGTAGTATTTCACATCAGGAAATTCAGTTGACAGTAATCTAAATGGCAGTTTGTGCTCCATGTCTTCTCCCAGCTAGAGTATCAGGGTAGATGTGAATAGTTGCAAATGATACTAAATGGAGAAAATATAATGTAGAGTATTTTCTAGTACAGGTACAACTCAGTGAAATCAGACATCCTCCTAAGTGTTTAGATTCCAGGCACTACCAGATTTTCCAGCAACTGGTGAAACTCTGCAAAACTTCACTGAATGCTGGAAAATTTGTTTCTCGTAAGTGCTCCACTACAGTATCTGACAGTATCACAACCTCTTAGATCAACCACTTTCCTAACTCACCTCAAACTTTTCAAAAGCAAAGTAATAAGGTCTTCCTAAGGAATCCTTTTCAACTAAAAATAAATTTGCACCAGTTAAAGAGAAAATAATGTATAATAATACTTGATGTACTAATTATAACACTTTTGTGTTCTTGTGCATGTGTTCTTGGCTGACCCAGAAGTCACTTATCAAGTTTATCTGACATAAGCTTTTATTAAAATAGAAAATAAAAACAAACAAACAACAAAAGAGCATCATTTTAGCAACTTTAATAGCTTTGCCAAACTTTAATCACTTGGGATGAAAATTTCCGTGATGATTGTCTGCTTTGGCCTGTACAAACTTCATTCAAAATTGTTCGTAGTAACAGTCTAATAATAACAGCTACAGAAAAGCCCATATATAAATTAATAATTTTGTCTTTAGAATAGGGCTTGACTAGCTTGCAGCAAATACAGCATAGTCACACTCCAAACAAAGAGGTTAAAGCAAAATTCTGAACAGCTATTCACTACATGGCATCATCTAACCTGAACACTGAATCAGACAGTGGTGACAAAGAAAAAAATAGCACATGATGCTGTTGTTCAAGGCTGTCATATAATGTAAACAAGCAGCTTCAACTTTAATGCTTCCCAGCTTTTCCATGCTTGCAACTGTATTTGCAACTGTTATGCTTTTATTTGGCTGTGTGTTTACATGTGTACACTTGCATGCATACGTAAGTGCAATAAATACACATATCAAATAGAAACAGTGAGTCAAGATGGTGGAGGATTTCCAAGAAAGAACACATTACCTGAAAAGGAAAAATTCAAACTATTCTAACACGAACAGGTAGTTCCATATTCTGTTATTTGGTAGTACCATTCAGGCTCCATAAGATGGCAGACCTGCATATATTTAACAGATGTTAGTGCAATGACATTGCTCTAAATACATGGCTTTTAAAATGGTTGCTTTAAATGGATGATGCATGCTTTTAGTCAAAATGTTTTGAATGTGATATATTTAGAACCATAACGAACTCTGCTTACTACTCCGTATTACCTTTCCCATACTCACTGATGGCTTTGGACATGGCCTATATAGAGCACCCATAAAAAAATAAAATGTAGCATTATCACTCAGACTTGATTGATTTGGAATTACCTGAACTTGACCAATGTAACTCTTTCTAATAAATATGTAATTGGTATTTATTCCCATTGACTCATTCTAGCAAGTTGTGCTCAAAGCAAGCTAATTCTTAGAATACAATTGCTGTCCTGAACACACTAAAGCTCTTGAGTTTATCTTTTAAACAGTCTGCTTTACAGGAGACTATTTGGGGCAACAGTGATTTACTTGTTAACCCTGAAATTGCTATATTTATTTCCCATTGAATGATGATGTCACTTCTAAAAGCTTTTTTCAGGTTCTCTGAAATTAATGTAGCTCTATTATTTGTGCAGTTATTATAGTAAATTAATACAACAAATTGGCTATATGACTAATATACAATGTTTAAGGTTGTTCTGGAGAGTACCATGTGATGCCTTTACCAGTGCTTTATACCCATTTCCTTTGCATTTGTTAAGACCTCAAGCTGGTTTAGACCTAAGATTTTCAAACGTGAATTTTTCGAAAACGCTACCATACTTTAAATGACCAAGTAAGAAATGGAACGAGCTTGCAATCTCACTTTTATGTTTCACTTTAGCAAACCCCCACTCATAAATGTTATAATTATGATTGCACAGTCATATAATTTTCCCATAAAGTTTCATTGCACTTGTTCCACTTGGCTAGGACTACAAGGAAAAGTGGCTAGATTGTTTTTAATATTTTGAAAGCATTATTTGGAAAAAAGACAGTAAGAAGTGTTCATGCCAGCAGGAAAGCAGTTTGTACTCAGTAAGGCTGTGAAAAGGAAATCACAATAATTTTAAAATAAAAAGTGTTCTACTTCCTAGTGAGCAAATGGAATAAAGGAAACAAATTTCCACAGAATTCAACTCAAAATCCTTGCAACAGCACATCAGGAATGTTATCCTGAAAACTGTAGTTAGGAAGAAAACTTTCACTAGAGTCAAGAAATTGGGCCGTTATGTTCATATGCAAATTTGCAATTTTTTTCATATGTAAACATGCTCTTTAATAATTGCTTAGCAGTGAAACCTTATTTAAAATACTGCTCCCTGACACATTCACAGGCTTCTTGCTGACTCACTCTTCAAGAACGGGATTTTGAAAAAGAGCAATGAATACATTCCAATAACAGAAATACTGAAGAATTTAGATATTATGAGTGTCTGTAACCTACTTCTACATTTAGGCGGTTATTGTACCTAGCTTTGAGATGTGCCAGGAAGTTTTTGCTGGTTTCAAATCCCATCGTTCTTAAGGCTGTCCTGTAAGCCTCTTACTGGTGCAGAGAAGGCTTTGTTATTTGTTTGCTTCTGGTCTATCTACGCTTATTTCAATTAGAGACGCATAAAAACCCCACGAGTGGTTACGGCATGTCTGCAGCTCCTTATGCAACAGGGCTGCAGCGGGTTTTGGCCGGGCCCAAGGGGCCGCGGGACACCCAACAACGTCCCCAGGTCGCAGACGGAGGCAGGCCAACCTCGCGTGCCGCTGCCCAGCTTCGCCGTTCGGGTCGGGCTTCGCAGAAGCATCTCTTTGCGTTGAAAGATTTCGCAGCGTTTCAGCAAGATATTTAAGAGCTCACTCGTCACTTTATGGCGCATATCCTCCTCCAACTGCCACTCAAACTGTCACTTCGAGCAGCGGTCCAAGAAACGCTTCTCACACTGATAGCGGAAAGGCAGAATAAGCAAATTTGTACTGCCACATTTTGTACCCCTGGCAGCCTGTGTTATGGAGAAGGAATGAGAAAAGTGGCTTTGTCTTTCTGCTGCTTTTTGATACAGCAACCCAGCTCTAAAGAGATAACCGACTGAGGAAAAGCTGCTTCCTGCCAGTTCTGGCTCATAAGCCAAGCAAGTGCTATGGCTGCAAGCCGCAGCAGCATGAAGAGGCGGGAAATCTAGCGCCAGGGCTGCTGATACTGCCAGGAAGGGCCGAGAGCGCTACGGGCCGCGCAAGCCGCCGCGGCCGCGGCCAGGGCCAGGCTCCGGGCTGCCCCCGCCGCCGCCGCCGCCATGCCCGCCGCCGGCCCCACAGAAGCCCTCCAGTACACGCACTCCAGCATCTTCACTTGACGCATTGCAGGTACAACGCAACCAATCAGAGGGCTTGACTCTTACCAGCTAACCATTGCAGAGTCCCTTTAGCCAATCAGGCGTTCCTTGACAAAGTGCTGCCTCAGATGCCTCGGCACCGCTTCCGTCGGGTGCCGCCGTACCAGCGAACGGTAACCTTCCGCGAGAGGATATAGGCCCTGCCGCCAGCGAGGGCGCCGGGGAGCCGCTCGCTGGCGCCGGCTGCCCGCCGAGGCGGGCGGGCAGGCAGGGCTGGCGTAGCGTTGATCCCCGCGTCTCAGCCGCGGCCTCTGCCCCGCTGGCGCTGTGGGACCCGGCAGGGCGCGGGGCGCTGCCGGCCGGCCAGCTGCGCGGCCGCCGCTCTCCCCCGGGCAGCCAGCGGCCGCCGCGCCGGCCGAGGGAAGCACAGGGCGCTCCCGCCCCGGCCCCGCTGGCAGCGGGAGCGGGGAGAAAAAGTTTCACTCGGGAGGCTACAGGAGGCTCTGGGAAGCAAAGCGTTTTGGGCTGTGCCGCCCGGGCCCCTGCTGCTGGGCATGATGTTAATCGCCATCAGCAGTCCCTGCGCGGAGACCGGGAGCCTGGAGAGTCACCAGAGCCCAGCGGAGCCAAAGCGTCGATTCAGGCAAATTTTGAAGTGACTCCAGAGGAGCTGCAGAGCTGTCTGTGCCAAGCCAGCAAATGGCATTCGCCAGAGACGCAGCTGAGAGCCCTGCAGTGGCTTTCAGTTAATTGTGAGTGTCAGCCATAGCACCTTTGCGAGTGAGGAGCAGTACCCGTAGCACTGACGGCCGAGCGCACGGCACCGGGGGAAATGCAAGTCGCCTGGCAAGGGGCAGGTGATAAGGGAAGCCCGGTGTCTTACCAAACTACGTAGACCTCCTGTAGCAAGCTGAAGTCCCCAGCATATCAACAATTATTCCTCTACATCCTTCCTTTGGGGTGCCTGGTTAAAAACCCACCCCTTCCCCATACCCACAGACCAAGTAATAAATACACTTGACTTTGAAGCGCGGGTTCAGATGTAGCTGTGTCTTCATGCCAACGCAACACTGGCCTGTGACAGCGGTGCGAGATCTCTTACCTTACCGAACACCCAGCTGGAACAACCTGCGCGAGGGCCTGGGAAGGGTATCTATAGAGGTCCGCTCTCTAAAGGATGCTTCCTGGCCCCACTGGGGGCTGAGGGATTGACGCGAGGATCTTGGGAAGGCCGAAATTCTAATGATAACATTTTTTGCAATAATTAAGCTAGATGACTACTTGGCACCCATGGATGCACCACGGAACAGAGTTCATTTTTTTTGCAGAAGCTGGTGGGCCAGCAGTACATCCCTGAGGAGAGAACAAGATGAGACAGACTAAAGAAAGAAATGAGAGGAGGAGTAGGAAGGTATCTATGTTTAAGTGATTTAACCCCATAATAATAATAATAACAAAATAGTCTATTTTGAGTCTTTTGCTTTTTGCTTATTTGATGCTGAATATCTTGTTTCAGTTATATTTTAGTTAAGGAGATTGGTGCTCTGTAAGCACCGAAAATAGAATATGGAGATAGAGACAGCAGAAGCAGAATGGATGCCAAAGTTAAATGATCTGGAGTGCTGAGCACTGCATCAGCCCACACACAGGCCCACCCCAAGGATAGTGATGCAGAGAAGTCTTAGATGGTGCTCCCTGCTTGGAAAAATGATGTCAGTATTGGCAGACCCGAAACGATACTGAAGGCCAACCAAAATAAACTCATTAAATGTACTTCCCTTCTATATAGCATAAAAATCCCATTCTCGGTGTAGCGCACCTTTGTGTTAGGCTTGTGCTCTTTAACAACACTGCTGACAGCTTCACAGCCAGCACGTAACAGTGCACTTACTAAATATAAGTACTTCATTAGCATCTAGCATACTTCTGCTACCACAAAAATAATAACAAATAGCCATACTGTGGGGAAGGTGAACGCTGCTTGCCAGGAAAGGTGTGCACATAGTGCTAGATGCCTGGGACAAAACCGATTTTAGGCTTATTCTTATTTCACAGAAGCTGACAGCCTCATAATAAGGCAGGCAGAACAGAGATTTAATTAGGTAGCTGATGTGAACTGTACCATCACAAAAACATTGGGAAGAGTAGCAGGCCCCATGGGACAGCTCTATTTTCCAGGTTTACAAAGAAAGATGGCTTTTCTTGGTACCATTTCTGGAATTTCAATAATGATGTGAGGTGCTTTAGAATGGAGGCACATGCATACTCCAAGGGTCAGACAGTTTAAGAAGCTGAACTTCACACATGCTAGTGCCCCCAAAGGTAGGAACCTAAAGTTCTAGACAAAGAACTGGATCAAAGAGAAACCTTAAGAGGGATAGCAGAACCTATAACCTGGAGGCATCAGATGTTCCTGTTGCTTTAAAAATTCTTTTCACTACAAGACTTTAAAAAAGACAGCCCATCAGTAGAGGATTTCCTAGGTACTGCCATGGCAGGTTCCCAGCGGAAAGGCAGTCTGTTGGCTCTCTGGCAATAGGCTGCGGAGATCGGATTTTTACAGTTTCTTGGAACTGATACTAGAAATGCATCCTCTCTTCAAGGTTGTTGAAAAACTTAGGGATTTTTTTCCCCCCAAAAATGGTGATCAGGCAGTTGGAGAAGTTATTTCATTTTCAGGTGGGTTTGTTATTGATGCAGGCACAAACAACAAAAAATAGCTGTCCGAAGAAGTGTAATGATTCCATAGCTTTCTTCATGAACTTAAGGCAAATGAAGAAGAGTATCACCTGGCAATGATGCTGGCTTTCAGCATCTGTAATTTGGGATGTATGTATAATACTTCTCACCTCAGGCCAGCTCCATAGTATGGTGGATTAAAATACTGGATGCCTCTTGGACGGCAGTATTTGACATCCATTAACTAAGGTGGTTTTGATCTTGTAGCTTCTTATCCCAAGGAATCTGACAAACTGATAGAAACTCCTCATTTCGGGTGTGTGAGAGAAAGGAAGGGAAGAATAAATCCCTAACTGATGCAAATTAACATGGATTTATTGACTTCAGAGCATGTTTACAGTTGCTGAAAATCTGTACCAGAAACTATGATTCTGATTTAAAATTATGATCACCCTTGAACTGCGTATGTGGAGTTGTTGAATTTTTTACCTCTAGCTGTAGCATGAAGACTTATGACAGCCCCACCTGACCCAAAGAAAATTTTTTTAACATAAAGCTACTACAAAATCACAATTTGGGGTTAAGTAAGGGAGAGACTTGGCCATTAGAGGATGCATCTGTGGATTTTACATACCTGTCTGCCTATGTCATATATATTCTCATATATATATTTGTTAAATTTAGCTGGGACTTTTATTGCAAAATTAATGTCCCAGTTTGCCCCACAGAAATATTCAGATGAAAATTAATTACTCATGGACAAAGGAGAGGTGTAAAAAACAATGCAAATGGCTCATTTAATAATTTCTGTTACATGAAAAAGCAATCCGGAGTATCTTTCAAGATTTTTTCTATGTTAAATAGGACAAACTGAAATGAGAAACAACGCTACTGGAGTTGAATGAAATTATTTCCAGCCTTTCTTCAGGACTTAAATTCTGAAGCATATTTGTTTACCATTGTTTATTATACCATTATAAGCTATATATTGGTTCAAAATCTGTAGCTAACAGCAACAGCTGTTCAGCTTTTATCTGTTAGTTCTAAGATGGAAATTTGAACCTATAACATAAACCAGTTTTTGGCCCCCTCAGTTTTCCAGCATATTCTTAAGAAATGAAATGCAAACTCAAGGCATTCCTAAGAAGGTGAATCTAAGAATTGTTTTATTGTTTGTTACATTGTATCATTTAAAATTCTGAGGAATCCATCCACTGAAATGAGAAACAGAACTTTTCCTGTCATTAGAATGACTGTTCCCATACATATCTTTCTATACAAAATATTTTTAAATATATTTGTGGTAAAAATAAATTACTTTTCTTCGACAGATGTATTAACTGGAATGATCGTCAGGAGTATAGTTCATATGCATGTATCCAACAGTAAAGAAGCATGACCTAAGTATGCTTGACAATGTTATGTAAAAATATGAAATACTTAGCAAACACATACATAAATATTCTGTCCTCTTCTGCATTTGATGCTTGAAAAATGGTGGATATAATTTGGCTTTTATCCATAAAAACACAATAACAAAACATAAACAATAGAAAAATGGAACAAGTAAGTTCTGTTTATATCGTGAATCATCCAATGTTTACCTTCCTATAAAACTGGCAATTAAAAAAAAACGAGAAGGAAAATCCTGTTTTCATGTACTCCAATGTTTCTAGAGAATTTTTCATAGGACTATGAAGAAAGGTTGTTTTTTTCAGACTGTGAAAAAGTTTTTTTCTTTTTTCAGTTATTTTACATTTCAAGTGTAAATAAGTAGGGAAAAGCACTTTGGTTTAAAAGAATTATTTTATAATGTTTAATCTGCAAGACGTATGACTGAATTTATGTATGGGAGCAGCTCTGTAATTCCCATCTGCGCAAGTCTTTTTAAGATAGGGTCTTTAAGGTTCCTAACTCAAACTGCCCTAAGTTTAATACATGAAATTTTTCAAACTATTGGGCATCAAGGATGTCAATTTACATAGCCATGTAGAAAAGGATTCACTAATTTAATTGCAATGTGTAAATAATTAAATTCTAACCAACGGCTAAATCAGTTTTGTATCACCATCTAAAACATTGCAAGACAACAGACACTCAACATAGGTAGCAATTACTATTATTCGATTACATAGATGGCCTTCTAAGACTTAATGCTCAGTGAGAATCCATAATTGTATGTGATTTCGATACACACCAGTGGGAATAAGGCAAATATAAAGAAATCATGAGAATATAAAAGATTGGGGAGTTTTGTTTTTTTTCTCTCTCAAAAAAGAAACAGTAATCTACAGGAACATGTATGTTCCCATTTAAAAGAGATACCAGGCCTGGAAATCTAAATGTTAAGATTAAAGTAATTTCTATTTTCACATCTTGTATAAATGTGGTCAAATTCAATTCTGTTCTAGCTTCTTATTTCAATGGAGTTCCACCCACTTATTTGCAATCTTAGTGAAGCTCATAGAGTATTTTTATAAGGAAACTGCCTTAAGATTTTCACAGCTGCCAATGGCATTTAGAAACATGAATTTTGTGGAGAACGGTCTCCCCAAAAAACATTGCCTATATGAACAGAATTGTATAGATGTTTCTGATGTACCAACAGAATTCCAACTGACTTGAAAA
This sequence comes from Pelecanus crispus, assembly GCF_030463565.1. Lineage (NCBI taxonomy): Eukaryota > Metazoa > Chordata > Aves > Pelecaniformes > Pelecanidae > Pelecanus > Pelecanus crispus. The sequence goes on from NC_134648.1 coordinate 54,954,142, forward strand.
GCAGTACAACAAATTCAAACCCAGTCTGGGTAGCTCACACATATAACTGGCAACATTATAGCCATGAAAACTAATTATGAATTTGTTCCAGTTGCACAGATGTTGCATGCACATATATACTCGATTTTGGCTTCTTATACTTCTAACTTATTACATACTGGTTATCTATGCTTATCGCCATAATATCAGCCTCCCAGCTGTGCATTAAATGATATGACAAACTTCTGTCCACCTGTTCTCACATCCATTCTCCCAGGGCAGATGTCTGTGATATGTTTTAATTTTGATTTTTTTTTTTAACTTATGTATATATGAGAAAACAACTGATACATGTGAGGCCATGTTCTTCAGTGCTTATGTTAACAAAGTTCAACAAAGGTTGAAAAGCACACCTTGCATGTAAGTAGTAAGGTCTATTATTTTTCCGAGTTCTTGGTAGAATTCCTCCTTAGATCTTAGGCTGCTCCTAAAGAATGGACATGTTAAGTCTCTGCAGAAACAGAGACCAACACAGTAATCTTACTATCACATTAAAGCAAAATTTAGAAATGTAATACTAGGTAGAATGGTTGCAAGTCTTTCACTGCAACTAATAAATTTATAAAATCATCTTTTGTTAATATTACAGCTTAAATACAAGTCAACAAAAGCATGGTTAGTGATAAGACAGTAAAATAATTTAGAACAGTAAATCTATCCAGTCAGAAATTCATCGTAATAGCTATCACATAGCCCTCTCTTCATAAAAAAGCTCTGCAGCAATGGGATGGCCAAGTTCTGTGGTTTTAGGCACAAATACTGAGTAATTCCATGGCCCAGTCCAGCTCCCACTGAGATCCAGGAGATGTTGAATGAGGCTGTAGGAGATCCTGGCAGATCATTTGACATTGTATGGCATTGGAATGACAGGGGCATTTCTTGCCTGCCCACAACTGAATGTAAATTTTAAGAGAACAAAGAATACTGATCAAAACCTAGCTGTACAATTCAGTAAAAGCAAATTTACAAGGAGCAGGCAGATGCCAGTTTAGATGAGTTTTTTTCTGCATTAAATAAGCAGCAAAACATTAGTATTCTGTTTTGTTTACATTTATCACTGCCATATGTCAAATGAGGAAAAAAATTCCCCTTAGTCAGAATGTTATTTTGGAGCATTAGCTGTGAAATATTTTCAAATACAGAATGATGCAATTTAACAGAAACTACTGCAGAACCTAACTGTGGCACCTTAATTGATCATCCTGAAATTTTTCTTAAATAGAGTAACTGTATTCCAAACTACTTTAAAAGTAACTTTATTTTAAAATTCCATTTTTAATATAATTTTTAGCATGAAACATCAGGAGTTAGCAAAAGTAGACACAAAAAGTTAAAAAAAAAGAAGAAATATGAATAAATGCACAGCAATCCTTCTACTCAAAGGCCCTGTTAATCTTTGGCAACATTCATTGAATGTGACTGAGTGGCTTTTTACTTCACATTTCCAAGTTTCTTCACGTATGTCCAAATGCCGTAATGCTGATAGTTTGTAAGAGAATCTACATAAATTTTAATTACTTGTCTCCTAGTCTCTCCTCAACAGATAAATCTGATCTTTTCACTTTTTAACAAGTGAGCGTTTGGATCAATGGAAGAACATATTACATGCACTTAAAATTAACTTTAAAGAGACTGAAATAAGGTACCCACGTTCTAAACTGTCACATTTAAATGTTGGCAAGATTATTCTCATGATAATACCTTCAGCCTTCCATGTTAGAAACATTTTGGCCGAAGACCATGAGACTGCATTAGCTATTTATTATTACAAATTATTTATTACAAATTTCTTAGCCCAATATTTATACAGAATTCAGTCTTTCACTAATGAGAACTTCACCTGTGTAAGACCAGCACAATGAGGTGAATGATTTGTACATGAACATTGTTCTCCACACATCCCTGTGAGAGTCGGGGAGTTCCAAGATTCACTTATCCAAGCAAGAGCTCTTGTAGCCCACATCAATCAAATGTTGTGCCATGTGCCATGGGAAAGTAAAAGCTTAAAATTGTGGGTCTGGTTTGAAAACAAAAGATCTATTTGCATGTTCTTCCATAGCAAAAGAAAAAAAAATCCAACATCACTGCTTAGTAGTTTAAAAAAAAAAAGTATATTAAAAATAGAGGAGGCTGGTCATTCTGCATCTAAAATGGAAGCTGTCTATAAACGTATAATTTGCAGACTAGCCAGCTGCAAATCAATTTTCTCACACCATTTCATATACTAGTTCCTACACAAAAGTTAGGATGGTTTGGGGACCAAACTATGACACATTAAATATGCTATTTTGTTTGCTATGAGAAATCCTTCTAGATTGTTAACAGGTAACTGTTGTGTTTGCCAACCTACCACTGTGTTCCAGAAAGGCAAGCAAATAAATTGTGGCTTCGGTGGTAGAGCTATTGAAATTGTTAAACAAACAGAACCCAACTGATTTTGTCTTTGTTTCAAACACTGAAAGTATGCACCATTTTTAAAAAACAGAAAAATGTATTTTAAAAGATTTAGTGCTACACTGCAAGCAGATCATCAGAATTATGACCACATCGGAAATGCTGCTAGCCTTCCAATCCAGGGAGAGGCCCAAACTAAAACCTTAACTAAAAATATCTTGAACGACAAGGAAGCTCAACATCTAAGGGTACCTGTCATGAACGGAACCAAAATCCTTGATTCCAACGTGGGTCCATATTTGTTTGTGCTTCCATACTGATTAAAGGAGGTACAGCGTGAATGCTACAATATTTACCTGTGTTGTTATCAGTTGGTGGACAAAATCCTCGAACCCAGAGCAGACAGAGAAATGAAGAAAACATTTTACACCAGGTCATGCCTTTGCTGCCTCTCACTTGTAGGCTACAGCCGTTCTGCTGAGAAGGCGCTGAAGTGACACGTCAGTTGTAGACCATCTGATTCTGAATTTTACAGTCATCTAGATTTTGGTGCTCGACATGAAAAAAAAAAAAGGCAGCTGTGCTCGCTTCAACATACCAGTTTACAGTCTCTGTCGTACCCCCCTCGTCGTTCAGCCTTCCCCAAAGAATGTGTTTTATTAACGCCCCCCCCCCCCGCCAGCATCCTCGCCCAGGTGCCGCTCGGCCTCCCCGGGGGTGCGCAGGCCACCGCACCACCGGCGGGGATGCTGGCTAGGAAAAAAAAAAAAAAAAAGCACCAAGTCGGCCGAGATTCCCCTCAGCCCGGGGGTCCCAGCCTAGAGAGCGGCGGGGAGATGGGGAGAGGCCTGGACGCGGGGCCGCGGGGTCCCCGCGGCGGGCAGCTCTCCCCCGCCGGCCCGGCCGCCGCCGCCGGCACCAGCGCTCGGCGGAAAATGGCCACGGCCGGGGGCAGGCTGCCCTCGCCCCTCGCCCCGGCGCGGGGGATGGCGGCCGCGCAGCCCGCGGCGGGCTGCAGCCCTGCCGCCCCGGGAGCGGGGCCTCTCCCTCGGGCGGGGGCGGGGGGGCTGCTCGCCCGCCTGTCCCTGCGCGGCTCTTACCTCAGGGGGCGAGGAGACAGGGGAGGGGGAGAGGAGCGCGGCGCGGGGAGGGCGGGGGGCACCGCCGCGACGGAGCCCGCCGCCGCCCCGACTCCCGCAGCGGGCAGGCGGCCGCCGGCCGCGCCTCTGGGGGCGAGCGGCCGCGGGGCTGGGGGCGGGGGGAGCGGGCCCGGCGGGGAGGGGAGGGGCCGAGCGGCGGAGGGGGCAGGGCTGCTCGCCGCAGTTACCCTCGCACATACCGCGCCGGGGAGGAGAGAAAAAGGCCCCGCTCCGGCGGAGGGATACAGCCCTACATATATAGCGGGGCGGCGCAGGCTCACAGCCCCAGCACTTCTCCGAGCCGCGCCGGGGAGGAGGCAGCAGCAGCAGCAGCCGCCGCCGCTCGTGGTCGCGCAGTTCGTGCAGCCGCCGCCGGGCCCGCCGCCGCCGCCGCGCCATGGTAGGTGCTCGCCCGACCGCGGGGCGCTGGGGCTGCCGTGGGGGCTGGCTCGCCGCAGGCTCGCTCGCTGCGGAGCCGGGGACGGCGGAGCCGGGCTCTCCCCGGGGAGGAAGGGGGGTGGGGGGGAGCCCCGCGGGGAGGGGGCGGTGGGAGGCCGCAGCCCTTCCCGCCCGGGTCCCCGCGGGGTGAACGGGCTGGTGGCTGCGGTCGCTCCCTCCCCCCCCCCCCCCGCCGCGCTGCGCGGGCTCGCTGCGGAGCTGCGGCCCTTCCTCTTCCGCCGCTTCCTTCCCCTTTCCCCGGGCCTGCCGTGTGGGCGCCCCGGCCCCGCGCCCTCCCGCCGCGGCCCCGCCTCGCCTTCCCCCGCATGCGGCGCTTGCTCCCCTCAGGAAAGGGCCGGGCGCGTCTCCCCGGGGCCGCGGCCCCGCCGCCGGGCAGGGCGCGCTGCGGGGCGGGGGCCGTGCCGGGCGGGGCGCGGGTCTGCGGGCGAGGATCCCGCTCGGCTCCGGCACCAGCTGCACTGCGCAGGGAGCGGGGGGGCGGCCCGGGGGAGGGCACCGCGCTGCAGCTACTGCGCCCTCGCCCCCCCCCCCCCCATCCCCCAAAAAAACGCAGCAGCCGCGGCGAAGCCCATCGCTGTCTGCATTACATCATGTCTCCTCCTCTTCCTCCCCGGCCCCCGCGCACCCCCCGGCTGGGGGGGACCGGGGCGCCCTGCGCGTTGCTGGGTTGGAAGCGGCCCAGCGCCCGCATGCGGGCTCGGCGGGGCGGGGGGGCAGCCTTCCCTCTCCCCCGGGGGCTGCGGGGAGAAGAGCCGCGGCCCCGCCGCCGAGGGCAGGGACGGGGACGGGGAGGGCTGGCTGCGGAGCCGAGGCGCCCTCCCGGCTGAGGGCTGAGGACGTGGTGCGGCCGGCGGCTGGCGAGGGAGGGGGAACGGGGACGCAGTGCAGCAGTGGGCGGCTGCCGGCCGGGAAGGCGCCCGCTGGGCCCGGCGGGCTGCGAGCCGCCCGCTGCCCCGGCCGGGCGATGCGAGCCTGCGCCTCCCGCCCCGCCCCGCCGCCGGGCTGCGGGAGCGGCTGGCATCGTCCCCCGGGCGCTGCTGCCGTGCCCGCCCGGGCTCCCCGCAGAAGAGGGCGAGAGGAAGGGCTGGGATTTTCCCGGCGGGTTTGCGCTTCCTACGAGAGCGGCGAAACAGTTGCAGGCTGACCTCTAATCGCGTTTTGGCAATCTGGGTGTTCCTCGGCTCTGTCTCTCCATCTCCCCTTCCCGTCGGGGAAGGCTGACATCACCAGGACAGGATCTGATGACTTGGCTGGGTGTGGTGATGGCTCCAGCCCTGGGTACCTTTGTCCTGTAGCCAGGGCGAGCGGGCAGCGGTTGTGCCTGTTGCTCGGGAAGGTGAACCCCATGGCGCTTTAGGGTCGGGTTGCATGCTTCGGGCATCGCCGTGTGTGCGAGGTTGTTTGGTTTTTTTTGTGTGTGTGTTGGTTTTTTTTTTTTTTTTTAAATTGGAAATCCGATTTTTAGAAACATCCAGTGAGCCCTGACTAATGGGGCAATGAGCCGGTGCTGTGGGTTGGAGGTTTTTGCCGAGGTGTGGCTCTGTTTCCTGTTCTGCAGGGCATTGAGTCTGTTATGTAAATTCCCTAGATAATCTTTAAGTAAAACCTCACATTTTCTGGAAAATCAGAGTGCAGAAAGTCGAACTGGATTTTGAACACAAGCTTTCTCCTGTTCTTAAAGAAGATTTATTAAACTTGAACTCTGTCTTTAGCTGTTAGCATTTCTACCCTCCCTCCCCCCAAACCCACTGTGCATACGGGGAATTGTTTAATCATTATGTACAGACATTAACACCCCCCCCCCCCCCCCAGCACCTATTTACAGGTGAAATCTCTGTATGTCACTTAATATATACAGCAGGCTCTCAACGCTATCCTGTTGCAAAAGCGTGACAAATTGTATAGCCTGTTCATTCTCCCTTGTATTTGTTGCTCTTTACTGCAGTTAAGTGGGTTTTATACTTGAATAATGGTACTTTAGGACAAAAGAGTTACAAGATGCCTGCTTTCTATGACCTACAAAATTCTCTGTTCCACTAGTAAAAGGAGTCCAATAAAATGGATTAAAAAGGCGTTAGTAGCTTATATTCTCCAGTATCTGTGACTAGGTGTGTAAAATTCAGGTGTTTTTTTCTTTTTAATTACTAGGAAAATGCATATTTTTCCATAAAGAGCTTGTTAGCTCCTTTGAGTCCAAACAGCAGAGCTTTTTGCGATGCTCTATCCATACGGAAGGGAGAGGCTTCTGGAAGGATGTGGTTAGCACAGTTAAGCTCTGGGAAAGCCCGTTTAATTGCCCACTGAGCTATATACCTTTGGATGCAGCAGTGGCCTTTTGATGTACAAAAGGTCATAAGCAGGCATTTTAAATCTTGCCACTTAAAATGATATCCCGCATATCGGTGTAAGGCACCTTAAACTGCTTGGCTGAATGGTCAAATAATGAATGGGAGGGAAAAATGCTTGAAAACTACTATTTTCTTTGTCAGAGATGGCAAAAATCTCCATGATACCGAGTAGTATTTCCTCCTAATATGACAGACCAGTCCTTTCTGTGAAGCTCACCGTAGGCTAATGCTTGATGCGAGGCGGTGGGGGAGGGCGGGGCTGAGTCGCCTTGATCACTAGGTGGCACGCTTGTCATTAGCCCGGTAACGTGCCAGTCCCCCCACGCAGTGTTGGGGTCACGGTACTGCTGGAAATGACATCTGATGTGATGCGAAACCCCAAACACATGTCATTAAGGATTTCATGCCTCTCTGACCAATTGCGAGGAGCCTGCCCTGTGTCCTTCACTTGACCAAATCGGATTCTCCAAGTTGAAGGATGGCATGTCTGGTTCTTCATCTGCAGTTTCAAAGCAAGTTAGCTTATATGCTTTTGGAAACGGCTGCATGGTGTAGGTGAGTGGGGTCTCCTTGCAGAGGCAGAATTCTAGGGGTTGAAAGTGGCTTTGTAAAATTAATGATAAATCACTACCGAAATCTAAAGGAAGTGTCTTGTGGCTTGACATATAGCTAGAGGTAAACAATATTCTAAAATACTCTATTCTTCGTGTAGGCTGATCAGCTGACTGAAGAACAGATTGCGGGTAAGTGTCTTGATGAGAAATGATTATTTTTTGCTAACTCCTTGTGACTACAAGAAAATATATTGTCTCAAACATAATGGAAAAAAACTCTTTGACAATTTCAAATCTGTACTAACACTTTTTTAGGAAGCACTTGCTTTAAAAAACAAAAAAGAAACCCTAACATTCCAGATGATTACTGGTTTATTGCCTCTTAATTTAGACTGCTTGTTCCTTGGATTACAGATAATGATTTTTTTAGACTTTGAGACTTGAGCCAAGTCCTTCTAGATTTCTTGCAAACAGAAATAATTGCTAGACTCAAGTGAACTTCTTGGAGTCAAAGCAGACCTAGGTACTCTTTTTCTTATTAATAAAGTGACAATAAACTTGAAATGGTGACAAATAAACCTAAAATGGATTTATTGCACATTAATATAACCCAGTGTCTTTTAAATAACTTGTAACAGAGTGTCTGTAATTCAAACTGGTTAGAAGGAGCATTATTTGACCTGGAAACTAGTCACCCACTTGTGGCTGACATCAATTCTTATTGTCTGCTGCTTTAAAAATAAGTGGTAAATGACAACCCTGACTGTCCTGTAAGTCTGTTAATGGTGAAGGGAACCCAGTGGGTCCCTTCGCTTATCCCAAGCAGCAGCTGTTTATGGTGCAACTGTGCCTCAAGCAAGATGATGTTGAAATGCATTATAGGGTTGTAATGCAGCTAACAGCCACATGAAATAAGTTGGAATATACCATGCAAATTATGTGCTGGTACTGTAAGTAACTTTTTTATTACTGTTTGAGAGTGTTAATTTTCTCAATACGTGGACAGTTAAAGAAAATGTTTCTTAAAATTGTACCAGGCATTGTCAGTGGAGTGCATTTTAGTATGCAGTTTTATCATGCTGGTGATGTTACTAAACACTGGGACTGTTTCTGCCTCTAGAATTCAAGGAAGCCTTTTCCCTATTTGACAAAGATGGTGATGGTACTATCACAACAAAAGAACTGGGAACTGTCATGAGGTCATTGGGTCAAAATCCAACAGAAGCAGAATTGCAGGATATGATCAACGAGGTAGATGCTGATGGTAAGTGTTGGAAAGATAGTTATTAGCACTGTGATAATCTTAAATATGTATGACATCCACACCTGGGCTTGGACTGCATAGAGAAGGTTCTGTGACATTGATCTCTTGAAGCAGTTTCAAGGTATTCGATAGAATCTAAACTCAGAGGGGTGCCAATTTCTTTATTGCTCTCTGCCCAGCAGTCAAAGATGCTAGCAGTATTACTGAGAATCTAAAAAGAGGGATGAGCAGAGACAAAGTTAGCCTCTTTGTCTTTAATATTTTATGGGTCACAGGCTTCCTGTTGCTATCTGACTTGCCCTGACCTGCTGTTAACCTGTGTTTCCACCCAGCTTTTCTATACATGTTTCATCAGACCATGTTGGTCTTAATAGGTGTACTAATGGCTGTGGTTTTGTCTAAGGCCAAAAATTTGGTAGGAGTGGAATAGTGCTAAACTTCCAAGAATTGAAAACACAACAGGGAGAGACTGTATAGTCTAATGTAGTGTGCTAGATCAGTAATAGGTAGGGGAGAGGGATTGGAGGCAAAAGCAGAAAAACCTTCCTGTATCAAGTGTATCACTGTTATTTTAATTGGATGCCAGAAAGGGTAACTGTACATTTTGTTTCTGATACTCCAGGCAGGTTAGCAGTTATAAAAGGGAAAAATGCTCTCCCCTGCTCAGTGATGTCAAGGCTTTGATCTTGTGTGTTGGTTGTGATAGTGACTTTTCTCCAATATCTCTGTAAAAGAAGAGTGAAAGTATATTGGCAAGAGCATAGATTATCTGTCAGACTACGTTAATTACAACTACTTTCCTAAAAGTGTACGTTGATTTTTAATTGCTAATTCTTGGATGCAGATACTGAAAAACTTTAGGGTTTGCAGTGCTGTGTAGAGTTTGTATATAGTGGCTTCTCTAGGCTGCAGTCCACAACGCTGCACTGGTAGATTAAAAATGAAAGGAGACTGAGGACTTCAGATAAGTATGCCTGCATATCTGTTTAAACTTGTTTTACGGCAGAATGCTTCGCTATTATTCTACCTGTTCATTGAGGATTTTTCAAAGCTGAGTACAAGACCTGTATTCAGATTTAACTGGTAGATAAAGTTGGCCGTGATGATAAATAGCTGTGTGTGTCTCAATCTGGAATCCCTAAGCTGCAAAGGTTTTCTTAAACTGCATTTATTTAGCTTCTTTGCTATACTTACCCAGTGAGTTTATATGTTTTCCTCAAGCAATGGGTAGATCTTAGTTGCACAGTGAACTATTTAAAATGTGATTTTTTTTTTTTGGCATAGAGGGCTGAATCTTGACTATACATATCTAGCTTCTGCCAGTTTAAAGAATTTGTTTCTTCACCATACCACTTTTCTCATAGGCTTGAGCAGACTGAAGTTTGTATCCATACTTTGAATGAAGAACTTAAAAAAAAAAAAAAAAAAAAAAAATCTGTGGGTGTGAGGCCTGGATGTTACCAGGGATTTTCAGTTTTGCTGTCAAACACCTATAAGAACACCTACTGCTAGGCTTATCAGAAATACCAAATAATGGCAGCTTTTCTCATGTCACTGGAATTTGCAGATACTTATTAACCCTTAAAATGGTGCATTACTTACATGGTGTACAACATATGTTAAGGAAGTTGATTTTTTTAACAAGAAACAAGTATTGATGAGCAGCTTTGAAGTGTAATTTTCTCAAATTTTAGATATCCTTGGATTTGTAGTGCCAGCTTTATAGTATATTCCGTTCTGGAATCTCCCACAGCAATTGGGAGATTCTGAAGAAACTAAACGATTAACTTTGGGGAGTGGTTTGAAATAAAGATAAGTCTTAGTATTGGTTAACCTTGGAGCATCAGACTGACATCTTACTTGCAACTTGGGTGGCAAATGGTGTGGCTTGACCTGGAGAGAAGGCAACAGTTGACTTCATTGTGCTGAAACACTGCAGTGACAGTGGCTACTGCATGTTGTAATACCAAAAAGGCAGTAGTAGCAGCTGAAGGAGAAGATCCAGTTCTTCTATAAGAATGGTTTACAGAGGATCTGTCAGTCTTGTGCCTGGCTAAATTAAATGCCAGATTTTCTTTTATAAAGAAAAGCATGGAAGTCTAATTTTTGGAAGTTTCTTTTCATTAAGGCAATGGAACTATCGACTTCCCTGAATTTTTAACCATGATGGCCAGAAAAATGAAGGACACAGACAGCGAGGAAGAAATCCGTGAGGCATTCCGAGTCTTTGACAAGGTATTAATAAAAGTACAAATATTCTTTAGAAGCAGTAATGATCTCCATTTTTTCCTCAGTGTTTTCTCCCTTCTTGTCTAGAAGGGGAAAAAAAAAGTTGTTTAGTAGAAGCAGAGGAATTGAAAACAGAGCAGGGACTGTTCTGGAAACAGAACTAGGACTGTTGCAGGCTGGTTCTACCTGCTTTACACAGCAGGCCTAAGCTTTAGGCTCATCCATGAGGAAAACTTTCTGGCCTTTCCTTAGGAGCAGAGATGAGCAGACTTTAATGCTTGTGGGGTGGTGGTGAAGGGGTGGGGTTTTTCTGTACCTTACAACTGTGGGGGAATGGGGAAATGTTTGCATGGCTGCACAACATTTTATACTTCTTTACGGAAGCTTTTGAAGCTAAGGTGTTGTCATCAGTGTTTAGAGGGACATGTAGTATTGCATGTTCTGTTTTCAAGATGTGGACTTTGAGGTTGCTTTCAGGAAAACTTAAGAGCTTAACTCCTTCTGTCTTCTTCAAGGATATCTGGGCATATGTGATGAAGGGCAGTTATTTCTAGAACAGGGTTCCCCTCTTTGGATTGCTTGGATATGACAGATGTTGCAAGGAATTGTGTTGAGCAATGGCTGGTGCAGCTGCTAAGCTGATGCACATGCATGTGTGGAAGAAGGCCTTGCTATTTCTCCTTTTTATGGGGGGAAAAAAGTGGCAGTCTCTAGTACTTCACTGGAAAATGTGCTAGAGGAAATGTTCAATTGTTTTGTCTTCAGCTACCCTATGGGGTTATTTCTGCAGACTAGATTTGTATTTAAGCCACTGAGGTAGCTTATCTGGTGATGGCCATATGAACTCCTGCTCTAAGCTAGTGTAATCTTCCTGTAGATGGAAGAGGACAATTTCTGAAATGGCTAGGGATGAGCTCTAGGTTTGGATATTACTAATGGGAACACTGACTTAGAATTGTCATTCTCTCCCTCTTTTTTTTTTTTTTTTTTGGCCATGAAGCTTTTTGCAACTCGTTATGAGTAGAATTTAAATGCTTTCTTTGAAGGTTTGTTCTATATCATCTTATCCACGAAGCCTAACCTAACCACCTGCAGTCTGGTTATAAAGCTAGTATTACATAGAGAAAGCTGACTTTATTCTTGGTGGTGGGGAATTTTGGTTGTGGGGGTTTTTTTTGGCCCTGCCTAGGCAGCAGAGACTAAATGAAAACCATGTTGTTTGTGGGTTTATTTTTGAAAGCTCTTTGAAGGCATTAAAATGCCTTATCATGGCTACAAATCAGGCATGCTGTTATATTTTTCGGTATGATAACTGTATGGAAGGATATGATAGCATGCATGCCTCGTAAGGCAGTGGGACTAGTACGTACAGTGTACCAGGTCTGTATATCTGTCCCAAGTGCTGTAAGGCTAGTTCAGAAGCCATTACTGGAAACCTAGATGTAGTTTCAGAGTTAATAAATGTCAGGACTGTTGATCATGATCTTGTGCAACTCCTCTTTCCTCACAGGATGGCAATGGCTATATCAGTGCAGCAGAACTACGTCACGTTATGACAAACTTAGGAGAAAAGCTAACAGATGAAGAAGTAGACGAAATGATCAGAGAAGCAGACATTGATGGGGATGGGCAAGTCAACTATGAAGGTAAAAAGATGCTTGCCTTGACTCAAAACCATTACTCGGTTTGAGTGAAAGCCTGTTGCATAGGGCATTAATTTCTAGTACTTGACACCAGTTTATTCGGTTGTCCGCTTCTGTGGGCAACAACTTAGATGCAGTGAAGGGGGCTTTTTTATGCCAGGTATGTCTAAGAGACTTACCAGTTGAAGTACTCTGGAGACAATAAATCACAGTGACTTTTTATCTTTTCAGAATTCGTACAGATGATGACTGCAAAGTGAAGAGACCTCCTTTACACCTTTTTTCCTCTAGAAGAATCAAATTGAATCTTTTACTTACCTCTTGCAAAAAAAATGTTCATTTATTCATTCTGTTTCTGTATAGCAAAACTGAATGTCAAAATACCTTCTGTCCACAAACTGCATGTAATGGTTGGTGGTCCTGTCCCCAAAAGATAAAGTTAAACATCAGTTTTACAATATAAATAATTGTACCTTGAAAATTAAAAAAAAAAAAGGAAGCACTTAGTGAACTCAAAAGTTCCATTTGCTAATGACTATTACACTGTTTGGGCTGGCCAGTTTTTCATGCATGCAGCTTGACAATTGAGCACAGTCAGACATTTGTATTAAAAGGAAAAAACAACCTAAAAGATCCACTCTTTTGTTCAGCAGTGGATTCTAGTTCAATTTATAGTATAAATTGTCATAGCTGGTTTACTTTAAAATTGGTTTATACCTCAGGATGGTATGCAGCAAAATGGTTGAAGGATGCAAAACTTAGAGAAAATGCCCTAAAGGTTGAATGGTTCTCCTGTACGTAGCAGTGTGCTCCAAAAATACGATGATCTTAACTATGGATGGCATGTCTGTGTTAAAATACTGGTTTAACATTGTCTGCATTGCACTATAGTGAAACGGGTGTCGGGCTGTTACCGTTCACAAAATTTTTAGAAGAAACCTTCACCAAGGGAGCATCTTTGGACTCTCATATTTTTAAAACCTTCTGCATCATGACTTGGAGCTGGCAGAGTAGCCTGTGGACTTCAGCACAACTATCAACATCGCTGTTCAAGATATTACAATTTATGTCCATTCCAAGTTGTAAATGCTAGTCTTTTTTTCCAATAAAAGACCATTAACTTAAAGGTGGTGTTAAATGCTTTGTAAAGCTAAAATATATATATAATTGAGATAATAAACCAAAAAAGCAGTAGGAGGGAAGTGTTTCTATGAATGACTTGCTGCTAAATTATAATGCACATGTATGCAATAAGTTATCCCCTATCTTTTCAAGATGGCAAGAACTGACCTCCTGTAACCCAAGACCTTTGCTATAAATAAATGAACTTGTGCTTGCCTTTCATATTACGACAATGTTAATTTAGTTGGTCTCAAAGTCGTGTAATGCTGACTCGTCAACTATCAGCACAGAAGTAACACCTCATTTCACTAAAGTGGAGAGCTCTGAGCATGCATGTCAATACTGGGGAAACATGTATAGGTTGCTTATGTTTTTTTGACAGGTTATAGAAACTAGTTGGAGAACTTAACAGCATGGACTTCATAGATATCTATGATTCTCAAACATGCCAAAAATGCATTTCTCTACCCACAGAAAGAAAACAAAAGGACATTTCTTTTACAATATGTAAAAAAACAACAACAAAAAAACCCGAAGCCTTTTTGGAAAGTGGGGCTATTATGTCTTGACTATCTTAATTTAAACACTTGCATGAATTTTGTGGGGTGGAGAAGAGGACTAGGGTTAATTTAAAAAACATCTTGTTACTTCTGCTTTGCATGCACTAGCAGTGCTTAGTCATTCCAGGTCTCTGAGTAAGTGTTCTCTGATCCTTCAGCTTCCCCATGAATGAGTGGCAATGCAGCCGTGTCCACTCTTCTTTGTTTGAAAGAAGAATGCCTTTTTTTTATTTTTTTTTTTTTAATAGAGCCTCCATGTTGAAGGCTTTTATGCTTGGGAGGGAGGGACTACAGCTTAATTACTTGACTTGTAAGTTTGTTTCCAAACGTAACTGGAGTTGCAAACCTTAATTGCTTAATTGCCTTTGGTTTTGGAGAGTATTGATACTCTCTTGAAAGAGATGCAAGTCTCCATTCATCCTGTCTAACTGAGGTGCCTGTGTTAAGAACTTGGTTGTTTGAAATGCAGCTTTGCTCAGTGGGGGTCAAGAGAAACCTCCAGAAGGCACTTGAGACTATCTGCCTTCAGTAACTTTTGTTTTTAAATTTTATTTTTTCTTGGGGGGGTGGGGGAAGTTCTGGGTGACTAGGGACCCAGACACCTTAACCAAGTGCCTAAAAGTTAGATGGGCTGAATGTAGGCAATTGTTTAGATCTGTAGTTGTTGCAAAGCAAAGGCTTTTTGCTATGGCTGTGTATGCTGTCTTAGCAAACTAGCCAGGATGATGGGAATGTCTGACTACCATTTGAAAGTAGAGTCTTGCATGGCAGCTGCAAACTGCTACATTGGTAGTGCTTGAGAAAGGCTGCACTGATTCTGTAGACCAGCTTTTAAAGAGAACGTACTCGAGAGACAAGCAAGGTAGGAGCAATGGTTGCTGCTCTGAACTAATTACTTCTTCTGCCTGAGTGTGCAGAGAGATCTTGTCTAGTAGGTAAATGCTTCTTACCATCTATCTGTCATTCACTCACGGTTGGTAGGGTAGTTCATTTAAGAACAGCTGCTTTTAGCTTATTCAGTGTGCTCTGTGCTTGCTAGCAAAGAGACCTCATTCCTGCAAGAGGTTCTTGGCTTGATTAGAAATTGTCTGGCAGTGTGCAGTGTTGGTATGCCCTGTAACTGAATCTGCCTGGAGGTATCTAATTATTAACTGACTTCAGTACCACATCAACCTCGAGTAAATGTATCCTCTGTACAGGACTTTAGCTCTGTTCCCTTCTGCATAGTGAATATCTAGAGAAATGAAATGGTGTCATCAAGGACTTTTTTTTTTTCTTTCTTTTTTTTTTTTTTTTTCCTGTGAGCGTGTGTGTGTGGCTTTGGCTTTTTCCAAATGTGAAAGTGTGGGCTGGATAACACTTGGTGCATGGCTTAGAAACATGGGACTGGAAAGAACTTCCTGGGTCATCAGATCCAGTCCCCTGCTATTGCAGGCAACCGTGTCATATAATCCTTTTAATAAACTGATCAAGCTTAACCACCTGCTTGTAAGTGGCTTGTTTTCATGGAAGTTCTGTAACTCATGTTGCTCTCAACTGATGCAAGTAATATATGAAATATGAAGTTAATCAAAAGGTCCTCCAGCTTAGCTTTAGGTTTATCATTACACTTATTTAACTGACTTTCTCAAACCTGTTATTCTTTGCACAACACTCAGGAAAGTGTTGAATCTTTACACCCCCTTGCTATGAATAAGAGTTGGTGTGCTTGCTTATTTTTTTTAATGGAAAAGATGGATGTCTGGCTTGTTGAAATCTGTTAGATATGTTAATTGTCAAGGCAAGAAACAATTGAATTACTTGTATTTGATACATAAATTTAAGGCTAGAGTATACATAACCATTTTTAAAATACATCAACTTGCAGTGTAGTTTTATATTTAATACTGAAATTGTACTGCTAAAGTTTAAACTGCTGTTAATCATATTCCTCTTCTGATCATAATGAAAAAATAAAGGGTAAGAAAATGCTTAACATAGATTATTTATTATCATGCTTATTTTATTAATAATTCAGGCACTGAAATGTCTCCAGGTATGGGGCATTTGTTTTGTTTGCCGGGGTGGGGTGGGGTGGGGTGGGGTGAGGGGAAGGTGGGGGGGGTTACTGATGTGGTGGAAGGCTCTTATCCCCCACCCATTTGTCACACTTGTGCAGCTCCAGAAACACAGATGGTACCAAAAACTGATCAAGAAATCACCCTACGCCTTACCGATGCATTGAATGCACGTGTGGGTATGGGTCTGCTGTGTGGGCAGTGCTGCAGCTGCCAGCCCCTGCGCCCTGCCCGGGTGAGTGGGGAGGGGGATGAGGCTGTACCTTGGCCCCTGTGTTGCAGTACACGTGTGATGGGAATGCAGATCCTTGTTCCCAGGTGACACCATCCTAAACTAGGAGCGCAGTCTTGGGGTTTACAAATAACAGAGTTAGTACAGCTTGCTTTTCCCCTACCATGAAAGTAGCTGGAACACTCATCTTACTGCAATCCAATTAGGGTTTGGGTTTTGGGTTTTTTTTTTTTTTCCGTTTGGTGGGGTTTTTTGCTTTGTTTTTAAAATTTAATGACTAAGTGAAATCTGCCAGAAAGGTTTGTGGCAGGACCACAGCATGTCTTCTGACCACAGACATCTAGCCGTCAAGTAAAGATAGGCGATGAAGGCCGATGCCATATTTCTCCTGACTGCCATTTAGGAAAGCAAATGGTATACTTGCAAATAGAGCAGGTGGACCTTTAAAATCAGTAAGACAAACACATATAAAGTTGTGTGGGGATTTTTACATAACAGCATTGCAATTCCAAAATATTGAAGTTGGGTTTTTTTTCTAAATCCAATACAAGATTTTTGAAGTAATGAATTAGATGATGAATTGTGTGTGGATCTGGAGTTCCAAAGATTCCTGATGTTACTTGCTATAGAAAATTTGTATGAAGGCCCAAGTACTTAAAGGATTTTATATTTTCTAAGAACCCCTATCAGTGAGTATCCTAGGGAAGCATTCAGAGGATATTTGTAACAGCTGATAATTTGTTTTAAGTTTGATATTAGTAAGTCTGGTTTCAAACTGAAGTGGCCAAATACCCCAATAAATGGTGGAGCTGCTGATCAGGTAGACACTAAGAGAATCTCTTATATTCCCATGGATGATTAAGCACAGCTGATATCTAGCAATAAATGTGTGCTTGTGTTGCTCTCTGTCCTACTAGTGACGGTAACCAGGAGCAGAATAGAGCAGACCGGCCTGTCGTGCTCTCCTTCCCTGTGCAGTGCTCTGCTCTGCAGAGGCAAGAGCACGCTTCAGAGCACAGCACAGCCCTTTCAGCCATCAAACTACTAAACTCCAGGAGGGAAAAGAAAAAAAAAAAAAAAAAAAGATACAAAAAAAAGGAGCATATTGCAGCAGGGGGGTAAATTTCTCCCAGATCCCTGAGGAGCCTGAGATGCTGAGTGACACCAGCACCGTATAGCGATGTTACAGAAACAAAGTTGAGAAGCACGTCTCCCAGCATTACCACTGAAGACCCTAATAAAGAGGTTGCAAGTTGCCCTTTCCAGTATCCCTATAGGCGTCAGACAAAGCTGGCTCTGGCTGGCAATGGGTACCGCAGCCTCATACGTGGTGACTTCTTGTTCTGATCTTTCATAGAAGCTTCATTGACTGGGAAAGCTTGTACAGATCTCCTCTGAAGAGCCACTTTCATTTCAGTTTCATTTCATCTCAGAAGTCAGCATCTGCAGAAATACTGAAAGAATTATTCATAGTGCAGGGTTTTCCTGGCAAAAACATCTCCTAAGATAGTTAGTGGTTGAAGTACAATACAAAAACTAGGCTAATCAACTAAAAATGAATCAAAAGGTTTTCAGATTTTTTTTTTGTTTCTATATATCTAAATATGATGTATTTGAAAGCAGATTCTTGAACAAAAGTCCTACTTGCCCTACTAGTTGCAGCATTTAAAATGAACACAATATTTGAATAGGAACCAACTGGATCAACTGAGAAATCCATAAAAAGGCATTAAATAGCATTCCACATTTTACCAGTTTGCAGTGGGGTTGGTAATGATGGTGCTGACAGCATAGTAAGTATTCTGAAAAAGGATATGGTGAAAGAAATGGATAGGGTGAGAACAAAAAGAGTACCTGAGCATAGGACTGCTTTGTGGTCTTGTCTCGCAGAGTATTTATTGCCCATAAAGCTATAAATATTTGATTGTGAGCTTCCTGGGCATTAAGCTTTTCTAGCAGCGGTGCTGTCACTCAGTTTGTCCGCTTTTCCTAACCTGTCCCCCAAATTGTCCCCATACTAACTCTGTGTATACCTTAAAATATACAACCTGGAAAAGTTAGCTGTAAGCCTGCTGCGGTTCAGAACTTGCCAAATGTGCTCTGCTTATTCTGAGCTTTCTTTACAAGTACATTAAAAAGAATAATTTCCTCCAAACATACTGGTAGGAGACAAAATATAACGATGATTTCAGATAGATTTTTACTGACTCTCTTTTGTTAAGTAAAATATTTTAACCCGGAGTATTTAGCTCCCTAAGAATCTGTGTGCAACATCATCAAAACTAGTTTCTCAAGGATTTTGGCATAAAATATTTTATAAATATATATATAAAAATATAAAATATTTCATATATTTATATTTTCTAACAAATTATTTGTTTCTTTAGATATTAATAAAGTAAAAATTCCTACACACATACACCAGATGCCCTGACAATTAATCAGTGTGCATGATGCTGTCCACCCTATGTAGCTGAATCAAAGACAAGTAAATTCTATCAGTAAACCAAGTCAATAAGTAAAACATCTTTTCACTACCAAAGAAGATACATTGCTCTACAGCACAGTTACAAAAGCATAGCTAAAGTGTGAAAATTGCCTTGCTGATTTATTTTCCATCAAATTAATTTGTAGAGGAAGGTAAGTAATTTCTTCACTAGCTCAGGTTATTATTCTTTTCTATATTAAACACTTGCACACATGGAAAATGTTATGCCAAAAGAATGGTCTTAGGGCTACAAAACTAAGCACTCAAAATTTAAAAAATACCCAATTAAGGTTATCCATGAAACTCCAGTTTGCCCTATTGCAAATATGATCACAAAACATTATGACACTGTCTTGTCTCATACTGCCCACAGCATCTTTGCATCAGTGTATTAAATATTTCATTGCAACTTTCTTTTTGAATGCATTATTCCATACCCTAGTCACTACCCACTACCCAGCTCTTGTTCCAAAGAGAGAATGACTAGCTGCTTCAGTTTTTCCTGTGCCACTTAAGTATCTGAGTGCTTCACAAATGCTGCTTTCTTTTTAGGACACAGAGTGAAGTAAGGACATGGTTTATCCTCATCAAACTGTAGTGGCTGAGGTGCAGTCATTGACGTCCAAGGCAGTATTTCTGAGAGCTCAATCTGAGACATTTTCATTTGTCAGAATCATAATCATGCCTTATGTGTGGTACAAAGAGACCTCATCGGTAACAGTGTCCTTCATGTCTGAAAATAAATCTAAGCCTCTGGGTCAGGAAATTGTTGACCGACGTGCTTAGAGGAAGTGGCCGCCTGTAGACAGCTGAGTCCGAGTGGTCAACCCACCCCACACAAGGACTCTACGCAGAGACCACGAGCGCTTGTTTTCCAGGGCAGCAATAGCCTGCCTTGTCCCACAGGTCAGCTTTTCTCTTCTTCCAGCCCCTATATCACTCACTACGCGTTGCCTAATTTCTGCAACGCAAGAAAAGAGATCAACTACACAGCATTTCTTTCATTGCACCATGCTGATTCATGCCCAGAGCAGCTCCCCTTGTGTCAGGAAAGAGAAGGAGCTGAAATAAACAGGGTGATTTCACGGTAGGACCACAAAATAGGGGCATGGAAGGGAAGTAGGAGAATAAAAGTGGCAAAGAAACTCAATTCTGGCACTTCCTAACTTTGAGCTGTAACTTTGTGCTTTAGCTGCTGTTTCAATCCTGTAATTTACTACTGCGAGAGTGAAAGCAGAATTACGCTTCCAGCACAGGCAACTCAATTGTGTGGCATCATGGTGACACCCCTGTGAGTCATCATCCGAGTGCTGCCTTTGGGTTCGGCACAGACCATGACCTCGCAAGGTAACAGAGGGATGACAAGCAAAGCTATTCCGCTTTCTCAGCCAACCCAAAATGGGGAGGGAGCGCTTTGCACACGAGTTTGCAGAGGAGAGGTGGATTTGGGGACTGTGGGAGCAGCTCAGGGCTCTGCAGGAGGCTGTGCTTTAGTGGTCCAAGGCTCTTCCACCCATCCACTGTAAACATGACCCCATACCTCCTGTCCTCTGCCTGTCCTGCCCGCTCCCTTCCTCTCCATTTTATTCTCTACCCTTAGCAGGCCCAGCTTGTGCCTCTCAGACTTTTCTAGGTTTCCTTGTCCAATGGTCCTCACCCCTCACCCCTTTTTCATCTTCTCCGCTGTCGTGGGTTAACCCCGGTGGGCAGCCCAGCCCCATCAGCTGCTTGCTCACTCCCCTACCCAGTGGGATAGGGAGAGAATCAGAAGGGTAAAAGTGCAAAAACTCATGGATTGAGATAAAGACAGTTTAATAGGTAAAGCAAAAGTGCGCACACAAGCAAAGCAACATGAGGAATTCATTCACCACTTGCCATCAGCAGGCAGGCATTCAGCCATCCCCAGGACAGAAGGGCTCCATCACACATAATAGTTATTTGGGAAGACTCCATAACTCTGAACGTCCCCCCCTTCCTTCTTCTTCCCCCAGATTGTATTGCTGGGCACGATGTCACATGGTCTGGGATATCTCTTTGGTCAGTTGGGGTCAGCTGTCCCAGCTGTGTCCCCTCCCAACTTCTTGTGTACCCCCAGTCTGCTCGCTGGTGGGGTGGTGTGAGAAGCAGGAAAGCCCTTGACACTGTGTAAGCACTGCTCAGTGGTAACTAAAACATCCCTGTGTTGTCAGCGCTGTTTGGGTCACAAATCCAAAACCTAGCACCATATGAGCTACTATGAAGAAAATTAACTCTATCCCAGCCCAAACCAGTACATCATTCTCTTTCTGGTCAGGGCTGCCAATGACACGTCTTGTTCCAGATCTCCATTTCCACAGGCACCCACCAACTTTTTGTCCTAACCTGCTGATTTCTTACCAAGCAACTTTCTCCTCTGTGTTGCCTGAGACAGGTCAATCACTCAAGTCGGGGTGCAGAAGAAGGTCTTCCTGTCTTCTGCTCAGGCCCCAGGTTGTAGATGTGGATCTGAGCCTTGCTTGGCTTGCAGCAACAGAGAGCTGTGGTTGCAAAAAAAAAGATACAGAGCAGGTTGCTTCAAGCTGGGGGTACCTGGTGTGGGGGGAAGTAAGCTGGTGGAAATCTACCTTGGCCATGAGTAGATGGCCACTGCCTCACTGCTTTCCTGAAATGCTGCTTTCACCCCGGGAGAGTTACTGCTTTTGAAAACGTGAAGTGCACCACTGTCTCCCATATATATACACACATATCTTCTTGCATTCAAGAGCTTTGTTGTCCACTTCTCCTGAGCAGAATCATATTAGACGTAACCTTAAGCAGTCACTTCACCCACCACTGACATCCAGCCATCTTAAGCCTAAAATGTGGTAGAATATTAATGGATCATCTTTGCACATGGGTTGTTCCCAGTAGAGATCAATGCATCAGATTTTGAACCTGGAGCCATAACATGGTGCAGGATGTGTGTAAGTCTGAGACAGCAAGGAAAGTGGGACCAGGGACAGACTCCCGAGACCCTGGGATCCCTCCCAGCCCTCTTCTCCCACCAACTCTCCTCTCCCTCTGTCTTCCCTTCTAACCTAATCTCCATCTCTTCACAGGCTTCATGAACCACAATTTACCTATTCTACAAAGAGCACCTCACTGAACTTAATTCTGTTAATAGGCAGCTTTAGATTAGGAGATTGGTTACTATTTACTAAACTACTGCAGGAGTACCCCCACACAAAAAGTACAAGTAGGAAGCTCTCGATTGTGGAAGTATGCCTGCAGAAAAAGTCACATAAAGTTTGATTGCATTGATATTAAATTATTATGGTAGTTTGAAGTTTTATGAAGCAATAGTTATAATAATGCCATTTTAGTACTCTGCACTTAGACACATTAGACCTGCTTCCATACAGTAGGTAGTTACTATCTGGGGAAAAATAACCTTCCTTCTCTGATGTGGCAAAAAGCTTCTCCATAGCAAACCTATTGCCATTAGTGAATATGTGTAAATGAAAAAGTAAAATCTAATAAAATATATATAGCTAGGTACTTTTTTTCCCAACTTTTGCAGTACATTGCTTCCTGTGAAATAATGGAACATAGTATAGTGCTTCTCATTTTAACAGGATAGGGAAGAATTCAGATTCTTATTCATGACTAATGTCCATCACATGCAAGTGACTTCATACTGCCAGTCAAATGATGATATGACTTCAAGGACGAAGTATGAAACTTATCTGTTTGCGGATTGTTAATTACTAAAGCAATACTGAATCTCACATGCAGCTTTAGTTCCTAAGCTATTACCCAGACGTTATAGAATCTACTTGCATGGCAATGTAGGTATTTTTAGTGATTTACAATTTGTAAGGCATTGTCTTGACCAAATTCCAGATTAAATTAATTTGAGTAGTTAATACAATAACAATTGACACTAAGGTCACGTGGCTGAACTGGTGAGAAAACTGAATCCCTTTTTAGGGCTATTGCTGGCTGCATGCTGTTGACTGCTAGTTTTGGAATTTATTTCATCTCTTCAGTCTCACTTTATTGGATTGGCAAAGTCTGTTTACATGCAGATTTTCTAATGAAATGAGTATACTTCCTTCTGAGTGAATAGGTTGCTGTTAAATATTTCAGTCTGGCATTTGACCCATTTTGCAAGTTTATCACCTTACAGCAAATTTTATCCCAATTTTATGTTTCCAAATATGAAAACTCCATCCCTCTTTTCAACGAAAGCCAGTGAAGCCATCACTCTATGATCATCGTGTTCTGTTCCTGCACTACCAGCTCGGTGCCCATGAACGCTAACAATTAGGCAGGATTAGCCGAACAAGGCAGACTCATCATTAGCTCAGAATTTCTTTGATTCTGGAGATGTAGGTCAGGCCAAGTTTTACAAAATGAGGTTTTGTGGTTTCATTTAATTTTTTATTATACCCTCTATAAAAAAGAAAAAATGTTTAAAAGGAAAAAGGTGTTACTGGTATAAACAAAGGCAGGAAAGCCATACTGATGGACTTAGGGAGGAATAAAAGATGAGTGTGTTTGGCAAAGCACTCGCACAGAAGAGCTTTGCTAGGGATGATGAGAGATTTCTGTAGAGCCAGCTCCGGGAGAATCCCTGCAGAGAAGAGAGGCGAGTGGGGGCAGACGTGTTTGAGGGAAGATCTAAAATAGATGAAAAAAGGTGAAACATGCAAATAGCCTTGGGAATGCAACCTGCTACAAATTATAGCAGCCCTACT
Source organism: Pelecanus crispus (assembly GCF_030463565.1). Lineage (NCBI taxonomy): Eukaryota > Metazoa > Chordata > Aves > Pelecaniformes > Pelecanidae > Pelecanus > Pelecanus crispus. The sequence goes on from NC_134648.1 coordinate 54,977,388, forward strand.
GCAGAAGCAAAGCCGCCATCACCTGCATTAAGTTTCCAGAATCCCTGCACGGGTTAGAAGGGAAGAACCAATGCAAAGGAGATTCAGGGAGTGCTCAGTGGGGACCTGTTTAATGTGGACATTGGGGAAAAAGTATGAAGAGGTGACAACCAGACTTGCTACTGGGAAAGCTGTTTCCCTGTACAAGCTTTGTCTTGGTGCCATGACTGTTCCCACTTGTCTGGAAGGCAAGCAGCTGAGGACCACGCTGTCGCTGTCACCAGACATTGCTGTGGTCAGCTCTGGGATCATGCCTTATACCCTGCCAGTCTCCAGGCTTTACCTACTTCATTCTGGGATGCTGAAAGGCATCTCCATTGCGAGGGAAATCAGTGCTCCGAGCCTGCATGCAGCAAGGGCTGCACCGTCAGGGCCATCCATGATGGTCAAGCTGTCCTTTGTGATACAGGGGACAGGGGACAACTTCTCTGCATCCCTGCACAGCTTCCCAACTTGCACAGAATGAGTGACCACCACTTGGTGCAGAGGAAAACAACATGAGCGAGCAAGCGCATCTCTCATCTCTTACTCTCGCTGGTGAGGGGAAAGCTCCATCCCAACTCCGCACCAGCGATGCTGGGTTCAGGATAGTGAAATTGTCAGGGGACCTAAGGCTGGTGCCCAGGCCTGCGCACCCCAGCCATCAGGAAACAGACTTGGGACCCTACTGCACAGATCCTAAGGGGGCAGGGGCTGTATTGGATGTAAATGTTGAAGCCAAGGAGCTTACAGGCATGCCCAAGAACTCCAAAACCAATTTTCAACACCATAGCCTTTAGGTAGCAGCTGAGCAGGGGTTTAGGGGACTGTGACTTGGGAGGAATGGGACACAATCCTTTCGCATTTCCAGTTCTAGCAATGACTCTAGTGATGGCTTGGCTTTCTGCCTAGTCTTTAAAGCTGATCTTGTCTCCTGTGCTGCAGTCCACGTTACCAAGCTGGGTACTGGTTTTTTAGTGTGTTTCCTCTATCCAGTTATTGCCCACATGCAGTTCTCCTCAGCTTTTAAAATATTAGCAGACTGCAGTTTAGGACCGAAGCCTTACACGGGACTAAGCTTGAATATGGTCTATTTGATTGAAAACTGTCAGACGAGATTTAAAGCATACCTGGAACTGTTGTGAATGGTTTAAAATACAGTACGATATTTTCCAGCTCCTTTGTTTAGCCTCTAGCCCTATTTTTTTTTTATCACACCAGTTTTAAAACTAGTGAAATAGAGACTACAGAGAAGGCATAACAGGTCTCAAATTAACACTTAATGGCAAAATTAAATGCAAACGCTTCCCTCATTTTGAACAGTTTAGCAAATGGTCTACAAAAGGGAATATGGCGGAGAGCCATCCAGCCCAAGTTCATCAGTTCAGATGCGACCTGCAAGAAGTTAACGGAAGTTATTGCCAGCAAATGCCTGCTTGGCAGTCTGCAGAGGAGTACTACTTATAACTTTACCCTATGTAAGTACTTGTGGTTGCTGATTTCCCCTTCACAGGTACTGCTATGGCAGGGGACAATACTCGGCCTCCCAATCTGGTGGTACTCCAGCTGCTAAATCATAGAATCATAGATTGCATTGGGTTGGAAGGGACCTTTAGAGGTCATCTAGCCCAACCCCCCTGCAGGGAGCAGGGACAGCTTTAACCAGATCAGGTTGCTCAGAGCCCCGTCCAACCTGGCCTTGAATGTTGCCAGGGATGGGGCCTCCACTACCTCTCTGGGCAACCCGTTCCATTGCTTGACCACCCTCATTGTAAAAAATTTCTTTCTAATGTCTAGTCTAAATCTATTCTTCTTTAGTTTAAATCCGTTATTCCTTGTCCTGTCACAACAGGCCTTGTTAAAAAGATTCTCCCCATCTTTCCTATAGGCCCCCTTTAAGTACTGGAAGGCTGCAATAAGGTCTCCTCGCAGCCTTCTCTTCTCCAGGCTGAACAACCCCAACTCCTTCAGCCTGGCCTCGTAGGAGAGGTGTTCCAGCCCTCGCATCATTTTTGTGGCCCTCCTCTGGACCCGCTCCAGCAGGTCCATGTCCTTCTTGTGCTGAGGGCCCCAGAGCTGGACGCAGTGCTCCAGGTGGGGTCTCACCAGAGCAGAGCAGAGGGGCAGGATCACCTCCCTCGACCTGCTGGCCACGCTGCTTTTGATGCAGCCCAGGGTTCGGTTGGCTTTCTGGGCTGCAAGCACACATTGCCAGCTCATGTCCAGCTTTTCATCTACCAGTACCCCCAAGTCCTTCTCCACAGGACTGCTCTCAATCTCTTCATCCCCCAACCTGTACTGATACTGGGGGTTGCCCCATCCCAGGTGCAGGACCTTGCACTTGGCCTTCTTGAACCTCATGAGGTTCACACAGGCCCACCTCTCCAGCTTGTCCAGGTCCCTCTGGATGACATCTTGTCCTCCTGGCGTGTCAACCGCACCACTCAGCTTGGTGCCATCTGCAAACTTGCTGAGGGTGCACTCGATCCCACTGTCTATGTCATTGAAGAAGATGTTAAATAGCACCGGTCCCAGTACGGACCCCTGAGGGACCCCACTTGTCACCGGACAATAGATGTCCTTGTTTTCAGTGGGCTGAGACCACACAGCTCTGAGGTTTAAATACATGCCCCCGCAGACCACCCTGCAAGCAGAGGCCAAGGCTAGTGTGTTGCAGCGGTGACTGGGGGCTGCTTGACCAGCAAGGGCTGTCGGCTGCCAGGCGTCCTCGTTGTCACCCTTTGCAGGGGGCTGGGGCTCGCTGCTGTGGTGGGCATGCGTGCCAGCCTGGCTCAGGCTTGGGCTCAGGTACCCGCCAGGCGTCCGCCACTTCCCAGGCAGGTTTTGCAGCCCGTGCCGAGTGCTCTGCTGCTCCCGCCAGTGCTGCTGGTTGATGAACCCAGCTTAAACCAGCCGGGAGAGCCCCACATGATGCTTCAGCTGCTGGGGATTACATCCTCAAAGTCTACTCTGGCTTCTCCACAAGGCCGGGCTGGAAAAAAGGATTTGTTGTTATTGTTGATATCATTATTGGAGCCAACAGGCTGGCGTGAGCTCCCCGCTCCCTGCTTTTTATTGCCCTTCACAAGGAAGTCAGCCACGGAGCCAGTTCCTTCCCCCCCAGTCAAAACCTCCCTGTGCCCACAGGAGCAGAGCAGCCGCCAGGCCGGATCCTGCGCGGCCAGCCGGGAGGTGACCCGAGCCCGGCACTTGCGGCTCGCTGGCACACGCCGCCCCAGCCGCCTGGCCCAGGGGAATGTGATGGGATGTTTGCATGTCAGCAGGCTGGAGGCACTGGAGGAAAATGGTCTCAGCTCAGCAGCTCCCATCGCTGCTGCCCGGGATATAAATACAGGGAAGGAAACTTCTTACAAATGGATGTGGGCTGTATGCAGTGATCTGCATCAAACACTGTCAGCTGAATCCCCCAAAACTTTTGGCAAATTCAGATTTAAGCTTTGTCAGTGGCCTCTATCTTCTTAACCAAACAAAACACCCCTCTCACCCCCAAACGCAGTATGTTTGAAATTCAGATGCAGAGAGAAATTTCACACCTTTAAACCTCCCCACTCCCCCCAGTTGTTTATAGCATGCCAGACATGCTGTTCCTTTTTTTTTCTCCTTTCTGGATCAATATGAACATTTTTAATACTTTTATGATTGGTCTCTATAAATATTACCAGGAAAACAAATACCAGAAAAGAAGGGTCATTTAAGTCAAGGGACAATTCTAGAAGGACAAATGGGTAGGAAGGGGCCCATGGTAAACCTACTTTGGAAATTAAAGGTTTCCTGGCATCAGAAGAGCATAGCTCTGGAGCCACCGCTCTGTAAGTAGCCATGGGAGAAAAAGAATTGGCTAATTTTTGCTCAAGCCTTACTGAAGGGAATAGATGTTGTGATTGCCTGAATCTCCCAAAAGCCAACCTCAAGCCTATCTCCTCTCTTCATAAGGGCACTTGCAGTGGGGCTCAATAGCAGGGACTCTTTATTATAGTATATTTCAGGAAGAGTTTTATGGCAAAAGTGGTGTTTTCTCACCATCCTGTCAGTCTCCCTGTTCCTAACTGAAAAGTTCCCTCATTTTTAGGTTTTCATTTTGCTGTAGTTTTTTATATTGTTTAGCAATTATAGATCCTGCTCATTATGCCCGCAGCAAACTAAGCAGAAGAGGAGCTTTCAATCAAATCCATTGAATTCTGGGTATCTTGTGCAGCTCCCTTGGGTTTTTTTCCAGTTAAAAACCTCTGAGTGTTTTGCAGCGATGCTATTAGTGAACTGCCTGCCTGCATATAAACAACATCGCCACATTATTTCCATATGTCCAAATGATTAACTCAGCTTCTGCTTGTCTTCATTTTATCTTTTTTTACATAACTAACAAAGTATCTTAAGTGTGTACTCAGGTCAATGAGCTCAAGAGCTAATGCTCAAAGAGGAGGACTTATTGGGAAATAAGAACTCAGTAAGGGTTTATGAGCCTCTTTCTGGGGAGGCTGAACCCTGGTCTGAACAATAGTGATAGGTACATTATTACCATATGCCAAATACTTAATTTTTTGCTGGAACAAGTTTGATAGTGACAGTTGACTTCCCCCAGGGCAAGTGGCCTCTTATGAACATTATCTTCACTGTCCGCCTTGTTGGATGTTTTGAAGGACAAGCTGAGAACTAATTGGGAGCTGGATAGCAAAGGGCTCGTGCATAGGGATGAGGCCTGGGCCATGGGTAGGTGGGATACAGAAACCTGGTGTTACTACTTCCAAGCTGTATCTGTCACAGGGTAATTAGAAGATTTCAATATTTAGGGGTGCACAAACTCTGTTATCCACCCAGTCATTCTCTGAATTATTCACAACTCATTTAAAAAGACAAGGGAATGAAATATAAGAAGTATGCACATACATCATAGTGAGGTCTTGCCAGTACCTGCTATGGTCAAGAATGAAACCCAGCTTCCATTACAATCTCTTTTTCTCACACATTCCTGACTTAGAAAATAAAATAAAAATAGAAACAGAAACTTTGAAGCAAATGTATTTGGTTTGGTCACTCTCCAAGATTAATATTTAGGGGAAGTTTGACTATCACCTTTTTGCCTTCACCCAAAAGGGTTTTTTTCCTATAAAAAGAAAACAAACAAAGAAATCAAATGCAAAGTGTTCAAGTCAACAAATGCCAGGATATGCAAAAGGGAAGTTTCTAATCGCCTCATTGTCTGACATTGCATTTTGTATTTCTTTTTGTTAGCTTGAATATAAAGCTAAATAAAATAATATATGTAGTTTAACTCATACCTTGCAGACTATCCAGGGGGCCAGGTTTTCAAAGTCAGCAATAGCCTGGTTGAAAAGAGAACGGGAACTGCAGAATGGCAAATATTTTTGAAAAAAGTCTGGCCTCTTTCTTAGGTAGTCAAGGCTTCCCCTGATGAATGAAGGACATATCACTCTGCCACCAGTTTGCCGCTCTGAGTAAAGTTGCTGAGGTGGTATTGGTTGTGCAGCTTGAGTTTTAAAAATTTTCTACAGTGCACCATTTGGAAGTTGTGCATATTTTCTCAATGTGATTAGGTAATATACAGTGTTTTGATGAAAAAAAGGGAATTGGGTACTCACAGAGAATAAAATGATCCACTAGAACAATACACGTATTAATGCAGAATTTCAATGAATATTTAATATTACAAGAATGTCACTTTGAGTTACAGTTGACTTATACACACAATCCCATTGACTTTAATTGAGGGAAAAAATTGCTATTTCTCTTTTCTTTAACAAATTGTTCATTAAATGGTTGTGAGTTCTCTACTGAACCATGTGGCACTTGAAAAGACCAGTATCTTCATTGCTCATTTATGATTTCTGCTGAAAGACTCCATTAAAGTTGCAATTTTGCCTTACGTTAGTGAATGTACTAATGGAATTACCCTCTTTTGGGCTACTTTTTACTTTGCAACAACAGTTTCCATGTTTTGTTTTAATTTTATTTCTGCTCCTTCAGGCCGGTTTTCTAATGAGTTCCTCTGTGTGAGGTGCAAGGGCTTAGGTGTCTGGATGCTGCAGGCAATACAGTGCTATTCTGTAAATCCAGTACCTACTTAGATGGTGTTAGAGGACGCAAGGTCATAGCCAAATGAATTTAACAAATTTACTAAGTAATAATCTCCTCACAGTGAAATGCATACAGCATCTTGTTGCTATTAAGAAATTGGTTAATTAAAATAAGCAAAACAGTTGGAATTAGGCTCTATAAAAGTGGTCATAACATCAAAGAAGGATCAGGGTCTGGGATTTGATGCAGGGCATAAAGATAGTTCACAAAGCTCTGTGGATAGTTTAGTAAATTCCTAGGCATCAGCAGTACTTGTAAGCAACAAGATTGGTGGCTTTAAAGTCTGTACATATTTTATGATATGAAAATACTGCAAAATCATTTTACATGGTTTGATCCTCATGACACTAATGATGATACGAAGTGAGTGCAGCCTTTTTAACCTGGTAAAATAGTGAAGGTGTTCGCCCACATTTGGACCAGCTCTTATAAATACTGTATCACCTTGACTATAATTTATGTTAACAGGTGATGTGGACACTGAGTACTTGGAACTGTGCTGATGGGGTTGATATTACCAAATGCTCAGTGATCCTATGAGATGCTGAGAGATTTCTAGTGAGGTCAGCGAGAGGCAGAGTGTCAACTCCTGGCTGGCTTGAGCCTTTGCAGAACACAAATTAGGTCCTATCTGCTTCTCTGCACTTTTGCTGAGAATGTTCACTCTCATGCTTGCTAGTTATTGATTATTGGTTATGACAAAGTAACAGCGTAATCAAAGTCAGTCTTTTTATAATCATATCAGAGTAGTGATTTAGTGGGACATCATATTTCTGTGGGGGGATTTTACAAAGCTTGTTTTAGTCATCTGGAATGGAAACACACAAAGCAGTGCAGTCCCAGTACCCAGTTAAAGATCGTTGGAACAAATACGCAACATCATATATGATAGAGTTGGACAGTTTATTTATTTGGAATACAATACTGAAGAATTGCTCCAATTAGAGTGATGTTTGTCCAGACCATCTTTGTTGGACTTGAAAAGAAAATACTGTGCTCTTCTTGCTGCTCTTTTCTGGGTTTTTCTTTCTTCCCTTACACTTCTTTAATCTCCTGGCTTGCCTACTTTCACAGCTACTGCAAGCCATGCAATTTAAGAAAAGACCAACAAATTGGGCTGTTGTGTTTGTTACTATACATCTGTATTCAAACAAAATAAAAGGCAGTGTTTGAAGACAGACAGAGCCTGCTGACATCACCATGGAGGTCTTTCCAAGGGCCTGGAAACCTGTCTAGTGTAGCAGGAGAAACAGGAGGATGCACACCTTTTTTCTCCACTCTATTCACATAGAAAACATCAGGGTTTCAGCTCTGCCTGTGTCTGGCAATCTCGTTTGGGATATGAACATTGTGTGCAAGACCACAGCACGAAAAGATGGAATGCTCTTGAAACGGAAGATAGGTCTTTAAGGTAACAGTCCATGGAGATGCTGCCCTGCTGGCATCCAGTCTAGTCCTTAGCATGCAGACCTGGTTCTCGGTGCCTCTTCCAGATTCCTCCTGCCTGTAGTGCTCACTTCTGCTGCTTGGCGTGTGGCTGTATGAGCTGCAGCTGCAGTGGAGGTCCTCGCTCTATTTCTCAGTGTGGATTGCAGATTTCAGCCCTGCGGCAAGAGCAATCCCAGAAGATTCCTGGGAGGTGCACAAACTCAGGGGCTGGTAGTGTTTGTCAGGAGAGGGCATGGGCCTGGGAGGTGCCCCACAGGTGCTTCATCCCTCAGGACCTGCCCATTCCCATGTAAATCATGGCAGAGTTCAGATTTGATTTTGTTTTCTTCACATAAATCTTACTTAAATTTAAAGCTTATAGCTAACTCTACCTCTTTCTGCTACGCAGAGTACGGGATGAACATAACATGTTCCCTGAAACATTGGATGATGTTCTGGAGGGCTACAAAGACCCATGAGCTGTACAAATCATAACTGTAAGCCTCCTGAGACTCTTGGTAATATTTTAACCAGTCATCCTTCTTCAGGCTAGAGAAAAAAACCTGTCTCACCCTGCGACTGCACACATAGCACTAGTATGATTCACCACGCTTCCCTTCTTTCTCAGAAGCTGCCTTCACAGCCATTTGATCCTTATATGTTCTTTCCCAGAACTGAATTGGGCATCTTTTCAGAATTACAGAGCAAAATGTTCACACCATAATCACAAGATGGAAGAAGCTGCGTTTTTTTTCAGGCACTTGGGCATACGCATTTGTTTCCTGCAACGTATTTCCAGCTTCAGTAGTGGATATGGTACTCACAAAAGGGTTAATGACTTCTCTGCAGTTGCTAGGTAATGCTGTCTTGTCATTGGGACCACTTACTAGTTAGTGACAGCCTTTCTGATGATGTAATGCTTAAATAATAATTGTGGAGTGCATTAAATTACCTTTTTATTTTTCTTGTTTCCTTTAGAAAGCTAGGAAATGAAACATAAAAGCCTGCAGCATTGTGATATTATGGCTGCATGGATAAATCAACCAAAAGCCAGAAAATACACAAGCTGAGCATTAGTCTAAGGAGACATCTTCAGCACTGAGAGAGTGCGCTCTCTTGCTAATGTGCTGTAATACAGCTTTTGGTAGAAAATACTGTTGTTTCATAGTTCTTGGACCAATGTAGATTGAAATGATGGGTCCAAGTGATGGGTCACTACAATAACAAATGTCAAGCGGAAATGTCAAGCGGGCTATATTGCAGTTAAAAATTCCTATGCTTGCTTGCTTTTTTTTTTTTTTCTTATTTCTGTTTAATTCAGCAATTAGAGCCACTCTTATAAAACAACAAGCACTGTTTGGATTCAAATTACTTTTGGACACAGACCAAACTGCTCAAACCCACATGCAGACCGAGGTGCAGCCAGAACCCATGCAGTCAGGTCAGTTCCAGACGTGCATTCTTTGGATATCAGATCTGAAGTAATTGCTAATTTGTTCCTAGGTAACAGGAAAACACATTGAAGTGAATACAACTATTCAATAAACATTTCATTCTCGCTTCTGTTCATTTCATTCAGCCAACTGGTCCAACCCCAGATCCCTCCTTTCCTAGTCTGGGAAATACCAGAGGAAGGAGCTGAGACTCAGTGGGGTTTTAAACCCTTAAAAATCCTCAGAGCTTGCGAGAGCCCTTGACCCTGGCTGTGGTACGCCCCACCTGTGCTTACTCTCTCAGCCTCCTGGGACCCTCTCCTCCAAACCCCCTGCCCATCCCCAGCACCGTGTGGACCAGGGCTGCTTTGCTGATGCCTGCCCTAAGGTTGCACAACCCCAAACAAGGCTGCTTTAAAGTGAGCACAGCACGGGCTCAGCAAGTGGTCCCAGATCAGCATGTGAATACCTTCTTTCATGTGGCTTTTTTCTTTTTCTCCATGAACATCTCAGACCGTGAAATAGCATCGGGAGTCTGGGGACTTGGGGCAATCACAAAGTGTCTGACTGTCTTTTCATGCAAGCAGGGCAAATCCACTTGTGGGTGCCATCCCCGAGGCAGGATCTTACCCTAGATTAGAAAGTAATCACATAATGGAGAAGTGGGTATTTCTATAGCTGGCACCATACAAATGGGGAGAGAAAGTTACGGATAAATACCAGGTTCTTTTTTTAATCTCTTTGTGTGATCATTTATGAACCCTTCGGTGACTAGGAGAAACTGCACGCTCACTCAAACCTACATAATTGTGCTGAGCTCAGCTGATGTGCCTGGATGCTGCTGAGACTAGCTGTCTTAACCAGCAACAGTGGCCACCCAGCATCTTTGTACTTCACATTTGTCAAATTAGAAGGTCCTATTTCAGGCTTCCCCTTATGTATACTCCTACAGTGCCACGTTCAGTGGACACACGACAGGAGACCAATTGCTCTCTGGGATGTGTGTGGGATTCAGTGCCAGGAAAGAACAAGAAGTCTGCAGGCTTCAGCACCCAGCTTTTTTATGCCACCAACAAAACTAGCAAGAATAAAATATGCAGGCTGAAAGGAAAAGGGAAATAATTGTAGCCTTATGTGAGCCCTTCTCTGTATTTTGGCACATGCAGTCATAATAATGGCGGACACTGCACAGAAAACAATACACAGGATGAGGTCATTCTTGTAGTCAGGTTCAGTACAGGTATTATTTACCAGAACTGTAGTGTACAGAGACTGTTTGCAGGGCAAGTCTCTCCTACGACAGATCATTCAAATGCTTGTGGCAATACAGTGACTGCTGATAGGAAAAAGCACTAGTAGGAAAAGAACTGACTACAGATTGTGAATGACTTTAGATAGATAAATTTTATTATACTAAGTGGAGTTTTAGCCTGTATGTAGGTAGTTATACTATAATAGTGATGGTGAAGTATCACCATAGCTGTGAATGGCATTACCAGTCACATTTGATTCCATTTGATTAGATAAGAGATTTCATTCTACTTACTCATTTGTCTCATCTCGAAAAACATAATCCCCTTATACACATACCTGAAATGTAATGCATCATCCCAGCCAAGGCAGCATGCACTGTTTTGCACTCATGTTCCTCCCCACACAGAGCAAGTGGCTGGTAAATGCTTGTTGCAGTGCTGAACGGGATCCGCAGGTACCACATCCATCCCGGAGGGCTGACAGACACATGCATGCGAGGTGAAGTGTGGTTTACTGATTTGCTCCTTTCTCCATTTCTGAACCCATCATTAACAGTGGTGCTGTGTGTCCAATGCATGGGAAGCATTTGAGAGAGTTACAGAAACACTGAAAGCATTAAGGGAAGAAGTTTTAGTCCCACAAATCAAGGCTTTCAGAGATCATCCCAGGATCTCTCATTGTCTTCCACTTAAGTAACAAATTCACAATGAAGACTGATTAGGATGGCAAGAGATTGCACTACATTACTACTGAAACTGACCTATCACTTTGGTACTCTTTAAAAATGCTTTTCCCTCCAGTGCTCTCCGCATACATCAGTTACACCAACGTACACTTACAACCGTGCCGACTGAGCTGCCTGCCTGCAATGCTGGCAATCACTACCACCCCGGCCTTCCAGAGAAAGACATAGCATGCCAGCAGTCCACCTGTCCTCTTCCAAGTATAAATCTTTGCACAAAGTGTGGCTCAAAATTATTCACCTGGTCAGTGATACATCTAACTGCAGATAACTACAGTCACCTGAGTACCACCTGAAGCAGTCCTGCTGGTGCTGCTCACAGGGACTTGTGTGCAGCTCCTGTGTTTGGATGTCCACAAGTGAGCAGCACTTCCTCTTCAGTTTCCTTTGGCTTGGGAGAGGCAGAACATTGTCCTCATTCACTGACTTTGCTGGAGCAGACTCGGTCTTTGCTTTAGCTAGCAGAAGAAATACATAGATCAAAACTAAATAGTGGAATAAACATGTATTTCCCAGTCTCCATTTCCTAAGTGTATCTGAGCTTAGGTCAGCATTTGTCCAAGATCTTTCCCCACACTTTGTGGCTTCTGCATGGATCTACAAATCTTCTCCCTTCTTGCAATCATTTCCTTTGACCGTGCCTTTTTCTGAAAGTGGCAAGGTCTTAGCCAATATAAAAGCCTTCTCCGAAGCTTTCTTCTTCTTACATGCAACCTGCCAGGTTAATGAGTTCTAGCACCAACATCTGGCTTCTGTGTTCAGCTACTAGCAGTTTCTGACCTCTGCTGTGGTCAAAATATCAGCACGGTTTTACCTCTCAGCCAGCCCTTGAAGATCCCCCTGCTCAGCGGGGTGGGCATGCAGGGGAGCTGTGTGGGGAGCTGGGGGACCTGTGCCCCTGCACACACACGTGAGTCAGAGACCCGCGGTTCTGGGCAGAAACAGGAGATTCAGGGGTCCATGGGGAGCTCTGCTCCACCTTCCTTTGTCTAACACTGTCCAGGCCTGATTCTAGACTGGGGATGCGTGTTTTGTCCTCCTCCCAGTTCAGCAATGGTTCCCTTCACCAAAACCCTCTTGCAGTAGCTTTGTCTGCAGGATTGGGCTCCTGACAAGTTATTTCTATTCCATACATGTGCCGGGGCATTCTCATCAAATGGCTGCAAAGGTTTGTTTCTGCCTCTCCCCTCCTCAATAAATCTGCAATTTGGGAAGCAGATTTCATTTTGCTGATTCTGTCCGACTGTTTATTATGCTGGATTTCTAAGGCACTTATGCTTGGCTCGGTGATTCCTCAGAAAGGGAATGGTGCCTATTGTAGTTAACCCTGTAAAATGTCTAATGAATAATTAAATAGCATGTTGTCTGTAATTCAGCTTTGTCAGTTTGGTCAGTCAATTGCTGGTTGCTGCTCCTATCAGACAAAAACCTTGCTGTGAAGCTTCTTTAAAATTCAGCATTTGCTAATTAGCATTGTTCTGAATGTAATTCTAAGTGCCACTTCTTCAGGCAATTCAAGAGAGCAATGTAGAACTTCAGTGTCTCTATGGAGACCATCTATAATTTAAAAGACAGAAACAACAGTTTAATGCCTTGTAATACTTAAAAAAATCACCAGTAGCTCTTTCCAAAATACCCCCAAAATACAAATAGAAAAAGGATTGTGCCCTACTAGTATACAAAGCCAATTTGTTGAAGATCGCTGAGTTGTGGTAGAGATGATTCAGTGAAACTAGTTGAGGGCTAAGTTAAAGAACCAGGATTACTCTCAGGGGTTTAAATTAAATACTGAATAAATATTTAAAATGCAAAAGATCAAATTGTTAGGCACGTGTGCCAGCTGTGGGAAGGTAAAAGCATTTTGTTGGATTTATGCACAGAAAGACCAAGAAATGAATTCAACAGCCCTGCTAACCATCTGGCTCACAGGACCATAAGCCATGACTGATCTTGATTTCCAGGGCAGAAGCGAAGAGGGTTTGATCACCCACACCGGGCATCTTGCCTCCAGCAACGCCTTATATCTGACGCTTCAGAGAAAAAAACATTGGGCATGACAGAAAGACAGTGTCTCCTGTAAATAACCAGCAACCACACAGGCGAGCTCTGATGAAAGAGTAACGCGAGCTGTATGTACAAAGTTGTACCTCCTCTTGTGCAGAAGTATTACGGCTGATCAAAACCCAGCGCTGAAGCTGGTGGTGCTGCAGCACGTTGGGGAGAGAACTGACTGCCTGCAGCAGGGCACTGGGGTAAACACAGCTCCCGGGGCTCTTCAAGCGTGCAGACAGCTCAGCAACACCTTGGAAACTCTAAAATCATGGACAGAGAACAGCGCTGGGTATGACGTGGGGAAAATATGCAGACAGCAAAAGCCATGTTCTCTACAGCTGAGGAGCTGATGGGGGTAGCAGAGAAGGTCCCAGCAGCTGGGAAAGAGCCCCATCCTGGTCCGGACCTACACTTTGTACCTGGCAGTTTTGGGGAGCTTCCTGGGCTGGGGTCATGTCCTGAAATCAGCAAGGAGGGTGGGAAAGGGCAACCTGGAAAGGAGGAAGAGGCAAGAGAGAGACTGGGTGGGGAGGGTGGTGAGCACAGTCCTTCTCAAAGTTGGTCTGAGGCACCAGATATGAGAGGGGATAAGCCCCATCCCATGATGGATGGGGAAAACACAGCACCTCGCAAGGCCCAGCATGGTAGCAGGCAGGCTTTGGGAAAAAATGCTGTGCGCCCTGAATTTTGCAGGAAAAGGGGAACACGACAAGTACAAATCTCACCATGCAACATGCGGGAAGAGGTAAGATGAAAGGTAGACTACTCCACCTGAAAAGAGTAAGCAGAAGCTAAAGAAAACTTCTAAAACTGACGTCTTTATTGCTCAGATTTCTCTATACCTTTTTCAAGGTTGCCTTGCAGTTGAGAGCTTCTGCACTCCTAGTGTGAAATATCTTAAAATAAATAACGCTATCTTCTCCAATGGTGCATTATAATCAGAGTAGGAGTTTTTAAAAAGCCAAGCGGAAATGCATGGTCTAATTTATAGCTGAGTTGATCAGAGATCAGTTTTCTTACATCCTTAAAGGTATTTTAATACAGTAGGATTTCTTATTATAACTTGTTAGATCACAGGAAATATTTACTACTCAAAACTGTTAAGGAATACATTTTACCTTATTCATTGTCTTATTTCCTTTGCCCCTTCAGCAATAATGTTCATTAGTGTCTGTAAAAATAGACATTTAATGAGATGCTCACTTTGTTTAATTAAAGTCTAGTATTTTCTGCCTGGAGTACAATATCTACGTAGTGCTTTTTTCCTACATTAGATACATGTTAACTTCACACCTCAATATTAACACTGAACAGGGATTTTGTTCCTTAATACCAACAATTCTATTTTATTCCTTATTATTCACTCACTATTCCAGCTGATGTCAGTGGAAGGACACATATTGGAAAAGCGTGATCAGACAACTCAATGCATTTCATATTTCATGTGCAGCAGTATTTTTCTTGAAGAAACAAATGCTTTTTGCGCACCAGCTTTTGTTTTTAGGTGGCTTATGTGATTTCTTGCGTTGCAACATCTTCATTTGGAGCACTAGGGTATATGCAGCCATGGGATGAAAGAAATGCTTAGGTCATGGCAGTTTTCAGAAGTCCTACTTGACATATGATTAGGGGTGGCTCACTCCACTGCTGCCCTCACCAGCTTGATGCTCAGCTCACTCGCTTTTGTCTCCTTTTTCCCCTTTATTTTCTTTCTGCCCCAATATGCACTCTTGCTATATATGACTAGTTATCAGAGCCTTCAGCAGCCATCTTGAAACACTGTCTTCGCAGAAGCCGCCAGCACGCACCGAAATCCTGCTCCTTCTAGGTGGTAGGGTGCTGGTCCAACCAATGAGCTACACCTCCTAAGTGTTTGCCAGAGCATACGTAAGGTGTAGTTCTGCAATCAAATGTCCCTCTGCTCCAGCAAAGGTCAAGCCAATGGGCCATGGCTGCAAAGCCACAGGTTTGAGTGTTTCATCGCAACTCTTTATGAGCTAAAGAGGGTGAATAGCTGGAAGCTTCATACCTCTTTCTCCCTGCAAAACAAGCATGTGTGTCAGAGCACAGCCGGTCATGCCAAGCCAAACAGCAGTAGAGTTGGATCAAGCCAGCTGGATTTTGGCAAGAGCCTTACCTCTGAATATCAATCTTTCTAATTAAGAGCCAACCAACATTTAGCATGAAATTATGCCTCATCGACACAGCCATATTCCTGTTGAACTTTTTTCTTTTCTGGTGGATCAGCATTACTCGACTGAAAAAAAAAAACAAACCCCAAAACCCCAAAGAAATACCCCACCAAAATTATACCTCCTTCCACCCCCAGCTCCAGTGAGGGAGTGTTTCATGGATCAACACAGCTGGAATCAGCTGGAGTTTGTACCACAAAGGCATCCTGCCTGGAGCTGAAGAGGCCTCACCTCTCTAATCAGACATATGTCCATTTTGAAAACAAAAAATTGGGTTCCCCATTCATTCCATTTACTTTCGTTTCTGTCTGCTGGTGTTGATAGATAAAGGACTTATCTTAAGAGTCTGTGTGGTGCCTTCTGACCCACTGGATTGCACTTCAGATATCTGCTTCAGGCCTCTCTTTTAATATCATGTCTCTTCCACTTCAGACTAGGTCAGCTATTATTGTGTTAAGACTGTTAGAAGTGTTTTTAAAAATGTAGTAAATTAAACCCTACCATTTCTTATGTGTCTCTTCTTCTTTTCCAATGAGATTGTTTGGGCAATACATCACAAAAACCGCCTCGCTACAGTGATGTATGGCACTAATCTATCATGTGAGCACTATCTTTTTGGTGATATATTAGAACAATGCATCATTAAAACATCATTGATGTAGACATATATTACTCAGCTACCGACTGGCTAGCAACAATATATATATGGGGACTTAGATGGGTTTAATGTATTAAATCAAAAGTGCCTGGATTTGAATCTAAAATAATAATAGCCGAATGCTGTTAAGAGTGGTGTGAAGTCATATATTAATAGGTATAATGAGAGCCTCCGCAAGACATTTCAATTAAAAAAAAAAATGCTGTTTTAATGAAGTGGTGGAAGCTGCCCTTCTGCCACCCACATTGTTCTCCTGTTCCAGAATGGGCCAGAAAGGAAAGAAAAAGGCAGAATGAAAAGATATAGGGCAATAGTCCAAAGGCATCACTGCCTCCCACGGCTTTGATGGGAAATAGGAAAAATAATAAAAGCAAGTGAAAATTTAAATGGAGAAAAGCAGTACCTTTCTTTTAGGATTTGCTGACAGCTTTGGGTCTTTTTAATATCCCTGACTTTGAAGTTAAAACAGGGTCTCTGATCTTTAATAAACTGAAGTGAGGTGGACCATGGGTGTGGGCACTAATAAAAAGAATGAAAGGGAAGCATGACTGTATGTGATTCATTAGTTTCTAGCAAATTATGTGGCTTTGGCCTGGAGCATTTGTTAAATTCCCTGTCTTTTTCTAGAATTATTCCTTTTGCCCAAATGAAAATATGGGGTCACATCTGTTGAGGAAAAACTGTGTTGGCAGGGCCCTTTGCAGACTATTTCCACTTGTGCCAGAACATAAGATGCACCTGCAGTTTCTGGATGTTGTTGGCTCTTCCTGACCCCCCATCTTTTGGGAATATTCAGGAAATACTCAGGGGGTTGGGGAGAGGCCATTGCATTCTTCTATATGGGTCTTTTTTGTCTCCAAGTGCAAGCTAAAGGCAGAAGCTGTGTTACAAACCTCTGCCTCCTCTGTTTCCTCTGGGGGATGTTTTTGGTTTTGTAGGGATTCTCAATGACCTGAAAGCTAACTTTTTTTTTTTTTAATCACCTGCTCTTCATTTTACATGACAAGAACACTCTACCTGGTTAATAATTTCATCTCATAACCCACCTTTGAACCACAGAAAAAAGAACTAATTTTTCAGAAGCTTATTACAGCAAAACGTAACTATTTTATCCAAGCTAAAGGAGCATACTGGTGTCAGAGCTGGGAATGCAGTCAGTAGGCTCCTTCCATGTTTTCCTAGACTTTAAACCATATTTACTTTCCAGAACTTCCAGCAGTCCTTCACATTTGTTAACCATTTTTTATCAGTCTAATTTCTTACATTACCACGTTACTAGCTTAACCAAAATTTCAGGCCCACTATCATAGCCCAGCAGATTCAGCTCAGTAATATACAATATAAATCACTTATTCCCAATCTATCTTTATTCGTAAAGAGCAAAGTGGATGATTATCCCACAAAGAAACATTCTGTGGACAGGGTTTGGAAAGGATAATCCAAACTCCAGAGTAATATCTAAGGTGCAGATGTACCCTGGTCTGCAAAATAAGAAAGCTACCTACTAATAGTAGACTGAAATCAGGATATGCCGTGGTTCAGTGATGAAACTGCAAATTGTTTGGCTATATTAACAGAAGGAGAGAGATACGGGAGTGGGGAGCAGTGGGTTCAGCAGCGTGGGGACAACACTTGGTAGCATTTTGTAATCATGGGGGAGGGAGGGACTGTATTTCCGATGCCTGAGGAATCATTTTCCACACAAAGACCTTTCCTGTGTACAGCCTTGAGTACATCCTGCACTCCACCAAGGCATTCAGCATTGCCAGGCTTTGGGTCATCACATGCCCTATAACTTCCCATAATTAATTTCCCTTTCCACTGAAAGAATATACATCAATGAATATCATTGACACAGTGAGGTGGGAGCGAATGTCCTGGTTCTGCTGTTAGTGATGCAATGTAGGACACAAACAGAAAATAAACTGCCTAGTAGTTTAAAGGTATTGTCTGGGAACATGATGTGGATGTAAAAATTCAGTTGTGCAGGACACCGCAAACTCATCTGTTCTTTTTGCAGTCTGGGCCATATTTTTTCTTGTGGCTTTCAGCAAGTCCCTCAGGTTTTCTGAGCCCAGTCCATAAAATCAGCTTTGCAGTCTTTTGTCATGTCCCACATAAGGGAACATTAAAGACTGATTCATTCTTGTTTGAAAATTGCTGTGAAGATGAAAACTGCAGTATAAATTCTGCCTATTGTTCCAGTGGCCTCCTGATTTCAAAGGCTGCCAGGGCTAAAATGGTAGGAGACTGATTTAAGTGGAAATGAAGATGCAGTGTGGCTGATGCAGGAGTCAGACAGAACATGTTCAGCAGCAGCAGCCTGAGCGGGAACGATGCACGGGGAGATGATACATAAAGCTCTTCAATACCATAAAGGCGCACATAAAAAAATCTCATTACTGCCTTTTGCACTCTCTAGCCACCATTCCTACAACTCTCTTGGGCTCTGGCAGTAGTGAGAAACATGTTAACGAAACAGAACAGTATCTGGACCATCTGGGAAGGATATTGTGTCAGGTTGTATGATGAGATACACAGACATCCTCTGGAGTTTGCCAAGAGTGAGACAATAATATGCATGTTTAGAATAAAACCCCTGCCTTTGCAAGCAGATAGCAAAACATCAGAGGGGCAAAGAGCTGGGAAGAGAAGCTCACACTGTGACACTGTCAGAGTGTGTGATAGGAGCTGGCAAGTGCTCCATCAATGCCTTTCATAAAACCTGTCAAGGTAAGAAAAGAGGCAAATACTGAAGCGACAGATACCAGTGTGCCTGCTTCAGTTAGAGCCAGAGCACAAACCCATGAATCCACCCCACAAGGACGGTGTAGCTGCTTGTTGCTACGGATGGGAAAGCTGGTGCAGAAAAGAGTCCAGAAACTTTCACTCAGATTTTCTCTTTAAGAAATGGAACAGTGAAATTAACAGGGTTAATTAATAACCTTGAAAATTCATCATTAATTATAAACCAGCACTGACTCAGTCCAGGCATATTGGGCAGTCACAGTGTGGATGCTGATGCTTGAGACGGAGTCCTAATCTCACCTAATTAATCTCACTGCGGATCTGGTGCAGCCTCCATGGCAGCACTGAAATGGGCTTGGGAACGGGAAGGGATCCGAGTGGTGTGCTCGCCACCATCGCCTGTAAGAAAGCCGAAAGCCACTGGGAGAGCTGGGGCAGCCTGAAAGCAGGAGCTGCATTTGGGAGCTGACCTGAAACCCAGTGAAATCTGTGGAAAGAGTCCCATACATACAGCAAAAGGTGCTCTAACTCACATGTTATGGTGTTATTACCATCACTTCCCTGCATCATGGCTGTCTGTCGAGGTAACCCATGACAGGACCCGTTGCTCTAGGTGCCGTACATTCCTGTGATGCCAGCCTGGGTCCCAGCAGCCTGGGTCTCTGTCAGCCCTGATGCCCAGAATAAGATGGAAACAACATACAAGCATGTGGAAAAATACCATCCAAAAGGTGAGATGCTGCAAATCATTCAGTACGTTACTTTACTCTGCGGTTTCCCGGCAAGTCCAGGCTGCCGTGCAATGACGCAGTGTACGGGGGCAGCCTTCCCGGCGCACACGGGAGCAAAGCGGCACAGGACGGTCTTGTAACCAACCAAGGTGCCACTGTGCTCCCCGCAACAGCCCTTTCCCTCCACACATTTAGAGGACAAATAATAATTAATTAAAACACTGCCTTCTACAGTGCCTTTCAGTCATGGCATTTTATAGGCATTACCAAACAAAGCTTCCCAACTCTGCTGGGAGGTAAGAGTGATTGCTATCCACGTTTTACGGCTGGATAAGCAAAGGCCTGGGGAGATGAAAGGCTGGTTGCTCCCAGCCTTGCCCGAGTGAGCAAGGGGAGAGGCAGGGGCCAGGACACCTCCCCTTTTCTCTTGTGTGGCCTTTCCCAGCCCAGCTGTCCTCCCAGAAAAGAGCCCGGCAGCTCTGGGGTGTCTGCCTGTCACCGTGACACAAGGGCTTCCCTGGAGGGATGGGACTGTGTGTCCCATCATACACGTGCCAGCAGCAAGGGGACTGCTCACCGGGACAGAGAAAACAGCACAGGTTGACTGACAAACAATTTGCTCTACACCAGCAGGGAATTTTTTGTGGCTGAGGACTGGTACCCAGGCCTCTCAGCACCACCTTCTCCCCTGCCAGCGAAATCGCATGACTTGGGGACAGCTGAAATGAGCAGTCTGTAAGCGAGCGGGCCAACCTTTTAACATCTGCAAAAAGGGAGATGATCAGGGTCAAGACACTGGAGTGCCTGCTCTTAACCAAGCTGCCTTATTAGGTTGCTAGCTCCAGTTTTGGGCCCAGATGTTGTAGCATATAAAAGCTGACATACATTTATCACAGAAAAGCTGCCTTTGGGCACTCTAGTGTCCATCGTCAGCAGCGCACACAGTCATTTAATGTTTCCTCTGGGCTTCCAGGGTAAACACTGCTTTTATGTAATGTACCTACGCACATGCACATATGTGCAGGAGGATTTGGGAACAGTTTCGCTGAATTCTGTGTGGAGAAATTAGTCTACCTGAACGCCATGTTGAATTTCATTGCACTCATATCACTGCACATCTGGCACAGCTGTGGCCTCCTCTAACAGATCGACAACCCGTGCCTCCTGCAGCAGCTATGTGGAAAAGACCTTCTGTTTGTACTGCTGCCTTCTGCAGCCCTCTCCCTCCCCTAAGAGGCTTTAGATGATATAATACATACGACTGTTTCACTTGCTCCCGCTTTTTCATCCAGCAAGGTAAATGATCATGAAGGCTCACTTCGCCTTCCTCTGAGCACAGCCTCCTCCATGTGTAGTGAGGATAAATATTCAGGCAAGCCACTCATTTCAAAAAACATCTAGGCAAGCATTCACACTATTTTAAAAACTCCCTGCCCGACGCTGTAGTGGCAATTGCCACAGAAAAGCCTATAAACAAAATAAACAAATATAATACCATTGAGAATCAGGAGAAGAAAGCAATAGTAATGCTTGCCATTCTGCAACCACTTCAAAATCCAAAACAAACCAATGAACATTGTTTTCCTAGTTATCTTTTCATCCTTTTCCCTCGGCCTTTTCCATAAGGTACTTAGTGGAAATGAAAGCAATAGTTTTATATAGATAAATCCATAGCACTGAAAAGAGACTGATCTCTTTTCTCTAGGTGCTCGAATGCTGCACCAGTCTATATGGTGTTTGAAAACCACGTGGGAAGGAGATCATTCTCTCTTAAATTCAATAGGCTTTTAGAATCACATTTATTCACTTCTATAGAGTTTTTCCATATGGGATTTCAGAGCCTTTTATACAAGAAGGTGCCCCCTTCTCTCCTCTCCTCTCCCTCCTTTGTGCTTGTTCTTTCACCAGCACAAAGCTGAAGCGAACAATAGTATACACTCAGCTTTACATCCCGCAACATCCAGGACTCTGAAGAACAAAGAACTAATACATGGCCGAGGGCCTAAAGGTAGCAAGTTCAGTGCGATGGGTAACTCCAGCTCCGGCGGAAAGTTCTGGTGCCGGTGGAAGAAGGTTTATTTTAGGAGCCAAAGAAAACGTGTACTGAAAGCCGGTTCTGATGTGGGCTGGCTATAAAATCCTGACTGAGTCACTCTGCCTCTCCGAGCTGCGTTTTCTACAGCTGTAAAATGGGGTTTTGGCCCAGAAGTCTGGGTAATGGTTTTATAAGGCATTATAAAGGACTGCGAGGAACATAAACAAATAACTTTGCTTTTTTCATGTAGGAGGGCAGGAGCAAAGACAGAAGGGAAAAAAGCAAATACACTGAGTGGGAGTGTGGGGATAGGAGTTGGGACAATTTATTAATTTGGTTTCCATCTCATTCTGGTAAACAACTTACATCTGGGTGAATCTGGTTTTTGATCACTCTCTGCCTGATGAGCATTTCCTCGCATGGGGGCCCCGGCCACTGCTACGTCCCCGAGGCTGCCCCTCGCTGCCCCGCTGGCCGGCATCACTGCCCCACCGGCCAGCATCACCGCCCTGCCGGCCAGCATCACTGCCCCACCGGCTAGCATCACTGCCCTGCCGGCCAGCATCACTGCCCCACCGGCTAGCATCACTGCCCTGCTGGCCAGCATCACTGCCCCGCCGGCCAGCATCACTGCCCTGCCGGCCAGCATCACTGCCCCACCGGCCAGCATCACTGCCCCGCTGGCCAGCATCACTGCCCCGCTGGCCATGATCACTGCCCCACCGGCCAGCATCACTGCCCCGCTGGCCATGATCACTGCCCCGCTGGCCAGCATCACCGCCCTGCCGGCCAGCATCACTGCCCCGCTGGCCATGATCACTGCCCCGCTGGCCAGCATCACCGCCCCGCCGGCCAGCATCACCACCCCGCTAGCCAGCATCTCTGCCCCGCTGGCCAGCATCACCACCCTGCTGGCCAGCATCACTGCCCCGCTGGCCATGATCACTGCCCCACTGGCCATGATCACTGCCCCGCTGGCCAGGATCACTGCCCCACCGGCCAGCATCACCGCCCCGCCGGCCAGCATCACTGCCCCGCCGGCCAGCATCTCCGCCCCGCCGGCCAGCATCACCGCCCCACCGGCCAGCATCACTGCCCCGCCAGCTAGCATCACCGCCCTGCTGGCCAGCATCACTGCCCTGCTGGCCAGCATCACCGCCCCGCCGGCCAGCATCACTGCCCCGCCGGCTAGCATCACTGCCCTGCTGGCCAGCATCACTGCCCTGCCGGCCAGCATCACCACCGTGCCGGCCAGCATCACCGCCCCGCCCGCCAGCATCACTGCCCCGCTGGCCAGCATCACCGCCCGGCCGGCCAGGATCACCGCCCCACTGGCCAGCATCACTGCCCCGCTGGCCAGCATCACCGCCCCGGCAGCGCTTGCTCTGCTTGCTCCCACCTTGAGGAGCTGAGCCTGGCTGCCTGCCCCCTGCTTTGCTCCGTGAGGGCAGCTGGGGTGACCGTGACTTTGCACCCCGCTGTCAGTGTGTCACCCTGCCTTCCCTTGGTCTGAAATCCGGGCTGGGGAAACATGTTGCCTTCCCCAGGCGGTTTGTTACCGAAGGGGAAGGGAAACTGGTTTTCTCCCCCGGACTCAGATGTCCCTCTGGAGACCTTGGTGCAAGGCAGAGGACACCCATGGGACCTGGGAGAACAGGGAGGGGGAGTGGGGCAGGTCAGAGCCCCAGCCAAAGCTGCGTGGGGAAGACAAGGTCTTGCTTTTGTCCCCTTCTCATCGAATCTCTGGGAAATCATGTTCTTGCCTGCCGCTATAATCACTGATTACATGCCATTTGCCTGTTGTATTAAAGCTGCTTGTTTAATTAATATCATTTTAAAGGGCGGTCTTGGCATGAGGGAGACAAGCTGTTTTGAACTCCAGTAAACACATTTAGTATGTGATCGTCGCTAGCAGCTCCTGCAGCCTTTCTATGGCAAGCAGACAGAAAGCACCATGAGTTAATGAACTGTGTTTTAACCACCTGATGCTGGTCAAAGCTTTGATCTATCAGGTTTAAGGCTGGGTGGAGGAGGGGAGGCAGAGTACTTCGCCACGCTCCCCGGTACCACCGAAACTGTTAATCAGCCTGCTCTGCAGTCTACTGCAGAGTTTGCTTTATTAAAGCTCCCTGCTGCCTGTACACGTTCACTGGCACAGACATCAAGAGACAAGCAAACACTTACCCAAGTGCAGAGTACTCACTGCTGCATTGCAGAGTTTACTGGCATAAAATGATGGGGGTAGGTAATCGCAGGTGGAGGCTTGGGTCCTCCCTCAGCCCGCCCGCAGCTGCAATCTTGTGGATTTCTGTAATAGGGGATACGAGGACGGCTGGGGGCAAAATATGCACCTTTAGGGCTCTCTTTCCAGCTCCTAATGTCTGGATAGCTGGCATTGCTTGTACTAGTCTCGAGTGTGGTCTGCGCTGCTTAATGTGGTTTTTATTCACAGTTGTTCTATAAAACTAAAAATTAATTTCCTTTGAGGTACTCGATAGGTAAGCATAATTTTATTTTATTGTTATAAACTAACCTTGCCTCTGCAAGAGTGAGGATGTTGTTGTGCTGTTGAAGTATTCAAAGTAAATTCAGCCCCCTTTCAAGGATCTTGCAGCCTGAGTATTAGACGCTTTTCGGTTTTCCTATAGGTTGTCTCATATAGAAGCTTGAGCAAGATGAAGTCACTTTTGTAGGAAATTGTAGGTGATGAATTCAGTTAATTTCTTTTTCCCCATAATAATCCTATCTGCAGGGTTATGGTTTTTTCTTTTTTTTTCTTCTGTGCCAGCACAGAATATTTGATTATTCAAATCATTTATTGAGGTTTAATACCAAATAGCTGGTCTGTTTTGTAATGTCTGTAACCACATTGGATTTGTTGTTTTCAACAGATAATTTTTTCTGGAAGAAAGCTGGTATTTGCTTAAGAATTGTTAGGCATTTCTCATCTACTGCTGTAAATATGCATGTGGAAATTTAATTATAATAATTTTGTTCTTTGTGAGCAGCTGATTCAGGATTTCTTACATACCTGAGGAATACAAGGGGAAATATCTCAGCTACTTTTTTTTTTTTAATGGAACAAGGATGGCTCAGATTTCTTCTCCCTACATGTTTCCTAGTGATACAATACTGCAGTCTCTGCCTTAGTCAGCTTATGTCTAATTACAGAGTATTTAGCAAAAGAATTCATGTGCAATTTTTAGATTTAAAGTTAACCATCCATTATACCCAGCTTTGTTAACAGATGTCAGCTGAACAACAGATACAGTCTAATAGGGAGAAATTAATCTTGAGGCCTATGTAAAGGTGGGCTCGCATCAGTCTGAATCAAGAATTTGTATCTTGGGAGAGTTTAGGGAAAAGAAAATATTCTAGGCTGCTTTTCATCGGAAAGCTGGGATGTTTCAGTGCAAGCGTGACATCTGTGGCAGCACTGGTTACTGACAGTCTTCTGGGACAAGCTGGCCAGCAGGACTGGGTATAGTGGGAATTAAAGCTCTGTGTTCACATGGCAGCTTAGCTGTTGAGTGCACACATTGTCTGAGGGAAAAACATGATTTACCTAAAAAGAACTACTGGGGCTTGATTTTTGGAGCTGTTGAAGATCCCTCAACACCCATAGAAATTGGTGGGAGCCCTGGGTACCAGGTGCTTCCAAACCCAAAGTCTCATTGTCAAGATGAAGATCTCAAAAGAGAAGCCAAATATGATTTCATTATTATTTCAAGCTTCCACATCCCAGTTTTCATACCAATAAAATAAGGATGACATTTTATTATCTTTAAGGAGTTTTAAGGGTTAATGAAAGATAATATTGGGAATATATATAATTGGGAAGTGACACAGTTGTTATGCTGCTAAATTGCTCAAAACCGCCACTTTCTCATCATTCAAATCCTACTTTAATTCACTTCCTCCAGTGACCCTTTCAGTGTTAATCCACCACACAGAAGTGTTGCAGTTTTAATTAAAAAGGAAATCTCTATCTCACTAAGCTTAGTCTGCCATCTGATCATGCAGTATGGTTTATGGACAGTATTATCTATCTAATTTACATCATAAAACCGTGACTTAAGCAAGGCAGAACACATTGGCAGCCCTCAGTAAATAATGCTGCTCTCACCAAAATCAGCAATGTTTGAAGCAAACCTCTACTGTAAGAATGGAGGTGTGAGCACATCACACATGGTGCTGCACACAAGGAGGGTTACAGGGACACAGAGAGCTCTGTGGGATACCTCATTAAAAAGAAATCTCTAAATTGAATTTGGAGCAGCTTCTGAAAATATATGCTCCAGCTCAACCACAAGATATGGATTTGAGGCAGGATTTACTGCATTAAATTATTTGGCTTCTGGTATAATGAAGGCTAGTGGTCCCTACTGACCTTTAAAATCTATGATCTTAAATATTGGCAGTGGTTACGTCCCAGGTCAGTTAGAACTCCGTAAATCAAATAGCGTGGTGAGCTGCAAAGCTATGAACTGTCCTGAGGGCCTGCATGGTGCAAATATTCACACTGGGCTGACTAATATCCCCAAATCCCATCCCAGCAGGTGACGGGATCAGCACAAGTCCAGGACTCTGGCAAAAATCTTGTCTTAGTTGTTCTTTTGTTTGGCTCAAGGTAAAGCAGCTGTCCCAGGGCAAAACAAAGGTGAAGAATAGCTGTAAAAAACCAGTCCTGCTGTTCAGCTCCCAACAGTGCTGGCACATCAAGGTAGCAAAAGGAATCTGGGATTTGCTGAGGGAAAACAGAGCCCTACAACTTTTTTTTCACATTACTGTCAGAGTTTTAAAACACTGTGGGAGGAAAGCAGTGGGGGAAGGAAGAGGAGAGAGAGAAACTGGATCTTGTATTTCTTATTAACTGAACAAGGAGGGAAGCACAAGATCTGTGTCACACTGTAAGTGCTTTACCTCAGAGGAAGGTGAACCACACCTGGTAGAAATTAAATGTTAATGTATCAAAGCATGTCCAAAAGCACATAAAGCTCAGGGGACAGCTTATGATACCCTTTGAAAACAAGATCTAATTCAGTTCATTTGCATATCCTGATACCTAATCCTGCAGATTAGCATCAGTGGGTTAATGCACTGCTACCATTAGACTCCCTTGGGGTTATCGGAAAACTGTATTCAACAAACTGTAGGCGCTGAATTGAAGCATCTGGTCAGGGAAAACCAGATCAAACTACATCGTCTTAATTGTGACCCAGTTTGGGGTGCAGTGGAGTGGCAGCAACCGTTGGAAGAAAGAAACAGTAAATTGATTTTGCTGAGAACCTCATCAATCACTGATCACAGTGACCCATGGATCATTAATCTCATTAAAAAGTTCAGCCTCATGGCAGAAGTAATAGCAGGCACACTGAAAGTGTGTAAATTAGATATGCTTCCACAAATCTGAACGGGTCTGACTGGCGTCCCTGAGGACAGCTCCATTTCTGAATTGGGCAAACTCTTCACTGACTCTAGTTGAACTTCAGCCATTTACTCTGTGTCAGATACCATCTTTAAGGCCTGTGAAGACTGTCCAGAAGGTATCTGGCCTGTTATTGAGCCATGTTTATAATACTCAAGGTAGGGAAGGAAGAGCTGAAACCAATGGGCATTGTACATCACCTCTTAACTTTGAGACCTTTTTGACAGCAGAACTCTGTGCTCTCTGAGCTCTTTAGGTGAGGTGATTGGTAAATGGGCTGGGAAATGCATCTGGGAGTACACAGTCAACCCTGATTTTCTGTGTTTCTGTGAATCCAAGGAGTTTGCATTGTTCTGGAGGATGATATATGACAGACAGTAAGGAAAGTCAGTTGTTCACGCTGGTCCTTTTAACTATGGCAGATACTATTGTTTCACTAAGCTTAAGATTTTGTTGTCTTCTCCATGGGCTTTTGTATAAAAGAGATGAGTTGTGAGAGACCCTTTTTGTTAGATGCTGGACTTTTGGAGGGGAAATAGTTTAATATCCCCTAGACTATTTCTTGTCGTCTTCTGTTTAGTGCGTGGACAAAACAGAGGTGCAATCCTGCAAGATGGGATGAGCTGATTTAATGGCCATCTGTGATGGGAGGGGAAGGTCCTGCTGTGCCCTGACTTCTTGCATTTCCAGCTGCACTCGCCTGCCGTTTACCTTGTGTGAACTCTGGCGCTTGTCAGACCCACCTGTGATCTACATCCATTTGCTAATCCAGAGGAAACCTAACCCAGCAAAAAGAAAATGCATAGTTTTCTCCTGGCTTAAGGAGCTGCATGAGCTCATGGATGGGACCAACGAATGTCCAAGCTTGCACATGAGGTGGAGGGGGAAGTGAATGATCAGAAATGGGAATGCAGAAGGGAAAGAAACGTGAGGAGGTGGCTGGGTTGCAAGACCACTTCTTGGCAGCAATGCATAGCTAAGGCATCTCACATGCTCATGGAACCAGAGCCTATGAGGAATTGAGTTGAGATGCCATCAGTATATGGGCAATATACAGATCGACAACTCATTTCCACTGCTTACAGTCAGTACAGAGTACCAGTTTTCCAATAACAAGATATGCAGACCAGTAGAGTTTAAAGCCAGACAGAGTGTCGCTAGTCAGTTGAAGAAATTGGTTGCCTGATTGGTTCCTCTCTTCTTTCATGAGGTAGACAAGTGAATCTGGGGTATTTCCAAGTGCCTATTTGTAGAGTTGTAAGAGCATGCATGCAGTTGCCAAAGCTGCTACTGTGCAGAGTACAGTTGGAAAAATTGTACTTGTTTCTCTCAGACCTTGTGAACACAGTCCATGACTCTGGGTGCATCTGTGCAGTCCATCTCTAGTCAGACTTGCTACTTGGCCCTGGTCTCCCAGTCATCTACAAGCAGCCATGTCAGCCCAGCTCCTATCTGAAGCAAGCTAAATAGCTACCTCCGTGAAGAAACTTGGATACATTTGAGAGGGTTGTTCTCAAGGATCTGCACAACAGAAACACTACCTACACAGACCTGGGCGCATTCACTCCCTCCCCCCTCAGAGCATTCTCCAGCGACCATAGGCTTATACTCATGCACACAAACTGTGCTCACAAGACTCCTAGTCGGCATGAAAAGTAAAAATCTGGGGAACTGTAAATCAATCCTCTCATTATTTGACCACTTGAGTTTTTGTACTGCACCTTGTGATTAAAAAAACTAAAGGTTTGTCAGGTGCAAAAAGAAATTCAGGGCTTCCATATTCAGGACTTCCAGGATGTCCACATGCCATGAACTGGCTGAGGCCAGTTCGTGCTGTGAGTTTGGCCTGCAGCAGTGAGTTATTTGACTTCAGATTCATCAAAACAAAGGCTGCACACATAAAGAGCTGTGACGCCAACCATCATGCTGGCACAGTTTGACATACATGCCTCTATCATGAGCTACACCAGTTTGGGACTGATGTGCCATAACAGTATGCTCTGTGCTTCACTGTCACCTGGGACTTAAGCATGATGCTGAGTCTGAGAGGTCTAGGACCTTGACAAGCCTTGAGATGGGTGAGACTCTCTGGGGCCATTCAGTCACTCCTTCTAGCTTTATTGCCATGTTCAGGACAACTGGAGGCACACCAAGCATGAGGCCATGCCTCTGGCATTGCCCCTACCTCTGGTAGGTATCTTGCCTAAGTTATATTTACTGGAGAGATGAGACTAAAAAGTTATGTTTAGGTACAACTATGTTTATGAGAGATACACTGTGTGATTCTGGCATTCTTCAGCAGAGATGGGCAGCTCAGGGGCTGGGACAAAAGAAACTCACACTCATCTCATGCCTTGGGTACCACTCACACACACACACACACAAACACACGCACATGAGCCGCCTTCTTCACTAGCAGCCTCGCATCCTTGTTTGCCAACAACAACATCCAGGCCCTGAGAGCACTTCCATATAACAACTTGCTATGTCACAGCTTGGCTGGCAGCTAAGAGCCAGGCACATAATTGGGGCAACAGTAGTGCGCAAACACCATCTGGCCGAACAGCTCTAACAGGCATCTGTGTGTAGCCATCCATAGCCCTAGTTTGAGCTGGCCTTGCCTGCACCCCAGCGCATGAGGTTTTCTGTGGTGGGACTCTGACATCATGTGCTGAGGAAGCAATGGCAGCAGATGTGGTCACAAAGAGAAGCAGGCAGTGTGTTTTTGCAACAGCCTCTGCACTTGTTTATTGGGCTTGGTCACCTTATGAGGAGGATGCTGGTGTGGTCCTCTACCGTGCATGGGGCAAGTGCATTCTGACCCCACTGCTGGGGAGGTGTGGGGATGCTCACCCCCAGTTGCAGACAGCAGTGGAGACTGGTATGATACCAGGTTTGTTCCTAGAGCACTGCAGTCTGGCCACAGTTCATGTGCTCCTGAGGGACACAGGACAAATCATACAGGGCAGCCAGGGCACCTGGGCTTGCTCCAGGTGTGAGTTGCAAAGACAGTGTAAACAGGCTTTTTGCCTCCTCTGTAACAGGACCCCAGTACATAATGGTGTGTTTGAACACAGTACACAAACCCAAGGCTTAATCACGGGTGCATGGAAGCATACCAGATCATTGCTTCCTAGACTGTTGAGTTAAATGTGCAATGCCTAATGTTAATATTAACCTATATACTGAATGGTTTGGAAAGTGCCTGTTTGTACCGAGCTCTCCCAACTGAAACACTTCAGCTGCAGAGTTCTCTGTGCAGAACTCGTTATTCTGAAACTTGCTTTCCCAATTAGCTGGAAAGAGCCTGATTGTTTTCACCCTTTGGATCACATTTTAACTCCTGTAATAGCTTTTCCTGAGATAGATTGATGAGCAGAGATTTCTTTAACAATGCTATGATTACTGGCTGATTACACTTTTCTGGGTGAATGAAACTTTTCATGTAATTGGGCGTGAATTTAGGGAGACCCTTTTTAAACTCCATTAGCAATTCATCTGGGTTGTTTCTTCTGACTGGTATGCCTTGCATCTGTCGCATGAGGGTATTTCATTGAGCTGACTTGAATCTGTGACATGAGGGTATTTCATTCAGCTGTGCACTTTATCAAATGTAAATATGTCAATTAGACCGAACTGAAAGTCCTGAGTCTGCTTACTACCCCAGCATGAACCCAGGGTCTCTGTCATGTAGTTTCAACTGCTCCAGCTGGACACAACTACCTCCTGGCAATGCTATGCGTCATCAGACATGTCTGCCTCATCCCTTCCTGATTAGAGAGTAGATTATGTGATCCCAAGCTATTGCCAGCAGCCTGGACAAAAACTGCATAGCTCACAGGTACAGCATGACTAAACCTGTGGTCAGACTGGTGCTTTCTCCTCGATATTGCTGGTTTTGTCTATACATTGCAGAATATCTGCCCTGCCTTCACAGGCAATACACCATGGAGTTAAAGACATTCAGGAAAATATGCTTTATGAGGAAAGACTAAGAAAGTTTAGGTTGTTTTGTTCGGAGAAAAGTTGATTGAGGAAGAAAGGATAACTTTTCAAATATATAAAAGGTTGCTGCAGAGAGGAAGGGATAACCTGTTCATTATATGCGCTATGGACAAGACAAGAAGTAAAGTGCTCAGATTTCAGTAGGGTAGATCAAGGGAAAAACTTCCTATCAGTAAGGAGGTGAAGGATGGAAACCAGTTAGCAGGAAGGCACAGTGTTTCCACCATTTCACCAAATGCTTGTTGGGCATGTCATAGACAGGGGCAGGGCATCAGCATAGCATAAGCAGGCCGAGACAGGCTGGGTCTGAAGGGAGAAGAGGAGCCTCAACACCCCTGAGCAGACCCCAGGTCACCATGAGCAACAGCAGAGAGGTTCACATCCCTTTGCCCCCTCCATTAATGGGGTTGCATAAATATTTGCCACAGGTATAGCTCATTCAGACCTATTTCCTAAGCACAATCATTAAATTGCAGAGCTGAGAGAAGAGCGCTGGTAATCTAATTCTTAGTTATCTGTTCTGCCCACTAGACCACAAATACCACCGCTCTCCTGAAACATGAAATTAAACCAGGCTAACGATGACTTTTCACCACAGTACCATTTAACATAGAGTTGTTAGCAGCAGCAGCCCCAGGTCCTAGGGGACCATGGGAGACCTTAATTAGAAGGTGTGGATTTTTCTGGGGGGAAGTGATTTGGTGGGCTAGAAAGGTATTCTTAGTGTCCTCCCATGGATGCGACTGTGAGCAATAAATAAATGATCTTTGTGCCATCGTTTTTGTAGCAGGTCATATTTTCATGGTTTCAAGGATGCTGCTGTCTTTTCTGCAGTAAAGCTCACCTAATCAAAACAAGTCAGAGCTTATCTAAGCCCCTAGCCGGAGATATCGCTGTGGTGGCTACAGAGCCGGGTTTCCTAGCAACCTAAAAGGCATTAGATAGGGCTTTGTCGACATTTATCTGTTACACACAAAACCCTCCGTTTGAATAATGTTATGGGTGTGACATCAACTGACAAAAGCCAGGAAATTCAGAGCCAGGGCTGATTTTCTATCCTTGCTCATCACGCTGAAAAACAAAAGGCACAGTCATGTGCATGATGAGCAGAGCAAACCAACGTTTATATTTCCTGGCTTTTGTCCCAAATGAGATGCCATTTAAATGAGGTGTTTGGTATTAATTTCCTCTCTTAAAGACAGGTTTAATGCTCACAGTAGGTAGCATGTTGGCAGTGTTGTCAGCTTCCCGACTGTCTCCCTTCTTCCTCGGAGGGGCCAGCTTGCATGAGGAAAGAGATATCCCACACCCTCTGTGATCTTTGGTTTCTCCACGGTGAAACTGGTTTTCAGATCCATGCCTTCAAAGGTGAAGGCTGCAAGCCTGCCCTATGCAAGGCCACCACTGCGTCCTTCAGCAGTGAAGATGCTCCATCTCTATTAGCCCAGGGTGGAGCAGGTGAGGACACACAGGTTAAAAATGCTGCATCTTGCTACCGATGCCCAACTTTATAAATAAAAAAATGCCTTTTACAGTTTTCAAGGAATTCTTGGTACAAGAATTTGGAATGGATCTTGTTATCAAGCATTATGAAAATGAAAGGTCAGGAGAAAAAAGAATTAATATAGGTAGGTTCTTTTCCCAGACCAAAAATATACTGAGGACTGATGAATGGTCTGAAAAGTGATACTTCAGTAACGTCTTTTATTTGTCCGCTTACAGCAATAGGAGTGTTTAAAATCTCAAGGCTTGTGGTTTGTGGAGGAGACTGGTGGAGGAAGGGATGGAAGAACTACCATTGCTGCTGATTGCCACTTCAAATCCTCGGGGGAAAAGTTCTCTAGAAGTGAATGGGAACTGATCACCTCTCCATAGACTTCTTGAGTCATCCCACATAATTTAACAGAAAAGAATTATTTTGCTTTGATTTGGTATAAGTGGCTTAAAAGTGCTAGAAAAAAGACCTGTTAATTTTCACAATCTAAATTATCAGTTGGGGTAAATTAACTTAATCTGACTTCTCTGCAACTCTTCGAATATGTACCTGCTCAGTTTCTAGCTATATAGCTTTTTCTATGTGCATTTGCAGTGCTTTACTGGTTTCATCTCTGGGTATTTCAGTCAAAAATAACAGCCCTTTTTTACATTTATTTGAGGCCTGACATGAAAGGTTTATCTCCATGTAAATTTTTCCAGCCCGGTTGTGAAACCTCTGAAATGGTTTGTAAAGAAAGTTCTGATGAAACTTAGCTGTAGTTGAGTACTCCGGTGTTGTAAGGGAAAATCCCCTGAATCGCTGTCAGTGGGTGAGCAGCCGGGCTTTCATCCCCTCCATTCTTCACTGTAATCTTCATTAACATAAGAGTTGGTGTTTTGCTCCCCACACATGGATGCCATACTGTCTGAACTCCAAGGGGCTCGTGGAATAAAGGCACTTATACAGGCCTCTCTGCTGATGACAGCCAGCATTTCTTTAGCAAGCATATCATGAATATATACCCTACGTATACCACAATGGAGAGGAATTACTATGCACAAGCCTTTGAAAGAAACAGAAGCAGAAGGAGGTTCTTGCACTTTCTGCCGACATCATCTTTACTGTCCATCCATTTGTTCCCCATTTAGCCTCCCCACTGGCAAAGCCTCTATTATGTGCGGGAAGACAAGACAATGGGAGCCCTCTACGCGTGGCGAATGCACGCATTGTTCCACCGGCTCCCTATAGAAATCCCTGCGTTTGCATGACCTGTTTTCCAGTTTGGTTTTTTTTTTTCCCTGAAGGGGGAGTATAAGAGGAAAACGAACAATGTCTTACAGCTCTGCGCAGATTAGTGGTATGTTCATGCCCATACACTGAGGTGGATAAAATAGCCATATTTTTCTCCAAAGTGCATATTTGTAATGCATGCATGAACTCACTTAACAAGCTTAAAATATTTAGTGAACGTTGAGATGAATGGAGAGATGGGGGGGGACGACGACACAAAACTAGCAGAGATGATTGAAAACACTTAGCAATCATAGCAGCTTTACATAGCTGCATCATATTCTCTATGGATAACACAGCTGGGACAATATGGTTAGAGCTTTAAAATATCTAGGGATTTCTGTCTTAAGATAGTTATCAATAACTGCAAGCTTTAAACATTTTTAGCTCAGTTAAAATATATACCTCTTTCCTTTAATGCATGATAAAATATTGTAAAATAGAGAACATATTCCCTTTGCCATTTTTTCAGGACTTGGGTAAGCAGGAAAGGTCTCTGAGAGGGTCTCTCCTGGAACTGAAGTCTGCCTTGGGGAAGCCATAGGCTGCCAAAGGCAGGTGGATTAAAACACAGAAGATGGAAGTCCCTCAGATTTGGCAGTGTGTGAAATGCCAAATGAGATCAAGGAGACAGGTTGCTATAACACAGGTTCATATGACCTGTAAAACTGGTAAAGTCCTTCAGCACTGGAGAAAATCTTGCTAGATCAAATCATAATTTTCCAGCTTCATTCCAACTGAGCCTAAATCTGTACCTTTGCCCTTGTTCTGACTAGGACCAGGACCTCAAACCCACAGTCTGCAGCAACACATCCATCTCAGTTCACATTTAATTAACTGCTTAATTAGAGCAGCATTGGGGAAACTGCTGTTTGGTTTCCCTTTCTCTCTGGTGCCTGATGCCACTCTTGGCAGGACCATGGTTCAGCATGAAGCACTCAGAGTGGCTGAGCCTTCCTGGTGATGCACAGCAGGTTCAAGGTGAAGGTCTCCTCTGCTGGGGCTTTTCCTCTTTCTTCTGAGATAATTGACCTTGACGCCACCACGAAGCTCTGCCCCAGGTCGCACCACTCACACTGCAGCCAATTACCTTAGCTGGAGCTGGGGACTAATGCCTGGCTGTTTAATTTGGAGGAGCAATATGAAGGTCACTGAGGAAGGTAATGCAGTCCTGTTGATTGAGCATGTTGATAAGGGCACCACAAAAACATAATCTACTTTGTTTGGGATGCAATAAACCGGGTTTATATATGCAGTTGGCAAGCAATACTTCTGAACGTTACTCCATCAGATAATCCAGACAGCAGAGCAGTTATATATCCCTCTGCTCCCCTAATATGGCTTTAATCTAAGGATTAGGTCATTTTCATATTTGTAGGGTTTTCTAAAACAGTATTAAAAGTAACTTAGCTGTTTTCTACTTGTTTCCTGATTTTTATTGATGCAATACTTATTTCTGTAACCAAGCAAAGGTCGTTTAAGGGGAAGATTTCTGATATTCCAAAAGGCAAAGCCTCAGTGGGACAAGCCCTCTTTTTCCATCCAGAGTAAGATGTCCAGAAACCCCAGAAGACTAACCAGTGTTTGCAGACAGACACAGAGCAGCTTTGCTGTGTGTGTGCGGATGGTTGAGGTGTCTGTCCCTCATGTAAGACTCGCCACACACACGAAGCCCAGGTGGTCTGTGGATGGGCAGTAAACTTGCTGCATAGGTCTACCCACCCCAGCTATTGCAGCACATACCAGGGAGTTTGGGTCTCTTTGTGGCAGTCTTGCCCAGCATTTGCACACCCCTTTCTGACAGGGACCCCCGGCTCACTGCCCTGCACCAGGCAGGGTTGTGAGAGGAAAGGAAGGAAGTGGCTGTGGTGTAAAGGTATGATCAATGTGCTCCAGAGGAAACTTCTGCAGATGGAGGTTGCAGATTCATTGGGCTGCCAGCCTGTGGCCTCAAGCAGGCCCTGTCTTCAAGCTCCTGGGATCAGGGTCCTGCGTCAAAGCTGCAACAGGGTTTATATGATTCAGCTGCTAGGCAGAGGGACGCCTTTCTGACCAGGGAACATCCTGTCTGTACACATATTTGTCATCAGGTGTGAAGTGATTCAGTGTGGAATTCTCGGAGGTACTCTGGCAATTTTACATCCTTCCTGAAAACAAAGGACCCAGGGAGAGCTGTCATTCATGTTGTACCACCGTGGGCTTGGGAGAGGGTGAAGATGGACCAGACACCAAGGACCAGATAGCCCATCAGAGTTTAAAATGCAAGATCATTTAAAGAATGGTTGGACTCTTCTTCTTTTTCCTGCTTTTTTCTCTGGAGGGAGAGTTTTTTCTCTCCATTTCCTCCTATTACTCCTCTGAGATCTGTTTTATCTGTTCACCTCTTGCATTTTACAGAATATCATCTGAAGGGACATGTAGGTTCTATGTCAACAACATGCATAAACATATGCCTGACTGCAAGCGTACATGGTTAGATGGATCTTGTGCTTAACGACAGAAGCATCTGTCTGATGTCAGGAAACCACTAGTTAAGGCACTGCCATCACCTGGTTTGTCAGCATCACCTCTTCTTCCTCCCTGGCACTGGGATGCTCACACCACTACCCAAGGAAAAGTTTTTAATTACATAGGAACTTCTCTGGGGAAGGTAAAGGCGATAAGAGCATGTTAGGGCAGGGTTCAGCTCCTGAAGCCCCAGGACTGACCGACCTCTAGGCTTTGCTTTCATCCCAGGTAACAGTTATGTCCTCTTTCTCTGCCCACCTCACTGGATCTTACAGACCTTTTCATTCTCTTTCTCAGTGGAAAAAACCTTGCAGTCTCAGGACATGTCAGGTAAGGTTTTTTGAACCCAGGAAGAGAAGTATGAATGCCATTGAAGAGGACACTGGTAAGGTCTCCTCCAGAATAGCATGTCCAGATCTAGTCATCCCCTGCTCCAGAGAGAATCACTCCAGCAGAAACAAATGCAGAGGATATCTGGAGGATGGACAGCCTATCTGACAAGAAGAAATGAGAAGTGTGACTTATTACCTGGCAATGTGAAAGGGTAAGAGTGAAGTCTTGCTCTCTTTGGATGTGGATTCACAATTGGTTTAAACCGATCAATGTCCAGGCTGTTAGCACAGGATTTTTAGACCTCTCTCTGCCTCTGCTGCACAGTCCTGACACCTCCCTTGTCCCAGTGCTTATGCTTGGATAACTGTGGGATCAGGGATCTTTTCTGAGTTAATTTTCAGCGAGATGAGTTTTCCAAGACTGACTGACAATGAGGTCAGCAATAACATGAGCACTAGAGTGGTACAGAGGAGGGAGTGTGACCACATCGTCAAGAGCAGAGATGCAGTATGTGCCTGTGCCACTGCTGGAGGGAGGTGAGGGAAGGCCTGTTTGGCAGCAGCTCACAGGCTTAAGCTAAGCACGAAACTAGAACTGAGAGGTTAACATCATCCAGGGAGAACTATCTAAGCTATGGTACAAGGTTGGCACAAGAACAGGTGGACATATGGCTATGAATAAAATTAGGCTGGAAATTAAAATGCTTCTAGCCATGAGAGAAGTGGGGTTCCAAAATAGCTTTCCAATGGGAGTAGGGGGGTTCAGAAGAAGTCAAACAAGTGTGAGATTGAGCTTAAGGAGATTTACGTGACACAGTTGCTGCAATAGTGAGGAATCTGAGCAGAAGACCCAGGAGACATATTTCCACCCTATCTCCCCTGCTTGCTTTCATTTTTACTTTCTCTGTTAACCTTCTTTCTCCTTCTCTTTTTTCCTATTACTGTTTGGATGACAGGCTGGAAAATCCTCTCTGTGCATTTTCTTTGTTGCTGTTATGTTAATTCAGCAGAGCAAGGCAAGGGCAAATCCCATTCTGGTACATCTAAATGGGTCTATTGAAGTGCGCAGGCAGAGCCGGTGTGGGGCTGACCCTCGGGGCACAGGAGCAGGGGCTGTGGGAGGCCATGGTGCCCTGATGACACAGAAGAGTCCTTGCCCTCTCAGTGCACGGCTGGTTTCCCTTGCTGCTGTGCCATGGATATGCTTGCACCTTAGCGGGCCACTCAGCTGCAAAGCACTTGTTTCCTGCTTGGGGAAGCTGATGACACAGTATCTACCCAAGAAGGGTGTTGAGAAGTTAAATTCATTTTGAAGACAAGGTGCCCTGAGATGTCCAAACGCCTGCAGAAGCTACCACGTTTCTGTGGAGCAGGAAGGTCCAAAATACATGAACAGCTGCAATGAACATCACTGTAAACATGATGTTCTGTTTAATTGGAAATGGAGAGGCTGACCAGGTAGCACTTGTCGGGGGGAAGCCGCAGATGCCCTCAGAACCTGGTGCCAGGAGCTGCTGGGCAGCTGCGTCTTGCCCTGCCATTGGCACTAGCTGTGAGTACCCATCACTTTTGGGGTCCAGTTCTCCTGTGCTTGGCAGGACTGGTCTGAGGTGAAGCAGCACAGTGTCAGGCTTCCTCTGCTGTACCAGTGGCACTGTCAGAGCATGCGATTCGATCCTGCACTTCTAGGATCTGAAATTCAGTTTGCATAGAGCAGCTTGTTTTAACATATAATAAATGCAAAGAGGGGCAGAGGTATGATGCTTCCTGGCACTGGCTCCTTGATTTGCACTGGTGCCCACTTGCAGTGACTGTATTTTACAGCTTGCAAAAGAATTGCTTGCTTTTCACAATATACTGTTCTGTAAAAAGTAAGCATTTCTCACAAGAAGTTGATCAGTTAACACGAAAACAAGTAATTTAGATGCTAGATAGACCAAGTCACTTTTTTCTTCTACTGTGCTATTAGAGCAGATGTTTAGGTCACTAGCAATCACCTGAAAAGTTGCCACAGCTCTATTAGAAGGCATTAGTCCATTCCTTTTGCAGACAGAAAACTATTGCTTTTCACAGTTCAGGCTGTAATTCCATGAGGACCTCAGCAGTTAGTTGCCGTGGTCATGGTCTTCCTCCCACCCTGGCTGTGGGACCCTGCCCCCTCCCTCAAACAGCTCCAGTACTAACCAGCCCCGGTGCCCAGCCATTTCAGGATGCTAAACTGGCAGAAAGCTATTCACCTGGTTTTGCCAGGCCAAAGGGGGCATGGCCAAAGTCATGGAAGCTGGCCAGAGAGCAGCCAAGTCTGAGGAACAAGCAGTCAGATGGGTTCAGGTTGCTGAGGAGCAACAACATCCATGTGTTGCTCGCAGTTTGTGGGGAACAGATTTAAGGCGTCTCGTGGCTTAATTCAGCTTGGGTGTGATCCTGCTGGGGCTTTCCTTAATTGTGACAGTGATGAATTTAGCTCCTTTTGGTGAAACCTGGCCATCAGAGATGATATGCACCTACGTACATACCCATCTAAATACAGTATAAGCAGCTGAGTGAAGGGGAATATTAGAAATACTGCAGTTTCCCTCTCTTCAACAGTGTTCTCTGGGTTTTCCCTTGTTGGAAAAATAAGCTAATACTCATTAAGATGAAAGCAGAATACAAAGTAGAAACTTCCAAATGTCTGTCGCTTGTGTTCATGTAAATTAAAACGTCTCATCTACAGGGAACCCTGGGCCTTTCTTTTTTCCTGTAGATTTTAGATTCCACAATCAGCACTGCGGCATGAGATACGCACTGTTGTCCTGCCCACTCTAACACAGCCCACGCTCCACCAGTCCCACAGAACCTAACAACGGGTTGGTATCCTACACTGGTACCTGTTTCACCATCAGGTGCCAGGGGGAAGGGCTGCCAGCTGGAAGTGCCCGTAACACAGGCAGGAGGATGTGACCAGGTGCTTGTTGGGCACTGTGGTCTCTTTGAGTGGCTAGTGAATATTCAGAGCCTTTACAGTTTTGGGTTTTTTTTTTCCCCTTTGGAAGTTTCTGATGCGGTTTAATCTTAAACAAAAAAATATTATTTACAGCTAATGCAAACAGAATCTTGTTTGTCTGGTTGCAATAGAAATAAAAAACATCCAGGCCATTTTCACGCCCCAAATCTGCCTGTATTCTGTGCCCATAGAGCTTCCTGCTAACTTCTTTTTGGGGCTATTCTTGCAACATGACCCAATGCTGTTTGGGTAGGTTTTTCTGTTTTTTTCCCTTACTCACACACACACACACATATTGAACTTGTGTTGGTTTGGGCCAGAGAATCCCTCTGCTCGACCTGTCATTGGGCCCAGAGGTTGGTCCATTGTGTTGGGTAGCTGTTACTCTTATCAGGTGTTTCACTCTACAAAGAGTCTTAACTGAGCCTGAAGTAAATGTTCATAGTGCTTGAATCAGATCTACGATTTGGGGTGAGACATATTATGCCTTCCAGTATTATTAGTTCTCTTGCAGAAATGGGTAAAGTGTTAGATCTTAGAAAAACACTTATCATCTGTGGTGTACTTCTCATAAAAATCTGAGCCTATAAACAATGAAGTTCTTCCCTTTCTGGAACATCCTTATTATCATAATGCAGAGGTATTGTTACAACCTGCAGGATGTATCCATGCACATAACAAAATTTTGCATGGTGCCAAAATATCCTCTATAGTTGGAGAGATCATGTAATAAAAAAGGAAGTAATTGTCCAGCATGGTGGAAATCATCTGCTTAAAATGAATCATGGTTGAACAAACTGCCTGAGGAGTAGAAGGAGCCCAAAAAGTCAGCAGAGCCCATGTTCTGGGGTGCAAAGTGGTATTGTCTACTGATATGTGCAGAAATGTGCACATTTGTATTACTTATACCATAGAATCATAGAATGGTTTGGGTTGGAAGGGACCTTAAAGGTCATCTAGTTCCAAAGCCCCTGCCACAGGCAGGGACACCTTCCACTAGACCAGGTTGCTCAAAGCCCCATCCAACCTGGCCCTGAACACTTCCAGGGATGGGGTATCCACAGCTTCTCTGGGCAACCTGTTCCAGTGCCTCACCACCCTCATAGTGAAGAATTTCTTCCTTATATCTAATCTAAATCTACCCTCTTCCAGTTTAAAGCCATTACCCCTTGTCCTATCACTACATGCCCTTGTAAAAAGTCCCTCTCCAGCTTTCTTGTAGGCCCCCTTCAGGTACTGGAAGGCTGTTATAAGGTCTCCCTGGAACCTTCTCTTCTCCAGGCTGAACAACCCCATAGATCTTCATCAGAGAGGTGCTCCAGCCTTCTGATCATCTTTGTGGCCCTCCTCTGGACTCAGTCCAAGAAGTCCATGTCCTTCTTATGTTGGGGGCCCCAGAGCTGAATGCAGTACTGCAGGTGGGGTCTCATGAGAGTGGAGTGGAGGGGGAGAATCAGCTTCCTCGACCTGCTCATCACGCTTCTTTTGATGCAGCCCAGGATATGGTTGGCTTTCTGGGCTGCAAGTGTACATTGCTGGGTCATGTTGAGCTTCTCATCAGTCAACACCACTGAGTGCTTCTCCTCAGGGCTGCTCTGAATCCATTCTCCACCCAGCCTGTATCTGTGCTTGGGATTGCCCCGACCCACGTGCAGGGCTTTGCGCTTGGCCTTGTTGAACTTCATGAGGTTTGCAGGGGCCCACCTCTCAAGCCTCACAAGGTCCCTCTGGATGGCATCCTTTCCCTCCAGTGTGTCAACCACACCACACAGCTTGGTGGTGTTGGCAAACTTGCTGAGGCTGCACTCAATCCCACTGTCCATGTTGCTGACAAAGATGTTAAACAGCACCGGTCTCTCTACCAACCCCTGAGGTATGTGGAAAAGCAAAAAAACAGCTGGTACTCTATCAGGTCAGACCTGATGAATAGCTGCCCAGAAACTAACCTAATATATCTGTGCTAGACACCCTGACGTGATGCCCAGGCCACAGAACAGTCTGTGATAGTTTGACTTTTTAGTGAAAGGCTGTATTTACTGAGGCAGATTAAATCATATGAGATGGGAGAACATGGGGAAGAATTCAGCAAATGTTTGTGGTAGCTCGGTGAGCTGAGTGAAGTTATAGATACATTTGTCTGCAGACCTCATTGCTACTCCATCCTGCCATCACGTTCATGGCTGCTTTGCCTCCGCAGGCTTCCCCTCACCTTCTTAGGTCTTCTCCAGACATGGTCAATGTTGCCTCAAAACCTGGTTGCCCAGCCACTCTGTTGGCTGTTGTTCGCATGGCATCAGCGTGCAGTGCCTTTTCAGCCACCAGCTTCTGGACTTCTTGTATGAGGTTACTGTTTCAGTTTGAATCGTGTGGGATCAGAATGAGCTGTGGATCTATAGGTGGTTTCCTGTGCTCTCCTGCCTATTCCTCATTGGACTGTAGCTTCACAAGCACAGTTTCACTAGAAAGGCCTGTGGCAGAGATTGCCTTCCCACTCTTTCCTGTTTACATGATACTGCTTATGCGTGCTGGGCAGAATAGTCTTTTTCTTCTCTGCATTCCCAGTATCAGACGTTTATAGATGCATAGAGGCCACTTTGGTCTAATTTTATAGTGTCTCTGTAGGAGGGAAGGTAGGGTTAAAGCAGTTCATTGGGGCTCAAGAACACTGGGATCAGTTCCTCACGTGATATACAGATAAATTGGATAAGTCAGTTCATTTCTTTTTTATCTTAAGTGTCTTTTTAAATTGGGGATAATGACATTTAGATATGTAGGATCACAGCAGGCCAGGGCTGACTGCTGCATCAGCAGGCATTGCTGCATCACAGCTTTAAGCTCACTACCACTGGTAGCAAGGCAGGAGACTTCAGCCCAGGCTTTCACACAAGTATGGTCCAAGATGCCCACAAGACTGGTACAATTTGCCCTGAAGCCTGCATCTGCTATCTGCTGGCTGCCAGCAGGTTGTATGCATGTGGCTGCCTGGGCCACAGGCAGCGGTGCAGCTATGGCACAGGCTCTCCTGTGTGCCCTGCCTGTTTCTGTGGTGCTGTGGGCAGCCTGGAGAGCAACGTAGCCTGGAGCCTCTTGGTGCTCCTTGTAAGAGAAGCAAGAGCCGTTGTTAAAACTGTCTCTCTTTTCTTAGTGATCCCTTTCTCAAAAGGGAGAGGAGTGTTTTGAAGAGGTAGGACTTGCTGCAATGGATTGGTGACTGTGACCCAGCTAGCCTAGTATGTTGTCTGGCTGGGACACCCACCAGGCATTTAGGAGAACAAGGCAAGAAGCAGCACAGAAGGCCAATGGCGGTAATCTGCCACCAAGAAAAGCCTATTCCTAATCCCCTAGGATGAGATATTACATGGAACTTGATTTATATTCTCTCCAAAATTCTTTGGGTTTGTGCTTATTACATACTTTTAACCCATTAAAATGTCCAGTCTCCTTTTGAATGTACACTTTGATTCTATTCCGCAATTTGATAACAGCCTGTGACAATGAGTCTCCCTGTCCAGTTATTCATTGTGTGAAAAAATATTCTTTGAAAGGCTTTGAATTACCAAACTTTCCAGTTAGCGAATATCCTTTGAATCTTTGATAAGAATGCTCTATCTTTTCTGTATCAGTTCCACAGGATTTTAGAAGGATACCCATGTGCTGTACTAACTTTCCAGTATTATCTTTTGGAGCCTTAGTGTTGAAATGGGATATGGTAAAGTTAAAAAAAAAAAAGTCATCTTTTTCCTACCATGGCCAATGCTTTCTCAAACTAGAAGAAAAAGGAAACTTTTTTCACTTAAAATTTGCATAACTGCTTTCCTTCGTTTTCAGCCAACCTATGCCTGGTACAGTCATATACAAATGCATATGAAGAAATTTCTGTTCCTTCTGATGAGGATGATGCCATGTTTTGGCAACTAACTAGCACTGAAGATTCAAATGATGGAAATAACTAGTTTTGACATTCTATAATCCTAAATTATAAACCTTTCTGAGAGAAGGAAGACATACTTGAACATAATATTAGGGTGTTCCCTGTTTGTTCTTCTATCTTGCCTTAACTGTTGACTTCTTTAGTGTTATATTTAGTCTGGTTCAAGTGTGCCCACATACTATAGCATTGAATCAGTTCCTCAAGCAGAAGACACATTTCCAGAGCTGGAATCAAGTCAATGTAACTAGAAGTGCTTGAATATACACTGCATTTGGATTTCAGCTGGGTTTGCTTCTTACATACATTCCTCTCCCTTACAGGTTTCTAGCCTGTTCACTCACATGGATTGGATATTTTCAGTAGCTGCTTGGAAAACAGGGTGACTTAGATGGGCTGCAGCAGATCTAAGGTTTAGATTCAAGAACATCTCAGTGTGTTTGCCTACTGAAGACAAGGAGCAAAAGAGCAGGGATTAATTTATTCAACAGTGACTATAAACACATTTTATTCTCTACCTATAGTCACCCAATTCATTCAGAAACCACAGAAGTAGGAATGTCTGATGTGAAAAGCTGTGTTAGGTCCCCTAGGTCTCTTCTGTGCCAACAGCAGG
Organism: Pelecanus crispus; assembly: GCF_030463565.1. NCBI lineage: Eukaryota > Metazoa > Chordata > Aves > Pelecaniformes > Pelecanidae > Pelecanus > Pelecanus crispus. Next base: position 55,021,363 of record NC_134648.1, read on the forward strand.
GCAGAAATGAGGAAAAATTGACACTTGCATGGGAGTTTCAGGTACTGGCTACCACATACACTTCAAACTTAAATAAGCACATTTTTTTCTGCTGCAGAGGCTGACTTTGAATGTCCTTGAAGTCTGGTATTATGCATTCTGGCAAGCAAGCAGAGAAATGAGCCAGATGCATCAATTTAGTCATATAAGAAGGTTTCTAGTAAACTTCTGCACGACGGGGTAGTGACAGTGTACTTAGTAAAGCCACATGCTTTTTTAAAAACAGTGCTATTGATTTTCTTAGTGTGTGTATCAAATGTTAGCACATTCATTAGAACAGCAGCCTTCCAAACACTGCTGTAGAACAACCAGCAGGCCCAGAGTCGATATCCATCTGAATACTGGCTCGCTTTCAAAGGGCAACTTAAAATTAGGGCATTGACTTTTCATGTTATAGAGGAAAGATTTTAAAGGGAGTATTTCTCAAATAGAGTTAGGCAATATTTATCAAATACAGCTGGGCTGCAGGTGCTGTTTGAGCAGGTAAAGATGTGTGCATACAACCATGTATAGCACTAGCAGAACAACACGATATATGTTTATACACATATATTAATGTCTAGGGTAATGGTCTAGTATAGATACATGAGAATAAAGAAGACGACATTTATCTAAGGAAACTTTCAGTTCTAAACTCCTGTGTGGGTATATTGAAACATCACTGAGTAGGAATGTAATGTATTAGAATGATTAAATAGATACTGTGTCTGTGTCCTTATAATGTAATTTTTGTACAGTGCTGTGAACAAAGCAGCACATTAGGACAAATATATCGTTTGTTGGCAGTAGGTTTACAGCAACAAAATACAGTCCATTGTGTCTGTTGAAAAAGAGCTAAGATAACATAGTAAAATCAACTTTTTTTCTCTCTCCTTGTAAGGATGAGAGATGAGGGAAGAAGAGTGAAGGTCATTCCACTTCTCATAGATTTACTATGAATTTGTGACTTACCTGGTTTTACTTTTTCCCTTTTGTGTCTGTTCATGCAACCCTTCAAACTTTCATGGTCCCTGAGAAAAGGCTCTGCAGAATGGTTTCAGTACCTGTTGTGCACCTCTGTATTTCTCATGCAAACCCATGAGGATGATTTATGCCTCTGGAGAACAAATGTTCCCACTATCAGGGCATTGCTTTTTTCCTCCACTAAACTGATTAGGTTTATCTAATATCTGTGTTTTTTATTTGGTTGGTTGGTTGGGTTTTTGGCAGGGTTTCTTTTAACCCAGATAAGGTCACCAACCCAGTTCACCATATTTCTTCGCTGTCAACTACCTACCTGTGATGGTGGGGGTGGGGAGAAGAGGAGGTTGAGACGTCTAATTACATTGCTTTAGTTGCCAGGAAAAACGGCCATAGGAACAAAGCCAACCCCCTCTCCTGAAGTACCCTATTTTTCTTTCTTAGAGAGGGACACAAGAACTTCAAAGCCCCTAACTTAAGCACCTTAGGTAGAAGAGAATAGGCATTTCCACAGTTACACACAAATTTTAGCTGTGTTGATTCACCCTTCAGACATGCCTCCATTACTGCTATCACTGCAGAAGGACACTTTGCTGAGATGCCTGGTGCCAGGGGATACCACTATGTCTGCAGTGGTGGCTCCCAGCTGGCCCAGGGGCATTGTATCCGAGCTGGGACTGCTGCTACAGACATTGAATTCAGTGAAATCTTCACAAAATCCCATGTTGATCTATCCCTGCTTCCCAGCCACATGCTGAAGGCATTGAACTGCATTTTTCCTCCTTTCTGTATTTTCCTTACTTTCTCTTTTGTAATGCAGAGTGGCAGTCTAAGGGGATGGTATCATTGGTGTTACTGTTTACACGTGCTGTTAATTTTTAACCTGCTTGCCACTGTGACTTGTTTGGTGAGGTTTGGGTTTTGCAAACTTCTCTTAAGTCTCAGCTGTCACACACTGAAAAGTGTTTTTGTGGTGGTGGTGTGTGGCAAGCAGTTAGAGTAAACAAATGTCTCAGAAAAACTGTGTTTCTAATAGATACAAAAGGTAGAAAAGACCTGTCTCTGTATTATTCTCTCCATTCATCTGTCCTCATAGTTGGTACTGGATGCGTCTTTCCAGTATATTTCTTATTTTGAACGAGGTTCAAGTGTTTTAATGATGAGACTTCCCTTGTTTTATTTTCTTTCATGTTGAATGCATTATTACTGCAAATGAATTTTACTCTTTGTCTCAAGATGCATATCCCAAAGATCTTTACTTTATTTCCTGCTCCAAAAAGAGAAGCCATGGCTTTGGGCAGTCAGCCTGTCTAAAGCTTAGTTTTAGCAGTTGTATTGTTCCCCACAGATTACGACCGCTCTGAAGTCTCTCTGAACTCCTGAATCTACTCCTACTACTAACACTGTGACCAAAGTTGGGCTGTAGAGGCTCAGGGATCACCCAGGAATCCTTATCATTATGATATATTGCATTTATCTTGTCTCCTTCTTTGATGAATGCTGAACAATAATATTAAATCTTTCTTCACTTAACAGCAGGATAGGTTTTCATCTGGAGTTGAGTCTCTCTAAAATAAATCCAAGATAATAATCAACAGAATCAGGGAATGGAGTATTGAGGAGCAAATATTGGGGGCACAGGGGTTTTCTGAGTCTTCCTTGTCATTATACCACCAAAAAGCACTATTGTAACCAGTGAAATTAATTCTTGACTTCTTTTCCACTTAAACCACCAGTTCAGAGGGTGGCTTTAAATGAATCTCTTAGAGCAATAATTCACAGGTGGCAGCAGATTCAGGGTGAATTTAAAAGGTTGGTTTGAGAAACTTGACCCGTGGCAGAAAAGTTGAGTTCCTAAACTGTGAAATGGCCAAAACATGGACTCTTATCTCTGTCTGATTTTATGAAATGAGACTTACATTCTTTACCATGTTTGTAAAATACTCTGGATCAAGGCTGCCATGGGTGTGCCAAGTATTAAATTAGACTTATTTAGGTAACCCTTCTCCTCCTTAACCTTCTTCTCTTCCCTCTAGTTTTGGGCACCTTGTAACTACCAGTGACCCAGCTAGGATCTGCCATGCGGATTGCATGGCAAGCTCTGAGGAACACTGAGTGTAGACACTGTCTGGAAATTAGCCAAACTGCCAATCTAAGATGATTTATAAAAAATTCCTTTTTTATGTCCTTTGTTTTAATTTTTCCTTTCAAAACAATCAGATCCTTTTGGAGCATGAGAAACAAAAACTGTAGCACTGGTTAATCCCATGAAAGCTTCCCTTTGGCAATGCCTTCCTGTAAGTAAAATGTAGTCCCCCAAAACTGGTTTCCAGAAGGAAAATGTTCTCAGATGGCCATGGAGATAATATGAAAAAAATGTTTTTTGGAAACATTTGCAGGCAAAAAACTTCAGAGGATCTCCTTGCTGCTCCAGCTGCTGGACACTGCCAGTGTGGAGGGAGGGCAAAATCCAGTTTTGCCCATACCAGTCCCAGCCACCCTCAGCCTACACCCACAGCAGAACCTGGGCCCATTTTTAGGGTGGGTGTAACATGTTCCCAGCTGGCATGGCTGTGCCGAGGGCTGCAGTTCGCTCTCTGCCTGCTGTACAGATGGACGTGTCAGGAAGAGTGAAGTGAGCCACGTGCACACCCCTAGGGATGGATGGGGCATGAGGTTAAAGTAGAAGGGACAATAGAAAACTGCTCAGAAATCAAGACATGTTCTGTATGTTATGAACCTGATTTGTTAAATTACCCCCAGATTTTATTTTTCATTAAAAAATGCACTCCTTCCTGACTAGAAAATTATCTATTTGAAGTCTAAATGACTTTGAGATTAAACTAAAAATTACATTTCTGGATTTTAAAATTCTATTTTAATTGAATGTTGCAGCCCTTTGGAATTTAAAGAAACTGAAACTCTCTGAAGCCAAATGGCAGACATATTATTTGGAATTTGATGACGAATTCGTCCTTAATTTTATCCAATTATATTAAGAGGTCTTTCTGTTACAAAGCATTAAAAAGCACTACTAAGGCCAGAGAGGTGCTAGCGAAATCTTTTTTCTGTCATGTGGAGCCCTGTACAGAGTTGCGTGGGCTTAAATAAAATGTATCTTGATAGTTTACCTTAAAACTCTCTGTCCTTTTCCTCAGTTCAGCTGAATCCTATGAAATAGATACGCAGCTTGGAGAAGTTCTTCACACCCCCACAGATGCTAAAAATGGCCCTGATACAACATGTATTTATGTAACAAAATCATCTGCATTAATATCTTCCTTTCCTTTCTGCAAGAACCACAGGAAGGACCCAGGCTGACACATTTTCATGTAGCCCCTTCCATTCTTCTCCTTGCTTTTGGGGCAGCAGGGACAAACCATGTTTTCCCTTAAAAACAGGCCACTGAATAAGCAGGAATATGACGTGACTATTAATAGGGTGTTTGGCTGCAAACCTGCAGCCCAAGCTTTTGGGCTCTCTCCCTTTGAATATTCAGCACCCTGTTACAGATCAAAATCCCTTGGTAATACGAGTTCTGGTCACTGTTGTTATTCCGATCTTCCAAAATAAATGGGGCGTTAAAAACAAAACATTTCCTCTACTTTTACTGAAAAGCCAAGAGACTGGCTGGCTGATGGGATCAAGCGTGATATATCGAGCCTTTAACCTCTTATTCACATCTGGCAGAATGAAGAGAAAAATGTCCCCACTTGGCAGCTGTTTGCTGTCCCATTTGTCACCATCGCGTTGAGGTGGAATTCTCTCTAGATCACAGCCTGTCCCCAGGCACCTGGGCAGGTCTGCAGCCCAAGAGGAGGGCTCAGGCGCCATGTGAGCAAAGAGAGGGGCTTTATCTTGGCCTCCCAGGGCTGGCTCCCTGGGCTCAGACGGAGGCACGCTGTCAGGAAGGGGAAGAAGAGTGAATTATAGCTACTGCTGCTTGCTGCCGATAGGGTCAGAGAAAGTCCTGGTAACCCTGCCATGTTTAGCATCACCAAAATACCGGGGAAAATCAACAGCCAACAAGCCTCCCTGTTTTTCATACGGAGACTTATGTACTGGCTCTGCCATTCCTCTATGGGTACTGACAGCCGAAAGTGCCGCAGCCCTTCCTCACGCCACGGCTCACTGGGATGGCCCCGAGCAGCAAGCCGGCTCCTTGGTGGGGTGCGTTATTCCCAAGGGGCTGTCCAGAAGAATGATCTCCTACGCCTGTTAAACCAACGCTCGCCACCCCAACCTGCTGCCTGTTGTGGAAATGAATCCTGACCAACAGCAAGAATCAAACCAATATTCTCAGCAGCAGCTGTAAACTCGATAAGCTCCCTGTCCTCCTTTCTCTCCCCCTGTCCCGTCCCTCCCTTTGGTGTTGAAATGAAGGCAGAGACATGCTGAAAGAAGCAGTGCAGCGCTCTGTTTGCAGGATAATATGCAGACCACATGTATGTATTAAAGGCTGTATGGAGTTATAATGAGCCAGGAGCGTTTAAATGCAAGCCAAGGGGAATTTGCTATTCTGTGTGGGCAGATTTCAATTGTAAGGTTGGCAGCTCTGGTATCCTGTTCTCTAATGCCATGGGATGAGAAAAAATAGGCTTTTCTTTCAGAGCAGTTGATTATTGAATCCGCACCAGCTGTTCATCCTAATCCAAGCTTTCTGTCCTCGCTCCTTGTAATAGAGGCATCCCTCATCCGTCCATCCACCCGTCCATCTCCCCGTTCTCATTTTCATGGCTCTTTTGTAATCTTTCAGAAAGGTGGTTAGCAGATATCAGCCATCTAAAGCCACATAAGCACCAGTACCAGGCAAGGGTTATAACTAATTAACAAGAGAAGAAAGGCACCCCCAGCCATATATTGAAAGTCAAATTATATTTCACATCCACTGCAAGACGGGAAAAAAGCCATCATGAATCAGAAGGCAGAGAACCATTTTTTAACAGTGACACCTGACTCTGTGCCCAGCAAGCCGTGTGGGATCAGAGCTGGAGCAAGTCCTGAGCCGGCGCAGAGCAGCGGCTGTCCCTCCCGCCCCACTGCGAGCTGAGGGATCTGCACCCAGGCATGCGGCAGCAGTAAAGGAAATTTATCCTTTTTTTTTTCTTTTTCTTTCTTTCTTCCTTTTTTTTTTTTTTTTTTTTTCCATAATAAAGGGGGAGGAAGGGGTGAGATAAGAAGTGAGTTCCTTCTGGGTGCTTCTCACTCAGCCTGCAATGTTATGTAAGGCTGGCACAGCTAATGCCTGCTCTGCTTCGCCATCAGCCCGGCTGTTTCATCCCCGCTACACAATTATTTCATCAGTCTCTCCTACTAGACATCACAGTGCTATTGCGATTAGTCACATTTATTAGGATAGTGGCTAAAAAAAAAATTAGCAAGCTCAGGGGCCCAGTTGCACAAGGGACTGGGTGAACATGGCTCCAGGTGGTCCCTGCCCCAGAGACGCTCAAATCTCCTGGAGGAGGAGGACAAGGGACAAGGGGGTGACACACAGGAGCCAAAAGAGGGGTGTGAAAGCAGCAGGAGAAATGAAGAGCTTTGGCAGGGGAGGGTGAGTTTAAGTGGGAATGAGCCAACTGGGAATAAAAAGCAGCAGAAGAAAGGACATTGTAGGGGAAAGTAGGGTGGAGGAAAAGGTAAAACAGTAAGTGACCAGCTGAAGAACAGAGGTTGATGGTGGAGAAAAAAGGAAGGTTTGCTCAAGAAGGCAGCCAGCACAGCAGATCCTCCCCATCTGCATGTCTCCTGCCCATTTTGTCTGCTGCTGCTGCTGCACATTTTGGCCCCCTGTCCAATTCCCTCACAGTGTTTCTCTGTCTGAAAGGTGCCTCCTTCTCTGCTCACCACGTCCTCCTGGGCTCAGAGGATTACCCCACGCTTTGTGAAAGGGCAGCCTGTAGTCTCCTCTCTGGAAATCTTGGTTGAGTTGCAGAGACTGAGCGTAATGCCAGAACCACGCAAACTGAAAAGCTGCATTAGCACTAAAGATTGTATGTTCTGGTTTGGAAAACACAGATCTGGGATACTCTGGGACATGGTGAGGAAAGTTGACTATATGACCTGAGAAGGGACAGACAGGCATGTACAATTGCATTCCTGTGTGTTATAGGCATACAGATGGACAAATGAGCCCTTGAAGTGACTACTTGACTTCCAGGAGCTAGAGATGCCAAATGGTGTGTGTGACTTAGCTAACAATTTAAATCAGTATATCTGGACAATTTACAGATAAATCTCCATAAAGAATTGGCTTGGCAATTCATCAGCTGACAGATGTTAATATAAAAAGGGGATGAATGTGATTCTTGGATGAGTAGAGAGAGGAATAATAACTTGCAGTAATGTGATTTTTCCTTTGCAAATGGCATTGATGACAATTCTAGTGGACTACTGGATGATGCTCAAGTGTCCACCTTTTCAGCAGAATACTGAAAAAATGATGAAGTTGCAGAAAAGTGTTCCAAAAAGGCTTTGAGAAAATTAGAATTATAATTTGAGATAATACTTTCTAGTAAAAGACTCAGAGTGCTTAAGCTGTTACGTTTATCAAAAAGAAGATTGAGAAGTAGCTTGATTACAGTGTGAGTACCTTATGGTGAGAAAATACCAGGTATTAAAGAACTCTTTAATTTAGTGGAGAAAAGCATAATAAGAAACAATAGTTGCAAACTGAAGCTGACCAGACAAATTTAAATGAGAAATTAGGCATAATTTGTTTTTTAACAGTAGGAATGATTTCTAACTGAACAAATTTTAAGTGCCAAATTCTTCACCTCTGGATGTGTCAGATGAGGACTAAACTCCTTTCTGAAAGGTTCACTCAAGCGCATTTTTTGTGATTCACTGCAGATGATATTGGGTGAAAGTCGACAGTTTGTAATGTAATTTGGTGGTCTTTTTTGCCTAGAACTCCACGAACAGCCTATATATCCACAAAAGCTCAAAGCTTTTTACTCTACCCACTTTATCTGATCACTTCCTTCTTCACCAGCTTATAGGTAGAAAGCTAATGGATCTGTACACATTTGCATAGCAGTTAGCCCAAGTCCTGGAGATCCTCCAATTCACATGCTAAATAACTGTCATTAAAAGTTAAAACACTTACAGCCTCAGTTTCAATCAAGACTGACTTCCAAGGGTATTTTTTTTGGCTGACAGCAGTAGGAAGGCAGATATGAAGGTTATACAAGTTGGGTGAAAATTGGACAGAAGACAAGTGTTAATTTGACAAAGTGGAAAGTTGCTTAAATCTGGCGCTCAGCAGGTACCTAAAATGGTTAAAATTGACACACGGTTCTTTGCAAGTGCTGTCAGAGGGTGGCTGATAGGGTGCTGGGAACTGCTTGGTGTAGAGTAATGACGTCTGGACTCTTTTGGATTAAACAAGTATTACACGAAGTCTGCAATCATGACTGGATTCAGTAATTCAGTCGCTTCTAGTCATACGGTCCTAAAACATCCGCTGCTGGGCTGCGCTGGTATGCACCAGCAGGAACTCTAATGCAAACCCTGCAAGCACATTTGTTTGGACCGGTGCATCTCCCATTGCTGTGGGCACGCCCTGAGTAATCTAACAAGGGAGCTGTTTGGCATGAACCTTGGTGTCAACAACAAATAAAGGCAAATATGTCCCAAATTTAGAGCCAGCTAATAGTCACGGTACTTTATGGGACTGCTGAAAATGAGCCGCAGCTGCCAGGCTGTTTGTCTCAGCAACTTCTACCACCCCACGGGTCCTGTCAAAAAAAAGGGAAAGAACATCCCATTCGAGCAAAAGCTGGTACAAAGCCTGCCCAAACGTGAATCAACGCAAAGCCCTTTCAACACTGTGGCCCAGCCCCACTCATGGCAAATTTACCCCATGATGAATCAGTGCTAAAATTGTCACATCTCAGAAGCCTGTCTTTCTCTGCACAGCCTGCTCCTTTCTCACGCTTTCAAACACACAGCCGGCCCGTTTTGTACACAGCTGCCATGATGTGATTTGCTTTGTGTTTACGCCTCAAGCTTCGCCTCTCTGTTTCCATGTCCACAGCCTCAGTCTATTTTATGTCATCCTAGCTGGAACGCACGCAAGAGAAACATCCCTTTCAGCCTCACGTGAGGGCATCGGGGCTGCAGCGACACCATAGAATCGTGCCTCATTTCTCTGATTGACTCTGGGTGCTGTTGTGGGGCGAGGGGGTGTCCTCGTACTTGCCAGCCCGCCTGTTCCTGCCCAGCACCCCATCGGGTGCAGCTGAGCCGTGGGTCCCCGGGGTGCCCATTTCTGGCAGCTCTGCTGCTGCGTGCTGTCCATCACCCGGGAAAGGTGCTGATGCAGCATGGCAGGGGACAGACAGCCTGACAGACACAGTGTGGCACCCGGCCCTGGCACCCCGCAGCTCCCGGCTCTCTTCGCACGGGCATTACTGGTTTGGATTCGAGCCTGGAGCTGTGGTGCGGACCCTGTGTGGTAACATGGGTGTAAATGGGGAGCAGCGGTTTTGACGTGGGTGATGTAGCATTGGTGTGGAGTGGTGGTACGGGGGCTGTCCTTTGGTTCGAGAGAGGGAGAGAGGGGGAGAAATGGAGGGAGCGCTGAGGTAACCACAGAAACCTGGTATCCCTGGATATTAGCAATCATGACCTACTTCTGGCTATTCACTCACTTTTTTAGTGCTGTTGACAAAGGAGGAGTAAGATGGAGGTCTTAAATCTCTGGGGGAAAAAAGGGATCTTTCCGTCATTTTCTAGGATCCAGATTACTCGTGATAATATTCAGTTTATGTAAATCTTTAACAGTTTTATTGCCTTGCACATCATACTGTTTTCACTCCTGCTTTGTATACTACAGAAAATATTTTAATAATACATTACTGAATTATAATTGGCAGAGCTGTATTGTTATGTGTACAGTGTAGACTGGAGTGACTGACTGGGGTGTCATTGTGCATGCATAATCTAGCTGCTGTCAGTGGTGTTAATCGTGGTCTGTATTTGATTTAGATCAGAGAGAAACCCTTCTTCACACGTAGTACCTGAGACTGCAGGGCTCTTGGTGACCCTGCTGCAGCTCAGGAGGGATCTCCACTAGTATCAGTGAAATCACACTGTTGTAAATGAAGGAAAAAACAGGCCCTGGGCTTCAGTGAGATATGGAGAATTTCTACTGGTATGTAACTGAGAGCAACTGAGTCTGTCTATTTTATGCCAGATTAAATACCTCTTTTAGACCAAAAAAAAAAAAAAAAACCCAACAAGGAAAATGACTGTAGAATTCACAGTCATTCCTAAACTATCAAAGGGGAGGGCTTTATTGATAAACAAAAACAGATGGGAAGGCAAGAACATTGCCTGCTTTTGAGCAGTAAACTTCCATTGTAAGGAGTGGAAAATATATAATTTAGGTCTTCAACTGAACACCATTAAAGCTTCCACTTGAGTGGACCATGGACCATTGTAGTGCAAAAATCTGTACCTGGTGTGTAATAAAGACAGAAACTGAGGTTTAAATCCATAACTTTAGCTTCTAGTCTTCTTTCACTTTTGACAATTCTGTAAAAAAAAAAAAATTAATAATGAATCAGGGCTTGTCAAGGCGTTTTTAATATTTTTCTCAGCTGCAGTTCCTTCCTGCATACACTGTCTCAAACATTTAGACTGCTGGCAAAATGAACCAGAAAGAAAAGAGTCTGAAAGTCAATGGTAGTGAAAGTGTAGCTTTCCAGCATGACTTTTTATTAACTGCTAAGTGAAGACCAGATTAGCTAACAATACTGGCATAACATTGCCTGAATTCTATTCCAATATTGGGTATATGCACAGCTGCCGTCTCCACAAATTGAAATCCACAGGTATTTTATAGCTGCATCTTCTGCAGAACTTGAATCTTAACAGCAGGGTACTGACTAAAGACATGGCTTGAAGAAATCCTGCATAGCCCTTCACCTACACCAGGCATGGCTCAAGCCGTGTTGTTAATTCTCAGAGCAGTAAGTGATGTGCTCAGATTTGACTATTCCCACTTCATGGGTGGAAAACTTGTACTAGATGGAGGTGACATAATCTACCTAATGCCACACAATGATTCATTTTGCAGGATTGAGTAGAAATGCAGGAGTCCCCAGTCTAACAGAGCGCAAGACTGAACTGTTGACTTTACAGGCATTGGCCCCCAAATTTTCACTATTTCTTTCATCTGTTCAAGAAGGATTCATAGTCAGCTGTTTTCTGCTGATGATTTAAGCATTGTCTCATGTAGACTTGCTTTGATCAGGCTTAGACTGTCGGGATTGAAATCTTGGCTCCACTGAGGTCAGGAAGAGTCTTACCATTGACACCAATGGGTTATGATTAGTGAAACTAAATCTCTGTCAGTTGCTTTTACCAGGAGCCTTGTCTACTCTACATGGTAGAGCCTCACATACACAGCACTACCGTGGCAGTAAACATCATATGAACCTCTGCTGGAAACAATTGCAAATCTGGGGCATGCACTGCACCCTACGTCCTCCTGCCTTCCCTCATCCCCCACTGTCAGCACAGACATCCTGGGGAGAGTGTTAAGCAGGCACAAAGAAGCAAATATAGAGGGGGGAGAATGTGTAAGTGGGCTGTGGATAATGCTGAGCTCAATGTGCAGTTTTGCAGTGCTGTCTAATGCCTATGTCCTCAGGGAAGTAGACTTTCTTATTTTGAAAAGGGCTTGTGTAGCAGGTTCATGAAAGATTTTTCAGAAAAAGCCTGTCTCAAAAACCTATTAGTAACACAGCCTTATGACAGACTCAGAGATATTTCTAAAGCTGTTAGCTTAATTTATTGTGGTCGGACTGGGTGATCTGAGGCTTTATTTTTTTAAAGGATGCTTCTTATTTTCTGTTACACCCCAATTTTGGTGTTTTCCAATTAAAAATACATGACACATTGACTTTCTGGTCAAATTTTTAATACCACCCACCACCACCCCCTCGCCCGCACCATGCTGTACTGTCTGCTAGGGGGTCTTATTCATTGAATAGTATTTCATACAAGTCTGTAAATTTCCTTCTTCATTTGAATAGTTACTTAGACCTTCTTTACTCTAAACCTCAACTTAAATGAAATGTAATTTACATAACAAGTCACTCAGAGCCTATTGTGTGTCAAATAAAAAAACCTGCCATATTTTATCCTTTCCAGCTGACAAGTAGAAAGAAATATGTTGAAAGGGACATACCCAGTTATTAAAGGGTTTTGACAGCATTTTTTTTTTTTTTTAATTTAGTAAAGTGCCCTTGTCATAAACTAGTGTTTTAAAGCACAAAAAGATCCTGAAATATTAGAATGTGCTATCTGGACTTTATTCTTGACAACAGGCAGAATTACAAGGGAAAGAGATTGTAGGAAGAAGCTACAAGAAAGAGGCAAAACTAATAAGAGATCCATGATGGAGCAGAGAGCCAGTAAACTGGTTCTTGCATTCCATACATGAGCAATTCCACTGACTTTAAGTAAAACACTGTAATACTAGATCTTTTAATTCTTATGCATCTGCTTGAAGTTGAAGATGTTTTTTGCTGCATGGGATTCAGAGTGAACAGCACTTTGAAAGACTGAGTTGTAGTAGAGTCTGAGCTTACCTTTACCATCACATACTTGAAGTTGTAAGGAACATTTGGGCAGCAATAAAGCCTTATAACCTATGAATTGCACAACTGAGGTCATGACAACCCAAGGATATTAAATATCCAAAGCGGTTTTCTAAGTCTAGCACCTGGCTTTGGTGTACGGGTGTGGTTGTGCAGCCCCCAGGCCACTCTGAGATCCCAGGATAAGCCCTGCTGTGCTGTTATCTTGGTCACAAGTGCAGCGACTTGGGGGTCAGACGCTCCCTGTCCCCACCTGGGCCATCTGCTGCCTGAATGGTATACCAGACTGACTCAGCATGAATTGTGGCCGGAATGTAAAATACTGACCAAAGCCAATCATCTCGAGGTCCTATAAATAGCGATCCAAAAGGGAGACCTTTTGAGCTCCGCGGGACCGCAGCGGGCTGTGCGACCCAGCATCTCCCCCTGAGCCGGGACGCCTCTCAGGGTAGGTTTTGCGAGGACTGAAGGATCGTCCGCCGACAATTTCATGAGGACTCAAAGGTCTGATTTCATGAGGTTCACTAACCGTCCGTTGATGAATGCCAGCACATAAAAGTGAGTAATTCATTAAAATCATGAAAAGGGAAATTTTAATCACAGGTCAGCCTCTGTGTGTGTGTGCGCGCAATTTGATTTAGAACTGTTTGTCTGTCTGTCTGTCTCTCTGTGTGATTTGATTTAAACCCTATCTGTGTGTGCAACCCTGCTGTAAGTTTCAGGTGAAACTTGACATTCTTGAATCTTTAACTAAGTCACTATTTTGATTGTAACAAATTCCATTGAATCGCTCTGTTAAATTGGCTGATGCTTAAGTGCTGTTAAGAATTATACAACCTAATTTTGTGACCAATCTCAAAAATACTAATAAATCTTAAATTGCTGCTAAACCAAAGCTGTGTAAAAAATCATATTCACAACAACAGGTCATATTTCAAAGTGGTAATAATCTGCCTATGGCAGTTTTACCCACCTCCAGTATTATATTCTGTCCCAAGCCATAGCACGATATGCTTTTCACTGATAAAAAAGCTCCTGCTCTTCAGCAGAGAAGTGATAGTCTCTCAGTGGACAGTGACACTGATGTGCTGCAGTTAAGGTGACAAAATATTTATGGTGAAGAGAAACATGTAAATACAAGTTTTTCTTTGAAGAAGGTGGGGTCTGCTGGGGCTTAACCCCACCTGTGAGTCCTCATGGGCTAGAAGGTCTGAAATCCTCCAGCACCAAGACTGACAAGTCTGTCCATGGCCTCCATCAGCACTAGACATTTCTTCCTGGTGTCTTCATGAGCAAATTAGCTCTATATTTGCATCTTTTTGCCAATGATGGGATTAGTGGGAACGCTGGGTATCCCACTGGGGAAAATCTAAGGATAACATTAATAACGTAATCCCTATGAATTCAAGCATCGGCCAGAGCCTTTCAGAAACAGTAGAAGGGGCATGATACATCCTGCAGCTAACACGGCAACTTCAAAATGCATGGACAGCATACGCACAGTGCCACAAAGTGATATAAATACTTCTCTCAGCACTCCGTGCCAGGCTCCCTGTTGATACAAGCTGTTCACAAGAGATTCAGGCTAAACCTGTGCATAGACAGAAGGAACCCAAAAGGTTAGGGTTTTTTAGATGGAAAGTATATGAGGTCTACAAGCTCCCAATTACTAATTATCCAGTACTTCTTTGAAGTATCATTTTCTGTTGTGAGCTAATCTTTGTACTTTAACCTGCATGTTTACCCACCAGGGACAGCTTACTTTGGGAATGGTGGGGTCCATCCTCACCAGAATGACACAAAACTTAGTAGGATCCAGTTTTGCTGTATCCCCACCTCTGCTATGTGAGGAGAGCGCACACGTTAGCACTGAGCCCAGCACCACATCTCACCACACTGGGAAGTGCACACCACGAGGGGAAGCACACTGCACAATGCCCCTGAGCAGGGATCCCCACCAGTCAGAAGGCCTTAGAGCCAACCACAGTCCCCAGGCAGGGCCTAAATAATAAAAAAGAGATTATAGAAGTGCCTGCAACAGGACGAAAGTCATAGTGGTGATCCTGCAGTCAGAGGATCTGGCTACATATGACTCCACTGGTCTGGGGAAACACCTTCTTCCCTGTCAGCTCAGAGCAGCTCAGCAAAGTAAAGGGTATTTCTGCCATTTGTTGCAGTGCTCCCGGACAACACTACAGCAACACATTATGCAGGCAAGGATGAGTAAGAACAGGCTGGCAGTGCCAGGCAGCTATAGAGATTTGGAGTGTCCATCATTGCATCGCTATCACAGGATGTAGGTTGCATTGTCCAGAAAAGGAAACCCTTCCACAGGACTAGCTCGGTAGAGTGAGCCAGTAAGTAGCCACTGATCTTTGGGTATTGTCTCTTCTTCCTAAAAATCCCTAGTTTTCAACTACTATGTTTGTGAAGGAAATATCTTCTCTTTTTCTTCAGTATGTTCTTAGTAGGATGCCAGGTACAGTACATCTGGCATTGGGCTACCTGATTATTTCTAAAATGAAAAGACAAAGTGTTAGCATTCACAAAGCCCATTATTGTTCTGTGGATCTCAGCACAGGGTGAATTTTGAATGTGAAAGGGGCATTTCTACAGTAACACATAATGTAAACATACAACCATAGCTTCCAGAAGCTCCTAGAAGTTGCATAGATCTCATTTTCCTTTGGACAGCTCTTCTTCCTAAAACAGATTTTGTGGAAAGTTGGGTGTAGAGAATTTACCTCTGTTTTACCTGCTTTGATTACTGGTGAAGGAGAACAGCAAGTGGAGGCATTTGCAGATTATTAATTTTTTTAAATCTGGGTTTTGCACAGCTTAGGAGGCTATATGCTTTTCTGGAAAAGCTGCTCACTGATTAGAGCACTAACTTGGATGCTCAAAATGCTCCTGGCCAGCTACAGAGTTGGATGACCTTGAATATGTTACTTAACCACTATACATTAGCAAAACACATCTTTCCCTTATAAGATTTTTGTTAGAATAAGAATATATAAGATTGTAAACTACTCAATATGGTACAGTGGACAATGTACATATAAAATAGATATTTTTGTATTGATAAAGCATGGGTCTTAGAAGATGTTATTTGGTATGCTGAATCAGATGAACACTGAAATAATCAGGGAGCTGATTAAAAGTGTTCTGTATAACCTCATTGAGGATGTAGCAAGTTGTCCTAACCATACTTGTTTTGGAGAGCATCTTGATAGAAAATGACCTTCCAGTTCAGAACCAGAAGCTTTCTGTACAGCAACCAGATATCCCGGCCTCTATTCCTTTGCTACATTTGCATCTTGCTGTATTCCTGGTTCCTCCTGTGCCAGGATTTTCAAAAGTGACTACACATCTTGGATGCTTCAATTTCTAGAGAGTTCTCAGGTACCCCCTCGGTGCCCAGGTGCTCCTGTCACAGGCTGCAGGTACAGGAGAGCAGGAGAAGCAGCCCCAGCAACAGGCTCAGAGTTCAGTCTCTTTTCTCCCTAGAGCTGCAGATGTGCAAGGCAGGAACTGAGTTCACACCGCTCCACATTTCTGTGTGTTTCTGCTTGTATGCATCCATCTGTGAGAAGCTCTACTGAGCCTGGAAATACATATATATATATAGCTGGGGTGCTAGAATACTTAAAGATTCACATTCTACATTTTTTGCAATCCTATAACATGTTAGAGACAGATAGACCTATTTAACCTTGGTAAATGTGTTCAGTTCATCCCTGGATATTGAAGGGCTTTAGTAGTAACCAACACGCCTGTGCAAACGCAAGCCCACCAGCCTGACGAACTGTGTGGTTTGACTTTTGAACAGTACAATACAACAGAAATAGTAGATAAATAATGAGACCCCCCCTTTGGTTTTAGAAATAAGGGGTTTCACCCTCCAGCAGAGCTGGGGTTAGCCAGTACCCTGCTTCTGGGACTATCCCCCTTCAAAGATCAGCTCCATCAGGGGAAGCCATAAGAAAATGCATTGAATGCCTATGGAATAACCTGCCAATAAAGGAGGTTTCTTCTACTCCTACTTAGCATTTAGCCTAGACTAAAAACATGGGAATGAATTGCCCTTTAAGATGTTTTTAATCCTGTCTAATACAATCGTGGATGTTTTTGTCATTCATATAAGAATATAATTCATCTTCTCTGTCCTTTCAGGATGAAAAGTCTGCCTCTGGCATTACAGTTAATGCCACTACCTGCCCTCCAGAAAATGTGGGGCATCGGACTGAGTTCAACCTCTCATTCTTGCCATGCCATGTTCTTTTCTTTCCACGCAGAGAAACTAAAGCACAGAGCCTGGTTGCACAACTGCTTGCTGCAGGGAAGGACAACTACTTGTGACATGGGAATGGGCCCAGGAGTGGCCAAAGTCTAGAAGGGAATGAAGCAGCGCTAACACCACAGGCCCAGACCCCTGGTCCGTTCCCATCCCATGTGTAGGCACTGGCACTGTTACCAGGGCAGGAGCGGTCTGCAGCACACCTTGCCCTGCCAGGGCACCTCTCTCAGACACACATCAGTCTCTAATGGCTTTGGCCACCTCATCAGGCACTGGGAGAAGCAGATATTGCTATCCCTTTACAAGGTAAAGAAACCAACACACAGAAGTCCAATGAGGCAGATATTCTTAGGTGAAGTCTCCTCTCTGGTGTTCTGTTTTACTACGGTCTATTAGTTTTGTATTGAATTCTTGTTGTGTATGAAAAGTCTTTTCTGGAAATTAAGTAAATGAACAAAGGCCAAGATGGGCTCCTTTGGCTACTGCTATTCTGGCTAATGCAATGCTAGCACCCTGTGGCCCTGCTCACAGCAGCATCCTTGGACTATGCTTCCTACAAACCCAGTCTAATGCACATGTAACCAGGCCTAAATAGTCCTGTGATGTCCAGTGTACTATACTGGCACTTAAAGAGATTAATAGTCTCTGGATAATGAATTGAGAGAAATATAGACAATACATATACTGATACATTTATTATAGAAATATAACATAAAAGCACAAATATAAACCTTTCCCTTTTCATTCTTTTTTCCCTCTTTTATACCAAGCAGTGTTGAGATTGGTCTTCTTTTAAATATTTTTAGAAATAATGAAATAACTGATGCATTGTAATCCCAGTAGAGGCCCCACCATTGTACCCTCAGGCATTGCTCTGCTATTTCAGGCTCTGAAAGAGTGCAGTTTAATAGAGTGAGAAGATCAGAAAGCTTTGTCTTTGTCCTAACTTGATGTCTGGGTCCTCTAGGATCTGCTCAAATGCTCTGGGATTTCTGCTTAGTTCTTCAAAGCATTATGCCAGTGCTGCAAGAGAAGACTCTCGAGCTGGGACCATGCTTCATCTCCAGAGGCAAAGAAGCTTTAGAGTAATCATTTCATTGCCTAGGGATTTGGGGGAAGTTTAAGGCATCATTGTGCCTGGGGATTTCAAGCTATATCAGGGACCAGAGGAGCCACTGGCATATATCAGAGCAGTTTCCGCAGCCCAAACCAGCCCACAGCCTCCAGAGCAGCATATGCTACAGGGTATTTTCTGCTTAGTGCTCTTCCTTTCATCCCTGCCATCTTTACTGGGCCTCATAAAGCATCAATCTTGGAGGCACAGCAGGGATTGTTCTTGTCTCTTAGTTACTCAGCTCCGGTCTACATGTGCCTTTAGAAATGTACACCGGGAAAAGACCTAGGGCAGAATCTGCCACTGTTTGGCTGGATTTCCAATGGTTTTCAAATTGTGATCAATGCAAACTCACTAAAGAAAAATTCTGGAGGCATCTCATGTAACATGAATAATTAGTTATGGTCATAACTGAACAATTGTTACACAGTGCAAGTGGTTGTGCATCTGTTTCTATGTCTAGGTAATCAGACCAACTTTAGAAATAAAAAATATATAATAAATAGGTGATGAATATAATAAAAAATTCTCAAGCACAGTCATTCAGATTTTAAATTAATTTCCATAAATTCTGCTCATGCCTTTCCTCCCATTGCCAATGAATATTCAAGAAAAAGATTCATGGTCAAAAGCGTTCACAAAACCAGCTTGTTTTAATTAAGTGATACAAAATATTCACAGAAGTGTATTTCCTATTCATAACTGTCAAAACCACACCAGAAACCTTTCTTTAATAATTCTGCCTGCTGTAGCAGGACATGGAGACCTTCCACCCAACCTCTGTGTCCCACCAAAGCACTTGAGCTTTCTACATAAAGGAACAGGACTCTTCTCTAACCATTTTCTCTTTGAAATTCTGCTTGATGCTACTTCATATCTGCAAGAACCTGAGTGTTTTTAAAATATTGTACTCTGCCTTCTTATTTGTCTGACATTTGGCATCAAAGCCTCTTTGTTGAGCAAGATGATTTAAGCAGCTGAAGCAATTGCCCAAAGCAGTGGCCAAAGGAAAAACATGAGCCAGGATTTGATTTCTGTGAGCAAGAATATGTACTGTAAGCAGTGGAAAAACTCAAATTAATAGTTACCTATGGCAGAAAGCCAGGAGCATGCAGAAGGGTTTTGTGCAAGGAAACTGAGAAAACTGTCTTTTTATTAAATCTTACTGTGATTGTGGATTTTGTGGACATCCTTTGTAACCAAAGAGGGATCTGTAAAAGCCAGTTTCCATGGACAACATGCAACCAAAAGGCATGATAGTTCTTGTCTTGTGAAAAAACACAGGTAGGTGTTAAAAAGCTGGTATTTAGCTGATACATCTCAAAAAAAAAAACAAACCAACCCCCAAAAAACCCAGGGAGGTTAAGCCAAGGCAGAGGAGTCGGTGGGGCTAGGGTGGGAGGTTGGTGGCCATGGAAGTGGGGTCCTTCTGGAGGGGCTGGGCTGAAAAAGCAAATGGAGGAAGAAGGAAAAGCATTTCCAATCTATCTCAAAAAAGCTGGGAAGTGGTGCCATGCTTCTGCCAGCCATGCGGCACGGCAGAGGCAGTGTACCCATGTAGGAAGGCTGCAGAGCAGACATCCAAGTCTTTGCCTCGCTGGCCTCTGTGTTTGCTTAAGGCAGAGGAGGCAGCCCTTTCTGAGGTGCTTTTAACACAGGTTTTAATAATTCATTTCATGCAAGTTTCCTGCTAACATGAAGGGAAAGAGGAGCTGGGGCAGGCTGCGTTAGGGAGACTCATCGGTATGGAAATCACATATTCCCAGTCATCTATTTAAGAAACGTGTTGGTGCAGGGGTGGGAGCGCAGTGACTCAGCGCAGGCAGTGGCAGCAGCAGCAGAGGGGACCCACCACAGCCTCCGTCCCCCACCGCTGCCCCCAGCTCGGCCGCCTCGCCGGGCCGCCTTCCCTCGGGCCTCCCTCTACCATCAGAGGCAAAAAAGTGCCTTCACCTCCAGGGAGCCACTGCCCGGTGGCCCCACATCACCCCTCTTCTCCCCCAGGCTGCGGAGGAGCCTGCCCCAGGCACACTGCGGTGCCCTGGGGAGGGTGGGGGGTGACACGGGGTGTGAGGACAGCTTCCTTCCCCAGGAAAAATGGTGATTTCCAGTTATGACCTGGAGTACGGTTTGCGAGGGGGTCACTTCAGCATGACATAGGGCCCAGCCTGCCCCCGCGCTGCTGGAACAGGCAGGGGAGATGGCGCGCGCCGGTGGCTCATGCCAAGCCTGAGCGCCAGGGCTGGGGCTGCATTTCTGTGTGGCAGGGCTGGTGGCATGAGGTGCTTTACAGATGGAAACCAGTTTATGCAGCTGGGCAGCAGCAGGTTTCGGCAGTTTGCCAAGCCTAGACCTGCCCACAGCATGACGCAGCACGCCGGTGCAGTGCGAGGCCTGGGCAGCCGCAGCAGTCGGTAGCTTCCTCACCTCTCCTGGGGGAACCAGCCCTGGGATGTGTCTGGCCACAGGGCTGCAGGGTCTCGGAAAGCTGCTTGTCGGCAGGGTGTGTGCAATTTGTAACCCCTGTGGGCTCAATGTTACTGGAAATGTAGTAATTTAAGGTGCAGAGACTCTTTCTCTGCTGTCCTGCACCTTGTAAGGTAAAACAAAGCAGGTACATATGCCCAATACCTGCTTAAGGTAAAAGTAAGAAAAAAAACTTATTATTAATAATAAATTATTATATATATATAATCAGGTAGGTCTGGGTCAGTCTTAAGGAAAATGCTGCTGAACTTGTACCAGATCAATGGATAGCCATTTAAAATTGTTTTAGGTTGTTAGTTTTTCTCCTTCTCCAAAACCATCTCCCAGAGATCAGTTACGAAGCCAGAGCAGAAGGCAAGAAATGACCGTGTCTTTATGGTTTAGTTATGATATGGGCCTACTTGGAGGGGCTGGAGACTGTTTAAGTTAAAATGGATTTTAATGTTCGTAATGCATATGATTACATTCTGCCTCAAAAATCCTTTGAGGTAGGCAAGTTATCCATACCTAGATGTTGAAACATGGTAAGATTAACATTATGTCTCATGTATATAAAGAATTGCAGATTTGTCATACAAATTACTTTATTTTTTGCCTGAAGAGAAATAACAAGTGAGCGAGAACAATTTTAAGAAGAAGAGAGTTTGTGTTTTGCAAAGTGTCACATGAATCTAGTCTCCAAAATGGCACTGGCTGTAGCAGGCTATCAGTTCAGAGGCATAAAACAACTAAACACAGAAAACAAACTAAACCAAACTCAAAACTTTCCCAACCAGCAAGAAAAGTAATTCACCAAAGTGAAAGAAGTTATGTTTGAAAAATTCTTCAGAAAGGCTGCTCAGGAGGGAGCCACTCAAGGACATCTAGCTGTAGGATAAGTGGAAGAGCCCTAAGGGTTTATCCGCAGCAACAGTCTCAAAAGTAACCTGTCATTGCTTCCCAGAAGGATACATTGAATGTAATAATTAACCCATCTATAACCAGCATTTCTCTCCTAATAGAGGAAAGGGGTGGAGAACAGCCTGTCAGAGTGTTTGCTTTCTTCGTTGTTGACAACGTACCCTTGCAATGAGTACATCTAGAGAGAGAGAGTACAAGATAGCACTAACTGCGGAGCACTTGGAAGGAGGGGAAAAAAAATCCCTTGATGGAAAGCTGGGAACATTTATAGCCAATTGATATTTTTGAATGGAGCTAGGAGGACAATTTTCCTGCCTTTTCACCTATAAATAAATCACTAGAAATAGATGCAAGTGCTGGTGGGACAGCACAGTCTATTTTTCTGCCTCTCAGCAGGATAACCTGGCTATATGGAGGAGTACCACTATCCTATATTTTGTTTTGAGAGTCTCAACGGGTTGCTCAGAAAACAAGTTTAGTCTGAGTAAACCCAAGTGAGTTCATATTTTGGCCTCAGAGGCCAAATTCAAACATTGAGAATTTAGTTGCCAGTACACCAGCCTCCAGACGGAAAAACTCCAAAAGTTGCTGCCATTGATTGTTCCTGCCCAGCTCCATGGAGGGGCTTTACTTTCTTAGGATGGACTGAGCTCTTTCTGAAAATCAGACACTGTTGATATGCTACTAGTTTTATTAGTGCTCCTCCAAACCCTGCCTGAACTACCCCAAGAGCCAGTATTTGTCAAGAGTCAGATAAGGATGAAGCCTCGTTTCTTGACTTTGATACAGTGCCGTAGGAAGGGCTGACAGTTAAATAAAACTTACTGATTCAGCTCACCCAAGTGTCTCTGCAGAGGAGTTGCCACACTCTTGACAACACATCAGTGTGGTGTTATGCTCCTTGAGACGCTGAATGCGTGCTAGATGGAAAATGCTCTTCGTTTTTCTGCTTGCATCTATGCAACTTTCATGGGGATTTTTTTTAAGCTCACTGCTGTTCTTGGTCACACTCTGTGTCAGCAAAAGGAGAAAGGGTTTGTCCTTGCTGAATACAGATGCCTTTCCTTTGGCCTGAGTCCTGGTTATCAGGGCTCTGTAGCAGAGGAGAGGAAGGAGGAGGGAAGGGGGGCAAAACTTCAATATTACCAGCTTTCCTTGTTCATGCCCAGTATGCAGGAAAGACTGGCTCCAATGCAGCAGGCCACTGCGCCAGTCCAGCTGTCAGCAGGGGTTGCCATATGAGCCGTGGATGTTGGAACACTGTAATGCCACAGTGATGGCTCTCTTGTCACCAGTGGTCATCTTTAGTCAATTCTACAAGTGGGAGCTTATTTAATACAAAAACAAGCATGTTGTTTCCTTTGTGAGACCTGCTGGATGGACCCACTTGCACAATTCCCTTTGCAGCAAATCTCTGTTATAACAATTCCCCCGCTGCCCCCAAACATGGTAAATATTTTTTCTACTGTGGCATCTGAAAGGATACAGTTACTTGAAAGTGGGGTGACAACTTGATGCCTTACAGTGAAGCCTGTTTAAGAGCCTGTGCTCTTGCAGTCAAGCAACAAAATTAAGTAGACTTCAGATACTCTTTTCAACATTGAGTCAGCCTGTATTATTCTAGCCGCTGTGTTTTATCAATGCTTCTCAGTATTGCACTGAGCAAGATAGGAAACCTTTTTATACAAGAAAAGACATCTAACATGTTTAACTGATGATTTTTGTAGCTTAGACAAATGTGGATATTTATTGGGGTGCAAGGCATTACCCTTAATCCCTCAGCATCTGAAGATGGTGTGAGCAGATGGGATATGATCTGCAACTGCTCTAGTATCTTTTGCCTTTGTTTTAAATGCAAGGCCATGATTAGAAAAAGAAGGACTGAAACCTGAGCTCCGATTATTAAAAGGCCCCCGGGAGTCATCACTGATTGCTAAGTAAATGTGGTTTCCTACAAAGAGCATAAGGCAAAAAGCCTAACCTTGGTATACAAAGAGAGGGATCTGAACAGCAGGGCAATTTGTTCTGAGTATGGCACCGAACAAGAACCCCGTTCGGGATCTGTGATTTTGGGGAAGAATCAGGAAAGAAGTAGGCATGGTAAAAGTGCTTGATGAAGAGATTCCCAGTGATGAACTAGATGTGTTTTTAACATCATGCAAACACGGGCTACTACCCTGAAAGGGACCTGGATGGAATTGCATCACCTGTGTTAGGCAGGAGACAAGATTAAATAGCTCTAATAATCTCATTGGCCTTTACAAATTTTGTGATGTCTGGTAAGTGTGGTTCCTGTGATGAGCCTTGTGTAAGTCATGACAGGAAAATGAGTGCCTAACTGCATGCCAGAGTTGTTCCTCCACCCGAGGAGCAGCCAGCAGCTATTTCCAGACAGTACCCTGCCTTTAAATATTTTATTTTGACTCTTTTTTTCTCTCATGAAAATAATTGAAAGATGATGGACTGGGGTAGAAATCAGGAAATAGGCATCATTCACTGAAGAAGCTGTGGTTTGGCTGCCATTAAGATGTGGTTGACAGTTAACTGTATTGAACTTTTGTCTAATGCCAAGAGTTGGGATCTAGCATTTCAATGTTTTACCAGTTTTAAAAAAACATGCAAGCAATCCTTAGGCTAAAGAAAAAAGTCTCTATAGATAGATTTGGCATGTACAGCACAGGTACCTTGGTGAAATACAGTTGTCAGTGGTCCTTGGTTAGGTTTTGTTGTCTTTTATATCTAAAACAAAAGGTGCAAAAACCTCTTGCAATGAAAGAATGACTCTGACTCTGCATCCTGAACTTCCCTATTTGGCAAAGATGTGAAGTGAGCTTAAACATATGAGGAAAAACAGTCCTCCCAAACAGAAGCACAGAAATACAGCTGTAGAGTGGCAGGGGCAGGGGATGATTAGGACTCACTGAAGCCAGAATATCCTGATTTGTGAGACTAAATCTTCTCTGATAGCAAGCCAAAGATGGAATTTTTAAAACTTAGGTTACTGAAAATGACTAAAGAATCAGTTCGTAGCTGTCTGTCCAGCTTGAAAAAGAAGCTGAAAATTAATCTGCTTGCCAAAAGATAGTTTATAAGAAGTCTGTTTTCAGAAACAGCTAAAGCATCTTTGATCAGAAAATCACTTTCTAATTCTTGAGCCTTCTGCTATATTTAGACATCTGAGAAGATGAATTTTTCAGATGTACCAGGCAAAGCCATCCATGAAGTTGCTTGGAATTCAATGTTGGTGAATTCTATCTTTTTTAAGACAAAGATTTAGCTTTCATAATCATGGACAAAAATAAAATGGAAAAAGGAAGGCTAAAAGCTGAAGGCTCAGAACCCAGGAAATAACATTCAAATATTAATTTTATTTGTTGAACTTAATGATTTTAAGGTAAACCATGTGATCTGTAGAGAGCCCAGTTCATGATTAATTCCTGTTTCCACATGCCAAGTTCAGGATCAAATATAAACATTAGGAATTTTGACCAGAAAATTATTGTGGTGATTTTGGTGCCCTTTGTGCTATTACAAACCACAGTTTTTATCTTTTTCTGAAGAATATCCATAATAGTTGGGAACAATATAGCTTAAGTTTTGGTGGGAGGGTAACAATACTGGCATCACTTAAGTTCAGCACAAGAGTGCCATGACTCTAGCCCCTTCATCAAACTCTGGTAAGTTTTGCTTTTGCTATTATAGGGCACATTAGGCAAGCTGACAAACTTAGACATCAGCTGGATTTCCTAAGTAAAAGAAGGTTGAGACAGGTAGATGTCTGTCTTTTGATTCACCTTGTCTAGCTTTTTAATCTATGTCTAACTGCAGCCAGTGTGACATCATTGACATTGAATTTAAATATTGTGAATCCCCTACAGGATTTGTCATGCATGTAGAGGGAAGAGACACTGGTAACGTCTCCACTGAGAAGAAGGATTGCATTGTAAAGTCCTAAGTTTACACACCAGAGAATTCACACAGGAAAAAGCAACCACGTATTTCCTGCAATTGGAGCCAGCTTTGCTCAGAGTTTAGGCATGAGAAACACCAATGATGAGGCACAAATACCTAGGAAATCATGGTTTTCTTACTTTTTGTGTTACAGAACTACTCTGTTAGTTCTGAGCAGTAAAGCAAAGATCACAGTTGTGTTCTCCTCCTCTAGCAAAGGAGTTGTTCCAGGTGTTTGCAAAGTTGTGTTTAAGGAGAGAGTAGTTGATGGTGTAAATAGAGCAGGACGTGGGCAAGATCCCCAGGGGAAGGGAGAGCCTGGGCTGCAGGGGGGTTGGGAGCATGCTGAAGGACCTTGCTGAAAAGAGATGGGAGAGCAAGGGGAAGGAGAGGCAAGAAGATGAGGTAATGGCTTTAGTGAAATAAGGAGTAAATATAGATGCCCAAGAAAAGAAACAAAATATTCTGCAAAGTGACAGAGTTAATGAAATCCTTTAGATCTGTGTTCTACAGTTGAATTCCCTGGTACTAAATTTTCCAGTGCATCCTCTTACCATTTTTTTTTCCTGCAGCTAGGAATCCAGAACATGTCTTTCCCAGGTGGATTTCCTGTGTCTGAGCGCTCCTCAGTGGGAGAACTAACAAAGTCTAAGAGGGGATTGACAGGAACAGGTAGTGCATTAGTGCTGGTTTGCTTTGAGCAGGTAATTTATATTTAGTCACTGGATGGCTTGGACATTTTTCTGTAGACCACACCTCGTATTATGAAGGCTTTCTCTGCAGTGGTGCCTAAGGTAGCTGTGAGAATGCATTTTCTCACTTCACCACTCGTTTTGCCCACTAATATCAGACCATCCACACCCAGACATGTTCACACAAAGAAGAAATACCCAAATTTTAAAAAAGGTATTTATACCTAGTCACACTGACTTTTATGCTGTTACAGTAATCATCAGACTCTCAAGGACACAGAATTGGGTTGGTATAATAAAGTGGATGAGGTTTTATTCATTATTTACCCAGGGTTTAGACTTGTGCACATGCCTCAAAGCAGATATAAGGTTTTAATTTTCCGTCACTGTGGTCAGATGTTACTCAGAAGCAAGAGGAGGAAGTAAAAAATAACTTGACTGAACCTACATGCTGTTTAAAATGTGTTAGTCTTAGCTGCCAGAGTTGCAGTGAGGAAACCAATTATTTCAGGGAAAGTCCAGTCTTGCTCAGCCTCTAGGCATGGCGTGGGCTCAAAAGCTTGCCAACACTTTGGGGTTTTACGTTTGGTTGGGTTTTTTTCAGGTAAGCTGTTCCCCATGTCACAAAGCCCATCGAGCTGGGTCAGGGCGAAGGCAGATGCAGGTAGGAGGCAGCAGGGCAGCTTCTTGGGACCCCTCCATCCATCCCCTCCATCTCCATCAGCCTTCACAGGCAGCTGCGGCGCTTTCCTCCAGCCCTGCGCTGGGGCATCTGCCTGCAGGCCTCCAGCAGAAGCGGCGGCGGTGGCTGGCACAGCAGGGCAGCTGCAGGAGGCTGAGGGGTGACGGCTGCTCCCAGGGCGGCACACGGCAGGCACTGCTGCTGGCCCCAGCTCACCGCCGCCTGGCAGCATCTCACAGAGGCTCCGCGCGATGCCTTGTAGGAAATGCTGCTTCCCACCCAGCGTTGCCATGGCGATGGGGAAACAGGCCCCATTTCTGGCTCTTTTCTTGGCAGCAGTGTCTGAAGGGAGCGGCCAATGCGTGGGTGCGTGTCAGCCCTGCTCCACACACTCTCACTATAATCGTGTATATATACATATATAAAAATACATATATACACACTTTTTTTTTGCTAGAAAGCCCTTGCAGAACCTGTTTGAGGAAGTAACCTAAAGGATTGACATGAACTAGAGAGTCAAGAAGGCAGCTTAGGTAGGGGAATTCCTAATTTTGGAAAAAAACACCAGTCCGATGTTCACCATTCAATCTGAGGCGGCGCTTGGTTCTTTCCACTGCCACTGGCTGTGAAAGAGGCGTGGGAGACGCTGGGTGCCCAGCACAGCAGTGCCAGGTGGGGAGGCAGCCCCGAGCCGAAGGGGTCCCCATGGAGCTCCCAGCAGCTCCTTAGCCATGTACAGGAAAGTGCCTTCTGCAGTGAGGGGGGCTCTTTCGGTGAAACGCAGGACATCTTGGCGTGCCAGTGATCCTGCAGCCCTCGTGGCTTGCCCCAAAACGTTCATATGACTGGGGAGCTTTCTCTTGTCAAAAGGAGATGCATCTCACCACCCTGAGGACAAAGCATTAACAGTGACCTGCTCCAACACTTTGGCTACAGGCAACTGCATAGAAACTCATCATGTTTGTGGCATATACATCCCTTTTACTCGCTTTTGCAGAATTAATATAGTGAGATCTTGTAGTGTTTCCTGTTAATTCTTTTCCTGCAAGTTCTCCGTATACCAGCAGCCACATACACGAGCGACCCTGCAATAACAAAGAGAGTTGTGCTTCAACAGTGAGACAACTCTGGAATAACATCTGGTCTGCAGTGCAGGGATATTTTCTTTTTTGTAATGCTGTGCTAAGGTTCAGCATTGCTTTAGACTGGATTACTCCAAGGACTTTTCTGATTCAGAATATAGTAAATTGTGAGTTCCAAGATGGTTTATTTCTCCTTTCTTCAGGTGATAAATTGGAGAAGTGACTAATTTTTCATTTATTCCAGCATAAATCAAGAGCATCCTGTTGAAGCTGCCAGAATTTTACTGATATAAAAGTCTCCAGACTTTTTGACCCCCAAATCAGTACAGTACCAACCCTTGCAATTTCTGTTGGATAACATTCACCTTAGCCAAGGCTTTTGACAGAGGGCATCATGTTTTCATTGTTTAGTATGGCTCAGTAGACCAGTTCCAAGTAACTTACTGTAGGATTATGGACTACTTGTAGATTTGAGAGCCACTAAAATAAAACCATAAAGTGGGAAAGAAGATCATTGGTCCTATGATAACTGTAATCAATACCACAATGCAAATGCATTTAAGCTTAAGAAAAAAGAAATTGTACACATTGTGAAATAAAAGCTATTTTTTTCCTGATGCTTGTCATCTTTACCAACGTAATTTTCTTACAACATACCTCTGAGACACATTCTCAGAAGTGTAGGTTTCTGTCTGGTAGAACTCTGCAGCTGTTTCAGTTTCTAGAGGAAGAAATCGGAAATGCAAAAGGGAAATACTCAACTGGAATTTGGCCAGAATTGCAGCAAAGTCAGGTGGCAGAATAAGAGAAATTTTAGCAAATTAAAACAAAAAGGAAATTTAAGGAAAATGAAGTTTCTTTCACCTAACTCACTTCATTATGCTTCTCAGATGTTGCTGATGTCTCTGAACCATAGGAGACGTGTTCATGGAATCCCCTTTACAGCAAAGTGAATTTGGGACCGTGGGACCCTACTGTTCTGGCCTTATATTTGAACATCCTTGGTCTCACTGTATCATGGATGCTTTCTTATAATTGTCAGAGTCACTTCTGTAGGAGTGTGTGAAGTACCATGCGAATATGTCAGTTCATATTTAGACTACTGCTAAAATTCATTTTGCATGCCCTTGTGATCATGTGCACTAGTCATTGGTTATTTCTTCCAACTGTCTGAGCAGCACTTGTCACTTCACTGGCTGATCTGTTCCCTATGTAGGATCAGGTGAGGATTTGGCTTCTACGGAAGAATTGCCAAGGAATAGGACAGTGTGTGTGTCCTTTTTCATCCTCTCCCCCCACTTCCCCATGAGAGTAGTGCTGCCTCCGAAGTGGTGTTTGGCTGATAGCATTGAGCAGTGAATTCCAGGCCTGAAACATAGGGCTGCCTTTTTAACAATGCATCACCCAAAATGCCTGAACTGTTTGACAGGTATTTCTGTGACTCCAGGTTCACTGTGCCTTATAGTCATGTTTCTAGGGACAGGTGCCATGGATGTGTGCGCAGGGTGAGCCCTTACTTGGCACAGTGAGGAAACCTTTGGGGCTTCTTGCTGGAGAGGCGGAGATGGGGACAGAGTGAGAGCTGAGGTCTGGGCAGGTCTGAGCTGGGATCTGAGGGATCTGCAGAGCTGGAAGTTGATACTTGCTAAATTACTGGACCGACAGGTAGTTAAGGGCTTGAGGGGTCTGGGCAAAGCATTCAGAAGACAGATCCTGCCCAAAATATAGCCACATAAACCCAGCATAACTCCAGTGATTTTGGAGGCAATCATTACTTGAGTCTGAATCATGACTTTTGAATTTTTTAGATACTGACTATTATTTACCTGGGGCAAAATATGCTTCTCTATTATTGTGCTGAGCTCCCATTGCAGACCTTGGCCAAATTTAGCATTATACTTTGCTCTTTTTTTCTCTGGAGTTTGCTCTCACCTTATACACAGAATGATCTAAATTTACTGGAGCTTTATCACCTGCTTCAGAAAGAAACACCTCCTTTTTCTCACTGAATCTGCCAGTAGCAGTGAACTCCAAACAGCCAGGGCAAGCTGAGCACACTTGAGGCTCATGTAATCAATACGTTAGTGTATCTAATAATTAAAAAATATAGCTATATCAGTTACTGTTCGCTGCAGGGTTTTAACTTCAGTTTAATGCTATGGAGCACATAAACTCCTTCATAGACTCACTGTGCCTCTTCCTCTTCTGGATTTCCAATTTTGCTTTGATACAGTTTTTCAGTTGTAAAATATTTACCATGGGGAGAGTAGAAACCTTTTAATCATTCAGATGTTTATTAAGACTCTTTAAGTTGCAAACCAAATGCACATTTCTTTGCTTGGAAACCTGTTCTTTGCCACCCAGACTGTTTGTGGCACTGGGAGGGCAGCTCAATATGTCCCAAAGAGCCTCGGTGTCTCAGCAAACTGCCCTGGTCCTGGAGGTAATGGACCAGGACAGGACCACGACATACAAGGCAGGAGGGGCCTGGGTAGTATCAAACACTTCAGGTTGTCCCCAGTTTCCCTCTAGATGGACAATGACCAAATCTGGTTCTGTGGCTTTTTAATGTCTGAAGTACTGTCAGCTTGAACGATGACTGCACAGTAACACATGAGAACAAGCAAGCGGGAGTGAGCAGTCTAGTTTTGTGTTTTAGACATAACAGAAAAACACAAGGTAAGCAAGTAAGCAGTATACACAGCTAAGCTTGTTAAGGTAACTATAAAACATACCCAAAGCTGTGTCCTGTGGAATTTATGGTCTAAAAGCATTGAAAGTAAATTGGATGTTTAAATCTGGTGATTGTGATCTGGGGTATTTAAAGGACAATAACTTATATGACACCTCTGTGTGAAGAAATATGTATATTCCCTTTTAATAGCCTGATATCTTGTGGTTTGAGAAGCAAAAATATTTTGGTAATTTTATATTCACTATATCCTGTTAAACTTAAAGGCAACCTCACTCGCTGTTTTTCTTGTTGCTATTCAAACTGTTTTATGTTCTCGCTGCAACTGGAAAACCTCCCTCCCACACGTGCACACCTCAGTCACTTGTCTAATTCAGTACCTGAACAGTCTAGTTTGTCAGGGTGAGCCAGCTCTGGCACATTCATCACCATTTATCCACTATTGAACTGTCACACTGAAAGTTGACTAATATTTTGTCGATGCTCTGTCTTTTCGATAATGGTAAAGAGATTTCTATGACAGGTTGTCATTTCTGTTTTCTCACATGTAATTAGTCTCCCACCCCATTAAACACTATTAACACATTAACACAAAACTCCCCAGTTTTTTTAGAAATATTCTAGTTGATAATTTTGTTTGAGCCACAAGTGGAAGCAAAATGACTGGTTTTCTTGAAAGCATATATTTCAAAACAGTGAACTGTTCCAAAGAGACCATCACATTGCTGCATAACATAGCATATCGGAAAGGCAGTGACAAATGCCAACTAAAAGCTGCCTCGTAACAGGATATCTTTCACCCTGGTGAAGGATCCCTCAGTTACAAGGCAGCATGGTAGTTTCCTTGGATCACACATGGATTCTCTACAACTGTGCTGTCCAGTCCTATAAAAAGTCAATTATTTTTACCCTTTTACGGGAGTTTTTACTATGTTTTCAGTGTGCATTTAACTTTACAGAGCAACGCGAAGCTTTAGACATTAATTCTGAACCTGAAGGATCCGAGCCAGCTGTCAATGGCCTAAATGAGAGGGGCTAATTATAAAAGATTCCTCACTGAAGGAAGAGTTCCCTATGCAGTTTCAGAAGATGAAGCTCATCTGAACTGGGACTATTATGGCTTGCCTCTGGGCACAATCATGCAGGTTAGCTCTCCTCTCACTGACACAGTATCTCTATGGCAGATATGCATAAACAGCAGTTATAAATGCAAAGGATTTACTGGAGATTTGGCTCAAATTAATGTTTTGTCCTGTCTCTCTTAAGTGTTCCTATTCATTGCCTTTCTTATTTCCCATGCCTCTCTCTTTGAAGAACTGTCCTGGATAAAAATTCCCTCTTGGCATCCATATTCTGCAGGGCAGTGCGGGATCTTGTCACCTCCTTTCCATCTCTCCCTTCCACTCTGACAGCAGCTGCCTCTGGTATAGACAGATATGGCATCTGCAACTCCCATTTTTAGCGACATTATTAAGTGTAAACTCTTTTCCACAGTAAAGAAGCTATGGAGACAAGGAAAGGAGGAGTGTGGACTCCTCTGCTGCAGGCGCAGGGAATGCTGTTGCAACAGATTATTCGTGTTTGAGCAGCATCTTCAAATCCAGTAGGGTGCTGACTTGGCCTCCTTGTAGAAACAAATACTGAACCTTTTCTAGGTATTAATTATTCACCACTGCAGAATGATTTAAAACACATGAGAACTCTCTTAGCAAGCAGTCCCTAGTAAATATGTATTCTGTGGAATCCTGAGTTCATTGTGTTGATGGCAATACCTGTAGAGATTTCAGGGGCACTAGAATCTAATCTGGACTACTCAGTTTAGTCAAGATGACATGGCCATCAGCATCTCCAATAAGTCAATTATCCTATTTCTACAGGGCTTGTCATGTGTCTTAACTCCTCTACTTAAGTACTCAAAAGCCTCCCATCACTACTGCATGCAAATGTGAACTAGATCTTATGTAAAACCAACTTAGTGGTGCTATTCCTGATTTTCAATGGCATCAGTTAAATCAGAACAAAAATCTCTGCAGAGTGCTTTGAGCATTATTCACAGTGTTGTAAGATAGGCACAGACAAAAGCATTTCTTACTGGAAGCTGAACAGATTTACCGAACTGTTGCAATGTAAACACAAACACCTTACAAATGGGACACGTTTCTTCAGACTCACTCCAGTCCTGGGCACAGAACAAGGTGAGGTGAGTAACATGAGTGGAAGGTTTTATTCAATCTTCTGACTTGCTGCAACAGAGGGAATTACTAGACAGCGTGTTGAGTGACGGTTCTCTTAAAAATATTTTCTTGAGAACATTTTAACACTGATAAAATGGTGACTAACATTTCAGGGCTGTTACAACACTGCACCTGCAGAAAGGCCACTCCTTGGGAATCGGTCCAACAGAGAGAATGTAAGCTACAAGAACACAGGAGGAAAAAGACCTGTGGAATGAAGAGACAAGAAGTGGTGAGAAATCCTAAATATTTATACATGTGGAGTAGACCCCTCCCCCGAGTGTCAAAGCCCCTGTTTCCTCCACAGGCCAGTCGGGATTTGCAAGGGCTGGGTGTCCCTCTTTGTCCTCTGACACTGCTCTATGGCTGCCCTGGCATGTCATGCACGATCAAAGGTGAGCGAAGCTGTGTCAGAAGAAATGAAAGAGGTGGGGGCTGCACAAGATAAGTCCAAATCTCCCCCTGTTGAAGCAAACCTCTACCTCCCCAAGGCCTCAGCCCTCAGTGAGCCAGCCTGCTGCTTCTATTTCACCAGCTGTCCTGCTCGTGGCCGCCCAAGCTGCCAGTTCCCTCACTCAGCACCCCTGCTGCCACTTAGGCAGCAAAGGAATATAAACCTCTCCTGCAGTGTGTGAGAGCTTTTAACCTCCAGTGTGCACAATTATAAACTAAAATCCAAGGGGAAAGGCAGAGGGGGTTGTGAGAACAGTGCTGGAAGAAAGAAGGGCAATGTTTAAATCCTCAGCAATAGTGCTTTGAGTTTGTCCTACATGAATGTCGCGTATAGTGTTCATAGGGCCTGGTGCTGTAGGTGCCTGCTGTCTTTGGGATGCGATATTTAAAATGGTGTGCACACACACAGACAGACACACGCACACATGCACACACACACACACACACACAGAGAGTTCTGACTGCTTGTACTTGCTGAGGTTCTGGATTTGCGTGTTCACAGCTACAAAATCAATAGGCCTGGTGTCCCGGACAATTTGAAGAGTGGTTTTATTTTGTTTTCCTGCCTCCCTTCCTTACCAGTTTTAATTGGAAGAAAGCTCTTTTCTTTTTTTTCTTTAATTTCCTATCCTAAACTGTGATAGTAATTCTCTGTGCATTTCACTGTAGATAGAGATGTTCCAGAACAGATGGTCTTCAAACCTTAAACACATCCATTACTGTGTAATTCACCTACTATTTATCTCTGAGTAGAGAGGTTCCTTTCAACCTGCTTTGGACTTTTACCAGGGAACTGGAAATTAAAATTTATCTAAGAGTGTAGTTCTCAAGGGCTTTTTTGCTTCTTTTGGGGGTTTTTTATGATTTTTTTCTTAATTCGTGTGTTGATATTATTTATGAGAATGACAAGGAAACTTCCAAGCCACCAAATTTTGAACTACTGATTAAAAAAACCCAGACAACCCCGAACGCAGTATTACAGTAGCCTAAAACCTGCTAGCTAAATGCAGATCAGTGTCTTCCTCAATGGAACAAATTCAACAGCAGTTAAAACTATTGAAACTGATCCTGCAGTAGTGAGGCCTGAAGCTGTGGACGATGCCAGCTCTGTAAGTCATTTCTGCTATGAAAACGTCAGTTAGTCCACAAGCATAGACACATTAGCATGCTTCAGCTGACAAGTTGTCAGTGCACTACTTTCAGACAATGTCCTTACTTTTTGCTTCCTGAGCTTCCAGTTGGCCTTGACTGCACAGCCCTACTAGTTCTAAGTTTCTCAAAATCACTGGAAATGGACTGTCCCTATTCTGCATCATTTGCTTTGAAGGTTCCTGGTACATAGCAATCTATCTTTCTCCAGTAAGGTGAAATGAGTTCTGTTATCCTAAAATCATAGAATTATAGAATATCTTGAGTTGGAAGGGACCCATAAGGATCATCGAGTCCAACTCCCTGCTCCTCGCAGGACTACCTAACACTAAACCATATGACTAAGAGGGTCATCCAGATGCTCCTTGAATTCTTGACAGGCTTGGTACTGTGACCATTTCCCTGGGGAGCCTGTTCCAGTGACCGACCACCCTCTCAGTGGAGAACCTTTTTCCTAATGTGGGCTAATGACTAGGAAACAGTAGCAGGCAACTCTTCTGAAAGGTAGAAGATGATGGAAAGGGGACTGTGATCTTTATCAGCAGATACCGGTGAATTTCCCCTGTTCCTCTCCATGGCATGCTTTGGCTGTGCCCTGCAATGAACCACCTCTGGGCTTGAGCAGTATCACCGAACAGTCAGACCTTGACATCATTAACAAACCTGCCTTGCCGTACTTCCAGGTTAACCCTTTGGAGGCTGTTGCTTTGCCACCACACAAATTCAGAGACCACAGAGCCTGCTGAGTCACTTAACAGGGTTGCTACTGCTGCATGAGAGAGCTTGTTTCCCCTTGTTAAGTCTCTGCAGTTACCTTAGTACTAACAGACCTGCCTCTTGGCTGTTGTAGTGTCTTGGGGGTTTTGCAGAATGGATTATAAAAAATACATTCCTGGCCATGTTTCAAGCAATAAAGCACTTTCTTTATGAGATTAGTGATGTGTCATTCTTAGCAAATAGTTATTTGACAATAAGTTACTACATGTGGACAAATGCAGTGCATGCTATCCTTACCTGTGACTGAAGTACGGGTGGTGAAAGGAAGGATTTAGAAAAAATCTGATAGTAAGCAGGATGGACTAAGATTGATTATCAGTAAAAAAACCAGAGGAACTAGAAAAAGAACTGCTCTAAAAGTTTTTGAGGCTCCTTGTTTCCTAAAAGTGAGCAAATAAATTGATGTAGACAGCAGCAGGCTGAAGAAAGATAGGTTGAGGGGGATTTTTGTAACTCTCAGTATTCTACTAACCAGGAAGGGCAAATTATAGATGCTTGAGAACAGGCTCTATATATAGCTATTCCAGGTGACTGTTAGCAGAATAGCGACCTGGGACTCCAGTCTGGAAGAAGGTATGCAATGCAACATGTTGGAGTAATCTGATTATGAACTGAAAATAAGCAGGTAGACCAATGAGGCTATGAAGGATGAACCCTATTCATGTTCAGATCAGGATAATGTAGCAATACAGTGTTGAGTGACATGGTAGCTCTGACCCATGCTTCATAAAAAGTTGTTGATAATAGCACTGGAGTAGATGAAACCAATTAAGAAAGTAATGAGTCAGGTGGAGTTTAGGGGGGTTATGACTGGGTCATCTCATCATGATTATGATAACGAAATACCAGGTGTGTTTTCGGTAGCATCTTTTATTACAAGAATAACATCTCTTTAAATATATTACTTACTCTGAGTAGGAAATCACAGTGACTATCTCTGGAAGGAGAAATGGTTCAGTGTGCCAAGTTCAGTGTGGCAAGGCACTACCCGTAAGATAAGCAAGCTGAAAAACTATGTGCATGTACATAAGGAGTATGTATAGTACCTTACAGTATACCAGTGAAGCATGCTGTTGGATGTAGCTGTTGTTTACAAGTCTAATTCCCTTTCAGTCCTATAAAAGGACAAAATACCTTAATGCCATGGGGATGTATTTTTAACACATACCAACTGGGATTGTGTGAGGATGATAAAATGTACGGCTAAAATAAATAGCTGGGACAGACTGATAAACAGTAGATACTGAATCTTCTGTGCTGGATTCTCCTAGGAACTGTACCACCTACTCCAGCTATTCGCCATCTATAATCTTTTGCTCAGCTCTAAGTCAATCTATATTCATTCTGCTTCAGACAGATCTTTCTGCAAACAGAATATCACAGATACTTATGACTTGAAGAATGTGACCACAAGATACCTTTAATATTGTACAGGGGAAGAGGACAGGGAAGAAGGTGGTTTCTCTTTTCTGTTAATAATAGATCAAAATGGATTGGAACCATTGGATTAGGGCTCTAATCTTGATGGATTAAGCAAAATTAGTCAGATCTGTAGCTAAATATTGTGAATGAGTAAGTCAGGCACTGAGGAAACAGTATTGGATCCTCTTTCGTTTGATTCAGTTCAACATGTTTTTAAGGGGCAGTGCCATTCAAGAGTTGCTGTCTTTTTGACACAAAATGAAGTAGATAAAAAATAAAATGCAAGCACGGTCATTCCGCCCTGAGAGTATAGGCAGCTGGCTTTACATTTAAGCTCTCTATACTGTACCCTTAGCCTTCAAATCTTCTGCCAGACTTGCTTCACAGCCTCAACATTTGTGCTGCCTGAATAGCCAACATATTCAGCTAAAAGGGAGTTGTATTTTAAGAACAGATGAACTTACACCTGTGTGCACATCAATTATAAAACACTGAGATAAAAGCTGCTCTGTAACTGGAAGTTACTATTGTATTAAAATTTTGTTAAAGAATACAAATAGTTATACTCTCTGGAATTAGATGAGTATAGGTTATAGGATATTTGCTGAAAGGACTTGGTTAATGGATTTCAAAATCCTAAAGCAGCCATAACATGACATTCCATTTTTGATTCTCAAAAAAACCCCAGCTAATATACAAAATAGCCCTGCCATGTATGGTACATATTATTCCTGGGCTTATCATTCAGTCTGGCTAGATTTTTATGTAATTGATTGTTTCTGTAAAATCTTTCCTAAGAAATGCCATCTGATGAGATTAGTTCATCTTTTTTTTGCTTGTTCCAAGCCAGTTTCTTCGAGGTTAGCTTCTTAGTCAACCAGTCATCGCTGTCCGGATAGCTACAGTTCAAATTGTTTGTTAATGATGACTGGTCAATCAAATAACAGCATTTCTGTGCCTGCACTAAATGAATGCATAAGAACTGACATGCCAGTGTATGTGTTTGGGTGTTTGAAATGATTACTTGAATATCCATGTGTCTCAAGCGTATATGGTCATTCTTTTTATTAGTGCTAGTAACTACCATGTGATCTAACCTTATCTTAGCGGTAGGAACAACACACATTCACTGGAATTTCACAATTCCCTGAAACAAATCTACCAGTAAACTATGCATTGTGTTGCTAATGGTCATTGAATAGAATGGAAATGTAAAGTGCTTTGTGTGTGTGTCTGGCAAGCCCATTAGAAGCTGCATAGAAATGATGACCGATTCCTCCTTGATTTGTTATAAGAAGCATGACTTCTTAACTCTTCTGTGGATGAGGTATGGAATGGGAGAACCTTGCTGACAGGTTTTGAAGGAGCAGAGAAACATAAAATATACTACAATAGATTATATTTTCAGTCCGTCTAAGTTAGCATCCTATTTTCGACAAACTCATGTATTAGGAATTTTGGATAAAGGTGAAGGTGTGAGAAATCCACTGTAGGCAAATAGGAATTTAATGCTAATCTGGTTTTGTAGTAGTTCGTTATTGGCATCAAAGGTAAACCATGAATTTAATAAAAAAATCTAGAATGGTCCTAGCTTTACATTTTGGACATAATTTAATATTGGGTTTATATTTAACATCAAGTATAAATATATTTAATATGATTAATATTAACTTTAGTGTGGCTTTTAAAATACCAATTCTGAGAGATCTCTTCAGGAGGCTTGTGGAATGCTGCACCATGGACTGTGTAGGCAAGGGGAGGCCACCTGGAAGGTGGAGGGAGAAATGACTGGCAGCCAGTGGGAACAGTTTTATGCATTCCTGTCTAAGCTAAACAGGGGAAACCTTCGCTGAGCAGTGGGTTTTAAAAAAGCTAATTGAAGAAGTCCTTCCAATTGCAAATCACAAATTAAAATTGACACTAATGCTGCATATTCAGAAAGCTGGCATTGGTGAGAGACTTATGTTGCCTATTTTCAAATGAAAGAGGTCACTCCTTTACTCATTTGTTTGGTGTTTGTCATAATAACTGTAATTATGAGGCACTACTGTGATAATTTAATGCAATTTAGCACATAATTAGTGAACAAAAATCCTACACAATAATTCTTTCATGGAGCCATGCTACTAATAAATAGTGGCATTCAGTGACATCTTTCCTGTCAATGTGCTCATCAGGCTTATGTAGCCCATAGTATTTTTACTCGTCTTGCTTTTTTTGAAAAATGAGCACAAGTATCATAGCAGAATTACTGAAATGAGAGCTGCAAAAAATGCTCTGCCCTTTGGCAAAGAACGCTAACTTATTCATTACCCAGTGAGTACAGCTAAAAGAAGAGTGTCCTCTGAAAGCTTCATTGTCCTTTCCACGCTCCGCTGATGCTCAATAATGTCATTGCTACTGATTCCAGGGAAAAATACTTCTATTGATGGGAGGGGGAAAAGTAATTTCAATGGGCTTTTCTGGTGCAGACTCCTCTCAGTTGATCTCTAATACAGGAAACAATCTCTGATGTTTTCCCTTCGTGTAGAAGAGGAAAGGCTTGAACTGAGGTGTTTTGTGTCTGCTCTGCATGCATGCCACAGAAAACATGGACAATGCAGTTGACACATGTTACAATCACAAAGTTGAAGTAAAAGAACCAAAAAAACCTCTCTCTCAAAACCCTCTTAAGTGTTAATGTGACTATGTAAGCAATACTTTGTATACCTGTCTTCTCAAGGGATCAAATATCTGAAGCTACGAGTTTTCCAATCCCACAGCTTATCTTAGAGGAGTGACTTAATGCTTTTAAATCAGATTCTAAAATACAAAGACTTCATTAAATTCATGTTTAGCCTGGAGAAGGCTTGTGGGGAATCTTATCAGCATGTATAGATACCTGATGGAAGGGAATGAAAAAAGGGGAACCAGACACTTTTCAGTAGTGCCCACTAACAGGACAAGAGGCAATGGACACAAATGGAAATGCATGAGATGTTCTGAACACAAGAAAACAGTTATTTACTGTAAGGGTGCTCAAACACCAGCACAAGTTGCCCAGAGAGGTTGTGGATCCTCCATCTGTGGAGATGCTCAAAACCCAACTGGACACAGTCCTGGACAACCTGTGGTAGCTGACCCAGCTTGAGCAGGGCAGTTAGATATGATGATCTCAAGAGGTACCTTCCAACCTCAACCGTTCTGTGATTCTGCGATAGGGGTGGGTTTGTTTTTTTTTAAATCATCACCTTCTCAAGCTATGCTCCAGCTTTTCATTTAAAGAACAGACTTAATGGGACTGAGTTGAAAACCAGTGATTAGGATTTAAGTTGATAGCATTTTGCGTGCCATATCATCTAACTCAGTCCAGCCAAACCATGGGGATTTCCACTGGCAAGACTACCCCTTCAGCAGTCATTTTCAATAGCATGCCAGAAAACAGACTTTAATTGTCAACCCAAAATGTCTGGTTTATAATGTTTTGTACATTATAACACTGTAATTGCAAGAAATTCTGCAAGAATTAAACCTAGCAGTATTTCTGAGAGAGGGGAATCATTCTTTATTTTCATTTTATATAGAGACACAGATGAATCATGTAGCTTGACTGTCACTGCAGGTGAACATTGGTTTTGAGTGGGACCTCCCATCTCTTAACCTGATCTAGGCTTTAGAAATGGTGAAGATCTCTGGAAATCTGTAGCTGAATGGGGCATCTGCAGCTAAAGTAAATTTGAGGAGAAAAGCAAATGATATCCCAAGAGTAGGGTTCCCATAACCAGATGTTGATTGTATTAAAAAAGAATGGGGAGAGCACCGTATTTGCCTCTGCACTCCTGTTGGCCTGCCTGAGTGCTGGAAGGGTGCGAGCTGGTAGTCCCCCCTTTCCACAAATCCGTTTTCATCAGCTCTGTTCAAAACTTTTCATTCTAAAGCTGAGCCCTTATGGTCCTGCCCTTTCTATATCAACCTACTGTATGGGGATGTAGTTAATCCCCAAGCCCTTGACCTTTAGTGATTTGTACTGCTGTCAAGACACATTACACAGCTTTCCAAGCTGCTCTGCACTATGGAAGAAAATGTCCACAGTAGGGTTCTTTTGTTTAAACTACCATGCAACAGGCATCAGTTTTACCATGCAAACATTTTTTTAATTTTTCTTTTGGGGAAGCAAGCCCCCCCATCCCCTCTCCAGAAGAGTTTCAGTATGAAAAACAGAGCTGAGGAACTTGAGTAGGTGTAGGGGAGCTGTCTGCAATTTGCAAACCAATGAAGATTATTTTATTCCTGCCGGGACAGAAGCTGAGAGGAAAATGTGAGCTTAGTATTAATACCTAGGAAGATGATGGCTTGATTTTTCAAAGAAAAAACATAATTTCTGAACCAGCCCATAGCTTTGATGAAAAATGGGTTGCTGGGGTCTAGTAGCATCTGTAAGGCACTCAGGGACCTCAGCTCTACACTTCATGTTTTTTGGTGAATAGTAAGTCCGTGGAAAGGTGTAGCAACCAGATGGTGTTCTCCCTGTAACCACAGAGACAAAGACAGCAGATGTAGCACTTATACAGTCTCCCACCCTCGATGTTCCTTCATTCAGAGATTTAACCTTAGGGTAGCAGGAACAATTTCTTCT
Organism: Pelecanus crispus; assembly: GCF_030463565.1. Lineage (NCBI taxonomy): Eukaryota > Metazoa > Chordata > Aves > Pelecaniformes > Pelecanidae > Pelecanus > Pelecanus crispus. Next base: position 55,062,521 of record NC_134648.1, read on the forward strand.
CTCTGCTGATTCAATTCTTGTCTTTTTGAGTATTTCAGCACGTGCCTCAGCTGGACTAATGGAAGTATTGAAATGGACTAAAAATAGCAACTCATTTCACAACCATCAATGATGACTTTCAGCCATCGGCCTAAGCTGCATTTTGATATGGAGCTGATAGAAGAGAAAGGACTTGGATGTATTAGAAATTCCCATAAAAGAGAAGGTTAAAGAGTTCGCTTCCAAGATTTAACATGTTCTGCTTAAGAACACCATTCTAATGCCAAAGAGATATTTCATATCAAATTTTCTAGCTATTCTTTAAGAATCAATTCCTCACATCAGCTTGTCAATACCAACATTTACTTTGCATGGTGAAGGAGAATAAAATCAGATAGTTTAACAATAGTCTTAGCCTTACATGGACAGTGATGACCTTTAGATTAAGGAGCACAACTCAGGAAAGAGATCTTTGGGTCAGAGTGGATATTTCTCTGAAAATCACAGCTCAGTAGCTGTCAAAAATACACAGAGATGTTTGTAGAGGAGGACCTAGGAACAAAACACTAATACGCCATTGCATAAATCCATAGGTTGCTGGCATCTGGAGTAGCATCTACTTGCAGCTGTGGTCATGCAGCCTGGCAAGAGGAATAGCAGGACTCAGAGGCACACTAGTAAGGGTAACTGCGGTGATCATACATGGGGAACAGCTCTCTGCGTGGAAAATCAAACAGCCACCAGTTCTTCGTTTTAAGAGAGGTGACTGGGGTGGAGTTAATAGATTGATATTATCACAGATGTTATGGAGAAGGTGAGCGGGAAATGATTATTCACTAGCCCTAGCAATACAAGTTATCTAATTATGTTATCCACTGGCAGATATAACACAAAAAAAATGAAGTCTCTTTTCCCCACACAATCCATCCCCACACAATAGTTCCAATATTAAAACCATGAGACTCATTGCTATGAACTGTTGTGGAGGGCAAAAGTTCAGAAAGTGATTACACAACTTCAGGAAGGGTAGGTCTGTCAGAGCCTATCAGATACCAAAGCCTGGCAGCAGCCTCCAGCTCAGAAAGTTCCCAAACTGCTCATCACTCAAGCTGGGAGGCTGTTGCCACAGAGGGATTGCTCTGTCCACACCTCGCTTTGCTCTTTCCTGAACATTCTCTCCCGCCAGCTGCTGGAGACTGTAAGGGCTGGATGGTAGACAGACCTATAGTCAGGCCCTATCTATCATTATCTATTCTGCTTACCACCCCACGGCGTTAAACGTGTCTATAGATGTTACAGTCCTGATAGCTTGGACAGAAATTCACGGCAACAACAGCACAAAGTCTTTAGTGAAACATGCCCATGATTCGCACTTTACTATTGTAGCAAAGGTCTCACTGTGATTTCTGCACAGTGCCACAGCTGAACCACGTGGGTCATGTCTCACTGTGATTTCTCTCTACACTGATGTGTTTTGTTATCGTACTGCAGGGATTTCTAACCAGTGAAAAGATAGTTGTCCTGGCTTCTCTATTGCTGCTGGCCTACCCAGCAATAGAGATTTGACCAGTCTCCACATTCCTAAAATTCCTCCACACCTCCCTTTATTGCTTTTTGTAACAGTTGGGACCTCTGATTCAGCACCTCTCCCAATCTCCTGCTTTCCCCATATCTATTCTTGCCAAATAACTATGGTTTTCAGAACGGAGAGACCTGCCTGGCAAAGGGAGAGGTAGGACAAAGTGGGAGACAGACAACAAAGGGGAGAAGAGCTAGGCAAAGGGCAGCTGGAGTTTTCTGGGGCTCCTTCCCAAGATTAATGCTGCGTCCCTTTGCAGGGAGAGAAGCAAACAGGAAGCCACAGGGCCCACAGCAGCAAGAAGGGAAACGTGATTAAACCAAGGCTGAACCAGGCTGGTAGGATCACAGCTCAGGGTCCTTTTTAGGGGCTGCAGCTGTAGCCCAGACTTGCACATCATGAGCATACTCTTATGCATTTTCCCTGGTGCTTATGGAAGGGCAGGTTTGCCGAGCTCAGCAGGAGCTGGAGGCCTGAAGGGAGCAGCTGCCTCCAAGAGATCTGGCTCCCAGCGCCAGCCAGACCCTGAGCTTGGCAGGGACCAGCCTGCCCTTCAGGGGGAGGTTTTTCTTACTCCCAGGGCCTCTGTTTCTAAACCGAGCTCAGCCCCAAGAAGGTGGTGACTTAAGAAGCCCTGGCTTGTGGCTGTGAGACAGTGACCAACCTGTGACCCAGCAGTAGTGCAGATTAGGGAGGCTGGGTCCTGCCCTCTTGCTTAGGAGCATGGAACATCCCACTGAGCACTCGGCTGGACTTGCTGTAACCCTGCTCTGCTGTCAGTGAGCTGAGCGTGGTAACCTGTGGTCCAGGGGACACCAGCTGTCAGCAGGGTGAGATACCTGCAGTCAGATGATGGCCAGTATGCTGCTGGAGTGAGAAACAAATCCGGGTAAGTCACAGGGCTTGCAATAGCTGGCACTGGGCTCCTGCAGGTGTTCCCGATGGCGTGGCACGACGCTTACATTCAAAATCAGACTTGGTGTGCAGTCCCACTCCAAAGGTATGTGTGTGTACATACCCCTAGAGCTGCAGGAATACCTTGTTGCTGAGTGTGCAGGGTTACTTGGGTTTGCAAAATGGTATCAATTGACAGAGCAAATTATTAATGGAACAGACACCAGCAGGGGCAGAGACGTTTGGAAAGCTCGTCAGGATACTCACCCACCCAGCTCCAGCCACGTTCCCTCCTTGCACCTTGCCGCTGCGTTTCCAAGCTAATTTGTAATCCATTGCAATAGCTCTCAGTCTCTCCTGTGCTTTGAGTTTGCAAATCAGTCTGCCTGTCTAGAGCCATATCAAATGTTTTCAACCAGCTCCACTCTTTCACCCCTGTCAGCTGCGCTGACTGGATGAGTGGGCTCGGGAGTCGGGCAGGACAGGCAGACGTGACCTTCTGTGAATCAGCTGCAGACGGGCTCCATCTAAGGGGACTAGAGACACTCTCCAGCAAAGCTCGCCATGGTAATTTAAGACTTTACCATCTGCAGCTCCCCTTTTTTTAGGACTTGCTGTTTCATAGCGGAAGAGAAGTACTTGCTCCCACCTTAACTCCCTTGCTCCACACTCCCCTCATCAGCTTAAGCCAGCTCTGAAAGCTGGGGCAGTGGCCATACCGACACAGGGCCCCTTCTACTGCCCCTGCCACAGGGGAGCGCTTGGTCTGCCACAACAGCATCTCCCTCCAGCTTTCTGGAGTATCGCATCTTCAAATCTGGTCTTTGCTGAGAAATAGGTGATTTTTTTTTTTTCACAGTGATAAACTCAATGGAGACAAGATACTTTTGTTTCACTTTGGGAGCTGCAATAGGCAATGTCAACTCTAGAAACAGCTCCTGGTTGCAGCTGAATTAATTATTTTTTATTTTTTTTTCCCCCTGGAATATGTAAAGTAAAGCAGCATATTTTGTAAACGAATCTCAACTTTACTAAATTTCTTCAGTGGGAAGGAACCCTGAAAAAGCCTTTTAAAACATAAAAGTATTTTGTTGAGCTGCTTTCAAATATTCTTTTCATTTGAAGCAATACTTTATTTAGACATTCTCCTTACTCTTTTGAAGGCTCAAACAAAACATTCTGGGTAATTTTTATGTTTCTTTGAATTGATAAAAAAAATTTCCCCACATTTTGGTTTGCACAAAATGTCTGTGTTTTTTCATTGTGGTTGACCTGAATTCCCAACATAGATCCAATTTTATTAATATTTTTTTAACATGAAAGAACCAAAACATCAGCTATTAGCACATCTCAGAGTGCATCTTGCCTGTTTATCTCACAGTAGAAAAGATGCTTTCCTTTGCTTCATTACATCCTATTTTATACAGCTAGAGTCTCCTTGTGCTGTCCTGACAATTCCTCTGCCTCCTCCTGGCTGTCCTCACCTCTCCAGGCCTTTCTGTTGTATCCTTCTGCTCTATGTAGGTCACTACTGCACTTCCCTGGAGTCTCCCCTTGTCATTTCTGAAATGAGATGCTTCATTAGCCACTCTCCAGTCTTCTGGCATCACCAACTTCTGCAGTCAGCTTGCAGACACCTCTGCTAGTGGCTGTCTCCCTCCTCTTGCTGTTTGCCCTACAGAAATAGTACCAAACACATCCATGAGTCAGAAACTCCGGGGAATGCCCATTAGTGTGCGCTGGGTTTCTCTTGGGTGTGTTTCACACTCTGAATCTTACGGAACCTCATTATGTTTCTTTCGTATTTAGGTGCTCAGCATAGCTAATATTTGACAAGGACAGATACGAGGTTTTAACATTTTTGTCAAATCTCTTAAATTGCTGTATTTTGGGGTAGAGGGAGGAGATTTGCAAATAAGAAGCAGATCTATGCTTCCAGCTCAAATGGCTCTTATTTTGCCCTAAAAGAAAAAGAAAACTAAATGAAGAGGAAAAGAATTATGTATATGAGTCTACGTGGCTTCCTGCCCCCTCCAACAGGAGCCTTGAAACCAAACAAGACATGGCGGTTGTCTTCTGCTGGGAAGAGACATTTCAAAGTAGGAAACAGGGAGAACAAAGCCTGCATGTTCCAGAGCTCTGTACACAATCACCAACAAATAAGCCTGGCAGTCTTCATTTTCTGTAGGAGTGTGCTCCATACAGCTAATCCCCTCGTCCTGAGTTGCCATCTGGAGTATGCCACGAGCAGGTCTGTGTAACAGAGGTGTCGCAAGCCTGCGACAAGCCGGGCAGCGTACCGAGGGCCTGCCAGCAGCCATGGGCTGTTCTTGCTCAGTCACACTTGGAGCCTGATACACAAAATGTACTCGGTGAAGGGCAACCACCTCTTATGAGAGTTCTCCTGGAAATAAAAGCCTGCGTCGTATCAACAGTATTTCCCTCCCACAATTTGGGAGCAGGATGGCCCTCAGCACACTGCTCAGAGTGCCACCGGCACCCTGTGTCGGAGAGACTTTCAGACAGCCAGAGTATCGATGTCAAGCAAAAACTGCTGAAGCCCCATGAGGGGGCTCCTGCTGTGCTAGAAATGCCCTTTCTCTGGTCAGAATGCCAGGCGAAGGCCATATGGCGGCTGGGGGCTGGTGATCACCCTGTTACCCACCCAGCAGCCACCCACGGTGCTCATTGCTCTTCATCACACAGAGCCTCTGTTGACTGCTCATCCCAGCCAGCAGCATCCCCAGTTGCCCTATGTGCTGGTGCAGGGCAGCTGGCAGAGCCCCAGCAGCTCAGCTGGAGAGCCCCCGGGCATCCCCCCCATCTCTGCCAAGCCAGGGGACTGCGCGCCTCCCCTGGACCAGCACCACGGGGCCCATGCTGATCCCCACTCTTCAGCAGCCACAAGTCTCTTGGCGGCAGGACAGGGGGCCTCCGTGGGCTCTTTACATCTATTGCTGTTTCTACTTCTGCTGGATGATATGGTTTTTGTCTCTCCTGTCCTTTCCCAGCTTCATCAGCATCCTAATTCTGCTCAGCTCCCTTTTATGGCAGGCACATGTAGGCAAGTGCAAGTTTCCAGATGCCTGGCAAAGCTTTCTATTAGAAAAGGGGGAAAATGGCTCAAAAGGCACAGCCAAGCCCTGAAGGCCATAACCATGCAGGACTATTTATTTCCCCTTTTTAGGCCTGCACCCTGTACCAGGCTGCGAGAGCAGCAACAGCTCCTGACAGTGGGGGTGCTTCCCACCCAGCGATCTCAAAGCTGTCTGCTGAGAGCAGTGGACTTTCGCTAATCACACTTCAGGGACACCGGGAAGGAAGAATGGAGATGTGACATGATCTCCTGCCTGCCCTGCCTTGCTCCTGTCTCTCCTGACAGCTGCAATTTCTCGCCACCTTGAGACTAGAGCCTTCAAGTCACACAAGAAGTAGAAAATAATCCATTAATCTTCCTCCTGGTTTTCCCCCAGAGGCAGCTGTGTTTGTTCAGGTGGGATGCATTTGCTCAGAAAGGTGAGCATTGCCCATCAGCAGCGGACACCCTTTCTTTGCCCCTCTTTGGAGGGCTCTCCCAGTGGGGAGGCAGCAGCAGGCTCCTGTTTGATGTCCATCACTGGTAAACCGGCAGATGGGTCAACCTCCACTCCAGAAGCAAAGCACTGAGCCCTTTTGTTGACGTTAACCTCAATAATGAAAGGTGCAACTTCTGTCTGTAAAGAAAAAGAGAAAAAAGACAAAGGTTTGGGTCATGTGTCCCCCCACCCCTCGCTCCAATGGCTTTGATCCATTTTGGGTTTTGATCCAAAAGCTCATTAAAAGGAAAGTTCAGCCAAGTATTACTCTGAGAGGAAAAAATAGCTCATCCATCAGAAGACAGACAAACAGTGTCAGATACTGGTTGCTAATTTGCTCTCCCCAGGGAGATCTGCTTCTTTTTAACCAGAAGAGTGTTTTGCCATGGAGAGATGCTGAGTCAGCCTGATGCTTTCTTACCCTGGGCTTCTCCCTTTCTTGGCATGGCCCCAGGGCAGGCATTTCCCGTACCTGTTGACCTCCTCTGAGGTGCTGGATGGGCACCCTTCCTTGGGGAAGGGACACCTCAGCAATGTGCAGATGGCACCTGCAGTCACCTGCAACAGCTGAAATGTGGCAAATAGATGCATCCTGTAACAGCAGGATGGTGGCAAATAGGTAAATTCAAAAGAGAGAAACCAGTCTGAGCCAGCCAAGTAAAGCAAAATAAGGCATTTCTTCAAGCGGGGGTTGTTAAACATAATTCAGGACAAAACTGGTTATCAGTGGTACCAGCCCAATATTCAACAGAGTTCCTGGTCAGGGCAAAGACGATGGAGAAAGCTAGATGAAGACGCAAATGTTGCATGACAACGAGGAAATTTTGGGTTTTTTTGTCCAAAAGTAACTCAAAAGGCTTTTGAGCAGAAATTACCAAAGATGTTGATTTGCGGTGTTGCAAGGAGCACTAGGCAAACACCAGAAAAGTGAAAGAAAGATAATGGTTTTACTAATATTTAAAAAGTATGTGTGAGAAGTCCATTCAAGATCTTTGAGTCCAGGCAAAATAATGGAATAGCTGAATGAGATTCTTTACTAAAAAATTACGGGAGAGGGGGCTAATAAATGCTAATCATCATTGTCAAACTAACTGGAGACCTCTTCTTTGTTGAGATTATAAATTCAGTTGGTAAAGGTAAAAATATTTACGTGTTTAAATTTAGTTTTCATGCAGGCTTTTTCTTTGGGAAAACACAATGTTTTGATTTAAAAAAACCCCAGAATGATACATAATTCAAAGTGGAGCATGTTTGGTGGCTAGGAAAGTGACTCACTGCCAGAGCTCCCGTGTAACTGTAATGGGGGAATCATTTCGGCAGGCTGGTTTCCAGTGGGGTCCTGTAGGCCACTGCAGTGTTAATCTTGCCTCTTCTCCTGCATCAACTGTGGGTTGTGCTCTGTCTGTGTGTGTATGCTTGTGTAAGTGTGTACCTCTTTCTCTGGTGGATTTGCATCTGCCTACAGTGGCTGTTCCTTGATCCCACATCTTTAATGGCTTTTATCAAGGGTCTGAAGGGCAACAGCATGAATCCTGCATTGATCGCATTTGCAGGAGATATAAAAGCTGGAGCCTGGTGAAGAAGAAGAAGATCTGCTTACTGATACAGTGCAGCTAAGACTGGTCAGTAGGATGGGCAAATGTGAAATGTCTGCTTGGCAAATGCACTGAAAGCCCTGCGTCGCTGTGGGAGCTGCTGTGAACTCTGTCCCTCTGGTTAAATCAAGCTTTCTATCTATAGGTACTCTCATCAGGAACACGCCGTTGCAGAGGTCCTCAGTCTGGCAGGTGAGAGCACAGTAACAGCAAATGGGGGGAAGGTCCATCTCAACAACTTTAGCCTGGAAATAAAACTCAGATTTTTCATGGTCAGGGAAACCTCTCCTTGCCGCAGCTTGCCAAAAGTTGTGGTCACTGGGCACTTAGCATCAGGATGGGATGTTTTTCCAAATGATGTGCTCATGTTCAAGTGGAGTTGATTCAGGGAAGGCCTGTGGTCTCTGCTGGTAGTTTTCATGCCCTTTTCATGTGAGGATTCCAAAAATTTTTGCCACTGAAAATGTAGATTCCTTAGAAATTACATTTATGTAGATTGTAATACAGTTGTAGAACAGTTTTATTGAAGTTGCCCTGTTTAGTGATCTAAAACCAGTCTGCACTGTAGGTCAGCTGTCACTAGATAACCCTGGCAGTCCTGTCTAGCTCATCCAAAAACTGGTGCTTGTACCAACTTATTCTCAAGAGAAAGCCATAGCCTCTAGTACAGCACTAGTCAGCAGTCTCCTCTGCTTCAGCAGTTGCTATTTTTCAGCCACTGGAAGGAGGGCTGCTTTCAGAAATACCATTTGAGTCATAGGGAAATTGAGCAGGGGTCAAGTCTGTCCTGAGTAGGAAGTTGCACTCCCACTTCCTTCCTGCATCTTTCCAGAAGATCTCGATAATCCTCTCCCTCCCGTCTTTCTGTCACTGAGCTGCCTGGGGAGTGAAACCTGCCCCGGCTCCCTCAGGAGCCTGTGAAACGCTCCCAAAAATGGCCTCTCCCAAGCCCCACTAGCTGCCTCCTTTGGTGAAGCTGCAGGGTATCACTAAGATTTTTTGTGAACCCTTGGCTACTCTCAGCTTCATGCCCATCCCTTACTGTGTGTCTTATGGCTCCTGGAAAGGTGAGAAATGAAGTGCCTCCAGCTGTGGGACACTGGGCTGAGGGCCGGGAGGGTGATGCAGAGCTCTCCATGGCTGTGCCCTGCCATTAGCACCTCTTCCTACTGGGTCGCCATGCCCGAGCAATGCCCAGTTGACCAAAGCACTTTGTCAGCTTTAATTATTATTGGTTTTGCTGGAAGTCAAATGTTTACTGCTTAATAAATTGATGCATTACACAAGGCAAATATGATTTAATCCCATTTTGCAAACAGGGAAAGTTTAGGCCTGTTCCTGTACATGACACCACGGAGGGATGTGGCAAAGAGCCACGTGAAGAAGTGGGCTAATTCTTGGGCCAGCTTACCAAGGAGGAAATGGCTGAGGATACTTTCATCTTAGCGTAGCTGGATGTGTGCATGCTTTGTAAGCAGTGCCTGAGGCAGCGCTTCCTCCCTTCAGCACACAGAGGAAGAAAACTCAGTGGTGATAATGTACAGTGGAAGGTAGTGCTGGCTTGCAAGCCAAGCCCCAGGGAGGATGTGACTCCACACGTGTCACTGGAGTTGGGTCAGGAGCTGTGCCAGGGGAGTTTTCCAGTGGCGATCACCGCTGCACGGGCAGAGAGAGGGCCTCTGCAGCTTGGATGCCATGTCTGGCTGAGGAGAGGCCCTGAACGAGGACAAAGGGCTTAGCTGCCCCGCTAACAACAAAAACACTGTTGGTGCCCACACTACCCTGTTGAGGTGGGGGAGCTTTCTGGCTGATTTAGAGGAGACCTGCACATCTGAGAGATCCCCACTTCAGAAACATGTGTCTTCATCGCCTTGGACATGTCAGAGCCCTCACTGGGTGCTTTTGGCTGCCATGCCCAATTCTCTGCATGTTACCCATCATCCAGGGCTCCCAGAGCTGTCTGCAGTCCTCGATTAAACTGGTGCTTTCCAGAAGTATGTAGGTAATAATAAGGAATGAGTTTCATGTCATTATATACCTTATATACTTTTTTTAATAATTTAAGACAATGTTAATATTTATACATGCTGAAATACTGCTGGCTCATTGTGGCTGGTCCCGGCAGCTTGCCTGCACACCAGCACTGGTGCCCAAGTGCCGTCACGGTGCGGCAACTCACCCTGCTGCAACTGAGGCAGTGCGGGTTTGTTCAGCTGCGCCGTTTGCTGGATTCGTTTTTATTTTCACTGTGACAGCTTTTACACAGAGAAGTTAAACTTTCCTCCTAGATAAACCTTTATATTATTCTATTGCATTGCAATAGAAAAGTAGAAAGACTACTATTGTCTGCAAATGCCTATACCTACAGTTAACATATTATTAGGGAATGAAAGAGAAGGCTCTAAATTCTTATTTTTAAGCAAAAATAAAATTATGATAAACTGTATCTCTTTTGCATGCTGAAGGATTGGGTGTAACACAGGTTCTGGGCAAAAAGTTGAGGCGACACTTGTAGTCCTTCTTCTGAAACCTTGTCTTTCATTCATTTGTATGTGGTCTGACCTGTCAAGTGGGACACAGTATTTCTGAGAGCAATGGGCACGGAGAGATGCCACTGAGCATCACCGAGCGTAGGCAATAGCTACTCTGCATCTGTTATGCTGGATGCCTCTGCAAGGGGGTTATGAAAAGTTCGTCATTCCCTATGTTGTCTACATATGATAGAACCTTCTATAAACAGAAAGCAATTAGCAAGCTAGTATCTAGAAAAGGTATAAGACAAAAATCTCAGACCAGGTTTTACTGTAGTTTTAAGCAGAACTATCCCTGTGCACCGCTGTTGTGCCCAGATTTCCCCTAAGCAGGATTAGTTTGTGACCAGAGGACAGCTCATCTGCAAGCCCAGGTAACCTATTTTGAAACTGCATTTCTGAGGAGCCCTCATTATGCTGCCAAATGACACTGAGCTGGCCTAACATGCCAGTCTTCCAGGGCAGACTTGGGCAGCCAGGCACTGCTCTCAGCAGTCAAACAATTTTCCTAACACTGTCTTGAGAAGCATGAGCTCAGGGTCTAGTGACCCTTGAACAGGGGACCGGGGGCAGGGGGGAGGAAGGAGAAGGATGGCATTTGTGGATGTGGGTGGAAATGGAACAGGATCCGTGCCAGGATGTCATGCTGCACTGGGGTAAACCCCTGGCCACCAGGGACCCCTGGGTTTGTAGACTTTATTGGGATGATGTGACGTCCCAGAAGACTTCACATAGAAAACTAAGTGTTTCTGGTTTGCTCCTACTGTTTCCACAAGCCCATTCTTTATTTTCATCACTATGGAGAAGTTAATCACAGGCATACAGCAGAAATGACTGAAGTGTGTAATAGGTGGTGGGGCCTTGCTGTAAAACTGCTCGCCGTAACAAGAAGTGTTTCTGCAGAGAAGCCTGAAGCCAGGGAGAAGGTCAGGCTGGGCACCTGGACCATGAAAGCAGAGGGGAAGGCCTGTTGCTTGCTGCTGCCTGCCCCTGACCCAAAGCCCTGGGGGCAGAAAAGTGACCTTCTGCAGGAGCCAGGCTGGGGCAACACGTGCCAGGGAGTGAGCCCCACTGACAGGATGCCGATGTTTCCGTGCCCTGGAATGGCTTGGACACCACACAAATTGATGATAGGCACATGGCTGTATTCCAACGTGAAGGAGAATCAGTGGTGGGGTTCCTTTTACTGCAGTATGTATCAAAGCAGTATTTTTGTGGATGCCTGAACATAGACTGTATGGTATTTTCATCCTTGCAATGAAGGACAGGCCGTTTGACTGAAAATAAAATCCAAATTCAGCCCAGAGTGGATTCCTCCAGAACATTGCTTTTGGCCAAACTGCTCAGAATTGGACAACAACGTCTGGAAAAGCTTCTGTGTCCCTTGACTGGCTAAAGAAAAAAATTGTGCTTGATCTTGGCAAATATCCCAGCTCCCTTCAAAGTGCAGAATGCTTCTCTCCTTTTTGACCTCGTTACTGTTGGACTCTTATGCCAGCCAGAGTTTAGAAGCATTCAGTTTATTGCAACAAACTGAAAATGGCTGGCAGCTGAGTTCAATACATGCAGGAATAAGGTGGTTTATTCTTTCTCCAGAAAGGCACAGAGGAGAGGCTTTGTCCAGCCAAGCATTGCCCACAAAAGGTATGAAGCAGAGCAGATTTCATGAGCTCCAGCCCACAGAGACTGTCCTTCGTAGGAGGAAAAACATCATTCTGTACCACTTAAATTGGCATTTTGCTCTGTGGGTCAGGAGACCTGTCTGCCATCTACCTGACTGAGCTGCTGTAGGAGCTGTCAGTAACAACATGCCACTTAATTTGCTCTTCCAGGGAAATCAGTTCCCCGGGTTTAAAACACTGGAGTTAGTCATCATTACCTTATTAGCCCACTCTTCCATGACGTAGTATGCAAGTACATTTTTAACTACCATTGTAGTGCTTCATGGCATTTATTCCATTGAAAGGCAAAGGAGCAACATCTGTTTTGAAGGGAAGTGCAAGTGTGGGTAGAAAGTGCCTCCTCTATCCATGCATGGTAAAGTCAGCTGCTGTGCTCTGGAGCTGGCCCTTGGGTTGGGCAGAGGGAGGCAAATCCTCTGATCCCTTTGTGGGGCGTGGGAAGGCCAGATCCAGCCCCTTTGGGAACAGACATGAGCAGAGTGCTCGTCTTCCAACATGGCCCTGCCAGTGCTGGAGACAGATGGGCCAAGAGACTCTGCAGTTGACTGTGCAGTTATTCACTAGCGATATTTCCCTGGTTTCCCACCCACCTCCTGCCTGTGTCCTGAGAAGTGCGAGAATTTGATTTCCTGGCTGTTTCCTAGCTGGCTCCCAGCCTGAGGGGGTGAATCACAGCACCACCATCCTGCAGCCAGACTTGCCCTGAGCCGATCACTCATCGCCAACAGCATGTCCACGAAGCAGGATGGCTCCTTCACTCCACCTCCTAACATCCCTCAGACTTTGGGCTGGTGCAGTCCCTGCCTTGTTACTGACCTGGTCAGGAAACCTGTGGAGGGCAATCCAAAGCAGCCGGGTGCTCCATATTAGGCAGGCTTCTCACTGCATGCTACAGAGTGTTGGCTCATACAGTTTGCATGCCTACACCTAAATAAAGTGGAGAACCTTTTTCACATCAAAAAGACTACCCATTTTGTCTGACATGGCCTCCCCTCCTTCATTACCCCCCCAACCACTACTTGCTCTTAGATCTATGTATCCACTTAGATATACTGGCATTCAGTTGTGTGGTTTTTTAATTTAAATTTGATTTTGAGAAAGAACGAGATGAACTCCAAGTAACAGAATGTGATAGCTCTGGAATATTACACAGCATTAATCTCAGCAGTGAGTGGGAGCAAGACACTGAGGGATGAGCCTGAGAAAACTGGGGAGGCTCAGTAAGTAGCAGGAGCAGATAAAAGCAGACAGCTTGGGAAGATTTTTGGAAGAGAAATATCAGTATAAAGAAGGCAGACAGGAGAGAGACAACCCAGGCCACTTCCAGGGCAGACCTTTCAGTGAGTGCCAGCAGCTCTGTGCTGCTGGATGTGGAATTGTTTTATGGGTTTCTCTCATTTCCAGGCTCTTGGAAAACTATTGTCTAGTGCCTGACCGAACGGGAAGTGCAACTGCTCAACACAGGGAGCACATCCAAGAAAAAATGAAAAGCAAAAAATTAAATTCAGAGGTTGGCTTTTCCTATTTTTAGCTTGTCTGCAAATTATCCGGAGATGCATGCAACTTATTTTGGAAGATTTAGGAAGCAGAGGGTGTTGCCAGTTCCTGCAGTATAAAAAACCCAAATGTGCTGCATTTCTTGTGACAGATGATGAGCTGCAAAAGATACCTAAATAGGCAGCATCATTAAGGGAGGCTAGTTTTAGATGGTTGCATTAAAGATTTTTCAAGTAAAAGCTGAAGCACTTGTCTCTTTAATGTTAAAGAGAGACACAGACAGAGAGAGAGGGGGGGACAGAGACCCAACACATCCATGGTTCTGTGGCTGGGGCCATAGGCTGTGTAACTGCTCAGAAATTAATGAATTGGGATGCAGTTGTAAACGTGCTTTGCATTTCCAAACCCTCCCACAAAAGGGAGGTTGCCCTCTATCATTTGCAAAGATGCCTATAAATCTAGTGGGGATTTGGCAGCAGGAGTCTCATCGCCGAGGATTTGCCCATGTTGCAGGCAGGCTAGGCAAAAACATTGCCCAAGACCGGCTCCCTTCCCAGCCCCGTTAAGCACCGCTCCGTTCTCTGGCCTGACCCACCGGTGAGCTGCAGTCTGAGCTCTGCAAAGAGCCATCCTGGGGCTTTCACTGAGCTCCCACTTCTGTCTGAGGTCCAGCCCCCCTGGAAGGGGAACAATGCTTTAACCCCAGCCTGTGGCTGTCTTGGGTCCCTCCTCTGTGCTTTATTGCGCAGACATGAAGAACTTGATTTTGTTTCCCTCTGAACCACTGTGGCTCACCGACTTACACTGAGTTGCTCCTGATGGAGAGCTAAAACTGCCCCTCACCAAATCCAGCCATGCCTGATGCACGTAGGCTCCCTCTTTCTTCCAGCTGCATGTACTGCTAAGGGCTTGTTAGCCCCCCAGTACATTTTCTTTTTCCTGGTCAAACCAGGAATCTGGCCGAGGTGCTGTTCCCTCGTGCAAGTTCTGGGAACATCAGGTTCCTGGAGGTAAAGTCACACCAGAAGGTCATAGCCAAGGGATTTGCGTTGTATTCAGCCAGGAGGTTATTGTCTGCTATGCTCAGGCACTAATTGCTGACAAGACTATGTGTATGTAACACATCTTGTTTCTAATCATGTAAGCAAGTATTTTCCTGGCCTTGGCACCAGCAGCCAAAATGTCATTAAAATTCAGTGAGTTTCTTCCTCTCCCTGGTAGTGAGCATTCCCACCGAGCCAATGAAGGCAGCGGCCTGGCCAGGGCTCTGACCTGAGCCGTAGCCTGGACAATAAATTTTGTGAAGGAAGATGCAAACCTCTGGGAACGGCCTGTTTCCTTGGAAGGTCTGCAGAGCCTGTTGCTTAGAGGACCCCGCTGCGTCGCTTCGGCAAGGAAAAGGCAGTGCTGCCCCACAACGGACAAAAGGGATGCAATATCCCAAGGTCTCTTTCAGCATCAGATTTCTGACTTCAAGGGAGGACAGGCTGAAAAAGAGGCAGATATGTCTCTGCTGATCCCGCCTGCACCCTCTTGAAATGCCGTAAGTCTGTGCATCAGGGTTTCTGTTGATCACCTGTGGAGCCAAGGAGGAATTGCTCAGCTCCTTGGTGCAGACCTTGGATATGGGGGAGTTTGTTTCTCTGTTATTCCCGTCCTCCAGTGATGCAGAGGAGTGTGGCAGAGCAAGTGACGGCACGTGGAGAAGCTGGATTGTGCTCCCAGCAGTGTGCCTGCTAATACCTGTGGGCTTTTGACGATGTGCAGGAGGAATTACATTTTCCAGCCTAGGTTGATGGAAACTGCTACACAGCTTTTCCTTCATTCCTTCTGCCTGCCGGCTTGGTGGGGTCTTTTACTTCCTGTGGTCACCTGGAAATTGCCCTGAACAAGTCCCAGGCTGCCACGAAGGACCTGAACATGAGCGAGGCCCATGGGGCTCCCCTGCGTGCTTCCTGCATCCAATATGGTTTTGACTTTCAGCAGCCTGGAGAAGAGAGGCATAGATGCCCCCATGTCCCCTTGCTGGTCTCTTAGCTGGTCTCTTAGCTGGTCTCAGCTGGTCAAGGGGTCCAAGCTCATATCCCGGGTGGATGCTAATTTATTCAGGAAGGCTTGCTCCTTTGGCAAATGTTCTGCATTTCACTACATCAGAGACTCAGCTGTCAGCAGAGAGGGCAACATGCATATTCAGAGCCTCCTTTAATGTCAGCCATTGCAGAAAGCATCTGCTGCTTGGCAGTAACTGCTTGAAATGCTGGGCGGCTATCGGTAACACACCTCGTCACACTCTGTGCAAGTGGGGCAGCTCCCTTGCAGGCCTCTTCAATCTCACTCCATTTATTAGAAGGGCCAATTACTCCGATCTCTGCTCTGGGAGCAGGTTTCACTAGCAGGTTAGATGGTGAATTTACAGTCCACCAAGTGCTGCACACTTGTACCCTATAGGGCTAAAGAAATTTAAGTTTTTCTTCTAGAAGGTGGCTTAATGCACTTCTTGCAAGTTCCTTGCTCAGTGATTGCCGGTATGCGCTTCCCATGGCCAGCACGCTGAAGCAAGCACATGGGGACGTTAGCCTGGTTGCTATGCATTAGCTCCCTCAGGTAGTTGTCCATGGACATACAAAGGCAGTCAAAGGTGATCAAAGGTGGTTGTTAGTGTCTTCCATCTTATCATATAAAGCTTCTAGCTAAAGCTGAGAAAACAGTAAATACCTAGCATGTAAGGGCCTGAGTGCTCTGCTAACAGCAGTGAAATGAGAGTTTGTGCATGTGCAAGAAAGAGCTGATATAGTTGAAGTACCATATTTGTGATTTTTTTTTAATTTACTCAGGCTTCCTGGCTTGTAATTTCAGCTTTCCTGAGTGCTGGAGGCCTGTGGTGTTGGAGTAAATGGCGCTAAGGAACCTGGAGCATACAGTGAATATATACATCTAGATGCTGGTGGCATCTCATGGGTGAAGACTTTCTCGATCTTGCTGGAGGAGAATAACTGGAATCATTGTGGTGTTGCTCTTTCAGGATGCTCCAGACTTGAGCACATCAGAAACTATCAGAAGACAGCTACTGGAACCATCGTAACATGGTCTTCACCCAGTGTGCCAGTGTTGCTGGGGCTTTTCAGCAAAGACCTGGGCAAAAGCTGAGCTGTTTATTCCTGCCTGAGGTTACATTCATTTGTGGGTATTTTATTCCTCAGGTCTAGGAGGTTGAAGGGCTTCACTGTGTCACACTGGTTTCTTTAGGATGCTGACTAGTTATTGTGCTTCTCAAGACTACCAGGCTTGCTTTTCCAAGGCAGGGGTCAGCCAGCAGCCAAGCCATGCCAGCCAAGAAGAACATAGGTGTGAGTTGTAGAACATCATTTAAGGATAACTGTATGTATAGAGTGACACCCAGAAAAGTCTTTCGCAACAGCAGTGTCAGCTCACATTAATCAGTATTCCTGGTGCAGCACCTCACTGCAGGTTCGCTATGCGGGACAGCTTTGCTACGCACCACTTTGCAGCTCTGGTGCTAGAGAAGATGTCCAATCTTCAGCCGTTGCACCAGTAAGAGGACTGTAAGAGCTTTGTTGCTAAGGGATGGCCTTAGCATGAATTTTCATTACGAATGCTGTGCGTCTATCTGACACAGCGATATGTACAGAGTAGTGACAGTCACAAGTCGTCACCAGCTGTGGCTAGCGGGGGTTGCAATGCTCCAGCAGCTTGTCTGCCTCTGGCTCTGGAGCAGGGAACTGGCTGTGCTGAGTGAGGTGGCTCGGCTTAGCAGGTACCTCCCTTTGGGAGCACAAGTGAGGCCTCAGCCAAGAATTTGCTGCCATTTCCACGCTGGGGCAAAGGATGAGGGTTACCGTTGGCTGTACCCAGCATTAACTTGTGAAACCTCTCAAGTCTGTCAGCCTGTGGCTTTGCTCCAGGCAGACTGTGAACATCAGTGCCATTTCCACTCCCCCTCAAATTTTAGGGTTTAATTAACAAATCCTCATCTTCCCCAGATTGTAATCTGGAATTAACACCGGTACCAGCAGTGCCACCCGGCTGAATGCACCGGGAATGCCGGTGACCATTCGGGAGAGCAACCTGCACTTCCAGGGGTCAGCAGGCTCAAAGCACTAAAAATCCCCAAGCATCTCCTGGTGAGCTGGGAAGTTTGTGTGTCATATAAACCAAGCCCTGCATACAGCCAGAGGTGCTCATGTTGGGCCCGCCAGACATCTGACATTAGGGGCTTCCTGCCCCTAAAGCTTCAGCCCTGCTTTGCTGCAGCCTCCTCGGGCTTGCTGTGCAGATGTGCCCAGACTGGGCACCAGCCTGACATGGGGCACCAGCACAGCTGTACCAGCACACGGGCACGGCTGCAGGGCCCTTTGCCGGCCCCGCTGGAGCCTCTAGCCAGGCTACAACAGCCCAGAAGTTACAGCCTCTGCCCGGTCAGTAGGATAGCTCAGGTCTCGCCTAATCTGGGTTTGGAGCGTTTGGACCCACAGCTCCCACAGCACAGGGGAAGGCAGTCAATCAGCAGGATAAGGAGTGAAATTTAGGAGAAAGCACCCCCCTTTTGAAGCTAGCTGTCCTGCAAGGAGGAAGACAGGGTTCACAAAGGCTAGAGAGCGTACAGTGTAAGGCCCTTGTCAGCAGCCTAGAGAGTGAAGCTTGGTGAGTGCAGAGTCCCTGGCTTGCGGAACACACGCCTTTTTCTTTTTTGTAAGTCAGTGACTAAGATAAAGCTCTAAAACTCAGAGTCACCGATACCACAGTAAAATTTCTGCTGAAGATTAAGAAAACCTGAATTTTACCAAATGAGGACAACTGGCAATTTTAGGACCATCCAATATAACTCTGACGCTGGCTAAAACAAAGTTTATTGCAGAACAAAGCTGAACCCGAATGCTGCAGCTCTGGCCATAGCGCCATACCGTGTAATTTTTCCTGCCTCTCTTCTCGCAAGCTATTTATACCACCCCCACTTCACGTAGGCTGCAGCTGACGCTGTGCCTGAGCGTCTCAGGCCGAGTGAGCTGCTCTCTGGAGGATGCTTTCTTCTAGGAATCAGGGCACAAAAGCGGTTGGAGCGTATTGTTCGGCATCTCCCAGTGAAACAGGAAATCGAGGACAGAGAGCAGGACGGAGGCAGCACTTGCCGCTGCTCCATGTTGCCCTTTGCACAGAAGGGAGGCTGAAGCATCAGAACATGAGAAGAGCATTGATATACGCATAGTGGGGAGTGGAATAAAAAGGAGGCAGAATCTATGTCTGCTTTTGAACTGCTTACAAAAAAGCTAACGTGCACTTCCTCTAAGATGGTGGAAAGCCCAGTTTTCCTGGAGCATGTACCAGCCCTCAGGAGCATTCGTTAGCTGTCTTATGACTGTCCCCGCTAAATTAGTGGGAATGGACTTGAGTTGACACTGAATACTTCTGAAAAATGCATTGTTTTCTCACCTTTGCCTAGAGCCTTTTAGGCATTTAGCAGCTGGGTGGGTAAGTACGTTCGGTGCCTCATTTCCCAGACGTGAGGCTGTTTGGGCAAAGCCCTCACTTGCCATCTGTTTGTGTAGCCACACCACAAGGCCGCCTCGTTGCTGTTAGATCTCTGGGTGTTACAACAGTGTGGGCTGGTTATGCCCCAGGATTATCACCTGGACAACACCTCTGGTGTAGGCAAGGCTTGGCACAGGTCTCTTCCCTTTCAAACAGGAGTAAGATCCATGGGAGGCCTTGCTCTCTAAACGTGGCTAATACTGCATCACGTAATACCACAGTATATCACACCCAGTCAAAATCCCATTAGAAATGTCTGCGAAGGCTGGACGCTGACAGAGCTATCTCATGAGCACGG
This sequence comes from Pelecanus crispus, assembly GCF_030463565.1. Taxonomy (NCBI): domain Eukaryota; kingdom Metazoa; phylum Chordata; class Aves; order Pelecaniformes; family Pelecanidae; genus Pelecanus; species Pelecanus crispus. The sequence goes on from NC_134648.1 coordinate 55,081,698, forward strand.
CTAGACTGCTGGGACGGTCAGTCCATCATGTGCCAGAGCCCTGTGTTACTGCTGGCCTAATTTGGGCCTACAGCAACAGAATGATTAAAAAACTGCGACCCACAATACACAGCACTGAACGTTTGGTGGTGAAAATGGCCAAGAATCACAAACAAAGTCAATTTTGGGTCCAGGAAAGGAAATAGTTGTGCAATAGCATCACTTCCTATTCAAATTCTCTATGGATGGGGAATCAAGGTCCGAGATAAGAATCACAGGGTAAGGCTGATACGTGCCGAGGTATGTTGGCCATGAGAGTTGTTTCGAGTCTTCTCAATTGTGACCTATATGATCTGCCCCTCCTTTCCTCCGGCACTTCTAACAAGGCTGGGAGCTATGTGTCTAGGCTACTGTTAGACACCAACTTATGAATTCTCTTAGTGCATTTGTAAGCTACAGTGAGCAAAGTCCACATTATTTATGAACAAGAACATCCACGTAAGTATGTAGTATATTTTTATCTTACAGATTATCAGCATCACAGTTGTAATGAATGCATTTTAACTTTCCTGAGCATCTCTATTATCACCCAGTCTCTATTTTTCAAACTATAATGTAACGAGAGACATCAGTAGTATAATACCTCAGGCTACTATTCACAGCAAAGGCATCTCAGCTGGGAACAGAAACCCACCATGCTCTTTCCTACTGTGTTTCTTAGGGCAAGTGTGGTGCTCTGCAGCCAGGATGGGAAAATTACTTTGCACATACATGTGGGTGAGACCCAGCTGGGAACGGCCAGGCCAACTAACTTGCACCCTGACACCCTACTTCAGCCTTTGTTTTGATGAAAAGAGTGAGGAAAACAACAGGGCAGGTTCTCAATAGGCATAATCCAACCTACCTAATTGCTGCCCATTCCTGAAAGGGGCTCACATCACCTCCCCACTTCCACTGCCTCCTCTGCAGTAAAAAAACCAACCCCAAAAGTAAAGGCCATGAGCATGGTGAGCTGGTCTGACTCACCCTTTAGCCTCACATTCACCAGATGTAACGCAACAGGAGCAAAGCAAATGCAGGGACAAGGTCTCCTGTTCAACAGCAGCTGCCGTTGGTTTGGGTCAGGTGTAAGATGAGGTTGTGCCATAACCTGGCATCCAAGACATGTTTTGGTTAACCCTTTCTGTTGCTAAAGCTCAGCCTTGCAGTACATGATCCTTCAGGTGAAGCCTCTAACCCAAAGCAGACAATGAAGAACATGCCAGAGTTCTCTGACAGCAGAAGATGGAAACTGTACAAAGGTTTGTTTGCATCTCCTGGTGGGCCCTCTCTGGGGCTTTTCATAAGCCAGAGGAGCTTCTGCCTACTCCCTTTTTTATTTTTAATCTCTCAGACGCCAATGCTGGCTGACTCAGCACACATCGTGAAGCAATTGTTCACAGACAGGTGTGTTGTGAATTACTGCTTCATGCGGTGCTGTCACCCTGTGCAACTCCTGTCTGTGGTGGCAGGGGCAGTGGGCAGGAGCACCTGCTCTAGAAACCTGGCTTCCTGCAGGATGGCCACCAGCGTGGGGAAGTACCACGGAAGCAGGGCAATGGGATCATCAAGCAAGCGGGACCTATTCCTGAAGCACACATGGGAAGAAGTGATTTTAGCCTAAGAGCGTGTAGGTCTTGCATCAGTGAAGGCAGTCGCTGGGTGCTCCGGTCATAGGACCTGCCCTGCAGATTGCAGGGTTCCCGTTCCAGCACCCGGGAGCTTGTTACCCTAAATGCTTGCTTGCAAGATTAAAAAGAAAAAAGAAAAACAAATCCTTCTGGAAGGGACCCTTAAAAAAAATAATTGTTCAGTCAGAAGCTGCTGTTTTACTCCAGATAAAGAGCTATTTTTGCAAGGCAGTTGAAAGGGAAGAAACTTGTTATGTTTTATGGCCTCTGTTGCCCCCTCCAGTCCTACATTAGTAGTCGGTGCTGTTTGGAAAACAACAGTCCTGGGAAAACCTGCACTAATAATAATGTCTCAGGCTCATTATTTGATATACATCTGACACGCGTTGGAAGTGAAAATTGGGGTCAGAATTTCCTTTTCTGGCACCGCCAACTTTCTATCGGAAAAGCAAAGCCTGTTTATAGCTTTACAGGAGCTGAAGTGAACTCACAGAGAAACTTCCAGTCCTCTCAAAACTTCCTGCTGTAAGTGTAAAATGCACCTGTAACCTGGCTTTCTGTAACCTGTGAGCGCGTGCATGCATGTGTGTAGAAAAAAATTACACTTCAAACAATTGTAAGCAAGTCCATTTTTCTCTTTGGCGGCAAGCCTGAGGGCACACATACTGATCAGATGTTTGTTCCTCGGCTGTACCAGCCGGAGGGAGCCCCAGCTTCACCATCCTTGCAGAGGAGGGGGGCTGAGCTACGGAAACAAACAGAAAAGCACTGACTCCACACCTTTTTAAAGCCATGTAACTCTGGTAATAACCAACAAATACTATCATTAACTTGTTATGTCCTATGTCTACTGATTATTGTTTTCAAGCCAGATAGACGCGGGGCCTTTGGTAATTTCATACTGAAGAGTGCAACTTTCTTGGGGAGGCAATTTTAGAGGCAGAGAAGGAGCCAAGAGCTAGTCATGCTACTCCAATGCAGATGGGTGGAGCAGGCTGTAGAGATTTATACCTGGATGAAGCAGACAAGGGTAATCTCTCCTCAGAGATGCCCACCTCATGTAAGGACACAAAGGAAAAGATTTCAGCAGAACAATGACACATGTCATCAACCCTTTAATGTCCAAAATAGGTTTTTACACTCAGTTCCTCCAATTAAGTTTTCTAAGTGAAGGCATATTTAGAAAGGCAAAAACACTCTCCCTCCTACCTTCACGAGTTTTGCTGTGTGCTCCTGCCGTGCCTTATGGACTGCATCCAAAAAATCACATCTGTCACCTGTTGTACTCTGAAAATGTCCAGGGAAAAATGACAGTACAGTGGTGTCTAGTGCTTGTCTGTCCCATGACTGGGTACGCAACAGGAGCCGGACAGAAGTGGTTACATCTTTTCAAAGGATTTAGAAATTAAAAGGTACAGTTTTCTCTCTTTAAAGTAATAATTAGGGAAACTAGGCACATGGGCTACAGAGGAGCTTTAAACTGGGAACTAGAAAGGCCAGGTGACCAAGGTGGTGGGAAACCAGCATATCAGGACCATGCATCTCTGAAACAGGGAAGAACGAAGTCTGACCAACACCCACCGCACTCTTCTTCCCAAAAACGTTTGGGATTCCATTTCTTTCTGATTCTCTTGATGTTTAACTTCACTGTCCCATCTCTTCGAGCCCACTTGCTGGCTTTGCAAGTCTGAGAGACTCCCATCAAGTTTCACATAATCAGCAACAACAACCACGCAGGCCAAAAACTGAACATTCACTATCTTCCCCGCTGTCCACAAGTAGGATTCTTACCAGCTAGTTTTTTGTGATAATATAGATGCATGTGGAAGTGCAACACATTCCAACGTAGCCTGTCGGTGGGATCAGAGAAGGTAGTTTGGAGATGATAAGGTTAAATAGATGAAATGCTGGAGAACTGTACTTGCCGAAAGCATATTTTAGCATACCAGGCTTTTAACTTGATGCTAGAGGAGAGAGAGGATGATTGCCAGATTGGCAGTTAAGAAAAATGTCATTTTAACTGACAAGTGAACAAAGAATTAGCGAGGTAAATCTGGAACTCTGCTATACCTAGGCTTATACTATCATTCCAGAGTAGAACAGTCTACTCAGGAAAAAACAGATTTTCAAGGAAAATTATAGCATTTTTAAAAATAGCCTTTGATGTTTCAAATGCATATAAATAATGACAAAAGTTTTCAAAGATACAGTTGGATTAGTTCTGCTTGCACTGGTTCTCTTGTTCCTGTCAATCATGAAAGCAAAAAAAGAAATGAAATAATTTGTGGAGTAAAAATGGTTATCTGCACCAAAATTAGAGATTAACTTTAACCAATTACTTGAATGATAAGTTTTTTTATTGTAAGCACTATGGAGTCGGACCTTTTATCATGTGCAACAGAGATTGTTGTTACACTCTAGCATGTGCTTAATACACCACTTACTCGTTTTGAGTAGCACAAGCACACTGCAGAGTAAGGGAAGTCTCCTCTGAAACCTGCTATTCCAGTCTTACAGAGGAAAGAAGTGTATTTGATCCCTGTTGAAAGGCTGGAGATCTCAAGCTTGGGCAACCTGTCATTATAGGGATACAGTTAGAGTGCTTGACAATACAATTTAATAACCATTTTGAACTGGTGCAGGAACGGCCTGCTGTGCAGAGGGGAAGTCCTGTCTTCTCTTCTGCATGTTAGCATTACTACTTGTGCAGTAAATCAGGTGAAAGAACTACCTGAAGCCTTTACTAGGCTTCTACCCAAAGCTTAGTAAAACCCTGGGGCAAGGGAGCAAGGGGTTGGCTTAGTTTTCAGCTGGATCAGCCCCTGATTTATCTCACCATTCATCTGAACAGCTATTATTTCTGACACAGGCTGGGGGAGCAAGAGCACACATAGATCTGTGTATCCACATCGAGATTTGGTCAGCCACAAAGTCCAGGAGCAACCCTCATGCAGGTGACACTGACCCATTGGCACCAAGGGGAATACTTGACCAGGACTAGCTGTTCACACTGGCATTGCTTGCTTCACTCCCGTGACTGAGATACCAGAGCGTTTGAGAGCGGATTGCAAAAGGCAGACCTTTCTGTTTATCAACTAAAATAGATATAAAAATATTCTTGGCCTTCTTACTCGATTTAAAAAAAAAATACAGCTGTAAAATCTAGTCTTTTTTTTTTTAAGTTGAAAACTATGTTTAAGCAAGTGTTGCTGTTTAATTCATATGCTGCAAGGATTGCCACTTCTGCCTGAAAATTCCTGAATGTACAGTCTTACAGTGAGAATCCATTTTTAAAAATAGGTAGCTGAGGCTATTCCCAAGAGGTAGAAGCTTGTGGATTTACAGTGAAACTGATTCTAGTGTAAGAAAAATGAAACAGATATTCAGGTTCACCTGATACACACAACAGTGGTGACAACTTCTCCACTAATAAAAGATACGACACAATTAGACTGCTAACCTTTCCACTTTGGGAGTTTATCAAAAGAGGGCAGGACTTTAAATTAAATGAGAAGAATCAAAGATAAATTCTGCTATTACAGAATTCTCCTATTCTCCACTTTGGTCTGAAGCCCTCTTGAAAAAGACCACCAGTCTCAGATCTAGGTGCAAACTGCCTTGTTAGAAAAGCTTTGGTATTATAATAAAAGGTAAATAAATACTGTGAAGGAGCATGTCTGTGAAAGGTATTACAAATTTAAGTAACTGAACTGTGATAGCAGAAAGGCTCAGGAAGAACTGAATTAAACAAAGGTCTTGCAATATCTTTTGGTATACTAGGTAACTTATAGTGGGTGCTAAGACAGCAGGGCCAGAGCACGTATTATGAGCTGGGACTAGAAAAGAGAGAACAGCCAGCAAAAGAAAAGAGGAAAAAAAAAGCCAAGGACAGTAGGAAGAAAACATGCAAAACAGACAGTTTAAAAGGGGAAGGAAAACTTTGATGTTTTCGCAGTGAGCAAGATCAGAAATAGATAAATAGATAAAAATAAATAGATTTGAAAACACTACCTATTACAGCCTTTTGGTCCATTTTACAGAGAACATATGGTCTAAGCACTAAGCAGATACAACTTGAAAGTAGCCTCAGTCTAAAAGGCACATGAAATGCCAGAGGGGAAAAAATGAGAGGCAAAAATGAAGAGCTCCCCCAAGTTTAAGTCTTCTGCCATTTGGAGATTCTCACTGGAGTGTGCAGAGCCTATGTTGCAGTGAGGATTCTCCATGCGTTTGAGGTGACTAAGCTCTCTGGTGAGCGACAAAGAAAATAATTCGCCGTTATTTTTCTGAATCATCTGCTATCTTGTGCTAAGCACTTTAAAACTGCTTCTTGCGACAAATCAGGCAAATACCAAGGAGCACCCAGTCTAAGAGGGAACCTGGAATTCTTCCCAGGCTCCATATGAGCCCAACATTGTAAGTGAGCAGACACTAGATTACCGCAGCTAACGCACCCTGAATATTCATTGCGACAAATGACTTCTCCACGCATCCTAGAGAAACTCTGGCAAGTATTTGTCTACTCAGCATTTGACCCTATTAGTACTGATATGGCAGTAATATGTTACCAGCCAACTTCTCCTTCAAGGGATGCAAAGTGCAGGAGATGTTGAGAAAGAACTACAAAGACAGGTAAAGAAAACTGAAGAATAGTATATAAATATTTAACATGCTTTTCCCAAGCACTACCAAAGTATACATAAATGTCCATGTATTATGTAAAGGCAGAGTAATCTGGCTTCATCGAGAGTTGGAGTGGAAGGAATAAAAAAAGAAGTAGCGAAGATTTAAGGAAATCTGAAGTCTAAGATAACAATACCATTGGCAAAGAGTATAGCAGCTTCTTTTCTCTAGACTGGCTTCAGGGCATTTAATTTTGGTGTCGTTCATCTTCGAGGCCAGCCAGCCACAGGTCCCACATCATAAAAATGTGTTCACAAGCCATCTTTTCCCCCCTGGGTTCTTAACCAGGACACAGGAAAGGTTCCATTTAAAAATCATTTTATTATTAACATAATCTTCCCATTTAGCCAAGTGTGGGTCATGTATAAGGAATGTCGGTAAATACTCCATTTGAGGCTTCTTTTTACATATTTCCATTGATAAATAAACTCTGAATTCACATAAAAAAGTTAAACTTAAATAACTAATATACTTTTTGTAACAGGCATACATTGGTAAAATATAAATATTCTTGTACTCAGCCTTTGCTCTAAATAGAGATAACAGTTAGCCACACATCACAGTTATTAACAACTAAAAACAAGAACTCAACTGCTTTTCTGGCCTGGACTAAAATAGAGATGGAAACAGAAAATTCACATTTTGACTTTGGGCCAAAAGAGGTTGAGAGGCAGGAAGAGAACAGTTTATTAACAGCCTTGTTAAAAATAGTCTGCTCTGCCACTGAATTTTAACTTACTCTACATTTGGTAGTCGATTCCATTATAATTTTATGTAACACTCAAGTATCACTAACAAAATATGGCACATCATCCATGAACAATATAACGATGTTTTAAAACTACCAGGGCAAAAATGTGGCAATATGAGTGATTTGGTTCTGGCTAGCCATTTTGTCCTCTCAGTCTAACATTAATACATTGCATCACGTCACTGGTTTGGACACTTTCCTGCAAAAGACTGGAGTTTGTTACCTGCAGCTCTGAAGTTTTTCAAACTAACCAGTTACCAGGCAGCCTGATACACTGGGATTCCTCACCCAGAAGGTCAGACTAAAATTGGTTGATCAAGATGCCCTCTCAAAGGACTCTGGGAATGATGGTAAAAGGGACCACGGGACTGCTAGCTTCAAGCTCCAGCGCCGTCAGGAAGCATTCAGTCGCGGCATCATCATTGCCTTGAGCCTGCAGCACCTCTCCCAGGCCGTTCCAGACCTCATGAGCTGTGGAGTTCACCTGGACGGCATCTCTGAGAATCTTCTCCGCCAAGCTGTAGCGCCCGAGCTGGTGAAGTATCAGAGCCTGCAAGAAAACAAAGGAAAAATGGTTGAGATTGGCCAGTAGGACTCTCCTGAAGCTCAAATATGTTGCAACAGTGAAATAAGCGTAGGTAGCTCTTGGGTTCAAAGTGATATAGACTATATAATACTTTGGTTTTTGTTTGTTTGTTTTTTAAAGAAAATAAATGACCTGAAGCAGGACTGGAGCAGGCTAATCCACACCAACAAGGAGTCAAGTGGCTTTGGACAGGAAACAAAGACACTGAAATACAGAAACTGAGTTGAACAACAAAAACTCCACCCAACCACCAAAAGTCAGCAAGCACCTGAGCTTTTGTGGCAAGCTCCTGCATCTAAAGTCCTACTAACCTGTGTGCCCTGAAGTGTCTGTATCCTGCCTGCGCATCTCAGCACCCAGCTCATGTCTTACAACATCTGAGAATCGGAGATCATACATGTGGCACCATCGGCTTTCAGGGATGGCAGTAACAGAACCAAGCTCAGCCCAATGGGCAACAGCCGTGATATTTGGTTCAACCTGTGGAACGGGAAGTGTGCTGGGACTAATAACGCACCAGTAGTGTATAAAGGTCCAGCAGGCAGATAAATTCCTCAGGAGCTTCCTAGAAACAGATTCTTCATCTTCCTCTGTGTAATGGGATCCAATTCAACACCACACAATCCAAGAGGATCTCCAAACCTACTAGCATATGGGCTGAATGAGGCAGCGGACATCTCCATCCATCACATTCAGCTATGTTACTGTGCCAGAAAAGTCATGGAATGACCCACTAAGAAAGCTTTATTCCAGGATTATAATAATCCTAATGATGTTATGCATTTTTACCTTGTGATTCTGTATTGCAAAATGCATACGGACCACAGATCTTTGTTTTCCAGACAGGCATCCTGATTACATGCTTCCAGATTCCTTGTGACTTTTCCCCTCCCAGCCCCAACTCCTTGGACCACGCTTTTATTTCTCTCTATATATCTGTCCCTCAAATCCTTATCAATCTAAGCACCAATGATTAGAAAGTACTAAAATTCTATGCAACCCCTGAATTATCCACCATATGATTCTGGAATTCTGCCCCACCAGGCTGACCTTCAGCATGGGCAGACTGCTAACTCCATCCTACAGAGCACAGAGCAGACCATGCTCTGAAGAACAATATAAAGAGCACTGTATAGTACTGGCAAGTAAATAAATAAATGCAATGAAGGCTAATTGCTATCAGCCTAGCAGATGTTCTCACATAAAGGTGCTAGAGTGCTATTCTGGTTTTGGATTTTTTTTGAGCTGTCAAGTGAGTCAGCATTTCCAGAGCAGGTGAATGGTACTTCCAATACAAAAATCAGATAACTCTCAGGGTCAGTGTTTTTTCCCTGCAGGAAAGTGATTATCAGTGACTGGTAGGTATCAGATGTGAAACTAGAAAAACTGAAGCAAGGAGGTGGAATCTATAAAGGTGGCTTGGCTGCATGCACCTAACCTTAGTAAAATTAAAATGTTCTTAATTTTTGAGACAAGATTCTCTAATCAATTTTCAACAATATCCCTTTTTTTTCCTGTGCGGATTTGTATATTTTATACTAATTAAACATGCGAGTTCTTTGAATATTTGTAATACTTTTTTCCCCAAATATGCCAGACTCTTTTCCCCACTTGCTAAGGATACAAGCTGTTCTTTTCAAGAGAAAAGGAAACAACCAAATTTTGCACATATAAGCCTGTTGATGGGATCAGAAACATGTTATGTCACATCTGCTCTATTCTGTATGGAATAAAGTGTAGCTGAGATTTTCCAGGTGAATAAAACTACAGCGAATCCTAGCTGTTTGCTTGCTGTTACACTTTTCTAAGAATATAAGCTATTTAGCACTAGTGAAGGAACTGCTCTTGCATGGGCACTCAAGTTGCATCCTGTACCCTCATGTTTTGAGGGCACAGCTTTTTAGAGGAAGAGTCTCCCAAACGTCAGTCTTTCACTGGTGTTTCAGGCTGGGATGGTATGAAGACTCCTGCCATGGGTAGCAGCACTGGAGCAATGAGCTTTGCTTCCAAAGAACCAATGGAGAAAAAATTAGACTCATTCATGCAAAGCGTCAAAAGGACAGTGACATTTAGTCCCTATAGCTGTGGGCTGAGCTCAAACAAGCGATCTAGACAAAGAAGACATAATACCCTCTGATTCATTAACTCTCTCAGAATGATGGTCAGATGTCATATATTGTGAGTGTCCAGCTTGTAAATCCTCTTTCCAGATGACTTCATTAAAATTCTGAGGCCCAGAACATTTCAAATTGTTTGTGGTCCTTGCCTGACTTTGCTCTATCAAGCATTACACTACAGACCACAGGGGGAAGGAGCAGGCGTGCCTATCACACAGCAACATCCTTCAGTGACCTTGCACCATCACCTATCCAAGAAAACTGACCTCCAGTTTACCAGCTGTCAGCATATGCTTGCTGTCTGTACTAAACGCTTCAGGAAAAAAAACCCAACCCCAAACCACTAAAACCAAAAAACCCTAAAAAAACCCCAAAACAAAACTCCTCTAAGATTTCCCAGAAATCAGTACAAATTATCCTAGTCCTTCACTGCATATTTTCCTTTGCTTCCTAACTGGAAACAAAATCTCGAAGCTACCCGTTCTTTACCTATTTAGCAGCAGATGTACAGACAACATTTATCTGCAGAATAATGTTAGGTCTCCTGCTTTATGGCTGGAGACGGGCTTGAACAACACATCAACTCTGCAGAAACACAGAGGGGTACCGAAGTGACATATGGCTCACACCTTCAGACCTGGCATGTTAGTTTAAAACACCTAAACAGAATGCCTTTTCCCCATATCCTCTTTATAAACAAGCACATAAACTTAAAAAAAAAAAAAAAAAAAAAAAAAAGAAAAGATAGGGATTTTGTAACCTGAATCAATTAGAAAAACTGCTGTATAATCATTTGAGTAAATAATAAGAAATATTAGTAGGAAAACACCCACTGTGCAAAAGATGATGAAAACAGTAAGTTTCTAAGGAATTACAGAAATCTAAGGCAATCTGCTTGTTCTTTATACATTTTAAAATGCTGCAGTACTTGACAGAGGTGTTTAAGACAACTGTTGGCATCCTGCTAGGAGAAAGCAGGATCCTTCCTCCTATTGCATCTCTTTCACTAGCTCTTTCACATGGCAGACAGAAGCAAATGTCATAAATTTATCAAACACAGTTATAAAGGCCTCTAATGTGTGTGGGCTTCTTCATTTTGCAGCTGAGTACAAATTTTATTACTTTTCCCCATGTTTGGTTTGCTGAGAATTTTGGGGTTCTTTTGGGGTTGTTTTTTTTAGTTGGGTTTTTTTTTTCCGCAAACCACTGATCCTAAGTGTGTTCAGGCTTCCAGCTTCTGTCTGTTCAGAATGTCTTTATACTGTAAACTCTCTAAGCAAATCTTATTTTTCTTTTAGCTAGTTCTACACTGTAGAGGTTGATTTTGTAACTAAAAAAACTCCAAGAGAAAACTCTAATCAGAAATGGCACAGGCAGAAAGTGAAGGGAATCTCTGAAGAAACAAAGAGACTTTTTTGTGCCATCATCACAAGAAGTGAAAGCAGTGCTTCATGTCTCCCATTTGTTGATCTTTATACCAGTCACTTTGAATAATCAACAATACTCATAGATTTGTGGAGTTCAGATGCTGTCTGCTCAAGGAAAGGTCAACAGCCCTTTACAGCACACAGGCCATCGTCAGGGCTCAGAGCTGGCAGTAACGGGGACTTCTCAATTTCAAGAGCCTACAGGGGCTGGCTTTCTAAAAAAGCATATTACTGTGTACTGCCTGTGACAGGGAGGTACTGTAGTCACTACAAACAAGGTTCTACAAAAGCTTCTTCTTGGCAACACAACAGAACAAAACCCTCTAGGAATTAATAAAAAGGGGGAAAAAGTGCTTCCAACTTTCCTCTCTGCCACAGGTTATTTTTAAGATCTTGCTGATTCTTTCCTCATCCAGTCTGGAGTCACAAAGTCTCCCTCTAGTTGGTCAATGCTTTTACATGTGTTTCCTCCCTCAATCATCACCCTTATATTTCATTTTACATTGCCCCACATACAAAACTGCTATTCTTTGCTTATTTCCCCAAAGCATCTGTCCAAGGATTGTTTTTATAATGCTCAGCCAAACAGGGCCCAACCCCTGACTGAAGGCCCTTGGCACTGTTGTCAAAACAGAAGTGATTTGTTATTTATTACTCAATATCTCCTAGGTACCTACACAAATACAGCCCAGAAAAACAGCTATGGAGTCTGAATAGACAGAAATATCTTAATGTACCATACAAAACATTTGGCTGAGTAACGTTCATTTACACTTATCTTGCATGTGTTAAGGAATGGGCATTATATCTTCTGTAGTTTGGATACTGTCTTGGGACTAATCATGTTTAGTGTTTTAATTAATGACACATCACAAGAATTATTAGAGTGATGATACAATTAGATAAGAAAAAGCTAAGAGGATACGATACAGAAAGCAACGGGCCTATCATGAGAACTAGGATAACAGAAATATGGCAAAAGTCAGTAAAACAAAGTGGAAAATAACACAACAGTAGCACAAAAGTTCTGCGGCACGGTGGAAGCCTGTCAACCAAGCAGCTTGGGAGAAGGACTTGAACATATCAGGCGACCTCAGGATGGCAGTGTGAAAAGGTGCCAGTGTGAAAGAGGAAAACTCAAGTGACATCAGGAGAGGTTTCCAGTAGAGAGAAAGACAACAGAGACTTCAGCAGCTGTGCCGTACACACCTATAGTACGGTGTATACAGGTGCCACCTCTGGCACCTTGTATATTCTCCTCTATTCAACAAAGGTCATTCGAACTGGAACAGCACAGAAAATGACTACTGAGACAATCAATAAAAATCTTAATTTACAAGAGGAGACTAACAGACTTCGTTTGTTTAACCTAGCAAATCAAAAGCTGAGAGGAGATGAAGTTACTTGCTATAAAAACAGTAGAGAGAACAGAATAGAGAAAAACTATTTTAGTTAGAGAATAATGTTGGCACAAGAATACATGTGTATAAATTGGCTGTGAGTAAGTTTACCAAAAAAAGGTGAAAACATTCCTGGCAATTGGAGCAGAGAGATTTTGGAACAGCCTTCTACTTGCAGTAGCAGGGTGCAAAACAGTGTTAAGACTGAGTCCTACAGGAAGAGCTTGCATGCTCTGATGGTTATGTTGAGGACACTTGTCTAGAGGGCCCAGGGAGCTTCCACTGCTCCTGTTCCAGTATCAGGTTCTCCCTCAACTGCATTGAGAGGAAAAAGAGTGATAGTATTTTCATGCCTATATAGTATTGCTACTTGATGCTTCTCTTGTAAGAACAACTTTCTCTTGATTCCTTGGGTTACATTGAAGAAGCAGGAGCAGAGAAATGTCCAATTAATGAATACAAAGATTAAAAAAACAAAATTGTGGCAGGTATTCAGCTTATTTCTGAAAGAAAAAAACTAGTATGACAAAATTAACGGATTCTGAAATCTTCAAATCCATGAGGCCTTTTTTTTTAAACAAACAGACAAACAACAAACCCCACACCATATTCACAGTCTTTTGGGCACAGAAAGATGCATAATGGAATTTTCAAATGCATGTAAGACAAGATGTTTAATAACCATTCACTTCAACAGGACCTAAATCCTTACTCCACCTAGATAACTTTCAGTTTGTCATTACATACCTATCTGTACCCTAGATAAACAACATATCTTTAAAATTTGGTCTATGGTGATGGCACAATAAAACCAATAATTACAACTAACAGCTACTTCAATAAGCCAGAATTATATTTTGATATATATTGGACATGTCAAAATTATATTTTGGCACAGTTATTTTTCCCCTTGCAGTTCAACATATTAAGGTTATTTTTCATTAACTAAATGTAAGCATTTTTAAAAAGGAAAACATTCAAGTGAATTCTAATTTCCAAATGCAGCTGTACACAGTCTCCAATAAAACCTTCAGTTAGCAAATGCATCATTATTTATCAATAAAATATCATCACTCAGAATCTGAACAACATTATACAATAAGCATTTGTATAAAGCCATAATTGCTTAAATAAGCATGTAGCGTAGTCTTCACTGCAAAGGTATCTTTTTTCTGCAAACGGGCTTTCTTGCAAATTAACCTGTCATAATGATTAACGAAACAGCCAATGGAAAAAACATGTCTAGAGAAATAAACACTGGACAGAAATGGAAACTACTTAAATAACTATATTCTGATTTTGAAAACGTGATTAAAACTAGCCGTTTAGACAAGTCTAGTAAGGTCACTTTCTTATTTGCTTTTAGGCAAATGAGAAGCTAACATGCAAATTTTTCCATGGAACTAACTTTTTAAAAATTAAAGCCACAATTATCACCCATCGTATGTCTCACCAAAACCTGAGCTTTTCCATAAAGTGCTAAACAAGGTTTGCAATAACCGGGGGGAGGGGGGAAGGTAAAAAGGTCACACTGCAAAGATCACTGTGGTTTCTTCCATGTGACTAAAAATTTCTGCTCAAGAGAGCTGGAGGTTTTCTTAAGGTTTAACTGTCTGACTGCTTCTCCACTCCTCCTGGAAAATTAACAGTTCTCAATCTCAACAGAAGCACCACTTGAGATTTTTAACCTTTATTCATTTGATAACAGGAGGCACAATTTCATTTTCTCTAAGAAAAATATAGACTATAGGTGGAAGATGTTCTCAAAAGCAATGAAATGTATTTCAAAGTGAAAAAAATATAATGAGAACTTTGATCATGAGTCCATTTGTACTTTTGCCTTCTTCAGAGAGGGTGCTGAACTCTCATCACTGAACTCTCGTAACTGCAGAGAAGGAAACTGATAACTGGGAGAAAAGGAGAGTATGAGAAGGAGAAATGTGGCTGACCTAATGTGCAAAAAAAGCATCCGAGATGCTCACCGTGTTTAAGAATCACAGCCTGTTGACCTGCAAAAAACTCAACTATGGAGATTTGAGTTCTACCAGATAAGATATTAATTTTTTCCTAGTAGGTCTAATACATGACTTGTTTGCTAGAGAGCTTCTAAATTTGTATGACGCAGACCTTATTTAGCTAAAAAATACCCTTCAGAGCTAAAAGTTTCCCTTGCAAAGACAACAGCTGTAAGAAAACACTGTAAGCATATGAAAATCAAAAACGGACTGATTTTGCTTTTAATGATGAGAGCAGGGAGACAGAAGAACAGTGGAAATACCACTTGCCTGGTTTGCTCATGACCTGCTGAAGCCCAATAAGCTTGCAGCTGCAAATGTATAATCAGATACAGAGCTACACAGATGCGGAAAATAACAATTTTTTTTTTTAAAGTTACATTAAAAGGCCTGAAGAACTCACTACATCCAACTCCCCAGTAATCTTCCCAGTTCACTTTTTTTTTTTTTTAAACAAGACCCAGGCTGCCTAAGAGAGAATCAACTTTCAACCACGGTATGCAGAAAGACATGCCAGAAACATCCCATCTTATCTAAAAAACTTGAAAATCAAGGATTATGACCATAAACAGCTACAAAACTTAATAGGCAATGTATGCACTGCAAATCCATATGCACTGTAATTTTAGCATCACAAAACTGCCCCTTGTTACATGCTGCTTTTTCAGCCTATTTTGCATGTGTTAAGGTGGCTGCTATTTTCAAACAAATCTATCAAACTTGAAGGTTTACCAGAGTCTTGACAGTGTTATGCTATAATAATGAAACAGAAGAAGTGTTAGCAAGGCAAAACGAGAAGAATTTGTCATGATATATGGAAAAATAAGTAAAATTCTGCAGCTGATATTTCCCATCCTCTGTGATAAAATGACACATTTTAAATGCATTCTATAATCAATATTTTACACTTATGTAGAGTGAAATAGCACATTATTTATATACTGTGCTCTCCTATTTTCCTTTTAGCTGATGAGTTTGTGCTGAAACATGTCCATCTAATGGAAGTATGACTTTGCACAAGAAAACATTTATTAACTCCTCCTTTCAAAGGCATATACCAAGAACAGTTGCACGTTTAGTCATTGTAATTAACTATTTTCTGCAAGTGCAAAAAAAATTGTGACATGGTGCATCAATTTGAAATAAGCCATTCCATCAGAAAAGCGATGAATAAGCATAGTTCTATGTCTGCAATGACAGACACAGATGCATTTTAATGCAGGGATTTTGAGGGGTGTCCATATTGTAAGGTTTAGAAACAACTGGTTTGACCACCAATACTTACAAGTAAAGATAATTTTCTGTAAAATAAAGATAGATATAATTTTTTTTGAATCGGAAAAGAAACCACAATGTATATGTAATCTGTTTCCAAAATGCAGAATGCAAAAGTACTTATCTCATTTTCTCTAATAATGCAATTCTTTTGAATAACAAAAAGCGTTTCTTCAAATATGTTCAAAATGAAACTTCCTAGCAGCTCAGTATGGGTTTTTTTTTTTAAATGAGGACAACCAACTACTAATACTACAGCTGATCACTCACTAAACCAAACCAAAGCAACTGATGAACAAATACGAACCTGCGCCTCCCAGCCAACATTTTTGTTCATTGCCTATCCCAAAACATTGCTTGTCCTACGTGCCCCTTCCTGCCTTGTCCCCCTCACTTGCCTTCCCCCCATCCCCAGCACACCCAGAAACGAAGCTGTGTGCGCTGTGTCACCACTGAAGCGAGTTCCCAGCCCCAGTTTGTTATTTCTTTACCCTTCCCCCAGTGCTAACATACCCCCTAAGGTATCCAATTGCTTCCCCTGCTGCAAAACACTTGTTGCTAGGAGAAAACCTACTGCTTGGCAACACATTTTTAAAACAACAACTTTGGCTTTGTTACTCACTGAACTTTACATTGCCAGCATGAAATAACGAACGTGCGTGGTCGTTAGTGCGTCTGTGTATTTATAACCCCCTTGAAAATGACTGACTCCTTCCAACGGGGATGTGCTTGCCTTTTAGTTCGTTACTGTTCACAGCCGATAATGCAGAAAGGTTCAAAACTGAAGTTTGCTTTTTAAAATTGCTGATCGTAGCCTTCCACCAAGATGGAAGCTTTTGGGGAACTTATTTTCCTGTTAAGACAACGTGATCTTGCATAGTCTGCTGTAATTTTGATTTACACTTTATGTGAACATCATATCAGCTTATAAAAACAGCACGACTACCATGCTATATTGAGAGAACTAATTTGACTATAGCAAGCACACTGGAAACAAATAAAACACCCTACTGATAGAGTGAAACTGCTAGTGACTTCAGAGATTATCTAACTTTTTATCTCCATCTGAAAATTATACTGCGGGCCTCATTTCATATGCTGGATCTACAAACACAGTAAAGCCACGATGACTCTCCCTTCAGAAGTCAGATGGCTACAGCTCTGGCAAGTACTGCATCAACACTGGTATCAGGGGATAATTAAATACAAACTCAGTGCTCAGATAATGGCCAGCCCTGAATTTGGAGTACTTGTTATCCGGTGCAAACGTTTTACGTTTCCTCCCAGCCATGATACCATGACACTGAAGCGTAGGTGATTCGCCTCTCTTATCACCTTCCTCCGTTCGGAAGCTCAGCAGCACTGTACCTTCCCCCCGTTCTCTCCCAGCACACATCACCTTTCCCACAAGCAAGGGAAGAGGATTTCCCAGGTGCACAGCATCCTTCAAGTACATACACCCGCAATGAAAAAGGGTGCTGGAGATCACAGCTACAGACAGTGTTGTTGATGAAATGGGCCTATAGTAATTTCCTTAATTCAGTATATTCTTGTATATTGTCATTCATACACTCATCGCTTTTCCCCTATGTAGACATTTTACAGATATAAGTGCATGACCTAATTACAGTATATTCACTACTGAAATCCTACCATTTTATCAGTCTAATCTGTGGCTGTATTTCAACATTGCCTGGTTTCAAAAGCAAGGCTAGGTTTACTACTGTATCATCATGCTACTTACGGAGACTCACAGGTACTGTTTGATACTGATGCCATCATTTTCCAAGTTTTGAGTCAAAGGGTCAGAAGTAGAGAAAATTGTATTTCTGTTACTCAAGACAAAGGACTAACATAGAATTGCTTTCAATAGCCAAAAGAGAAAACCCCCAAACCCTCCAAAAATGGTACAAATGCAGAACAGGCTAGAGAAACAGAAAGCCTCAGACCAACATTCTTGAAGCGAGGAGCTTCAAAGTCAGCCTACTGAGTCAATACTCAACCATCTGAACAAAAGCTTGATTCTTCACAAGAACTGAGGATACTGGGAATTCAGTGTCCTTACTCCACTGCCTGAAGACTAGATTTCAGTTTAGGACATCTGAGGGTTCCTGGTTTTGAAAGCTTGTGCTCCATGCAAAATTATCACTAATGCCAAGGAATTCATGTTCTTCTGTCCACCAGTCAACCACTGATACAATTAAAGAATAAATAATAAGAAATAGCAAGCAATGGCTTTTTAGGAAGCTGTTTTTCATTAATGACAGTTTTTCTATAAAATCACAATGAACATACTGGTGGTATGTGGCTTCAGGAAATAGTAATTAGAAAAACTGATCAAACGTTCTAATGAAGAAATCAATCTGAAGTCAGGGGAGTAACTTGTGTATCAAAGAAAAATCAGAGTTGCAGATCCAGTACTAGGTTCTGTGGTTAAAATTTATAATTAATAGAACTGTCAGCATTCAAATTGAGTACTTTGGAGATCTTTAGCTAGATTATCACTATAGTAAAAGCTATGGACTTGTAGTCCATACTTGTACACACTCAATACTACAGAAACCAGCACTTACTTCTCTGAACTTCTGAGACTATAGAAAAGGCATCAGAAGTGAATGATACTCTTCTGAAGTACCTTTTTCGCATTTATGCATGTGCATTTCTCTCAAATATTCTGACAAATGCTGTATTAAATATTCAGTCAGAACTGCAGTATAAGATAAAAGATGACCAGTCCTTTCATTATTAAAATAAAACAGAAATGCAGAGATTAAAGCACATTATTCCCATTTTTCTTCCTTGTGCCCTTAGCCAAAGAGACTTTTGCATATAGAAGTATGTACATACATAACTATGGCTAATGTCACTGTTTCAAAAGTGTTATGACACCAGAGCAGCACATGCTAGACTGGCATTGCAATAATCTCCAAGAAAAAGAGGTTATTTAATAAAGCATTAATAAATATATTTTTTTATAGCATCCCCAGGAAACAGACCATGCCCCCCCCCCAAGACAATGTGAATTGCCATCTGCTCCTCAGGCCCAACGGGAAAAGCCATCTTCATGGCATTTTGCAAAATACTCCTGGCATGAGAGGGAATGCACCCCCTTCTTCCCCCCAGATTCTTAAATGAAAGGCAGAAGTTGTAGGTACACTGCTAACATGCCAGTCTGACATGACAACTGCCAGCAGGACCTATCTTTAAGGGAAGGCTATTTTCAGTGTGAAGGGAAGGCATACACCCTTCCATCTATGCACCATCAGGCGGAGATCAGAAGAGCCAAACCCTAACCACTGGCTAAGAAAGGGCTTTTAGCACTTTCAGAAAAATAAACCAAAACACTTCTTTATATACTGACTTACCTTTCATAAAACCTGAAGAAGCTGAATATACTGAAAACTAAGGGAAAAAGCTTTGGACAGTTAAAGAGAGAAACCCAAACAGCAGCACTTTGGAGAAAAACCAGTAAAAATATTTTTTTAAAAAAGCTAAAAATAACATGAATGTACCTCAACAAATCAACTTTTGCTAATACTGATCCGGAAGCAAATAGATAAATATAACTAGATAATAGTATCACCTTTTATAATTCAACTCCATATAGGCCATCAGGTTTTCTCACAACTATCTTTTTGTGGATCATTGTTAATTTTTTATGTAAAACTTGCCAAAAATAAGGTATTTTCAGTTTAATTAATATCAGATCAGAAGAGCCCTCTTAGGTCATTCATTTTGCTCCCCTGTTCTAACCGACAATCTCAGCACAGGATTTCTTGTTCCACACAATGTTTAGACTGTAAATGCTAGGAATCCTCTTCAAATCATCTTCCCAAATTTTTCCCTAGCCAGTTTGTTTTCATTTGTTCCAATGCAATGTCACCTAGCCTTATTTTGATTATGCTTATTCATCTCATGTTTACATGGAGCATATATATTAAAGTTTCCTACTCCTCCCAGGAAATACTCCAGAGACTTTCCAGCACTACAGTCCAGTCACATCAGTGCTCACTGCATGTAAGGACAACACTGATGTGAAGCTACAGGCCAATTTTGTCATCCAGCCACGTTACTTGGGATTACAATCACAGGGCCAACCTGGGAAGAAACCCCAAGTGAAACCTATGCTTTAGTTCACACTGAGGGCTGCCCTGTTGGCCAGCCTCAACTGGTTTTACTGGGCAAGGCAGGCTCCATATTTTGGGGACATGAAGCAACCAGTGGAGGATGATCACCACCATCTTCCATAAGGGAAGAAGAAATCTGTAGGCTTACAAAATTGATGTTGAGACTACACTGTGGACAAGATGAAGTAGTTGATAACTGGGACAACATGATGTCTCGTGTTGGGCTTGGCCAGCTCACGAACGATGAAGATGTAGCTCTTGCACAACAATGGAGATGTAGCCTCGATCAACTAGCACCCCAGCTCTTTGTCCTCTCCAGTGATTTCTGTACTCAGTCTTGCTCTTGCATTTTATATTTGTGAGTCATTGTATTTCTTTTTCTGAAGGGTCTCCAAGTCTCACTTTTAATCAGACTGATGCCTTTCTCCTGCAATTACTCTTCCCAAGTATGGGTAGTATATTAACTATCCTACAATCTTTTGCTAACTGAGGTTTCCCTAAATATTACAGGACTAATGATTTGTTATTTCATCTACTAGTTCTACCGGAATTCTAGCCATGTCCTCCATACTCTTCCACCAGCAAGTACTTGCCACCATTTCCATACTTTCATTTCCACTACTAATTTTAGCTTTGCCATCCATGATGAATATCACATTCCTGTTAAAGACTGAGGCAAAACACAAGTTTAATGTGGTTATGGACTTTTTATAAATTGTTATCCATCACTGCACTGATTGGCACAGCATGTTAAATCATATGCTGCGGCTGGTTTATGGCTCTTGAAATTCATTTACCGAACTGTATAAGTGCCCAAGGTTGGAATCTGCAGAGCAAGTGTAATTCCAAATGCTGTTTCCGCCTCAGTCCTTTCCTTTGGTTTACTACTGTCAGCTGACAGGCAGCTGAAATAGATTTGAATCCTGCTTCCCAAGTGTCAGAATCTTGTCCATTTGAGTCACTTTTCTAGTTCACTGGAGCACAGTTGGCAGGAAGAACCCAAGAATGGCAAAAAAGGCACTCCAACACAAAGCTAGGATTTGATCAGAATAAGCAAAATGGGAAGTTAATGCTCACTGAGCGAAGAGCTGAAATGGAGAGCGGCAGCTTCTACTTTCAAGGGTAAGAACTACAGCAACAGCATGGGTTTGGTGGGGAAGGTGGGAATTCTGGAACTCAAGGCAGCCACTGAGTGTGGGGTGAGTTACAAATGTTTCCTACCTCCTGTTGTGTTAAACATCCATGGATTTTATCTTTGGCAAAAGTATTCAGATATAAATGTTACATTAAATCAAAAGTAATGCACATGGCAGAAAGACTGTACCTACTAATAAAACTTCCTCCAATTTTAGGAACCTTAGGGTTCGATTCTGCAGCAAATGAGATGACTTTGGATGCTCAGGCTAAAGCTCCATCATTTATTTTCAACAGAGATCACCAGCTGCTCACACTATCATATCATATTTTTAAAGGAAATTAAGTTTGACGTGTCAATTACTTTAATAGATCTGACAGTGTTTCATACTGGTTCAGACTTCATATCAAGAACAGTTATTTCTGGCAACTGTAACCTACCAACTTCAGGCTAGGCATTCAATTAACAGGACAAAGCATCATCACAGACTGCATTTGTGTCATAGCATTTCGTAACCCTCTGGTAAGTCTTTGGGTCCGTGACCGTCATAATACCATCTGTTCTGATGCCATTGTGGCTATTGCTTTTTCGAATGGTCATAAATTAAAAACCAGACAGAATCCCAAAGAAGCTATTGTCAGCTGTCAGGACAAACTGTAACAAGGACCATGAAAAAACTGGAAATTGAAATGGCTTTGCAGCTGACAGAGGTTTGCTTGCTCATCTTTTGGACATTTGTAACCACTTGACATCTGCCTTAATTTATTATTTGCTCTCAGAAAATAAAGGGGTTTGTTTTTAAATAAGGTAACATGCTTTTAAAACTATGTCTTCATTTTAAGGCAGCACAAACCACTTACCAGCAGAGAAATCTTAATTCAGAAAACAAGGCAAAAGCAGTCCTCTCCTTCAGTAGGTCAGATCACCTCTGATAGAAGGCAAGTATTTTTCCAAAGTGCTACCTAACACAACCTTTGTCCATGTAGATTTAGAGCTCTGAAACAATTTTCACACTGTGTATTGTACAGAAGAAATTTTGAATCTGCTTTTTTTTTTTATTTATTTCCATAGCCCTTTACTGATAACGTCTTTACAATATTCACAATTCACTGTTTTGTCTAAATATGTTATGCTATCAAGTCATATAGCTAGCTAACCTAACGTAGCAGAATACATTATGTTACATTCAGGAATAATTTTTAAAAGTTAACTTTTAACAGCTATCTCCATGAGCACTGACCGTAATGAAGCCTAGTTTGGTTTTCTAATGACTGTGTCTTATATCCCTGCAGCAGAGAATTTACAAATGCTCACTCTCACGTGTACTTGCCGATATCTAATAAAAATTTGAAATCATGAAACACCCTTGGTAGTCCTTCCTCCTGCCTCTATTTTTGTAATACTTGCACAAGCCTAAATTTTTTTTTGTTTTTACATCATTCCCTCTTCTGTCCAGATGAAACTGGCTAAATAATTTAAAAGTTATGAAGGCAAAGCTGACAAACACACAAACAATAATGACTTAGTAAGCCTGATTTCCTAAGGATATCAGTCTTCAACAGCAAGTTCAATATGTGTGATACAGTGTATCACTAGTGGCTGAGGGAGACTGAACACACTGAGCTGCAACAAATCATTTCACCAGCGTCACTGATTAAAAAGACCAATCAATGAATTATATAACCTAGAAAAAAATTGAACTGAAATGTTAATTTCAGATACACCCATAAAAGAAACATTCATAACTTCACTTATTAAGTTTAGTTCCTGGCAAAAGATGGAAGCATTTAAAAAATTTGGGATTTTTCATCAAAGTATTTAGAAAAAAAATTGAAAGAATCAAATGCCTGCATCCTAATGGGCCTACCAAAACACGCTATATTGCTCAAGTGTTTTGGGTAGTGTCTTTCCTCACATTGCTTAGCTTTTAACAGTGTGAACAATGTTTGTGTTTTCATATTTCTGCCAAGTAAGTGTGTTGCTAACGAATTGCTTTGCTTGGTTCATCTGAGCAGTACTAAAAGACTGAAGATTTCTTCCAGATCAAATGCTTTATTGAAGATACGTGGTTCTTGAGTATGAGCACTCCATTTTAACATCTCAATGTTTTGCTAATACTTCTTTTCCCTTCAGTTCTATGCCAGTTCTTAAGAAAGAAAAGCTGCTTCTAAAAGCAACTTTAAATTCAATGTAAGGGCTATTTCTTGAAAGCCAGCTTCCTTGAAGCACCACAACAGCATCTATTATAATGCAGGATTTCTCAGATTTGTGTGAAAAAGCCACACACCTATAAACTACACACTTGCTTCAGGTCAGAGATGAGCAGAAAGAAGCTGTAATGCATTGTTATGTACAGAGCTTTTTTAGTTTCCCAAGATTCTGATAAGTGCATCTTATTACAAAACTACATTCAACCTCAACATCTGGACAATAATAAATATTTACAACCATTCTGACAAAGTTCAAGGTATTAAACTGCCCTCTCTTGTTTACCTCCCACTAATCACAGAGTGGGAGCACAGAGTTATGGTTTGCCTTGTCTTACCAAACTGATCTCCTTCCCCAGAGGATATTACCCCTCTTCAGGAAAAAGCTGGCCTGATAAGTCTTACTCAAAACTGTATTTATTGCATATAATGGTAATTACATGAGCACACAAACAACATAACAGTAAAAGGAAATTTATGACATTAGTTCTCCAAATCTGACTCATGCTACACATGAGTAAATATGCAAGAATCATATATATGCTCACCAACTCATATTAGGGGCTATAATACCCTCCAACTTCCCCCAAGGACATAAAACAAGACTTAGTTCTTTTTTGCTCAAACCCAGGTAGGAGTCTGATTTGTAGGACAGGAGGATGCATCAAAGCATAGACCTAAACAGAACATCTGAGAAAAACTAACAACCCATTATAGTGAAAGCAGCAATCCTTTTTCCTTCAGATCTCTATATCCACAGACTTCATATTTAGCGCTGGTTTGAAGTTAGCTTTTCTTCAATTTTGTACTTTCTATTGAGTAATAATGTAAGATAAGAAACAAAGATCTATGGAAGTAGTTTACCTTTATTACCCATAAAAGTACATTACTATAAAGCAGTACTAAGTTTAACTGAGCTCTCAAAAACAGATCAAAAAGGAATTCCAGAAACAACGTACTGATGCCACAGATACTTCTGAAACAGCCTGCTATCCAAACAGCCATCTCCTTCACCAACTATCTCAGCTGCAATGACTTGGGAAATATTATATTCATTGAGCAAATCCAAGAAAACATTGACAAAATCTTCCAGAAAGGAAGATAGTTGAGGGAAAGAGAGATGTAGGTAAACGAACTGATTTATTATTTAATAGTATTCAAAGTTCTGCAGTGAATTTGAGACAAGGGCCTCATTTTACTTGGCTGAGCTGAAATGGCTATCAAGGAGCTGCCACACATCCCTTCACTTAAACTGCATGCAACTATCAAAAAGATAATTTTCACTGACAAATGATAGAGCTGTTTTAATCATCTACTTTTTAATAGGAGGTCCATCAGTGACAGTACTAAATTTAAATATCATAAGGGAGAACCGTCCTAAAGTCTGCCAATCATTTGCAAGTCAAAACCCACAAAAGACACCCCGCAGGCTCCCTTCAGCACGCCGTGGGAATATTGATGCTGCTGCCCTAACAAGATTGACTGATATATTGGAGATTGGGGAAAATTATTGTCTTCAGAGTGTAAATGAACCTGAAAGAATAAGCACAAGAATTAAATGCGAGTCCCACGAATGTGATGCTCAGAATGATAAATCAGGAGGCTTGTATTGTATTTAAAGCTAGGTAAGTTGCAGCATCTATGCCTCAGTTTCCTCATTTCTTGACTGGGAATAAATAACACATACTTGAGGGCAAAATGTATTTGAAACTTAACATGTTGACCACTCAAAGTTGTTATGAAAACAAATACTATAAACTTTTTAAAAAATATTTACTTTAGATTTAGAAAAAGAGTAGAAGCGATTTCAGTCATTGTCTTACTATCTGCGATACCGTCTTAGTTGCCATACTATCTGCAGCCGCTCAACTTAGCCAGTTACATATTTATTCCTCTAAACTCACTCAGATGCTTAAATATTCACGCTTAAAAATATAAAGACCTAAAACTAAAAATGCAGCTATGCAACCAATTATCAAATATTGCATTGAAGATTTAAATCAGCTATTGGCTCAACAATGTAAGAATTTATAGCGCATAGGTAAAAAAAAAGACTATAACTAAAGGTATTTATTTCAAATGCCAAGAGTTGTTTGCAAATTCAGTGTTTTAACAAAATGTACAGACTAGATTCGTACATATGTGATTAACTGTTGAAACTAAATAGCTCTTATCTTTTTGCTCTCTATAAAGTCCATGCATATTAATATCAGAATTAAAAAGGTGCAGAACAATACTGCACTGCTGACTGAAAAAATGATGAAAGCCCAAAAGCGCTTTCTGTTTTCAAGTTTAGCATTACTAAGTCTCACTCGTGATGCATTTTTCCACTTGTATCTGTTTAGCCAAGTAGCTTAACAGGGTAGAAGTAGCATTAAAAGCGTTAACGACTCTGAATCTGCATTCACTATGTTTCATGTAGAATGAACCTGGATTAAACACATGGTGGGCATGTTTACTTGCAGACAGCAGAGTACTGAAAAGAGTCTAGCTTTAGAAAACATTCATCCTGTGCTTTTACACATAGATAACTGGCTCAAGCAAATAAACTGTACAACATAGCCTCTGATACAGGCGTAGCCAGTACCCAGGTTAAACATGGTCAGCTTACTATGGCTTCAGTGAGCCTGCAGTGTTGACCAGACTTGTCAATCATTACCCAATTAAGTCACACAAATTGAAACTCGGACCATCGTTTCACAATGCCAAATGCACAGCACCAATACCAGTTTACCAAGACACTGGCTCGTAACTATAGTGTTGATGTTAAGATTACATTGCATCATAGCAACAGCATGAAAAGAACCTTCATGCTCAGCAGAAAATCAGATTAAAAAGGCATCCAGACTTTCAGAGCAAAACTAAAGGAATTTTCTTTTCTAAGCCAATGTAAAACCAAAACCAGAGAGATCCAGATAATCAACTTGTGAGAACTGGATTATATCCATCCTAGAAAAGGACAGAAAAGAAAAATAAAAGAAATCAAAGACTAGCTAGCAAGTTAATAGTGGAAGCATTTTTACTACCAAAAAGTAGTATACTGTTTGTATATCAGAAAGAAAAACTTCAATTTTCTTAAATTACATGCAAGGCCTTAGAACAAATGTTGAAGAAAGGAATGGTTAGCAGGACAGTAATAGGGAAAGTGGAATAAAACATGGTATGTGTTTATCACTGGCAAGACACTAAGCTAGCCTGTACAGTATTTGATTAGATAGATTAATTCCGGGAGGCAGGGGGGAGAAAAAAAAAAGTTGTAGAACTAATTTGTCTGGATTTCAGTAAACTTTCAATGTAGCTGGATATAGGAAACCAAATCAAACTAGAGAAGGCATAGAGCAGCACACTAATGTAAAAATGAGTTAAGAACTAGTTTCCACTAGTCCATCCATCCAACAGGGATGGATGATGGTGAGTAGACTTCAAGGTTTGGCCTCGGGCCATATCTTAGTTTAATTTATTGTCTTACCACATAGGTATCAAGAGTGCTGATGAAATTTGGCAAGGTGGCCAAACAGCATGTCTCCTCTCCCCTACTGAGAAATCAAGAGATGGCAGCTTTCTGAAGAATAGTACATAACTTTCTTCATACCATTTGTTGCTACTCGTTGAAAAAATATACTCTAATATGAAGAATAATGGAAAAATAACCATTGAAACTTAGAAAGGGACACAGTTTTCAGAGCTGGACAAAACACGCTTCAGATTTTCCCTTGAGTTAAAGCTCACTGAAATAATTGCTTTCTCTCTTAGTTTGATCATCTAGATTAAAAAGATTTCCTGACATAAAAAAATAGCCTGGCTCTAACCTTAAAGGCCAATTCTTTAACTCCATCTAAAACCAGTTAGCTACCAGAAAACACAGTCTATGTTTAAAGAAAACTAATCCTGGAGAAATTATATTATGTTCTTCATACATAATAAGTTGGTTGAATCCTTCCAAAGTGCAAGGTTCAACTCGTGTTTAAACTGTAGACTCATGAGCAGGGGAAGGACTGCTAAGTGCAATACTGGCTAGCAGAGAAGTAAAGCTTCAGTAAATGGAAAAGAGGTCTTCAAATAAAATTGAAAATCGGATGAGTTGAAGAGATAAAGAGACATAAAAAGACTATTCCAGACTGGGGATTTGCAGAAAAAACTCTGTACCAGAGTAGACAACTTATCTGGGGAATGCAGCTGTTTGACATAACCCTGGCAAAAGCAAGCATTAAAATCATTTCCTGAGGGGCAGTTGCTTCCAGATCTCTAGTTTTGCATTAAGGTAGGCCACTTTCTGTTTGATGAGGATAAGATAAAGCACAATTTTTAAGAACAAGTTGTTTATAGTTCCTAGTCAGAAAAAAGGAATCATAATTGATTAGGTAACTTCTGGTCCTCTCAAGAGCAGTCTGTCATCTCAGGAAATGGCTTATGCCAAAGCAAGTCAAGACCCCTTGTGATAGATGTAAAGCAAAAAGCAAAAGGTAATTTCATCAGTGCACCAGAAATGCACCTGACAACTGCAAAAGACTTATAGCAAAACACATACAATGATAACTCCTGCGCAATTTTATAATAATACGTTATTATAAGAAAGGTTGCTAAAGAGCTAGGTCTCAGACACTTGGCTACAGTGCTACAAGTTTCTCACATTTACTAACAACCACAACTAAACCACATAGAATGGTTTGTCTCATTCAGATTGCTGTTGATGGTAGCATTTAGTTATATGTCACCAGTATGCAAAGTTATGCAGCACAAGAAAAAAAAAAAGACCACACATGTAGATTACTTCATGCCTCAAACATTTTCCTGTAGTTAATGAGTTCTCACCTACAGAATTCTACAACAGAATGTTCCTCGGGAAAAGGAAAATAAAATCCCTTTTGTTCATTTAAAGGTGAGGATGGCTGCTCTCCCCAGCCTTTTTCACATTCTTTACATTTACCCCAAAATAAATCCTTAAAAGTATTTCTTTATTGCTTATATGAAATTAAATTATAAATTATTAGATGCCAGATGTTGCCTACAAGCAAAAGCCCTTAGAGACTACAGGAAAGACAGCCATGCATACCAGGTGCCACATAGTTTTGATTGCTGTGTAAGTTCTCAGCTCCAGCTATAAAGTAATACTTTAATAAATTCAATGAGCACAAAAATGCCCAGGGAAGCAAAATAATCATAATTAGCCCAGTGCATACTTCAGCAGAATGACCTAATTTAAAAAGTGTTTTGCAAAGCAATTCCTATATTGAAAGGCAATTACAGAGAGCAAAATAAAAATTGTATTGTTGAGATCCATGCAAAAAAGCACCAGCAAGTATCCATGAAAACAGATGTTAAGAGACTACAGAGGATAGTAGGGAAGAGCACTCATTTTCAATTTCTTCCAGGCCTTCTCTCATTTCCATTTTATTTTTTTTTTTTAAACAAGGAGAACTTAAATATCAAGAGCAATTATTAGCAATTTAATGACACGAGGCCTCCTGGCCATATCCTGAATTACTGGGACTAAGACTACTGACATTTTCATTCTGTTACATTAATCTTGCTTGTTAGTATTTTTCCACTAGTAAAAATCTGTATGTTTTTTTCCCTCCATCCTCTTTTAGACGGCCAGTTGCCCAGCAAAAGGCATGGAGGAAAAGGCAAAGATTACTTTGGATATCAACAAAACCCAAGTGACAATGACTTTAATGTAGTCAGCCCTTCAGAGACTGAAATGCATAAGGAGATGGATAGACTCTGGAAAGACTTTTAATAGGAATTACCCTTTCTAACACCTACAGAAAAAGCCTGAAAAAAGTAAATTTTTCATTATGCTGTGATCAGATGCTTTTACTAGCTTGCTGGTCTGTTCATCATCTCTACTTAGCACTATGAGACAAGGAGATACTTTCCATGTAAACAACTGTAAAGAGTCATAAATATTTTGTGTTCTTTAAATAATATTAGACACATCTTTTTCTATAGAAGCCTCAATGCAGATCATTAAGGTATACTTGAATCTCCCATGAGAAAACCATCGAGAGAGAGAGAGAGAAGCCCCAAAACTTAATTTGTGAAGATCCCAACTGAGGCTTTTCAGTTGATATTGTTTTGCCACTGACACTTTTGTATGGACATTCCCCAACCATATTGCACAGGCAGGCTGCATGAGGAGCATGACTAGAAATATCTTGGAATCAACTGGCCATTCTTGCATTTGCATTGTATCTGCATGTTTAAAAAAAAAAAAAAAGTCATTAAAAAGCTCAAGTATTAAAAAACCAGCCAAATCAAGCATATAAAAACATCAAACTGGCAACAATCAAAAATGCATCATTATTAACTAGCAATCACAGAATGGGCCATTTTATAGAACTGCGAGGTACTGCAATGCCTGCAAGACAATGACCAGTTGGTAACAACTAGGTTGCATGGCACATAGTTTGGCAGCACCTCACTTTTACAGTGCAAAGAGAATAAGATGTATCCAAAATATTAAGGCAGGTTTGTAGCAGAGAATATATGTATACATAAATATATGTGTATATTACACATGCACATATGTAAGATGAGTGAATACAGTTGAGAAAGATATTAATCTTTTGCACCTTCCTTCCATGAGTGCCATGGCTAATGTCCATGGAAACTAGGGAAGAAAGAACAAAATCTGTGCTTTTATAGATTTTTAGCACTGGTAAAAATAAGGAAAGTTTTGCATAATAGGAAGACTGTAACAAAATTTTGTCCACAAACAAGTGTTCCCATCATGTTGTCTAACAGAAATCATTACCTCTATATACAAAGCTTGTCTTGCTTGCACTCCTAGAATCGTGGGATGACTGAGGTAGGAAGGGACCTCTGGAGATTGTCTACACCCAAACTCAAAGCAGAGTCATCTTGAGCGGTTGCCAAGGGCTGTGTCCTGTCAGATTTTGAATATCTGCAAGGATGCGAGACTCCACAACCTCTTTGGGCAAGCGGGTGTGGGTGTATCTTACACGTGCATCTGAAATACTGTTACCATTACACAAATGGTATGTGATCGTACTCTTATTCCCCAGCTCTTTGCCTGTCAATTACTCGAAGCAGACAGTGTAGGTCAGGGAATCCCTCCTCAGATGCTTTGTTATGATGTCTAGCAAAACCAAAGCCCTGATCCCGACTGGGCCATTGCGATCTTTGTATTTTATTCCTTGAACTTGATATGATACTTGGTTGCTACCTACCAAATTATATTTAATCCATACTTGCTGTATGTGAAACAAATTGATAATAGCTCAGTTTTGATAATAGAACCCAGTTCAAAGACTTTATACTATAAAACATGAATCAAAGCTTGAGATGAACACTACTTGTATTTTGAAAATTGAAAACAAAGATTCTTAAAATCCTCCAAGCAAAGAGAAGCAACTTTGGAGTAATACTGCACACTGTAGGCTGACCTACTGCAACAGCAAGTTGTGATGAATTATCTGATGGGTGGCATTTTATCAGTTCCACACAATACAATAAAAACACTGGAATGATTCGTGACCTGCCAAATAAAGAGGAGTAAATCTAGCCAAAGCATCCTTTCCTTCTGCCAGCTTCTACCACTAATTAATTTTCCATTTTTTAAAGTGGGAACAAATAGCAGTGATAAAATGGTTTCTGGCAAGCTCAGCCTAAATTGATAAACTGTGGAAAAATCTATCACAGAGATAACACGAAAACAGACAAAACCAGAAAGTTAAAGCTGAGCATACCAGGCAAAAATCCCTATGTAAAAAAAGTGCACTAAGCACCGATGGTTTTCTGTTGTAAGGCTAAAATGGGGAATAATACTTTCAAGAAGGAAGAGAATATAGCCTGTGAGTGCCACATGCCAGGTGAAGAATTTAAAGTGTATTGAAATGGTCCTTGAGTCACTTGAACTCAATGGGTGTGTTCCAGGTTAAAATGCAAGTAGAACTGCCATTGTTTTCTCAGAGTACAGAATGCAACTACTTGAAACATTTAGATGTGACAGTGGTCAAATCACAGTAAAATACCTTCTGTAAGGAGCATTGAGTTTTAGGCTGAACATATATTTTGCTTTCTCTACTTTCTATGAAAAAAACTTGAAGTTTCTGAAGGGCAAACCCACAATATTTTACTAACAAATCTAACAAAACCAATTACTGTTATTTCTCCATTCTTCTTCAACCACTGTGTGCACAAGGATGCACTTGGAGAACAAGTCAAACAAGCACTGAGATTTGGCATTAGCATTTAGCTCTACGGTAATCAGTTACAACACAAACCACCCAAAGAACCAGCATAAAGTGCTTAGGACAAGCCTATGTGGCCTAAACCAACATTTTTTACAGTACAGAGGCCTAACAATGAAAATCAAATGAGTCAGTGAATGTTCCCCAGATGAGGTCCTTGTTATGAAAGGAAGAATAAATGCTAGAGAATACTGGCTCACTGAAGGAAAAAAGTTAGTGTGGGTGACTGTGTTCAGTCTTTTTCTTCTTTAACTCCCCTGACCCCTTCAAACAGGGTCTGAACTCACGTTTCTAAAGTCTTCTCTGCTTTTCCTTTCTTTCACTCAGCTCCACATCCTTGACAGGCTCATAAGCATACACTACCCATACGTACTGCCAGTCCTCTTTCTGGCAAAGTGTCTTTGGGTTGGAAAAAAAAAAAAAAAAAAAGAAGTCAATGTAGTTAGAAATAAATAAAAATGTATTTATAACTGAGGATAAGGCACACATAGTTAATCTAAGCCTTAAGAGATCTGACTTAGTTCTGCATAATTATAGGAAAATTTAACAGATATGTAATAGTGTGCTGTGGGGAATGTAATTCTTTAAAATAATGCTTTTTGAAAACTAATTTCTACATGAGTAATTTTGGATAAGTAATTTCTCCCTTTCTGTTTTAGTTTTCTACTCATAGAAGCTAAGCTACTAATAGGATTAACTGGCAAGTGCTATGATGAATTACTTAATATTCAAAAAATACTAGAGTCTTCTAGGATTATAATGATATACAGATGCTGGAAAAACTATTTCATGTCAAAGCTACATTTAGCTAAGAAATTTTCAGCCTGAGAGAGAATACACAGATTTGTTTCCTGGACAATGGGTTGAAATATTCATTGCCATTTCAGGCATTACTGAATGATGGTGCATTTCAGGACTTTTCAGACGTCAGCAGTAAGGGCTACTTTCCACAACAGCACTCTGACTGCAGGAGATAAAAGACTGTTTATTCTTTTTTCACAGGGGAGGAAAACAATGACAAAAGCAGGAAAGGCAGCAATAATGCAGAAATCTGGAGGTGATGATAAAGGGTAGGGAGAATAGAGAAAGTTGTTCAAATAAATCCATTCTGGCCAAAATCAGGCAGGTGACAACCAAGTATATATGACAATCAATTGAAGAGCGAATCATCATTTTTCAATTTAGTAATTAAAGAAAACTTTTAATTTCATTGGGTGTGATAAAAAGCTGTTTGAAATACAGAAAACAAAGACTAAGTGTTTCAAACATTTAGAACACAACTTTGCGTTGTTTTCCTCGAGTGCACTACACAACCCTTAAAACCAAGAAAGGACAATGCATTTGTTCAAAAGTGCTGCTGCACTCTGTGAAGTAGACTTAATTGATACTGACACGTTCCTGCTTCACTCTTGACATCTTGCGAGCAAAGCTAGCCAAATAGCAAACTGGTATAACCCCTGGCTTGGAGAAAATTTCGGTTAGCGACAAACGGTAAAAAATAGCACCTGAGAACAAGGCAGATCTTAAAAGGAGAATTGCTTAACAGAATACAGTGAATGAATGTATGGATTTAAACATTAACTGTATGAGGAATAATTTAGTTGCACAAGCAACTAAAGAGAATTTTAACAGCATTTCTCTTTGAAAGAGCTAGTTTTGTTGTTCAGCTAATTTAATTAATAAAACCCCCAAGATTTTAGAAGGGACTGAAATAGCAGTGAGCATGCACACAAACACACTGCCCCCTGCAGCCAGGTCTCTGTTAGAATATCTCACATTATACGTAATGTAACAGTATAACCCAATCAGTTCTATTTCCCAAGAAGTTTAATTAAGCAGAATACAGCTAAACAAACTGTCATTTATTCGTGGATCAAGCCCCCACCATTTGGTGTCACATTGTCTTATGCATTTCATTGCTAAGGCAAATACAGCAAGAGTTAACCTCACCCTCCAAACCCTCCCATTTATCATTATCATTTTGTTGGTGAACAAATCACCAACATCTCCATCACCAATCATCTTCCATCACTCTTAACTGCTCCAATTTTCCCACCATCGCCAAGTCCTCCTGTTTTTCATTTTAGTGAATCTTTAAAGCAGGATTACATCAGTGAAGACCTTAGAGACAGCAGCATAATTAATAATGACTTGTTTCTTTAAAAATTGTAATTTTAGACAAGTATAGTCTTTTAACAGATCATACCAGCCAATAAAAGGTAACTGCATTCAGGTAATACATTAGATTTCTGCAAAGTGCATGTCTTTGTGGTCACATTAACAGAATATGGAGTCTGAACTTGAGACAAATGCAAGAGTCTTTATATAGAAACTCCAAAGCACAGGACATGCAGCAGCTCACAGGAAGAAGCACATCAGTTCTCAAGCCACAAGACTAAACTTTCTAGTCTTTCTTCACACACTTCTTCAGTAAGTTAGACTAGTACCGTTGTTCTGTGTAGAAACAGTAGTTTATATTCAGGAATAAGTACTTACAGAGAGTTATGGTGAAAAAGTTGTACTGAAAAATAGTAAAGCTTCAAAGTTTAATTTTTCATCCTTCTAACCAGAGTGATGAATCATCATTAAAAGAATGGATTATAAAAGGAGAAATCTTGCCTATTCCCAACAGGCCATTCTTGTTCATACAAATATAAACAAACATTTTATTTAGTTTTTGTTCTTCTCTGGACAACTACAAATAATATCTCAAATCAAAGATCCAGATTTCTAAACCACTAGCATCAGGATATTTTACTGAGTGTCAGATGTCACTCATTCTAAAATTTTAATTAAAAGAAAGAAATTCTTCAAAACTGATTTCAGGTTCAACTCTTTCAAGTAATTTTACTTGGAGGGGCAGGGCTGGATATGTATGCTACATGCTAGAACTTGTGCCATCCTTACCTCTTACTTCCTTTTTGTTGCATTTTATATATAAAGTTATTATGATCTATACTTGGTATTTTCTGAAAAAAAGAAATTCACCGCAGCTTATTAAATAAATCTAAGCTCTAAGGTAACTGTTCTGTTGAAACAGTAGCATTTTATATTGCTTTCTAAGCATTGCTAGAAAGCCATCTCAAATAATTTTAAAATATCAAATTAATCACAGAAAATAAGTATTTTTTCACAGAACTTTAGTTCATAAACTGATTGTCAGCTTAGAATTGTGAATACAAATATTACAAGTTAATGTTTCACTGTTGTTACAGAGGCTGATACCTCCACAGTGCTGTTGCTATAGCTCCCCTGAGATCATATCTCTTTATAATAAACAGGTAAATCATAGAATTGTTTAGGTGGGAAAAGACCTTTAAGATCATCCAGTCCAACTGTTAAGCTAACACTACCAAGCCCACCACTAAACCACGTCCCTAAGCGCCACATCTACACGTCTTTTAAATACTTCCAGGGATGGGGACTCAACCACCTCTCTGGGCAGCCTGTTCCAATGCTTGACAACCCTTTCCATGAAGAAATTTTTCCTAATATCCAATCTAAACCTCCCCTGGTGCAACTTGAGGCCATTTCCTCTCATTCTATCACTTGTTACTTGGGAGAAGAGACCAACACCCACCTCACTACACCCTCCTTTCAGGTAGCTGTAGAGAGCGATAAGGTCTCCCCTCAGCCTCCTCTTCTCCAGGCTAAACAGCCCCAGTTCCCTCAGCCGCTCCTCATAAGGCCTGTGCTCCAGACCCTTCACCAGCCTTGTTGCCCTTCTTTGGACACGCTCCAGCACCTCAATGTCTTTCTTGTATTGAGGGGCCCAAAACTGGACACAGTATTCCAGGTGCGGCCTCACCAGTGCCCAGTACAGGGGCAAACATACAATATACACAAACTGTTGAGAGGTACAGATATTCATCTATACACACAGGCAAGAGTGTGTTTAGTGCAAGCTTCCTCCTCAAAATACTTTTTACAATAGTCAAAAGAACAAGAAGGATACAGAATCTTGTACTTTGCCCCCACATGGAATTACATAGACAAGTATTTTTATAGCATACATCTTTAATATTTGTATTTAAGCAGCATAAATCTACTCAAAACAACATCTTAGTACAAAAAAGGTCTACAGTAATAGAGAAAGCTTTTAAAAACAAAATTTTAAATCATAATAATGCTTAAAAAGGACTGGCCAATCCAATGAAAGGAATAGTTATCCTCCAGCTTGCATTCAAACTGAAAAGTTCATAAAAAGGGAACCTGGATTGGAAGCACGGTATTTTTCCTCTCACATGCCTCTTAAGACAGCTAATTTCTCAGTCATTCTGAAGAGCATTGTGTGTTTATAGACTATTTATTCAAAGGTGGATTCAGAGGAGGGGCAAAAAGATACCCAGAAAAACATGAGCTTTCATTTTCACTGAGCTGCACTGCTTTAGGGCAACTGCCTGCTTCTTCAGAAGAAGGAACCTTTTGGCATTTGTCAGTAGGCTCAAATATCTTGAAATGCTGAAAAAGAGCAACAAAAAGCTTTCCCTGTGCTGCCTTCCTATCTGATCTTTTGTCTCATATGTTCCCCTCAGGGATGCATAAGAAATTTCTCTGAATAATTCATAAGCACCTAGGCAGAAACCAGCTTCTACTTCTGAACAAAAGGATTGGGTAAGAAGCTGACTGCAGCTGTTCTACTCTGTTCTATCTGGAATAAAACTGGATTAGAAAAAGAAAGTAATTTTCCTAACACAGTAAGCACAGATATATACATGTATGTGTATAAGAAGTCTATAAACAAACATGCATTTATGCTGGGGAAGGCACCTTTGTACTTAAAGTTACACATTCCTTTGAGGGCAAGACTGATTCTCTACCTTTCAAAAAATCCAAGAAATCACATAGCATGAAGGTAATCAATCAACATGTAGAACTCAGCTTTTAGTTTGGAATTAGATAGTAGAATGACTGGTCTTTCCTCTAGACTACAGTATCCAACTCTTCTCTTACCATGAGCCACCTTTATTTCCCAACAGCACTGAATATTAGGCAGATGCAAATGACTTCTTTTTCTCCAGTCTCTGTTAGGACTGCAATAGTCTTATTGCCTGCAGATCCTTTTTATGTCCCAACACACAGAGAAGAGAGACTAAAAAGCCAGAAAAGACCGTTTCCAAAGCTATTTTGCTAGTAAGAATATAGATCCAAAACTCATAAGCCATGGGTTACCCACACCAAGTTAAGATTTCACAATACAGTATCGTAAGTTGAGACAAAGGCACTTACAAACATGGACTCAAGACTCACCAGCCTCTGCATGCTTTTCACATGGGTAGGGCTAATAGATAAGGCCTCTTCATACCAGCGTTTGGCTTCATCAATATTTCCACGAAGTTCAGCCACCTGACCTCTCATGTAGAGAACATAGTGCGACATCGGAAAGAGATTGGCTGCCTCCTGGGTACACGCTGTGGCCTCAGCAGGCTTCCCAATTCCTATGTAGACTTCAGCTGTGGAAGGAATGTAAGGACCAATGAATGATTCTTGCTTCATCATACCATGACTAGATGTTGTCACATGTGCTGTATTTGTAAATAGTTTCATTCTAAGCAAAGGCTATTTTCCTCAAAAAAATTCTACAGCTTAAGAGAAATTATTACATAAATTATTCTAAACGAATTATTCTTTTAGGAAAGTTACTTTTCTAAATGTAACAGGAGTTTGAACCTCTAAATGGCTGTTTTAAACACCAGAAAACTCTTTATAGTTTGTTATTTTTAACTGGTCTGGGATTTTTTCATTTTAGTTTTATTTTTAAGACATGAGCATGCCCATATTCCAGTACTATTTAAGAACAGAAAACCCAACACAAAACAGCACACAGAGATCCTGACAGCAGGTAAGAGAACACAACTAATTACAGGGTTTTCTGAATTTTACATGTCGGCCGTTAAGGAAGCAGTAGCAATTGCTCCAGCTACCAATCACTAAATGGCAGGCCTGGTTCTAAGTTTCCTACTTCAGAGCATTTTAAAAGAAATATAATGTTACTTGATATGAAAAGTTTCCCAGTTAAATTAGAACATGTGAAATGCTTAATCAGCATTCTGATTTGACAAAATTCATTCATATTTCCAAGCATTTTATCTAAGATATCCTCCAGAAGCTGAGACCATTTAACTCTGCAGCTTTTTTTTTTTTAAAAAAAAAAGCTATATTTAATTTAACATAAATCACTCCTGATGAAAGCAGTTGAGTAGCCTGACACACACTTGTGTAAATCAGATTGACTACAGGGGAAAAAAAGGGTTCATTCGGTAAGTGATGAACAACTAACAATAGAAGTATTTGCCTTCAAGAGCTCTTATGACACTCTTCAACACTGCTATTTCACTACCTTGCTGGATTACCTTAATCTCTTGGAGAAGGAGTGGGAGAAGAGAGGAATAGAGAAATAGTGAGTGCAAGAAAAAGATATTAAAGGTTCTGGGTTGGGTTATCTAGTTCTTTTATGTTGGTATAGACCCTAGAAAAATTGAACCTCAAAGTAATTGTTTAACTGCATTCTATTGAATCACACTGTACAAGAGGCTTATAGATTAAGGTTTAAATCAAAAATGCTCCATCAAAACAGCAAAAGTGCTCTATCGCTGTTCAAGACATGCTTCAAGACATGTACAGTACAGGCCACCCATCTTGTTTAAAGCCTCTCAGATCATGATCTCATACTACAATAGCGGATTTGGGATTATGTCTAAAACCTGAATGGGACTGATGTTTGAGTGCATTTAAAGGAGCTTTCTTCTGAGATAGTTGCATCAAACAGACTGAATAGTATCCCTAACTAGTCAACTTCAGTACAGCAGAGTGTATAAACCTTAATTTACAGGTGATGCCTGCTATGAATATTCATAATTATTTTCATCAAAATCAATTTATAACAATGACTACCAAAACCTGGACTTTCAGTAGCAATTGGTGAGTAAGCACAGTTTAAGGGTCCTACTCATTTTCTATTTTTTTAACCAATTTTTGTAGGGTTGCTGGAGTAAATTATTTTCTTCCTCTGAGACCTGATCCAATTGAACAGACTTTTCTTTACCGTAAGAGCATTATTTTGCTCCTCAGTTGACTCAGTGATTTCACAGAACACATTCTACCTAATGTAAATAGTATGTCCATGTGGATGTTTGGATTAATGTTGTATAATTTTAGAAACTAATGAAATGCTTTTTGATGGAAAAACGTCTCACCCACATGAAGAACTAACACATGAAATTGCAGATCTAGCAACGCCTTTTTTTCCCCTAATCCTAAAAGAACCACCTCACAGTCAGAGATGGTACTGTATAACTGAAGAATAGCAAACCTGGAAGATAATGAAGGGATAAAATTTTGAAATCAAAATCTAAATTTGGGAGAAATTAAATTTTTCTAGAATTTTGCTCTTAGTAAATGTTGGTAGAACAAGTTGTAGTCATAGTTTGAGAGCTGGACATACAGCATAAAATGTGAATTGTACTGAGAGCTGAGAGGTTTTTTTTAAAAAAAAAAACTAAAATATTTTGGAAAAGCTTTGGGTACTTTATTCTTGAGTGCTTTTCTAAAAGCTACATGGTCAATATTACTATGCGAGAAACAAAATTTTAGTGAGTATAAAATACTCTACATTATTTAAATGCTAACCATTTGAGCTCCTCTGGCTTTACTGTCTCTTCTCCAGCATCATCAGACTTGAAACACAGTTTTACATACACACTCCCAAGTTGCTTGGTGAAAAGACACTTAGGAAAAATATAAGTTACACAGACTGTAAAAGGTACTAAGTAAAAGCTATAACTATTAGCAAATAATATGCAGAAACTAAGAATGACTTAAGTAGGTGATTATCTGCTACCACAATAATTCTAAACTGAAGAATAAGCAGAGATCGGCTAATTTAACAGACTGCAGTTGAAATTCTGTATTCCTTGAGGGGAAACAAGTATGGTAGCAATGGCTTTTAACACTGGCCAATAGAGGCTGCAATACTACTTATAAATTAGTTTATGTTACTGTAAGAGATACTAAATCTTGCTGTCCTGCTTACTAACTGCAGCAGAGAAACTTGACAGTTATTAACAGACCTTCCTAAAAGTATTAAATGTAAACAAAATAATTCCTTTACGTTTAATGTTATTATAGAGTTATTTTAAAAGTAACTTCTCTTTTTCTCTACCAGAAGTTATGCCACCCCAACAGAATATACAGTGGGCTTTTTGAAAAACTATGAAGGAATGAATAGAAGGTTGAACTTGGGGCTAAGTGTTAAGCATGAAAGTTAATTCAAGAAATTTCTGAAAATGAAGGAGAGCCATTCATTCTGAGATGATGACTTCAAACTGAATAAAAATGTTAAAAACCAACATGGCAAATTCAAATAAATCAGTTGTGGAAAACCGACAAGTGCCAGCAGACTTTGTAGGAAAATCTCAGAGAGAAGCAGCAATTTGAAGAGAAAGCTGGTGCCAAGTCTGATGTGCTCATCTCAATGTCTCCATCTAGAGAATGCCAAGAATGCCTTCTGGCTCAAACCCTTCCAATGCTTACACTTGCATTTTACTGAGAAATCAATCTATTTTCCAATCAATCCACATAGCAGTATTGAGTTCAGTCTTGATGGATTTCTCAAAGGACCACCACAGTCATGGATCATTTAGGGACAGGTCTGTTTTTTATTAGTGAGTTACTGGAGAATGTACTAATTGCAAATGTCATTTTGTTTCACATTTAAAATAAGCCTGATCTTCCAGCTTCACACTGAATGCACAGAAGTGAAAGGCTGAAATAGTCCATTAATAAACACAAAATCAAAAATTAAAAGCCAGTTACTGTGTGCAAAATCAACTTCTTTGGACTAAATGCCGTGCCCATTTACACTAATGACAGCTGGAATGATGCTGTATACCCATAAGGACGAGCATTTTCTCTCTTTTTCACATCATACATATTAGTTTGGGTAAATATATTCCACTAAGTTTTGCATGTATTAGAACTTATTTACGTAACTTTTCCATCTCTATAATCTAACAGGAAGAATAATTCTCAATTTTTGTATGTTAAGATTTAAAGCCTGGTAAAGATTCTACCCCCGACCCACTAAGAAGTAAAACACTTCACAACCATACAGGGAGTTAAACAGTTAAATGTGGCATGAGTCTCAAAAAGGAAACAATTTCCCAGTGGTAAATCTTCATTTTTATTTAAAGAGCATGTGCTGTGAGGCTTTAAGTAATTTTATCGCTGTTTTCTACGCAAGTAACCCATATATACCGATGAAGATACCTTCCAGAATATCTGCTTTGTATTGTGCTTCTGAGAGAAAACTTTATTCTGAATGTTCCTACAGTAAAGAGCCTTTCTCGAGGCTCCGGGCATTTACTGTAGCAGGACAAGTAGCTGAATAGCAGGATACCTAAACACTCTGAAATGCAGCACAAATCACCAGCCTGAAGTATCAAGAACAGGATCATTCTGCAGTAGAGAGGAAGTAGACTTCAGGTTGCAGTACCTTCTCTGAAAGCAGCCAGAAGCTCTCTTTCATCTCTTGTTTTGTTCTTTCATTGCTCCCCATACACAAAGAGTCAGAGCACTCTTCCAACTTTGTTTCGTCCTTCCCCTGGATCTTTAACACTTTAGTTCATGCTCCAACCCAGCTCTCTCCTACTTCCCACCCATACTTCCTTCTGCTGGGAATCAAGAATATGGCCTACAGACCACACTTGCTGAGATAGGCATTTTTAAGAGTGGAAAGTGGACTGCGCAGCAGATTGCAGCAGCAGACCACCAACATGTATGCAAACTTAAGTTGTGAATTAAAAAGGAATCAGCAAAAAGTGTCCAGACCCCTCCTTTGTGGGCAAAACAGTAGCAGGCACCTGCATGGACTGGATAAGCAGCATAGGACATGACCAACAAAAATTAAAACCCAGAAAATAAGCAGTGGAACAAGCTGTCACAGAAGGTTAAGAAATTATCAGCATTACAGATGCTTAAGAGTTAACTGTAGATGGCTGTCTGTGATGGTTTATAGATATTTAAAATCAATGATGCAATGATGCAGGGCAGGTGACTACACTATGCCCTGGTGGACCTTGCCTTGTTCTAATCTGTGTTGTTTTCGTGGAGCCCTTCCACCCCCAAATCCGATCACTATTATTAGTCACTATCATTGCTCTTTCTTTCCAATCTTCTGGGCTTTTTCTCTAAAACACTAATTAATAATTGGGAGCCATTGCCCCAAAATGACTTTCACACAATAAACCTGTTAATGCAAAACAGGTAAAGTAAAATGCTAAGAAATACAGCACTGTTTTGTTGAATGTAAATATGAAAAAGAAAAAAAATTATGTCACTGAAAAATGCTCAAGTCTGAGAGCAGACCAAAGCAGAACAATTGCTGACTGGTTTCTAAATTACACCTTTCTGATGCAAGTACTAATAAAAACAATTGCAGGGTATACATTTTTACCTGTGTAAAAATACACTGGATCATCATTTTCTGGTTAAAATTTTATGTAACAGCCACTTGTGATACTGCATTTAGCTTGAGGCTTGAAGCAGCATAACAATACTAAATCCACTCAAGATGACTCCACATTTAGAAAAACAGTCCTGGATCTTTTACATTAATGAAGCTAGAAGGAAGAGAACTGAATGAGTGCTCATTATCACAGCTGCAAGGGACATGTTGCTCAATAGTACTACTACCCTTTTTTTCCCCACATATGCAGAGTTATTTATTTTCAATAAAGCTTTTCTAGTTGCAGGAACCTTATTCAATAATCTTACAAACATCTTTTTCCAACCAATGGAATTAGGGCAAATACTGAGATAATCAAGGTACTTCAGAAACTAAATTCTTCATGGATAAGGGAGAGAGTGTTACCTTTGTTCTACAGAAGATATGACTCCACTGATAACAACTGCATTATACAACTACTGCCTTATCTTACATAAATGATCTTACACACAAGCAACTCTAATGTGTTTTTTTTTTCTTGACTTGCTTCAGTGCCACACACGTACCTGGAAGAAGTTTGATCTGATAAGTGATAACAGATTCTGAATGAAACCAAAAGATTTTTGCAAGTCCTTAGGTTAGCAAGAAAGGGGAGGGGAAAGAACAAGAAAGAAATTTACTTTCACTGTACCTGCATGAAGCCATATTTGAGCCAGAGTCATCCAAGGATGCAGGGGACCTTGTTTAGGGGCACTGCTTTGTAGAGATGAAGCAACCTCAGACAGTGCTTGCTCCACTCTGGAAGCTGCTATTGATGTGGCATGGACTGAACCTGTAGAAGTAATAAAACAATTACCATCCTAGAAAGAATGAAGGACACACACATTGCATAAAACATTTAATCCGTAACCCTTTTCATAAGAGGTTCTACCCCAAACTCCTCAAGATTTAATTTACATGTACCATTTTGGAGAAGTTTTTTGAAATGTCAGGTTAATTTTCCTTGTTATGAAAGCTTTTATACTTGTCTGAAAAACTACATAAAAACACACTGAACATTGGTAACTACACCTGACACATTTTTGGGTTGCTACTATGAATACTCTCTGTTAAACTCAACACCTCTTTTCTGGCAATGTACGATCCAAAAAAAGGTTTGTGATGGTATCGTACACTGTAATCTTCAGGTTGCTGCATGCACTTTGATGTTAGTAATTGCTATGTCTTTCCATAGAGCGCAATTAGAGGACTATTTTTGTACTGTCTTAACAGTGCAAAAAATACAACTAAATTATACAAGATGATCACAACATACCCCATCACAAATACACAATTAGACTGTACTGAATGTAAACCTTAGCTAATCAAGAAGGCTGAGTTAAAACGCCTTGTGGCAAAAAAGTCCCTGTGTAAAGAACATTCCCAAAGCATACTATGTAAAGGATAATTCTTGTAAAATGAAGGATTTACAAGTGAGATCAGAACCTCATTGGCAAAAAATACCCTTTTGAAAGTACTGGAAATAAAAAAGCCTCTATGACTAGAGAATATCTAATGGCAATAAAAAAGCTTCTA
This sequence comes from Pelecanus crispus, assembly GCF_030463565.1. Taxonomy (NCBI): domain Eukaryota; kingdom Metazoa; phylum Chordata; class Aves; order Pelecaniformes; family Pelecanidae; genus Pelecanus; species Pelecanus crispus. The sequence goes on from NC_134648.1 coordinate 55,125,305, forward strand.
TGACTAGAGAATATCTAATGGCAACTGTACTTTGGATAGCCAATTACTGACAGCGTATTTAGTCATGATTTTTTTCTTTTAAATCAAGACCATGAATATTTTAAGCTACACTCCTTCTTGTCACCTAAGCTTCAACGTATCTCTAGTTGTTTCACAATTACAAATTACGAAATCTCAGACTGAGTAGGCCTGATTAATAAATAAGGGAAGTGAAATATTCCATATTGGATCAGATGAGAAGTCTTCTAAGCCCATAAGCATATCTGTAATGGTCATCAATGGCAGGTACCACAAAAGAAAGTATTGAATCCTGCACACGTTGAACTGCACCCCACAAGCTCATCCTCATCACTAGGAGTTAATAAATAAATGAAACCTTCGCTCTCAATATCACAGGTTTTCTAAGAGTTTTGACAAGAAGGGATTTGCCACATAAAACATACATTCTTTAGTGGGACAGGATAAATCAGCAAACCAGAAAAGCAGAAGAAATTCCTAGTACACAGATCAGTGGGAAGAGGAAGTTTGTCTGAAAGTGTGCATCATGTTTCCCTTAACTGACAGAAATGAGGGAAAAGCAGTGCAGGACATAATTAGCATTTCATATGTCATTATGAACAAGGAATTGCCCTGAAGATCTGAAACAGTATCCAGCTGTGGAGTTTGCTTTCCTTTACTGGCTGATGAAACAACTCAAACTCCAGCCTGCAGAGTTGAACATTCACTAAAGTTTTTTCTGTCTTATCTTTAAGGCTTAACTTCTTAGGAAATATAAAAGGGAAGTTTAAGCAAGAAGCATGTGGAGCTTATTCCAAGAAAAATACAGCAAAGGTACCATAACTAAGCACTAGACACCAGTAATCCTTTTCTTGTCCGACATCCATTTCTGTAAATGCACGTCACTGCAGCCTGTCACTTGTTAGCCTTCCAAGGACTAATAGTGAAAGAGCCTCCTCATCTCTCCAGAATAATTTGTAAAGAAAAGGTGCGATTCACTGACGCAAAGGGTATAATCTAATCCCTTCCTTCTGAAAAGCAAGTATTCAATTCAGTATTAAAAAGGGCCTATATTTTCTATTATTTAAAGCAAGGACTCTGGCTGCTAGCCAGGCCACAAGTAATTTCATATAGAAAGTGTGCTGTTAGATTTTAAGCCTCTAGTACTTAACCGTAAAGCACATATGGTAATATATTATTAAAACTTTTTGTACATCAATTTCTGTATAAAAAAGAACTATACTGTGATAAAATTTTTATGAGTTGCAGAGCCACCTGTATTAAAGTTAAACCAGAGTGGATACTGGGTGCTTCCTATGGTAATTAACCCCTATCCTGGACTTCTGAGTGGCAGAAAAAAGAAAAAACTTAAAAAAAAAAAATCTTTCTAGAAATTTTTTTTCAAAGTGTTATTATTCAAATTGCTTATATTTCCTATTTAGGAAAAAGGTATCCCTTAACCTATTGCAGCAATTAGTGCCCTGAAGAAAACACACACACATACAAAGTAATAGTCTTCAAGTGTCCTTACTTCAATCAAACTACTAGAAAATAGTATCTTTCACTAAATTAACACAGTATAAAAACATATTCTAAATTAATCATGAATATTAACAATCTAAAATTCAACGTGGACTAAGTAACATACTGTTTTAGAAGCTCAGACTGCAGATTATTCAACATAATCAACTAAATTTAAGCTGCCTCTAAAAAATCCCAACTAAGTGGATTCTTGGGGTTTAAGTTTGAAGATCAATGCTAAGCAGCATACAAAGAAACTTGGTGTAATCTTCTGCAGGGCTGTTTGGAAATCCCAGCCTTTGAAATGCTTCACGCTTCAGTCTTATTTAAAATGTAGAGAACTTAAGGATGTTGCGAAACTGCACAAGAGCATTGGTAACTGGGCTTTTTTGTTTGCTTTTGTTTCTGTAAAAACCCTCCTTGCAGGGGCCATTAAGAGGGGTATCAAGGACAGGGCTATACAGTTTCCAAAAGGAGGAGGGATGACCTCTAGTACAGCCTTGCACAGCTAATCAGCACAGCCACTGTATCCTTTATCACACTTTTACATCTTTGCTATTATCTTTTTTATTTCTTTTTTTTTTTTTTTTTAAATAACAGTAGTCTTTTGATACTGCCCAATCAGGCATCTTTCAGGTATGTTGCACTCATGCTGATAGCTCTAGCCCATAAGCCCCTAAATACTTCTTTAGTATTGCCACAATTAACTGTCCTCGTGACTCATTTCTGGTTCCTTCTGTAAAAACACAATTAGCAGGCTTTCATTTTGCAGACAACTAAAGATTGTTTAAAGATCCTGTGCACTAAAAAGCTTTTTCCGACCTTCCTCCAAATTTTATTCAACCCTTTTCTTACTAGAACTAACTACCTTATCTGAACTATTCTAACCCGCAGTGCCCAGATTCAGATCTTTATAGTCATATTACAGTTGTAATATGTATAGTAATGTCAACTACAACTGGTAAAGATACACAGTGGTTTGTGAGAAACTGAGGGTAAAGAGTGGATCTTAAAGTCTGCTCGAGGCTTCACAGATCCTGTGTAGCCAATTACTTATTTGGTGGTTCCTTGTTGGTTTTGTCATAAGCTCTGCTCTCTCTTCCCAGCCTTATCTGTATTTTTCCTTCTTTGGTCCATGTTCAGTACCACCAGCCAAACACAAACATATCCTCACTTTCAGTGTTACAATTCACTCAGTTGTAGCTTCCCTCAAATGCTCAGATAGAGTAGCAGTAATTTCTGGTTTAAAATTTTACCATATATTTCATGCACACAAATATCCTTGCTCTTCCCAGACCACTTATAGACCTGTTGCTACAGTGTGACACTGAAGAATCAAGAAAAAATTCCCTCAAAATACCACAAGCAGCAAAGAGTGTTTATTTTGAAATATAAAAGCATGAGGTCTGGAAAAGTAATATATCACCAAAATGCATCCTGGCTACTCACTTTCATTTGTTTAGTTTTGCTCTGAAGCTTGTTTATATTAAAAAGGCCAAGTGCGAAACAGGGACTGTCTTTGCAAGACTTAGAATTCACTACTTAAATTACTTATTGATTAACATCTGGAATCACAATCACATTGCACACTGCAAAGTGTGACAGCAGGTCTTAATCATAACAAAATGTTTCTAAACCAAAAAGGTATAACCTCCCACTTGAGTGACCTAAAATTACATTTGTCCAGAACATACAGAGTTTCTATTCATCATACTAACATAGTACCTGCAACAACCATGATTATGTCAATGTTTTAATTCAATCTCAAATAGAAAAAAACTACCAACAGCCTCATACAAACACAATTTAACCAAGAAGTTAAGTCATCTCACAGAAACCTTTCTTTTCCAAGTCACACCCACAGTTCAACTTCTGTGAACAACAAAGTGTTCCATTTATTCTCTTCAGGCTTTTCTTAAGATAAATATTACAGAAGAGTCTACATGAAACCCATCTTTTAAATACCATTTATAAGTCACCCTATGTAAATAAGCATGTTATGACTTCTTCAGTTCTTTCCTCAGTCATTTCCTAATAAATTCTTCACAACATAGCCTAATGGACATGAACTAAGACATGGACTCTATCAGCACTTAGTTGGCATGCAGGCTTGGAGAAAAAAAAAATCACTTTGCTATGTACATCACTTTTTCCTTTTGAAAATGAGTAAAAGAATGGACTGTCATTTTTCATGAAACATGTTCATATCAACTGACAAAAACACTGTAACTGGATTTCTTTTTATACCATAAAAGATAGTATTACTAAACAGTTTTACATTCATCACATTTTCAATGTTTCAACATTTACATAAAGGAAAAAATGCTTTAACAGCAATGCTCATGCAGGAGAAAAGAGGAAAAATCCCATGACTTTCAACTTTACATGCACACAAAGCTGGCAGTAAGAACATTAGTGGTGTGACATACAGAGCACTCTGTGATAAAAAAAGCAATCGCATGATACAAAGAGGCAGTACCTTCTGCAGGACTAATACATCACTGAAGTGATGCATTTGATAAGATAGATTGGAAGATTTAGCCAAAATTAACAATTTTTCCTATGAAGTTCATTAAGTGCCTGAGACACCTTTCACAATCACTAATTAAATTACAAAGCTAGATTATCTTTTGGTACAAAGTTATGCATGGAGATATTAGTAGTCAGGTATGGACAGCATCATTCATAGAGCACCCCCTCAGCTCTTTGAAAAAGATTTTCCATGCTTAGTCACTGTCAGACATGCTATTTTACGTATCTTCTTACTTTTCTCTCCTCCACCAAATTGGTCTTCTGTACTACCTCATAAAAATCTATGAAAAAGTAAAGTAATCAATGAAAAAAATCCCATAATTTACTATTCAAGGCTCAACACAGCTTTATAATGTAACTGGTTAGAAAAAAAGAATGTTATTTCACATCCTGGTTAAAGCAGCAGTAATTTTTATTTAGCTTGTTTTCATAATTTCATTATTTTAAAGCGTACTCTTAAGAGATTTATTCTACAAGCACAATTTGTACCACGAGAGAAAGTAGTAGTTTATTATGACTCATGACAGCAGTTGCAATGTTGCATTCTGGACCAATGTACAGTAGTGGCATAAAATATTCTCTAATACAACATACTGGCAGCTGGCCATTACGTTATACGAGACCTTCCTAATATATCTTTATTTGCAGTCCTCTAGAAATGAATACTGCCTCTTTAATTATTAAATGCAAGTGTTAGTTGAGTGCATTCAGATCTCGTAAGATTACAGCCCTTGGGGTGACTGAATGGGCAAAGAGCATCAGCCTTGCTTTACACAGGATCAAACTTCCACTACTGATGGACAAAACATTTACATTTGGTGGTAAAGAAAAAGGTGATTTAAGTCCTTAAGAAATTAATAGAACTGCACAGTGAATACTACTTACAAACTGAAAAAAGGGAGTAAAAACCATGAAAGTAAGGATCTGATGGATTGCCTTTGAACAGATCAAACCGCAAATTAAAATCCAAAGAAAGAAGGAGAAAAAAAAAAATGATATATATAAAAACTGAGAACTCCAAGAAAGCCAGAGGATTTCTGATAATCTTCAAACTGTAAATCAGGTTTACCGGGTTTCAAAAGATAAAAAAATTAAATAAGAAGATTAGTGTTTACAATAAATATTTTCATAAAGCCTTTGCTACACCTCTAAAATCATGTTCCCGTTCCACAGAAATTGGAAGTCAAGTCAATAATACAAATTGCCTTTTGCTTCTTTTACTAGAAAAAAATTGAAGTGAACAAGATACAGAACATGAGATTTTCAGCCCTGGTAACTATACTAACATGCTATAAGCATCTAGGCAAACCTCTACTTACTCAAAGATAGAGAGCTTTAACTTTCATTAATTATTTACACTATACAAAGGACTCCAGTATCTGGGTTTTTTTCATGGTTCCACTACTTCTCATGCATATGGTGGAAGCTCCTTTCCCTGAGGATAGAGTAGCTTGGAAATGGAAAACTTGGGCTTTACATAATGGAATCCGTGCTTGGGCTTCCGCATTCTTTCAGTCTGCCTTCATTCTTGAGTGGGTTCTTATTAACTTGTAGCTCTGCAAAGAACAAGTAATTTAATGCTAACTTGGATGTACTGTTTATAGAGTAGGTCTGAGAAAATTCAACTCAACTCACCCAAACCTGTAATAGCAATCAATCAGCTATTCAAACGTTTCAAGACGAAAGTCAGTCTTCAACTAGTTAGACTCTGTAGGACACAGATTTCCTGGAGTCTAAATGAAGTGCTTTCCTTAACTTCTAGTTACAGGCTTACAGATGAGCTAGTGTTTTCAAAACTCTGGTCTTATGTCTGCTATTTTAACAAGTGAATTTTGCTAATACGCAAAGATTTATTTTCTACATTTTGTTAAGAATTAATAGCTTTGACATGATATCAGTTAAAGGCTAGGTGTCAAAAATGAATTTCTTAAGATTGGATTATAGTAAATGCAGTGACAAAAACAGCGCTATGCATAAAGCTATGAGTGAAGGACAGTTGAACAGAAATGAAAAGGAGTTAAAAAGAAATGGCTGGAAAACTATGTTGATTTTACCCTGCCGCCTGAAGTACTCTAGCAGCATTGCTGTACAGTTTGTATTCAAACAACATGGGGATTGATCTTACAGCATGTTTAAATTGGCATCATTTCAATGAACAGAACAGCTCTTGACTTGAAACAGCATAATGCTGATTTTCACTGCTCTAATACCTCTGAATCATTCCAATATGTCCTACCTACAATATGGAAATACAGAGTGATATTTAGGCAATTTCTTCCTTTAAGTGAATTTTCAGGGAAGGTTTTGGATGCAGTTAGCTAAGGCTTTCTGAAATTAAGTCATTAAAAACTGTTCAGATAAGAAGGAAATTCTGTGGAAAAGAGCCTTGTTAGGCAAAAGATGCCAGCAATGGAAATAATTTACAGCAGTAAATGCTACAAAGCAGTCTTGGCCAATAGCCTCTTTTAGCAAACACCTATCATTTTCTGTAACAGTCATGAGAACAGAGTATTAAATATGTCTGTAACTTTACCTCTTTTGGGATCAATAAAACAGTTTATTCTGATGAAACTCTTAAAACCGACTCAGTATTTAATGAAGTGCATCTGAAAGGCCAGATTTCACTGACACTGTTGAAACTTAAACTGTTTAAACACGTTTTATCAGTTATGAAGATTATCAGAAAAATACAGCACAAACTGACACGCCCATCAGGAATAGAAAACCAATTTACAGTGAGAAGGTGTACAGGGCTCAGGAACTTGGTCACAGTATGGAGAGGCTGCATGGGGCCAGACAAAGGTATCTGGTTTAGGATGAGGATGAGGAAGATGAGAAGATACAAACAGTTGGAGAGGAGATTCTGTTCTTGAGAGAGAAGATGAGGAAGTATCAGAGGCTAAAAAGCGAAACAAAGAGAATGATAAGGGTGTGGGGGGGCGGGAAAAAAAAAAGGTCCAAGAACAGGGTTTAATGGACTCATGGATGCCAAAAAATGCAGAGCATTTACTTCACCATTCAGTAAGATGGAAATGGATTCTACATAAAATAAATATCACTTCTTCTGAAAGCAACGTAAAAAAAAAAATACCCTGTAGTCATATGTACTGTCCTTCCATACTAAACTAGATTAAAAAAAACAAATTAAAGCTTTTTCCCTATGTTCTAATGCATAAATTTGTAATATATATTTAAGGGGAAATAAAGACCAAACTTTAAAACTCAGCTACTATTGTTTCTTCCTATGATAAACTCAGTGGACTGCAACCAATATATAACAAATTGAATAATCTGTTTTTAAAAATATTGACTGCAACTTACCTTAACCAAAATAGCCAAATGAGTCTCAAGTGATTTGCCTATGCATATCTTTGGATAGGAAATGTGCCTGCCTCCCTGTGAGACTTTACTTCAGTGATTGATTCAGCAAAACCTTTTTTTTCCCTCCATATTTATTTCCTTCATCGATATATACAAATATGGGTGCCTGCCACTCATGGCAAACCAGCTGAAATAGAATCATAGAATCGTTTAGGTTGGAAAAGACCTTTAAGATCATCCAGTCCAGCCATTAACCTACACTACCAAGTCCACACTAAACCAATCAAGAAGGCAAACTTAAAGTAGATTTGCCACAGTTATTGATCAGGGCATTAGAATGAACAGTCTAGTCTTGTAAATCCACAATATGCTCTTTTTATACTTCGCAGGTTACACAAATTTAAACTTCAATCATTTAATCATTTCTGATTATGGGATGGGTAAGATCTCTATATAAAACTGTTTTTTAAGACCTTTTTTTTTTTCCAAATTTCAACTTCTTAATTGATACATCTAAGAAAAAGAATGTTTTACACCAATTACACAGCTAGATATATTTTTTAAAAGGATTTTAAAATTCAAATTGCAAGTATATAAGACTTCAGATTTGAATTTTAGCTCTCATTTCTTGGTACTCAGATTGGCTGAGCTCAGACTAGACAGGCAAAGGGGATCATCATCATAGGTGGCAAGCAAAGTTAGGAAGGGGAAAATTTCCAAATGTTCATGTGTATACGCACACATAAATGTATACACATGGTAGCATTATATGGGATAAAGAGGAGGGGAGCAAACATTTCTGTCCTGCGAGGATTTTCTGCAGTACCTTTCCTGCATATCCCTATTTTAACATTTGTTTATTTATTTAAATGTCAAATTCTTTCTGCATTTCTAAACACTGGGGATCCACTGAATTTGCACATGAGCTCTTTCAGCCTATAAAGGTCTAACATCTTGACCATGTATTGTTTCTATCATCTACCTTTTGTGAACAATGTTTTTTTGACAGTCTGCTTAAAGTTTACTCACTCAAACACTATGAGAAGCCTGACTTCTCTTATTCTTCTAGTACCATAACCTCTTAATTCCTGCAAAATTTTTATATAATCTTCTGGATGAAGAATTTTGGACAAAACTTGGGGATGGAGCTTTTATATGTATACTACTCTATAGATAAGTAGATAGCAAAGCTCTAGTCCTTACCAGAATTTGAGTATTAGTACTGCAACAAGGTTTCTTCTGCTAAAAATAACAATTTAAAAAAACCAAAAAAAACCCCAATCCCAACTCCCCCAAAAAACAGACAAAAAAGACTGCCCCCAACCCATCCTCCACAATTACCTTTTATAAGAGGAATAATCAAAAAGCAACCCCATATTTTTAATTTCCTGTCCTCCTTGACAGTAGAGATAAGCTCTAACAATACAGCTGAAGTTCAGAAAAAAAGGTGAATTGCAACTTCTAGAAAAATCAGAACATATGTATAGATCCTGTTTTCCAATCAAGATATTGGCTGCAGGATTTGAATGTGGGGCAAGCTTCTTGAAAAGCTCACTGTTTTGGATGAGTGTCCATCTTTACTTAAAAGCGTTGAGGAATATGCAGTCTTTAAAAAGTACCAATTCATTATGCTCTCAAGTGTGGCAGACACAAAATAGGACACCCCAAAGGTGTAGATCAAGAGCTTGGTGTACCCATGGAGGAAAAAACAAACAAAACGCCACAACTAACCACAAAAAAACTCCCACAACACCCCCGCACAACAAACACTTTTTTGAAGGCATAAAATAAATTCTCTGTATCTATGTCTATATGTATATGAAAACTTTATAATCTAGTTATGTCCTTAAAATGAAACAATGAGCTAGACTAGAATATAGAATGATCCGTATAGAATGATATAATGGTATCTTATACATTTTAATTATATGAATACAAGAAGACAGAAAATTCCACATTAGGGGCAGCAAGCTAAATTATGCCATACTTCAGATCATATCATATTGCAATTCTTTGAAATCAGGTGACCTGATCTTTATGGTCAAAACTGTTTGCCACTACAGCAAGCACAGAACACTTTCTATTTACTTACATGATTTCAAAATTGAGTGAACATTCAATCCAACTTTAACTTTCAGAAGTTAAATATCATATCTAAATTGGATTTTTCTCTACTGCATAATTCTGATATTAAACAAAGAGACACATTACACATTTCAGTGTATCTTAATTTATGCGTGAGTGTATTCTAAGTCATAGGCTGGCAAACTTTCCTATAAGCTGTTTGTGTCAAAGTGTGATTAAGAAGAAATTCACATCTGAAAGGTGCCAGGGAAAGCATGCTACAGCTTTGAGATAAACCCCAGAAAACCGAAAACTCTCAATATTTAGAATGCAAATACATACTGTAAAGGTTTTTGGAACTAGCATCATCATGGTAATTCCTTCTGCAATTTTCACAGAATGCATGGCTCACCTGCTTTTTGGTTATATGACTTTTAAGGCATATCAATTTACATTGTGATAACTGAATATATCAAAATAGACAAATTACATAGTGTAAATATTTACTGACATGTAACAGTCTTAGCTTTTATGTAGTGCATCTGTGTACCACAATTTTTTTTATATATATATCAAAACATCACAGTATATATGATTAGTAATAAATAAATTTTGCTTATAATGTCAAAGCTATGTCTACATTAAGTCAACCTACCCATGTAATTATATTTTAATATCTATTAGAGATTTTAATGAATTTAATTAGAAATGATGACTTCCATTTTTTTGAGATTAAAAGTTTTCTGAAATTTTTCTGATCTACTTTTTAAAAAGAAAATATGTACAAATACCGAATTACCAGAAAAGCACAGGACTTTGGCAAATAGGCTAGTTCAGCATACCAATTTTTAGCCCTTGCATAAAAAAAATACGACTAAGCTCAGCAAAATTCATACTGTAGATATTTAAATTAACAGAGAATGTGGTCAGCAAGTACTTTACAAATAAAAAAGAAAAAATCTTATATTGCACAATGTCTATTTCGACTTATATGGCAACAGTGAAAACATTATTTCATTTTACAAAATAAACCAAAAAATCTAATGCAAAATCCAGCTATGGCCAGCCCATTTTACCTATTTTATTGTTCAAATGCAGTTCTTACCTGTTTCAGGATCACTGAAATCTGGTAATGTAATTGTGTTAAGCTGTCGTCTATCAGCAATAGCTCTGTCTAACAGGCTGCTCCCACGTCCGGAATCACTGTAATGAAGTACAGAACTTGTAAGCTATTAAAACATAAAATTATATACTGAGATACAAGTTGCTGCCCTCCTCCCACAAAGGTTCTTGCTATGAACAAATTTAGTACCAAGCACCGCTAACCACTCACAGTGCATTAAGCCAGCTGCTTTAAAACAGAATTAAGCCGAGCAAAACTAAATCCATATTTACTTCAGCAATTCTGTTTTACAATTAATTAATACAACCACGAAGGGAATACAGGCTTTTAATTTGATTCACAGATAACAGCTTTACAGAAAGGATTTATTGTACCTTAAACTTATATAGTACGAGGTACAGCTCTCACAGTAAACTGAGATGGCAGATGTAAGTTTGAAAATCCATGCTTTTCCCAGATTGAAGAGAAACACTAAGCTCAGGACTTTTTAGGTAAAGATGTTATAAAGATGCGATAACTACATTTCACATAAAAAGGCATCACTTTTATCTCTAGAGTTTTGGTTTTTCGTGGTTTTTTGGTTTGGTTGTGTTTTTTTTTTTAAATACACACAGACACACATACCTATTAACTGCCTGATGTTGAATTTGATCCTAATAGTGCAGTAGGAACATTCTGAACATTTCCAACACCTCAGGAGCCAAAGCACTAGCAGTGGTTTTCACTGATTGCTCCTGGGGACAAATGCACTTAATTTCTACATTAGTTGTAACTCAGTATCTGTCCCTCAGGCTTCTTGTTGATACACTTTCTGGAAAACAAATTGCTCCTAGAACTACTACTAGAGATTCAGCAGAAGAACAGGGACTGAAGAACTAAGTCCTGCTTCTCCTTAAGATGAGGCAAGTATTGAGACACATTGACAGAAAACTTTGAGAAAGCACATATGGGCACTCCTTCTTTAACATTCTGTGGTTAATACAGTAATTTCATTTTTAGGATTGGAATTCTGGTCCTATTCACTATCAATTAATACTTTTTTAAAAAGCTCATTTAAAAAAAAGCACCCCACAAACATAAAAATAATTAAGCTTTAAAGCAATTGGGCTGTTAGCCCACCTTAACAGAATGCAAACGTTTGTGTGATACTCAATGAAGAGAAAAAACTCCACAAAATTCCTAGCTTAAAGTAAACCTGAGAGACGTTAATCTAAACTGCAAGACTGGAATTCAGTACATCTTTCTATTTGCCTGAATTTTAAAATCCCCTCCTTCCAAATTTGGACTGAGAGAAGGGCAAAAATGCCTTTCAGCAACTCTTTATAGCTGCACACTTCAAAACCCAATGAAACAGCTTTCTCTCTTTGTACAGATGTTACTAAAATGGTATAAAGAAAATTCTGCATTACCCTAACATTACTGCATGACTGATTTCTTTATAAAATGATGCCATAGAAATCCACAGGAAACAGAAGGGAACTTTCTGGGACACACACTATCAGCGATAGTTGTTACATCAGTTGGTGCATATTTTCTGGTAACCGCTGCATTAATTACTTCCTCAATCCACAAGCAATAACATGCCAAATGTTGCTGACAAGGAGAACCAGGCTTAGCATAAGTATCTTCTAAGCACAACACTGGCATTGTGGTTTGTTCTGTTTTCCTAATGCAAACTAAAAACTGGAAAAGAATTGAACCATTTTCTAATGAACTTCAAGCAGCAGGCTGAAGATAAAAATTTAATCCTTCCAAGCCTTGCACCACAAAATAAGTTTTAAATTAATATTAACCATCTCATGAGGAACATGTTTGTATGCCAATGAAAGACAAAAGAAAATTGTTCTAAATCAGCTAAACAAAGGTAAGGCACAGTGTTGCATTTAGCCCTTACTTTGTGTGGTTTACCTAGTTACACATAATTTATTTTCATTATTAAAAGATTACTGAGGACACTGAACCCAAATTTACTCCATAAAATCTGATTAATTGCAAGAAGAAATATTCAACATAAAACACATCTTATAAAAACAGTGAGTTCTTATCTTATTGGGAAAATGATACATCAAAATTTGTTTTCAGTCTAAATCAGAAGAGAAAAAGATGTTTTAAATAAGCATAATGGATATTTAAAACTTTGAAAAACAGTATTTTAAAACAGTTTCAAATGATTAAAAGACTTTTTATTATTGGCTTAAAGAACTATTAAAAAAAAGCTTCAATTATTTATAGTGGGAGACATAATTTTCAAACAGTGCTTTTCAACAAAATGAAGTGTGTGTTGGAAAATTTAAGTTTTCACAACAATCCTGCATCATCGTTCTTCACTACATCTGGAGTGCACTTTGGTTAATAGAACTTCCCAATGACATGTCAGGTCTGAGTCATAACTGTTACCCCAGTCAGACAGACCTGGATCACCGTGATACAATACGAAGGTATTCAGCCCTTAAATTTCACACAGACCATTCAAAGAAAGGTTGCAGCTTGGTATCCGTATTCACTGTTCGATATAACTCTGAATGTGTGATTCGTGAAACCTGTCTCCTTCTATCATGACACTTATCCACAGCTACTGTCCATTCCATTCCTAATTTGATTTTGTTACCATAAACCAGAACTTCAAAAAAGCTTTAAATGTCAAAATAAAAAAGCAGTAAAAACTATCAGATGCAAAGTAGTCCTCCTTAATTTTTGCACTTAGATGTTCTTGAAGAGCAGTGACATGAGAGTTAGCAAACATTGCTGTTTGAAGCTGACACAGCCAAGAATAAGTTTTCAGTCACTGCTGATGTCCGAAGGAAGCATTGCTTAAAATGTATTTAACATGGCACAGTAGCTCTTAGCACAACAACAAAAACAAAAAAGTAATGACAAGCCATGATCAGAGCCCTGATCTGTGTAGAGGATGTAACAGCAGAGATGGAAGGTGAAAAGTTATGCTGGAGTACATGCAAAGCCTCACTGACATTAAGCTTCTGTAGAAATTGTAACTATTCTGCACAGCACAGCATTCTGACAATAAACTCTTAAACCCCCCTCCCCACACACACAACCAGCCAACTAAAATAAACCACCACCCACTAAGTTAGAAGAGACATTTTCTCCCAGGTCCCTGCTGCTAGTTCAGTGACTCGGAGTTGAAAATAACTCAGCTCAAACCTTTCTGGTTGCTGACACTTGCTTTCTATAAACCCCCCGAGTCCTGCTCCCTGCTCCACAGTGCAGTATCAGAGTCTCTCTCAATGCACTGTGACTGACTCGGGTCCCTTCCCAGGCTTTTCCTGCCACACCCTCCAAACTTTCCTGCTCTGAACTGCTCACTAGCTCCTTAAGGACAGAAGCAATTTTCCCTCTTTGGCCATTTGGCCAACTCTCTCAGTCTTTTTAGAGAGATGCATGTGTTTACATAACTGAGATCAAACAAAGTAAGAGCAAAAACCAAACAGAAAATGTTCATCATACTGCTATACAGGTATCTGATGCCACCTGGTACAAAGCTCTTCTGCTGCAGCATCTCTTCTCCAGAAACTGTCAACCCTTCAAACAACCAGACAGCAGGAAGTTCTGCTTGTCCTCCAGGTACTTGAAAAATGTGTTGAACAGTACCCAGCATGGATTTCTGTAAAGTGGCCTTCCTGTTTATTTCACAGCTTATCTAAATATATATGGCAAAGGACCTTCACAGAAGCATTTTGGAAACCCAGATAGGACTATATCAATTTATGCAAGTACTTGCTAATGCCTTTGAAGAACCTAAATAGGTTCATAAGCAAGACCTTCCTTTAAAAAAAAAGCCATGCTGACTTTGCAAGCACATCATATTTATCCATGTGACCTCTGGTGTTTCTAAAGTCTTAATTAACATCTAGTCCTCCTTCATTTCATCTAGTGAAAGTCCTTGCACTAAATTTCCACTATAGCAATCTCTCCACTAGCCAATATAAAAGGCTCTATAGCCCAGATCAGGGAAAAAATCAAGACAATACCAGTACACTGAGCCCCATCAAGGAGAATGGCAGAGTTACCCAATCTCTGTAATCACTGCAGGTTTTATTAGCTTTGGCATATCTTACTTCACAGAACTCTGAGTAGTTTCTGCATGTCCATCAACTGGTATCTTTGCACTTCAGTCTCCAGATTCCCAGAGGATTAGTTTGTTCATATGAAATATCAGACCAAGTAAAAGCAGGACTGCTGACCTAATATTGCCCTGAAAGTCTACTGAGCAAGGTATCAAGCAGCCTAGAATTCTACAGCATCTTACCTTGGGTTAGTGAGATTGTAGCAGGATTTCCAAATCTGGAGCATGTGTTTACAGGTAAGGAGTGCTTCATCTGGGCCTCTGCACAGGGACTCCAATTTGACTTTTGTAAACAGTAATCTAGTGAAAAGAGAAAGGAAATTAAAAGAGAAAGAAAAGAGATTCCAATTCAAGCAAAACATTTTTAAAGATAGCCAACATCACACCAAACTGGAGAAACAACTTCAAAGCCAGTGTTAATTTAAGTAATTGTTTCATGAAGTAATTACAATAAAGTCAAGTATCTAACGTCATCAAAGTAATGGTGCTTTTTACAAGATGGCCTTTTCAACTGGACAGAAACAATAATTGACAGGATTTTTAAAAATTTTTTTAAAAGTTAAGCAAGACAATACAGCTTAGTGAAATTAGCAGGACCACTAAAACCAGTACTTCACATGTTGAAGAGAAAAGAGACATCTTCACTAAAGAAAATCTTTACTACTTTTATGAAAAAGGAAAGTACTTTCCATTAACTGGGTTCAGATGATAGTTTTCTAACATATAAGTCACGAAAGAAAACAACTCAGTACTGATGCAACTTACTTCTCTATAATATCAACTTCTATTACAGGAAATGGAAGAGGCTATACTGAAAAAGATACCACTAGACCAGACAGATTCATGGGAGGTAGCCAGCATTGGTAAGGTCAACACGAAAATGTAGCTGCACTCTACATTATGTTGCCATCAGCAGGCACTAAAACTGATGTTTGACTTGAATTTTGAACATTTTGAACATTTACAAGTGACAAACCTGAAGAAAGCACATCATTCATCAAATATGCAGCAAACTATTCATAATGGAAGCAAAACGTTTGCTGGAAGCCACTATAAATTAATTCTGATTTCAAAGTTGATGTTTCTAATGGCAGCAAGACAAATAAAGTGCATAGCCTCATAAGATCACGACTGCATATTCCTTTTACATTCCATGTATCAGTAAAAGGTTCTCCACAGAGATTAACTTAGACACCTTCCTGGATAATTAAAGAATATAAAAAAAATAAAAGAATATAAATGCAATGTGACAATACAGGAGCTAGTCAATTGGTATGCACATTTATAGGAATCACAGCACCTGGGAACAGATAATACACTGGAAAAATACTAATTTAAAAGCAATTTTTAGTAAATTGCAAGATTAAAGAGAACAAAGCAGGAGGAGAGGACGCATATAAAACTGTTAGCCTACTTTCTGTTTTTAAACCCAGGTGTACTTTGGCATTTTATTCCACTGCAACCTTAATCATCCTAAGTGAAAAATTTCTATGATTGGTCATATGGTTTGCGTGGGAAGACTGAGAAGGGTGTAGAGGGCATGTGTGAAAGCTCAGAACTTTCTTATCCCAAATACAAACTTCAAGGCTGCTAATAGTAACTGCAAACTGCCAGAGGGTTTTCTCAAGAATAAGAAATGACATCAAGTGCCTCAACAAGTTACAGTAGCTAAAGCTTTAGTGTTGCACTGAATGTCCTTTGCAGAAACTACCCAGCATGTAAATCTAAAAATGAATCACACTACCTTAATTGTACAATATGTGTGTTGGTGGGACTGAGGAAACGAAAGGCAGGTCGCTGACTCAGTTTAAGAGAATGAGCAACTGTGGATAAGCAAGGTAAATAAGGTCATATGGAGTCTCACCTGATGTCTTGTGGGAATGCAGAACAGAGTAATCACTTTAGCTTTCTTCCTATTGGTGAATCAGATTTGAGTATACAGGGAACTACATAGATAATTTAAAGTCATATTTCATTTGGCACAGAGCAGTCCTCTCTAGATATTAATTTAACTGTGACTATGTCACTGGAAGATAAAATGTCCAGGTCTGTCCATTGTTTCAGTCAAGAGAGAAGGAAAAATGACAAATAACATCCTCCTCCCCTCACATTACTACATCTGTTCTACCCTTAACACACGCACACACACACACCCCCTGCCTGAACAAGAAGACCTAGGCATCAAAACCCAAACCCAAAATCACAGCAATCTACCTCATACAATCCCTGTCCTATTTCTCTGTATGTAAAAAGAAGAAAGTACTTTTTACAGTTTGATGAGCCTACAGAAGTTCAATTGTTTAAAATTTGTGATCATAAAGCACTTTACCAAAGTTACAGAACATAATAAATTCAGAAGCACTGAATTTACAAGTCATTCTAGAAAGAAGATAATCACAATATATACCTTATTATGTACAGTTTACAGATAGACTGAATTTACATTAACAGCCTTCCAGCATTTAAAACTTTCAGGAATTCTGTAGCAGAGAGAAGGCACAGGGTCAGTAAATCACTAAGATTCAGCATGCAAGAGCTAAAAGAAAAATGGAGCAGGCAATAGAAAGGGAAGGGATTTGATTATTAAGAAATTACTTAAACACATGTACAAAACAGCAGGAGTCTGTGCAACAAAAATGTAAGAGCCTGGAGTACTAGTGCAGGATTCAAGGGCAAGATAGCAGAAGACAAATATACTTGTAAGAATTGAAGCAACACATCAGAGTTTGACGCTTTTGGATGCACTTGGTACACACATGCTTCTTATGCATTACGGCAATCAAGAGGACTGGATGGTTGCATGTTTCCCAAAATACAAACAATAAACAAAGTATGATGGAAAAATATTCATAATTCTAATGAAGAAAGGCTAGGCAATTGTGTCTAATGGGGAAAAAAAAAGTACACTGGTGTGGGATTATCCACACTAAACCAAAAATAATCTTTTGAATAGGAAAGGTTGCATTTATAAAGCCACACAGAGCAGTTTCCCTGGGTCCAAGAGAGATTTTGACTATAAATCACAAAATAACTACGACAGTTCAGAAAATTGAGATCGGATGTTAATAACAAAATGAAAACCAGCCAACTAAACGTTTACTTAACAAATGGAGGAAGGAAGGGAAGAAAGAGGAAAGAGGCAACAGGCAGGAGGAACATCATGTGACAAACAGGTCTCCCAAACTAACTTAATTCTTCGAAGTTCCCCTGAAATATGGCTGGAGGTATGAGTTCATAACAAGATAAACAAGCAGCTCAGGGACAGGTATTATCAAGAAGATTTTAGAAAACATGAGGTAGATTCACCTGAAAAAGGATTTTCTGAAAGGTCAGCTTCATGCATCTGTGGAAACAACTCTTCTGGAATATGGCCTGCATTACTGACATAGAGAATTTTAAACTTTACAGGGACATTTTCACATCACACCTATTTTTAATACACTATTAAAAATGGTGAAGAATGGACAAAAACCACCAAAAGATAGGATGATGAAAATCAAGCTGTACAGTTTAGGAGTATCATGAATTATCTGGTGGCATCTGTAAGAGTCAGAGGTTTAAGCTAGTGGCACACGGTGCAGAACAAAACATGACAGAGTAACCACAGCATGGTGGGACAGTACTCATGCCTAAGAATGCAAGTACTGAGGAATAGACAATATTCAAAACAGAAATGAAGAGTAGAACAATGTGCGTCAGTGATGTGTCAAACTGGAATCAATATAATAGATAACAGGAACAGAAATCTGTTTGGGTCAAGTCCTTTGGGGAAGGAAAGTAGGTAAATCAGGTTCTGTTAAAGACATTAGACAAATGGGGCATTTGTTCCAGCATCAGTGTTTGATATAGATGCAGATCTTTAACGTTAGATAAAAATAAATTGAATTGTATCATTTTAGGAGACTAATTACCCAGACACAAAATGGAGAACAAATCAAACTGTTAAGTGGAAGGGCTTAGTTATTCTTGGAGCTAATAGCTGATAAATTTATGAAATAGCTACTGAAGCAGCAAACGACTCCATTACTTCAAGACTGTTCTCACTAACTAATGAGGACATTTTAAAACAGCTGCTCATAACCTAATCCACATATTACTGGATTTTTGTTTAAATAAAGAATGAAAAATCCCAAATGGGTTTTTAACTAGGTCTTTGAATTTCAGCAGCATACACCCAAATAATTTGATAGCGAAGGTTAGAAAAGACATCCAAGATACAGCCTAGCATTTAACACAAAGATGCTAAAATGTTTAAGGATCTGCGTCACAAGTTGAAGGGGTAAAACTTGATGTTTAACAAGCAAATCATTGATAACACTGTGCAAGACATCAAAAACATGCGGAGATCCTATTCAAGAATAGCAGGGGACAGAGAGGGGAGAGAAGCGAAAGAAAAATCACCGCAGAAAGCTGCATCTTAGGTACACAGTAAAAAGTAAAGCTAAACTATACCTGAACAGGTTATTATACAAAAAAGTTACAGTATTTAAAGGCCTTTTTGTAAGTAAGTGAAGAAAGAAAATGTGTATACTAAACAGGGACAACGGGATGAAGAGTAAGGATATGCATGAATGAACCCCCAACATCCGCCATAATTCTTATCTATGTTGCCTCAGATATGAAAACAATGACAAATGGAGAACAGGAACGCTTTAAAAATTACTAAAGTTAATGCAGTCAAAAATAATGCATTTCTCAGAATTATGGAAACAGTGACACGTAAGATTTTCCTTTCTAAAGTAAAAACTTTAAAGAAAATATCACTTCTGTAATGACTGGGAAACAGCAACTATATTGCCAATGTTTTTTCAAGAGGGAAGGCACAGACGAATAAATACAATCAATAACATGCAAAAATTTATACAAAAATAGCATACAAAAAATGAAAGGAGTATTAGATAACATCGTTATTGGAAAAATGCGTTATATTTCAAGTTTAATAAAGAGATCGCACCAAACAACCTATGTAACAGGTATTCCAAACCAGAGCTGCCTAACAGCGAGGTTTATCAAGGTGAGACAGCTGTGAAGAGGGCAGATGCAATTCTGGAACATACCCATTGGAGCAGAAAGAGAAGGAGAAAGTGCCATTGTACAATACCCCGGTGAGACCACATCTGGAATTTTATACATAATTCTCATTGTAACAGTTAAAAACACACACATGAGAAAGTTCAAATTGGAGCAGCTGCAGAGAAAGGTTGCAAGGGTGATCAGCAGACTGGAGACTGCAGAGTATGAAAAATACTTCATTTAGTCAGTCTGGCAAAAAAAAGCCATGAAGAGGTACAAATTCTATCTATAAATACAGATGAGACAAGCACCATGAAGGGAAAAGAACAATTTATCTAGAGGATAATGTTTCCACAAAAGTGAGTATACATAAAGGCCATACTGACTATTAAAACATTAAGGGTGGAAATTAGGTCTCAAGATTATAAATGAAATTGCAGAAAAGACTGCTTCTTCACAGTTTGTTTTGGATAGACTGCAGAAGAGGTGGAGCAAATAACCTAATTGTTCTTAAAATATAGCTGATAAGTTCATGAAAAGTATTACAGACAGGACAACCGTAGTAATGGAGCCTTGCGACTTCGAGGTTCTTGCTAGTGCTCTATTTCCTAATCAGTACAAACTAATCTATTAAATCATGATCCGAAGCTTTCCCTACCAGCCAGCCAGTGTAATTTGTAGCATAGTTAAGAACTTGTGAATCTCCAAAATAAAATCACTGTCTTAATTATGCCTCCTTCTTCGCAGCCAGCCTGTTTCACTTTTTGAAATAAAATACCCAGATGCTACAACCACCAATTCCCTTCCACAGCAACACTCTTACAATATCAGGAAATCAAGAGGAGTTAATTTGTCCAATACTGACTTAGGTTATTAAGGATATTTCTACATTGAGGTGCTGGAGCGTGTCCAAAGAAGGGCAACGAAGCTGGTGAAGGGTCTGGAGCACAGGCCTTATGAGGAGTGGCTGAGGGAACTGGGACTGTTTAGCCTGGAGAAGAGGAGGCTGAGGGGAGACCTTATCGCTCTCTACAGCTACCTGAAAGGAGGCTGTAGTGAGGTGGGTGTTGGTCTCTTCTCCCAAGTAGTTAGCGATAGGACGAGAGGAAATGGGCTCAAGCTGCACCAGGGGAAGTTTAGGTTGGATATTATATTCTGTATTTAAAAAAAAAAAAAAAAAAAAAAATCACAAAAAGGGTGATGCAGAATGTAACACTATAGAGAGATATTAGAGTCTGAAAAAAAACAATTTTTTTTGTAAACGTAGGCTTCTTTTCATATGATCTGAATTTAAGGGAAAAAATAACTACATTGATGTAAAACTTACATTCACATGCATACTTCATACAGCTGCATCTCATTTCTGTAACAAACTGTCAGTGTTGATTGCTTCTGTAAATTAAATCAGGTTATCTGATGGACCCCACAGAGTAATTAAAGTGGGAAAGCAGTATGCAGAATGCATAAAATTAAGTTTAGACAAATATTATTCAATACTGATGATTTGAAAGAATCTAAATCTATTCACCTTTCCTAAATAAAGTGTTAGCCGGTCACTTATTGCACTCAAAAATTACAAATATAGGAAACACTTCCGATGACTGTTACAGGAAACATAAAAGAAATGAGGAAGTAGGAGGAAGTCAAACCTTAGCAAATTCAGTTTCTCTTAGTACATACTATCAGCTAGTGCGTTTCTGACAGTCTTGTAACTACTCACAAATAAATGGTTTAGAAGAAAACGGTTAAAATTAAAAGAAAATCGTAGAGTCCCCAGCATTTACTTCATTCACAGTCCAGAATTTGACAACAGTTTACTGTCTGCAAGTTTGTAGCTTCTTTTAAAAGAAGGGGGTAGGGCTGACTGCTTTAACACCCTTTGCTTGGGAATTTCACTTGAATCCAAGAGGAATTTAATTTGTGTGTAATATACTCTCCTAATGAAAAGATCCTTATAACAGCACAGTAGGAAACTTTCCAAACAATTTGTTCAGCAGCATGACTTAATAGCTCTCAAGCTGGATTTCTTTTTAAAAACCCAGCATACAGCTATAGGAACAAATACAACCTTTGCACTCTAATGTGGAAATCCATCATAGAAATAACTGACCAAGAACCAAACAAGAATGCCAGCAAACAGGTAATCAAATATAAGCCCCCAACGAAGCAATTATGCTCAAAATAATTAACACAATTGATCCTCTTGGCTTCAAACTCTACTAACTTGAGCATCCAGTTTTGACGGCTGTCCCTTTAACGCTTGCTGTAGAAACTTACAGCTTCTCATTAGTGAACTCCAAAATATTTGCATGATCATCAAAACACAAAATGACACAATTTCAAAAATTTAACCTACAGGGAGAATGACAACATGAAACTAGACAGAATATGAAATACGTATAGTTTTATAAAGGATTTGCTTACACATTCAGTGGTTTCAGGTGCATCACTTCTATCACCATGATAATCAAAGTACAGAAAGAAATTCATAGAGGTGTCTGCTGCAATTACAAACTGAACCTTTGCACAGTCAGTCTACTCCATTTTGAGTATTCAAGGAAAGTTTTATTATCAGCAAAGATATAAATACAAATTGTTCATTACAAAACATGAAAAATCATCATTTGTAAGTACCTTGAAATAACTTTTTGCATGACTTAACAAATTAATCTTATTTCCTGGCAATTTCTTTTGAATTTCTGTGACATTGCTACCCAATCAATTTCTCTCGCCTTATCCTGAAGCCAGTTTCCTCTTTCCCAATTAATCACATCTGCTTCTCAGTTCAAAGTGGCAACAGCCAGGAATGAGTCTTAATTATCCAAGCTGCATTTGCAAGCTAACAAGACACAATTCATGAAAAGATGTTACCAAACACAACTATCAGCCATGTCTACTTTGGTATTCTTTTCAGCTGCTTCTATCACTCTGGTTCCTTCACTGACTTCCTATTGACTGAACCACTGAATGCCCAACACCGGCAACAGGAGGCCAAGCAACCAAATCTCGTTTTTGTAAAAATGTTAGAAAATCATTTAACTTAATTTAAAAAGTCTCCTAAACTGTTTCTCAAACAATCACCAAACATACCCAAAAGATGTGAAACCTATTCCAAGTGATTCGGGAAAAGTGACAGATTTCTATAGTGCCATTATTAATCATAAGGGTAATCTCCTCCAACTTTGGTTGCACAGATCCCCAGTAGTGGGAAGCCCATATACACATAGAATACAGATGAAGTAAAAATAGGCAGTTCAGATTGCTATTTGAAGCCTGACTCTCAAAGAAGCAAAAGATGCAACAAAAACAGCCCTGAAGCCCCAAAATAACACAGTTTTGTGGAAACCATGAATAAGTATCCTTGGTGTGCATTGGATGGCCTCCGCTATACCCTTTGAAATATTATTCCCCATATATTTGTTCACAAAGCAGTAGCATTGCTTCTTTGAAAGGAAAAGCAGCAGTCCTGTGACTTTCTGTAGAGTTTATGTATACTGTACTCCATCTTATGAACTCAATGTCCTTAAGAAAACGTAAATTTGTAAACTATAATGAAGACAGTTTCTGACTAAAGCCAGAACAGATTAATTATACTTGAAAACTTTTTGTTTTCCTGCCTTGAACACCCTGCGGCAGTCAGCTCAAGACCCAAACTGGGATTCTTTCAATCAAGTTTCAAAGAAGAATCTACAGCCTAGCAAATAAAACTCAGGGATAAGACCCTGAGGCCAATGACCAATCTGTTATATAAAGTAATATCTGCTTATCAACAATGTCTTTTTAATGGACCATTCTGTAAAAGCACATAACAACCATCAAAGGAAAAGGGGGAAAAAAAAAAAGCTCAGCGTGAAAAGAAAAAACACAAGCAACTGATACTGTCTTTCATGACTTACAGAAAAATCATTCCTGAGAACAAATTCATTTAACTCCCAAAGTAGACAGGATCAAAATGGAATGGGTTTGAAAAAGCATGTTGTCAAATGTTGATGAGAATGTATACACCAACCTGAAAGACATGATTTTGGCAAGCCTAGCAGATCACTACTACTTGTCTAACCATGTATTACCACCCTTTCCTCAACTAATTCCCAGTGCTCTATTTATCAAGGGGGGAAAAAATAAAAAATTGCAAGTTTAACCAGCACCACAGACTGTAGTGCAACTACAACCAACCTTAGGAAAACAGGACAGCATAGTCTATTCCCTTTAATTGATAAATAGACCCCTGCCCCAGAAAATATCAGTGTATGTATCATCATACACTGCATGCACCAACCAGCTCTTCTGTTATGCCCACCCAGACAACTCCCAGAAGGAAACAAGTTTGTTAGTCAATGAACTGAGAGGGATGTTAAAAGGCTCTGAGATTCTGGGAAATCTAATGTAGCTCAAAAGAGCCTTTGAGGGTCAGGAAGGAAAGGATTTAATAGCTTTCAGAGGACTGACATATTGGCCTGATGCTCCTGTGAAATATGCTTGGAAGAAAAAAAATTTCCATCACACTTCAACAAACGTAAATGTTTAAACTGTGAACTTAGTCTTCAGTTGTCTTCAAACCTGTTACCATATGTCTTTCCTTTTTGAGTGTACTTAACATTAAAATAACATGCTTGCACTCCTCGAATAACCCATCTGCTGTTCCTTACTTCTGCTACTTTAAAAGCTTGTCAGCTGCAGTTCAATTTTCAGCATAAAGCTAGGAATTAATATTATTATTTATTTTGTTTAATTACACTAATTTCAGGCACTATACTTGTCTTTAAGTGCCTCAACTCTTGAAATAACGAGGGAACCCCAAACAGCTAAGATTAAGAAAACAATATCAGAAGTATTTCATTAAGAAACCTAACTCTGTCTCCCTTGACTGAGAATCTACTTTTGACTAACCATGAAGTAGAAACAGACAGAAGCGTTGTTTCAAGATTTCATATCATTCAAAAGACCACTATGATATAGATTCCTCATAACAAGTAGATAAAAAGACAGGAAAGAATCATGGAAAGGAGTTTGTAAATAAGGCTCCTCAGGTAATTGCACATATAACTGTACTATATATATTGCACAAGATATACAAGCCCAATATGAACCAACGCAACACAACCACCATTACCTTGCATCACCTTGAATACACCTTCAGACTGTAATGCACACCTCTGGGACTGCTTATACATTCAGAGTGGGCAATCATTGGATTAAAATAAATAAAGTTCAAGGAAAACCCAAGCAGCTAAAGACCTCAAGCCTCCCTCATAGTGAAGTACTCTAGTAATTTAGGATGTATTGTGGGTCCTTCCTGCCTAATGTCTTTACATTCAGGGCAGCTTGCTTCTGTTTCAAGAGGAGAAATGGATCTTTTCACCCAGTCTTCCACATAGTTTGATGGTTAGGACTCTGAGCTGCATCATCTGTGGGTTCAAAGCCTGTCAAGCTGGAGAAGAAGTGAACTCCACATGTCTACTACAGGGACAAGGTGTCTAATGAAAGGTGAGGAAAAAGCAGTGTAACTTTAGATTAATTCAAATGCAGTAGGACCTAAGATAAACTATTCAAATTTTTTGGTGCTGGCACCTTACTCCTACCTATCTCACCAGAGCAGGATATTCATAATCTTTTCAGTAATCTTAATCTGTTGAGTAATCTTTTGTCTAGAGATCTTTTTGTCCCTGGATCAAAGCACTCCCAGATTTCTGGAGGCTTCAGAGGTTAGCTAGCGTTTGAAACCAGATTGATTGTATTGCTCTGAAAAACACAGGTAACTTGTTTATAAGTAGAGTGGTTACAACCTAGCATTTTAAGCTTACAAAAAGTTTGAAATGATAATTCTATAAATATTCAGCAAATATCTTGCATTTTGATTATTTCTGGAAAACATTACTACATACCTTTTTCACTTTTAGAGGTTTCTTAGATTTTCACCAATAGTTTTTCCTATACCCCTTAAGGTCTCAGAGCAGACTGCATATTTATGCTGCCAATATAACAAACAAAGGAAGAACCATCAACTCTCTATTCAAAGAAAAAGCTATACCTTGCTGCTAACAGCACAATGTGATGTGTGCTCATTCCTTTCCCTCCTTTAGATAATGATAGGACAAAAGTCTTTGGCTCTGAGGAATTTCTTTCTACTTAGTGACCTAGAGGTGCATGGGGCAAAATCATTATCTGATTGGCCATGTTTGTTCAGCAGATTTCTAGCTTTATAGTGCAGGAAGGTTAACGCTAATTTAAGATATGAAGGTATGCTTGCTATACACCTCAAATATTGAACATGAATTCTAGGATTGCATCAGATTTTCAAAGGTTAAAAACTGTCAGGCAATATATTTGCTAATTGACTACAACAGAAGAGTGCTGGAAAGTATCCACTTCTCAGCATGACTCACAGTGTATTCTATGACTTCCTTGCAACTTCTGGTATTTTACAAAGATGTAGTACTACAAACTTCTGAAAATTTAGATACTTTTCAAAGAAAAGCAAAACAAAACATACAGCTGTGAACAGGGCAGGACAGCACTCAGTGCAGCAATGTAATTACAGCATACAAAAGGTATGTGGATAAGAATAACAATAAAAGAAATAAGAAATAACATAAATCACAAGCCCTATGCTTTACTTTAATATTTTCCAAGTACAGAGACGACTTATGTTGCAAAACTACCAAAGTACCATTTTACATAAGGCTGAGGTAATGGATTCATTCTAAAAGAAACACAGAGCATACCAAGAAAAGTCTTGTACTACTTAGCTTACTGGGATTGCAGACATAACTGAAAGATAAAACATAAAACATGATAATATTTGAAGTTTTTACAAAAGCCAATAAAATACCATAGGCAAATAATCAAATGTTTCAGCATGTCTAAAAATCAGCAAGCCTGAGAGGAACATAAGAGGATCTCTTCTCAGTCTGCTAGGCAGTACTGTGAGATTGTACCATTTATAGAAGTTGCAGAATAAGAAAACAGAATCAACAATACACTAAACATGTGTGTTTTATGTTTTTTATATATATACACATACACGTTGTCAACCATTTCAAGAGCACCAGATATAGTGCGCCAGAACAGATTGTAAACTTGAGGTTTTGCTGACAAATGCTTGCAGAAATAACCCAGTTACATAAAGGAATCAATCCAAATTTCTATTATTGACCAGATGTGCCTGTCTGGCTGTCAGTATCAATTGTAGAGACCACACGAAGAATCTCAATCATATCCTTGAATTCTCCAGGAACCAGAAGTAACCTGACAGCACTAAAAACAAGACTCTAAAAGGCTGTCTAGATACACATATAGCTGTGTTTCACCTTGGATTCTTCAGCAACTGTTGCTACATCTGATGGCGATTCCTACTGCCAAGATATTCCTCTCAAATTCCCTGATCTGTACCAGTAGGTTGTAACATAGTACATTGTATCACCACGGTGTTTGTATTATACAACAGGACTAACAATTTAGAACCACCATTATGACCTATATGATTAATATACATACATACACTAACAGAAAGATCAATACTTTTTAAAACAACTCGGGTCACATGTTTAACCACAAGATGCAATTATAAACAAGTATGGAAAGGCCATGAACCATATTTGAAAAACCCATAAATACCTTCTGAATGCTCACAAGAGTAATTTTAAACACTTTACTGAATGATCCTTTGTTCTCTTATTGCAACAGGGAGGAACTGCAGTTTCAGAAATACTTCTTCTAGACTTCTAGATATTCTGAGAGATACAGCAGCTTCTTCTTTATCACATTTACATTGCCACTAACTGGCAGAAGATGAACCAAGAACAGACAGGTGACGACATATCATGGTGCTTTGAACGTATTTGGTTTACGCAATATAGGGCATAAAGTCAGGTAGCTGATAACTTCAACTGCCTCTCGAACCATGACTTACTGACAGGTCCCTCAGACCTGAGGAAAGCACAGACAGGTTTGGGAGAGGAACTGCTAGATAGTTCTGAAATCACAATGCATGTGTGGAAGCCCCTAATGAGAACAGAGACAAGTTATACGTGTGTGGATAAACTAGGAACTGAGAAACAGCAAAAGGCCACAAAAGCAGCTGCACAGAACTGGCTGCGACCCACAGAAGTTCTGAGGAGAGGTGATATCAACAGAGGTCCTGGTTAGATTTAAGAGGAAAAAGGCAACAGTACCTTATACAGACAGCCAAAAAGAGGCATGAAATGTTAAGGAACAGGAAGGAAAAACACTATAAACCCTATTTTGAAACTAATAATTCTTAAAGAAATTGTATTTTTCTGGTATGCTGATATAGTAACAACTTCTTATACAGGCCAGTCATTTAAAAGCTAAGGTTGAGATACTTCAAAAAATTGCCTAAATAAGCATTTAGGGTATTTGTAATACTATGGATTACAACCTTAGTGACTGTTGGTAAAGCATCAGAATGCAGCACTGGAAGTTAATGGAAGCTGTCTCTGAGAGATTTCAGTGTGAAGAGTTTCATTAGATTTTCATAAGAAAATAAATTTAAAAAAGAACCCTTACAAAAGTAATAAATCCAAATGTATTTTAAGATATACTTAACGTGAAGAATAAACACAAAGAATGATTTCTTTCTTAAACAACAAGAGAACATCTACCAAACATGTTTCTTCCCTGTTCACTTGCTTAGTTATCCATCAGCCAACTTCAGATGACTGGTTATTATACAGGCAAAAGAGGAGATTCTCTGTTATAATGTATTTTACACATCAGATTCCATACAAGATGCATAGAGTTATCTGTAGGATGGGATAAATGTATCCTAGCTAATAGTAAAGTTCTGTTTATCCTTCTTAGAAAATTGCATAAAAACAGAAGACAGCAAAAATACTCTAAAGCATGCAACAGGGACAAATTATCTAAACAAAGAGTCTGTAGAAAAAGACAAAATAAGACCAACTACCCAGCTCTAGCCTCCCTTCCAAAACCGAATCCTTAACCGTGATTTAACAAGCCTTTAATAAAAAGCAGACTTGCATTAAATGGGCAGGGGGGAACACTGTTGGGAAAAAAAAAAAAACAGACCAACCTTCAAATCCACCCCCTCTTGAAACGAATGAGATGAGAATCTAAGAAAAACAAGTATGAGAGAAAGCATAGAAAGCAAATATGACATTCACTCACATAAAATTTTCTGGATATTCACTCAAGGCCATATCAATGATATTCAAAGCATCATGATAGTGTTTCTGGGCTGATAGCAAGAGTGCAAGGAGATGAAGAGAGTTGGCATCATCTCCTTGTAGTTGCAGAGCCTGACGAACGTAACCCAAAGCTTCTGGTATCTGATTAAAAAAAAAGGCAGAAAAGAAAGCACCACTATTAGAAGTATTGCCTATTACTTGATTGCACATCCATAAAATTTTCAAAATATTCACCTGGATACCATGTAGAATTCTACAGACTCCTGTAAGACACTACTCAGAAGTTTAAAATGGACCTGATGCTCTACAGTGAACAGTAAAAATTACATAATATATTAGCCCTGGAAAATAAGATACAAGTTTTATTAAAACAGTTCCCTTCAGCCCTTTAAAATATTACTTCACTATTCTTTTTCAAGTATTGGTTGTATTTCTCTACGGTTTTGGAAATATTTTAATTGTAATATATTAACTAAAATGTACAGCTAGACTCAAACAGTAACTTTTCTTTACATGGAATTTCATGATCTCCTCAGCTGCATGTGCTCTTACTCAAAATAAGTACACTAAGCATTAAAACCAGGAAATTTAATTAAGCAATATGAGAAGTTTGGAATTCAGAAGTACAGAGTCATAGCCTGCTACTCAAAAATATTTTGTGCTATTGAAGTCCTCTCTAATGTGACATAGTCCAATGTCTCTGCTACTCATTAGTAATGAAAAGTAGTCACCTAGAGTATGTAAACTGCTATGCTGAAAACTACTTCCTAAAATAAACATGACACAGGAAAAGGCTGACCACGACATATACAAAGCAGCTCCACATTATCCAAATTCATGTGATACACGGTAGAATCCTAAATCCTTTAAACATAACAGCTGTACAAGCTGGACTGAGCTCTCATCTCTTTTATAGCTTTAAAATATTTTCCAGTTTTCTCAAACACATTTTTGTAATTTTGTTCACAATAACCAAATCTCCTACAAGTATTCAGAAAAGGCATGGATCTTAGCAGATACTCAACATTCAAGCACTGTCAAGATCATTAAAGACTAGATTCAAGAGTCCCACTTTCCAGATAACCAGTCTGAGCACAGATTACATGTAATAGGTAAAAACAGGGTGAAAACTGACTTTTTTTTGTCTCTCCATCCAGCAACATAAATGCTGAAACAAATAAATTGAATGACTTATGTCTTATTTCTAATCCTAGAACAGGAAATACTGTGGCAGAACTCTGGAGAAGTGTACAAGAGTGAAGGCATTCAGAGAGAATACTTTGGGGTTTTTTTTCCATAGATATGTGTATATGCACAAGGAAAACCAGGTTTTTATTGAAGAAGTCTTCATTTGTATGCATCAACAGATACAAATTCTAATCTTCATATGACAGTGTGAGGCTGCACTTTTAGAACACAACTAACCTGTCTGGATATGGCAAGCTGCAGTGCCAAGTAAAATGCTGCCAGATGATCTGTTGGAGACAAACTGTGAGCCCTTAAAAACAAAGAAACAAACGAAAACCCAGTGAATTTTTCCCCTGTTAATACAGGTTAGACATACACACAAACACGTATATATTCATGTATCCATATTCAGATCTCTTCACTACACATATGCTCGTATTTTGATATAAGTGTTGTTCATTCCAGGGACTTTTCTGCTACCTTTAATAGAAAATAATTAAGTCATTTTTAATAGAAATTATGTAATTTCAGTATAAATCTTTAAAATGAGCAATACAAAGTGATTCTTCAATTACAATACGCTCCTAAACAAAACCTACTTGTAATTATCTAAGAAAAGAAAAAAAAAAAAAACCCCAAACAAAAAATCCCCCAAAACAACATGCCTTCAAAGACAAGAATTATGTCATCTGCACAAGAAGTACCCAAGCAATCGTACCGACCCTGACCAGGATAGTTCTGAAGCACAGAACTCCAAGAGGAAGACTAGCAGCAAAGTAGAATCAGAGTTTTGTTCATTCTTCAGACTCCCAAAGTTTAAGTACATTTTCAGTCCAGCATACTAAGCCTCCTAGAAAGCCAGTTATTTCTTGTCTTTGAGTTGCACTGAGATTAAGTCAGCAGAGCACCTTGCTATGTAGCAATGTAAAAGAAATCTAGGCTGGACAGCTTCTTTATCATAGCATTATAGTAAAAGGCAGCATAAGATCTGACTCATCATGAACCTCTGTCTTCTCAAGTCCAAAGAGACAGCTCTATTAGGTTTAGCAACTACACCCAACACGTATCAAAGTAGTTTAAGTTATTAGGACACAGTTTCATATTTTGTTAAATTTATCTCTGGATTGGAGATTGGAGTCAAATATAAAGGCTAACAGGGTCCAAGACCAGTTCTTTTTTAAATTTAAGTTCACAAATTAAGCAAGAATTAAGTGAGAACAAGAGATTTTAACTTAGAGAGTACTTGTTCAGTCACCCAGGCGTCAGCTAGATAGTAACAGCTTTATTCTTTCACTATCAACCATTTGGTGAGTTCTGTGAAACCAATTCACACCAACCACAGGAAAAGCACTGAAAGTCTTCCAAAAAAAAAAAAAAAAAAAAAAAGTTAGTGAAACAAACACCTCTTCAGCCCTGTGCAAAGACGGCAACAAGCACCTTCTCAAATGGCCACTATCGCAAACTGGTAGCCTTGAAATCTGGCATAGGCAAGGGTCCAAAACATAACTGTATTTCTTCAGGACCTCTATTTCTTCAGGAATTGGTCCTCTAGGTAAGTGATTAAAAAAAAAACACAAAAAAACCCCCAAAACAAAAAAACTTGGCAGATCAAAATACTGAGCCCAGTACAGCTGCTTGTTTTATAAACTGTGTAGGAGATGAATGGGGAATTTCAACTTCCACCTCCTGGATTTTTAAGATGTGGGAAGAGAAAGTAGGCACGACTCTGGTATGCTGAGCATAACATACACTCTGTGATAACAAATTTTTGGTAACATCCTATACCTATGTTACCGACACAAGGAACCAGCAACATTATCACCCAAATTGAAGTGTATTTCCAGTACAGCTGATCTATCAGGTGTGAGTCTCTCTAAGAACCCAAGTGGGGAAACATGTTAATATGCAGAACAATCATCTTTCATAAGATACTTTTTCCCTTCTCTTAGAATGTAGCTATGGGATTTTTGAGATGCAGAAACTCTGTTCTTTTCAAGGGCCAAACCATTCTATTCAAGATTCTGTGTGGAGTCCGAGCTACTCATATCAGCAATATCACTAACAGCAATATTAGCAATTCACTAGAGTTTTCCAAACATATACCCTGCACATTACTAAAACCTGTGAAAGAGACTTTAATTAAAAGCCTATGTACAAGTTCATTCTGAGAAAGGCCAGCAGAAAGGATGAACATGTAACTCAACATCAATACCCTGGAACATGCACTTAAAAATACAAAGCATTGTTTCTAGGAGGTTGTATCAACTGGAAAAAGAAAACAACGAAAACCCCAAAGCATCAGAAAGATGCATGGAAATCAGATGCAATTAATCCTCGTGTTCCCAAGACTTTCTGTGTATAAATTTACATTCTGCTAGTTAGCACAAATATTTCAAAGCTCCATATCACTACAAAACTGAAGTTCCACTCTACCTATACAGCTAAAGGAAATCTGTAATGGTTCACTGAAGAGATGCTAGATTTGTTTGCAGATTTCAGCTGGCAATAGTTGCTGCTAGGAAGTCTTCGAAACTGAACAGTTAAGAAGGTATCAAGAGGCTTATTGTTCAGCTGTAGAGAACGAAACAGAAAAGTTCCTGGGTGAAAGACGACATAACACAATCAAGCAACAATATTTGAATAGGGAGTATTTGAAAAATAGTTCTCCTAACCTACTATGTATTGCTTATTCTCTTTTAACTCAAACCACTTAGTCTTTTTCTAGAGCAACCTAATAAAATATTACCATAGTAAGTAGTATGCTATCTATAAAAGCATCCTCATATTTATGGGTGGTCAAAACACTGCACAACCTCAAACCTCAGAAAATGGAAATTTTCCAGACAGATCAATAGCAGGTAACAACTCTCAGGGTTTTGGGAATCGCTACACTAAACTGGGGGGTAGAGTCAGCAGGCACTGAACTGGAATGGACGAGCTTCAGGCTATGGTTCATTTCATGCCTTGCTGTTTCAAAGAATCAGCAGAAGAAAGCAAATCACTATTAGAACCTCAAAAGTAGCAAATGGGTAGAAATGGTGAGAAATGGTTAGCATAGTATTTTTGAAACAGTGATGATTAAGTCAGTAGTAAGAGGGATGGGTGGGGAACTGAAGTATAAACCAGGAGGTAGAAAGTTCAGTTTCAACATGGAGAAAGAATGCTGAAGTAATAAAAACTGTTAAAACCATTAAGGAACAGGAAGAGCAAAGATATGTTAAAACATATTTACACACAGAGGAACAGTTAAGACAGGAAAAGGAAGGACCAATACATACCAGCCTCACTCCAAAGTTACCTGCAAACAGTGCTACTTCTGGTAAGGCACTTGGAAGACTGGGCATTTGCGTTGTCATTGCCTACGCTGTCAAATCTCCAGATAGAATTTTTTCTTTTTCCCCTTAGCTTATTACCTTACTACCTGCATTTCACCACTCATCCAGAGCAGCAGGCCCTCAATTATCGCTCTTCCTCTACAGAGATAATTGCAAAAGCCTGCTATATAATCTGATCAGTGACCAACTCTTCGAGAAAACCTATCACATTGAACCATGACTTGAAAGCTTGCATCATACCACTTCTCCTTCTAGATCAGAACAGAATACTCCTTTGAGCAAGTACTTTATACTAGAGAGCCACACAAATGTGTTTAAAATTACATAAAAGGAAATCCTTAGAAATCAATTTAGGTATTTCTGACAGAAAATGATGAAGTAAATGCTAAAGAAATACATTCTGTACTCATGAAGGGAGATTCCCAGAGGTGAAATCCTCATTACACAATCTTTTACAAGTTCCTCTTTTTAGCACATAATAAAGCTTTTCACTACATACAGCAGAACGAAATGAAAAGATTAACACCCACTCACCTCTGAAATGCAAGAAGAGCCTTTCTCTGCAAGACCTCTTGCATCCCTCGCAAAGATGCTGAAAAGGATATATTTAATCAGTTATATGCAAGATCAAGAGATTTCATTCCACATGCTCATTGAAGAAGTTTTAATACATAGACTGAAAAAAATGGTTGCACACAGAAGCTTTAATTTTAAGTCTAGCATTCTGCTAGGTATCCTTTTTTAGGCAACATGGGAATTTCCAAATGTGAATGTTTATTCTTATCTTACCATCAGTAGCCTGCAGACTGTAAGTCAATCCCAGTGCTAAGTAGCCTTTTGCCTTGAACTCTGATGTTTTGTCCCCAAGATCAACAACTGTTTTGGCAAATCTTTCAGCTTCTTCCAACTGAAAATATTATAAAATATCCATGTAAGTCTAAGACTAGTTAAAGCTTACATTATAATGAGAAGAATGCACAGCATGTGTATTATGCACACCGAGTCTGTTGAAATCTCAGCCATGATTGCTTTTAAGGACTATTTTGTTTTTCATTAGACTTAGTTTTCCTGCTAAATACTGAGTAAAGAACAGAGATTTAAGCTGAAGCACCCATTCCTATGGTTGAGAGAAACTCTGGCACATAACACACAGATCATTCTAAATTTAGTGAGTTTTTGCCATTTTTCTTTTTTTTTGTTTGTTTGTTGGTTGGGTTTTTTTAATAAAAAAGGCATTTGTGGTCCATTTATGCCATCTGCCATTCTTGCATTTCATAAATAGAGCTTTTGCCCCATGAACCATTTCTTTAGGAAAATCAATTACAAGAACTATGGCTCCAACCCTGCAAAAAAAAGCATAGCCATGCAGAACTCTGCACCACATACAGTATTGCTGAATATATGTGAACTCATAAATAGAGAAACATGTAAAAGATCAGGGTTTAATTGCACACCCACGCTAGCACACTATTTAACAATTTAGAAAGGAAAAAACCCCATTTGAATCCATTCCAGTAAATGTAAATGCTAAGTACAGTAAGCTACTCCATACAGAGTCAATCCATAGGGAACAATTTACAGAACTAGAATCTATGTTAATTATTAAGACTGTATTTTTGTCAGACTCAGCAAGTCATGTTTCTGCAACTGCACTATTTTCTCAATTTCTGATTGTGACCTTTCCCTCGCCTTTTCCTCTTTTTTTAAATACACTCATTCTTCTAAAAATTACACATGTATCTTGAAAACCACACAATGTTCTTTGATCACCTTAATATTTTTTGTACAGATACACCAATTTCAAGGTTATCTAAAATACAACTCCGGTCACATTTTTTAAAAAGACAATGTCCCTACCAGGAATCCATAAACCCCAGTTGTCTGCAAACATGGTATCAGCAGAAGAGTCTCTTGAATACAACAGATTTGTCTCATTATCTTCCAAAAAAAAGCTACTTTCCTCTTGCACAGAGGAAACAGAAGTCCAAGTTGCATTTTTAATCTCTGTATGCCAACATTTCAACTTCTAATACATTTTAGCTGTATCTTAGATCAGTATCAAGATATGCTGCCTTGATAAACATAACCATTGCTGTCAAATATTTTAAATTAGCCACGCAAACAGGGATGCACATGTATCTGTGCTGTATTTTCAGAAATGACCAAGCAGTTACTGTGCAAAAGTATTTGCTACATCCCTAAACCAAGATTTTGTTGCATTTTAGCACAGCTCTTGCTGAAAAGACAAAGAGTGACAAAGCTTACCCAGTGGAGAGATCCCATACAGAGCTTTGCAGCAAGGAGTGGAATAGTTGCATCATCTGGTTTCAAACGTATACATTCCTTCAAGACTTTAACAGCTCGAGCAGACTGTTAAAAACATTTTCCATTGAAATTACTAAAAGCAGAAATATGTTTCACAGATACAAGATTCCTATTTCCATCATTTACTTTATTTTTCCCATGTGAAGCAGACATTACTAAAAATTTTGTTGACAATTTGTCACAACTCCCCATGCAAGTGAAATGCAAGACTTGAGGCACTGCTGTCGCTATTTGACCCCTATGAACCATCATTAAGTGTCCCCAGTGAAACATTTGCCCAGAATGTAATTCCAATGGTACATGATTCGGAAAACAGTTTTGAGTTGCATTTCAAATTCTGGTAGGCCTGTAAGCTCACAACTTTTGAGCCAGGCAAATGAAAGAGCAGGAACAGGACAGAGTCTTCAGAACAAACAGTGTTTTAGTGCTCTTTGGGATTTACAACAGCACTTAGGAATGGCTCTGACATAAGATTGTATAACAGAGCGGTACTGCTCCTCATTTGCCTCCATCCAATCACAGTTTAGAAGATAACTCTAAGTAAACAGAGAATGGGAAGAATCAAGCCTCTTCAGAACCAGTGTGCTTCTACAAATATTTTCTAAAGAAAATAAAAATCATTCCTTTACCCCATACTCAAGATAAGCAAGCTACCCATTGAGAATGATCTTTTAGAAAATTAGTACTATTTACATTATATAATGAATGTCATTTATTTTCCGTAACGTGACAGGGAAAAGCAAAAGGAACCGAAAATAGAAAATTGCATCTGATAACATAAGTTCCTAGGTTATATAAAATTAAAAAAAAAGTCCAACTCACTGTAATTGCACAGAATACACAGTCTCAAAGACACAATCAGAAATTCACAAAGGGGAAAAAAAAAAGCAAGAGCATCATGAATCAGTATTAATTTGTACCTAAGCGTAAAATTTGTTCATCAAAACAGCACTTAAGCAAGGTTGTTACTGGATAATACGATCTGGTATAATTCACTACTTATATTCAATTAGCTTAGCTTAAGCTTGTTGGCAAGATAGTTCTTATCACCTTTCTGTCTTCCTAAATTAGAAACCATGGAAATAACAACATTCTTTGTACAGCACTAGGCATAAATTCAGGAGTACAGTGTACTTAGCTGATTTAATGATTAGAATTATTTTCAAAAACACTACAGATCAAAATTATGGAAGTGCCAAAAGTTGTTATCAAAAGCCATCAATACAAGAATTACATCCAAAAATTAAGACTTACTTTTCCTGCTGCCATCAAGGACAATGCAAATTGATACCAGAGATGGAACTCTTCAAACGCAAACTTCATGGCTCTTTCTAGACACTAATTTTGGGGGGAAAATAGTTATTTAAGGGGATATTCTTCAATTAAGATATACTAGTATAAAAATTTTCTTATAGACTCATACCTAAAATACATGTAGTTAAAAATTTAAATCATTCAAATAAGTTAAAACAGCTGCCAGATTCTATATGGAAGAAAATAACTGAACAGAAAATTGATTCTCCATTTATTATGTTTCTTTAATTTCTTCTGCTCGTACTGTCCTATTTAGTCTGAAAGAAGGAATGGTAAATATCAGCTTACTGAAGGTATCAGCTGCAAAAGGCAGGAGATAAGTCTTAAGTAAAAAGGAAAATTGTACGCACACCCTTCCTAAATTCTGAACACTTAACAAGCAATGGCACCACAAGTATTTATCAGTACCCACTTAAAAGGGGGGAACAGGTTCATCTGACAGTATTATTTCTATTTTTAAGAATTTTAACTTCACACTCAATATTCTGCTGAGATTTTCAACTTAATAACTGAATGCCAAAAGGAAATTCATTATTTACTATACTGAAATTAAATATATTAGATTAGCATTATATGATAATTTTGAAGGTTTTGTATCTGCCACTGTCAATAAGAATTATTTCATTTTGCTATGCTCATTTTTACTCCAGAGAGTCAAAAGGTGCAATACTTTTCTGGATTAAACTGATTTAGCAATTGACTTTCTAGTCTGCAGAGTCCCATTACATGAAGCAGTTTTTCTGCTCTGATAGCTATAATGTATATGCTAAACTGTAACACCATGAATTATTTTTCGCATTCACACTCAGCCTTAAAATTACAGCAAGCACAGCCAGGTGTGTAGCATGTTCCCACGCTTTAACAGAACCTGACGCAAAGAACAGCACTGAGGATGAAACAAAACAAATATGAGAAGTGCATTATTTGCTACATATAAGTAATGTATGCTAGAATTTTTCCTACTACACAATGTTCAGTATCAAGACTATTACTAAATAGAATTTTTATTAAATGATTATAGGGGAATGAAGTTTTTAAAAACAAATTTTTTCTAATCCTGCTGTTAAAAGTTTGTCATCAGATTGTATGTGTAGTAAGTTAATTAAATGTCTATTAAGAAAACCAACAGAGGATTTATTTTCCGATTGGACTTTCTTTGCACCAGTGGGGAAAAAAAAAAGATCACAGCAAGAAACAACTAAGTTACGTGTGATATCTACTCCTATTACTTTGGATACTCCACAGAGATGCCTAGGTAAGCCACACTCCTCCACCTCCCTCCATGAACTTGGCAGAAAACAGAAGTTGCTAAAACCCTCTCTCTCTCTCCAACAGTTGGTATTAGGTGCTAACCCAAGTGCCACTATATGAAGGAGAATGAATTCAGGCTTATCTTTTCTAATAAGCTTTCAAATGCAACTCACTCTATCTGTTTTGACACCAGTGTTTTACACATAATTTAAGTAATTTCAGCACTTCTTCCAGAACTCTTGACCTACAGCAGCCGTATAATCCCAGAGATTCACACAAACAAGCGGTGCATGGAAACTTAATACTGAAAGTCAAAATATGTTTATAACTTTTTAGGCTGCCTAACCATAGTTTCTTCTCCCATTTTTACATATTCATATATGTATGCATGTGCATTAATTATGTAGAGGTACTCATTCACAATTAGAAAAATAAAAATCTTTATTTTCTAGGCCTTGCTTAATTAAAAATTAACTGCCAGTTCTAACTGGCAGAAAATAAAGAAGTTGGAGAAGTTGATACTTCAGGTTTTTATAATTTTGTAATTATGGGGACACAGGACACAATTGCAGATTATTCTAAAAGGCTTCGGTTTCAATGTACCAATGATCTATTTACCGTTCTTTTTCCTTGACTTCAAGTTTTATTCATTCCATATGACATGTGACAAGTTATGTGATTTTTTTTTCTTCGTAAAATCACAAAATTGGTGGTTAGCATGTGTGGGGCTGAAGGGTATATGTCTGCATATGTGTATGTGACCTACACAACAACATGAACACCTCATAAAGTGGGTTCTTCTGAACCAAGTAACAACAAGTAATTTCAAAGAACAACAGGCTCCATCAAGAAATCAATGAGAAATACATAACAAGCAATGGTACCCTGGAAAACTGCAAGTTAAGATAATGTTCAGGATAATGGCAACTGAGAACTAATTGAAAACGCATTCAGCACAATCACTCCCCTGAAAGGCAGAAATGCAACTGCTGATATTGCCTTGTAAATAATCATGAATCACTGTATGGACAAGTAATGTTGAACACATTACTGAATTTTGTTGGTAAGCACTATGGTCTCCTCCTGAAAAGAATTCACTTGAAATTAGAGGGTTGAAAGATGAATATCTAGGAAAATGTCTGGTCTGGAAAACATCTCTCCTAGTAGGACATTGATAAGCTCATTATGTCATATCTTAGGAAACTTAAAAAACAACTTGATGACAGTCAGAGAACTTTTGTGTAGGAGAGAATTATGATGGTAGAAAGTTCTTTGATCTAGTTGAAAAAGCCATAAGAAACTGAAAGCCCATGGTATACAAACTCCATAACAAAATGAGACCTTTTCAATTAAGAACATGACTCAGCATTAGAATAGTTTAACAAGGACGAGACAGATTTTGGTCACTTACTGTTCTTATATCACATCTAAGTACTTCTGTAAGCAATCAGCTACAGCTAAACCAGAAGATGATAAAAAGATATTGGAACTGGTGGGTGAATATCATTTCCACAGTTAGAATAATGCTGCTTTCTGACTTGAAGCTACAGCAGCTCCACTACAGCAGTCATAATTAGCTCACAGAGAATGAAGCTGGCAAAAATTACATCCCTATTACATAACTGCACAGAGTATTTTTACATTTCTGAATTTGTGTTTATTGTAATACTTAGTATACTAAATATTACTAAATATAGGTAAGTATTTTATATATACGTAAGTATTTTTATATACATATATATGTATACTAAGTTACAGAAGTTTCAGACCATGGGCTGCAGGATTTGAGGGCAGATATCCTCTATCTAATCTAGATACTCACTAAACTGTAAAAGCTTCTTAAAGGCTATGTTTTCTGCTGTGCTTTCGATGACAAGAACTGGAACAAACGCGATGTTCTAACCATTTCCTGATAAGCTCTTGCTGCAGCTATATATCTAGAGTATCTCTATGCTAAAATAAGTATTGTCTATTACATCAGGTCTTCATAAGATGATTTTTTTTCATGTTCAGAATAGTTACTTCATGGACATATAATAAATACATTTTAATTATCCTGTATTGAAAAGTATTTTTCAAACATGTAAGAATTATTTTCTATTTTTCAAAGAGAACAGTTCAAAAGAATATACATAC
Organism: Pelecanus crispus; assembly: GCF_030463565.1. NCBI lineage: Eukaryota > Metazoa > Chordata > Aves > Pelecaniformes > Pelecanidae > Pelecanus > Pelecanus crispus. The sequence goes on from NC_134648.1 coordinate 55,165,679, forward strand.
AAGTTTGATGGAATATAACTACAAAGATGCTAGATCCAGATTAAAAAAGAACAAGATAAGACCTTAAAACAAGCTTTAGGTAGACTTCAGGTGTCAAAGCCCAAGGCAGCAGCTAAACATCCTCAACTAAGAAGGTGGTCAAACAAGGAGGCTCTTTAACTTTCCAGATACTCATGGTTCTGCTTTTGTCTGCAACCAAGACCACCACCAGCACAAGCAACTTCTAGAAGACACTGAAATCCAAGATCTAAGTTGAGTTAAAACATCTGCCATTAGTTAGAACGTTCAACTGTGCTCAAAACACAGCAGGAAAAGGAACAGGCAGTGGTACTTGTCTATCAGTGTCATGGGCTAAACCGATCACACAAGCAGTGAGGGAAGCAAGCCCTATGCTCTTCTGCATGTGAAGGGACTATAAGACTTCCATCCTACCTTTCAGGGTAATGTCCTAGACTTGATGCATGGCTAAGAACACAGATACCTCTAGCTTTCTTGGTGAAGCAAAAAAACTTCTCTATTAAGAAAGGTAAGAATTGCAAACAAGAAGCTGCACCTATTGTGACACAAATGCTACCCAAAGTCTCCCAAAGGAGACAGTGGAGGAATCCCAGGAACCTGTGATATTCCCATTAATATAAAGGGTGTTTAATATTTAAAAAAAGACAAAAACCCACAACAACAACAAAAAAAAACCCCAAACCACCACGACACCACAGACAAAATAAAAGAATCAGAATTGGAACCCAGCGCTACACTACCCCTGCCTACTTGCTAGGCTAGTATATAAAAAGGAAAGGTTGCCAGCTACTTAAAGAAAAAGAAAATGAGAGTTACCTTTTCAAGTTTATTTTTTTACAATACTTGTTGATGTCTATCCTTTAAAAAGTTCTAGACTAAAGTATATGAAGAGTCATCTCTTGCAGCTTTGGTGCAACCACCTAAAACTCCACGAAGGTGATAGTGTCTGTAGTGGCAAGTAAATGGAAATATTCCTGATTACATTATGCTGTAGGGTGACAGTCCTGTATGAGCTTTCATACTGCTTAGTTTTGTGAAAGACTTTCTATTGTACTGATTAAAACTGACTTGTATGTCCAACTTGCAGCTATGAAGTACTTTCAAGAAGAAGAATACCCAATTTCAGAGCTTAACATCACAGGAGATGCAGATTAAAGGGTGACTGTCAACATGTACCAGAGAAGAATTGGGGCATTTTTTTTCATTTTTATCTTAATAAAAGTCTTCTATTATGGTAGAGAGAAACCATTTCTCAGCAAATCAGTTCCTGGATATGCCTTCCTACCACACATGCTGAAGTATTCTTTCCAGATACTAATAATTAATCATGGTCTGCAACAGTATCCTGCTGCTGGGTGAGCAGAAAGATCTGCTCTGCCCAAAGAACTGTAGTTGTTTCTCAGGTATAAAACCGTTAATGATACTTGAAAATTTCATGAAGAAGTAAGTCACCACAATCTAACAACACACATGTAAGTTGCATAATCAAACACAAGACAGTTGAGACAGAGAACATACTTTCCTACAGACCTGAAAAAGAAATACATTTCCGTTTTATTAACTTCAAAGCCATTTTACAAACTACGAGGACCTTGGAGCACTTCAAATATTATGAGGTGTAAAAGAAAGTTTTCTTTTCAAATAAAAGATCACAAATCCATTTTCTAGGTATTTATATCTATCACTTACATCCACAACAGCTTTTATCTTTTGCCATTCCTTCCTGCTGTCTCCATTTAATGTGTATCCTTTTAAGCAGACCCATGCCTCACTGCGTAAAATCCACATGAATTGCTGTGCCACTCAACATTTATGACACCTTTTACACAATTTCTGTGCTTGACCACTTCAAGTCACTTGTATAAATTTAGACAGTAAACTTTTTGGGGTGGAAACTACCTACTGTATCTATACAATAGTCAGAATGACAGTGTCCTGTATTTGTTTAGTAGTTTAGTTTAGTACTACCACAATTAACATGATTAACAGAAATAAGCAATGAAGACACAGTTGAATATTCACTATTATCAACAAACCTCTGAGAGCATTTCATATTGACCTCTTCTTCCCAAGGCTATAGTAAGTAAGTCGTAGACTACAGATGCACTTTGCAAACTGATGATACGATCATTTTTGTGTTCTGGTATTCTGCTCAGTACAGCATCACGGTTAGCCTGAAACATACCACGAAAAAAGAAACAAAGTCATCTATTGTAATCCAACCTATATTTTTGCTCAAGTAACTACCATTCTATTCAGACTGACAATCAGCAGTTGATATAGGTGATTCCACAGAGACACAGTATCTGCTACTAATTTATAGAAAGCAAGAATCACCAATTTTATACATTAGTGGATTTATGTTTCTATATGGATCTATTTTTAATTACTTGATTTTAATTACATAAATCAGGTAATGTATTTAAAATTTTTAAAGAGTTCTCAGAAACCAAATAAGGGTGGTTTTTTAATATAATGTATATTCATCTTTAAAATTTAATTTTATTTTTTGTATGCAAGTAAAACATATTAAGAAGGATCTTCAAATCTTCTATTCCATCTGTTGTAAAATAGGGCAATCAATTTCCTTTCTCTTCATAACATTATGACACTATCCTCTCACTTGTGAGTGGTAACCTGCCCAGGATAACCACACAATCACCTTCAGGAGTTACCAGTGAGAAGCGAAAACTGTCCCTGGTTCTGAGCACAGGTTTGGAATCAGGCCTAATTCCTTAATTAAACTTTTCCTTTCAAGAAGGAAGAAAGCTGAGCTAGAACTGAATTAAATGAACTGACCATGTTCACAAAGGAATCCTGTTAAAGAGCAAAGGGTAAAATTCAGGTCTCACAGTAGCTAACATTACCTGTGTTCAACTACCCAGTACTTCTCCCACTATAACATCAAGCCTCTGAAAATACCTTATCTTGATATCTTATCTATTTCTAGATTTCTTGATGTTTAATATTCCCATTGGTACAAATGCTAGTATATCTGGTAGTTTGAAGTCAGAAGTTAAATATACTCTCTCTTCCTCCCCTCTTTTTTCTTTTTATTTTAATTACACAGGGCATGGCCCCCTTAATACATTTACTTAAATACACTAAATTTTAATGGGCAGCTTATTTGTCCCTTTTTCAGAGGGGAGGAATGACACACATTAAGAGCTAATAAATTGTTTCTCTGCTTTGACAGGATAACATTTTAAGCTCTGAACATACTCAATACATCTTTAAAACCAGAATAATTAAATACCAAAAGAAATTTCAAAGAAATACATGGAGCGTAAAATCCACAGACATTTCAGGATTTATCAACTGAATAATCCACAGCTTGGTTTGAAAACACACACCCCCGCACATGCACCCCAAACCAGACATTTTGCTTTCTTTTGATCACGAAGCCTTTGGCTTTTCCTTTCTACACTGCATAAATATTTATTCAGCTTCAAAACTTCTGTCTTTTTAACTCCACATTTAATCATTGTTTGACTCAATTCCTCGCAAGTACAGAACAAGCCATGAACTAGCACTTCTTGTGAAAAAATGGCTGACGATACCAAAGCAGTATTACAGGAGAGGATGCCTTGTAAGTATTAAAGATACATATTTCGACAATCATTCTCTGCATAATTATAAACCAGAATGTATGTACTAACTTTAGTTCTGTGTTTCAAAGTGCTCAGTGTTTCAGAACTGCCACGGTCTCAGATGCTATAAAGCATCAGTTAGTTAAGCTGTAACGTGTTAGCTGGCCACACGTACCCTATACACACTTTAAGCCTGAGGTAAATGCGAGCAGCGTAACTTAGTTCACTCCCAGTAGAAGAAAGGATATGCTCAGACATTTTACCATCAGCTAAGAATAACACATAAGGTTGAGCCCAGGAGATGGTGATCAGTGGAATGAAGTCTAGTTGGAGGCCAGTAACTAGCAGTGTACCCCAGAGATTGATACTGGGCCTGATCCTGTTCAAAATCCTAATTAATGATCCAGATGATGGGGCAGAGTGTACCCACAGCAACTTTGCTGGTAATACAGCAACTTTGCTGGTAATACAGAACCAGGAGGAGGAACTGATAGGCCAAAGAGCTGTGCTGCCATCCAGAAGGACCTCAACAGGCTGAAGAAATGATCTGACAGGAACGTCATCAAAGGCTTCAACAAAGACTTGGAAGTGCAAAGTCCTGCACCTGGGAAGGAACAACCCCAGGCACCAGTACATGCTGGGGGTCACCCAGCTGGAAAGCAGCTTGGCAGAAAAGGACCTGGGGGTCCTGGTGGACACCAAGTTGAACAGGAGCCAGTAACGTGCCCTTGCTGCAAAGAAGGCTAGCGGTATACCAGGCCGCATGAGCAGGAGTGTTGCCAGCAGGTCAAGGGAAGCAATCCTTCCCCTCTGTTCAGCACTGGTGAGGCCACACCTGGAGTACTGGGTCCAATTCTGGGCTCCCCAGTACAAGAGAGATATGGAGATACTGGAGACAGTCCAACGAACGACCACTAGGATGAATAAGGGACTGGAATATCTCTTCTATGAGGAAAGGCTGAGAGAGCTGGGACTCTTCAGCCTGGAGAAGAGAATGTGCAGTGGGGAAACCTTACCAATGTGTACAAAAACCTGAGGGGAGGGTAACAAAGAAGAGGGGGCCAGGCTCTTTTCAGTGGTGCCCAGTGACAGGACCAGAGGTAACGGGCACAAACTGAAATACAGGAGGTTCCCTCTGAACATCAGGAAACACTGTTTTACTGCGAGGGTGACTGAACACTGGCACAGCTTGCCCAGGGAGGTTGTGGAGTCTCCCTCCTTGGAGATACTCAAAAGGTGTCTGGACACAGACGCAGCTTGCTCCAGGTGGCCCTGCTTGAGCTGGGGGGGGGGTTGACAAAATGACCTCCAGATATCCCTTCCAACCTCAATCCTTCTGTGATTCTGTTACTACACCTCAGCCGACATGCAGCAACATGTACACGCACTGTAACGTGAAGATATCAGTCATTCAGATACCCCTTTTCTACTCATCCCTGTTTAGATAAGGAAAGGTTGGTCTATAGGTTGGTCTATACTTTGCAAGTGTAACAGCTAGAATACAAGGACATCTTACAGTAAGAGTGATGGCAGAGTTGCAGCTGACTTTCCTTGTTATGCATGACAATACACTGAAGCAGCAGTCATGTGGCTAAAAGAGACATTTTGTACCCTGAAATGTACCTATAAGAGAATTGGAACACTTGAAAAGCACAGAACTATCTTTCCCAGAGCATTTCTTTCATAAATATTACAATTTAAATCTTACTCAAAGATCCCTTCTGAATTCAGAAACTAATGGAACTCCAGGTGACACAAAAGTAGCAAATCCACTAGCAAGATTCTATTTTCTGGATATATGTTGCTCTAGATCTAATCCAAATAAGAAGACGTTATGATGTTAGAGTGCACCACTTCCCTGGAATAGGCAGTATGATTTAGGGCTTGTACATACACAGTGATCTGATTACTTTTACTTACACAAAATGCTACTTATATGTCAGATCCCCATTCAGTTTTCCAATATTTACTTGAATAAATTCTTGAAGGACAGGTCTTGACACCTTATCTAAGTTTTTGCTAATTCACAGACAATGCAAGGAAGGGATCATACTACTTTAATAACACAATACCATCTCAAAACACCAATGATCACTCAATCTTCTGTAACTGTTCTTATTTCTTTCCCAAACACTGGTTTCAAAATCATAAATCACATACTCCTTCATAACTACTACAGCTAGAAAGTTAGCATGCTGAAGTAAGAGCTCTCAACTCTCAGAAAGATAAGTTGGTAGCAATGAATATTTTTATGCTCAATCTTCCCTTCCCCCCCTCCCAAAACTAATTTGAACAAATGGCTTAGCCGAAGTAAAGTTAATCATGTGAAAGATTTTATACTCCCCTGAAACAAACTCTTTTGCCTTAGATAACCTGCAATAATTACTTGTAAAGAAAAAAATATTGAAAGCTTGCTACAGGTATGTGCTCTACAGTGACAAGCATTTGATATAATTAGGCAGATCTAATTCACAAAGCAAAAACTGTAAGTAACCTGAAAGGAGACTTAACAGGGCAGTACTTTAATTTGGTTTTTGGCTTCTTAATGCTGATATGCAAAGAAGTACATATGCAAATACAGTAATCAGTAGTCAGATCCTGCAGAACTGGGACTGCTTCCACTTCACACCGTGACCACAGTTCACATCAGAATTCTGTATATCACCATAATCTGCCCTGGCACCTTACAGAGGCACCAGCGGCCCCTTTCAGTGGTAAGTACATACTGCAGCAAAACCAACACATGATACATGGAAATGTTTGTTCAGTCTAGTTTTCTGGTAACAGATTGTCATGAACATTGCAAGGCAGTCATTAGGAATGAGGAAAGTAGTTTGCACTACAATGTACATATTTGCCACTTTAAAATAGTTCAGATAGGACAATGTTCACTAAAATGTTCTAATCCTGTTTAACTGTATCAAAACAGAAATTATGCCAGAGAATGAAAGCTGTTTGAATCACCTATAGAACTTAAAAGACTAAGTCTGACTGATGTGCAGTGAGACAGACTACTTATACGATGCCTGAGATTCTAGAGGTTCCACCCCAATTAGAAATTAGAAAATTTTCCAATTAGAAAAACAGAAAAAATTCCAGCTTCAGCTTTTCATTTCTGCCATTTGATCACATATAACTGACCTGGTATGAGAATGTCAGTACATGGCAGTTGATAGATGACCAATACAATCATACTAGAGGAAAATATGAAAGGCTGATAAAAGGCACAAGTAGGCCATTGAAAGGAATCACCTATTGAGGAAATGAGGATATTAAACAAAATAATGCAGTAGCAAAGGCTGAATGCCAGTATCATTAAAAATCACTTACAAATTTGAGTAACATCTGAGGTTTAACGCACAATGGAAAATACTTTTTGGCTATGTTTATTATGTTTATCTAGTAGTGTTTGATTTGTTTTCTACAACAAAAATAACTTACATTTTGAGGCTGTCTGCATGGCAACCAGCTGGTGCAACAGTGGTTCATATGCCAAATGAAAGACCTGGCTTTATGTTCACCTGCCTATGGTTAGAAGGAGGCTAGGTTCAGCTACTCTAAAGGAGAAAAACTCCCATTCATAACACTTGCAGACCTCACCTTGTTTGAGTTTCAGAAGTAACTGCCTGCTTTCCTAACAGAGAATAAAACACAAGTCATCAAGTAAGGTATGACAAAAAAAGTTCTATTTTCATTTAAAATAATCAAGGAAAACACACACATACAGCACATGCGCATTCACTCTGTTTTACCTACCATAGATTCACTAATAAGCAGCAACAGTAAGGCTTCTTCTGTATTTTCTTGAGGACAAAAGATGCTGTTCAAAAGAAGAATGTAATTATTTAAGCAGGAAACATTACTTTTAGGAGTAGCTTACACAAATACAGTAAGAGTACTGTAAAAACTGGAAAATTTCCAGAAAAGAGAACCAAGAGTAACTTGCGTAGAAAACACAATTGGTTAAAATGCATTTCTTTGCAATACTCTAAAATTGCATTTGAGAAAAGCTGGCCAAACACAATAAGAGAACAAAACCCACCACAGCTGTCAGAGTTGAACACATTCAAATATCCCAAAATGGCACATAATTTGACAACTGTAAAAACTGTACCCATAGTTTAACTAGCCTCTGGCACCTAATCTATCTGAGCTGAATCTACATCACTGATTCAAAGGTTGGCAACAGGAAACTCTCTCATGAGAATAAGATAACTTCTGTATTTTAGGCAATATGTGGATAAATACTTCTATTAGTCTTTCATGAGATATGCTTGAGATTTTTTTTTCTGATGCATTTAATAGCTGTGAATATTTTTAAATAGAGCCATGGCAATCTCTGCCTCCTTGCCATAACCACTGTTACTTCCAAGCACTTAAAAAATTTGTTTTTAATGAAGTACACTTCCTTATGACTTAATACTGAAGGTTTGCATAAGACTAGTTTGCAAACTTTACTGCTTTCTCTGAACACTGGATGCTTTCTGAATACTTTTCTATGCTGAGGGACAGACAACAGTAAACTGCATTGGGTACATGACTGGTAGGAATTCATTCATTCATTCTCTCTGTCACACACACACAGTGACTGTGTTTTCACTCTCCAGATTTGTTTCTCTAAACTGTTTCTGATTTAGCACAAGTACTATTTCCTGTTTTCAGACCAATACTTCCATAATTAACTGTTTAAATGTAGAAAATAGTTTCTTGTTGTTAACAAGCAATTCCTATGGTCCCAAGGGTGCTTAAACTACAATAAATTACAGACGGGAAACTAAACTTGTCTGATATTAAAACATCTTCTGTTTTTTTTTTAAATGCACTAGAAATTTAAGGACTAACTAAATGTCTGAAAGGTAATGGAAACTAAAACACATCTGAACTCCAGGTGGTTTGAGAGCAAGATTGTCAATACACTGTGGTAATATACAGCAGCTGAGACCCCAGGGAAGTTGTTTTGTTGTTGGATTTTTATTTTTAAATCAATGCAAGTTGCTTACAAGACTTTGAAGAGTATTCTACATCTTAGAAGATATTTTTATTTTTACTTAAAAAAGAAATTTCAAAACACAGTTACTCATGAATAAGAACCACCCAGGACAAGGAATGAGAAGCAAAAAGGAAGCATCAGAGAGCTCCCCATTTACCTATAGAGTCTTCAGTCCAGAATTTAGCAACCTGGAAGTAGATTTAACCTGACTGAATGGCAATAGTTCCCAGAAAGCAGAATAACAATTGGAAATAGTTGCTGGAGAAATTACTTTCTTGGAGAAAAAAAAGGAAGTTGCCCCAAAGAGAACTACTAAAAAGTCACTTATCAAAATGAAAGCAAACATTATTTTCTCCTACAGCTTTGAATATTTTTTGGTATATAAGTTGATGTTTGTCTCAAAAAGTGAAGATCCTTTTCATGCAGAAATTACTGGGAAATTCCTTTGACTTGTGTATGCAAAAAGCTCAATTTAGTTGACTGAACTCAGACATTTTCTGTGTCTCCTGACAGATGCAGGCATAGGAGTAAAGTAATTCCAAGGTAACAGGGCAGAGCAAAAGAGGCAACTGGAAGCATGAAATAGCTACCAACCAAAGGCAAACCAGGAAGTTTAACACTTCTTCAACTGAGGATAAAGAAAACTGATGACGCAAAACCAGAGATCTCTACAAAATCATACATGGTATTAGCCAAATCACATTCACCATCCTCAAAAGAACACAATAATATATCAAGCAGCATATTTAGACAAAACCGGTACATCTCAGATTCAAACAGAGTTGGTGGTCAGATGAATACCTAGGAAGAAGTTTCCTACGTGTCTGCCTTGCTATTCATTGTCTTAGGTACTTGCTTTCAATCACTGCCGGAGATGAGATAAGTGGCTAGACATGTTTTATCTGATGTGGTGTTAATCACTCTGCCGTGACAAAAGAAAAGGACTTAATTACATGCTCTGTTGAAATTGTGGAACTCCTCACTTGCACATCCCAAGAACAAGAAAATTACACTGAACAAAGCCCCACTTTTGCCAGGAGGCATGTTTCTACAAAAGGATGAGTTGAGAATGAAGAACTTAAGTTTGAACGACTAAGCCTGAGAAATTTGCCGTAAGTATTCTGGACCAAGGAAGGAGGATTGCTAGAAATCTTTGAAGATAAAGGCCATTCTACTTGCTAGTAATAATGACACCATAATTATGCGGGTTTGCTGCTGTATAAAGTATTCATTAATGCAAATCTGCAATAAATGCAGATAAACAACTCAAATGCCTGCAGTATGACAGTATTTTAGCTTATAATATAAAGATACTCTGAACACTAAAACAAAACATCTCTTCAGAATTTAAGGTAGGACTACTTCTATAAGCAATCTACCATAGAAGCAGACTCTTTTGCACATAACAACAAGGTCACATTATGGAAAAAAGCTTTCATATTAACTAATAAGGCATATATAATGTAAGAGAGGAAGAGACTGTTCTTTAGGACTTGCTGTATGAAACTGAGTAGTTTGAATGAGAAAATGCGTGACACGGCATAAAAGAGATTTCCTTGTGTTCCGGTAATAAATGCATACTTTTTAAGTGTAGTGATCAAGATGTATCCACAAATCAGGTATTTTCTTTTTACCAAAAAGGTTGCCTGCATGTACAGTTTGTTAATTATGTACTTGCAGAGAAACATAGTAGTTGTTTTGGCAAATTGAGTGTTCAACTCTATGCCTGCATCTTTTTCTAAAGCTCAAAAGACTGCTTTAATAACTTCACATCCTAGACATAGTCAGACAAGACTGAAATTAAAAAGCTCACAGTTCCTGGGTTTTAATCCTACAGCTGGACAACAATATTACATAATAATACAAAAAAAATTATTTGGAGAAAAAGGGTCAAAAATGTCATATGGAACAGACAACAGTCTCCTAAAAGAGATTCCCAGATCACACCAACTTCACAGAATAGTTGTGGTTGGAAGGGGTGTCTGGGGATCACCTAGTACAGCCCCTCCACTCAAAGCAGGGTCAACTGGCAGGTTGCTCAGGACCATGTCCAGCTGGATTTTGAGTATATCCAGTTATATTCTCCAGACTCCAAAACCGCTTCTGTAAATTTTTTTCTTAAGTTCACATGGAATTTCAGTCTTCTCCATCTGCATTACTTAGCACCGTCCTACTATGGCAAATCACAATCTCAGCTAGCTCATTCTCTCCACTGCTACAATCTGCTTCTCAGTTCTCTGGCTCACAGTGCTTTCCAGCATGTATCAAAACAAGCAAGTAATGGTTGTTGACTATATTAAATATATATATACAAAATACAAGATCCGACAAGGACTTGTGTGTAGAATACAAGTAGAGCAGTGCAAAGGTTGCAGATTATGTAAAACAAGCATGCAACAAAGTTTCATCAATCAAACTTACTATCGATGAAATAAAAAAAAAAAAATTAAAAAAGATAGTGTGAAATGGTTAAGATTTCATTAGTATGCTTTGACACAAGCACGTTACTTTCAGGCAGAAAGCTACACCCAAGGACTGTAATAAAGTGAAAATTTTGTCAATATGTATTTTTGGCACTGTCAGAGTGTGTCTACGGAAAACAACTTTGCCTTAGAAACTATTTTTCATTTGCTCAGATAGAAACAGACAACAAGCTATTAACTTTTAAGAAAAAGTTCAAATTCAAGGAAATGGCTATCCACTTTTAATACTAATAGTAATGGGGATGCGTTTTGAAAAAAGCCCACACATTTTCAAGAAGGAAAAGATGCACACCAAAGCTACTCTAGAACTAACTATGGGATATGCTACACAAAAATGATCCATAGCATGTCACTTATCTGAATCAGTGAAAGAATAAAACTCAACAAAAAGGTGGCAACATAGAGAAATGCCAAAATTAACCTAAGAAGATTAAAAGGTAGCTGCCTTGGGAAATAAACTACCTTTGAAACTGCTAGATAAACTGCTAGGTATGTTTTGGTTTTTTATAATGTTTCAGGGATGAATTTGAATCTCCATATTGCTAACACTTTCCTTCCTATGATAATGCAGAATAGAGGTCTAGAAACAGCACACAACTTTTAAAATGTGCAGTCTCAGATTTGCCACCCAGTTCGTGTTTTCTTTTGTATCCCAGGTATAATGAGATATTGACTCTACCATATACCCCAGTATAGAATAAAAAAAACTATTTTGATAATTCAGAACAAAAGGTCTCAGGCACACAGTGCAAACTTCTGCTTGGAGAAGCATGTTGCTTCCCTAGTTCTCTTCAGGGAATATATATATACACACAGCATGGGAAACATTCCCATTCACATTGCCCAATTCCTTCTACATTTTCAACAATATAAACTAAATTATGCAGTGCACTGGGTAACAATTGCAATTATAGAAACAAGAGAGGTATAAACTCAGCCATACTTTTCTCCAGTGTATACCCGTGGTCTTCTACTGAGTGCGTAATTCTTAGTATTTGAACCTTTTCGAAGTGGATCATCTAGGGGTGATTGGTGAGGAGGATCTTCCAGTGGATTCCAATAACTCTGTTCACACATGCCTCGTAACAAAATTTCAGCCAGTTGTCTTGCTATTGTCTGTAAAAGTGAAAGACAGAATAGACTATTTCAGTTGGAAGGGACCTACAATCATCTAGTCCAACGACCTGACCAATTCGGGCTGACAAGTTAAAGCATGTTGTTAACGGCATTGTCCAAATGCCTCTTAAACATGGACAGGCTTGGGACATCGACCACCTCCCTAGGAAGCCTGTTCCAGTTTTTGACCACCCTCTCAGTGAAGATAAATATTTTTCTTAGAAATGCTGAATACAAACTCTTCAAAAACATTTGCATTATTTCTAATGGAGACAAGTCATGTAGAATGCATTTTGTTATTTTAAAACATCCAAAAAATTGGCATACTACTGTTTGAAAGGTACAAGTACCCAGTTCAATTCTCTAAACACAAAGAAAAAAAATGGCAATAACAAAAAATTTTTCAATTTTATCAGTTCAATCAAGATACTTCTAAAGTATCAACACCACCAATGGTTGCTCTTAAGAGTGGAGCACATTCAGGTAGATTTTCAGATATTTTGTGCTCAATAACCTCTACTGCCTCTCCAGGCCTGGAGTATATGTTTCTGTGGGAGAGACCACAGCGGAGCAGATATTTCCCTGCGGTCCGTGGATAGGACAACAGTGGAGCAGATGTCCACACTGCAGCAGGTTGATATTCCCTAAAGGAGCTACACCCCATGGGAGGGACCCCATGCTGCAGGAGGGGAAAAGTGTAAGGAGCAGCAGAGAGGAGCTGTTATGGACTCACCACAACCCTCCACCCTCCATGCACCGCTCGGGGAGTGGGAGGGTAGGGAGAGGAGGTAGAAGAGTCAGGAATAAAGGATTGAAGTCGAACCTGGGGAAAGGGGCTGGGGGGAAGGTGTTTTAGTTTTTGGCTTTGTTTCTCACCAACCTACTCTCTTTTAATTGACAATAAATTAACTTCATTTCCCCAATTCAAGTCTGTTTCGCCCATGACAGTAACTGGTAAGCAAACTCCCTGTCTTTACCTTGACCCACAAGCTTTTCTATCTTATTTTCTCCCTGCTGTGTTAAGAAAGGGGCATGAGAGAGCAGCTGGGTGGGCATCTGGCATCCAGCCAAGGTCAGCTCACCACAGACAGTTACAGTCTAAACCCCAGCTGACTGGGGCTTCTGACAACTTGTACTTGAAGGTGTTGGCGATTGCCACCATTGGTAAGGCTCAGCAAGTGTGAAACAAGGTTGTAGTTCAGCATGAAAATGTTTATTTTGACCAACTACTCTTGGCACCATATTGTGGCTGGAAAGCTGCCTGGCCGAAAAGGACCTGGGGGTGTTGGTAGACAGCCGGCTGAACATGAGCCAGCAGTGTGCCCAGGTGGCCCAGAAGGCCAACAGCATCCTGGCTTGGATCAGGAATAGTGTGGCCAGCAGGAGCAGGGAGGTGATTGTGCTCCTGTACTCGGCGCTGGTGAGGCCGCACCTGGAATACTGTGTCCAGTTTTGGGCCCCTCAATACAAGAAAGACATTGAGGTGCTGGAGCGTGTCCAGAGAAGGGCAACAAGGCTGGTGAAGGGTCTGGAGCACAGGCCTTATGAGGAGCGGCTGAGGGAACTGAGACTGTTCAGTCTGGAGAAGAGGAGGCTGAGGGGAGACCTTATCGCTCTCTACAACTACCTGAAAGGAGGGTGTAGTGGGGTGGGGGTTCATCTCTTCTCCCAAGTAGTTAGCGATAGGACGAGAGGAAATGGGCTCAAGCTGCGCCAGGGGAGGTTTAGGTTGGAAATTAGGAAAAATTTCTTTACAAAAAGGGTGGTCAAGAATTGGAACAGGCTGCCCAGAGAGGTGGTGGAGTCACCATCCCTGGAAGTGTTCAAAAAGCAGGTCGATGTGGCACTTCGGGACATGGTTTAGTCCAGTCTACCCTTGATTGGCTTAGAGTAGACTTGGTAGTGTAGGTTAATGGTTGGACTGGATGGTCTTAAAGGTCTTTTCCAACCTAAACGATTCTATGATTCTATATATTTCAGTGTAGAAATACCTACATAAATATTATTTAAGTAAATAATATAAATTTAAAGCTTTGAAGTCATCCTATAATCCATAACTATCAGGTTAATCTCATCTTTAATGTTTAATACATAGGCATACAAGCTGCACGACTATATATCTCAATGATGAAAACTCAAGAGATTAGTACCAGCGCAGTAGAAAGAAGGCAAGATCTACATTTGTATCAGAATTGGCATTATTTTCCAGCAACATTTCCCAGCAACAGATGTGTAATGTTTAAGCCACAGACAGCACCATATAATCTGCATCTTCCACCTTAATTCCTATACCATAAGAAGCCTTTCATCTTTTGTTCTATTAAAGTTTGCAATATTAAATCTCTTCATTGAAAGTCTATTATTTAATAATTTTTATATCCTTACTCGGAATCAGTTATTAAATGAATTACCTTCCTTATTAGCACTTCGAAAGTTTTAAAGACCTAGTATTAGGAAACTAATCTAGGACATTTTGAAAATCATTACATCAGAGAAAAAGATATAAGCCTTGGCCCTTTATTATATAAAAGATACAAAAAAGATGCATCACTCATTTGGTAAGGGTTTATTTTCTGACAATATAAATAACAAATCTTCATGATTTTGCATTTATTGTTTTCCTTTAAGAGGCTTTATCACAAAAATAAAGAAATGATAACTTGATAACTTCCAACTTAACAGAACACACATAAAGATGGTGCACTCTGTCCTCACTCCCATTACATTACAAAAAGTTGAAACAACACCCTTGTGAAACTACAGTAAGTCATAAATAGGGCAATTATGATTAAGGTTGAAAGTATGGTCAGTAAGGGACCAATCAGGTTCTAACCATAACAACAAATAGGAAAGAGATATAAGGGAGAGACTGGGTATCAAACATTCTTTTTTATTTTAATCATTCACTTAAAGAAATGTAACCTTATAAAGTGGTGGATAACAGATCCTGATCAATAGGCTGTGTATTTGATTATTTGTCTCTAACTATATACAGTATATTTACACTTTACCTGCCTACTAAAATTCATACGCTGCAATAGGAATGTGGTTTAATATAACTTACCATTCGCAGATTTTGTGTAGTTCTTGTTTCAACAGCTCTTAGTAACTCTCTGAATCTACCAACTCCTCTCGTCAAGTTCCTGTATATAAACATAGAATTTGACAGTATTCCAACTTGGATGTAGTAACACCTTAATATATTACTTGATAAAGTTTTTAAAATCCGTGCTATCATTTTTTTCCCCTGCGTATCATCATTGTGTTTCTGTGAGATAGAAAAATATATATTTCTTTTTTTTCATTCATCTGGGAACCCCACCACTGATTACTATAACAACATTCCCTGCCAGTTTATTGAAAAAGAAACATTTTCATAACCAGTAGATAGCTCAAGAGAAAGCAAGGAAAAGTATAAGTGACGACCCCAAAAAGGGAAAAAACAAAACTGACATTGTTCTCGCTACTACAATGGTTTTAATTTTCAATTACAATAGGCTTCAAAGTATAAACTTTGGAAAAAAAAAAAAATCCATTTTAACTGCCTCTTGATACCTTAAAATAGGGAAATAAAAAAGGAGTAAATCTTGTAATCCTCAGTGAAAGCAATGTAAAATTTTAAACTCCTTTTCAGAGAGGAAAAAGCACAAACATGGCAAGGCCCACTCTGTGGTCAGAAGAGGACTGGGGGATCAGTGTTCTGTTCTCAACTCCAGCTGGCTTTTGGTGTGGCTTCTCCAACTCAAGTTTCTTCATCTATCTTCTTTCACTTCTGCTGCCTAAACAGCTTTTGTAAAGAGATTCAAGACCCTCAGAGAGGAGGCATCATTCATACTAAAAATTTTAGCAGATCTGAACTTTATTCTCAAACAATAGATTATTTTGAATGGTATTACAGCTTTACCTTTTTCTTATCACTATATCAGTCATCTGAGCTGGTTTTTTATTGCACTTAAAAGAAGTTGAGAATATTTTATTTTATATTAATACAGTTTGTCTTTGAACTGGTGAAGGACTGGGTTGGCTTTTTGCTGAGCTGAACAATTGAATTCTGCAACCTCAACACATAACACAGGACAGTCATTTCACTATTTGAAGTTTAGTTGCAAAACAAAATTATTTCATCAAAAGCATGTTTTGTGTTATATCATTGCTGTTATGTCACACAGTTGTATTATCTTAAGATGTGATTATATGTGCAAGTTGCATAACATGTACCTAACACGGACTCAAAAGAGAAAAGGAACATTACATATTGTGTAAGCTTTTCATAAGTAAAAGCACTATTGCACTGCACTATAAAGCTGATGTTGAAACTGCCTTTCTTACTCTGTCATCTTTATTTACAAATATATTTAAAATACTGATCTTCTGAATTGCAACTTTGTACAAATTAAAAAAAAAGCCAGCATTTTTACAGATACTTTCTTTAAATTTAGTTGCAGAATACCTGAAACCAGAGCGTTTGATGCAAGTGATCTTGCTATAGAACCGTAGAACTCTTATCACTTTACCTAGAAACCTGCTCATTTATTTTACTCTTCAGATTACATGACAGAGATCATCTCTGTTCTGTTTTATATAATAAATGATTGTCAGCGTATTTCAGAAACTTTAGTCTCCAGCACAGACATCTTTCACTAGCACAAGTTCACTGTCTAAAATACTTTTATATAAAAGCTCATTTAAAAAGAACTAGCATTTCCAAATAACAAAACCTGTATGAACATGGTGAAAGTTATGTCAAAGTATGCCACCAGTTGGTTAAAAAGAAATAATCACCAGTCACACAAGAAATAACGATTGTTTGTAAAAAGTCCACGTTACAGCACAGCTTGACCACAGAGTGACCAGTTAGTACATATTAAAGAAAATTAATCTTGTCTGTATATATAACATGGAAACAACTGCATGAAAGATTATAGTTATTTATATATTTCACACAGGCAGGCCTCTTAATAGCTAATGAATATTACACCAACTTCATATACTAACAAAATAAGTAAAGAAAGTCAGTAGGCCAAATTTTAAGAAAACCTCTGAACTCAGTGGAAGCTGGACATCTTCAAGCACCTTTGGAAAGCCAAAATACATACCATTCAGTAATACCACATGCCAAATATTTTAGAGAGCCAAAACCAGACCACTGGAATCCCAGCTTTAAGTCCTCTGCTCTAAGTGCGTATTTCCCATGAATGGAGCTTTCTCTCAAGGACTGTATTGCAAAGTCACACATGTGTCCTCATAACAAGATTTAAAAAACTAGACAGACTTGCCAAAAACCTGAAACATTCCCTGCAAAGCTGTCAAAAAAGAGCAAGAACTTGTCAGCTTGAAACACTAATTTCCCAGTACAGAGGAAACATATACTATGTAGTAGAACTTCAAATCACAGTAATTTATATCTTTATGAAATTTTAGGAATTAGCATTTTTTTCCATATGAAGTTTATGTCTTTTGATGTGTTACAAGAACAAAAAAAAATACTCTACAAAAAAGTATGCAACTTTTGAAAGTCCTTAAGAACTTCATGACAGGTTGTTATTAGTTACCTATGACATTTTATAAGCATTTGCAAGGGACTGAAACTTGTGACTGAAGTTCTACTGTATCATGGAAAAAGCAATAGGATTGTACAAGAAAAAACCCAACTTAAAATACAGAATTACGTTTTGCTTCATAAAGCGTTTAACACTGATCCACTGCACAAGTGAACACAAACACAATACAGATTTGTTGAGCATCTTCTACATGAAGTATACTAAAAAAAAAAACCACACCCCACTACTTCAAAACTACAATCTAAATCACCCCAAAATGTAGTTAAATGCTTTGAGACACAAGTAATGAAGCAAAATATACCATGAACAATATGGTAGATCTCCACACTGCACTGCTTTGAGCAAAGTACATTTCCTGTATTTGTTAAGTTCGTACCATTGGGAGAAGAGGGTGGCAGCTATTCTGGCACATACGTTTCCTGCCTAGCCTAGGAAGCACACAACTGGTACCTGCTTTTCACTATGATGTGCCGTCATGTTAGCAGTTCCACCCGTGTTGATCGAATGCCAGAGCAAAAGGGCAGATTAACTTAGAAAACAACATCCCACAGTGTCTGTAAATGACTTTGAGATCCCTTCCATTCTCGAGACAAGGAATTTTAAGGTACGTTAACATGCACTCAGAGATGGCACATTTTCCGTAGTTTCAGACAAGACAAAGACAACCCACAGATAGGCACTGTTAGTTACGTATGTGTGTGTTTATATGACTGCCTCCCATCAGAACATGCTCAAGTCAAGCCCTTTGAATTGCATCTTCCTAGTTTTTAAAGACTAATTAAAATGTTTGCTGCTTTAAATCTTCAAGGAAAAAACCCTGCTTTGACTCTTTAAGTAGCACTATACCGGTTAAAGACTGAGAACACGGTTTTAAAGGTACAATCTACTATTGAAAGCCTATACAGATTGATGCCCTTAGGGCTAACTTGCGTCATTCTGTCTATTTGCACCCTAAACCCCAACAATATATGTTAGAACCTAATTAATTATTCTGATGCAAGATCAACTTTTATGCTTCTTTGAAAACTTCAGGCAGCATTTCTGTTTAGAATAATGAAAATATTTTAACTGCATCTATGCAAAGGTGCTCACTCCTAAACAGAGAGATCAATAACTGTAGATATGATACAAGGAAAGCGCAGAAAGAAAATTAAGGGGCAGTAAGGACAGACTTTCACTGCAGGATCAGAAGAGTGAATATAAGCATGTAGGCCAGCTGCAGCAAACTTTTGGCACAAATGTATTTGTCACCATCACCACCAAGAAGTCTCTTGGTTTTAAAAAGCATGTTTGGCATCACACAACACAGTGCTTTGGCATTAGTGGTCCAGATAAACCTCACATCCAGAGAAACACTTCTATCTTTGTGTTTTTAAACACACACAAAAACAGTAGAAAGAATGAAAGAAACTGCTCAAGAGAAGGAGCCTATATTTGAAAAATGTTAGGATAAAAACCCAAACACTATTCCTTATAACAAAGGGAGTGAGATCTAATCACAATATACCCAAAGCAGGCTACAAAAAAAATGTTTTAAATTTAACCTCAGAAAGGTTGATAAGATTAATTTACTTTGTATTTAGAGCATACTCTGATAATATCTTCTCCATTAGTGTGAGAACAGCTTTGTTTGTTAGGCATTTCTCTTATGCTTATCAATTAAAAAACCCAAATATTTAGCCTAACATTCCCTTTTATAGATTAAACATGGAATTAGAACAAGTTTTTGCTTAGTGAGCTTAGACTAAACCTCACCTGCTCTGCAATTTGGTGGCTAAATTGTCAGTACTTCTCCCATTTAAGAGAGAAAAGTGTATCCAGAGCCATGCCAGTGAACAGGCTAAGTTACTTATACTAGCCTAACTATTACCTCATTGCTGAGGCTTATTATATCTCATTTAAAAAATATTCATGTTTTAAAAGGAGAAAAAACAAGAACAATGAGGTCTAGATTGCTTGATCAAAGAGATGAAACAGAAATTCCTTTTGGAATTGAGCCCATTTCCCAAATGCAAGTTCTCTCCGCCTTCTCTCTCTCTTTATATTTATATACAGAAAAAGAAATGCAATGTTTGTAAACTCAATGGTACATTGTAAGTTTTAAAGTTTGGGTTTTTCTCCCAAGAACTCAAATAGCAAAGAAAAGAAAGGTATTTGTTTTAAAGGGAAGGAGTAAGGGCAGGCAAAACTCTTGATACGCATGCCAGTCAGAACAGTGGCATTTCAGTAACTTTGGTAAGACTGACATGTTTACAAAAACACATAACAATGATTTAAATCCATACACTCCAGCTAAAAACATGTGGCCAATTAAGAGTAATTTACACATTATTAAGACCAGAAATTATTTTACATTGCACCAAGTTACTATATAAGCAAAAAGCAAGAAATGTGACAATCAAGAGAGTAACTCTTTAGCCGTAACAGAACATCACCCTAATACTGAGGCATGCTGTTTACCATACTAGAGCAATTGCTTTACATAGCCCTACAAAGATGAGTTTACAAAAACAAAAAAAAAAAAAAAAAAAGGACTGAAATTCTATGGCTTTCTGCAATAACTTTAATAAAGGTCTGACCAAATGGACAATGCTAAGTCTTCTGCACAACTGATGATGCTTCCAATGGTTGTGGCTAATGCCTGTGTCTACTTCCCCTCAGGTTTAAGGATGGGTGGGGGGGAAGCATAATTTTATCCACAATTAGAAAAGTGATGGATCTTATGCAATCCAAGTCACCTCAAGCAAACATCCTGATAAGTTTAGATATATATCTCCAAAATAAATTATCACACCTTCCAGTTAATCAATTCATCTCACTAAAATGACAGAAAGCTATAATTTCTTTGCTGTTTGTTTTCTGCTGTTTTGGAGTGTCGTGGTTTAGCCCCAGCCAGCAGCTAAGCACCACGCAGCCGCTCGCTCACTCCCCCTGCCCCAGTGGGATGGGGGAGAGAATTGGAAGAGTAAGAGTGAGAAAACTCCTGGGTTGAGATAAGAACAGTTTAATAATTGAAATAAAGTAAAAGAGTAGTAGTGATAATAGCAATATAATAATAATAGTAATAATAATATATAACGCCAAGTGAGGCACAATGCAATTGCTCACCACCCGCCAACCAATACCCAGCCAGTCCCCGAGCAGCGATCGCTGCCCCCTGGCCAACCTCCCCCAGTTTCTATACTGAGCATGACATCATATGGTATGGAATAGACCTTTGGCCAGTTTGGATCAACTATCCTGGCTGTGCCCCCTCCCAGCTTCTTGTGCACCTGGCAGAGCATTGGAAGCTGAAAAAGTCCTTGACTAGCATAAGCAGTACTTAGCAACACCTGAAACATCAGTGTGTTATCAACATTATTCTCATACTCAATCCAAAACACAGCACTATGCCAGCTACTAGGAGGAAAATTAACTCTATCCCAGCCGAAACCAGGACATGGAGAATGAAATGACTCCACAGAAATGCCAAACAAGTACCTGAACCAGCAAAACGCAAACAAGAAAAATGCATACCAGGAGTGTAGGTATGGGGAAGATGAGAGCACATAATTCCACTTTACAGTGTCAGAACACTACACGTTTTGTTTACTACTTCTGTTGACACCATCACCTCAGCTCCTCCTCAGAACGTTCTTTCATATAAGTGTATATATACAACACACTATATACAT
Organism: Pelecanus crispus; assembly: GCF_030463565.1. Taxonomy (NCBI): domain Eukaryota; kingdom Metazoa; phylum Chordata; class Aves; order Pelecaniformes; family Pelecanidae; genus Pelecanus; species Pelecanus crispus. The sequence goes on from NC_134648.1 coordinate 55,187,111, forward strand.
GTATATACGTGCATGTGTATACACTAAGTACCAGATTCAACTATTAAGGCACCAAGACTGGATTCACAAAAGGACTTCTCCAGTTACTGGAGACAGAGTGCATTAGAAGTCTTCCCTTTACCTCCTATTATTTTGCAAGTTTCTCCTTTCAAGCAGAGATCTATTCAGAGGAAGAAATGGGAGTAGATTAAGAAGGTACCAAAGAAAATCATAAACAAAAAAAGCCCATTCTTGAATTCACAAGAAGACAGTGCTAAACATGCCAGAAAGTTTTGCTAAAGAAATAAGTTAACAGAGGGAACAAAGTAAATAGAATTTACTCTTGTAATATTTAATAGTGTATTACACATCAGTCAATTTGTATGGTTATAAACTTTATAGAGTTATTTAATCTATATTTAAAAGAAAATATAAAAACTCCTACAGAACTAGAAGGAAGAATGTGCAGCACCAACCATGATTTTGTTTAGAATACCAAACTGAAGACCTAGGGGGCCACTCAGTTTAATATCAAGCATGATAAAAGCATAGAGAACTTCAGCAGAGTGACCAAAATGGGCATGGTTTTACAACATGTCTTAAAGATTCAAAGGTCAGAAATCAGCAGCAGAAACCATAGAGGAAGTATACTCTGATAGATGCAAGATTTTAAGCAGCAACAAAACAGCTGGGATATGTCAATGAAAGTGTAACATTTGATAGAACCCAAAGACCTAATCTGAAGCAAGTGATCAAATATTTAACCAGAGACAGTGCTGAGCAATGACAAACAAGGCCAAATCCTGAGCACTGCGTGTGGTTCAGCCCTCCCAGTGGTGACACCAAAGAATAGAAAGGGTGAGAGGAACAGAGAGCCACCCTTGTGATGAAAGCAAACAGGGGACAACACCTATGAAGAATTGAGTTGAGTTGTGAAGGGGGGTATTCACTGACCCTGTATGCCTGTCCAACATGAAAGCCAAAGAATAATATATTGGACAGCAGTGCTAAAACAGCAATAGAAGTGTGAAAAATTATAATGAAAATGAACCAGGGGAGGGAGAAGAAAAAAAGAAAAGGAAAAAACCCAAAACAAGAGGTTATCAAACCTCTGTTGATTTTCTAAATCTCTTGGTAACCCCTGGAGATGTTTAATTTTGAAGCTACTGCTTCTGGTTAGCTAGAGATGTTAAAATCTGAAGAACACACACAGTTCTCCACTACTTCAAGTTGTTTATGTGCCATTTATTCACCAGTATAGTTAATAAGAGTTTTGCCCTTTTACTGCCAACTCTTGTTTTAGTATAACAGCCTGATCGCAAATACAAAGTAGAATGGAGGACAAGATCTCCTTTCCTCTTTTGTACACAATGGCAATTCTGGAAACATTTACTAAGCCGTCTTTTATTTTTATACTCTTCAAATTAATCATGAACCAGTGTTCAATGTAATTGAATGCATTAACTTGGGGAAAGGCAGGGAAAGAGAGTCAAAACTCCCCAAATTCACACTATATATAACACAGAAAGCAGGAGTTGTATCTACAAACAGGGACAACACTTTCTGGAAAGAAAAGCCTGTGCCAATACTTCAAAACATACAAGCAGAATATTTATTAGTAATCACCTTTCTTTATACTCCTCCTCTGTTCATTTATTGCAGGCAAGAATTCATGCAGCATTCCTAAGCATGAGGCTCAGAGCAACATTTCTTTCAGGAAGGAGAACATGAGATCACCTCTATAAAACATCCTGCCAATAGTCTTACAAAAATATCACAGTGAAGTAAATGAGATTACTTCACTGCTGAGTTGCTTACCAGACATGTGTCTGTTTGAACGTAATCTCTGAGGAGCTACCTGTTTCCAAAGAAACTGTTTTAAAATACCCATGCTGCAGTGATACGGGGATTTGGTAAACAAAAAGGCACTGAAATTTTGTCAAAACTATTTATACATGCACACTATGCTTATGCACAGGAGAGAAATAAAATGCCGAAGGGCACTACCGTACACCCAGAGCAGGAAGTGTTACTTTTTACCTTCTCATGCTTAAAATACAGTGTATCAAATGGGAGTTCAGAAAAAGGCCATTTGGGACAGTGGGCCAGCATCGGAAGGAGCATTTGGGAGGCAGAAAACGTCAGATCTAAGAGCTGTACCAAACCCAACCAAAACTATTTCATTACAAACACCAAAATACTTGCATGTCAATAACAACAACAACAAAAATATTACAAGCACTCCTCAATAAACTGGCTGTATAACATGTTACCCTGGCGGTTACATATTTTAAAAGGAAAGGATGTGGAAATCAGCAGGTGGGAAAGGGAATTTTCCAGTGTTCACCTGAATACATAAAAGTAAAGCTTGCCTGCTTTTCAAGCTTCAACGGGCGGCTAGCATTTCTGTAACATGTATTATGTCTCCAAAGTATCCACAGCAGTGAATACTCACAATGGTCAGTCTAATACTGCTTTTTATCTTAAAAAATTAGAAACAACTTTGTAAATTGTTTGGCTAATGACAAGGAAATAATTTGAATAATGGACACTCTGAAAGAACTGATGAGTTTTCAAATGCTTTTAATCTCAATAACAAATGAAAACAGACACACAGAGCCTCAAACACCTGCATAATATTCAGCTTTTCTTAGCACTGTACCAGTCTTCTGTTCACTGATTTTTGAATATAAACATGCTGGTACAATCTGATTGCTACAGCACCGCCTACAGTTTAAGAGGATAGCGCTGAAGAGTCAAATAACGTAACTCTTTCCAGAAGTAGGTTATGAATAGTTATTGCTATTTAAAATAAAGATGGCTCATCCTTCAGTACTAGTCTTTTTTTTTTTTTTAAAGCTCTGTACATAATTAGTCTCCTAGTTCTTCCTAGAGCCAGTTCCCATTATCACCGCTGTGACATGCACTTTCCTTAGAAAATGTACCTTAATGCTTAGCAAATCACTTTCTACTTCTATCATAAAGAAATCTAGCACCAGTTAGTCCTCCTACCTGCTAATTTCCTCCTTTTGAAGTTAACAGGGTCAATTAACATTTTTGCAGTTAAAACTGGCAGCTTCCATAATTTTTAACCAGTTCAAAACCATGATTTCAATATGAAAAAAGAACCAACGTAATTAGTAACAAGTAATTCAAAACACTGAAAAGCTCCATGTCAAACTATTACTAAAGCTTTAACAGAAATGGCCAAATGCTACATTTATAGAACAAAATCTTCCTCTTGGTGAAAATTACTATCATCCAGGTACAGCAACTAACTGTCCTTTAGAGAAAGATCAGCATTAACCGAAAGAAACTCAGAAGACTTAGTTAGCTGTAGGTTCAGGTGATATATCTCATGAATATTGTTCACAAAACTCCTAAGCCCCAAACTTTGTCAGAATTTGAACCTCCATCTTTGGCGACACGCGGAACAACTGGCTAAGGCCCTGAGAAGCTGCTCTACACTGGCCGTGTTTGGAGCAGGGGTCTGGCCCAGATGGCCCCTCTAGTGTCCCTTTCAACCTGTATGATCCTGTCAATCCACATCTTACAAATTGCAAGGGAAGGGACAAAAAGAAGAAAAAAAAAAAAAGAACAACTTCGGCCATAGCCATGCCATGTGATACCTGGTATGCAAAGCAGTGTTCTTCAGAACGATATCAAAACCAGAGAAAGAAATAAAAACAAGTGCATTAAATACAGCAGTAAAGCAAGTATTTTGGGGGGAGCAAGGGAAGTGCACTAAATACTCCCTCCCCAATTTAAGGCCCCAATACCATTTTGTTTGCTGCCCATCACAACACAACAAAACCAAAACCCTGAATTTGATGCTTGCAAATGCAAGCAACAGCCACAGTCAGCAAGACTTGTACATGGGCTAAAAAGTGCTAAGTATCTTCTTGGAAAAAAGTGAGCTAGAGTCAGAATTCCAACTGCAAATTACTAAAATTACCACAATTCAAGATCAACTCAGATACAAACATTACTCTTTCAGCATGCTTTGTATCATTAATTATTACAAAGGTTATTTGAGATTGTTTTGAATAAAAGTGATTTCTTTATGTTTATATCCACCCTAGTCCTCCATGTAAAACTGCCAGATTTTCTATCTATAACTTTACACTGCAATCTTATTTTAAACTCTTGACGTTAAGACACAATTCTGAGCAATAAACACACAACACACGGATTGAAAGAGAAAGCACTGTTCATAGATGATTTTTTTCCTGAATATCTGAGGGAATAATAAATTCCCCTCACATTCAAATAGATCTTGTTTTTGCAATGAAAACTAACAGAGTAAGAACAGTATCTTAAAGAAGGATGAGGAAAGCATCTGATATGACAGGTATTAAAGTATCCTTTGAAAACGCATTTTTGTTAGCAATCACAAAATAGTGTTTTTTCTCTCTATCTTGAATATATTCTGCCTTAGTTTCCTAACCACACAAACATGCAAGCAGTTATCTCCAGGACAAAGTTGTTTTGAAAACTGCAACAGGCGTAATTTCTAGTTTACTTTCCAATACAGCAGTGGTATCTCACATATAAAGAATGCAATACTTCATAAGATTTCAACATTTTAGAATTTCATCTTACTTTCTATTCTTTATTTAATGACCAATTTGTTTTGAGACTGATGTAGGATATGCAACAAGATCTCAACAGATTCAGAGAGTGATGGGTAGCTAGCACTGTATTTAATACAGTGCACAGCTGGTCATACAGTCTCTTGATGTGCACTTACGTCAAGCATTTACATAAATCTTTCTCTTATGGATTTCATCACTGTAGAATCTCCAGCTGTGAGCACTGTATAGGTATGTATGTGCAACAGAAGCACTTATGGATTGGCTTCCATCCATTTGCGCTCAATTACTAACATGAAACCTATATTCCTATCCTATTCCTATTTGTGTTATGGTCCAAAAAGAAAAATAGATAAAAGAAACAAACTTCTACATAGACAAGTCCTACACATGACTAACTCTAAGGAGTTTTTTTCTGTTGTTGTTGTGCTTGTCATATATTTTGTAACCCAATAAAAATCAACTATATGCAGAAAAATGGGTTGGGTTTTTTTGTTTTGTTTTGTTTGGGGGCGGGGTGTGTGTGTGTGTGCTGTAATTTTCTACTGAGAAAAAGCCAGCCTCTGTGAAACAACTTCACAGAGAAGACCAGGGAGGTCGTGCTTCACTGCAGCTGTGCCAGCACAGGTTACTGGCACCACGAGGAGTACAGATGTGGTGCAGGTCCCTCAGGCTTTGATTCAGCATGTGAATGACGATGGATATCAGACCAAATTGCAGTCTGGGTCCTGGACTCTGACAGAGCAATATCCTTAAGAGAGGGTGTGAAATATAGGAGAAGCCACAAAAAAGAGCTCTGAAAGCTAGCGAAGTCTGGTTTTCACAAAACAGCCACCTGATTTTAGACTCCAACCAGAAAGCTCTTTTGCTTTAAGAGCATACACTTCCAGTATATTTCTGAACACTACTACCTCAAAAATAAAAAAAAATTTACAATTTAAGTTTATTTTGTTTATCTCAGAACATGAATACAAAGCAAATGCTAGGATAAAAGGATTACTGGGTACATAAACTGCTGTCCTTTCACTCTCAGGGGCATTTGACTTGAAAATAGCTATGTTGAAGTACTAATGTCAAAGTTCCTGTGCCCGTAGCTTTTCTTGGAATAACATCAGGACTTTGAACTCCTTCAATTTGAAATTACAAAGCAACTACTAGACTAAATGGAAGTTGCGTAATCAGCCTGAAAGACATTTAAAGTCACATATTTCAGAATGCTTTTTAAAAAGCACATAAACCCTACTTTTTTAGAACAGCTTCCTCAACTTCTCTGTTACCCATTTCCAAGCTGAAATGTTCCTCTGCTCCCAAGTGAAAAATGGGTATGTAGTTTGATTCTTCATTAAAATTCTGTACACTTTGGAAGAAAACATTAATTTCAGATTTGTGTCTTAATAGAGCACTAAAATAATGTTCTTCCAGTCAGACTATTGCCACTTTTTTTTTTTTTTTTTTTTAAAAAGATAATTGCTTTTCCATGTATTTTCAAAATGCCAGCACTTAGCAGTTAGGCTAAGTTAGGTTTCAAACACTTCCTAGTTTTTCATACAAGATAATGCATACCTAAAAGATAGCCACTTAATCCTCTACAAAACTTGATTTCTTGGCTTAAAAGAAAATCTCTGTACAGTTAGTGAACAAAGGGAAATTTAAAGTACATCAACTGGCTTTCTGGGTAGGCAGCAATACTCCTTACATTACTGCTAAAATTATGCTCTTCCAGCTAGTATAAAAGTTATCTGATTTGCTTTTCTAGTTTGTAACTGACACATGCACAAAAACGATGCTTCCACTTCTAGTGGAAGAAGTGTAATTAAAAGCAGTGATTAGCCAACTGACCCCTAGATATATAACAACAAAAACCCACTCCACAGCAAAAGGACTTCAGACAAATTCAATTCTCCAGCAGATTTTGAGAGATGTTTATTAGTACTTATTGGAGTGGAACTGAAGTCTAAAAAACCCACCAAAAATCCATACCATTTATCCATAGACATCTACACAGATCTTTAAGCATGCTGTAATGCATAAATTACTATAGACATTATGCTGGCAACAAGATATTTGAACTGAGTCAAACAAATACCAAGTTATAGTTTGGTGAAAGGAATTTTATTTCAGAATGAACTCTTCCAAGGTGTCAACCTCACTTCATAAACATACACAAATAAGAGATTCTACTGCATTGCAGTATGAATAACAGAATTAGTCTGCCTGTAAAAACAGACAGGCACACTTTTCCTCTTCTCCTTCTCCCCCATCACTCACAACTAGTTAAACTCTGGTGATTCCCTGCCTCCTCCACAGGACTGAAGCCCTTTTAACACCTACAGCTTCAACTGCAAAAAAAGTTTATTTAAAAGAAATGTTTCAGTTTCTAAACTGCCATATTAAAGATATCTACATTTCCTCTCCTTGAATATGTTCATATAATCTTTACAATTTTGGATTAAATTCAAGCTTGAAGTATGTTGCAAAGCTTAATGGAAAGATCCTGAATCTAATTTCTGTAAACCTAGTATCAGGAGAGATGACAAATTTAAAAACCAAGCAAAGCATCCTTAAAATAAATGTATTAAAATGCATGCTATAAATTTGTCACTATTAGAAAAGTATATATTTAAAGTTCTGTTCGGTTCTGGTAAACTGAAGTTAAAAACTAAAAAAATGAAGAAGGGACACATAAAAGCTGCAACATAACTAGCAGCCTGGAACAATGACCGTATTAGGAAATCTTGAAATAATTGTGATTGGCTCTAAATTGAGAAAGGAAACTAAAGGATATAATGGCAGGAATATGTAAAATAATGATCAGCACAGAGCTATTTTTCCTAACACCTCACTTCCTCCCATACCACAAAAAAAAGTAGCACTGGCCAATGAAATTGGAAGAAGGAATTTAAAATTAAATATACAATGTATAATTAGCTTGTAAACTGCAAGCGACCATTGTACTCAAGACTGCAAAAAAGATTACATGCTTATGTAGGAGGTAACAAGAACACCAACAGCTTCACTGTGAAGGACTGAAGTGTACATGGAGTACAATCAACCCTTCAAAGTTCACACCAGACCAACTGATATGGTCTCGGAAAAACACTCCTGTGGGCTGGATGTTCCTTAATAACCCACTGCACAACTTTTCTGTGGGGTTGTTTTTTGTTTTCTTAATTAATCTTAATCTGCTATGCCTATTGCTGATTGCTTTTAGGCACAACATGTCAGATTAGATGGACCGTTTCCATTCCTGGCCTTCAATCAAAATTCGCCACAATGGGGAATTTTTAGCTTATTCTTAACCATGATTGCCACTAGGATTCTTTCATTACATATATTTTAATTATCTTTTGTGCAGGCATGAAAACAGACATTTTTAGCTCTGGTAAATTAAAAAAAATTAACTTTCAGAACATTCCATTCCTCCTGCAATTAAATGATGAAAACAGAACTAAAATGTAACTCTCAGATCATGTGTTACTGCAGCACTACTTCATTACTTTGAGACTGAGATTTAAAAAGCTTAGCAATCATTTCCATGCTGAAATCCCAGAATGGTTTGAAAACTTGGATAGCCTTTTGTCACCCTACCATCAGTACATTATAATCTCGAACTCTTTACAGACACTGCACGATTTCCCTTCAACTCCTGTTTAAGTAATTGAAAGAATAAGAAACATTTTTGGTACAAAACAGTAGTCCTATCAAGAATTCCAATACTTCAATCAAACCACATCTTTCTACTGAAATAAGAAGCCTTGCAAACAAATTTTTAAACTATCTGATTTCAAGAACAAATGTCAGAAATGTACTTAAAAACCATTTGTGCCAAGTTTTGAAGCTCTTAAAAATGGAGAGTTGTATTCCTTTTTTCATTTTCTGTAACATCTGAATTTATTTTTAGGCTTTTAGGGGAAGCCTTATTTCAAATAAATTATACAGGATCTCCCATGCAGAATCTGAAAGGATCTATAGAGCAGGTACAATGGAGATTGTATACTTGTATACATACTGTTGATCTTGATGCACATTTATCCTGCAGCATAATGTTAAAATAAGTGATAACTGAAGAGATTTTGAACAAAATTATAAAATCAAAATTATAAAAATCAAGAGTTTCAATATGTTGTCAATCACTTTCTAACAGTCTAGTAATAGAGTAAAAGAAATTTCAAATAGTTAAAGTTTAAGGTATTTTAAGTTCTCACATTTAGTAAGTAAAAAATATTAAATGCTTTTTGTTTAATATACTTTGATTACATGATTTTACAATATGTAAATAAATACAGTATGGGCAGCCTTACTATTCCAATCAACATGTTACTACTTTAATTAGAAGCCTCATGATTATACAATCCACAATTGCTAAAAATTATGATGCCCAGTTAGATCGCAAATACAAAACCTAAACAAAAGAGCAAACAAGAAAAAAAAAAAAAAAGGAGAATCAAATCTTACCCATTCTTGAAATATAAAACATGTGCTCTTTGAAGTCCTGTTTCCAAGAAAAAACCAAGTTCTTGTTCATGTGCAGTGGGCCCTGGCTTAGGGCTTCTGTTTTGTATATTGGCATTAATTACCTAACAGAACAAAATAAAAAGCAAAAAAGTGTATTTAGAAAAAAAAATAAAAATCAAGTTTTGTGGACTTTTACACAGAAGCTAATACTTAATGTTGGAGAAGTCTTTTTCATTTGTAGGCAGCGGCTAGTAGAATATTTCTATCCTTACCTCCATTTCTACCTAAATATAAATCTTTTTGCTCTTGGCTATACCATTAAAGGTAATTTCTTCACCAAGCAAAAATGCTACTAAGAAAAAATTTACAATACTTTTCAGAAAATTTTGTGAAGAATAGCATACAAAAGAAAAGCGTATGAAAAAAAGCTTATTTGCAACCTTATTCAGTAGCAGGAGGTGATGTTATTCAAAATCTGAAAACCTATTAGGTTAGGAAAGACTGCTGCAGAAAGCAGTAAGAAGATTAAAAGTGATCTCCAGAGTGATTTCCAAAAAACAGTTCAGAAATAACTTAATTTGTATTACATCGACATTAAAAATGCTCTCGCAAAATTGAGAGCTATCAGCTTTCATTTGCCTTCATATTAACCACACATAGTCTACCAGCCACTAAAAGACAATAACAAAACAAACAAAAAACCTAAAGCAAAAAAACTCAGGAAAAAAAGATTATATGTATTTAAAAAACGTTAATGACTTTTCTTTCCATTACATCAAACTTTTCTTTCCCATTCCTTTTGCTTGCGTGATCCTAACTGTATCTAATAACCCCTTGAAAGACAATTGTCAAATGACAGGCCTGAGGTTTGTAAGCAATAGATCTGAAAAAAAGGCTCAGATTGATATTGCTAGTTTGCTTCATTCTAACAGTATTCAGAAGCCAAAGAATAGAGCTCCAAGTGTACTGACTTTTGTGCCGACATATCTCAAAGTCTAAATAAAATGCAGTAGTGTGTAACTCCTGGAAACAAAGAGTACCACAAATTTTCTTTTCTTCAAGAAAAAGCATTTATAACACTGTCATGATTTAACCCCAGCCAGCAATTAAGCACCACGCAGCCGCTTGCTCACTCCTCCTGCCCTGGTGGGATGGGGGAGAGAATTGGAAGAGTAAGAGTGAGAAACACTCCTGGGTTGAGAGAAGAACAGTTTAATAATTGAAATGAAGTAAAATAGTAATAATAATAACAACAATATAATAATAATAGTAATAATAATGTACAAAGCAAGTTTCTATACTGAGCATGACGTCACATGGTATGGAATAGCCCTTTGCTCAGTTTGGATCAACTGTCCTGGCTGTGCCCCCTCCCAGCTTCTTGTGCACCTGGCAGAGCATGGGAAGCTGAAAAGTCCTTGACTAGCATAAGCAGTACTTAGCAACAACTAAAACATCAGTGTGTTATCAGCATTATTCTCATGCTAAATCCAAAACACAGCACTATGCCAGCTACTAGGAGGAAAATTAACTTTATCCCAGCCAAAACCAGGACAAACACTTGAAGGGTTTCTGCTAAGTGGTAAGAAACAGAAGACAAGGTTAATGGTGTAAATGAAAACAAGAGGAGAAAACAGAAGAGCCTATGTATCCCTTTAAATTCAGGTAAAGCCTGAAGCTTTTAAATCACTAAGCATTAGGGTCTTTACAAATAAAAAGTCTAACTTTAACTTCCCATAATTCATAATCTGTAACTTATAAAATGGGGGGAAAAAAGAAAACAGTAACTTGCCTAATATTCTGCAGAGCTGTTTGTAGGTTATATTTTGTCTAACATTAAGAAGCTCAGATATATCAGCTTTCATCAATAAAAAACAGGCTTTCTACATATCTAGTACCTCAGATTTTTGGCTATCTTTCTACTCATACGTAGTATGAAAAGTAGAGCAACTCTGCAGTCCGGATTCAGATGTAGACAACTGTCTCTTTTAGGAAAAAATATCCAAGTACTTTTAACAGTAACTGTAGTTTCATACATACAGTGAGATATATTGAGATAAAATGACAAATGGGCTATCAAGTCTGAGAACATTGTCCTGATCCAATTTATAGAACTATTAAGATTTATCTCAAGTTCACCTATATTTTAAAATCATACGTTTTTCTGGCTATCACATCTGGTGATTTTTATATTGTCCCAGGATTGTGCCTATTAGTTGAAGCAAATACACTTTCAGTTACTATTCTGGACACCCCACTGATACATCAAGGGTCTTGTTGACAGGTACAATGTCATTTCAGAATCTTACCTTCAAGTAGTTTTACAACGAGGATTTAAGAGCAGTGAAGTTACTGGCTCCAAATAAACATCAACAAGATCAATTTTCAATCTTCATAGCTTCATTTTGAAATGAACTCTTTGTAAGAATTATCTGAAAAGCTAGTAAGTATATACATACAATGTACATATTCCCACATGTGTGTTTGAAACACACCATAATCCTATGTTCATAAAAGAACTACCATAGGTTAACAGAGGCCACAGATCAGCATCTTGAACACACACAGTAGTTCAGAGGAGCTCTGTCCCTTTTTGGACTACTAGCACTATTTTCTAAGAGGTCAGAATGAGAGAACAGTCAGAAGGACAGCTACCAGACATCCATTAATGCACACTAATTTATTACCCAATTGTAAGTGTGCATTGAAATCCTAAGAAAACAAATATCAGACATCTTTTAGTTGAGTTACCAAAATGCTGGTAACACCACATCAGTGAAAGATGAGCCACACAATTCTTCAATTAAGCAAATCATCCCAGCTTACCCTTTCTATCTCCTGAAGGTACAGGAGGGCAATATCCCCAGCCTTCTCATAGCATGTAACAATTTCTTGTTCACGGTCCACATGGAGGTTGCTAGCCGAAGAAGAAACTGGCAACTTCTCAAGACAAAGACCTGAAAAAAAAAGATTTTTCAAATGAACATTAAAAACTAATGTCATGTAATACTATACCTCAAAAATATTCCAGGCTAAGCCCTTTTGATCAGCAGAAGAAACAAAGAAAAAAAAAAATTACCAAAAACTTACGAAGATACAGTCCTGATACAGACACCAATAAATACATAAACAACAGTGACTCCTCCTTAATAATTATACAACCAGAAGCAGCAATTGTTTTTTAAAGCAATTTTGATTTAAAAGACATTATGACAGCCTAACACAGAAGTGCCTAGTGTCTTTCTATACCAGTGTTAAATTACTGAATACAACTTCACTTTTCCAGAGTGATCAAAGAAACAAGGCAGGGTGAAGAAAGGCACTCAAGCTAATACTAAACTTAGTAACTGTGCAAGGCAGAAGCACCTATAAACAAACACATTTAAAAAAAAAAAAAAAAAAAAAGGCGGTTAGGAAGTGTAATTTTTGTATTTAAATTTAGTAAGAGGTAGCTCGCTCTCATCAAGGCACAGAAGTCATCTTCTCTCAGGACTTTCTTAAACTTAGCCAACAAATACATTATCTGGTGCTTTGAAGGAAAAAAAAAGTCTTTGCTTGTCTAAAACAAAACCCCAACAACTCTTACTAATGAATGCTATCTTCTACACAAGCCACTTCTATTACAGTTATTTTCAGGGTAATTAGAGAAAACAGCTGGTAAGGACCTCAGGAACACTAATCCATCTATCCAACTGAGGAATCAACCAACCTCAGACACTTGTCTAACCTGTTCTTAAAAACCTCTGACAATAGGGATGCCTTGGCTTTCCTATGCAAATTATTATAGAGCTCAACTATTCTCACAATTAGTATTTTTTTCTAATATCTAATCTCCCTCCCTAGATTAATTACTCCTAGTCTTCTTCACAGAGATTACTCCTTTCTTTACAAAATGTTTTTTCAATGGGGGGGGGGGAAGAGAGAGAGAGAGATGCTTGCAACAGAGAACGCCAATTCTCATTCATTTCTCATATTCTGCAAGCCAACTGCCTCATCAGGTACCCTATCTTATATTTATTTGAATAATTATTTGTATTTGAAGTGTAGCACTTCCCACATGTTCTTAAGATATTTATTTCAGGTCATTCTTCCAGCTTGCCAGCAGTCAATGCTAATCCTAAAGTGCCTTCAACTGCTCCCACGTTAATCTAATTCACAATTGAAATGACCATATTCTCAATTCATCATCCAAGGTTTTGAGAATCCATTGCTGGAGAAACTAAAACCAAAAACAACAACAAAACACAGTTATATATTGAACAGATGCCTGTAGGATGTCAGGTAGTACAAAACCCCAGTTTGGAGAATAGTTCATCAAAGGATTTCTGTCCACCAATAATGTAAGGTGGGGACAGTGTGTTTCATTGGCGTGACAATAGTTTTCCTACTAAAACAACTTAGGAAGACACTGTCATGGAATCTGGAGTTTATTTATTGATAAACTCAAACTATGTAGTATTTGTGACCTCCAGATTCTTTTAAAACTTCTATTAAGTTTCAGTATCTCCCTGTAGAAGTATAACTCATCTGTATAAAAAACCATCAAGACACATTTCTGGCTTGAGAGGATGCCTTAAGTCTGTATCAGTTTGTTGGCCACTTTACCCTCCAACCCACCGTTTTACCAGTACAAACAACATACACCCTACAGCTCTGTTTGCTAGCTATACATCCAGTTAAGACAAAATCCTGACTCCAGTACTAACTGCTCTGCTAAAGACAAAATAAAATTCAATATACTTTTCAAAAGCCTACACATTCCTAAAGAACAGCAAACACATAAGTAGTCTGTCTCTTAAAAACCTGCCAAACCGGAGTACAACAGACACTGGACTTTTCTAACATGTTATGGTTTTTACCTAACATATCTCTAAAAATAAATTATATTTGAAAATGGTCTAGAGTAGCCCACGTTAATCTGCTTTCTTTCAATTTTTCAATCAAATAGCAAATATCCAAGAGGGTTTTTTGCTAATTGTAAGTCATAGACTCAAAAGCAGCAAGATTAAACTACAGAAAAAGGTCAGTTATCCTGCTACTGCAGTAGGCTTGAAATGACCCTCTGATAAGAAGATCTAAATGTAAGGCTGACGCTGGATAGAAAGTTTGCAGTGTCCTAAACAAACACCTTCAAAATCAGATTTAGAGGTGACCATAAAATACAATAAATGAGCTGCAACAAAAATGTCAAATGACTGAAAGCATCAGATAGTTGGTAAGTGGATCACTCCTCCCCACCCCTTCTCTCCCATGACATGAACAGCCAGTGCCCCACAGTAGTCCTCCACTACATGAAACATTTTACTCAACTCCCTATTTGACTTGGATTTATTATTTCTATTTTTATACTTTATGGACACAACTATAATCTTTTTAATCTAAAAAACTCACTGCAAGAACATTCTCTCATTTTAGCTGAGAATTTTCTTTATGATATGAAAGCACCTCAGTGCTCTGCCAGAAACTTTAAGTAATGCAGAAGGGAAGCACAAAATTCTGTGTCCTTTGATGACATATATAATACTATTTCTTAAGGTAACTTTATTATACAACTAGTATTCACTGTATTTTTCCCGGTATGTTTACGACAACCCGGGAAAGTATGTCTATTTTAAGCATACAGTGCTTTGGAGCAGGAAGTTCATCTGGAGAACCATCCTGAAATGACCACTTAACAGGATGGTTGGACACTTTATTTGGTTTGATGACACAAGGAATAATTACAATTCAATACTGTATTAAAAATGAAAACATATCAACTAGAAGAAAAACCTGGAACAAATCATTATTTCTGTAATAGGTTACTTGTTTAATTTTTTTTCTTAAATACAGATGAAATTTAAGAAATCATGTATTAAAGTACATGAAAGTATTTGTTTATTCTAAATAGATATAAATAGCAACATAGCAATAACAACCACATAATATACTGCCCACTTCTTTGTAAGAATACTGAGAGATGATAAAAAGTGAATTAAAATAAGGGATTATTATATAAGGCCCTTGAAAGAAGAGCAAGCAAGTAGTAACACACAGAACTGAGAAATACATGAATTTCAAAGAAATACATATCGCCCTAAATTATCTGCTGAAGATTATTGCATATATTCAGACAGGTCAGTTCTCCCCTTTGTGCTGTTCCCACACCTGCCAGGCAGGAATCTCTGCTATTCTTCCTCAAAAGAGTAGGAATTTCTTTCACTGTTTATAAACTTTTCTGAGATATTCAGAAAAGGTACATGTCACCACTACAAAATATTACTGCATTTGTTGTAAAGGACATAGCTATTGGCTTATTTAATTTTTATTGGTTGTTTTGTTTTATTCTGCATTCAAGAATATCACATCAATTGGTATCACAAGTTGACTTCGATATTCATGGCTTTTAAGTTTAAGCCATTCCAGTCAAAATCACCTTCAAGTAAAAGCTTCCAACAAAACGGGTCAGTTTTATTTCAGGAAGACACTTATCTCATACATATCTAGACCTGATATCAAGCAAGATGACTCCTGAGGGAAAAGAAATTGAGAAGCAGTGAAATGAATACGCATCCATGCTAGTTAAGCTTACATGTTTTGCAAAGTAACTCTAAAATTGCTTGCCTAAACAGTAGAACAGCAACAAACAGTATCTGGACAAGAAAAGAGTATGCCTGATATTTAAGTTACATGATAAATGGAAAGGTTTTCTTTAAATCTTCAAAAACTTTATAAATTGTCCGTATTTTGTAAAAGATTCAGAAAGCAAACGGTAGACAGTTTTGTCACTTATTCCAAGTGACATTCTTGCATCTATGGTCTCAAAGCAGTGGTCAAGGTTATGCCAAGTAAACTATTTCATTTTTACAAATACAAGAGCAGACCAGCCCTACCACCACATATGCACACACTAACCACTACCCAAAAAAGAGGACTCCTCAGTAAGAAAGAGCAACAAACTAACAATTTTTAAGAAGTCCCCATGCAATAGATTTGCTTATTCTTAGATAACCAACCATTTTTATGCTAAGGACAATGAGAGTAATTACTTTTCATTTACAAACCACTTAAAAAAAAAAAAAAAAAGCAGATTTATAACTTCTGCAGGAAAACTGATTAACTAACACTCCCATTTCATTATACAGAGTAAACAAAAAATTACTCTCAGGTCAAAAGGGAATCCAGAGCACAGTTCAGATCTTTACCAAGTACTCCTACCACCCAGACCACTACTGAGACCATTAGAAAAACAAATCCCAGAAGGCTGAGAAAAGCCTATCATATTTACTGCATTGCATATCTGAGGATTTTCCAAGATGCCAGGCAGTACCGTGTCTGTATAAGTGCTACTAAATTTTAGAGACCACAAATAATAACGGATCTCATGGTTTATCTACTGTTTTCAGTAGACGAGCCAAAGGACAGAAGAAAAACAGTGAAATAGTATTTTATACTTATGTAAATAAACATGCTTTTGCAAGAGAGGAAGAGTCAAATCAATAGACAAAGATTTCTGGGTTTGCTTCCTGTTTTCCTTAAACGGATGCATAAAATCCAAGTGTGTTTTAGTATACACCCCTATATGACATGCAAAGCAACACTGGTGAGTGTTCTAAACGCTGTAAACACAAAACCCCCCTTCCATCTCCTTTTAAAGAAACTTCATATTTAGTTTATGTATTTAGAACAAACAATTACATAGACTGTGGCAAACATTTACTAGTCATTTTAAAAGAGGAACTGAAACAATCTAGAGTTACTGCTATCAAGGAACACCCACAGTTTATTTCTGAACTTAGAACGAACACTGCTAATCCCACTGAAGGGAAGAACTTATTTCTAGAAGTCCTCAATCAAAGATTGTGACTTGCTTGCAGAGGATTTTTTTAGAAAGCAAAGCACAATTTTTTTTCCTCTTCAATTCCCTACTGGAATTTGTAAAGTAATTATTATAAAGGAAAGGAGGAAAAGTAAAAATAGAGAGTAGGGAAATATATTTATAATAAATTACCTCTTACTTTCACAGTTTCTGCAGATACACTGCCTTAGGAGTAACTGCCTATTTCTTTAGATGATCTAAGGAAACACAAACAATTAATTTCTCTGATTTTTCAGGTACCTTGTATTGCTCGTCTCCCCTGTGCCAAGACACAGAGAAAAAAGTCTTCAACAACTGTCAGGATGACAGTTTCATACCCCATTAGCTTCCAGAAAATGTATCAGAAAGGTCAATACTCCCTTCTCTCAGCATACTTGAATTTAAGGGAAGCTGCTCTGGCTGGCCACTCTTTTGAACACAGTCTACTTAACAGAGAATTAAATCCATTCTAGATGAAACCCAGAGCAACATAAGCACAACTTTCCAGAGCTGAAGACAGCATTTTATCATGTATGCTCATACTGCAATGTCATTTCATTAGTACGGCTTTACTAATACCACAGTTAGCGCTTCTAAGTGTCCTGAAGTTTCTCAAAGTTAAAAGGGAAAAAAAAAACCAAACAGGAACACTCATCCCTCTTCTGAAGTGAACACCTACTTATAAATCCAAGCAGTCAATAAAACCATAACAATATTTGGGGATTTCTTGTAACATCATCTGAGATAACTTTTGTGAAACAATTGGTCACGCTTTTCCTCTAAATGTAACAACATTCAAATCTCTGCATTTTCTTAAAAGCACAAAATAGACTTTTATAATATTTTTAAACATAAGAGATCAGTATTTTCAAAGATGCGTTTGTTTCTTAGAAACCATGTGCCAGAAAATTCTTTCTTCACAGTACAGCTCTTTGACAGACAAGCAACTTCTAGAGAGGCTGAAAAAGTTCAAACTAGAGACAAAAGCTGGGAAAAGGACTGATAATTGTTGTAGATCTCGGAGCGCGTGAATCTGTGATGAACTCCCTCCAAAGCAGAAGAGCTGTACACCAGCATACGGAGCGGTCATCAGGAAAGCTGTTCGCTACGGACAAAGGAGATGGTTCAACTATGGAATTTATACTGAATTGTTTTGCTGTATATTGTGAGGATTGCTCCTACGAGCACCTCTAAGGAAAAAAGACCAGGCTCCACTGTGAAACCAGTTCTTCCCATGACATGAGAAAAAAGGCCCGAATCATTAATTTTAATTTTGGCCCAACATTTTCTCCCTCTCCTCACCCCGCCACGGGCAAGATTCTGAAGATATTGTAAAGATTGTGAAGAAACTAAGAACAAGAAATACACACCACCAAAATGCACAAGTCCTAAAGAAGCCTATTTTAATAAGGAGCAAATTATTTTCATTCAGTGTTTGGATTTCAAATACCAAAGCAGCACTGAAGAAAGCAGGATGAACTGCTGGGTCCCACCCCCAGTCCCTGCTCCAGCAGGATAGGAGTCATAAAAATAGATGGGGGAAAGACACGCTTTAACAGACAAAAGTTTGAAGTACCTATGGCACAGGCTTCCTAGCCATGGTCTGCAAACTGCTTGCTGATGGGCTGCAACATTTGCACAGCCATATAGGAGGAGGGAACTTAAGGAAGTTGAATTCTTGACCCATTGCCTAATGAGGCTAGAGATCCAGGCAATTACTGAAACAGCTTTCATTTAGCATTCTTCCATGAAGAGCTGCTTGGTGTCTGCTGGCACAGGCTAGCAGCGCACAAGATCTCATTACAATCGTATATGATTAAAGTTAAGTGCAGCATATTTTGCAAAGTGCAAAGTAGCAATTCACATGCACCTGACACTTCCACTGAACCTAATGAGTGTTTCCACGTTTCTCTAAATAGAACTAATTGATAGCCAATCATTTAACTTGGTAAATGCAACATTAGATTTGAATATGGGTCAGCAGCATAAAGACAGTCTCACCTTACTCAACATACACCATCTAAATATAAACACAGTTATTTGAACAGGCAATATGAGACGTAAAAGGGCCTGCAGCAATAAGGCTACAATCCTGTAATGTCACAGTCTAACTTACATACGACATCCCTCACATACTTAACAATAATTTGCTACTGTAATACAACACAGCCATCTTGACAGATACCTAGTCTACTAATCTATTACAGTATAGTAAATATAAACACAATTTATTTACTAAAATCAAGTTTACGAATTTGCAGACTTTAAAAAATGTCAGACCTATCAATAGCTACGCTCATCTATAAGCATTTGTAGAAAGATCCACTAATTTGTAATGCCAAGTCTATATAAACTCATTTTTCAATCACATCTTTTGACTTACACAGCAGTATCAGAATCATGTTACCTAAGATTTCAATAAGCTTATTTCCCAGTTAAATATATACTTGCTATCTCAGTTACTGACAAGTTGCACCTCCCCAAATTAACACCTCAATATCCTACTGTGCACACATCTCTGCTTCCATAAGCAAACAAAAATTGCTTAGAAACATAGGAGATATTGCCATGCACAGTATTTGAATAATGCCTATGTGTGCTTTCCAGTATATTACCTCATTAATATACTGCTGAAAACTTGCAGAAACTTAATTGTCCTGTTCCCAGAGGCCATATCCCTAGGAGAATATTAGCTTCAACCATTATTAAAATGGATTCTAAATATATGCTTCTATATGGTAACAGCATATACAGAATGTTTTCTGGTTGGTTTTGAATAGAAGGCAGCAGGAAAAGTTGGAGTTAGCTACAGAAGCCTAACTTGAAAAAGTCATACATATACAGTCTTTAATTACTTCTTTATGGATTCGTAATTTGTCTGATTTCAATTCTTCATAAGTTAAGATTTTCCTCAGTCTCAGAATTGAGCATTGCCAATTAAACTGATCTAGTAAAGAACATAAATAAATGGATACTAAAGAGACAAAATTAACCTCTTATAACAAGGAAACCTGCTCTACTTATTGGAAGATAGTCTTTCCTAAGCAGACACTTAAATACCAAATATGTAATACAGCTAGAAATGTGCAAAACCCCTCTACAGTTGACTTTGAACAAGACTTGCCATCACAATCTCAAAACTGTCCTTCACTCCTCCTCCTCCTGCCCATCCTCATTTCTTAGCTTTGCTCTTGCTGCATACAACAGCTCTAATAACAAATACCAATGGCTAAGCTACATCTGTGGCAGAAGGAAAAAAAATCTGCTTTTTTCTGTATTGCTTCTTAAAACTTCATATTAAAGGTATGACCCGCTCCTGTGAGCTACTATCTTAAATGTTACTACAAAAGAAAGAAAGGCAACAGCTTCAGGGAGCTGGCTCCAGCAACGTTCATACACCTGCTTTCAGGCCAACACTTTGCACAAGAGAGTCATGCAAACCTGGCCATCTCCTCAACAATGTCCTTCTTTTATGCCCATTGTTCTTTCCCTCATCATACCCTTTTGCACTAAGCTGGCACCTCCAACCATGGACACTTTGCTACAGAAAACTGTTTTATCAGATGCTTTTCCTCCGCTTTTGTGTCAAATGTAATTACAAGCAGATGGGGAAAAACTAAACAACAGATCCAAATAAGTATTCTCATGTTTTTGCAAATACGAAGTAGCCCTTTTTATTTCTATGTTTTATATGACATTTAAAAATTACGCTACTCAATTTCTTCAAGTAAGTCTTTGAATCTAAGAATATTTAATATCAAAACTGTGATTTTATTAATGCCTCAACTATCCCACATAACACTTTCTACATACACATACAGAGTCATTACTCAGAAGCAAAATCAGCTCTTTCCTTAAAGTAAAGAAAACACTAGATCTAATCCAGAACTGGATTCTGTGGGCATGCACACACACACAAAAAAAAGACGACTGTCCTCCGCTCACTTCCATTTTTAACTTGTGAATTTGAGGAAATGGTGAAGAAAGGCAGGAAAATATCAGAATTACGCTACATTCAGCGTACTGTGTGGTAGTTCCTCCTCAACTTTTGCATGAGGGATATCTAAACGGTGCTGAGCCCTGACCTATGCTAATCAAATTTCTGAGGGTTTGCTTCATGCATCCCACTCAATCTATCACCTCTGAGGTTACAGAATGAAACCTCAGAGTGAGAAGGTAAGCACCTGGAGGTGGTCCTACCTTCAATAAGGAAAAAATGTTTAAGGCAATTAAAAACTACCATTAGTTATCTGCCCTATGCCTTTGTCAGAGGTATGTACATCAGTATCAGACCACTGCACAATAGGACACAAGACTGGAAATCCACTGGAACCGGATTTGCCCCAAACTGGATTGAAATGGGGCAACTAAAAGAGGTATCTTTAACTGCCTTTGTGCAGGTTGCCACACTGAACAGTGCAGCCAGGCTGATGCTTGCAAACAGGCAGCACAACAGTCCCTCATTACTTAACAACCTGGTGGTTCATGGCTGCCAAAGAAATAAAATCTAAATACCCAGAAAAGTTTTATCTTTATATAATCAGGTTATCCTTGAACTTGCAAGCAGAAATACAAATCCTAGTGAAGCACGAAATCCCTACAAGAATAACTTGTATTTAGTTGGGTAATACCTACAAGCCTCAATCACCTCTGAAGAGACTCTGAATTCAGACTCAAAAGTTTTATAGTCCACTCTTACAAGAAGGAAGAAGAAATTCCAGGGGGTGGGGGGAAAAGGAGGAGAATTAACTGTACGCTATGGGGTAGAAACATATGCTATTTAGCCGTCAATTACTCTAAACTTACCTTGACTAAATCTACTTACTAAATTTAAGACTGTTCTGTGACTTCTACCTCATTCTAGAACACACAGAAGATGATATTCTTGCAACCTGCTACCATGGGAAGAAGGGGTATTAAATTTTATTAATCTTCCATTCAAACTGGCAACATAGTAGCAAAAAAAGATAATTCTGAACATGAACAGAACAACGAAAAAACCCCAATAGTTTGCTGAGTTTGCTCAGGTAAACTGATAGCCAGCCACCCAGTAGAAGTGACCAAACTAATGAAGTCTGATGAAGATTAGATGAGGCTTGATATGACAGATTTCAATGTTTAAGTATAAAACTTGAAATCAGAAGCAAAATACCCCTACCATGTCTGGCAGAAGACATGCTGGTTTTCTCTCTCCCCCTTTTTTTTTAAAAAAAAAGCAAGCTCAACCTACAAAACATTCCAGGGTAGAAAAGATACATATTTTACTGTTTTCTAATAAATTATTTTTTACATTAAGTAAAATTAGTAATACTAATTCTTTCTGCAAAATCGATGCCTTTATGTTTCAACTGTTACATATCCTTATGAGGTCAAATAAAACAGAGCCAAAAGAGTTGAGCTCTGGGAAAAGATTCAATTAAATTACTAGGATTCCTTGGAGATACAAGCAAATTTAGGTACTTAAAGTTGATCAAGTCCAAGATTGCATTTCATGGAAAGAACATGACAAATTCAACAGACATCCTCATAGATTTAAAAACAAAACAAAACCACAACCAAAAATCACAAAGCTGAGCGAAAGTCTCCCCATACCAGACACTGCCAAAAAGCTCACACAGATGCTGTATGAAAGAACTGGGCAGATTTACGTCACATATAAGAACTCCCCATGTACTCCCTTCCCACTTTAAGCTAAATATTGCCCAGATTTAGGAGCATCCTTTTGTCTCTGCTACCAGTTTGTTCTCTTATTTCCTTGACATCTCTATAGAGAATGATTCATGCTTATCTAATGTTTACTAGAGGACTCGGTCTAATTTTAGAAACAATCCTTGACCAGTTGTCAGTGAATGCTATTGAAGTCTACCCTAAATTATGTCTGCTGACTTTGACACTCCTTTTGCCATAACAAAAAGTACATATGCACACCAAACCCAAGCTTAAACACAGCAGACCAAAGCAAACATTTAGATACAGTAAATTCCAATAAACCTACAGCATACCAACCGCAGCTTTCCTCAACACACTGACCCAACTTACAGCCTATTAATGGGTTTTCTAAACTGAAGTGGCACTGCCATCTTAAGACGCAAGGCCAGCATTACAATTTTCACTATACTAGACTAGTAAAAAAATTTTTTTAAAATTAACTTCACTTTCTGATTTTTTTAAAAAAGAAGATATTCAGGTAAAAAAATTTCAAAAATAAAACTGCGCAAGAATTGCACTGCTGCACTGCTTCAAGTAATTTTGTCATGTTATTACTATTTTTCCCAATTAAGTAGCAATTTAGTTAAGCAGTTTAGCTTAGGTGGAGCATCTTAATATTTGATAAAAGGCATCACAGTGAATCAAGGTTCTCCAATTCTGTCCACAGCAACTGCAAAACTGCACTACTTTTGTAACTTAACTTTCAGCAACTGATGATACTTTTTGTATCTAGCCACAGCTGTTGTGACAGTTACATATTGAAGGACCTTCAAATACACACATCAAAAAAATTTGATTGGATGACAGCACAGTTAGAATATTAACTGAGCTAAAAGTCTTGTGAACCTAGCACAAACTCTGAACAATTTAAAGGAGCCAAGCCATCCTCTTATTTATGTACAAATGTGGTACTCCACCACTGTGTTGATGATATGCATGCCAAAAATTTATTTAACTTCGGACAAGATGTGAATTAACATTTTAAAAACTATTTCCACATTATTATACTGGAAAGAGCAATCTTACCTTTAGTAGAATATGCTTCAGCAATCATCCGTAGCCTATACGGTGGCACTGCAGCTAGCTGCAAGTCATCAACTCCAACTCTGGCATATGTGTTCAGAGCTTCTTTGTAATCACCTTCCACATAGTTTAACTTGGCCATAATCAGGTTAGCTTCTTGTAAGAATTCTGGCTAGAAGAAAGAGGAATAAGAAAGGGTTTTTTTTTCCTGAGAAAACACACCTAATTCTTTCTGATAATTATTTGGTCTGTTTTCTGTATATATGCACTGTAGAAACCCTCAGGATATTTCTTGTAACAAAGCAATAAACCAACAAAATTCTGTCTTCATGTAACACTTGGGAAGCTTGCAGTAGTGGGTGAATCCACAAAACCTCATTTCACCAAGCTACTGAAAAGCATTACCAGTCATTTTATATATTCACATATTTATTTACACATGCACCAGAACTACCTCTGTCAGGATGCAGCTTTTCCAGGTGACAAAACTATTTAAAGGCAGCCTATCATTACAACCCCTCCAATGATTTTTTTTTTAACACCACAAGCACAGCTGAAAATAACATAGCATCAGAACTTAATGATATATGTTCTATAGCCTATATATTTAATTCACACAATTTCAAAGTATCAGGGCAGAAGAAATGTCTTGAAAAAATGATTCATGGAAGAATAAAGCAAGAAAAGGAAGAGAAATTAATACTCCCACAAATCACAGGAAACAAAACATTATAGATGACAATAAAACAAGGTCTTTTTGATCTCTCAAAAGATGGACATTGAGCACAGAAAAGATAAGCTGATAATAGTAGCTACAATAATGGTTAAGCAAAGAAAGGCCAGAATAGTTAAGAACATCAAAAGGTTATGACAGAAAATCACTCTCAAGAATTAACCTCACTTTCCACCTCCGCAAACGTAACTTAAGGAACATTTCCTGAATACTTAAAAGACTATTACAGAAATTTGTGAAGTATTTTGCATTTTTCTAACATTTCTATTTAATGCACTACAAAGAACAACATATTCCAAGAAAAACTTCCACAAAACAGGTTGTAAGTACTTCACTTAAGCATCCCAGAAATCAATGACAGTTTACTTATTCTTCTAATGAAAGAAGATTTGAGAAATTTATCTGAACAAAGAGCCATGAAATAGCATAATGCTGATGATGTTCTGGGAATAGCAATGATAATGAAACACCACACAAGCACTTTCCACATTTTTTCTCCATGATCAGCAGAGTACTCCAGTCAACTTCAGCTTTCTAATTCTTGCTCAGACTGACTTACATACCTTTAGGTTTCCCCTATCAAGTGCTGCCGTGAGATGTTTCCTGACCTCAGTCAGCTTTGGCCGGGGGCCCAGTGGACTACTACTCTGTTTAAGAGCATTTTCCTTCAAAAATTGTTCTAGTTTGGACTCCCCAAGAAGCAGTTCTGCCATGTCATCTGTAAATAAAAGCAAACACATGAAATATTAGAAATAATTTTATTTCACTAACATTTCAGTGGAGGCAGCCATTGCCTTAATTTTAAATACAAAATAACCAAAACAGAGTCAAGCGTTCAGATTTAACACAAGTCATGTGGTACTTTGTTTTACCTTTCAATTTATCTTTTACCTGCTTGATTGATTGTAGAATCAAGTCTCCTGTGCTCTAAGCCAAAATGAATTAGAACATTAACCTGAAGTCAGAAACTAGTCATCCTCTACCTTGCCCTTATCCAGGACCACTAAACTTATTTTACTGAAACATGTTAGGTATTTTCTCTAGTGAGGAGAGAGCTGTAAAAGTCATCACCTCACCACCTGGGACTTGAAAATACCAGATCATGTCTTGCAAAATATGTCTGAATAACCCGAATTTGAACTAACAACAAATAAAATGGATTTTTAAAAAGGGAAAGGCAAAAAGCTAACAATCAGAAAAGAGCTCACTGCCCTATAACCTTTAGCACTGCCCTTAGAGGTTATGGGAAGGGACAGAAAGACCAGGACATGCAGAATTCAATGTTACTGTAGAGAAAAGCTTTCCCTCAGGAAGTATAAATGCATCAGCATTATCTTGCCTTTTAAGTAGAGCAAATTCCAGTCTCACGTCAGTTGGAATAGCACAGGATCCATTTACAATGCCATTACACAGTAAGCTATAAGGACCAGTGCTGTCCTGCAATATGTCCTATCAAGTACAAAGACAAAAACCTAGAAATTTTTTCCTTAAAACCTCCAGCTAACTGCTGATTCTTAAACCACAGTTTCTTCAAGACAGAGTTTAAGAGAGCAGACAAATAGCTAAAGCATCAAGGGAGTGCTTGTTTTTCCATTTGTGTTTTTTATTTGGTGTTCTGGGAAAGATATCCACAGTAATCTGGACATTTATTTGCTCTCAACTACCATTCACTCACGTTTTGCTGTTTAAACACTACTGCAGAAGGGAAAGATCTCGGCATCCAGATGCAGAAAAGCCACACCACAGATGCAGCCTGGTTACCAGCCTGCTTAATTTTCTGGCTTTCAGACCATAGTTGTCAAACTCATCAATCTCAAATTTGCAGTAACAGTTCCATTCTTTGTCCACCAAGTTTCTCCTGATACTTCAGCTATACTGATCTCATCTCTAGATCAGACACCACCAAATGATCTGAAGTGTCACTTTCTACAGGCACTTTCTTTTCTGAAGAGCACCTTTATGCCTCTTCATGCCCATTTTGTTCTGCCTAAACTGTGCACTTTCTGCTCAATTTATCCTCCCGACAGCAATGCACTCTGGATACAGCTTTGATACATGCTAGCCAAAAATATTGGTTTCTTGAAAGACAAGGAAGGGAAAAACAAAGTATCTCCTTGGTGCACCATTACTTAGAGACTTTGAAAAAAATGACAACACTCAGCATCTTTCAAATACCTATTAAAGGTATACAATTCCCAGTTCAAAAAAAAAATTACTACCACTAATACAGCTACAGTATAACAATAAAATCATATTTACCCACTAATTGCTAAGCAAAAAAATACTTTTCTTTACCTATTCACTATTTACCTTTACCTCATATGGCAAATGGCACAGATTGACATGCATCAGTAAGTCCATCATAGAATTTGCACATTCCTTAACAAAGAAGTTGATCAGTTTATAAAGTTTGGCTGATATGTTTTCATCTTAAAACACCTGATGTACAGTTGTCCTGGTTTCAGCTGGGATAGAGTTAATTTTCTTCCTAGTAGCTGGCATAGTGCTGTGGTTTGGATTTAGTATGAGAAGAATGCTGATAACCCACTGATGTTTTAGTTGTTGCTAAGTACTGCTTATGCTAGTCAAGGACTTTTCAGCTTCCCATGCTCTGCCAGGTGCACAAGGAGCTGGGAGGGGGCACAGCCAGGACAGCTGACCCAAACTGACCAAAGGGCTATTCCATACCGTAGGACATCATGCTCAGTATAGAAACTGGGGGGGTTGGCCAGGGGGCAGAGATCGCTGCTCGGGGACTGACTGGGCATCAGTCAGTGGGTGGTGAGCAATTGCATTGTGCATCACTCATTTCATATATTGTTTTATCATCATTATTATTATTACTACTTTCTCTTCCTCTGCTGTCCTATTAAACTGCCTTCATCTCAACCCACAGGTTTTACTTTTCCTCCTGATTCTGTCCCCCATCCCACCAGCGTATGGGGCGGGGGGGGGGGAGGTGGTGGGGTGGTGGTGACTGAGCAGCTATGTGGTGCTTAGTTGCCAACTGGGGCTAAACCACAACAGTTCTTTTTGGGCCCAACATGGGACATGAGCAATTTGAGATAATAGTAATTGGGAGAGGTAACACGTAAAACATGGACTGAACAACGTTAGAGAACGGAATGGTCATAGGGAATTTCAGTTGTTATAATTGTGGTGAAGGGACAAGGAGTGGATTGTGTATGTGGATTTTAATGATAATTCTTAAATATGTGATTCACAGAGGTGAGGGGTGGAATGTATTGGGTTTGTCTGGCAAGGTTTCGGTACCTGGAGGGCTACAGAGGTGGCTTCTGTGAGAAGCTGCTAGAAGCTTCCCCTATGTCCGATAGAGCCAAAGCCAGCCAGCTCCAAGAGAGACCCACCGCTGGCCAAGGCCAAGCCAATCAGCGACAGTGGTAGTGCCTCTGTGATAACATATTTAAGAAGGGAAAAAGAAAACCCACCCAACCAAAACACCAGGACACAAACTGCAGCTGGAGAGAGGAGTGAGAATATGTGAGAGGAACGACCCTGCAGACACCAAGGGCAGTGGAGAAGGAGGGGGAGGAGGTGCTCCAGGCACCGCAGCAGAGATTCCCCTGCAGCCCGTGGGGAAGCCCATGGTGAGGCAGCTGTGCCCCTGCAGCCCATGGAGGCCCATGGTGGAGCAGATATCCACCTGCAGCCCGGGGAGGACCCCACGCTGGAGCAGGTGGATGTGCCCAAAGGAGGCTGTGACCCCATGGGAAGCCCACGCTGGAGCAGGCTCCTGGCAGGACCTGTGGCCCCATGGAGAGAGAGGAGCCCACACTGGAGCAGGTTTGGTGGCAGGACTTGTGACCCCGTGGGGGACCCACGCTGGAGCAGTTCAGGAAATGTAGCTCGTGGGAAGGACCCACATTGGAGAAGTTCGTGGAGGACTGTCTCCCATGGGAGGGACCCCACACTGAAGCAGGGGAAGAGTGTGAGGAGCCCTCCCCTGAGGAGGAAGGAGCAGCAGAGACAACATGTGATGAACTGACTGCAACCCCCATTCCCCGTCCCCCTGCGCTGCTTGGAGGGAGGAAGTAGGGAAAATCAGGAGTAAAGTTGAGCAAGGGAAGAAGGGAGGGGTGGGGGGAAGGTGTTTTACGATTTGGTTTTATTTCTCATTACCCTACACATGTTCTCACTCCGCTCTCCTACTCAGTTTTGATTGGTAATAAATTAAACTAGTTTTCCCCAAGTCAAGTCTGTTTTGCCCGTGATGGTTAATTGCTGAGTGATCTCCCTATCCTTATCTCTACCCACAAGCTCTTTCATTATATTTTCTCTCCCCTGTTCAGCTGAGAAGGGGAATGACAGAGCGGCTTTGATGGGCACTTGGCATCCAGCTAGGGTTAAACCACCATAACAGTTTAACAATACAAATAAGAGAAGTTAAACTTGAGTTCTGACAAATATAAAGTCTCAAAGTTTGTACACTACAGTATTTTAGATACAGCTTAGGGTATGCTGCATTGAAGGTTAGCTAATCTTGCACACTGGAAATTTAATGTTTCTGAAGAGAGCTAGAATGAGAAGGTTCTATGGTAAATAAGAAGTGTTTTGGTAATGCACAAGAAACCCATTGTTAGCTGCAGCAGGAAACAAGTGAGTTCAAGAGGACTTTAGCACTTGATCTATCAGGACTGAGCACATTTATGACTTAATATGGCTTGCTGAGTCTTTCCTGTGTTTAGAAAACAAGGAGAAAAAACTCTTTACTACAGCATGAGTTTTACCCATGCATTATATATATCAGAGTGCAGTAGAAAACAGGAAAAGGGGCAGTAGATGATCTCAGCTTAAGCACCTGGAGGGACCAACACCAGGCTTTGAAATCCCATGTCCACAGCCTCCATTGCTCTACCACCTTGTAGCAGCAGCAGCCACCAGCTCTGACAGTCATGGTCAAGTGCACTCTCCTAGGAAAGGGTCCAAACCAGAGATCCCAGACTGCCTCCCACCTGTAGCCACAGGCCGGGACTCTGGTAGGCCTGAAGACTGGGTTGAGGTTGGCCAAAGGCAAACAACTACACTTTGGTCTGGAGAAGAGCAAGAGAGCCAGCTAGAAACATCCCCTCTTACTGCACCCAGCTCATTGTCCTGGACCACACCATTCATCTGTAATTTGCACAATTGCCATTTTTAATTTCATAGGCTCTCAAAACTCCTATCAGTTGAAGTTTCTTCTAATATATTATAACTGAAATGTTTAATCTTCTGAGGAAATAAAATTAGAGAATGACCCAGTTTGTCCCCATACATTCACAATGTTATCAGTATAATTCCAGGAATTTCTGAAGCAATTAACACTAATTTTGCTACTCTTTCATTGAAGTCTGTTCAGCAAAAATGAAAAATAAAAGATATTCCAATGTACTAAGTGAAGAAAAAGAAATAAGAAACATACTTCAACATTGGGGCAGGCAACTCAGGATCATGCCCCGTTGAGTTTTGAGCATTTCCACAGATTACAAAACCCCTCTGGACAACCTTTTCCAACATTTGACTGTTCTCATTGTGGAAATTTTTTCCTTGCTATCCATTCAACATTTCCCTTGTTGCAATTTTTGTCCATTGCTTCTGAGACTTTCACTTTGCATTTCTGAGAAGAGGCCACCTCCATACTCAAGGGGGGTGGGAGATGGCAGCAGTAGGATTCCCTCTTAGCCCTCCCTTTCTAAGATTTAACAAATGCAGGTCTCAGCTGATTCTCTTAGGTCACATGCTTTCACCCCCTTATCATCTTGGTGGCCTTCCACAGGGCTAACTCTACTATACCAACGTCCTTCTCTTGCTGGGGAGCCCAAATCTAGATACAATATACCAAATGCGGTCTCACAAGTGACAAACGGTAGGGAATAATAATTTCTCTCAAACTGCTGACTACATTCTTGCTAATACAGCACAGTGTGCGGTCAGTCTTCATTGCCACAAGGGTTTGCTGCCAACTCACGCTCCCTTTGTCGTTCACCATGTCCTTCAGATCCCTTTCTGCAAAGCTGCTTTGTAGTCAGTTGATCCCCAGGCTATACTGCTATTCCTTCCCAAGTACAGGACCGTGGCATTTGCATTTGCTGAACTTCATGAGTTTTGCCGTTAGTCTCCAGCCTGTTAAGATCTCTCTAACCAGCAGTCACATACTCCCCTCCAGTTTTCTATCACCCACAAAACCACTGAGGGTGCACTCTCAATGTCTACGCCACCAACAAAAATACTACACAGTACTGACTGCAGTATCAACCCCTGAGAGGCCCCACTTCTAATATGTCACAGATGAAATTTTTTTTTTTTAACCTGTGATCAAACCTCTGAGCCCAGCCAGTTTTCAACCTACCTCCTGTCTTTTCAACTGAGCTACAAGATATACTATGGGGAACTGTGTCCAAAGTCTAGACAAAGTTGAAGCCAACAATATCCCCACTTTATCCATACAGTCACTTCTCATCATCAGAAGCTATCTGGTCAGTTAGTCCTTGATAAACCCATGTCGACTGTTCCCAATCACCCCTCATCCTTCCAACCAGTTTCCCGGACATGCTTCCTAATCTTCCCAGGGCCTGAGGTTAGGCTGATCAACCTGCAGTCCCTGGATCCTCCTTCTTGACCTTCTTGCAAATGGCCATATTCGCCTTTTTCCAGTCACCAGGAATCACTCTCAATCACCAGGACCTTTAAAAAATGACAGTCTCCTTGCAATGACATTGGCCAGCTCTTTCAGCACTGTGATACAACCCACCTGGGTATCAGAGACTCACATATGCCCCCTTTGCCCAACACAGTCATCCTCTGTCAGGGCATAATGCTTCACTACATGAGACTCTTCCATCAAATGGAGTAATTTTCCATCAGTATCGACAGATTTTCTGCAAGCACTGATATATATACTAAAAAGCACAAAGAGTACAGACAATTGTCACTTGCTACAATAAAGTAAATTTTCCAAGAGAAGCAATATGCTAAAATGAGATTTTTTTTTATTTTTAAAGATACTCAGCATGTATTTTGTTACAGTTTATTTTCTGCATGTTCTTTCTTTTCCTTCAAACAGAAATCTTAGCATAATTGATAAAAATCAACAGCTTGTATGGCTTCAGTTTCAAGCTGCAAACTAAATAAGACATTAAACTGACCAAATATAAACCTGGTATTTCGGACCAAATCCCCTTTGTTACAGCCTTATTCCAAATTCCATATTTCATTAGCATAGCCACAGTATTATTATAAACAAATAGTAAAGTCAGATATTATGACCAACCATTTGACCCCGCTCAAAGATAACTTTAGCATAGCACCCTGCAGGACTGCACTTTCTGCAACTGTCCCATCTCTCTGGAAATCAAAGAGTGTAAACTGCATGCACAGAAGTGACAGCTGGTTTTGTACACCAATGCAAGGCAAGTTAGTCTTTGGTGTAAGCAGTTTAACATGTGCTATGTGAAAGGGTCTCGGAGATCAGAGGCCCGCTCCAAATTTAAAAAACTGTGCTTCAGAACATGTTCACAGGATGCAATTATTTGTCTTGCAAAGAACAAGTCACTGAGGGGTCCTTT
Source organism: Pelecanus crispus (assembly GCF_030463565.1). Classification (NCBI taxonomy): domain Eukaryota; kingdom Metazoa; phylum Chordata; class Aves; order Pelecaniformes; family Pelecanidae; genus Pelecanus; species Pelecanus crispus. Next base: position 55,219,001 of record NC_134648.1, read on the forward strand.
CAGTACAGGCATTTTACTAATAATATTCAGAAGACTCCAGAGAGTATTCCGAGCATACAATTTTTGTTTATGAGCCTCTTTAAAAAGGTGATTATAAAAAAGAGTGGGCCTTGAAAATAATACTTAAGGTCAGCATAGTAATATCCTACTTGGGAGAAAAACAACGAAGGTTAATTTTGCTGATTGTATTTTTAAAGCTAAGTGGTAACTTAAAAACAGGTAAAAATATGTCAAACTGTTTACTCTAAGTTTTAAGGGATGTGCAAGTAGATACTTCCTCCCTGATCATCAAAACCGAAGTATTTCATTTAACAAGAAACATTCCTCTTTCAGTTTAATGCTTCGCTGAGCAAACTTCATTTCCAAAGAAGCTTGAGGAAACACGAACGTCAAACATAGCAAGGAATCCAAATGACACTAAAATCAGTGCTTTAGGTCAGGAGATGAAATATCATCAAGGCTGTTTGCAATGAAAAGAGTGAGGTCTATCACTGACATTCTTTAACACTTCAAATAGCAGAACTTCAAACGTGCCAAAGAAGAAAGTATCACACATGCCTTCCCCCTCATATACATTCCTTTAAGTAGGTCTCAAAAATTCTTCTGGCCCACACTCCTGTAACAAGCATTTCTTTAATTAAAGTTAAATACAGTAGATCTATCTTTATGTAGAGACAGGTAAAAAACACAGCTAGACTGTGCACCAGCTGCCAGAGATGTTTTGTTTATATAAACTGCAAAATTGTTATGGAAGCATGTGAAACTAGTTTGAATGGTTACAATAGATTAGTGGATATCTTGAAGAACAGGTTAGACACTAAGAAAAAAAGAAAATAAACCTTGCACTGTAAGGTGTGAAAATGCATTCCCTGAGGCATGAGGATTCTTAAAACAAAGTGCTGAAACCATCCTTATTACTAAAGGGGAAAAATAATCCTTTTGCCTGTAACCAAAGAACAGCACTGGCACATGCAAGAGCAGCGTGTAGGCATCCTCCCCTCCATACTCGTTGCTCAACAGCTGCACCACAGAGGAAGACCAGCTCCAGAACTCAGCTGGTTGTCACCCATTTGTGGGGCCTCAGTAGAACAAGACAGGCTTAGACACAGATCTAGCACTCTGCAGAAAGTTTGTAAGATTATTCCCCTCTTGTACACAGCAGAATTTCTCACAGTGGGGAAAGTAAGAGGACAGAAACAAGAAGCCACCTCTGGAAAATTTAATTTAGTCTCTCATTCTCCCTTCCCTGTCTCACCCACCCCTCTGCCCTAAGATAAGTTTATTCTGTCTGACAATGACTTGAAAAAATATTATGTTGTATCTAAAGACAGGACACAAGCAAGAGCAAAGCTTTAAGTTCATGTTGGTGCATACTCTGAAACTATCCAGACACCCTAGGATAAGAATCAAAGTAGTCTATAGCACCCAGATATTTTGTTCTCATCATTGATGCAAGTTAGAGTAGCTAATGATCCATACATGTATTACACATACTTTCCTCCAGCGTAAAGGTAGGAGAGGAGAAAACAACAGCCGCAACTTACACACAGATCCAATTAAGCATCAAAACAAAAGCTGTTCTTCTAGGTCACCCATAGACAGCATAACTCACCCTTTCCCTGTACCATTGCTATATATCACGAAGACACAGCACCGTTAAGAGAAACGGTTACTGCCAGACTGGCTTTCATCACAGAAGTGCTGCAGCTCAGCTGCTGGTGACTAACACTGGGAGACAACAGGTCACAGAATGCAAACCATAAAAGTTACTGCAAAGCAGGATTTTATTATTTACCAAGTCATTCATCTGCTAAGTCAGTCAGTCAGGGCCAGACACTGGCAACAAATTTTTAAATCAAATTATGACTGAGAGAGTGCTTTATTAACAAAGCATTGGCTTGAGGCATGTCAACTATTCTGTGCCAGTAAGATCGAGCCTCAATGGTGCTTATAACAAAATTCTAATTACGTGGACATTTCTGAAAGAAACCATTTATGAAACCATAGCTCTAGCAGAGTATCAGTTTTAGGTATCCCTTAAGACATCCTGAAATAATGTAAGTAATGTTTGAGAAGAAACTGCTTTTCTTTTTTCTTCCAGCACAGTATGAGTGATCTAGATTATGCTCTTCTATGAGATACTTTATAAAGAAAGAATTAAACTGTGTAAAGTTTTTAGATACCTTGAAGTCTAGTGTTCTTTCAGCCAGTCTAAATAGATGTTTCAGGAGAAAAAAAAACTGTTAGTAAACATTTTCAATACCACAAAAACCAGTTTCCCACTTTTAGAAAACTGAGATAGTTATGGATCAATATAAAATTCTTGATCAAAGGAAAGACTCCCTCTTATTCATCCATTCTTCAGCTGAAGAGTTCATCAACAATTACTCACTAGTTAAGGGATATTTGATGACTTATATGACAACTGCATTGCAGAACTATTTTCTAGCTTGCCCATCTGTTTCTGCAACACTACACTATCACCAAAATAATCCACCTGCCTAATAGCATGCCCTCTGCCTATAATCAAAGGCAAGTCTGAGCACCTTGGAACTGCAAAACAAACTGAAGGATGCTTTAGGTGAAATAGCTATTTCTGTTAGCACTGAAAGCAAAAGCAAGAAACCCAGACACTTCTACACATGCAAGCTGTTTTCTTTCAGCTTAGAGAAAGCTGAGACATGCTCATACAAAATGTCTTGAGAAGAACGTTGTGCAGACATGGCTATCCCTCTTTGCAACATGGATCAGCCCTGACCATCTTCAAAATGAGAATAAAGGCTGGCATAAATACAGGGTGGGGGAAAAACCACACATGATGACTTGTCTTTGTAAAATAGTGTCTAAAAATATCATAACGACAGCTGCTTTGCTACTTGATTTTTAACATCTTTTTGAAGCAAAATTGTTACAACGCTATCGGGATCTAAACCAGTTACTCACAGAAAAACAGAGAGTTAAAACAGAGGATTAATCTTCATTTACCCTGGGTCAAGAATGATGAAGAATACTTATTACTATTAGCTTAAAACCATGGTCCATCTTGAATCATCCACTGAATCACATGCTAAAATACAAAATAATCCGTTTTCTGATGAATGCTACCACAACCTCCAGGCATTTGTTGAAGAACCCAGGGGTTGTTAGCAGGCTCTGTGAGAGGAATATCTAGCTCTAAATTCCTTTCTAAAAGTAAGTGTAGGGAGAAGGGGAGAGAAAGGAAAGAGTGGCAACACTGCACACAGCTAAAAAAAAAAAAAAGCCCTAACTGAATACAGATTAGGAGCTGCCTCTTGCCAGCAGAATCCCTCTCCAACAGGTGACTTCAAAAGTTCATTCAATTCCAGAGTACATCAAGATACATCCATAGTAAATGATTAAGTGTTATCAAAGGAACTTTGATAATGAACCTGCCACATCTTGTTCTGTGGGGTACCAAATAGCTGCTTCGTTAAAGTATTACTTTTCCTGCGGTGGTTCAACAGTCTTGGATAAAAAACAAAGCAAAACACTGAAGGTTATCTAGGCCACAACTACTATTTATGTGGTTTCTCAAGTGTTCTTAATATTAATGCAGAAAATGTAGTATTTTTTAAAAGGGCCTGACAATTATTTATTTCAGTTGTATTTTTAACATCACAAGGAAAAACGTGAAAGGTACAATGCAAACACACCTCTCACCGATAACATAGTTGCTATCACCTCTGTAGCAACAACTATCAACAACCCTGTTCCTGGTATCAAGGCTCCATGCACAAGATGTTCCTCTGCAATGAAACATCCATGTCATACTGCTGTGGTACACTGCCAAGGATACCCATGATCCTGTGCTAACAAAGATAGTTACACGTTATGGAACCTTGACAGCTCAACATCTAAAGGCAGAAAGACTATGGGGAAAACCAGTGTTTTCTTCCTTGCATGCCAAATGGCATAGATTAAAAGAAGTATTTTTAGTATTTCGTTTCACTTGCTTCTGAATTACACAGCTGCAAGAAAAATGTGCAGAATTAGGATAAAATCTCCTACCACAAAGATTTAAGCAAAGAGGTTCAACCTCAGACTCAAGCCCTGAGGATCTGAATTTGAATAGGGAGTACTTAGGAATAGGAAATATAGAGCAAACCAACTACAGAATCTGAGGTGACTGGCCAAACAAACTTTAATTTTTCCTTGTAAGCAAGCAGGTAACAAATCTAGAAGCATGCTGTATGACTTCACCCACTCTCCACCAAAATCTTCAGTATTTCAAGTAACGTATTTCAGACTCTAAAAAAGCACAATCGTCCAAATGCACTGAAGTCGAAAGATCACGGTTATCATTAGCTCCAAATGAAGATATTGCATGAGGTGAGATCAATTAGATGAAGTATGGAGTTGTAGGAACAAAAGACATTGCTTCTTCACCTGCCCTGTACTGGATTCCAGAGAGAAAGAAATAAAAACGCAAGTCTTAACTCAGGACTAAAAATAAAAAAAAAAATTAAAAAGCAGGGGAGGAAAGGGTCAAGGGGTAAAGACGGCAAGTATGAGATTTCCAGTAGCCCATGTAAACTGACATGCAGGATTCCAGCAAGTCGAGACTTGCCTTGTAATCTCTGTTCTGGTGCTTCAAATTTTCCCAAAGGGAAACCAGTTGGCAGTGAGAAAGGAAACTTCTCCTGCTCAATCCCTAAAACTCTTATTCTCTCTAAAGGTAAAACTGAAGGCTCAGAGTACCTGAAGGGCTGCGTGTTGCGTTATTTTGAAAGGACTTTTCCTCAGACTTCCTAAAACATGCTGAATTGTCATTATGCCTAAATCTAAAAAACAAACTGAGGAATTTTTATCCAGGAGTGGGATGCAGAAAGAAGGATCCCAAATGGGCCAATTGCTCCATATAGTATGCAGACAAAAATTTCAGAGTAAAGTTTCTGTAAAAACAGCTGAAGAGGAGAAAAGTCTTAGAGCATCCCACAGAACATTTATTAAGAAGGCCATTTTGAAAAGGAGCTTTCTTTCAGGTGAGAATCTGGAAATCCTGGATCCAGAGCATGGAACACGTGTTTTCTAACTGGGAACAAGTTGACCATACATTTAAAACAAAGACATTTGCTTTGTTCATGATGTATGTAACAGTCATTAAGAGCATTGGCTGTACCTGAAGAGGAATATTAGCAGAAGTCACCAAGTACCCATTCAAGTAACTCTGACCAGAAGTTACTTAAATTAAAATGAGTGCTAAAACTAATCTTAGATTTATACAAGGTTTACATTAAAGAAAAGAAAAACAATATCTGGATATACAGATGTCACTTAGGATTCTATCACTGACTACTAAGTAGCAAGAATTCACAGCATCACAGGACAGCTGAGGTTGGAAGGGACCTCTGGAGATCATCTAGTCCAACGCCCCTGCTCCAAGCAAGATCAACTGGAGCAGGCTGCCCAGGATCTTGACCAGTCAGGTCCCTGGGGTCAGTAGAAGAATAGCTAGAGAACACGTGCAGACCAACAGGCACTACAGGTATAAAGGCTGCAGACTGATGCAGACGATACACATGTAAAGCCAGAAGCAGAAAATAGTCAGCTGCTCAAAGAAACTTAATTCTACTTATTAACACCTTTAATTATACACAGTCATTCTCTCCTCTGCCTCTTAAGTACACAGAGGGCATGGCACCCTTCTACTGTGCAGCTATGCAGAATCTAGGCAATTTTCCTGCTTGACAGCTATAACTCGCTTTGAAGAAAAGTATTATAAGCTCCCCAGACTATTTATGCATATGCAAATTTACTTCCAAAGTACCACTACTACAGAAATTTATTTTATGAGGGCACATAAGAAGAACAGAAAACTGCAGCAATTGTCTCAAATGATATTTGGGTTACGGCTTTTTTTTTTTTTTTAATATTCAAGCTCCCGAATTTTAAGACCATCAGAACAGTAAATAATCAAGCCAGGACAGCCACAGTGTGTCATCTAGATTATTGATAAGTTTACGTTTGAATTAAACTTGGCCCATTCAGTCAAATGCAATGTAAAACCAAGAAATAAGAATGTGGGTCATACCCAAGACTCGGAAGCACGAAGTGTGGGAAACAGGATCACAATAATCTTTGGGTGTTTAACTGGGAACTGTTCTAGTAACCACACTGAGGAAGAATGATCAAAATTTAGCTTCTTTCCATTTATGTTTTGTTTAGGTTACAAAGAAGATCAAAGAGTGACTTGGAGAACAGGAAAAGCCCATGCTGTGATAGCTAGGAATTCTTTTCAGTCTTGCTTCTTGCCATCATTTGTTTCTCAAAGGACAAACCAGTTTTCCTGTTGCTACTAACACCAACAACAAAAAGACTAGAGACTATTTAGATGGAAGGCAAAACCAAACCATGTCATGGGGACAGTGTCTCTTGTCCATGCTCTACCAAACACCTACATTGAAGCACAGTGCAAATTTGACAGATGATGACAATGGAATCCAACTTCTGTTCTCCCAAGAAGGTAAAGAAAATGGTTGACAAAAAAGAAGAAATAAGAAATTGAAGAGATCCTGACTCTGCCCAACAACTTATACATCAGGAACACTTTCTTACTCCTAAACCTCACCATCTAGAGATTTTGGTTCACACCTTCACTCCCTGGACATCTCTCTGTATTACTGACCGATTAATTGTCAGGTCAGAAGAGGGACATTTTTCATCTATGGGATGACCCAAAGCTCAGATGAAAGCACACAGATGAGCCGCTGTTCCCCAGAAGAGGAGATCCTGCAGTTGTCTACCATTTCCAAAAGCCAGTCACTCACAAAACAGCCTCTTCTCATCCCTCTTCCCCCCCACACTAACTCCACCTGGGAAACCTCAAGTAAATTCTTGAAAGGCAGTAGCCTACGCCTGTCACTCTCAGAGGTGATTGTCTCAGGTACATAACCACCAGTTTTAAGACAGAAAGCATCTTTTAGCAACTTTGTTGTGGTTTTGTTTTTTTAAATTCTATCAGCTGTTCTAAAAGCAGTAGGTCCCCTACTTCTGCCTCTCCTTAAACCCAGCTGTAAAGCAATCCCATTAGAGCCTTGATTAATGCACAGCATTTTCTCCCCATTGAGGTGAAGAGACTGTAATTAAATGGTAAAAAGAAAAACAGAAGTGTGGCTGGAAGCTGAGCCCAGGCAAACCTGAATTTGGAATAAGGCACACTTGAAAGATAAGCAACAACTTGTTCACATAATTAACTGTAGAAAAAATAGGGGAGGGCCTAGAAGCTGTTGGTGTTTTCATATCTTGGTTGCCTTTCCAAAAGTTTTATGGAGCTAAAACAAGCTACCGGGCTCAGGTGAGCTGCATTCAGGATTTGTCTAGAGCCAAAAGTGATTTTCCACCCACTTTTTGTGAAAGCAGCACAGCTGACACCTACTTTTGGGAAGAGGAAGGATAAGTCTTCTGTGAAACCTGGCAACACCCTCCACCTCGGGAAGATGCATAACTACATAATAGGTGTCAGCTCCCCAAGGAGCTGTCTGCACCAGGGCTCCAGCACCTAACGAGCTCAAGGCTGAAAAGACTACTCCTTTATTCTAATAAAGGGGAAGCTCTAATTCATCTAGCCAAGGAAGTAATCAAAACAGAACAACAGTACACAATTTCAGACTAAACACGTAAACAGGGAACTTAACAGCAGAAGAGCAGCATTTGCCAAATACTGCAACACATAAGTCCTCTTTTATTTCCTCCTTTCTTTCAGTACATCTTAAAGATTCAGGACCTACTTTCATTATCAAAGAAACAACTCCTAAGTATCTGCTAGGGTCAGATCCTGATCCTCTCCTCTTTTCCAGACCATACAAGCACACATTTCAAAGTCCTTCCTTTGCTTTACAGCCCTTTACGCGTTACACATCAGAAACATCAGCTGTAGAACAGCTGTATCAAAATTGACTTGTTGATTAATCATTGTTAATATGCCATCTCTACAGAATACTAGTATGGGTGACAAATTTAGTAACAGAGTGCTTAAGTGCAGCTTCCTTCCTACTACAGATTTTGTAGATTTCTTATGTGATAATTCCACAGACAGTGATCAAGATAATTCTAAAGACAGAATGAATGATTTGACGAAATATTTGATTCCGGATGGCTCTATCTCCAGAGGCTGCTCTATTCTGTGAACTGAATGAACCAAGATCCTGTTGCAAAAGAACAGCATACACGCTATAAAGCTGTAGCAAAATCTGTAAAAAGGAGACTTAAAATTACTCTACAACTACGTTAAAAAAACCCACCACCCTTCCTGCATTCCTTTCTCTTGAAGATAATTTGAGATTATAGTAAGGGCTTTCTGTTTATGCGCACACATTCTGAGTGGAATCATATCAATCACACACAGCTCATCAGCAGGGTGGGAACTTGCAGGAACTCGTGCAACATCTCCTGAAGCAACAGAGCAACTGATAACGTCTCTGATCAGAGCAGCTTACTAATAACTGCCACTATGCATTCTGCCACACATTTGCTGACACCAGGGAAATGCCCAGATTCAGCACTCTTCCTCCAGAGCCTGGAGCAGAGATCAAATGCTCTCCAATGATTAAAGTCCTTACCACCAACAAACTTAGCACTATCAGCCAGACATCCTCACTCCCTCCAATTTATCTCAACATCCTGCCACTTTGCTTTTTAAAAAGTTATTGTCTTCAGTCACTCCTCCTTATCAGATCACCAATTAAATCATCTTCAGTGCAGAGAAAACTGCACAGAATTTAACCATCAAATTCTAAAAACTGATTATTTACAAGACAGATTTGCAGGGAGGGGGAATGGCTCAGATTTGGCAGAGAGGGAGAATGGCCCACACTTGGCATGATTAAGGACCTTCTGCCCTCCTCTTTACTACCATGGAAATCAAATTCAAACAAAAGTGGTATCAATGATCCTGAGTTTATGTTAATGAACTTATTTCCCTATAGAAAAGTTAATGCTAACCTTTAACCCTTGAAGTTATGTTAAAGGAACCTACAGCAGCTATAATACAGACATATACCAGTATATATACACTGATAAGTCAGGCTACCATTTCTTCTTATAACTTCACCGAAAGGGTTGTCAAGCATTGGAACAGGCTGCCCCGGGAGGTGGTTGAGTCCCCATCCCTGGAGGTATTTAAAAGACGTGTAGATGTGGTGCTTAGGGACACGGTTTAGCAGTGGACTTGGCAGTGTTAGGTTACTGGTTGGACTTGATGATCTTAAAGGTCTTCTCCAACCTAAACGGTTCTATGATTCTGTGATTTTAAGCAAAGCAACAGAGTGCAACCAACCCAACATTAATATGTGACACATCTAACTTCTAAAATAATTACATTCATACTATATGGAAGTATTCTTATAAATGTAAGCAGCTGTAAGCTCCAAATACCCAGAAGGACTTAGTTCATTCCACTCAGACCAATTACATGCTTCCTCACACTGGGAGAAGAAAGTTCCCCTTGCCTTTGCCCTTCACTGGCTGCTGCCACTGTTCATTTTCCACCAGCTGTTATACTACTCTTCAGACCCCTGTGGCATATCAGCTTAGTAAGCCAGCAGAAACTAACCCCAGAAAGATCAGTATACAGTTTGCTGCTGGCCCAGCACCGTGAGTCCCACCTCTGGTGTTCATCAGCACAAGGGAGAGGCCAGGAACATGTAACCAGGAGAAACTGCATAGAGAAGGAGCAGCTTGAATAAAGGTAGGAAGAAAGAGCTCCTCCACGCAATAGCAGCAAGGTGTTAGACCAGCTTGGTTACTTGTGAAATCATACTGACTACGTTAGCATTTTCTCTTCCAGATGACAAGTCATTTGGAATACAAGCTGTTGGATCTACATTATCATTTACACTGTTGTAACACCCCTGGCTATCTGCAGAAACAATGCTGTCAGTCAAAAATAAGACAACACATCTCAGTACTGTCACCATCTTTGGTCTTCATTCAGAAAAAAGCGTGTCCTTAGTACACTTGTTCTGTAAACGTCAGAGTGAAGGCAACAGAAGGAAAACAAAAAACTAAGAGAGCATTCCATTTCCACTTTTGTGGAAATGCAAAAAGTCATGTCACATCATGGTCGCAAACTTTTCTGGTAGAGATGTAGATCTCTCCAGAAAGCTTTGCATATATAAATTGCATCACAAGCTGTGTGTATAAAAAACAAACAAATTTGATAAACACTTTCGAAGTAGGACATGAGTCCTAAGAGGTTTAGAAATCCCTGGTTTACTCTGAGGATAAGCTTTAACTGTACATCTGAGGTCTCGTATTTCACAAGGGAGCAAAACAAATGAAAACTGCTAAGATGTTTCTGTTTTTACATCCTGCTTATATCCAGATAAAGAAGCAGCATAGAAAGTGACAAACTAAAAATAGATATGTAAAACATTTCCTGATCCTTTTGTTTTGCTACTCTGCTCCTAACTCCTCTCTGCTCCATTATTCTGTAAGGCTAAACATGAGGAAAGATATAATAACAAACTATAGAAACAAGGTGTTGAGAGGAAAGGTAGTCAGAGCAAAGATCACACATAAAACAAAACAAAACAGAAATGAGATAGTAATGGTAGTAAGAAAGCAGTGTGTTAAAAGGCTGGTGTATTTCCATCAGCAAACTTGATACCTGTAGGTAATGTTCTATTTTCATGGCAATGTCACAATGCTCTCGGTAGCATATAGATCCATGAACTTCCGGGCCATGCATTCTCTCCCCACAGTAATGCAATATTTCACACTGGCTAAGGTTTCTGCAGAACTACATCATTCTGCCTCACTTCAACTATAAAAATTCACCTCCTCAGTGCTGTTCCAGACAGAGCCATACATCTCACTGAACTTGAGCAAGGTCACGTTCTGACTGCAGCAACAATGAATGGCCGGAAATATCCGTGGAAATTCATAGATCCCTTATTTTATCCATTCAGCTTGCCACTGAACTGACCTAAGGTTTCCTCACTGTGTTTCCAAAGGAAGGAAAGAAAGCACTAGAGCACTGATGTTCTGAGAACGCTCTGAGCGGACACAGCCTGAAGTCCATTGTAGCTGCTTCCTTTGAGATGCTACTGTTTCATCAAAAATTCATGACAGATTTGCAATCAGCTCTGAAATGTGATTGCTAGCTTCCAAAATTATCATTCAAACACCACAAAATTCCAGGCACCCTGAGAATCCCAATTCTCAAAGCTATGAATGACACAATATTCTCATTAAAACTGTTGCAGAGAGGTTTCAAACACAATCCTCATAAACCTGAACACTTCAATAAAATACATGAGTCATCCGTAAGACCAACATGTTATGATAAACTTACTGAAAAAGAATCACCACTGGTATTTCATAAGTCTTACTTTCCAATATTTGAGAAGAGCAAAGCAACTTTACAAATCTCTTAAAAAATAAAAGCTTTTAATAAAAAAAAAAGGGAATTTCAAATATATGAGATCACTAACATCAAAGTGTTGTGGTCATCACTACTTATTTTGGGGACTGCTACACTAAACTGTGGTCTTAGAGAAAATCTCCCTTTTATGGCATGTTGCATTTCATTCACACAACTGTGTTTTTGATACCAACCAAGTTTTGCGATACAAAGTTGTACTTGGTTCTCCTACAGATTAAGGCCTTTATTAAATAAAGTAGCCCATTCAGACTGGCTTAAAATAGAAAAGAATCCTATGACCAACGCTTCCCAATTCTGGGTGCACTTTAAAATACATTCTCATTAATTTCGGATATTCAACATTGACTATTTTACCTCTTCCAATAATCTGTGAACAAGTAGTTCTGTACTTGGAGGTCTTGCCATGTTTCATGACCGTGCTTCACCACCATGCTGTTCATTTGCAATGTTAGACAAAATTCAACAAACAGCATCAAAATTTCTTCAGATCATTTTCTTAGAAGGAACCTTTTTCAGCTAGTTAAACCAGTTGGGAACACTCACAAAATTTCATTAGTGAAAACCGCTTTAAGATTTTATTTCTAACAACTTGGGGTTTGTCGCAGTTCCACTCGAGAAGAGATAGTCAGGATGTGAACACTTGAGGACAGCATTTTTCTTGCAACCACACAGCCTACAGAATAGGTGAGGACCACGTCTTCACAAACCTCCAAGTAGCACCATGATTTCTAAGCCAGCTGCTACAGTCTTTGTAAATCCTGCTGTACTGGCTGTAAACAGCAAAGTGCTGGCAGCTGGAGGGCCGCAGGGGTGGCCCCTGTGGGAAGAGGCCGGGGGCTGCCCTGTACCAGGCCCAGCTGGCTCCAACAGACCCACAGCAAGACACAGCTGAGCCCCTCAGCAAAGCCGGCAGCACCTCTGGGAAAGCATATTTTAGAAAGGGCAGAAAATGCCACAGAGAGGAGGAGGAAACAAAAGGAGTGAGAAACAGCGCAGAGGGAACACCAAGGTCAGAGAAGGAGGGGGAGGAGCCGCTCCAGGTGCCCGAGCAGATACCCACCACTGCAGCCTGGGAAGGACCCAAGCTGGGGCAGGTGGACATGCCCTGAAGGAACTGCGGCACACGGAGAGCCTGTGCCAGAGCAAGATTTTTCTCCTGAAGGACTGCAGCCAGCGGGGAGCCCACGCCAGAGCAGAGGAATAACGCGAGAAGGAAGGAGCAGCAGAAAGAAACCACCTCACACAGGCTGTAACCCCTCTGCCCCGCAGGCCACGCAGGGAGGGACACAGCAGTCTGGGGCGCGGGAGTGAAGTTGAGCCTGGGAAAGAGGGGAGGAAAAATGTTGCTTTCAGGTCTGTCTTCCTGTTTCTTACTTATCTGAATCTATTTTAACTGGCAACAAGTTAAAATAATTTTCCCCAAGTCGAGCCTGTTTTGCCTGCGCCAGTAATTCGTAAGTGATCTCCCTGTCTTTATCTCAAACTACAAGTCTTCTCATCCTATTTTCTGCCCCTGCCCCACTAAGGAAGGGGAGAGACTGAGCAGCTGGGAGGGCAATTTCCTGTTAGCCAACGCTAACCCCCCACACCAGCATGTAACAGTTTGACCCAATCTTTTACAGAGTGCTGATGAAGCAAGAGCTCAAACAGAGATTTGTGTTACATGGCATGAATCTTATTACTGCTGCCGAGTCCTGCTTCTGAAGGAGAGAAATGTAATACAGACTGGATAAATGCCTCACAATTCTAAGTTAGGTTAAAGACCCTTCTTCATCTATTCATCCTTTGTGAAAAACAACGCAAGTCACAGGCGTGACACAGAGCACACATTTTCCATGATCCAAATTGTGACTATTACTTACAGAATAGCAAAGGCAGTGACCAATCCATTAACATTTCTCTTCCTTCTTTATCTTAAAGCTCAGTAAGCTCACAAAGCCTTTCAAATACAATCCATCAGATACAGCAATTGGTTCTAGGAAGTGCCATTTTTGTGCATCCAAAATCCTTCATAAACTGCCATTTATATTTGATCCACTGTCAGGTTTTATACAGACTCCTAATTTTGTGAGGGAGTAGATAGGATCCATCAGCAGAACAAAACAGAATAAACACTACAGTAATTAAGTCCACTCAAAATACTGCACTGTGCTGCGCTCCTCCGGAAGTATATATTATTGCCTTATACATCCACACAGACCTTCATCCTAGGAGCTGTTATTGCTATTTCTTCGTTCACCTAATTTGGGTTGCAGGCTTCAAGGAATGGGAACTTGATAAAAGGAAATAATATATCAATGCAAAACAGCCCAAACAATAATCCGGCCTATTAAAATTTCTGTCAAGTTCTCTAATCCCCATTTCCAAACAGGAGGTGTAATTAAGTCCTGGTAAAGTAACAGTGTATTATTTTGCAATAGTGCAAGATTGAAGAGATTACAAGAGGGCCTCCCCAAAGGATCCCTTCCCATCTGTGTTCAAAGAGCAATAAACCCTATTCCTAGCAATGCTGATAACCTCAATTAAAATGCTCCAGCATTCAAAAGCCAGAGCCAATTCCCTACACACCAATATATGGACAGAACAAAGATCCTCTCCCCTCTTTTTCCTTCTCTTATGCTCTTAAATCATTCCTATGACATATTGTTCCACATTCAGCCAAAAAAACAATCTTTTGTTATCCATTCCCTAGCTGATTTGTAAAACTGAGCATTACTACAGAAGGAAGCAGTGAAATTCCAAGTACTTTTGCTTAAATTAATTGCCTCAGAATAACTAAGAGCAGGGATATGCATCAGAGCACCTTTCGGTTCACACCTGTCTCCACAGGTGGAACAGAGGCACTGCCTCTCCTTCATAGTCTCACTAGTTCATAACCCTGGCCTGCAACCTGTTAGGTACACCAGGATCTAGAGCACAAACTTACAGTTTCAGACACTCTGAACAGCAGGGGCATATATTTCATTAAATTACTCTCTTCCTGTTTTACTCCACTATAAAAGGACAGTCCCTTATGATCACTTAGCTTACTGACTGTAGATGGTCTGAGCTAGCTAGAACGTGGAAGCCGTGGATGTTGATTTAATCATTCCTGTGCTGTCAGAAAGAGACAAAATCTACATACGATACTTTCCCATGTTTTAAAGATCAGGAAATGCTCCAATAATTTGTATTTTGACTGGTACAGAATCTAGAAGATACCATAATAGGAAAATTACTGAAGTGCAAAGTTATGCAGTCTGCATAATCTTCTCTGATATGCTTCAGTTAGGTAAAAAGTACCCAGGTCAGACAAGTTTAAGTCAAACTGTCAATAACACCTGCCTAGCTCTCCCTACCCGTCTGAAATAGCTTAGGACACCTTAAAACTATGAAGGATCATTCTTGTCAACCAGACAGCCAAAAAAACATTTGCCTTTGCTTGAACTGATCTCTAACTAGTCCGTAGTCTATAACTCAATGAAGCATGTCTTTAAACTAAACATAATACCTTCCACCTTTTCACTTGTGTTTATTTTCAGTTAGTATAATACCAGTATGTTTCAGGATCATCACCCAGTTGTTTTTAAGGCCAACGCATGTAAGGTTATCTACTACCCATCCATCTATTCTTAAATTCTCTCTCTTCTCTTTACTTCAAGTCAGGCTCTTCCTCTTCTATTTTTATTTCTATACACCTGAATCACGCAGTTTTCTTCTCTGCCTAAACATGCAAAGCCATCACTGCCTTCGCAACATGCTTGCAGTGACGCCAACCTTATGCCTCATCCTCTCTCTGTGTTAACTTACATGTCTGAATTCACCCCAAGTTCTGTCTCTGCAGACCCGATTTCTCTCTAAAAATACCTCCAGATCCACCTCAGGCAGACGAGTGAGGCCAGAGAGACAGGCGCTATCCCCATGTCTTTTCCCACATGCAGAATGAAGGCACCCACGCTACAGAGAACTTCCCTGCGTCTCCCTTCTTCATCAGGCACTTCCCTGCCTCAGAACGAAGCACTGCTTTTCACTTGCTTCAGCTAAACATTTAAAAGTTTCTGATATAAGAAACGAGCAAACCGTTCATAGTTTTTATAAGAAAATAAATGAAGCGGCACTGTATTGCTGAGGTACGTTCTCAAGCGAAAGGACAGAAGCCTTCCCATGACCCGCTGTGTTACAGAGACTCCGGCTGTGCGCGGACGGCAGAAGGACATTTAGGGCTTCACGCACCCTGTCAGCACGCGTGTCTGCAAAACTGCAACACCCACGATAAGCCATCAGACTGCTCAGCGCTTCAGGACGTGGATCCACAGGGCCCCGCTGCCGGCCAGGCGAAACGCGGCCTCCCTCCGACTTGGGAGGGGTGCTCAAGCCGGGGCTGACCGCCCCAGCTCACCGCCCGGGGCCGCTTCCCGCGGCGCCCGCTTCCCCGCCGCCCTCCGCGGGGCTCCGGCTCCGCGCCGGCCGGGCCGCCCCGACCCCGCTCCCCGCCCCGCCAGCGGCCCCCCCCCCCCCCCGCCGCCCACCGCGGGGCGGCCCGCAGGCCCCTCACGCCGGCCCGCCCGGCTGCACCTGCCGGGCCCGGCGGCCGGGAGCCCCGCCGGCCACCCCCTGCCTCCCGCGGGCCCTCCGCCGCGGCCTGCCGCCTCCCGCCCTGCGCCGCCCGGCCCCGCACCGTTAGCGATGAGCTTGGCCGAGAGCTGCTTGACGAGCTCGGGGATCCGCTCCCACTGGCACTCCGAGCGGCACCGCTCGATCTCCGTCTCCAGCCGCGAGCCCGCCTTCTTGGTGGCCATGGCCGGGCCGATGGGCCCCGGCGGGGGAAGGGGCCGGGGCGGCGGGAGCGGCCGGGAAGGAGGAGGCGGGGAAAGGACGGCGACGGCGGCGGCACCGGGCGCCTGGGCGGCGGCGGCGGCGGCGCCTGGAGCGGCGGAACCCGGGGGCTGCGGCCCGCGCCGCGCTGGCGGCCCAGCGGCGGGAGCGGCGCCACCTGCCGGGCGGAGCGGGGCGGCGCGGGGCGGGGCCGGGGGCGGGGGCGGCCCGGAGCCCGCCCGGAGCCCGCCCGGGGAGCGCGGCCCGGCCTGCGCGGCGGCGGGGGCGGCCCCGACGGCGGGGAGAGGGGGAGAGGGAAGGAGCGGGGGCGGCAGGCTGCCGGGCGGGGTAGCCGCGCTGCCGAGGGTGCCGCTGGTAGCAGCGCCGGTGCAGCCGGCCTGCCGGTGGCCGGCGGGAACTGCTCCTTTAAACGATTTGCCCAATTGCACAGGGAGGAAAAAGAAAACTCATCTAACCTCATTCTTCCACAGGCTAATGATGAGCGTGCGCCATCGCCCATCTGTTACGCTTTTCCACTTCCACAAAATGTAACACAACATTAGTTCCTGCCCGTTAATGGTCGCCTCTTTCCCCCACCTTGAAACCACTCGTCCACACTCGCTCTAGGGTTTTTAATCCATTTAAAAGCCGCCTCCTTTTTGTCCTCTCCCTCCACATGCCTCACCCCACGCGTGTCTGCGGCCTGGTGTCGCTGACACGTCTCGTCCCATAGCACGGAGGGCCGGAGCCTGGCCCGCTCCCCTGCTCCCTACTTAAACAGCAGAGCGTAGAGCGGTGTAGCAGAGATCTGCACTGTACGTAGATTATGCCACGTGTTTTGAGAAAATAAATGCATTTCCAACATCTGGGCGGAATAAAAATACCAGCCAAAACAACTTCAATAAACACCACGTATCTTTGTCAAATGCTACATCAGATATGACACACCAGTTCCACAAACTTACACACACCTCGGAAAAGAACTGCCATGACTGATTTTTCGCTGGAAAACGTAGCAAAAAGACCAAAACTGCACTGAAGATAAATCTCGCAAATTGCTATTTACTTTTCCCGAAATAAGGATACAGCCCACTGACAGCAAGAACAGGTTTTGCAGAGATGCAGTGTAATCTGCTGCATTAGACACAATATGAATTTAAATGCCTTGCTCCACATCCTTGGGTTATAGTGCAGACTTGTGCAATTAAAACTCTTTATCCCCAGAAAGGAGGAGTCAGTGAGGCCAGTAAGTATTTGGTTGAGTTTGTGAGGATGACGATCTGTCTGCTGGTTTGAAGATTCAAAAAACAGGATGGATGCTATTACTGCTGTTATGTGCATTGCACTCCCTTGGATCGAGCACATTTTAGTCTCCAGAAGTGTCAGGATCACAAACTCAGAAGTCAAGTTTGGGCAAACGTACCATTACCAGCCTGAGACAAGTCAATCATTGTTTCATAACTGTTAAAAACAACAAATCTTATTCCCCAAACCCTGTGAATTATGATCTTCAAACTCTTGGGGAATAATACTATCACCAGTCACCTTTCTGTGCTGTTATATAAATAGATCAGTTAAATGTAAACATGACATGCCTATGGGCATGGGTAGAGTCATCGTCCACATAACAGAATTTCTAAACAATTTTCTAGTTAGTGTGTGTGTGCATGTAGGTGCTTTCTGAAGTTTTGTTTGGTTTTGATCATCAACTGAAAGATCAGAAAAAGGATGCATCTTTTTAAGGATGGGAAATCAACAATTGCTATCGAATCATTAATTGACCAGGAACAGACCCAGGCGTATGTGATTAAAAGCTTGTCCATGTGTATCCTCAGTGTAATAAAAATCCACTTCCTACAAACCTTCCTTTGCTTCTATCCTGAGACCATCACAGATATTGCAACTCTATGACAGGACCAGATGCTTTTCTCACTGTTTCAACTAACTTACTTTTCATTCCCAGCACTATTGAAAGCATAATAGCACAAAATTCAGATATTGTAATCTGCCTTTTTATCAAGTTGGTGTTACAGGACTTTCAGGCTACAGTCCAATTTCAAACAAAGTATACTTCAGATTTTGAAAAGTGAAGTAGAAACAGTAGCAGAACATTAACAGTGTTTAAGAAATACAACGGAGTACTGCAGGAATAGGAAGAAGATTTTAATACTGCAACAAAGGCAGAAGGAGAAAGGTGTGATAAAGCATTTTTTGCTTAAATGAGGTTTCAGGAGATACAGAGAACATTAAACTAATTATAGCACGGTGTTTTACTGGAGACATAAGATGATTAAATTAAAATGAGGCAGGAAAGGAATGATAATTCGAAATCTCTGATATCATAACTACTAGTTCTTTTACGCATAAGACTGAAAACTAAAATTTCAACTTTTGAAAAGAGTTAATTTACTTATGAAGATTATTCATATTTATTCATAACAATTTTAACACATTTTGTTAACACTGATCACATCACTTCAGTAAAAGCTACCAGCAAAAGAATAGTATTAAAATATTTACATAACAGTTCATCAGGCTTATTATCTCAACAGCTACTGTTTATGAAGCAAGACATCTATGCAAAAGGAATTAGTATATTTTGAAATGCATTGGTACAACTAGAAAATCTGCTTGAACATCAATTAAACTGTCATATACCTAAGACTGCTCTAAGAAGATTCCATTGTAGATGACCCATAATCATATACAATAATGAATCTGGAATGAATAGCATAAAAGTGATGTAGAAAAGATGTCTGATCCTTCCTATTTTGTCAATTGCCACTTATTTTTTCAAACTGAAGCAAAGTATGGGTTTCTGGAAATGGCCTATCTAGTAAACCGTTAGCACAGACTGAAGCATACATACACTTTGCTAGAACTAGGAAGTCTGCTTGTAAGGTAAGGTAGCTGGCTAGCTAGAAGATACAGAGAGATACCTGGTTTCTGAAAATGATGGAAGATTAAAATGCAGGAAAAGTAAATAAAATGTATTGGTCAACCATTTTGCTTTATGCCACCTCTCCCACCCCAATCCCCCCAAACATAGGGCAGTAAGAGAGAAAATGGATTGATCAGTGCAGTTTCATGGGCTTGGTATGAAGAAACGGGAATTTTCAGTACACAGGAACACTGCAATATGGTACTCTAATACTTTTGGTAGCCTGAAAATAAACCTGATAAAGAAGTTTTCTGCACTAATACTCCATACAGAACTATGAGAAATAGAAGTGATGGGGGTTTAAATTGGTAAAAATGTAAAAGTTATGGAGAATACCGACTTCAATAAAGTAACATTTTAATCTCTGCTAAGATATTAAACATTCTATAACAAGGAATCAGAAAAAGCAATTCAAAAAGTACTTGCATTTTTAAAGGTAACATTCAAATAGAATTCTAGTAATTCGCATGAGCCAAAAAAACCCCCAAACCTGCAAGCAAACTTACAAGATCACTAGGGTTTATTCTAGACTGAGTTTCTGGCTTCTTATGCAAATACTGGTGTTTGCAGATGACACCAAGTTAGGTGGGAGTGTCGATCTGCTGGAGGGTAGGATGGCCCTGCAGAGGGACCTGGACAGGCTGGACCGATGGGCCGAGGCCAGCTGTATGAGGTTCAACAAGGCCAAGTGCCGGGTCCTGCACTTGGGTCACAACAACCCCATGCAACGCTACAGGCTTGGGGAAGAGTGGCTGGAAAGCTGCCTGGCCGAAAAGGACCTGGGGGTGTTGGTAGACAGCCGGCTGAACATGAGCCAGCAGTGTGCCCAGGTGGCCAAGAAGGCCAACAGCATCCTGGCTTGTATCAGGAATGCTGTGGCCAGCAGGAGCAGGGAGGTGATTGTCCCACTGTACTCGGTGCTGGTGAGGCCGCACCTGGAATACTGTGTCCAGTTTTGGGCCCCTCAATACAAGAAAGACATTGAGGTGCTGGAGCGTGTTCAGAGAAGGGCAACAAAGCTGGTGAAGGGTCTGGAGCACAGGTCTTATGAGGAGCGGCTGAGGGAACTGGGACTGTTCAGTCTGGAGAAGAGGAGGCTGAGGGGAGACCTTATCGCTCTCTACAACTACCTGAAAGGAGGTTGTAGTGAGGTGGGTGTTGGTCTCTTCTCCCAAGTAACAAGTGATAGGATAAGAGGAAATGGGCTCAAGCTGCGCCAGGGGAGGTTTAGATTGGAAATGAGGAAAAATTTCTTTACGGAAAGGGTGGTCAAGCATTGGAACAGGCTGCCCAGAGAGGTGGTGGAGTCACCATCCCTGGAAGTGTTCAAAAAACGGGTAGATGTGGCACTTCGGGACATGGTTTAGTCTAGTCTACCCTTGATTGGTTTAGTGTGGACTTGGTAGTGTGGGTTAATGGTTGGACTGGATGATCTTAAAGGTCTTTTCCAACCTAAACGATTCTATAATTCTACTATTCACTGCTGAGGTGGCAGGGGAGGAACCAAAACTCACCTTTGGTCTAGCTTTCCTTTATTCTACAAAAAGAAAAAAGAAAAAAGTTTAAAACAGTATTTTCATAAGAGCTTTGCTGAAGTCAGCTCACTGGTATGGAGGCCCATACCAGGCTAGACAAAGCTTAACATCCAATTTGTGCCAAAGGCTATCAGTGCTTAATGGCAAGTGCTGTTTCACTATTTACAGAAAAAGTGCTTAATATGCAGGTTTACCTACTACTCTGGTTTTAGTCTGGCACACTGACCAGTGGTTTGGGGTTTTTTTTTTCCCTCCAAGTAGATTTTGTCTGAATCTGCTAATCCAAGTGCTGATTATTAAAACTCTTTTCTTTGTCAGAGTTTCTATAGCATACATCACAGAAAAATGATGATTTTGAGGGAAATGTAATGTACAGAAGACAGCACAAAAGTCCTTATTTTA
The DNA here is from genome assembly GCF_030463565.1 of Pelecanus crispus. Taxonomy (NCBI): domain Eukaryota; kingdom Metazoa; phylum Chordata; class Aves; order Pelecaniformes; family Pelecanidae; genus Pelecanus; species Pelecanus crispus. The sequence goes on from NC_134648.1 coordinate 55,240,077, forward strand.
TGTCCACAAAGTGTAAATTTGAATTAAAAAGTCAATATTAAAAAGCTTTTCCTCCGCACAAATCCTTATTTTACCAATTTCTTTTCTTTCAATTCAAATCAACATTTTAATGTCTATTAAGATATTAAATGTATTTTATTGCAAGTGATCAGAGATGCAGTTCAAATATTATTTGTATTTTAAAGCTATCGTATATTAAAGTATCATACTCCTACTACTGTCTGCCATTCTCTCAAATGTGAAGTGCAAAAATTTTCAGGCCAAAGCACATTAACGTGAGAAGTCATTTCTCTACAGTGAAGAGCACAACTCATTCCTGTAAAATTTTTGCTTCTAAGTTTTTTTTCAGTTAGCACAACACTGTTAGTGAAATGAGGTAACTGCAGAGTTCTCCATTCCTACTGAAGCTAGTAATCTCTATGAAATTTAGAACAGACCATATGAAAATTGTTAGAGAAAATAATTTCACAGTGACACTTGGTTCCTTTTTGGGAGTATCAAAATGCAACTGAACAGGAAGTGAGACTGAACAGCATCCACAAAATCAACAGTCTGACGGCACACAGATTATAATACCTGCCACCCCTGCCTCATAGCAAGGAGTACAGTCATATAAGTAGTGAAATATGCTTTATCAAAATATTTCAACATTTCAAGGTTTTGTACTTAGATGAGTTTATTTTCTTAAAGATAAAATAGTTACATCTGTGAATGTACATTATTTTGTAAACCATTAAGCCCTTATTGCTGTTTGAAAGTTAAAATCATACACAAAACAATTCATGAAAACCTAGGAACCTGGAAAGCTTTTTTTTTTTTTTTTTCCCTTCACAATGGTCTTTTGATTTTGTAGTTTGTTGCTTTCAAACTGTTTAAATTCATACTGCACTTGTCAAATAATGGGCAGTACAATTGATACTTAAAAAGGAATGTACGCCTGTACAATCAGGCAAATACTTACTTTTCACTATTGTATGAAATCCCCTGATGTTCATTCTTAGTCTTTAATGAATGACAGTGCTAACAGTCATTGCTATTGATAGGCTGAATCTGAACTTTAATTACTAATTTGCTGCAAAAGATAAAAAGTCAGATTCCAAAAGAGATCCTTTCCAAGCCCATTCATGCTAAATGGGAACTGGCATTGCCAATGAAAGGGCAACAAAGAGTATCACTCAACAGGCAATATATATTAAAATTATATTAGATTGGCCTAGTGTTTCATACTGCATTCTAAACCTGTCATACTCTTTCTGGAAATACCTTCCACATAACAAATGCATATATTTTACACATACCAAAAAAAACCCAACAAGAAAAAAAGTCACCTCCCAGAATTAAAAAAAGCACTTCACTGGTGTTTATAGGCTGAACAGATGTATTTATACCTGAATTACTGCTTGTTCCACAACCATATTTTTACAAAGTTATATTGCCAGTAAAGTTGCTATCCTATAGTAACATGTAGTAACTAACAGGAAGCAAAATGGGAAGAAAAATACCATAACTTGCTGTTTCTCACGTTTATTGTGCCAGTGTAAAACTTTTCAGCCTTGTTCAAAGGTCTAAGGATTTCAAATAAATGCTTTGGCTGCTTTTAAGTTCAGGGAAGAGCCAAGGTAAGGTCTAATCATGGGTCTTCCATTGTGTTACACTCACAGTAAACCCCTTCCCTGCTGTATTTCAAACTGTTGTCCCACCCAGTTATACTCATAGGGCAGCAGGTAAAGAGGGTCTCCACACAATAACAAAACTGATAGATGCAGTTCAGCTAAATTCTAGATGTGATCCAAATTGTAGTTTAATCTCTTGCTTGAACTAAAAAAAAAAAAAAAAAAAAAAGTCTTCCTAGACAAATTGAACCTCGGTGGCAAAGACGTTTTCCTATTCTTTTAACTCATTTATGCAAAAAGTGTCCAGAATAGGTCTATTCTGGATTTTAAAAAATAATAATAATAATGATGTATTTTTAGAAAGATGCAAAATTCTTACACTCTAATTAGCCCACTACTTTTCAGTACCTTTTGGTCTATCCAGCACAGAAAATAAGCCATGTACCATTTTTAACGATCTCTTAAGGGTAAAAATAAGGTAACTGTTACATGTTAGGAAATTAGAAAACTAGATTTTAGTAAATATGAACCTGTTCTTAAATCTGAACAAAGTCTCTTTAACTAGCAAAGCAATAGTGGCAGCTCTTCTCTCTGTAGTACAATTGTTTGATTTCATTATATTATTGGCTAAAAGCATACTTCGGTTTTATTCCCAGATCAGTTTCTGTCTACACAGGAATCACTGTCTTCACATAATTGCTGTTTCAAACTGCACTTCTGTGACCACTTAGCAGAAGATGAAGATCAAGTGTTTCTCACATTGAATTTCCTGATACAGCAGAGTGCAGCAGTTGAGTTGCATCTCTTCTTCAGTTCCTAAGTTCAATCCCTTTAAATAAATTCAATTGTTACATAGAAGAAAAGCTTTGAATTTTCACTTTTTCTTTTTTTTTTCTTTTTTTTTTTTTTGGGGGGGGGGGGCAATGTTCCTAGCTACTCATTGGTAATAAAATTTATTTGTATTTTAATAAACATCAATATTTTCCCCATTGCTATTTAAATGCACCTGGGACAAACAATTACGGTTACATCTGAAGCATCTACAGTGTCATACTGCATTCAAACATTTTCCTTGTTACGGCCGGTATTAGCAGTCAGACAACCTGCCACCTACATTGTCAGACCACCAGAGGGAGTCGAAAACTACAGATAATTTCTGAAAGTTTCTAAACCTGTAGGCTACAGTTCAAAACATTAACAGAATATGTTGTGAGTACTATGACAAACGGGTAAGAAAAACGAAACAAATTAGGGGACTCCACGGAGATCAGGAGTTGCTGAGGATAAAGATAATGAAAAAATTCTAGCAACCTCATCAGTTCATTACTATCCAGAGGTAAGAAAAATGCTTGTGATATAAAGAAAGGCACGTTCAGCAACTATTTTTGTTTTGTTTTAGAAAGAATGAAAATCATGCATTTAAATTAGATTTTTCAATGACATTAATAACTGGAGAGATGTCTTAAAAATCAATAGATCCAGAATTAGTACACAACAGTCCTAAAACAAAGGGTTGCCCCTTTCAGTCTCATCACATCCCTCTAAATAGCTCATGGAATGCCAGAGGCATCCGTGAGGACACTGGGCTTGTGACTACATGCCAAAAGAAGGCAGAAGACAGTGGCAGGGTATAGCCTGCCTAGCCTGATGTGACCCTAAGAGAAAACCCTGGAAATTTGCATACAAGGTTACATTAGGACATTCCAAAAGCAGGGTCCTCAGCAGAGAGGGGAGAAGGAGACTTCCTACGATCAGCTGGGGCAAATTCCAAGAGACCTGCATTCCAAATGGGCAGAAACACCAAGAACTGGCAAAATGTGGACGCAATAACAGGATTGCTAGCTGCTATTTCTGCACAGCAACTATGAGTTAAGAGACCCGGCCAATCACAGTCCAGCTCTGCCACAATAATTGGCAGAACCAACAAAATACTGGCTTTATGTTTTGGAAATTAAACTTCTTGTAAAGAAAATGGCATTTACAAATAGATTGAGAAAATAAGAACACAAAGCTGGAGAGCTGCAACAAATAAATTTACACAAGAAATTAGATCTTTTTAAAAGCTATCAGGATAATAAACTATTTGGTCAAATACCAAAGAGGCAGTGGATTCTTTAAGTCTTGATGTCTCCAAAACAAGGCTGCATGCTTTTCGGGTAACATGAATTGGTCAAACACAAGTTATTTGCTCTACAGAAGACTGATTTACATTTGATACCCTGTTCTATACAGGACGTCAGATAGGAGATCACAGACAATTCCCCAAAATCCTTGCTGCATTGTGCAGTGGCAGCCTACAAAACATCAGGCATCACCAGGAAGGCTACTGAGAACAAAGCAGCAGGCATCATTCTGCCCCTCTGTAAACCATGGCACACCTGCATCTTGAGTGCTGCATGCATTTCTGGTCTCGTTGGTTTGACTCGGTAGAACATTTCTTACATTCTTGCAATATTCAGTTGGCTTTACACATGGCAACTTCATCTCACCCTACGCAACCTTTCAGAACTCTATTGCCTAACACTTAATCTTCATTGGCAGAAAGACAAATTCTGCTTGAGTCTTCTGAGATGATCCAGAAATCAAAATTTTTCCTCTTCACATACTCCGCTATGTCATAGCTCCTTTCTATGAAAAGTTCAACTAGATATTTTCCAGGGAAGATTAGGACTGAGACTCAGTTTATTTAAAATACAGTAACATGATCAAAGAAGTCTCCAAAAGGACTAGCATTTGTCTGAAACCACAGAACGGGTCATTTCCAGTCTGCTTCACTGCCCTAGAGATCATCCTACCTATCAGCACAGACTGGGTTACAACAGATATGCTTTTTTTAGCTGCTTGAGAAAAACTGAAGTAGAAAGCAATAATGTTACTGTGACTACAGTTGGCTGAGGACAGATGTGGACTATTGTTCTGTGGGCTTTATCTACCTTCAGTTCACAAAGATAATTCATGAGCAAAGTTTCTGGGGAATAACTGCCAGCTTTCAGCCTCTTAGTCCTCCTGCTGGGTCCAAGTACAGGTTCTTGAAAATCTGAAGTTTCACATATGTAGGACAAAGCAGATTTCTCTTGCATGGTTCTGACCTAACCCTACTTCAAAGTGTAAAATGCAAATCAGCCAGCCAAATCTGACACCTGTTGTTCAGAGTATGTTTAGATCCAAGTTTGAAGGTGCTATTTGAGTTTGTACCTTTTGGGTTGCACCCATTCTCAAAAAAAAAAAATCTTTTTTTTTTTTTTTTTTAAACTTTTAAAACTGTTCTTTTTGTACTTCTAACACCATTCATTCTGTTTATTGAATATAACAGTTGTCTGAAGAGTAAGGTACCTATTCATTGACAGTGTGTTTTAAGTTAGGTATTTCTACACTCCTGATAAAGGGAAGGATTTGTTGCATAGCCTTCCTTCATATTCTCATTCCTTCTATACATTGGGCATTTGACTCTACAGTTCTTTTTGGGCAAAACATCCATGCATTGCCTTTCAGGACAAGCAGAAAGACTAGAGAAATCAGAGGTAAGAGGGTTAACATAAATCAAAGCTCAGGAAAGGAACAGACCCAAGTACAACAGGAGGAGTAAACCCAAATGATTAAAAAAATGCCACAAACAAAACCTGCATAACCCACTTCACCCAAATGTACCCTAGAAGAATGTGGGATTCTTTAGGTATACTGATAGCATTACACCATAGGGTTTAAACACATAGGCATATTCACACATTTTTCTCCAAAAGCAAGCTCCTGACAGTGCTGGAGATCAGTAATAGCTCAAATACTATCAGTCTGTCTTCTTAGAGACTTGTTCAGATAGTTCTCCCTACTGCCCTAAGAGATGTGCATAATGCAAAGCCAATAAACACCCTTGGTTATTACCTACAAAACTGCCTTCACCCAAGTATTATCTGCCTAGCGTTCAGATGTTCAGCTTATGTTTTTTAATTCTGCTCTGTGAGAAGAGTTCCCAGCACAGCTTCAAGAGCTGGAGGAACAATGGACCTGCAGATCACTTTCTATCCAAGGGGAATACCCATCCTGCTGCTCTGCACTGCGCACAGCTCCAGCAAGAATCTCTCCTAAGGGAAACCAAGCTTGACTTGTTAAGAATGACATGAGGTACTTCTCCAGATTGCTTTGTCTTAACTTTGAAGCCACCACAGTGGTTAAACACACAATTTAAGACAACAACAACAAAAAGATCTCTTCCTATTTCTGAACACCATGGCCTGGAGAAGACGGGCTGAGTGAAGATCAATCCCTTCATTACAGTTATCATCGCAACACACCTAAAGAACCCGATTTCCCAAACACTGTCCATTCCCTGGTGGTTAGCAAGACTTACAAATAAGGGGAAGTACCTCTAAGACAGAAGGCCCAACAACAGATTTTCCTAAGTCAGTGGCTCTGACAGGACTGGCCAACAACAGGCTGGGCTTACTATCCTCCAGATCAGCACGGTTAGGCTTTAACAGCTCTTGAGACAGGAGCATTCAGCTGACATCTCGTTCTGCAAATATTCGATGAGTTCTGAGCAGTCTTCCAGAAAACAGCTTACTTGTATTTCTTCCACCGCTGCACTCACAAAATGATCCTCTCCTAGTGCTTTTCCACATCCAAAATCAGAACCCTATCCTCATCCATTTTCTGGTGAGACCCCACCTGGAGTACTGCGTCCAGCTCTGGGGTCCTCAGCACAAGAAGGACATGGACCTGTTGGAGCAGGTCCAGAGGGGGCCACAAAAATGATCCAAGGGCTGGAGCACCTCTCCTACGAGGACAGGCTGAGAGAGCTGGGGTTGTTCAGCCTGGAGAAGAGAAGGCTGCAAGGAGACCTTAGTGCGGCCTTTCAGTACTTAAAGGGGGCCTATAGGAAGGATGGGGACAATCTTTTTAGCAAGGCCTGTTGTGACAGGGCAAGGAATAATGGATTTAAACTAAAGAAGAATAGATTTAGGCGGGATATAAGGAAGAAATTTTTTACAATGAGGGTGGTGAGGCACTGGAACAGGTTGCCCAGAGAGGCAGTGGAGGCCCCATCCCTGGCAACATTCAAGGTCAGGCTGGACGGGGCTCAGAGCACCCTGATCTGGTTAAAGCTGTCCCTGCTCACTGCAGGGGGGGTGGGCTAGGTGACCTCTAAAGGTCCCTTCCAACCCAAAGCATTCTATGATTCTTTATCGGGTAAAATAAATCATTACAATTATTAATCTTGCTTTTTGGTAAACTTCTGCCACAAGGTTCTGCAGTTCGTTGATGTGACTAAGAATTTTAGAGAAGTGCATACTTGTCAGAAAGAAATCTTTACTGTAATCTGTTGACAACTGCTGTATAGTGAGTTAAGGAAATCAATGTCCATGTCGCTGCCTTTACCATTTGAAGATGGCACCATTTCCCTCCAAGAAAAAACCTGACAGGTGAATGTCTTTTTTCCCCTTAAAGATTTTAAGTTAAATGTGGAGACCACTGCTTCTTCAAAAGCAATGGTGTGCAATCAGAATGTCCTGTACATTACAGTGAGGCAAAGCGCTCAACATTCCCTTCTTCCCATTTCTTTCTCTCTTCCCCCTCCCTGCCCACACTGACACAAGGAACAGCACACCCTGTTCCACTTACTGCAAATTAACACAGCCTGCTCCTTTATAACCAGCTGTCAGAATCTGTCACCAATTCATTTCTTGCCTTTACAGCTTCAGAGGTAAAGGTAGAAATTACAGATGATCTCTTCTGCTGGGACTCTAGCTAAAAGACATTTTTTCTGACAGGAAATAATCTTGCCAGTTTCTTTCTCTACAGGTGAAAGATCAGTACAGTAAAGATATCTGTAAGCATCAAAATTTGCTGCAGTAGCGTCTTAATGATAAGACTGTCAAGGAATAAAAGCTTGGCATTGGCTTTCAAAATTTTGTAATCCAGATGTAGGTTAAGATTAAAGGCCTGTTCTCACTTTGCTGTTGAAGTTGAACTCAAGTTTTCCTTTTAATCTGACAGCTTTAAAATTGAACTAGGTGACATGCCAAGGCTGCGTACAGATGGACTGACATGGCAACACATATTAAGTAGAATAGTATTAACACTTGAACTTTAAAGCAGCAGGGATATAGCACCTTGAGTTCTAATTTGTACAATCACTGTGCAATGAACGCATCACCAGACAGTGGGATCCTGTTCCCTCAAGTAGGCATAGCTTCAGCAGAATAACTATTACGTACAGCTGAGCTATATATTTAAAAGATGAGAATTCATTAAGGAGACAACTGAGAAAAGCTTTGAGGTACTAGCTGCTTTTGTGAATTAATTTAGTTTCTCTTCTCCACTGTTTATTGATTTTAAAGGAAAAAAAGGATACATACCACTCTTAATGAGTAAGCTCCTTCAGACAATACTAGTGCCTAGTCACCTCTGTCAACGTAACTTGGAGACAAACCTTGAGCATTGTTCCCCCTTTGCATCATCTTTAAATACAACTTCCCCCCCTTTCTTCTCACTTTGCTGTAATTCCAAAGACTAGTTTACACTTGAAAGCTTTTTTAGCATAGCTGAATGTCACACAAAATCACACCCATAACTGATGTAAAATGTACTTGGGTAGATGTAGTTATAGCAGCAAATATCACTAATATATATGTATATTTTGAACTAAACTAGCTAAAGATGGATTACCTTTTCCAGCAGACTTCTTTTGGTTATTCACAAGGCCTTAGCCTAAATCCTTAGATTTTCTCTTACTTACGAAAAGAAACCTTTGGGTCACAATCATACCAAGACAATTACGTATTTCCAAACAAAAAGCTGCAACAAAAACCCAAGGAAAATCAAATGAACATAAATAAGATGCCAATTTTAAGATTTGAAGCTTCATTTGTTGACAAAGCAGAATCACAGAATGCTTTGGGTTGGAAGGGACCTTTAGAGGTCACCTAGCCCACCCCCCCTGCAGTGAGCAGGGACAGCTTTGAGAGGTTTCTAGGGATGGGGCCTCCACTACCTCTCTGGGCAACCTGTTCCAGTGCTTCACCACCCTCACTGTAAAAAATGTCTTCCTTATATCCCGCCTAAATCTATTCTTCTTTAGTTTAAATCCATTATTCCTTGCCCTGTCACAACAGGCCTTGCTAAAAAGATTGTCCCCATCCTTCCTATAGGCCCCCTTTAAGTACTGAAAGGCTGCAATAAGTAAATTATCTCTGTATTAAGAAAAATGCAGCAAGTTTGCTATCAGTTTGCAGTTTCATCTGTGATAGGCTTTTGAGCAGTTCCTGAGCAATTAAAGAAGATTTCTGTTTTCCTCTGCTTTATTGTTGGTATTTCAAAGGAAGTTAGCAGACTTCTGCATGAATTTTGTGAATACAGCCAGATTGGCTGCCAATTTTAAAAAGTGATTTTGTGTGTGAATAGTATGGAATCCTTTCTACCTCTGAATAAAATAGTAGTTTTCAAAAATCATAGTATTATAGCATATTAGGTTTTGCAATGCTTCATTACTACTTTTACGTTGGATTAACTATGAAATCAATTAATCCAGTGTTAACCAAAATGCCTTAACTAAGTTAATAGAACACTTTCATTTCCCCATCTCTGCTGGTTGAGAGACGATACAAACACCAGAACCAAGAAAAGGGTAGACCACGTGGCCAGAAGAAAGGATCAGGAATGGCCCTGTGGGTGACAGTAAGGTGTCAGACCAGCCCATACTATCTCATCTACCTAAACACTTACCACTGATTCCCAGGCAGCTGCAGACTTCCATCACAAAGAACACTAAGGCAGTAAAAATACACAGGTTTTCTTCAGATTTACGTTATTGCAGGTGTCTTACATTTCTCCACTCTTGCTGCTTCTGTGCACAACAAACACAACTGCTCCAGCTGGTCTATGTAATCGAAAGCATCACTTTATTTACTAGTACAGACTACAGGAATCATCCTCAGTTTTCTTTTCTACATAGGTGTTCTGAACATCCAGAATCTATTGAATGAGTCATATATAAAAACGCGGGATGGCAGGCGAGAGCTAGCCAACAGCTCTGCATTTCTTATTTTTTATAGAATCCAGTGCCCTGTGGGTCAAAGGAGCAAACTGAGAAGTGTTTCTCACAGGTACAAAGATCAAAGCACTTTTATCTCTTTACAGCAGAAACAGCCATGTTATTTCCTGTTCTCTCAATGCAGAATATTCAGTCAACTATCTCGACTGAAGGAAGGCAATGTCATGTTTCGCAATGTAAAAACCAGTGCTGAGAAAGACTGTCATATATGAGGGAAAAGAATGAAGACCACCAACTTGGTAAAAACACCTGGAACAATACTTGAGAAATAACAAAGAACTCCAAGTAGCAAAAAAATTCCAACTGAAGACCAAAATGTCATATAAAGATACACATGTGCATCTCGTACTCACAGACCTGCAGAGTTAGGAAATGTGTTTATGCTAGGTAACTGGCAAGAAAGCTTGCAATTGAGTGTCAGTGAATATGACACACACATGGAGATAGTGAGGGGAGAAATTTACCCCTGAAAACATCTTCCCGGAAGCCTCTCATCTCTGACTTCCCATAACCTTCTTCCTCTTCTGTGGTAGCCCCCTTGTCTGGTCCTCTGAATCTGTGCGAGTCAAGAAGTCGTTTTTAAGTACAGGTTCTCTTAAACAAGACATATTACTTTCAATTGAGGCCTAGACATGCAATACAGCATGTATCTACATACATGCACATAATACATGCATATATTAAAAAAGTAAGACACTTGTGCAACACTTCATCACAACCAATAAACATACATCATCATTCTATCAGTATTTTCTGCCAAGAATTCTGTTCCTAGATGAGTGCTAGGGAACATGGCTGTGCAGTTATCATTATCTTGTTCAGAAAAGTAGCCATGGAAAAGGGCTGAGAAAATATGTACATCAGCAATGCCAACCTGAAGCCTCAATCCATTCTGATGCAATACTGTATTTTTATGTTATCCCCCAAAACTGTTTAATAAAGCATTTTAATAAATTTTTTTTCAAAGCAGTATACACATGCCAAATGCACTGACCCTTCTATTAAGAAACAATGAATATTTCAGCTGCTTTTCCTTATATGAAAGTGTAGAAATTTCACTAAGCCAGAGGAACAGTAAACCATGTTACTTGCTTTGTACTCCTCTAAATCCTTTAGCAGAATTACCTCTTAATTACTAATAGCTGTGTTTCTAAAAGTATTACAAAGAAATAGCTTTACAGAATATCAAGTACTTTAAAGATTAGATTAATAACCACACTAGTTATTTAAATCTTTACTGATAAGAAATTTGATTCTTCAAACAAATCTGCCCACAATATTGCTGACTGCATTACATTTCTGACAGTAGAGAGATATCATTACTGGACATCAATGTTGCTTGACACATAGCAGCACGGTGAAGGAAACTTAATCTGAGTATAAGCATAATTTACAGTCTAACACCTCTTTACCAAGGCAATATAAAGTATCTAACAGTCCTAATAAAGATTGGCTTGTATACTTCAGATTTGAAATAGTGGTATAAATATGAAAAATTTGGCTCATGGTCTTTATATGATCTAGAGTGCCAGGCTGGGCAACAGATTAAGCTGAGACAATATTGTTCTGCCAAGAGTAACCAGCCTTCTGCAGGGACACCTGAACAAGAAGTGAACCTGCTCTTGAGCTGCCTAGTTTGCAACTCAGTTTTATCAATGTAAATGGACATCAGCAGTTGTTTATGTAAAGATTCTAACCTAAAAATTCAGACAGCTTAGTGTCAAATGCACATCCTCAATAGCTCTGTTACCTGGAGGCAGCAGAAAGTCAGAGGTGATAAACGTTTCAGCTTCCCCAGGTAACTGGTTCAAAGCAAATGCAAGGTGACACCTAAATGTACTTACCCCTACCAAAAAGTATTACCCTGCTTCTGAATTTTTATTTAATAACTACTCTTAGAGCACAAAGAGGACACACACTTATTCATCTACAAAAGTTGCCTTTCATACAAGTGATGTATTTGAGTAATTTTAGTCTCACAACAGTCTCTCAGAACTTGGGTGAAAGAAAACCTCTGACAATACAGCCATTATCTCTAGCATTTAGTATCTTCTGCAAGCATTCTTTTTTCTTGTTTCATCAGTTTGTCAAGCAACAGTTTAAATTTCCCAACAGGGAAACAACTGTACTGTGTTCCTAACTTCCAGAAGTTATTTCAGCTGGGTCACAATATTCAAAATCCACCTGGTATCCCAAAGTTTCTTTTAAATGAAATAAACGGAAAATTGCTTTTTTGTTGTCCTCACCCTGAAGACAACAAATTCCAAGAACTCCTCAAAATGCAAACTTTACAAGCAACCTGTTCTCCAGTCTCCCAATTTACTTGTACTGTCTGCATCACAAGTATTAATGGTGGATTGCTTGTTGTATTTACAGCAAGTTTATTGGGGAGAGGGAAAGTATTTTTTTTACAAATGAGCCACGTTCACTATTGAGATTACTTCCAAGAGAGCATTCAGAAAGCAAACCTGAATATATTACATTGACAATTATTTTTCAATATTTTAACATTGGCCACTTAAAATTGGTTGTGTTATTAGCACATATACTGATCTTTAAATATACTACTTCTACATAAACAGTGCAAATCTCAATATTCACATCAACCTGAAATTAATGCTGCAATTACTGTTGACATTCACATCAAGAAAGTAGTAAACTATTTCACATGAGCAATTCCAAAACCTCAGAATGCCATTATTAATATTAAAGAAACACAGAACAAACATGTTGGGCTTCAAAGCCTTGTTTTGATACACACAATCCCTGTAAACATGGATGTATTGTATTTGTCAATACTGATATCTGATATAATTCTATAAATAAAACAACTGATATAAACAATTCCTATAACCTTTTTTGCATAGGGTTTGGATTAAGGTTACTTTAAGATACAGCAAGCTGTTAACAAAATTCCCTAGTCAATTAGTCCTCCATCACACAAATTTAGACATATGACTAACTTTACACAAGGAGTCTCTCTGACTTCAGTGAAAATTTACACATGTAAGCATTTGCAAAACTGGAGTCATCTTTAGCACTTAAGTTACCCCTAGTCATTGAGAATATGAGAGCAATAAAAGAGCTCTCCATAAATTTATAAAATATGCTGATTTAAAAGTTTATGCTGATGTTTCTGTAAGTCACATTTATGATTCCAAACAGTTATGTACATACTATACTATCACAGTAGGAAATACTTCACTGTAGAACACCACAGTGAACAAGTTGTGAAGCACAGTGTTCAATATAATTTCCCTTTAGTATTCCCAGTGCATAAGTTGTTAACATCTACACTACACAAGGTGCCCAAGTCTAGTATTTGTTATATACAATGTAAAAGCAAGATAGAAAGAGCTTTGCAGTTTAAAGTAAGGAATGAAAACAGTGGGTAATATACAGGGATTCACTCCTGCAAAGTACAGAATTCTCCTTCACAATGACCACAACCACCAAATAAGGTGGATTTCAGGTCATTCAACCCAGTAAAACAGTGCTCAGCACCTTGTAGGAAGGGAGATCTGAGTGCACTTTATTATAAAACATCTCCTTTTGATGTTATAAAGTGCAAAAAAAGAAAAACATATATTCTAGTATTTTACAGTCACTATTAAACTGCCATATTTGCACAATGCAAAATTCAAATAACTTGGTATACATTTTGTATGGACCCTATAATAACAAATGTTGAAATGGAGTTTTTGCATCTTTAAAAAAATCTTAGGATTTTAAAGTTATTGTGTAAATAAAAAAAGAAAATATAAATTATAATTAATTCTTGAAATATATTTTAACATGTGACCATCTTCCAAAGCATTCCATATGAAATTTCACTTTCTCTTATAGCATTGCATTTTAGAACCTGTAAAACATTTTTAAAGTTAGTAACTTCAAAAAGTAGAAACAAAAATTACTGTATCACAGTACTAGACACCTCACCTTATCAGACATCTTTTATTCTAGATGTTTTTTTTAAAAATTAAATATATTTAAAAAAAAAAACCAACGCAACCTAAGACTTATATTGCCAGTTGTTTAGAACAAGATATATGGAGCTACTTTCAAAAAGTGTTCCATAACACTTCATTTTGCTCTTAAAATTCAAATAAATGGGATAGAATGTAACCACAAATTTAAAAGGCCTTAAAGTACTAAACTGCTTTGGTGCCTTGTACCAATAATTCCTTACATGCATGAAGAATCAAATTCTATGGCATTCTTCACAGATCTGGGTAAAAGCAGAAGATCCAAGAGTTCAATACGTCTTACAGAGCTTTCCTTTCTTTGAACAGTGGGGAAGAAACTGGGAGGAAGATTCTGACACTGAGAAATAGTCTTCCTCCAAGCTGTACCATGAGCAGCACAGCTCCTTACCTTGAGCTTGACTGCACAATAGTAATTTAGCCCTAAGAGAATACAATGTTGGTTGTATAATAGTATTATACCATATCCAGTGATACCAAACTTAATGCTAAAAAGAAATGTATTGAAATACAAAGCTAAAAAGGTATGACTGAAATACATTTTTAAAGCGACAGACATATTCCTGTAGCCTGTAAGCCACAGGGAGGAAGGGTGGGAGAAGACAGTATAGGTATTACCAAGTTTATAACCACTTAAATCTTCAAGACAGGATATTCTCTGCTTTTCAGTCAGAGAACTGGAAGATGGTTTCTGGGTTATTGCTGTCTGTAGGGTTTGTTGGCTGCAGTGTCTTTGTCGGTGTCGTTTTACCATGAGAATGAGAGGAAGAAGAATGTGAACTTTCACTGGAGCTGCTACGTGTCTCTGTGCTTGTACTTGTTTTTTTCATTTTCCTTCTCTTTGCAAGAGGTGCCTTGTCAACATTCTGGAGACAAAAACCTTCCCTTTTGTACTTGTTAAAGGCCTGTTTAAAAAGAAAAGGTAATTCTAAGCTTTTCAAGAGGTTTAAGACATTTTATGGCTTGTGGCTTATTATGAATGTTCTATGGTAAGTCGTAAGATAAACTGTAATCTCTTGACAGATCCCTACTGATTCTTATTGTAGCTGTAATAATAACTTTACTAGCCCTTACATTTATTTAAGAGCCAATACATAACATTATTAATTGGCATCTTCCCCTCCTTGTTCTTTTTAATTTAGAAGTATTTTTATTAAGCCTGAAACCTATTTAAGACTATATTTTCAGAAACTACAGTTAGTCAAATTACAGTTTTTCTTTCAGCCCAAATTATGTTGCGTCATCAGGGCCTCTCCAAGTAATAACTCCTTTCTTTTTCTCTTCTTGGTAATAAGCATCTCAATTTCCATTTATTCTCTGTAGAAGGCATCATGAGAATCAACACTATGTTTGTATAATACAGTTGCAGTTCAAATATTTTTATTAAATATGCAATGGTAGACAAGCAAGTCCATTAAAAAAAGTATCCATGATATTAAAAACATGAACTAGATATGTTCCAGGAATTTCACCTCAATTTTATAACCATAAGAACAAAAAGTCAAACAGTTACTTAAGTTAAATAGAAAGTTTCTCCAGTTTTTTTAATAAAAGTTTTAAGATCTTTTAATAGATTTCGCTAAGAAACAGAATATATATAATAGCTATTCATGAACAGCTGTCTCTCAGTCCCCAAAATGCCATTAGTATAAATGTCATCAGTGAAAATATGAATGATGAGGCAAGAATAAATTTCTTGCACTCAATCATACATGCTAGGTATGGAGGAAGAAATTGCAGCTATAAGCAATCGCTGAATTATAAGGACAAAAACATACTTTTAATAAGAGAAAACATACAAATATCTAGATTAACACATTACAAAATTTAGCACATGGCATAAGATTTCTCAGAACTTACATGAAAAGTGGCTTTGACATATGTATGCACCGCCGCTCCTGAAGAGCCTAAGTTATCAGGAGTCATTAGAGGGTTGGACGACAGCTGGCTGCCATCCTGAAGCCATTCGTTGTACCTTAGGCTGGACATTTTAATTCTTTTGTTTGGATCCACTGTTAGAAGTCCTAATAGAAATATATTACATTCTCTTAAGTTGTGAGCTATTTATCCTCTTTTAATAGAAAATGCAATTATTTTTTAAAAATCCTCATGCATTGCTTTCATAAGTAACACCAATATTTATCCTAGGTATACCAGTATTTATCCTAGATAAATACTCATCTCCAGAAGAATCATCAAATGCAAGACACTGCTAGTTAACTGTTTGATAACTCACATCTCTCTTCACATGAACTCAGAACTACCAAATTATTTCTTCACTTAAAACCTGTCTAGGATGAACTTCAAGAGAGTAAGCCTCAGATTCTCTGCATGATCCACTGAAGTCTGAATCTGGACATGCCTACGTTTTTGGCAGAAAAATTCCTTACAAGCCTGCTTCTACAGAAATTCAGAACTCCATCTTAGTAGAATTAAGATTGGTGTCTATCTCATGCTGCAAACATCATTAGATGCTCAAAAGCTTAAGGGGAATCTAAGCATGGCAAATGTGAACAAAGCAGCTCACACATACTCAGTAGTCTTGGTACATGCATACAAAAACAGCCCAAGGGAAAAATTATGGTAATACATTCATTTTCTGCAAAAGCTCACCTTTTAAAACATTTATCTCATAACCTGGTGTTTTTACAAAAGCAAACATAACATAAAAGAAAAACTCTGCTTTTAAATATGTTTTAAAAGAATGACTTCATTTTTTCTGAAGGTCTTCAGTTACTTCTAACCCCGCTAACCTTCTATCAGCATCTCACTACATTAGAAAGCTCTCTGCTAGGTGTACAAGCAATTTGTAATGCCAGTCTGATGTGTCCACCTTTACCCGTAACTTGTATTAGGCATCAATAAGTAGCTCAACCTGTGGATACTACTCTGTCAGGTTAGGCACTCTGATGCTGATCACAG
Source organism: Pelecanus crispus (assembly GCF_030463565.1). NCBI lineage: Eukaryota > Metazoa > Chordata > Aves > Pelecaniformes > Pelecanidae > Pelecanus > Pelecanus crispus. Next base: position 55,256,642 of record NC_134648.1, read on the forward strand.
CATCCAGATATTGTATAGTTCTCTAAATTTTATCTTTCAAGATAAAAATATAAGGTACATGAAATATTCATGAATACATACCTTGAATTAACTCTTTAGCCTCTGCAGAAACATTTTTCCAAGCTTCTCCTTCAAAGGAAAATTCTCCCTTTTTAATTTTCTTCATAATTTCCAATGCACTGGTACATGTTAAACTTTTGTCTTGAGACTGAAATGGTACCTGTCCTGACAGCATTGTATACTGTCATGAGAACAAAAGTAGTATTAACACACACAGTACATTTACTGACAACCTTATTACTAAATATGGAGTGCTGTTGTTTGCATCACCACTATACAATAAAGCTGACTAGCATAACTTCAGGGCTATAGAAAATTTAAAATATGCACGACCTTCTTTAGAGTCCTTGTTAGAAAAAACATTCAGATGTTTCAGGAAACTATAAACAAAACACAATGATATTTCTACCCAGTTTCTATCTATTGAAATTAATTTTCTGTAAATCAGAATGCAGGCCAATTAATTCTCTGAACTGAAACTGTAGGAAGATTACATGGATGCCTGTAAAATCTCCCTAACAAGAATATCTCTCTAAGAACCAGACTGTATCAAGTATTTTTTCAATTCCCAGAAATGTTGAATTTAATTTACTGCTTAGGAAAAAAAAAATCTCCACCCCTGGAAAACACCTGTCTTTGGAACCTATTATTTGTGCAGCAGTATTTTCACCTCACTTTGAATTCAGCATCTCCCCAATTCAAGTCTGAAATTGTGTCAAATCCTTTGCATTTTAACAAAACATAAATACATGCAATAAAGTTACAATTAAAAACCTGTATCACTCACCAAAATGACCCCCAAACTCCACAGATCACAAGATTCGTCATAACCATTGTGATTCAAGAGCTCTGGGGCAGCATAATGAAGAGTAAAGCATGGAGTCTTAAGAGGCTGATTATCAGGTGGTTTTAAACGAGCAAAGCCAAAATCAATTATTTTTATTTCTGAATTATCAGTTTCATCTGTAAACAATAAATTCTGAAAAGCAAAGACAAAATCAATACCAGCACTGGTTAGAAAATTGGTTAGAATACTTAGGGGTGGGTTGGTTTTTTTTTTTTTTCCCTACATTTATTACTACAGAAAACTCCCCATTACCTAGAGAAAAGGGGAACTGGGAGACACTGGGGAAAAAAATGGAAAGGTAGAAATAACAGTACTCTGGGATGTAAGAAGATGTGATGTGTTTATATGCCTCCTGTATATCTGCAAGTCAGGATAGTTCTGTCTGAGATTATTAATGAAAATGGGTATTTAGCAGAGAACAGTGGGGGAAATAACTTGGGGAACGCTGACAAGAAAAAAAGCAGAGACATCAACATAAATGAAGAATTGTCTTCTTCCTCAAACAAAAGTAAATTTTCTTAAGCTTCTAGTTCCTTCTGGCATGTTGCAAATGACAGCTTTGTTGCGTGGAACTCCTGTTGCATGCAAACACTGAACAGTCTTTGGTCCTCAAGTGGTAACATGTTGAAGCCACATTGCCATGAGCAGCGTAATGCAAAAGAATAATTTGAAAGTGAAGGATGGCAGACTAGAAAGTGCACCAATAGCTCAGTAGTTGTTCTGACTGCTGTCTGGCATGGATCTCAAAGTCAGCATAGACATGCTTTCTGGAAGAGACCTGGGACCAACCACATTCAAGCACTGAAGGTCACACAGCAGTCCAACCTCGAACCAATGGCCTACTCTAACACCAAGGTAAAGAAACTTTGATACAGTAGTCCCTGAGAATTCCAGCTTTGCAGACTGGAATGTGGCATCTCAGACTTGAAGACAGACAAGTTGTTACCAGTTCCAAAGATTTCAGATAATCTGTTCTTCTTTTCCCTCAGTATTGACATTTGTCAAGAAAGATACAAGAGTGAAGCTAAGTCTTAGGAGAATTGGTTAAGGTCAAGATGAATTATAAATTATTTCTACTCCCCCCCTTGAACTTCTGAGAGAAGAGAGGAGATCAAAATTTTGCTGTTGCCTTTGCTGTTTAATCTATGCAATGCTAGAAAAAGTCTCAATATTAGAAATCCTATAGCCCTATGTAATTTTGTAATACAAAAGGTGAATGACCCACACAAAGTAATTAATTGCAAACTCATTAAGAAGGGGAAAAATGATTGCTAGACTGCAAGCAGATCAATAAGGAGAATCTGAGAGCATTCATTATGGATAAAAGAGAATAGCTGCTACAAAACAGTATTTTTTGCATTCTGTACTGCTGTTACAGCTTAATGCACAATCAGAAAAGTCAGTTTTCCATATTAAAATGTTGTGCAGAATGAATCTGAAGGAAGTCCAATTTCAGCAAAAATATTAATACAATGAAGATAGGTGATTAATACAATCATCTTTTTGCCATGGTGATGTTATACAGCCAACAAGTAAATAAAAAACTGCAGCAACATTGGTTTAAAAAGACCTCCTTTCCTAAGGCAGAAATGAAATTGCTTATGTACAGAAAGGTACAGTCCAAATGTCCTAAGTTGGGTTCAGACTACTTTGTTGATTAGGTAAACAAAGCGTATGTCACAAAACCCCACACTTAAAGCTATATTCCACATAGATTTGAAGGCTATATAAACAGCATTATCTTTGCCTTGGTATGTTTTTTCTATGATCTTTAGAACTCACTTTACAGATTAATGATCACTTCACAGAAACAGTCTTCAAATCCTTTACTGAGAGGCTCCAAATTTTCACATATGCTACACGAATTCTTTATTTCTGTGAATTCTCTATTTCCTATCCAGTACTGTTCCTCTATTTTGCAGAGCAATATATGTGATCTAATTACCATTGCTTAAACAGAAGAGTCTTTGTGTCCATGCAATTAAAAAAAGCCTCATCCTTAGTGACATGTAACCAGCCATATTCTTTAAAATAGACTTATCAGTATCACATTAGATGTCAAAGTTGAACAACAAACAAATCTGACTGGAATTGTCAGAAAAGCAACAGAATCTCCTATATGTCTTTTTACAGAAAGGTACACTAACTGTATCTATATTGGGAAGCCTGCATATCCCATACTAAGTTCATGTCTGAACCTAAAATAGTAACTTTCAAAACAACAAGCAGGAAGGAGACAGGCTGGTTAAGTCCAACTTTGTGGAGGCAATGCATTCTGCAAGCTGTTTGCTAACCCTTCATTACTTGGACTTCCCAGACTTCTGTTCTTGAACATCATGTAGAATTGAAGACTGCCTAATTTACCATGCAGCTGAAGCTCTGCTTTACAGATTCTGGCCTTTATATTCAAGATGGCAGTAAGCCTAAAATGATGAGAATAGGAAGAGAGAAAGGATTTCTGGGTTTTGTCCTTTTAATAATGACTTGTTTCAAAAGCTTTTTTCTTTCCTTGATGACGTCAACAGAGAAATTTTTTCCAAGAGTCACATTTTCAACTGACATTAGAATTTCACAATAGCCCCTCTTTATTTCACTGTTTATTTAGTACAGAGACTCCAGTACAGAGACGTTTTCAAACACATATATTTTGGACTGATTTTCAAAAACAGTTTAATACCAACACCTAGCAGACTTCTTTACCTGTTGAATTGGAATTACTATAAACAAAGTAAGTTTGTAATGTACAGAAGGTATGTTACAAAAGGATGAAACATCAGTAGGAATGGTGGATCATTTTAAACTCCAGATACAAAAGAAGTAGCTATTTCCTGAGGTATGATGACTGTAATCACCAATACAATATAACATCCTTATCTGATGAATTAACATCATATTCTTGGGCTAGTTTTCTTTAAAACTAAAACATATCCAAGCCCACTGTTGGCAAAGTAAAAGGAGCAAAATATTCAGTCCAGGAAGCAGAACAAAGCCATTGGTCATCCTTACCATAGTAAACTGAATTGTCCAGAAGGCAAGATGTTGCCACACAATAAAAATACCAGAACAAGTAATTCTTGAAAAATATATATTAAATAATTGTTTCTTTTGGGAAACTACTAAACTCACTGAACTCAAATCACACATCTTTATTAGTTGGCTGTGTTAGTTTGTGGTTCATTTTGTGTTTAACTGGGACAGAAGACAGTGCAAGGGTGTCACAGCTACCTCCAAAAGAAGCCCTACCGAGGGAATTAAGATCTAACAAAAGGTGGAAACGTACAGGCATAATACCCAACTCTGCTTGTGAACTGTTTCCATATGATAAATATATACTTACCACTAGTAAAAACTGTCCCCAAATAGGCAAAGAATGTTTTTGAACAAGTTAGAGTGTAAATTGCTTACAAAATTAAAAATGTTTCCTAACAGTTACTTTGACCTATGAACAGAAAAACATCTACAGGATTTGCTAAGTAAAAGTGGTAACATTTTATCAAAAATAAGTAAAAGTAGAATAAAGTAGAAAAAGCTGGAGGAACAGAAACATGTCACATTCCAGATATTTAATTACTTAATGTCTAAACATATATAAGCAAGTCACTATACCTCAGGTTTCAGATCTCTATGGACTACTCCTACGTCATGCATATGGCTCACCGCTGAAACAAGTCTGCGCATAATATGACTGGCTTCAGTCTCACTGAAATGTTTCTTTTTCTGAATACGTTCAAGCAACTCTCCTCCCTTCAGCAATTCCATTACTAGAAATGTGTGAAGCTGAAACAATAAAGAAAAATATGGGATGTTAGAAATTTAACTTTACAAACCAACATTCATTCAGGAGCTAGGTGCTATTCCGATAGGTTCTCAAAATTTGAAGAAAAAAACCTGCTGCTCAGAGCAATTCAGAAGGCCAACAAGCACCACCAAATTGCATCTCAAGATGACATTTTTCCTCATCAATCTCACTGAGATTGAAGAATGTTGATGTCTTCCCCATGTCCACCCATATTTATTTACCAAAATGCAACGCCGCCATGTAAACAGATAAATTTGTAGGGAGATGAAATGCCTTTCTTTAGGCTAACAAATAAAGTTGGAAAAAACTAGACTTTTGCTGTTTAAGCTTGTTCTGATGTACAGATACATTTCTATTAATATGCATAAGGAGTTACCCATTTAATGTTACCAAATCCTTTACAAAGCACCCTGAAACTTTACTGTGAAGTCAAAGATTATCTAGAACTTCCTCTGATTCCATTCCCTACAGAGTAGTAGCCAAAGCTACTCTATCATTAGAATCACAATAGACATCTTCCCAAACATTAGAGAGTATTTTTAAAATTAAAATTAATGGTTCTTTAGATGGTGGATTTCAAGACAATCAGTAAGCAGTGACTCCTTGATTATAAGACAACATTAACACACAATCAACTGCAATTGAAATGTCTTGCCATTAAACAAGCAGCAGACTTCTCAGGACAGGAAAGTGAAGTTAGCACTCTCAAAAGGCAATGGATGTAGGTATGCGATGGCTTCTAGCATTTCCTTCCCCTGAATGACAGCAACAAAAGTAATATTCACAAGCAAAGAAAAAGAAACGTTCTGGGAAGAGGTCAAAAGATGAAATTCAAAGAAACAGTCAGGAACAGAAGGTGCACAGTATTTAGATATCAAGGAACAGAAGCAGAGCTATGCAGACAGAAAGCAGTATCACTTCTTAGAACAAACAAGGTGTCTACTAGTCACATTGCTAGTAGTGCTTCTAAGATACCCTCTCCGCAAATTTTCTTTATGTCTTGGGAATAGCTGACAGGAAAGTCAGAAAGGATAAAGAGACTTTTCTCTGGTAGAAAACTTCTTGGGGCTCACCAAAAGAAACTGCAACCCAATGCTCTACAGTTGGATTACTAACGTAGAATTTGATCAGACTAATACTCGAGTAAGTTAAAAATTGGAACTTTTTTTTTTTAAGACAAGCCACAGAAATATCAAAACTACAAAATTTTTATCAGGTCTGGTCTTCAGGATGTTACGCCTAAGTAATCTGGAAGATAATGCCTGGGAGCTACCATGAGCAACTGAGAATACAATGGTTTGGCCGGTTGAGAGGAGCCTATTCAGTTGTAGAGCAATCTGAAGAACTTTTTTTTTAGATATTCCTGAGCATAGGAAGGTGAAAAAAGTGTCCTGTTCTACACACATGTACTTATACTGTACATAAATGCAAGAAAAAGGCTTCCTTATCATTAAAGATTACAGTACAGATTTTTCATCCTCTCAGCTCATTTTAGAAGTGCTCCACATGAGCACTCTGCTGGTCCTCGTATAAACAGCATGCTGGGGATAGACTAAGATATGTGGGGAGGCAGAAAGTCCATGTTCTGTAACAAAGTATAAACAGCATGCTGGGGATAGACTAAGATATGTGGGGAGGCAGAAAGTCCATGTTCTGTAACAAAATCATAGACTGAAATCACAGAGTAGTTTAGGTTGGAAGGGATCTCTGCAGGACATCTGGTCCAAACCCATAGCTCAAACCAGGGCCAACCTCCAAGTTAGATCAAATTATGGCTTATTACATGCTGTGGAGCTTGCATTACACTAAGGAAAATGACAACTAAGGTCTCTAAATAAACCCTAAACTAATCTCAATATATTTTCAAATAGAGGCTGTACTTTCACATTTAGTAATTTGGCAAGCTATTTGGTTATCTCTATTAAGTTACTAATATGTAAGAAAAAAATGCTAGATATGTCATCTTCATATGCAAGACTTCCAAATTATTTCACAAATATTATTTTAAGATTCATGACAACCCAAGAGAAGGTGATTAGGCACCTCAGTATCATAGATATGGAAACTGGGCCATGAATATATTGTATGATGATTAACAAAGTAGAGCAAGGACAGAACCAGAAACAGAATCCAGGACTAATTCTTCCAAATACTTTCTTGATTTGCTAGAGTAACTGCAAGTTCCCTTGAATGCAGAACTTCTGCTTCATCTTCTATACTGACTAGACAAAAGCCCTAGGAAAAAAGTTACCTCCACAATAACAGTACACTTAACTCCTAAAAGGTCTTGGGAAAACACATGGCAATGTGTTTGGCAAGTGCTGATTATAGTTTCTTCAAAATACCTGGTCATGATAAACTTCATGTAACTTCACTACATTCGGGTGTCCTTCGCAGAGTTTCAGAGCTGTTATTTCTCTCTGGGTGTTGGCTTCCATTCTGCAAAAATTGAGCAGTCATTTTGTACCAATTTTACGGAGCAAACTGCAAATTCTAAGTGTTACACCTATTTTTTTAATCACTTGCAATCCTGATTTTTTAATATTACAACCGCTTGAACACAATTAAAAGCATATTCAGAGTAAGAGCAAAACTGTCCACATAACCTTGCAAGTTAGGACATTAAAAAAACTACACCCAAATCAAACAATATTTTTGATGCAACTGCACCTTGCTACAGCGAAAGCTGAAATGATACTATTAGAATAGTTTTTATCTAAAACAAACCTTTCCCTCAGTCCAGGGCAATTTGACTTCACCTCTGTTCCTACAAATATTTGTTAGTTCAGCTTTATCTCGAAGACTCAAATTATTGGCCCAATCCTTTTCCATTCTTATAGGAGGTAAGTACTTCCAAAGCTGTATGGAAACTATGAGATCCTACTAGAAAAAAGAGTAACATCATCTATACATGAACTGTTTTATACAAATGAACCCCTAAACAGGCCATTGTGAAAATCTGAAATGGAAAAGAAGAGACTAGCTCCAGAGCAAAAATAATCGCACAAATTCTCTTTCAAGTACTGAAATATATAGCCAAAAAAAGTGAACGTGGTGAACATTATAAAAACTACATGAATGGGGACAGAGCAGAACATTTTGTTTTCCACTAAATACATACATTGATTTATTTTGGGCAAATAATGCCTGAAAATTTTTGCCAAAACTCTCTCCAAGAAAGGCTAATCCTGTACTGACCAAATGGCCTTATGGATAACACAGATAGAATCTCTTCTCACAACAGGTGTCCTTAATTTTTGGCTGCATTTTTTTTTTTTCCTAATTAGGACCAGAACCATGGTAAGAATTCTGTGCAAGAGAATTCTGGTTTTCTGCAGGCTTCATACAATCAACAAGTTAACTAAGCTGTTCCACCTGCATCTCTGCTGCTGCTGCTGTTTAAACTGAAAGTGATACAGGTCCTTAAGAAATTAAAAAAACTGACTCAGATAGTCTTTCCCCCCTAAACTTCTATCAGGAGAAGGCAGACCTAGGAAACAGATGAAAAACATTCAGTATGATGAACACAAACCTTTGGAACGTGTGCGTGGACTTTTCTGAGTATTTCCCCTCTATAAATAGTTACCACCTCAGATTTTAAAGAGACGATATCATGAAAAACAAATGGGAAGCTCTACAACAGTAACTCAAGCAGGTTTACAGGACTCCACTGTTTCATTGGCCTTCAGACACACAGATAAACCTCAAATTGTTGGATTGAGGCAGGTCCAGCACTACTAACAAAGCAACACCACAGAGGAACTCTTGGTCTGAGCTTTCACCTCACATATCATGAAAAGGTTTGCCTAGGTGTAGGATTCACTTTTTTGGCACCTTTGATGGGTAGGAGTGAAAGACTGTCTGATTTCGAGGCAAAGAAGTTACTAGAAACCTATTATACTTTTCCTTTCAGCAAGAGTTATTAGTGTGGTCCTCAGAGCAATATTATTTACAGTTTAACAATTTCTTACTCAGGGCTGGTTTGTGTCCAGCCATTCAGAGTGTGGGTTTACTGCTACCTCTAAATACTACACAAACATGGTCTGAGGCTGCTCACAGCCTGCAATCCTAAAAAAATCTCTGTATACAGAGCACTTCTTACCTTCATTTAGCCTGGTCCACCAAGATGAAGGAGAAAGAGCAAAAGAACCTGTGAGTAATATTATTTAAGGACATAATTCCTGTAAGTCTAGTTCTACTGGAAAAGTCAATACTAGTTTGCTCACCATTATCCAGAAACAAAAAATCCATTAGCTTAAGATGAGATGGGAGTACTGATCTGCAGCTCTGCATGCACCACAGAAAAAAAAATTTTTTGAATGTAGACACAAGTCAGAGATTTCCAAATTAAAATACCCAGTGTAGGTGTTTACTGCATACTACTTGTCTAAGGTCTCACTACAACAAGTGAAATTCCAGTTAATGGATCTTACAGGGTGAACTAGTTCACCGTAAAATACATACCTAGAGTAGGATTCAGTGGCCTAAGCATAGGAGAGCCTGGAAGACATCAGCCATGAAGACATCTACATAAAGGTAGGAGTCACAAGATTGATGGGAACTGGAGGACAGAGAGGACACCAACAGATGCTAAAATGGCACTACATAGATGCCTATGTTTAAGTTACTGAATCCGACTGCTAGTGCCTGGTCATTCGAGTCCCTCTGTAGACTTCACTAATAGTTTTGAGTAGGCCTCAATTAATCGTAGCAGACCTTAGAAAACTGACTCAGACACCTATATTTAGGTGTCTTATTCTTGAACTTATCCTATCCAAAAAGGATGTGATGAAACACTTAAGTCTGGTTGACAGTTACTTCTGGAGTCTGGAAAAACAGAGGTACAGCCAAATGTCTTGGAGAAGAGATCGCTGTGAGCTAGCATTCTGATAGCAGAACATTTACACTTTCCCTTTCCTGCCAACATTCTACAACACAGCAGGGACACATTCACTAATGTACACTGCAAAATGAAGCTAAAAATCCACCTCCCCCTTAAAGAATCCCTTTTCTTAATTTCTTTCTGGGCAGAAACTGCCAGAGGTATCTGTTCTGGAAGAGGACCAGATGGTCCCCACAAACAAAGCAAGTCAACTGCCTCCATTGTGGTGTTCTTTCCAGAACATCCAGGAAACAAGTGCAACTTACAACTCCATAGTCTAATTGCATTTTACACGCACACAAATAATTAGATCTGAGGCAACCCGCACTACAATTCCTTCTTAAAAGCAATGTCCTAGGAAACCAATTGGGCTGCTTAGGAAAGGGAGCTAGCATAAGCCTACATTCAGTTCACTTAAGTGTAAAGATAGGAGGGCCTTATACCTTACTCTAGTTAGGAGGAAAATCAGGGGAAATTAGGGTAGAATACAACTAGGAACCAGAAAAGTACTCTTTACATTTCTTCTTGTGTCCTCCCCAACAAGAATAACATTTTGTTTCAAAAGACTCTCAGAATCTTTTAAAGGTCATAAAGTTACTATAAGTTTCTGTAGATTCTTCAAATAGGAAATTATTTTAAAGTTATCTTTCCACTTCCAAAAATGTAGCCAACATTATTCTAATCCATGGGTCACAGTAAGCAAAGAAAATATTTTTATTGTCTTATAGAATATTTATACCTTTTGCTAATTATTTTTACTGCATACTCTTGGCTAGTTTTCTTGTGTAAGCACTTTCGACAAATGGAAAAACTTCCTTCTCCCAATGGTTTCTCTTTCAGATCCAGTTCATAATGATGATAAAATGGAGAGTCCTGTTAGGAAACTGTCTGTATTTAGTTCTGCAGAATACTTTTAGTATACACAGTCAAAGACAAAGAGTAAAGTTTCGTGAGAATTTTTCATCTACATTTAAAATTGTAAAAGAGTTCTCTTTTTGATAAAACATAATCTTAACTTCTATTTAATAATATGCATAAACTTTATTCTAACAATCAAAAGTAAATGTTATGTTACGTTAAACAAACATAATCACTAAATAAATCATTACTACTACAATAGCTTAAGATACAAAATATTCAGACAAACAGGATCAAAGATGGCTGTACATACATTTATCCACAAAACTATGCACTCGTTTGAAGACATCACAATAGCATGTGTTCTTATAAGGCTTCACACAACTATACATACTTTTGGGCAAATACATCATAGAATGACTTCTGTTATAACTAAAGTAGCTTCAAAAATATCAACAATGGTTGGCTGAATACAAACCATCAGGAGTCAAATTACTATTACTACTATACTTCAGTGTTCTGAAAAACTAGACAATCATCTCATTTTTCTGATTAAACTTCAATCACTTCTTAACTGTACCACATGCAAATTATATGCTTGGATCATCTGAGGAGCCATTACAGAGAACAGATAAATGAATACAGATCACAAAATAGTCATTAGCCTAGCTTGTGATTGCTGCTTTGAAAGTTATATGCAGTTCCAAGTTAACCGAATTAATTCAGCTCTTTATATTATTATTACCTTCATCATAGCACTTCTGGCAATAGTTGTAGTTCCAGGCCGCTCATCCCCCATATAAAACTGAAGAGGATCTACTGTAGCTGCATTGCGTTTAAACAAAATAGAAGGTGCAACGAAAGAATATCCCTATGAAATTAAGACATCAGAGAAGGGCATGGCTTGAATTGTTGCATGCAAACTATCATACTACATACAAAACATTAGAAGTTTCAGAAGAATTTTTCAAAGAAATCAGAATTTTCGTAACATAATACAGAAACTGTAACTGGCTCATTGGTAGGTAGCTATTACTCTGTTCAATGTGAACAGGTAACTTCCTGGAATTAGTTACACGATTCTCCACAGTTATAGATAAAACAATAATACAAAAGTGCTGGTAAATAATGCTAAAAATCTGGCTCAGCTTCAATTGTTTTGCAATAGTGATAAAGGCTTATACTTCAAACTAGCTAGCTTCCCAGAACATCTTTAAGTTAAGGCATGAAATAGTTTTTCTGTTGTGATATAAGCATCAAACCATTTTATATGGCAAAACAAAATAAGCTTCACATTAATGATGTGCCCAGTTTGGGTATCGTAACAAGAACAGCTGTGACTACCACTGCAGGATGAATCAGATTGTATTATGACACACATAAATTGCTTGCTACAGTCACTACAAATCTAAAATTCCAAAATATGATGCTATATTCCTGTACACTAAGCTGCTCAAAAACAGCCAATAAAAAATGACAAGGCACAAGGAGGTGGAGGAGAGGAAGCAATCTGAACTGCTGTTCACCTCTGCAGCTTTGGTACCAAGTTCAAGGCTGCTCATGAGCTGTTTCTGCCCATTTGACAACCAGACTGGGCAGTCCAAGAAGGGATCATTCTTTAATAGCATGGAGGAGATGGTAAGGAAAGCTTTGTTACTGATCTGTATATAGTAGTCTAGTAATTAGAGCACTCCTAAAGGACATGGAAGACCTACTTCAACCCTGCAGTTAGCTCCCACTTCCCAAAGGAATACCTCAACTAGAGCATAGTGTGGACATGGGCAAACTACTTTGCTGTTGTCGAAGCTGGTAGCCCAGGCTGATGGAGTCAAGATGACAAGACTCGTAAGGTATGAAGAATCAATAAAGGACAGACTGACTTTAGTCCAGCACGTAGGATATTCAGCTGGGAATGGAGAGACATGGAATTTTATGTTTGCAGTAGGACTATTTCCACCTTTCTCATTTTGCACTTGCTGAACAAACTAGCTATACATGTGGAATTCTTCAATAAATGATTTTTTTAAAATTAATGTGAATTCTTAAAATACCTGAAATATTCTTTCTGAAGTCTGAGGAGTTGCTGCAGGAGAATATGTCGGATCCATTTCTGTAAACTCTTCTGCAAAATTACTGACATCCAATTCATCTCTGATTACCGGTTTAAATGGAGCTGATACTTTTTTGGCAGCTAAATCATCCCAATTCATATTCTAAACCAAACCAGGAAAATAAGTTTGAATCAAACGAAAATTTAACAGAAACAGGTATTGGAAAGAGAGACTTGTTCAGAAACAAACAGTCCTAACTCCATTTGCTATTTTCCACAGGCAGATGAAAAGCATTCAAATTATGCCCTACTAATTTGCTTAGGCAAAGGCAAGAAGTATCATACTTCTTTGTAAGTAGACAGAATCCAGTTTAACAAAAAAAAAAATCAACACAAAGAAATTTAACAGTGGAGATAAGCCAAACAATTAGCATGACAGCCCTTAAATTTCTTCCTCTATTTTAGAAGAAACAACATTTATATTTTGTAAGCCATAGTGCATGCACGCAGTATCAACTTTTCATTGCTGGTTTCTGTGCTTAATTATTAATCTCAGCTTCCAGAGAGCTGAGAGCATAATGCCTCTGGATTCTTACTTAAATGCATGGATGCATGGCTAGAAGTAGAAAGTATGGATATGGTAGTTATGAGAAAATGGCCCTATTACTATAAAGGAGTGAAACTGAAGTCAAGATTAGAAAGTGTTGTATGAGGAAAAAAAACATATCTTCCAAATCAAACAGTGAATAAAGGAAGTTTAACTCTACTTTGTCACACTCTCTTATAAGATCAAGGAAATACAGAAGGGACGAACAGAAATTCAGAAGTTAAAATGACAAGATATTGCCCATGCTGAATGTTATGATAATTACATTGAAAGTATTTATTTGAAAGGTTTAATTTATACTACCAACTTTAAATACTCCAAAATTTATACTAATGAAAAATATATTTAACTTCAGAAGCACCAGAAATACATACTCAGTTTTTTCAAAGAAAGCACATAAACAATTTTAACCACAATGGATGGAACAGTACAAATGTTGTATGCAAATCCAATCTTCGTCATTGTTTGAAACCAAATGTTAACATGCTGAAATCTGAACAGAATTAAAATCTACTAAACAAAACCAAAGATTTAATTAGGCAAAGGAAAATACAGAAGAGGCATTTATCACTAATGGTGAATTTTCTCAATATTCAAAATTTACTAATTATGTTAGTGGCAAACTTTCTTTTAAAAAACAACACACAACATACAATTTAAGTGTCTTCCATTAAACCTTCTGGTTTGAGTAGTCTGTCTTTTGGCTGCTTCAAGTAACTTAGGAACACACAGAATGTATTAAAAATCTATCATGCCCGTCTTGTAGCATGCACAAAATCCATATACATAAGCCCATGGATATTCTTATTAAATTCAATGCAATTATTCATGCAATTAACACACCTCTAAGCTGTTCTGTTAACAACCAACAGAATTTCTTTAGACTTGGATTTCAAAGGCACTAATGTAGAGTAAGTGCTATCTGGGGAGTTCTGTTGTTTCTTTTACCTGGAAAAAGGGATGCTGTTTGATTTCATCAGCATCAGTGGGACCACAACCTAGCCTCTTCTTGGGGTCTTTCATCAAAAGACGCTGAATTATATCTTTAGACAGTGCACTCATTTCTTGTGGATAAGGTGGCTCACTTTTTAATATTCTCCTGTAAAACAAACAAAATAACAATTATTTGGTAATTACTTAACATGCTGAGTGTTAAAGAGTTACCGTATTAATGGTAGAATTTAACATTTCACTTAAACTTTGACTGGACCCAAAGACAGGAGGATGACAAATGTGAAACTAACTTTTTTTTTTTTTTTAAATTAGGAAAGGTTTGAGGAAATGTAGACATGAAGCACGACATCTGTAGGAGATAAATTATGTAACTTAATCCACAAAAGAAAAACAATTCTTGTTTCATACACAGTGAACTTACTATAACTATTCAAAAGAAATCTCATACCTACAACAGATAGCCCCCCACAAACATCAACTTGGTGCCCAACAGCAGTCAAAAAACCAAAAACAATTCCAATGTTAAAAATTATTAGAAAACAAAGAGAAAAAACCCACACTTGGGCCATTTGAGGTTTGCCTGCACCTTGTATATTGTGTGCAGTGCTCATGCCCTACTCTCAAAAGGAGGCACTATAACTGGAAAAGTTTTAGGGAAGAGTAACAAGATTAATCAGAAATACAGGACGTGTTTCATCTGAACATCTACAAAAGAGGCTAAGGCTATCCACCTTAGTGAAAAGGGGACTTGAGGGGACTGGGCATAGTGTTCCGTCAAAACAACGAACAGTAGAGAGAAAGTGGATAGGGACCTCACTGTGTCTTTCAGTACAAGAACTAGGAGACATCAAATAAAGCTAGTGGAAGTTCAAAATCTTGGAAGCCTAAGTAGAATCACATTTCAATACCCGTCTTTTATATGTATAGCTCCCACGGTTTTCTATAAAAAGGAAGGCAAGTTTTCCTTCAGTTACTCCAAATGTAGATATTGAAGATAAGGAGTCTGAAGGAAAATTGAGAATGTACACACAGACAACATATACCAAACAGGTTTAAAAAGATACACACACAAACCCCTTTAGAATACAGAATCACAGAATGGTTGAGGTTGAAAGGGACCCCTGGAGGTCATTTTGTCCAACCCCCCTGCTCAAACATAGTCACCGAGAGCCAGTTACACACAACCCTTCTGAATGTCTCCAAGGAGGGAAACTCCACCACCTCAGGTGGGCAGCCTGTGCCAGTGCTCAGTCACCCTCACAGTAAAAAAGTGTTTCCTGATGTTCAGAGGGAACCTCCTGTGTTTCCATCTGTGCCTGCTGCCTCTGGTCCTGTCACTGGGCACCACTGAAAAGAGCCTGGCTCCCCCTGCTTTGCACCCTCCCTTCAGGTATTTGCACACCTTGATAAGGTTCCCCTGAGCCTTCCCTTCCCTAGGTGGAACAGTCCCAGCTCTCTTAGTCTTTCCTCATCTGTTCCAGTCCCTTAATCATCTTTGTGGCCCTTTGCTGGGCTCTCTCCAGTATGTCCATGTCTCTCTTGTACTGGGGAGCCCAGAACTGGACACAGTGTTTCAGGTGTGGCCTCACCATTGTCAAGTATAGAGGAAGGATCACCTCCCTCAACCTGCTGATACTTTGTCTAACACAGCCCAGAATACCATTTGCTGCCTTTGCCACAAGGGCACATTGCTGGCTCGTGTTCAACCTGGTATCTATATATCTATATGGATACTCTCACTGTGGTGGACTTCAGGAAGCATGATACATAGAAGGAGGACTGAGAGTGCCTCCACTAAACACAGACTGAAAGATTTTGAAGCTATGAGAGACTGTAAGGCTGAAATTATATGAGGTTGTGGCAGCACTAAAATCTCAATTGTTATATATCTGATATGTCTGATAGAGCTTAAGTTGATCACTGCAGAACATTACTAAATTTTGTTTAAAGTCACTGCATGACATATCCTTAGAGTCAGCTATCCCATGGGAAATTTTTTATTTTGAGATAGTTAACTTCTTGGATTACTCCAAAAATAGATGCCAACAGATTGTTTCCTAAATAATCTTGTCCTGCCAGTGCGGAATGACAAAAACAAGTTCAATACGCACATATCCCAGGGATTGTTTCTACTGACGTAGTATCCAATTTCAAGCAAACAAAACCACAAAGCAAGCTAACCTCTTGGTTTAAGTAACACTGAAATGAGGTAGGAAAATACAGTCTGAGTTTTAAGATGGATTGTATCTTTAAATGATGTAAGGATGATCTGCCAATAAGGGTCTAAATCACAGCCACTCTGCTAGCAAAAGTAACAGCAACCATAAGCCTCGTCTTCAACTTCTGGACTTTACAAAAAAGGAGAAGAAAGCACAATACTGCCAAATATTTCTTAATTAGGGATGTTAATACCAAATTTAAACATCACTAAACAAGAAGATTCTTACACTGTAGGACTGGTGGAGAAGTAAAGAGTCAGCTTCTTCAGAAATCATCCAGTTTCAGAAAGGGGAAGTAGGTAAGGAAGTAAGACAGGAGACAGGACACCTTGATAACAAAATTACTTGATTTACAGGAGGGCCAACAAAATCTACAATGTCTTCTTAGCTTGAAAATCACTTCAGTTCGAGGAGTCCCAAGAAATGTATTTATTAACCCTTCAGATGAGAGAACCAGAAAGGCATATAACAAAGATCCTGGAAAGAGGCAAGTTCTCTTTGGGGTCTGAGAAGGGGGAAAAACAACTCCCTAAGTCAGTATCTTTTTAAATTCAGTTCTAAAGCAATGGGATCGAGACTCTGGGATGTCCTTCGAATCCAAAAGAGAAATTCTAGAGTATTCTCCTGTCTGAAGTGTTAGAGATTACAGATGGCCAAGTCAGATAAAAATCTGAAAATATCTCTGAAAAAAGATGCTGAATTGGGATGACTGGTAACATGGGTAACAAAGAGAACAAATGAGTACAATTTCTTTGTGCAGCCTCAGAAGACCAGTCACTGTAGTAGTGATGCTGATAAGCGCTAGCAATAAGATTCTTGCCCATGTCTCAGGATTCTGATGCAAATGCAAACATTCACATAAGAGAGTGAAACAAACATAAGCAGTGGAAAGTCTTTTATAGAACCCTGCACTGCAAAGTTACCAGAAAATTCTTAGCCAAAAGAAGTACTTCCGCAGTAACACCACTAGTAAGTCTCATCCTTCTAACTGCAAATTTCCAGTGACATATTGCATGTCTTTGGTCAGCCTGAGAATTGCAATCGGTTGTACCATTGATGTGGCAACTGAGCAGAGAGTCCCAGCTGAAGCTGAGACAGGTTTATAAAGTAACTTTTCGTATTACTTGACATTCTGCTCTTTGGCTAGAAACCACTCCTGAAATTCTTGGGGGAAGGAATCCCCTATACCTGTCAAAACAATTAACATACATATTTTGCCAATAATCGTGTTGTATAACATTGTATTTTACCTATGGAAAAATTTTGTGACAACAGCATCAGTAATTCCTGCCTTTTGCCAAGATTACTGTTTTAAATTATTTCTTTTTATAGGCAGAACTAACAATGAAGCAGTATTTAGCTATGTGAAAAGCAAGCTGATTCTATTGAGTGATATCATCCATCTGTTGACCCTCTTAGAGCCCACTGCAAAGAAAGCATTGAGGCAAGCAGCTCCAGGGGCAGCATGATAGGCAACAGAGCGGCTCTAGCACAGAGCGGCACTAGCACGGTGCACAGGGAGGTTTCCCAAACCAGGGGGGCCTCAGGGGGAGCAGAGAGAACCAGGAGCCAGCAGCTCCTGCCACAGCAGCTGACAAGACCTGGGCAGGGCCAGGATCAACAGTGGCCAAGGGCCACCCCCCTGTCCTGTGTCCCGTGCCGTGTCCCCTGTCCCCGTCCCCGCAAAGAACCCTTGGGGAGTGCTAGCGACCAGGAGTGCCACCAACAGGGCAGGCAAACAGAGTGTGGCGCAGCAGCTGGCACTGCAGTTTGTGCAGAAGGGCGTCCAGGAAGGGCGCTGAAGCTCTGCCAGTTTGACCAGGGAGCAATGGTATCCACCCGGCAGAAAGCCATGGCCTCTCTAAGCTCTGCACCCACCATGACAGACACACCTTCCCAGACAGAGCTCCAGCAGGATCATGCTGCCAGCCAAGCGTCAGGCTGCGGGGCGTGCCCTGCTCTTACGCCAGTACCGGACGCCAGCCGTGAGCACACCTGTGGGAGCTGCGCCCAGGGAGAGGAACTGCTCCGCTTAGTGACAGAGCTCCCGGAGGAGGTGAGTAGGTTGAGGAGCATCAGGGAGAGCGAGAGAGAGAGAGACCACTGGAGCTGCACCCTACCTTCCCTGAGACAGGCCCGAGAGGACGCACGATACAGAGGACTCCCTATCCTCTCTCCACCTGGCTGAACACAGTGACTTAAGGGATAGGGGGAAATGGCAACAAGTTCCTGCCCGGGGCAGCAGGCACGTCTCCTCTGGGACTGCCCCACCTTCCCAGGTGCCCTTGCCTAAGGTATGAGGCTCTGCAAGTGGAACCAAACAATAACAAGGACAATGGTTCATCTAGCTTGGAGGTGTCGCCGAGGTTAAGTCGGCCTACGCCCTGCGTCAAAACTGCTTCCATAAAGAAGGCTCTGAGCCTGGTGTCACTGGCAGAATTTTGGGTTTTTTGATCATGGGTCAGTCTCCACAATACCAGGCCTGCTGGTGACAGACGAGGTACACCTGTCTCGAAGGGGGAAAAGGACCTTTGCACAGGAGGTAGCAGGGCTCATTGAAAGAGCTTTACACTAGATTTGAAGGGGGAAAGCGATGAAACCAGGCTCGCTAGAGATAAGCCTGGGGGCAGCACACCAATGTTTGAGGGATGGTGTGCTAGCGAGGTCCTTTGATCTGCCATCTCAGTGGAGGTAGGACGTAGAGATCCATGCGGCAGCAGACACACAAGGGTTATGGATGTGTTAGAAACCATGGAAGTGCCCGAGAGTGGTCACGTAGGAGTTAGGGCTTCTCCACACCCCAAAAAGGTGGTGGCATCAGTAGCCCAACTGAAGTGCATCTACATCAATGCACGCAGCATGGGCAACAAACAGGAGGAGCTGGAAGCCACTGTGCAGCAGGAAAACTATGATATAGTTGCCATCACAGAAACATGGTGGGATGACTCGCACAACTGGAGTGCTGCAATGGATGGCTATAAACTCTCCAGAAGGGATAGGCAAGGAAGGAGAGGTGGTGGGGTAGCCTTGTGTGTGAGGGAGTGTTTTGATTGTCTAGAGCTTAATGATAGTGATGGTAGGGTTGAGTGGTTATAGGTAATAATCAGGGGGAAGGCCAACAAGGCAGGTATCATGGTGGGAGCCTGTTACAGACCACCCAACCAGGATGAAGAGACAGGTGAAATATTCTGTAAGCAGCTGGGAGAAGCCTCACAATCGCTAGCCCTTGTTCTCATGGGGGACTTCAACTTACCAGATGTCTGCTGGAAATAGAACACAGCAGAGAGGAACCAGTCTAGGAGGTTCCTGGAGTGTGTGGAAGATAACTTCCTGACACAGCTGGTGAGGGAGCCAACTAGGGAAGGTGCCCGAAGGACCTGTTGTTTGTGAACAGAGAAGGACTTGCAGGTGATGTGATGGTTGGAGGCTACCTTGGGCATAGCGATCACAAAATGATGGAGTTTTCAATTCTTGGAGAAGTAAGGAGGGGGGTCAGCAGAACTGCTACCTTGGACTTCTGGAGGGCAGACTTTGGCCTGTTTAGGAGCCTGGTTGACAGAGTCCCTTGGGAGGCAGTCCTAAAGGGCAAAGGAGTCCATGAAGGCTGGACATTCTTCAAGAAGGAAATCTTAAAGGCACAGGAGCAGGCCATCCCCATGTGCCGAAAGATGAGCTGGCAGGGAAGAAGACTGGCCTCGCTAAACAGAGAGCTTTGGCTGGAACTCAGGAAAAAAACAAAAGGGAGAGTTTATGACCTTTGGAAGAAAGGACAGGCAACTCAGAGGGACTACAAGGATGTCATGAGGTTATGCAGGGAGAAAATTAGAAGGGCCAAAGCCCAACTAGAACTTAATCTGGCTACTGCCACAAAAGACAATAAAAAAATGTTTCTGTAAATACATTAGCAACAAAAGGAGGGCTAAGGACAATCTCCATCCTTTATTAGATGCAGTGGAAAACAGTGACAAAGGATGAGGAAAAGGCTGAAGTACTTAATCCCTTCTTTGCCTCAGTCTTTAATAGTCAGACCAGTTGTCCTCTGGGTACTCAGCCCCCTGAGCTCAAGACAGGGATGGGGAATGGAATGAAGCCCCCATAATCCAAGGAGAAATGGTTAGCAACCTGCTACAGCACTTAGACACACACAAGTCTATGGGGCCAGATGGGATCCACCCAAGGGTACTGAGGGAGCTGGTGAAAATGCTCACCAAGCCACTTTCAATCCTTTATCAGCAGTCCTGGCTAAGTGGGGAGGTCCCAGTTGACTGGAGGTTAGCAAACGTGACCCCCATCTACAAGAAGGGGCGGAAAGAAGATCCAGGGAACTACAGGCCTGTCAGTCTGACCTCAGTGCAGGGGAAGGTTATGGACCAGACCACCTTGATTGCCATCACGCACCACGTACAGGACAACCAGGCGATCAGGGCCAGGCAGCATGGGTTTATGAAAGGCAGGTCCTGCTTGACCAACCTGATCTCCTTCTATGACAAGGTGACGCACTTACTGGATGAGAGAAAGGCTGTGGATATTGTTTACCTGGACTTCAGTAAAGCCTTTGACACCGTTTCCCACAGCATTCTCCTGGAGAAACTGGCTGCTCATGGCTTGGACAGGTGTACTCTTCGCTGGGTAAAAAACTGGCTGGATGGCTGGGCCCAAAGAGTGGTGGTGAACAGAGTTTAATCCAACTGGCAGCTGGTCACAAGTGGTGTTCCCCAGGGCTCAGTATTGGGGCCAGGTCTGTTTAATACCTTTTACCAATGACCTGGACAAGGGGATGGAGTGCACCCTCAGTAAGTTTGCAGATGACACCAAGCTAGGTGGGAGTGTTGATCTGCTTGAGGGTAGGAAGGCCCTGCCAGAGGGATCTGCCCAGGCTGGATTGATGGGCCAAAGCCAATTGTATGAGGTTCAACAAGGCCAAGTGCTGGGTCCTGCACTTGCATCACAACAACCCCATGCAACGCTACAGGCTTGGGAGAGGAGTCACTGGAAAGTTGCCTGGCAGAAAAGGCATGCAGATGTGGCGCTTAGGGACATGGTTTAGTGGTGGACTTGGCAGTGCTAGGTTAATGGTTGGACTTGATGATCTTAAAGGTCTTTTCCAACCTAAACGATTCTATGATTTTGCCATGCTGTACAAGCAGACTCCATGTAAGCTGCATTTATACATGCCAGTTACATTCATTCAGAAATACTTTTGAGGTTGACTGATACTATAAAATATTCACGATTCTCTAGACTGGTTCACAGAACCACACTACAGAAGTACTGAAGAACGAAGATAATTTCTTTAGATGTTCCAGGAACTACTTACAATTATCATGGAACTGAAGTATGTGAAGCTGTATACACATTAATTAGGATGGAAAGCAAGCTGCCAGAAAAGAAAGACCATATGGGATCAACATGTGAGAGAGCAGAAATCGGTGAAGACTAATCAAGTAGCTTGATCAAGTAAAGAGAGTCTGGTTTCACTAGCACAACACTAGTGAAGTGTTGTGCTGAAGGGTAAGTCACTCAAGGCTGTGACAGTAGCCCATAAAGTATTCAGATGAAGGAAGCTGAATGTGTCAAAGTCCTTCCCAGGATGTCTGTGCTTCTGAAAAGAAGCTGTGGCCTTTAACATCAACCTTCCTTTCCTTTTCTGAATCACCTCCATCCTCTTGTACATTTCATGTTGATGTGGTCCAATAATAGTGACAGAAGTAAGCAGGAAGAATTAAGTATCCCAAGTGGCAACTGTGGTCAAAGCTGCTGAAGGACTACTCTGCTGTATTTTCTGCTTCTCCTAGCCTAGTACAATGCCTCTGAGCTGGGATGAGCTGAGATTACCCCTGCTGATGAGCAGTCTGGCTGTACTGAAAACACTTTGAGAGAAACCATCCCTTGCATAGGTGATGGAGGTTATCACTTTGAAGTCCTGAATCATTTCCATCTTATCCTTCTCCATGGCAGTCTAGGCAGAGCTAGGAGCTAACCCCATTGGTATTGTTTTTCAGGAACTTGAGCTTTGATGAGTTTCTCCCATAGGTACTACAGACCAAGAGCACACATGATAATGCAAAGGACATGCTAATGAATGATAAGGAGGAGAAGGAGATGCTTAATCTTTAGTGAGTGGAGGATACAGTAGGGAAATGACACCTTGACCTTTAGCTGCTCTTCCTCTTTATCAATATCTTCAGAGCCACTCCTGTGTAACAGGTGCGGGCTGCTGAGCCTGACAAATTAGCCAAGGAACTCACCGACTTTGATATAAAAAATTCATAGAGTTGCCACCACTGATCTATGCTAGCTTGTAGTTTAAAAATTACATAGACTGACCACAGGTTTCTTGTCTGTTCTTCACCAAAGCAGTAGAGATGGGATAGGTGTTCGCTAGCTGAATAAAACATCCTTCTACAGAATGCGTAGTATTTAAAACCAACTAGAAATGCAAAACCCATGTGCCAAAGGCTTATACTACGATGTCAGCCTAAAGAGAATTTGAAGAGGATTCTGACCTTGTTCATTCCAGGGTGATAATCTTAAGGGCTTAAGCAGGAATGCCCTTGCAATGCTCAATAAAGGCCTTATAAAGACAAAAAGCGTCATTGGGAGTTTTCCAATACTGACAGCAGATTGCTCCCAGTGGTTAAGATAAAATGAAAGGAGAAAATATGCTGTTAGCCAGAAGCTGGAAGATATTTTCTTAATTTTTCATTTTAATTAACTCTGTAAACAGATAAATTAGTCAAAATTCTGATACACTGCATAGCTGAGAAAATCCAATTTATGTCAAAGAATATGAAAACACCTATTGACAACAGCACCAATTTGGCAATTTGACTTATTGACCAATTTATCTTTTAGCATGAGACTGACCAATCTATAAACTATATTGTAAAAATTACTATTAAATATATCCACTGAGTGATCATTTTGAGAAGTAAAGCATAAGCTATGGAAAACTAACTGAAGATGGGGTGCTTGAACAAACTAATGCCAATTCATTATTGGAAACCATAACCGTGCAACTTGTTTAAAATAGTAACAGTAAGGAACAAAACTAATCAGCAGGAAGGAGGACAAAAAAATTTAGGAAGTGGTAATCATTAGGTGCCAACCAAAGAAAGATTTTATAGATGGAGAAATAAACAAAACCCAACTATTTCGGTCAAGATACAGATACAAAATATGTGATACTGAGATGGAAGCCACTCTTCACCCTCCACTGTGATTAGCCTGAAAGCAGATGCCTGAACCTGAACTATGGAAGAGATGATAACAAAACATCAACAGTGCAGAACCTGAAGCTTTTTTTGCTTCCACCAGGTAAAAGACACGAGATAATGAAAAACTGAAAGGATCAGCATAGCTGACCAACAGAAACATTAGGTTTATGCTAGAACTGTCGCTATAGTCTATCACCAGCGCCCTCAGAAATGTATTACAAGCATCACCAAAAAAAATACATATCCATCCTGATGTTCAGAGAATAATAGAAAGCAATCCCAAGCTATAACCCTGTTAAAGGGCAGAGGGACAAGCTTCCAAAGCAGAGTTTTCACCTTCACATTTGAGAACGACTCTACTGAATACCCTGTCATCTCAGAATTACTAATGCCAGGTTCTTTTGTTCCTGCTTTGAGCAGTCAGATCTATGTGTGCATCCCCAGTTCTAGGCAAGTTGAAGATTTTGATGCAATACTTACGACTTTCTTAAAACCATCTGCTTTACTGAAAGGTTGAAATGATCTGTAGGCAGAGTCACTGATGTGACTCACACTAAGTCTACCATCAAATGGTTTCCTTCACGTGGCAGAGATTTCCTAACTCATTGCTATCTGTTAGAAAACTATCATTACATTATTGTTTATCAGTTCTTGGACTCTGGACTCCCACCTAGGCATATAAATGCTGTACATTCTAGGTAGACAGCTATGAGCTCTAGGACAAAATTCCAGAAGACACCATGCAAATTACGAGTTGGATTTAATGACTGCTCTGTCCTTTAGAAGATCTAGCAATCACTGGAGTCTTCACAGGCAAAGAATAAAGAAGGGAATCCCAGTATACACCTGCTATGCACCTTCCCAACAGTTTTATCAAGAACAGGTTTCCTGCAGAATCATGGTCAAAATATCTTGATAGCATCTAACGGATGGTCAAATTTTTCCTTACACTCAGAAAAATCAAAGGCCATGGAAACTATTTTTTCAGGGCTTGTGACCAAGTAAGAGAAAACTGAACTCTAAGTCTGCTGCAATTGGCAAGTTAAAGC
This sequence comes from Pelecanus crispus, assembly GCF_030463565.1. Lineage (NCBI taxonomy): Eukaryota > Metazoa > Chordata > Aves > Pelecaniformes > Pelecanidae > Pelecanus > Pelecanus crispus. The sequence goes on from NC_134648.1 coordinate 55,281,184, forward strand.
ATATTTAGGTTAGGGGATAGAATTTCTGTGTAGAAGAACTTTGCCATCAAGAAAGAAGTTTCTACCAACTCATATCTCTGTGCCAGTGCTAGTAATTTCATTACCACTGGCAACTGTAAATATCTGATGAAGTTATCTGCAACTCAGTTCTTCATCAGTTTAGAGAGGAAATGAAACTAGAAAGATCAAAGACGGTCACAGAGAATTTGGAACCTATTTATACATGTAAAATTATCTAGAGTCTGCATCCCAATTCAACAGAAGACTTTATAGAAAAGGCTCCAGACCTAACTGAAAGAATTAACAATAAAAAAAGGACATTAATTGTAAATTGTGAATGTAATCCTCAGTGACAAAATTATCAAAGAAAAAAGGAAAAGATCATCGCTTCTAGGCCAGACAGGCTTAGGATAAAGACAGGTACTGAAAATTCAGCTGTTATTTCTTGAAAGAGCTCAGTGTACTCATGCTAGAGATAAATACAAGGAGGGTATTTCTGAAAAGCCATGAATATGGTAACAAGAATTCCTAAATTTAACAGGCTAGCATGTCGGGAAGGGCAGATCATTTCTTTCAGGCCTGCTCTCAAGCAAGTAGCTCAACAGCTTCCCAAGTTGCAGCAAAACTCTACACAGTCCCCTTCAATCCTTAGGAAAAGGTTTTCTTTCCATCTTCTCCAAGATGTACTTCTGCTCCCTACTCTTCTCACCCTCTGCCTGTGCTGCAGGAGCACCACAGCCTGCTGGTATCTCACATCCATTCCACCTGCTCTACACTACCCTCAGGGAAAGCCCCAAACACACTCCCCAAGGCACGCAGCAACCACCATTCCCCAGAAGGTTCCACATGACTCAGTGCAGCAGCCAGGACAGAGAAAACAGCAATATTCTCATATGCTCAGCCACACTCTTAAAAGGAACATAACATTCATTACATAATAAACTGCAAACACACAAAACAGATGTCATCCAGCACCGAAATTGCTATTAATGGAAAGGATTCTGAAACCGTGAGTCTTACAAGTACTGAAGTAACAGAAGACAGATGAAATCAAGTCTGAAATGCAGTCACTTTGTTGGGACTATTGAGATTTCAGCTATAAACCAGGGGCTTATTAGTTGGAAGTGATAAAAAAGAAGGAGGAATTAGACCTATCAGTCCACTATTGGCATCAACAAGACGAACGCAAGAAAAAAGGAAGAAGTATCTTTTTGTTCAGATGGTGAATTATTACTTCCCTTAAACAAGATCCTCTTGAAACATCAACAGGAATAATTTTTCCTTATGTAAGAAAGAGTAACACAAGCTGAGTTAAGAAAAAGCTTTTTCAGGAAACAGGAAGACTGGGGAACAACTTTAAATAAAGAAAACTGTAAGAATTTACCTTCTAAATTTATCAAAATAAAAGCTGAAAGACTACAGGATTGCTGTCTATAAATGTGTAGCATAAACACCAACCAGAACAAAAGCATACTGAGCAACAACTCAGTAAACTTACCACAACTAAATTTAGATCAGAAATTAGGTTATTAGCCATCAGAGGATGATGTTAGCAACCTTGCAGTTTCTCAGCTTTGAATTTAATCTTAAAGTATCAGAAAGATTATGATATTAAAGAGCACATAAGGACCTACCAGAAGACAGCCATATCCTGTAGAATACATATCTAAAAAGTTTTTGGGAAAATCTGTATCTGTAAAATTCAGGTCAAGGTCCCCTCTAAAAAAATTTGTGACTCCTTCAGAGTTCCATTTAGTAAATCTTGGGAGTCAAAATTACCAATTCGGACATGACATAAGCAAGTAATCAACAAAATTTCTAACCTTAAAACTTAACTCTTTCTGACCTATTTAATTCCATCATAGTGACCAAGAGGGTGAAGTCTGGAATTTTGTTTTGTTAATGGATTTCACGCACATCCCCCCCCCCCCTTTTTTTTTTTCTAGTGGCCCTCTAAGTTTCCTGTTCTGGTAGAGACCTAGAAACCAATAAATAGGTTTCAAGCTTCCAAGAAATTGCCTGAATTTGTAACAGAAGTACAATAAATTGTCTAAATAATTGATGCATGTTCTGTTGCCCAATATAACCTTAAATATCAAGTGACTTCAGGTGAGGGTCAGAACGATAGTAATACATACCAATAGGAGCAAGACTATTCTTAGTTCGGAGACTCGACTTACAAACTGATCTTGACAGCAATCACTAATTTGTGCAATTTAAGTCCTCAGCTCCCCGCTCCAAGAGAAATCCAGTAATAGGAAATGCTAATTTTGGGGGGAGATTTCAGTAATGTGGTTTGGGCAAGCTTATCGCTTTGCCTTTTTAAAATGCTCCAATGCTTTTACATGGGTACTGAAAACAAACCTTTAAAGTGTTGAGATTACTCAACGTAACACAGCTGATAGTCAGGAAAAGTTTACATGTAAAATATAAGAATGGTATAGGTTATTTCACTTCCGTAAGTATCATATTAATTTCTTCTCAGATATGCAAGTATGGCTAGAAAAGACCACATTCTTTGTTTCACTTTATACACTAATAAAATAAGTATTACCTGTGGCAAAAAGCTAGGAGTAGGGTACATCCCGACACTTTAAACCTGTAGTCTGATGGAGTGATCTAGCAAGAGCTGACAAAAATCTCTCTAGCTAAATACATGTTTCACTACGTATCAAGATTTTGAATGTGATAATTCTATTTACATATAATTTCACATTTCATTTGACTTCCTTTTCAACAGTAAACATGCAACAGGGCTGAATATCTACAAAGCTGTGGTTCCACTGCAGTTTAAACAAAACAGGTCTTTTGTAAAGGTCAGTTCTATTATTTCAATAACCTGCTGAGGTTAATAAAACCTATCTGCATCCAGATGTCATTCTGTTAAACAGAACTGGAGCACCTAAAATGTTACCCTGGTAGCACTTGCTTCCTAAATTTTAGATTAGAACTCTCATGAAACATATATTATGGCATAAGCATCATTTTGTGAACAAGCTTGTATACTTCACTGTTTTGAATCTCACCTAGAAATCTCTGCTTGGGAATTCTTCTCTCCATCAACTGTAAATGGTGATGCTCCAGTTAATAATTCATACATAAGAACACCAACACTCCACCAATCAACAGCCTATAGAACAACAATAATTATATATGTTACGATACACTGAAGTAAAACAGTTAACAAAAGAAGGAACAAAACAATGCACCCAAAAAGCAACTAGCAAAGGAAAAGCCCACCTATCAATACAAAGGCAAACTGGGATACAATAAAGCATAAACAACTGCAGTACTGATAGGAGGTATTTCCTGTGATAAATTAATTTTATTTTGAAATCTCTCCACTTACCTTCTTCAACTAATTTCTCAAGCTGAACTCTTTCCATTAAAGTTCCTTCTCCCCCTCCGTCCCAAATTGATTTTTACTTTTACTATTGTGAAGTGATAAGAATTCTAAAACGTACTCGAAATAACAGAGAAACCTAAGCCTTGCTAAGAAGTAGTGGAACCTTGAACTTTCAGGAGCTTGAGAATGAAACTAAGGAACTTTTAAAAAGCACAATTTAAGAGTACAGGTCACCTGAAAATGCTATCGAACTTTATCTTATATTCGCTAGTAACGCATGTGATCTTTGGCTTCCCATACACTAATCATATTATTCATATGCCTGATGCCTCATAACTTACAAAATATTTCTCTCTTTCAAAAGAAAAGATGCTACTATGAATAATAAAATGGAACAGTCTAGTCATTTCAGCAAAATTTATTTAGCTATAGGTGTTTGAACTTCTCAGTTTTACTTCCATGAATTTTGCAAATCAATGAAAATGAAGTCCTGCTTTAGTTATGTTGACAACATTAATACAATACAGGAAGACAATTAGTGAAATGATGACAATTTGGCCTAATATTTTAGGTTTTTTGCTTCAAGATATACAAAATCTGATGTTTCATATATTCAGCCAAAAGTGCCTAGAAGAACTAGCTAGAGAAGTCTCTGTACTGTTAGTAATTAACTTTGCAAATACACAAGGAACAGAGAAAATCCCAGAAGAACTTTTCCTTGGCATGTGTCTTTCCAAAAGAAAAGGAGGATCTGCAGAATCAGAAATCAAACTTTAAAAAAATAAATACTGAAATACTAGAGCAAATCTTTTAGACAAACAATACAGCCATCTAGAAGATATTACAAATCAAAAACACTGATTAATGAGACCATAGCATACCAAAGCAATCTCATTTCCTTTTGTTTAAAATAAGATCTTTGAGTTGCTAGATATATAGTAAACATGAAATACACTAAAAACCTTCTAACACTGCATCACATGAGATTGCCAATGGTGAGGCAAAGAGTGTGTGGTATAAATAATTACCATCATATAGGTAACTGAGAAAACACCCTTATTTATCAGCTAACATTTGGCATCAAACTGTGAAGCTATTTCTTAGAGAATACTGTATGGCTCTGCACTACATTTAATGAAAGTATCAGAACCAAAGGTAACAGAGATTCCTCTTTAAATCAGCAACGATATTGAATTTGCAAGCACTTGAGAAGACAGAATCACAATTCAAAGTGACTGACACATTGCAGAGATGCTCTGGAACTGGCAAGACTAAACTAAGAAACAGACTGCAGGGAAGAGCTTCAATTCATAAGTTTGCAAAATTCCATTTTTAATAATGACTAGGCAAGCAGTACGGTAAAAAAAGATGCAGAGGTTATAGTGGAATACAAAGTAGGTGTGAGACAATGACTAAGTGAAAAGACAAAGCACATTCTATTTTATGTTTAATAGAAGAATCAGGGAGGTAGTCATTCTGCTGTACTTCAAACTGCTAACTCTTAGCTGAAACACTGCGCCCACTACAGTGCTTCCTGCCTGAAGAAATATACAGGCAAACTCAGACCAAAAGAGAAGCAGAATGCATAGAGAAGGAGAAGAAAGAACCTTCTCAGGCAAAGTCAGATTGAGTCCAGAAAAAGGAGATGGAGGGTGACATAACATTTTCCAGTACTTAAAAAGGCTGCTATAGGAGGAACTGTGATAACTACATTGTGACCCCCAACAGAAAGACAAGTCAACTCAGTCTACAGCAAAAAAACTCAGAGATTAAATATTCTCCAAAACTTCTCAGTATAGTGAGCAACTGGAAAAATTTATCTAGGAATATTGTAGAATTCTTTTGGGGATGTCGTGGTTTAGCCCCAGCCAGCAACTAAGCACCATGCAGCTGCTCGCTCACTCCCCCTACCCCGGTGGGATGGGGGAGAGAATCGGAAGAGTAAGAGTGAGAAACACTCCTGGGTTGAGACAAGAACAGTTTAATAATTGAAATAAAGTAAAATAGTAATGATAATAATAATAATAATGATAATAGCAATAATAATATACAAAGCAAGTGATGCACAATGCAATTGCTCACCACCCGACGACCGATACCCAGACAGTTCCCAAGCAAAGATCGCTGCTCCCCAGCCAACCCTCCACAGTTTATATACTGAGCGTGACGTCATATGGTATGGAATAGCCCTTTGGTCAGTTTGGATCAACTATTCTGGCTGTGCCCCCTCCCAGTTTCTTGTGTACCTGGCAGAGCATGGGAAGCTGAAAAGCCCTTGACTGGCATAAGCAGCACTTAGCAACAATTAAAAACATCAGTGTGTTATCAACATTCTTCTCATCCTAAATCCAAAACACAGCACTATGCCTGCTACTAGGAAGAAAATTAACTCTATCCCAGCTGAAACCAGGACAGGGAGTGTGTGTGTGGGGTGGTTTGTTTCAAATATCATCTGTGAATTACAGTTATCTTGATCTTTCCCATCAATTACTGACACTTTAATTCATAATAAAACTCAAGCCTCAAGCTAAACAGAATTTTTAAAATCTGAGAACATTTATAACTTTAACAACATTAATAACCTACTCCATACTTCAAGAAAGGTAACAGATTTCCCTGATGTACAATTTAAAAAAATGTATCAGAATTAGCCACAAAACAGTCATTTTTCCACTCTGAGCTAAACAGGTTTTTCTGTTTAAAAGGAAGTGTCAGCTAAGTTTTTTTGTCCCACTGCATGTTTAGAACAAATTTTGTATAGAACACAAATAAGCCTCAACACCTTTATAAATGTGCCTTTTACTTAAGATTAAAAACTGAAAATACATCATATTGGTGGTTTTTAAATATAGGTAATAATCTATTTTAGGACAACCTGAAATAAGGCATGTTTAAATAAGACACTATCACATTTTAGAAAAACCTCTCAAGCTGAACAACAGGGTTGCCTAAAGAATGAATTCCTTTTCAGTAATAAACTTAAACAGAACGTACCTTATCATGTCCTGTATCTCCTCCTCTTACAATATCTGGAGCCATGTATTCTATTGTTCCACAAAAGGAATATGCTCTCTCATTCTAGCAAAAAAAGAAAATAAAATTCATGTCAAACAACTGTATTATACACATCATATGGGACAGATATGGCTAACAGTTCCAAGATGCTGGCAGCAATTCTTCTCCAAATAGCTCAGAACTGCTAGCTAAATCATATTCCATTATACGTAGAGATGCATCACATAACGCCACAGAATATTTAGTCTTCTATGAAAAAATAAAATGTCATAGGTTTGTGTGGCAAAGATAAGCACACAAAAATTAACATATTGATACTTAAAAAACTTTCCCATAAGTCTAAATGATCTATACCTTTCAGAACTACACAAGATTCCCCAAGGTAATACAGATACGCATTCTGAAGGCTGCAATATCAATACTCTAATCAGCAAATGAAACCTTTCCATTAAAAAGACTATTTCATTCTAAGATGTACAATTTGACTATATTGGATACAAGATCCTTTGGGTTCCCCATATTTAGGAATTTATTATGACCTCTAGAAAAGTAATTTTCTTTCAAAACACACACATAGATAAAAAACACAACATTCTCTCAAGAAGAGACTTGGAGAGAGACAAGAGAGAGAAAGAGAAAGGCAGACAGACAGACAGAGTTGTAAATTTAATTTTATTCTACACACTGAAGTTACTGTCTTGATTATGTTCAAAACTAAGCTGCTTTCACAGGCATTTATAATTGTTCCCTGTTAGCGATTTACCTTTGAGGTCAACATGAGGTCATGCTGTACCTTGCTAATGACGAAAGCACATGTGTTTGGGCCATGCAACATTGTTCCTCCCTTATCCTTCAAGCTTCTAGCATTTGGGGGACAGATCCTGATAGGTCCTTTAAAGAAGAGTGTTCAAAAAAGCAAATATTTCAAAAGTCAGGTTTTACATTTGTAGATTCAGATTTGGAGTTTAAAACAGGTGCTATATAAGAGAATGTACTACACTAATGAGAGGAAGCTTCTAAAAGTAGAAATAGTGCTCAGTGGTACCCTGAGGCATAAAAATGAAACAGTCCAACAGCATATTATTAAACTGTACTTATTAAAATACATATACTGTGACTGTTTTGGGGAGGTAAAATTCTGAGTTCAAAATAGTTATAGGCCTCATTTTGTTCAAATATTAACTTGAAATATTAACTTGTGAGACGAAACCATAAAATAATAAACTTTTCATGATTCCACTTTCTTTTGACACAACTCTTGTTTCTCTTTGAGTATCTTTTCCAGTACCTGTTATCTAGAAGAAGAATAGTGTGATAAAAAGCAAAAAAAAAAAGTTTCAGAAATTCCTAGCCCTCCATCCTGTCATCAGCCAATCTGAAGCTATTATATATCTCTCTGTTCATTTTTCCTTCAGCTGGGAGGGAGGGAAGGGGGAAGAAGGGGAAGAAGGAAAAGGAAGGGGAGTGAAAAATACAAAATGAAACTGTTCTTCGCTTGCTACCTCTCCAAAGAGTAAAGATAATGCAGCCAAGCTGAGATTTATGAGAACAATTTATAATGCTAATGTATCAAAATAAATGGATTAAAATTATAATTATGTCTTTTTTGTCTCCATGTTGTGTAATAAAGCTAGGCTACAAGATACTGCAGTGACAAGAAACAGACTGGGGAGTTGTACATGAACATATACAGTGGTACAGCAGAACCCTTATGATCTCAGGTGCCTTTTGCTGCTGAGAAGGCTCACTGAAGATGTTTCAAAACACACAGAATTATTAGTAGTAGCTTTTTTGAGGAACAATTACAATCCTTACTATACATAATTGGTGGTTCTGATTTTCAATTATATTTATTTTTTACCTTTTACAATCATTTCAGCTTTTAATATGAAAGAGAATTTCTGAAACAATATTTGAAAATTAGTTTTCTTTCTTAAATTCATGTTTAAGGTTTTTTTTTTTTTTTGTCCCTTGCAAAATTCAATGTTTAAAACCCCCAAACTAATTTTGGAGGTTTAAAGAATTGGTATTGTATCATTTAAAATAATTTCTTGTAATTTAATTTCGATATGAAAAACTCATACTGGAAGTCACAAACAGACATTTATAAATTGAAAACACTCTGGGATATGTTTGTAATGAGGTTTATAAAAACCCCAACTTCTAATCCACATAGGTTAAGTACTTATATCCTTTAGCTCTTGCTTCCTTTTCAGTTTAGAAGTGGTCTACTGCTCAAATTCAAGGCTGAACAGAGCCAAGAAGAAGAAATCGGATGATTATAACAAGTGGAGTTCTTAGCAAGAAATTAAGTAGTAAATTGGAACTCAACATTAGGTAGGAGAGAAAAAAAAAATGGACCGACTAAGCATCTTCTTCATAATCAACACTGATTTTCCTTACATATACTAGCGTCGTATTCCAGAAGCCCTGTTAGAACCAGCTTATGACTGTTTCAGGGTGACCATTAAGAAAAAACACTCTGATACAATCTATTTATAGTTTCTTATTTAACCACACAAAAAAGCTCAGAGAAGTACAGCACTCCCTGGAACATTAATAAAGCCAACTGTCGGAAAGTAAAGCATTCTGACTCACTACAAATTGACACAGATTTGCCTTCACAAGATACTGTATAAAGTCCTGACTTCAGACAGTTGAAGTCACAAAATCTGTATACTTCTTTGTTAGAGACCTCCATTTATGCTCTGTTTTATTAAATTACAAGCCCCACCAACTACATCTAGCTGTTACTTACAGAACACAGTTTTTATAGTATGAAGTTTCACTAGGAGCACTTATGTAACTTAGTCATTGTTAAATATGCCTTTTATAGGGAGTCACTAATAGTCTTTACTATTATGCATTACATCTGGGTTTAAAACCATTTTCAAAGAATGTTACGTCCAATAACAGTTTCCTTTATTGGCCCGTCCTGGGCTCCCCAGTACAAGAGAGACATGGACATACTGGAGAGAGCCCAGCAAAGGGCCACAAAGATGATTAAGGGACTGGAACAGATGAGGAAAGACTAAGAGAGCTGGGACTGTTCCACCTAGGGAAGGGAAGGCTCAGGGGAACCTTATCAAGGTGTGCAAATACCTGAAGGGAGGGTGCAAAGCAGGGGGAGCCAGGCTCTTTTCAGTGGTGCCCAGTGACAGGACCAGAGGCAGCAGGCACAGATGGAAACACAGGAGGTTCCCTCTGAACATCAGGAAACACTTTTTTACTGTGAGGGTGACTGAGCACTGGCACAGGCTGCCCACCTGAGGTGGTGGAGTTTCCCTCCTTGGAGACATTCAGAAGGGTTGTGTGTAACTGGCTCTCGGTGACTATGTTTGAGCAGGGGGGTTGGACAAAATGACCTCCAGGGGTCCCTTTCAACCTCAACCATTCTGTGATTCTGTGACAAAAAGTCACTGTAAGTTGCATTTCACCATTTGTTTGTGAAATCACATTTCACTCACAAATCAAGTATGCAGCCCCCCCCAAAAAATTTCAAAAACCCCATTTTGTATTTTGCCCCCCTCAATTTACATTTCATTCAACTTTATAACATGAAGTTAACTTCCAGAATCTACATTATTAATACTTTCATGTTCTGATATGTAAGAGAAGAAAGGAAGTTATTAAAAGACTACTGAACTTGGGTTATGTACAGGTGAATTCGCACTGAACACGCATATCTTGCAAATACTCAAGCTTCAGAATTTTTTGCATAACACAGAATGCTCACTTTCTTCCCTCACACAGCATGCATGCCTTAAACATTGCAGTTCCCTCTTCTGAGTGGCAGAACGGCAAGCAATCAGACACTAACGGAAGGCAAGAGTAGTGTGGCTAACCTATCTCTAGTAACTCAGTATGATGATATTGACCTTGTCTTTCACGGAGTGTCATTATGTTTGTTCCCAATCAGCAGTGCTTCCATATTTACAGATAATCTGGAGATAGTCTTCAGGTCTTCAGTCTTTTAGCACACAACAGCTGGTTTTGATTTCTGTTTTTTCTTTATCAAGTTCAGCATCATTCCTGAATGTTTATGCAATAGCGTAGTTTTTAGTACAGGTATACAAAGTGGCTACTTCAACCTGGTTAGCTGCTTAAGAGTACAACTTTTCATGAAGCCACTGATACAAAGAGAATTTTGTTAGAATTGTTGATCAGTGAACATAGATAGGTTTACCTGGACAGCCAGGCAGTCCACTTTGTTAAATCATCCCTCTGTTAAATTAGAAAAACAAGTTATATTCCCTTAACACTTACTCTTTGAGGTGAGCTACACACTGACACCGTGGATGTGCCTATATGTATTACCAGACTGTTTCTAACAAATACTCTAGTACTATACATGGGGTAGACCTCTAACTTTCCCCACTCCACTTATGGCAATATAAAAAGAGAGAGTGCACTGCCCTCTTTCCAAGTTCCTTGCAATCGTTCTGACTGATCTGAGCATCCTAGTGAAGTATATCTGCTTTAACATGCTAGGGCGCTTTCAATACCATGTCTATATGACCCCTGCAGCCTTTTCTCCAGATTATCTATTTTAGTATCCCATTTTCCTTTTCCTTCATCAAAAAAGAAAGGGCATAATTTCTCTTCAAACCAGGAAATGTTGACAGCACATAGCCACCGAGCAGCTTTAGGACAGAGAATTAGAATTCTGTGAGTGTCCAAGATGGAAAGGCGTAATGTGGCTTAGCATTTGTCCTAGAAGACAGTCACTTCACTGAAGAAAAAGCAACTCAGGGGAGTGTCTTCTTTGCTAAGACTATGTACGCTGACCTTGGCAGGTTGACCACAATTACACTATTTACAGAAATCAAAAAACCTAGCTCCAGAATTCAATCAAAAGTGCTGACAGAAGGATGGAGGTCTTGCACCATCATGCTCTTGATGATCTTGCGGTATCATCATTTGGCCCTGCTTTATAACCAAGGAATGCTAGGCAGGCATTTGAAACTACCTTTAGTTGTAGAAAGCATATGTGTAAACTTCCCTCCTCAAAGACAGAGAGGACTTCAGAGTTCTCTAATGAGCTCCCTCATCAAGTAAAAAAAGCATGGTAACAGTGGCAAAAAAAGCAAGAGGAAGAAACTCCATTTCTCTGCAGAGACTAATCAAACTCACCACACCTATAGGAAAAGCCTGACTGACAGAGAAACAGTCACTACTATAATACAAGGATGTGTCCTTGAGAGTACACATCCTAGTCTACAGCAATTCAAATTCAGTTTAGCAACATTATGCAATGGTAGCTCAGAGGGTTATTAAGTCTTGTAACTGTTCAACAGGTCATAACAGGGTATGTGGGACAAGAACTGTAATTCCGAAGTGAGCAACAGGAATTAGATGAGACTTCAGGAGACCAAGGAATCACACATGCACAACATACTCCTAAAAGGCTCATCTCTACTGGGCCAAACTGCCTTTTGGCAGCCAACTATTTGGACAAAGGGCTACTCCATTATGTCTGATTTAAGAATTTACTGTGCTGGAAGGGTGGTGTTAGTTCCCAGTGCCACAAAAAACTCACACAGCCCAGATGCACTGAAAATGTCTGATCCAATGTCCTAACACATCCAAAAGGGCATGGGAATTGGGCCAAGAAATAGAGACAAAAGATTCAGGATGGGTGTTTCCCAACACCTAGGGAGTAAAGGCCTGCATTATTTTATCACATGCACCCCAAGGATCTGCATCTGAGAAACAAACTGTGTTTTAATACTTGGCTGAAGACATCTTCAGCTAGAAGGACACAGGTAGAAACTGTCTGAATGTCAGGGCCAAACTAGTATTCGTAAAGGCAAAAGAAGTCTTCTTAGAGCAGAGGACAAGATCCCAGTGGACTGTTACATGGTATGTTAACTCCTTCAGTAAGTAGAGAACTTCACTAGTTCAGGGACTCAAAAAAAAAAAAAAAAACCCACATCAAGTTAACCATACCCTCTAGAAACAGTGTCTGCATAATTAGGAAGTGCATCTTGTGATTGTCATGTTTACTCATAGCATGGCAAACAGGGCATCCAAGTCAGCTTGAAGGAAAGTAAAGAGAACAGCTTTTGGAGCTCCAAAGCAGCCCCAGAGCAAAAGATGACGACCCACATTGAAAGGTTCAAGACTCAAGCAGGCAAGGGCTGATGTGTTGGGTACCTCCTGAGTCAATGGTGTCATCACTATGTCGGTGCTGAGTACCAGAGAAAATAGATTTCTGTTTAGACTTCTGCAGGTAACTATAAGTTACATCAAGAGAAACATGCAATCTATACAAACATTAAGCACAAAATGAATCCATCTGTTGCCAAATTTGCTGTTTGTACAAGAGACAGATTGAGCAAACTGGAGCACGCCATTTGACCATTGGAAAAATGGGAGCAAAAACAAAGAAAAAGATCAAAAGAAGTCTTAACCCACAAAATTTTGTTTCAGACGCCTCAGGAACAAAACAAGCACACAAAGCAAAACACCCAAACAAAAACATGAAAGAAAACTACGGAGGTGTGAGTGCTGGAAAGGGTGAGTTGAGATAAAGCTAGCTAACAGAATACTAACATAGGTAAAACAAAACAATAAAGTCACACCTGCAAAGAATAACCAGATGCTCTATGTAGAGTATCTGGCTCAGAATACTGATGCATATTCCAAATACACTGTTCTGTATGTGTGCACCAAGCCTAAGGAGAGCATCTATTTGCCATACAAATACTGCTTTGGGAAAATGCTTCAGAGCTTGAGCATTTGTGATTTTATCTCCAAAGCGTGAATGCAGATGTGGAAAGCGCTCAAGCATCTTAAGACAGTCATTCTGCCATTTAAGACATATTATTTAACATTTAAATATAGGGCCTTTAAAGTACTTCTTCAACTTGACAAATTGCATTGAAACAACACGTGCCACTGCTCCAACAGACTCTTGGGTCCTGCAATCCTACGGCTTATTTTATTCACAACAGTCTTTGTGCAAACATATTTTAGCCAGAGGATTAGCCAAGTATTCACTGAAGCCATTCTTTTCAGCATTCACAATTAGGACCCACTTCTCCAACTACATGAAAGGTCACCTTTGAAACAGAACAGACTGCTTCTGTTCTCCAACTACTTAATGCACAAATACTTTGTTCTTAACTGAGCCAGACTGCTACCCTGAACATCAGATATGACACATTCTGAAATGATACTACTATCATGTTCCTTTGAACCATGAAACTTGACTCCTTAAATGAATTTCGCAACTTAAAAATAAATAAATAAATAAATAAATAAATAAAGCAAGCTACTCTAAGTGTTCTTTAACAGTGTTATGTGTTCTCTAATAGGAATTCCTTGCTAATACAAGCGATGGTAGGATATGGTCAAAAGGCTTGGCTAAACCCTAGGGTACATAATTTCTAGTGTAAGAATTTCAAGAAATGGAAACTACACAATATTAGGGGAAGGGTACTTCTCAGCTATTAAATTGGCTTAGATTTTAATTTCCTTGCATTCTGTATCCATATAAAATATTCTAGGAACCTAATAAAATAGTTTAAGAACTACTCCTTTAGTGTATTCAATATTAAAAAATGACAACAAAACCAAAACCTAGAAACATTAAGTGCCATTGGGCCAAAGAACACAAAGACAACCTCTAGAGTTGGAAAGTCAGAGTTGCAGTCTCTGATGGCATGTATTTCATCTGTCAGCAACAACTCTGCGACTGAGTAGCACCTAGCCACACAGAGCAAGAGGGTGCAATGGAACACAAAGGAACCAGGTAGTCAGACAAGCTCACTGAAGGCATTCAGGACTGCTCTCAGGACTAACTCTCCACAAGTCCACTGAAAAATTCTCCAGTCCAGACAAGAATTACTTACTGGTTCTTGTCACATTTTTGTTATGGAGAAATAATAGAATTACTATGCATGTTTTGGCTGGGTTCCTCCACAGACTTCAGCAACATTCTTATGAGATTCCTATGCTTGTCCATACTTGTTAGGTGGCAAATTAAATTGCTTCATTCACTTACTCTGACCTCATCATTATGAAGGTTTCAAAATGTTGTTACGACCTAGCAAGACAAGAGGAATGCTTAACTGTTGTTGGAGGTACTCTGAAATCACATAGCAAGTTTAAACAAGGTTTTTAATCTAATACAGATATGGTCTTTCTGCTTAAAGTCAAGGACAATTCCTCCTTATTGCATCGGTAGTAAAATTCTCCACACCAACTTTCAGATCAGGTATATAGATTGGGGGGGGGGGGGGGAGGGGGGGAATCAAACTGATGAAAATCGTAGTTTAGTTAACACTCTGCATATCTTGGGTCTTCTCTTTAAGCAATCATGTGACAAGTTATACTTCATGGGAATGTGTACACCACGTAAATCACATGAGCTACGATGTTTCCAACTTCTATAAAATACTCAGGGCTGCAAGTAAAATCCACCACTCTTCTGTGAAAATACCTCTCACCTACAATAAATTAGAAGCAGTCTGCATGTAATATACATGACAAAAAGTCAGCCAGTCTCCAGAAGATTTAAATTTTCGAACCAAACTTTTGGAACTGTTAAAGTTATGATCAACATGAAGACCTTGCTCTGAATTCTATTCAGTGAATAAAAATTCTAGCACATGAAAATCTGTAATCTTGTTTGTTATTCGCAAATATTTACAACCCAAGTTTCCTTCTCTGATAGAGGGTAAGTCTTCTTATATTACCGGGTGCATGGCATGTGGTAATTTCTTGGGCAATAAAGATGCCAAATAAAGATGTCTTTGCACAGGGATAAGACTCACAGTTGGGGAAGGGATTACATGGAATACAAAATAAATAGCAGGTGTTAAAACTTCTTTAACACCACAGTATTGTAATTCTTGCACAAGATGGTGCATTTCCAACTAGAACTATGTTCTAGAGTAAATAAAATCTGCAGGGATGCTGTGCTTTTGGCTCTCAGGAAGTTCAGCCGACATGACTGCTTGCTGGATACCACAAACTACAAGGAGGAGAAACACACAGAGAGAACCTTCATCCTTGAAGTCATTAATGTTTCCTAGGCACATCAACCAATCTCTAATGAAAGAAACCAGAGACACTTGATGTCTCCCTGCAATGAGGGGTCAATGTAGAGATTGGGGGACAAGAGGCTGGAGTACAGCCCTACAGAAAGAGATCTGGGGGTTTCGGTTGATGGTAAAATGGTTGGGGAAGAGTGGCTAGAAAGCTGCCTGGCTGAAAAGGACCTGGGGGTGTTGGTAGACAGCCGGCTGAACATGAGCCAGCAGTGTGCCCAGGTGGCCCAGAAGGCCAACAGCATCCTGGCTTGGATCAGGAATAGTGTGGCCAGCAGGAGCAGGGAGATGACTGTCCCCCTGTACTCGGCGCTGGTGAGGCCGCACCTGGAATACTGTGTCCAGTTTTGGGCCCCTCACTACAAGAAAGACATTGAGGTGCTGGAGCGTGTTCAGAGAAGGGCAACGAAGCTGGTGAAGGCTCTGGAGCACAGGCCTTATGAGGAGCGGCTGAGGGAACTGGGACTGTTCAGTCTGGAGAAGAGGAGGCTGAGGGGAGACCTTATCGCTCTCTACAACTACCTGAAAGGAGGGTGTAGTGAGGTGGGCGTTGGTCTCTTCTCCCAAGTAGTTAGCGATAGGACGAGAGGAAATGGGCTTAAGCTGCACCAGGGGAGGTTTAGGTTGGAAATTAGGAAAAATTTCTTCACAGAAAGGGTAGTCAAGCATTGGAACAGGCTGCCCAGAGAGGCGGTAGAGTCACCATCCCTGGAAGTGTTCAAAAAACAGGTAGATGTGGCACTTCAGGACATGGTTTAGTCTAGTCTACCCTTGATCGGTTTAGTGTGGATTTGGTAGTGTAGGTTAATGGTTGGACTGGATGATCTTAAAGGTCTTTTCCAACCTAAACGATTCTATGATTCTAAGCTTGGTATGAGTCAGTGTGCTGAGGCGGAAAAAAGGGACCAACCATATCCTGGGTGCATTATAGTTAACAAGCCCAAAAAAAAAAAAAAACCCAAACCAAACCAGATTGTCCCACTATACACATCATTGGTGCAGCCTCAGCTTGAGTACTGTCTGCAGTTTTAGGCTCCACTATATAAGAAGGATATAAAAATATCTGAATGTGTCCAAAGCAAGGCAACAAAAATGGTGAAAGGGGTAGAGGGCATGACTTTTGAGGAGTGGATGAGGATACTAGTTTTTTTCAGCTAAGAGCAGAGGAGATGGAGGGGTAACCTTATTGCTGTCTACATGATAGGGAATGGAGAGGGAGGTGCTGATCTCTCCACTGTCCAGTGACAGGAAGCAAGAGAATGGCTTAAAGCTGCATGAGGTGAAGTTCAAATTGGATAATAGGAAAAAAATTCTTCACTGAGAGGGTGGTCAAGCACTGGAACAAGCTCCTCAGGGAAGCTGTCATGGCCCCAGGCCTGTCAGTGTTCAAGAAAGTGTTTGGAAAATGGTCTTAGATATCTGGTTTAACTTCCAGGTGGCCCTGTGTGGAATCAGGAGTTGGACTCTATGATCCTTGTGGGCCCCTTCCAACAATATTCTAAATTCTAGCATAGCATAGCATGTTTCAACTGTGCCAGGAAGCACTTCCCTGATGTACAAAAATCTTTAGGTATACAGAATGCTTCACAAGTCTTTACAAAACTAAGAAAGGGGACTTAATACAGTGGATTATTCAAGAATCTTCAAGATTCTTCAAGATCTGGTCTTGCCAGCTATTTCTGGTCTCTGCAAAAAGACTGCTGTGAATTGTGCTGGATGCTGTCACAGACTGCAAGGTTATATTGGATAAATCTAGAACTGCTTGTAAAGTTCCCCAAATGACTGTTTCCTTTTGTGATATGATTATCAATACACTAACTGTACCCAAGAAAAGTTTTATTTCTTAAGTAGCCCTTCATACAAATTCTGAACAGGAAACCCACAGAACAATTTCTATGACTTCTCATATGGTTCTTCTCACATGGTTTTAACTCTGTGTGGTGAAGCCTGCTCTTTCTTTTGCATCAGCTACAAGAGTCTAGCAGAAGAAAAGTCAGTCTGCTCAAACAAAAGACATACAATAGATTGTATCATTCTGTTTTGAAGGTTCAGTGATAGCAACTAACATCCCTAATATGTTCTCATGAAGGCTTTACCAAAAAAATTGCTTGGGAGAGCAACGCTGTCCTAAAAGATACTGAATATCTAGCTTTGTATTAAGAGTATTTAACAGCTCCTGGCACTAATTCAAATTGAACCTTCAGAAGTCCCAATACTCTTTGCAGAAATACTTGTGACTGATACCTGGCTAGGACTGTGACACTTCACCCAGTGATGAACAAGTCATCCCAAATGAAACCTACATGTTACACTTACACTGAAGGTCTCACTCAAGAGGGTAAGGCAGAAAAACAGACTCCAATTCAGAACTAGAAATGGCAGCAAGAGGTAATAGTACTGGAAACCTGCTAAACAGGCAGGTGAATTCTCTTGAAGAGTAATGCTAATGTGTTTTTGTGAGGTTCCTGAAGTCTCTTAGTGTGCATATTTATCAGTATCAATATAATAGGAATAGCTTCAGCCACAATAGTATGGCAAATGACCCTTCTATTTTGTGGTTTTACCAATTTCTTAGTTAAAAAAGAAGAATATTTTAAATAATACACATTAAACTGTCCCTTCTAATCATTCTAATTTATTCAGTGCATGTTTGGAAATTGACAGAAGCATCATTCATTCTACTATTGTTATGGGATTGTTGAAGAAAAAAGTAATTAGTTAAGAAATAAGCAAATTCAGACAGTAAAGGCTAGAAAGGATATATTATGCTACTGCATTCAGGAGTAGGACTCAGACTTAACTAGGGGTATGGGCTGACCCTAAAGAGTTTCACAGGTTATCAAATGAAATAATTTTCTTGTCCTTTCAACAGCAATGTATTATCCATTTCTTAATCTCAAATGCCTAAAGCAGTAGATCATTTCTAGGTACGAACAGATGTCAGTATTTGTACTGTGCTGGAAGTCTCACTGTTGCTTTTCATTTGACTAACCCAGGGAAATATGCTGGACTAAAACTACTTTCCTTAACTGCTTATACCGCTAAACAAATCTTTCAAGTCCAAAGTTGTCTTTCTTCCTTTTTTAAAGGAACTTTAAAGTCAAAGTTAACTTCCAGGTTGCATTAATCAGACCATCTCTGGCCCCTATCAGTATCTGTAGTATCAGCAGTGTAGCAAATAATATTGATCAGAAATAAAAAAAAGCATAACAGACTTTCTAGAACATAAGGGACAGTATTGTTATTGTTGCTATTTTATACATCTGTGAGCAGATGCAATTAGAGTTCTGAAAGCCATACCTTGGGTTTTGGCTACAAGCATAAATAGTGAAAACGTTCCTAGGATAACCATGTCAGGGCTCTGAGCTTACCAACAGGCTCTGCAACCCCTTTCCCCAATCCTAGGGGTTAAGGCATCTGTGCTCAAGACGAACTCTTACACAATGCGGCTGAGTAACCTGTGTGGAAGCTTTTCAGGGGCTACCCCCACCTTCAGCTGGCAGCTAAAGTTCAAGCTCCCATTCTTGATCCTTGTGTCAGCTGTGTTGCAGGTATGCCTGTAATTGGCTGTGTACCTCACTGATACTGATCCATCAACTTTAAATCCTGGCTTGACCTCAAGCCTCCCTCTTCACGACAAGCTTGTCTAATAACCACTGGACTGTTGTCTGGGCCCATCTTAGTGCCACTAGACTTGCTGTGATCATCTTGTTTAGCAACTGTGGGATTGCACCACCGGTCAGTGAGCATACTGATCCATGCCTGCCTTGCTGTCACCCTTAGCTCCCCTAGCTCCCACTAATGTGTCGAGCAGTCTCCCTGTCCTGCTGCTCCCTGACAAACTAGTCAAGAACCACAGTTCCTCTAGAAACAGATTATAAGACTGAAGAACTTAAGCAGTTGAAGAGTTCAGCAGTAGCACAGAGAGTACCTCATACATCAGCTATCAGCAAACTGTCTATAAGCTACTGATTAAGTGAGCCATTAGAGTTCCCTTGGCAAGTATGAGAAAACCAGGACCATAGGATAAATCAAAAGAATACCGTCAAATGGAAATTTACTTGCAGTGCTGCAGAGGCCACACAGCAGAGGTGCTACTAACAAGCTGACTTGCTTTTTGTGATTTCATAAAAATCACAAGTAAAGAATGAAAAGCCTAAATGCCTAAATTCCATGCAGAAACAGGCCTTGTACCTTCCTTAAACCTTAGAGGTCATCCTACTGAAAGTGATTTTATTGATATTTACCTCAAAAATAAGAATGCACCAAGAAAAAAAACCTGTTTCCATAGAAATCAGATCTGTTACATTCTTCACCATCATTTTAGTTGTCCAGAATAACAATAATTACAGTCTCAATCTAGGAAGGCACATGAAACTTGACAGAAAAGCCCTCTCATAGTTCAAAGACGTGATGTAGATTTAAAATGAAAACCAAAAATCATGTTCCAACAAAGTGCAGGCCATGACCAGTTTCTTCTTTTTTCTCACTTTTTTTTTTTTTAAGTTTTAATTCTTTTGGGAGCCTTTTTGGTCATAATACCCAGACATAGCACTGTGTAATTAAGCTGTCCGTATCAGAAAGAGTACAGCTTCACCCAAAAGATCTATCAGCTGTAGACTGTTGCTTCTGTAGCTGTAACTTCTATTCAGGACCAAAACTATGATCTCTGTAGGAGACAGAGGAAGAAGAACAAAGACAGGAAAAATGTTTAGTGGCACACTATTTAGACTGTTCTGCTGCATTTGACAAAATCATAATGAAGACTGTAGTACGAAAGTAAAGGTTTAGACTAGAAAAGATGGTTGCAATATGGCAGACCAAAGGTCCACTAGTATTAAATGTCATCTCAAGAATAATTAATAAAAAAATAAATTTATAAGGTCATCTGAAATTAATTAAAAATCCTATCCTGGTGGCTGCCCCTACTTGAAGAAGCCAGTTAAGTCAAAATACCATGTTGGTTACTATACCTCACGCCAGAGCTAGACACACTAATGTTTTGCTTCCAGAACAGACATGCAATCAGGCTACTGAATTTTTCAGGCAAGAATGAGATTTGCCTGCCAGCAGCTGCCATCAGAACAGACACTTAAAAGGGAGAGCAAGAACAGCTAAACCTGGTACTGCATGCCAGCCAAGAAACATGCAACCTCTACAGCTGTGGCCCCAAAATATAACTCAATGCAAGCCTAAGCCCTCATCTAATGTTGAGTAGAGGTTCAAGAAACCCCTTTCACAGATTTATACAACAGCTATATTTGCTTTCACAGTGCAATGCAATTGCAATTCTACAAGGAATTCTTTAAACCGGTTCCTGATAATGGATTTGTAAAGCAAATAACTAAGAGAAAAGAAAACAGAAGTCTCAGTTCTGCAGGCAAAAAAATTCAGAAACAGCACATTATTGTGTGGGAGGAATGCAAGTATGTACCACTGTCATCCCAGATGAACGTTTTGTTCTTCTCAAAATTCCAATTTTTGGAAGACTTGTTTTCTAAAACATCGTCTTTTGAGAAGAGAGAGGTAACAGTACCAAAAGAGAAGAATGGTATACAAAGCAAACCTGGAAAAATCCTCTTTCTTCAAATAGAGGCAAAATTACAAGGTATAAAAGGGTACTGATTCTGGGAAGAATTCTACTAGCTGCCACTGCAAGCTTTCAAAAATTTATTTTTAAAAAAGAGAATGTAAAGAAAAAATGCATAGGAGATGCCAAATAAAGATTTATAGTATCAGAGCACACCAGATGTAATAGGTAGAGGAGTAGGAGCAGACAATTTTGCTCAAATGCAATCCATCTGGTTCTAAATTCATTTTCATATGGACATGAATCTCTGGTCATGTAAGTTTTTCACACGTGGTTGCCCAAGTTTCATTGAAGTTAGGTATCTGCAGTAATTCAAGACGTAAAAAAATCTATGAGAAAAAAAAGATTAATGAGGATGGCAGCATTTGCCCTCAAAAAGTTACTTTTTTTCCCTTGGAAAACAGAAACAGAGTTTTCCCGAGCTGACTAGCAACAATATTTTTCGAAGATCCGATAGAAGATACCAGGCTATTTAACACACAGATCAGTATTTCTCCCGAAAATGTGATTTTTTTTTTTTTTTAAAGTGGTATATTACAATAAGAAAACAGTATCCTTAGAGCAGTCACTGTAAGAAACCATGATCTGTCTTGCAAAAATTCTTAATGGCACTTTGAGATTTTGGCATCACAATGTGAACAGAATGTTTTTTGTGCTCCCTTCTTCTGCATTACTGCTCCATGCTGGGAAAGCACAATCATCTTTGTGATAAGCACTGAAAAAGGGTACCTCTCGGGCTAAGGCACGAAGAGTCATCTGATCAATGATGATCTGGTTTTGCAATTAACTGAGTCCAGTTTGGTTATGTGCCTTTAGAGTGTTTGGTATGTTCTCAATGTTCAATTTCAGGACACTTAAAACACCAACAGAAGTACACCAGTTAAAGCAAACAGTTTTTGCCATTGTTTCATTTCCTTTTCCAAAATAATGGAAATAATGACCAATTGTCCAGACAGATCTATAACCAATGTTAACTTCTGTGGACTAACTTCACTACTCAGTTTATTCTTTCTTACTTTTTCCTCTTTGCAGAAAAGTAAATCTACTTAGAACTGTGCTATGTCTACATCACTGAACCACTGTTTAACTAAAACACAAGCAGATATAGTAACTGTCATCCACAGTATGGATTATTCTAACTCATCTTTGCAAGAGAATGCTTAATGCTCAGAGGATGCACTATCAAATATCAATGATCAGACATTATCATTTTAATTGGATAATTATAAAGGGTCTTTTAAAGTTAAATGCACAGCTAATCTACCAGGTCACTCAAGTGAGATGACAGTTCATAGAGCACTAAACAAGAGTCAAGTTCTAGTCACTTCGCTCTGTTCTGGACTACCTTGAAACTGCACTAAGGATGCATATGAACTCTTCCCACTTCATCTTCCAAAATCCATAGGCTTCTAACCACCTTTTAATCATTTTTCCTTTAATGACAATTCCTTTAAAATCTTTTAAAATTACATATTAATTTTCTTTTCAGAACAAAATGTTCATTCAACCAGCTAATAAACGAAAACAAACAACAATTCAACAGTTATAACTGTCAGATGGTTTTCACTAAGTTTGCAACTCTGATCAAGAGATTTTCAGATGGGAAAACAATAATGTATCTGAACTATTCATTCTACACATCAGACAGAAGTACACAGATATCCATCCAGCTGACTTAGATTACAATTCAATCGTCCCTCTTACAGAATATCTACTCTTATTTATTAGTAAGGCATTTGTATGCTCTCAGATATATCATTTTAAGATTGACAATGTTCACTATTTACTACATAATTTTTTAAAACTTCTTTAAGCAAACACAAAAACTTCAAAACAAAGTTTAGCTAATGCAGAAGGTGTGTACCAATACAGAAGAATTAAGCATTTCACTATACTCTGGAAGAAAGTGTACTTTATAAGATTTAATTAACAAGAAAAATGTTAATTGTCATGCATGGTCCAGTAGAATAGATTAGAATCATAGAATGCTTCGGGTTGGAAGGGACCTTTAGAGGTCATCTCGCCCAACCCCCCTGCAGGGAGCAGGGACAGCTTTAACCAGATCAGGTTGCTCAGAGCCCCATCCAACCTGACCTTGAATGTTGCCAGGGATGGGGCCTCCACTACCTCTCTGGGCAACCTGTTCCAGTGCTCGACCACCCTCATTGTAAAAAACTTCTTTCTAATGTCTAGTCTAAATCTATTCTTCTTTAGTTTAAATCCATTATTCCTTGTCCTGTCACAACAGACCTTGCTAAAAAGATTCTCCCCATCTTTCCTGTAGGCCCCCTTTAAGTACTGAAAGGTCACAATAAGGTCTCCTTGCAGCCTTCTCTTCTCCAGGCTGAACAATCCCAACTCTCTCAGCCTGGCCTCGTAGGAGAGGTGTTCCAGCCCTCGGATCATTTTGGTGGCCCTCTTCTGGACCCGCTCCAGCAGGTCCATGTCCTTCTTGTGCTGAGGGCCCCAGAGCTGGACACAGTACTCCAGGTGAGGTCTTACCAGAGCAGAGTAGAGGGGCAGAAGCACCTCCCTTGACCTGCTGGCCACGCTTCTTTTGATGCGGCCCAGGATACAGTTGGCTTTCTGGGCTGCATGCGCACATTGCCAGCTCATGTCCAGCTTTTCATCTACCAGTACCCCCAAGTCCTTCTCCGCAGGGCTGCTCTCAATGTCTTCATCCCCCAACCTGTACTGATACTGGGGGTTGCCCCATCCCAGGTGCAGGACCTTGCATTTGGCCTTGTTGAACCTCATGAGGTTCACACAGGCCCACCTCTCCAGCTTGTCTAGGTCCCTCTGGATAACTTCTCATCCTCCTGGTGTGTCAACGGCACCACTCAGCTTGGTGTCATCTGCAAACTTGCTGAGGGTGCACTTGATTCCACTGTCTATGTCATTGATGAAGATGTTAAATAGCACCGGTCCCAGTACGGACCCCTGAGGGACCCCACATGTCACCGGTCTCCATGTGAACATCGAGCCATTGACCACGACCCTCTGGATGCGACCATCCAGCCAATTCCTTATCCATCGAACAGTCCACCCATCAAACCCATATCTCTCCAATTTAGAGAGAAGGATGTTGTGGGGACTGTGTCGAACGCTTTACAGAAATCCAAGTAGATGACATCCATTGCTTTTCCCTTGTCCACTGATGCAGTTAATCCTTCATAGAAAGCCACTAGGTTGGTCAGGCAGGACTTGCCCTTGGTGAATCTGTGGTGGCTGTCTCGAATCACCTCTGTCCTCCATGTGCTTGAGCATATCTTCTAGGAGGATCTGCTCCATGATCTTCCCAGGCACAGAGGTGAGGCTGACAGGTCAATAGTTCCCAGGGTCCTCCTTTCTTCCCTTTTTAAAAATGGGCACAACATTCCCCTTTTTCCAGTCAGCAGGGACTTCACCTGACTGCCATGACTTTTCAAATATCATGGAGTGGCTTGGCAACTACATCAGCCAATTCCCTCAGGACTCTGGGATGCATCTCATCTGGTCCCATAGACTTGTGTACATTGACGTTCTTCAGGTGGTCTCAAACCTGATCTTCCCTTGCAGTGGGAGGGGCTTTACCCCCCTGCTCCCCATCTTTTGGTCCATCAATTCGGGAGGGGTGAGGAGAGAGGTTGCCGGTGAAGACCGAGGCAACAAAGTTGTTGAGTACCTCAGCCTTCTCCCCATCCGTTGATACAAGTTCGCCTTTCTTGTTCATCGGGGGGGTACGCTTTCTTTAACCTTCCTTTTCTGGTTGATATACCTGTAGAAGCCCTTCTGTTATTCTTTACATCCCTTGCCAAATTCAGCTCCATCCTCACCTTGGCATTCCTGACCTCCTCCCTACACAACCAGGCCATTTCCCTGTATTCCCCCCAGGACAGCTGTCCCTGCTTCCACTGCAAGTGCAGTTCCCTCTTACTCTTTAGTTTGACCAGCAGGTCTTGACTCAGCCATGCTGGTCTCTTCCCTTCCTTGCCTGATTTTTTACACTTGGGGACTGATAGCTCTTGTGCTCTATGGAAGGTGTCCTTAAAGATCTGCCAACTCTGTTCCATTCCCCTGTCCCTGAGGACCGTCTCCCAGGGGGTCCTTCTGACTAACTCCTTGAAGAGCTGGAAGTTTGCTTTCCTAAAATGTAGGGTCCTGACTGCACTCCTTGCTTTTCCCATGTCCCTCAGGAGTGTGAACTCCACCAATGCGTGATCACTGCAGCCCAAGCTGCCTCCAGTCTTGACACCACCAATGAGCTCACTTGCATTGGTGACCATCAGATCCAATATCACGTCCCCTCAGGTAGGGGTGTCTATTACCTGGCTTAGGAAGTTGTCATCTATGCATTCCAGGAATCTCCTGCATTGCCTACAGCTCGCCGTGTTGCTTTTCCAGCAAATGTCAGGGTGGTTGAAGTCCCGCAGCAGGACAAGAGTCTGCAAGCACGAAGCCTCCCGGAGCTGGAGGAAAAAAGCTTCATCAGCAGGCTCCCCTTGATCAGGCAGCCTGTAGTAGACACCAACCACAAGGTTCCCTTTGGTGCCTCTGTCTCTGACTCTTACCCATAAGCTTTCGACCTGCTCATGGCTATTCTTCAGGGACAGCTCTTCACACTGTATTGATTTCTTTACGTAGAGGGCAACGCCTCCGCCCTCCTTCCTCGCCTGTCCCTTCTGAAAAGCCTGTAGCCATCAATAGCCACATTCCAGTCGTGGGATTCGTCCCACCAGGTTTCGGTTATGGCAATCAGGTCATAGCTGTCTAGTAGCACAGCAGCTTCCAGCTCCTCCTGTTTGTTCCCCATGCTGCGTGTGTTCGTGCAGAGGCATTTCATCTGGGCTGTTGGCCGTGTCGCTTTTTCAGTGGAACATCCCTTGTTTCCCTCAGGGTGTTTCACAAAGGTTTCCTTGTGAGCTCTATCTCAGGAGCCCCCGGCTCATCTCTGAAAGACTTCAACTGTGCTGCAGCATCCTCATCATGCCTCTAGGCAACAGGTGGAGGGCTCACAGTAGCACCCCGTCCCTCTAACCATTGCGTACCATCCCACAGCTTGTCACAGGCAAGCCTGATGTGTTCCCCCTCCCCCTTCACATCTAGTTTAAAGCCCTGTCAATGAGCCCCGCAAGCTCCTGTGCAAAGACCCTCTTTCCCCTTTGAGAAAGGTGGCTCCCATTTGTTGCCAGCAAGCCTGGTGCCATGTAGGCCATCCCATTGTTGAAGAACCCAATTACTACTAGAATTATTCAATTAATATGTTCAGATTGTTTTTTTCTAAGACAAAGATCTCCATATATACTAAAGTACAATTTTTAATGTAGTTACAGAACTAAAGGAAATGAGAGGGGGGAAAAAAGATCAAAAAAACCCCCGAAGTAGCACTTTAACAATTAATATTAAAATGAAAACCAGACCTGATGACTAGGTTACATCAAAACAGTTCCAGCATACAAGTAGAGCTATTAATGAGACAAAAAGATGAAAACATGACTAAGCCACAAATCCAGAAGATAAAGATACTACACAAGAAATAAGATGGGGAAAAAACCCCACAAACTCAGGGGTTTTGTTTGTTTTTAGAAAGGTAAATGAAATGCAAGAATCTTGAAAAAAAAAAAAAAACACTGAAGTGATTGCACTTATGCAATGAACAAAACAGTATTGTAGAAGTTTCAACACAAAGTCTGTCAGTCCCACCAATTCCCTGCGCCCCCAATAATAATTTCTATTAATGTCATGTGCAAATATATTCTACATCCCAGTTAGACAGGAACTCAACTGAGATGCATGAAAGCATAAGGCTAAAAAGTGTCTTTTTTACCCTGATTTTCTTTGCAATTCAGTTGAGAATTAAAAGTCAGAAAGACTAGCCTTAAATTCATCATGGAGCTAAGAATGCAAATGCCATAAAACTTAATACTAAAAAGGTACTATTAATTTCAATCTCAGTCTCTTATCTAATCCCATTCTATGGTTAGGCTAGTCAAACTGTAGGTCTTCATGAGATACTAAATAAAATTTGAATATCAGAAGTTATTTCATACCTAAATACCTTGTGATACTGACCTATCCTACATGAAAATTCATTTTTATTCAACTACTTTATTCCAGTCAGGTTATTTCTTCTTTCTGCATGCATATACAAGCATACAGACTTGATTTTAAAGATAAAACAAACCCAGATTGCCACTTCACTTGTACAAGACAAATTTCAGGTTTTAACGAAACACTACTACAGAACACTCTAGAGCTCTTAAAACCACACTGCTTTCGGCTTGGATTTGTAATTCTTGCATGTTATACGCACTTTCACATAATAATTGTAAAACAAAGAGGATTCTTGACAATGCACTCTTCACACTCATGCTTCAGTAGCTGCATGTCAGAAATCAATAGGTTTCTTGTTTTCTTAGAAGTCACATGCATTTGCTTCCTTTCACTCAAACAGTGCTTAGGAAAAGCAGCTTCCTTTCTCTTCATTGTTGAATAGTCAATTAATCTGCTATAGTTATTATAGTCAAGAAACAGTATACTCTTATTATAAAACAAATTCTGTTAGATTCTATACTTGCTCAGGTACCTGGAAATATTTAACAACCATCAGATTAAAGCAGGGATAATAAAAACATTGAACTATGATGTTTCCTAGCAAGTATCCCTAACTAGAAAACCATCCAAAATTCATAAATATGTGGTAAAGAATTCTCTCTGATAAAATTCTAAACATAGTACATGCTTGTAATTCCTGATAATTTTTACACATTCTTAATAACCTAAATATATCTTGTTTCTGAAAAATACAATCCAATGAGGGGGGTTACTAGAATAAATTCCACTTGCATAAGTATACTTTTTTTTAATGGCAAGAAGCAGGGTGGGCCAGGGAAGAAGTGTGAAGAAAGGGGGAGAAAGGAAAGCATACTGCTCTGATTAAATTGCAAATGCTGCACTCTGACATGCAGTTGTGTAATTGCATTTAAAAGTGCTACCCAATGAACGTGAAAATGGATATAAAGCTATATACAGACAAATTTTACCTCTTGTAGGTACATTGGTTCAGAAGTGTAAGTTAAAATTCATGTTACAAAAGATACTTAAGTGTACTAGTAGTAGCTGAATTGTCTACAGGGAATACAATGTGAAATGTCCATTTCTATGTGTAAATGAGTCATTCTAATCATGTTTAGGTTCAGTAGCTAAATTACAGTAGCACACATGAAAACTGTAGTCAAGTGCAGACAATTTTGTAGATTTTGAAAGAAAACAATACAATCGCAAATACTTTTAACCTTGAAAGAAACACTAGAAATGTTGAGCTTTTCTGACAGGGAAGACAAATATGAAATGTGGAGGAGAATGAGACAAAAATATGGTTAAATGAAGAGATTTCTGAGGTGTATACTGAAAACAGAATGGATTTTAGTCAGATGAACCAACATTAAATGACCAAGGAGCAAGACTGCTTTATTTAATGACTGGAGAAGAGGAATCCAATTCAGAGTATAGGAAAAGCAGACAGGCATCTCTAATGCTTATCCAAGTCCTCCCCTTCCCTTGCACTGCTTCTAAATGACATCCCAAAGGTGAGCACAGATGAGAAATAAGCATATTTCCTAAAACCATCTGTTTTGAGACTTAAAGAAGGTCCTGATTCATTATGACATTCTTATCACAGGGAAGATTTCGGCTTCATTCAACTTTGGCTCAAAGGCTGGAGGACTGCTCCTTTTCTCTCCCATTGGCGCAGTAATACCATTCCATGCACTTTACTTTGTCTCTTGTGCCCAGCACAGCTTCTCTCACAACTCTAAGCAGGTCCTACTCTCCCTAGCCACACCTTTTATTGTTATTCTTTCCTGCTGAAAACTGCATCTCTCTATACTTCCTCTTGCACTGGTCTGGCAGTCTGCTGCTAATCCCTCGTCATGCCAAATGAACCTCCTCTTGGTTTCACATTATAGTTTAAAAGGAATATACTGACATTATCTGTACTATTTCCCCGCTTCAGAAAGTAACATTTCATATCTCTTAAAATGGTACCTCCCAAATCCTACCAGACTCCATTTGAAATGCAAATATTCTAGAGGAAACTACCAGTTATCTATTTTTAGAAAACCCCTCTGCTGCTTCTAACAAAGACTTTTAGATCTGCAGTCCTAGATTTCAATAACTCTGATACCCAAAGTGAAAGCCCCCAAAAATAGCCATTTTTAAATTCTCTCAGAAGTAAAATCCTGCACAATTTTGACTCTGATATCTAAAAAGCATATTTGGAGATAAAACTGTACCTCACAAATAATTAACAACTAATGTCAACAGTCAGGGATCACTATGTTAGGTACTACGCACATATTTAATAAGAGATAAGCTTTTATCCTAAAAGCTTGCAATTAAGCATATCAAAAGTGACACAAAGACATGAGAAAGAGACAAGGTAATAATACATTAATTATTATTAGCATAAAGAAGAGTCATAGCATACCATTTGCCTAGTCACTGCAAAGTATTAGCACAGTCAAGCATTTTTAAAAAGGCATCTGAAAACGATAATGTAAGTGGCTTGTCAGACTTATGTAGATCTCTCCTTTTTCATATAAAGGGCAGCAGCAGGGAGCATGAAGGCATTTCAGGGAAAACTAGAACAGACAAAAATGTCTGACAACACTGGCAGGCCAAAGACAACGAACTGAAAGCTCAAAACCCAGTAAAACAGACTACTAGATTTTGTTCTAGGAAGTAAGAGTCTAGAAGGCATTTTTTTCTTCCCTGTCAAATGTGTTTATGATTTCAATGAGACAGAATCTGGTTTTGTGATCTTGCTGGATTCTGCCCACACTTACTGGCGATTCAAATACTCACCTCATCGGTAAGAAACTCCTTACTCAAACCGAAGTCTGTCAGCACCACATGGCCATCAGAATCGAGGAGAATATTCTCGAGTTTTATATCCCGATATATAATCCCCAACTGCAAACAGAATATAAGAAAAAGTATTTCCAAATCAGCGTAACCACATCAAGGAGACATTGTTGAATGCATTTAAATACAAAGCTAGCAAAATTCCCATTATTAGGGTAATCCGACACCTGAAAGTTGCAACTCAAAAAAGAAAATTTTAAAATGCCTTTGAAAAAATAACTTTGAGTGACTTAAATTCTCAGAAATTACACTGTGCATTAATGCCTTAAAATTTAAAGGGCATACTATATCCTCTGCATCTAAAAGCGACTTAATAAATGCTGTTGAGTGCAAAACTCAGTTCAGCTTTCATTAAGAATGAAAACAGATGTTTCTGTAATACATTCTAGACCATGCATGCATGCTTTGTAATAGTCTACAAATCTACTTACTACCTGTGAAAGCTATAACTCTTATTGTCTACAGTTGTGCCAAAATTTCAGAACTCTGCTGTTTAATTGTATCAAAATGACAACTGAACAACAGTGCAACCCAAACACTGTTTGTGTTGCTACAAATTAGTTTTACTGACAAACACCATTTCATAAGGATTACAAAAAATAAACAATCATTTGTCATTAACAACACTCTTCATGCTGCAGAATTATGCAACTAATGTCCCATTGCCAGATAAAGTTACCTTGAATTTAAAACAATCTAAGAAAAAAATACTTCTCCTTACTAACTTTATATGATGTGAAAAGAATACAGCTGTAGTTCCACAAAATCAGCACTAGGATAAAGTCACTTTACCTTGTGGAGATGTTCAAGTGCCAAAACAATTTCCCCAATGTAAATTTGCACCTCATTTTCTGAGAATCTCTCTCTGTGTGAAAGGTGAGTAAACAACTCTCCTCCATTTATGTAGTCTAAAAAGCAAAACAAAGAACCTTGTAATTTCACTTTCTGACAATTTAATTTTCTTATTGGAATATTAATAGGTACTTTGTAAGCTATTTAATAAGATGTTCTGGGATCAGATGCTTTTACTTTATTGTAATTCAGTAATATTTCATCGCGTTGTACAACAGTCAATTTTGGTCTTAGAGGACAGACAGAAGAACACGATCAGCTTTTAAATAAGAAGCAAAACCATAAAATAAGCCTCAAATATCCATAAATTATAAAGATTAATACTTTTTTGAAAAAAAAAATCAGTCTTTTAGTTACTTAGGAATATGAAAAGAAAGGAATACAAATGGTATCTACAAACAGAATGCTTGTACACTTATGAAATACTTAAGAGCAACAAGGCAGACTGACATAAAGAAAGGCAATTCAGAAAAGAGGTATTAGGTAAAATAATCAGCTATGGGCAATTACAAGTTTTACCCTTTGGAAGGGGAACTTTGATAGCAAAACTCACTGGAGGAGATTATTTCCACATACATTCCCTCATGGAAACCACACTTTCATTCTTTGCAGGCTATGACACAAGGGGTTTTCCACAGTCAGGGAGGGTGAGGAAAAAGTAATTATTACAAGAGAGCTCCACTGCAACACAAACATTTTAGAGGTAGAGCTGTTTATGCTAGCAGTGTACATTGAAGCCATTAATGTGCAGTCCCACAGCCCCCATATTGTATTTGGGGTTTATATATACAGAGCAGGGAACATGCCTCAACATCTTTCTCAAGATTTTCTTGAATATGGTTTCTACAGATTCATTGGTATAATGCATAAATCCATGAAAAAGGTCCAATTCTATTATAACTAAGTTAATACTTTGAAGGAAAAAGCATATATACAAGTTAGAGACATTCTGATCTCTCTCCTCTTGTTCAGTTCTCCAGTTCTCTGGTTGGGAAGGAATATTAGTGGAGTCAAACAATGTGAGGAAGATTATTTAGCTAGATCAGGAAGCATATGAAAAAGTTATAATAAAGTATAAGTAACCTACATTTTAAAATTGCTTCCTTCTTCCAAAAAACCAAACCTTCAGCATTTTAATCATGGAGAAAATAAAGATAACAGTAACAAATTTTTAAAATACTTCTAATCAGAACTGCTAACTTAGTACAAGTTAAGAACTGAATTCTCAAACCAAAGCTGCCACAGGAGTGGCAAAACAAGCCTAATTCTATTCAGGTTATAACACTAACCACAGCCCAATGAAAAAACCAGCCTTCAAATTCTTGGTGCTAGATCAAATGTGCCACTGACACAACGGGAAAAAAAAATATCAATACTTCAACAGACACTCCATCTGACAGTTCAGATTTTTTTAAATTATTAGTAGTTAACCTCATGTGACAGGCTTTGTATAGAGCTGGTACTCACATGGATACAATACTTTGTTCTTTCAATCATAGCTTAAAGTCAACTTAAAAATTGTAATCAACTCCAAACTCTTTATTCTGGAAATTTGGCAGAAATGCAGCTGCATGTCTGCACTTGATCCAGACTAAATTTATATGGGTACGTAATCTGATGGCATGAAGAACTGTATTAAATATTGCATTGAGGCTCCAATTCTAAAAACTCTTGAAAACGGAAAAAAAGGACCTTTCTGGACCCACCTGATATTCTGAGAATGGAATCCTGTAGACTTTGTGGGAAAGCAAAAAAAAAAAAAAGAAAACCACCACCAAAAATCCTTAATTATACATCAGTTTTTTATTTCTTGCTTTAAGCATGACCTTAACATCATGTTATGGTGGGCACGTGCCCAGTCTGCACTATCTGCTATGTTATGTTCTTCAGAACTACGGGACTCCCTCCTCTTTGACTCTTAGGAGAATATAATGTCAAGCTTTTAATTTTCTCTTCATATAAGAGGTTTTTCTGGCCTTCTAATTATCCTTGTCACCTAAATTTCTCCATTACTATGCATTTATTTTTCGGTAACTACATCCATCTCGGATGTGCGGGTTTTTTTCATTTTGGTTTGCCTTTTTTAAAAAAAAAATATTTCTATTGGGATCTAAACAGCATTCTAGCCAAAAATATCTGGATTTAAAGAATGGTACTATAATATTTCTAATGCATGTTCACATTTTGTCTCATTTAATCTTTCAAATTTTTCTCAAATTATTAATCAATAACTTAAATACCGAAAAAATAACATGAAACATTAAAGGTTAACATCAAGAAATCACAAACCTATCGATGTATTTCTAACTTTGTCTCTTTAGCATTTTCCAACCTGCGACAATATTTTACATACTTCTTTAATGTCCTAGTCAGAGGAATTTGTAGGAATCCTTATTACAATTTTCAACTCTCATTTTCAAAAGGAATCTAGCAAATACTCCATTTAAGCTTGAGCTCCTCATATACCCGTATTATCTCACTGTAGTATATGAAACTAAGGTATGCACATAGAATACATTCCTAAGAATTGACAGCCAGTGGTATAGATTCATATAACATTAATAAAATTTTATTAATTTAATGTCTAAATCAGCCTGTTAATAAAGGTTCAATAAATGGAAGTTATGAGCTAAAAGGAATTGCAAAGCTTGTACTTCAATTAAAGGACTATTTACTACTTCAAATAATTCACTACAAAAATGTATTCTGCATCCAAGCATTAACTTGATCATTCATTTTCCAGTTCTTTTAAAATACTGTAAGCAAGCAGTCTTTAAGAATTGCTTGTAATTTTCTTACAAATACATCTTGCATACCAAACACAAAATTTGCTGCTGATCTGAAAGGTAGAAATATTTCTAATTTTAGAGTGGTACCAAGCCTTACAAACAAGCTCTTCTTTCAGCACAGAAATACATGATCTTGGATTGCCTCTTAACACCCAAAAATTGAAATATGCAAGTATCTCAATACTCAAAGATCAAGTGGCTTCATAACAAAAAGTTTTGGCAGCAAATACTTCTGAAGGACTAAGGTTTAGAGTTGATTTTAATACTCTTTTCCAGCTCCTGAAGTAAGTGTTCCTTATTATCAGGAAAAATCCTTCATCTTCCTGAGAAAGACAGGACTCTTCAAAGGCAATGAAATTGGGAAATAAAGCAAAAGGAATATAACTCCTTAATCTCAGCATCTTTCATCAAAACATTACTGTCCTGAAAAAGGACAGGGGTAGAGAGTAGAGACAGGCACATCTGGAAATATCTGAGTTGAAAACCCTAAGAAAGTTCCTGATCAGTCTTCTGCCAACCTTGCAAATTCTATAGAGATAGATGTGGTTCTTCACATCAAAATAGAAAGCAAAATGGCAAGGACAGAAGTGGAATGAAGAATGTTCTCATAAAGCTTGCTATACAATAGTTCATTTTCAAGCATCTCTCAAAAATGGCAATTTACAAAAGTTACTGGTAGAACTTACCAAAATGACGTATCACAATGCGTAAACCAAGAAACTGATACACAATACAAGTATTTTCACCAGCATTTTACAGCAGGAAACTGTACCGACAGCTTGCAGATTCCAGTGTTGTAAGGAATTCGACCAGAAATAAATGAAAGCAAAATCATCTTTAACTGGCATCGCTCACATTATGAGCTCATTTGTTCAGAAAAAGAGACCTGCCTGATATGATCTTTCAGGTCGCAGCATTTCAGTGCTAAAACAGCATACTAACTGGTCAGCATAGTGACAGGCAGCCCTGTCCTCTCAGACAGGTGACAACATTTCAAAAACACTGATCACACTGAAGACAATATACAACATGTTCTTAAGAGTGAGATGTGCAGTATGTTTGAACTAGAAGGCTTTCTGCTACTTAAATATTTCCTTACTTTTTTCTTCTTTCCTTCCAACTAATCCCAGTAACAAAGTCATGTTTGATCAACCCACCTTACCAACAACCTCTGTGCCACATAAGCAAAGGCAGCATGCAGAGAAAATAAACTGAATCCTTTAATGTCCATATTCATACAGATCACGAACCTTTTCATTCATGGTAGCAGTGTGTTTGAAATTCTGTAGAAAACTAATGCACTACACAATAATGGTTAAAAAAGTGCAAATCAAAATGTCATCTTCTAGGTAAGTTCAAGAAAATATTTCTCTGGTTTAGGTACTTATGGTCATATACTTTTTTTGCTGCATGTAAGTCACTGACAATACTTCTCCCCGCCCCAATTCAGAGTAGCACACTGAAGTTCAAACAGGAAAACCACAAACACAGACTGTTGAAGATGAACAGTATTTTACTTCCTATGGTCTCTCATGCAATCTCCAAACACACAGTACTTTAAGACCACATTAAAAAAAACCTACAAAACATTAAGGAGATAAAAGGGCAGATTTTTTTTTTTTTTTTCATTAACATAAGACTTGAATCCTGAAAACTACTCACCTAAAATGAGATGAAGCTTTGTATCTGTCTGGAAGGCATAATGTAACGTGACCAAAAATGGTGATTGCCTAATGTGCTCCAACACTTGTCGTTCTGTCCTGGTGTGCTCAGTTGTTTTGGCTTTTTGAACTATTGTTGCTTTCTTCAGTACTTTCATGGCATACAGCTTTCCAGCATCATGGCCGCTTACTTTCCTTACTAGGAACACTTTTCCATAGGCTTAAAAAAGAAAAAGTGGGGAGGAAAAAAAAAAAAACAACCAAGTCACCTACTCATACTACAGGTCTGGCTGATATCATTACAATTTTCAATTACTCATTGTTATGGCAAACAGTAACCATTCAGGCTAAAATCTTCCAGAACATTTTTGTTTGTTTGTTTCAGACTGACCTTTTCTGAGCAAAATTTTGACCAAATGAGCTTAGTGACTGAACACAGCAAGAGTGGGAAAAACAATCAGTGTTTCAGTATTTTAAAACAATTTTAAAAGCTGATGATTTCTTCCTTTGTAATAACCTAAAACTCCCATACCTAGAATTTAGCAAGAGTTTGGAGTAAGAGATGCTATTTTTTTTGTGCCCAAAATAGTCTGCCCATATTTGCACAACTGAAATGCTTTCATTATTGGCTTTCTAGCACTGAAGTTCCAAAAACCCATAGAAAAGCTAATGAATTCTTCCCATCGGTATTTAGTACACAGGAACTTTCTGAGGCTCCCATACTGGACTTAAATGAGAGTAAGGTAGAGGAATTATCTCAAAAAGAAATTTTCTGAACACAAACACTAAAAGAAATAATCGCCAGGACCAAAAGATAGTCTTCCCGGAGTTTTAAATCATTGAATCTAGGTGTTCTGTTTACATATTTGGTAAAAAAGACACTCCATACTGGAGTAATAAGTGTCAAATGTGGAGTTGTTTGGGGTTGTTTTTTTTTTTAATAAAAAGGGCTCCTGAGAACTGTACACAAGTAAATTTGATACCTCTACTAGGCAAACCTGTAGAAACAGTAAAGGTTACAATTAGTAGATACACAAACAGGATACTAAGTGAAAGAATGAGTGTTACTTTTGTAGATGGTAATAATTATTTCTATTAATAATCACTCAAAGGAATCAGGATGAAGGAACAATGATACGGTTGACTTATTTAGATTTCCAAAGTACTTAACAAGTTCCCTTGCAAAAGGGTCTTAAAAACACTAAACAATCATGGGTGCAAAGAGGGGGGATCCTCTTATGAATGAAGAGCTGTATTAGCAGACAAAAAACCAAAAGGTTAAAAATAATATTCAGCTTTTTCAGTGAAAGGAGGTCACCACAAGAATTCATCCTGCCTGATTCAGTCATATATGAACAGTGAGAAAGCTGGTTTTCTTGGTTCAGTAAATTATCCACTGCAATGGAAATTGAAGCTGACTGCTGAAAACTGTACCACAGTATCAAAATATTAAGCAGCTGAAAAATGAAATGGCAGATAAAATTCCAAATAGGTAAATGAGTAATCCATGTGAAGTATGATAAAAGTTGTGTACAGTGTTATAACTGAGAAAAAAAAAAATACCTGGCGTTACCACAGACAACCCTATGAGAAAACACCAGTGGTTATCCAAAAAGCAAATAGAATGTTAGAACTTCAAAGAAAGTACTGAAGGGGAAAAAATGACACAAATGTACCGTCCCCTAAACCTTCAATACAAAACCAGAAATCCCTTATGCTGTGGTATGAAATCTTTGTATGCTTGTATCTTGACTGATGCACACTATTGCAGTCTCTCCTCCCTTCTGTCCCCAGCTCCCATCCCCCCATCAGAAAAAAAAAAGTATAGGAGAACATTAAAAAAAAACCCAAAAAACCAGAAAAGTATAAAAGAATTCTTGTAATTATGAAGGGAAATAAGCACACTTACAGCTTTTTATTTAGCCTGAAAAAGTAAAGTACTTAAGATACTAGAGAGTTAAAAATAAAAAATTGCATGAAGGTAAGTAAAGAACAATTTTTCATTATTTTTAGAAATAAAATAACTAAGGTAACAAGTGAAATCATTAGGTATCAAGATTAAGAACTGCCCAAAACACACAAACAAATACGTGGTTAAGCTGTGGAACTACTGTTACATTATGCTGTAGATCTCAAAAATGTAGATGAGTTGAAAAAGATTATATAAATCCTTGAGGGAGAGGAAAGTATACCAAGTATTGCTAAACACAGAAGATCATCTCTGGATCAGGCAGACCCCGAACTGCAGGCTGCTACAAGTTCACTAAGGAAACCATCACTGTATGCCTCTCCATGTTCTTGTAGGATCTCCTTTAGCCATCACGAGAAACAGAAAACTGAACCAGCTGCGTGTTTTGTCCAACCCCTGTAATTATCTTTCTCAAAAAAAATGCTTAAGTGTTTCAAAACTGCAAATACACTAGACAAGGTATACTGTCCTCATGTGAGACACTAAGATGTAGTTGGTCTTTAAAAATGCTATAGCATACACTGCTCCCACTAAGAAATTACGTGTAGCTCCAGATTTTTCCTGTTTTTTTCCAGTCAGGTAGTAGAGAGTTTTAAATTATCAAATGGCATGTGGGTTTTTTTCCTACAATCAAGTTCTGCTTCATTCAGTATACAAAAGTGATACTGCTCATATAATGAACAATTCTTTTAAGAAGTTCTTTACCTCACTCATCACACCCTAAGGAATCACGCTTGCCTCCTTTACAGAATCCATTACTCTCAAGAAGAGCTTTCATAATATAAGTTTCCACAACGTATCTGTCAAGAATGGCAAATAGAGTCAGAATAGGTTAGCGTAAACATATCTTTTTATGTTGGGAGACGAATGTGAGATACCTAGGACAACCTTTTCCAAGTATTGTATCGCATTCCCCGACTTCAGTTATGAGTTCTGAGATCTCAAGTATATCTAAGTCAGACTCAATAGTCACCAGATGCTCATCAAGAAATGGATAACCATAGATGTAAAGAGATTACTTTAGTAAAACAGGCAGGGGCCATAAATCCTGTCACAATATAGACATGAGTGATCTGAATCAAGGTTGTACAGACCGTAGCATTGTGACCGCAGTAATACTGTTCTGCCTATGCAAAATTTTATCCACCCATTTTTCCAATATTGGATGTTAAATTATTTTTAGCATCTGAAAAAACAGACCCTTACTACCGAGAGCATTGGTTTAAAAAAACTGCTTCCAAAAGTAGTATTTACATCTTTTTAAGGAGTTACTTCTCAAAAAATGTAGATAACACTTCTGCATTCTACCAACATGCAACAAAAACAGTGCAGAGAATGGCCTTAGCTTGCATTTCTCAACTGCTTAAGGGAGCAGCCCTAGTTTTCACCAATTTCAGCTAGAGCTTGACACTGAACTTCCTCATGGCTCTCTGAAAAGCCCAGTCAAAAGCATTAAACAGAAGTTTCCTTAGGTTCCCAGGAAACAGTAGTTTCATCAGAAATGTTGGAGAACATTAAGTTAAGCTAAATTAAAATAAAGAAAAGCCCCTATATTTTAACACTTGGCTACCTGTATCTTTAATCACACTTTATAAAAACATACAATAATGCATCTTAAGTGGCAGAATGCTAGCAGTATATTAACAGCACCTACTACAGCTTTACATACAGCATAAGAGAATTATCTAGTAAGTGTAATAGCGGCAAGGAAATCTCTAGAAACTATACTAGTGTTATCATAAAAGAATTTGCAACATAGAGCTCTACCATGGTACAAATTGTTTCTTCAGAAATCTGAAAAGGACTGACAGAATGATGAGGATTCGCAGCAGTTTTGATGAGAATAAGTCTTAAGTGACACTATTTTAATCAAATGACTCATGATATATTCAACACCAGAATCTCCAGTATCACCACGAGAATCTACTTAAAAGACAACACTGCAAAAGCAATTCATTTGAGTGGCAGCAAGGAGAAGGCACATAAGCTAATTGCAAGAATACCCTTACCTGATAATCTCATTTCAGAAAAGCTTTTTTGATTTCTCAGAGCTACACGTTCATTCTCATAAAATCTGATACGCATCTCAACTACTTCCAAGGCAGAAATATTTAGCCCACAATATATCCCCCATAAACACAGAGTCACTAAATATTCACCCTCAAAATTAATTAAAAATATTTTAAATGACAGAAGAACTAAAAGACTATACAGTACATACTATATACACACACACAAAATATGTTAGACTGACCTTGCAGTTTACAAAGAGAAATAAAATAAAAATTTCAAGTTAAAGAAAGTAATTATTAGTTGCACATTTGATGTGGATATCAGGCCTGTAAGATAAAGAGATTTCATACCAGCAATTTACACCAAATTTAGCTTAGTTTGTGAGGCAGAAAAATATAATTGGGGGTTAAAACTTTCCTTTCACTACTGCCTTTTTCATGAATACACATTCATAGTAATACACATCACCATAAGTAACAATTCAGCAAGTCATTAGAATATTCTAAAGTACACACTTGCTGAAAGACAACAAATTAAAAATATAAAGTATAAAGTATTCTTTGCTTCTTTATTCTTTCTGCACAATTAAGCCATTGCATCATGCCAGCTAATTCTTACAGAGAAAAAGGCGAACAATTCTTATTGTTTATAGCACACAGGATAGTTTATATGCAGACTTCTAAATCCATCAAAACTTGACATCTGTATACAGTTTTAAAGCAATGTTTTCAAGTGTTAACATAAGCTACACCTCTTTCTTAAATTACTTTTTTACTATCAGTGTTAAGAATAATCATAAGACAACAATAGGAAAAGGCTCAGAGGTACAAAATACTTAATGATTTGAATAAACTTCACTGTATTCTTGCATGATATATGCCTAATGACCTCTTTCTTCTGCACTTTTTTTGTTAATAGTCTTTAGATTTAATCTTCCTAAAGAATTTGGAGGTAGAACTCTCACTGTGCAGGTACCTGTCCATATAAATTATGATTTGGGATGTGGCAGAGTCAGAAAGGCATATAGCTCTAGCAGCTAAAAACAGATGAAAAAAAAAAAAGCCAAGCAAAAACCTTAACGAAGATCAAACAATAGCATTCTGAACAACCATTTCCAATCTTTATTGTCCACCACCAAACTGTCAAAGATGAGGCATTCTGACATCCTTCCTTAAATATTAGAGAGGCAAGAACCTTTACTGGACTTTTTTCAACATTATTATTTCCCCAGGACAAATTCCCTGTCCCATTAAACAAGTGAGTGAGAGACAACAAATAAGAAAGGCAGAAAGTGACAGGAGAGGGTAAGTTGCATCTTAAAATGTACTTTCTACCAGCATTTTGCTTTTGTGCCTTATTTTTTTTTTGCTTTTTCACCTTTCACTTTTTTAAAAAAGTAAATGTTATTACAGTAAATAGGTATGGCAGGCAATACATGCCTAACTTTTTTATCTTTTTTCAAAGAAAGTAAGTTTTTAGAAGGTAGTTCTCATATGTAAGACAATCTACCACTGGATAAGCATGTCATTTTTAATTATTACAAAAATTAAGGTAAACTATTTTCTTCAAAATTGCTTTGAATGTACTGCATACTGCTGAAGTTAGATGAAGTCAGAATAATTAACCAGTAGCTGCCTGGATCATCATCTTACTTCCTTCTTTACTGTAGGATCGCATTTGCTATTCTCTCCAGTTACACTGAACCACCTCTGACATTACTTCCAGTAAGAAACTACTACTGATGTCCAACTTCATGTCAAGATTCTTTCAGAATTCTCCAATGGATGAATGGGACAAATTTGTTCAAGTTCTTAGATTGAACACAGTCCCTTGATCATACAGAAAAATAATTTCCTATTTCCAAACTCTGTCTCCAATTAGCCATCCCACCTTCCATTCAGTATTCATCACAGCTGTCCTCAGCAGAAACTGAAGTAAAATATTAATTGGAGTTTGGAATTATTTTTAGACACTCCCTAATTCTGGCTCACTCTCCTGAGCACAGTAACCCCACTTCTTTCTTCTTCTTCCTTTTATGAGACACGAATATTTTACATTTTCTTAAATATGCTTTCAAAGCTCTAACTTAATTTCACAGTCTTAACTTTATCAGAATACTTTCGGACCTCTTAGATGGAACTTCATTATACCTTCTTGTATAACACGATTTTTGAGCTGATTATTTAAATCTGGCATTCATCCTACCAATTTTCTTCCCTTCATATGAATATATCCTTCAAAGTATCTTCCACATATAAGGAGAATATCCTTCCCGTATAAGCACTTAATTCCAAAAGATCATGTATAAAATATTCTCTTTTATCTACAGCAGTGATATTCTTGTTTCTAATTATTTTTTGTCTTCATTAGTGCACTGTAGTTCAAGCAGTAGACCAGATTATTAGGGCACATGCTCAGGAACCATTTGTATTGTCTCTTCTTAAGCACAGTTGAAAGACCAAATGAAAGTGACATTTATTAAAATCAGAACAAGCAACAGTTTAGTAGAAAAAAAGGAATAATCTATGTGTAGAAAAATGTATGACCCAGAACACGCTCTACATTAACAATTTTTTAATTTTAAAAACACATTTACAAAGAATGAAGCAAATAAGCCAAGTGGACACGCATAAACCAACACAGCCACCTCCTCTTGTTTTCTTCGTGGCTTTGGGAAGCAGTTAGATCACTTTGCTGTAAAGTAACCCTGTTCTACAGAAGAGACACTAGTTTTCTATGCCACAGGAAAAAAGCTTTAACTAGATAGGAGGGACAGCTGTAAATTTGAATTCAGTGGACAGGAAATCTGAAAATTCCAAATTAGCTAGGCTATACAGTAACAGCAGGAGAAAAGGACTTACACGAAAACAAAAAGTGACTGGAATTTCAGAAAGTATATACTGAGTAGAACATGGGCAAGTCAGAGAAGTCAAGTAAGCAATAATTTGCTCCCAGAGCAACAAGTTCATTATTAATAGCTTTACTAACAGTGGCATGCTGTCACGTATTTTGTTTTACAGATGTAAAGTGTTACTGATTTCTTCTGTGGGGAAGTTTATTCTATTAATAGCTCCTTAATGCAACATAAAATGATCCAACTCAGATTAAAAGGCTAGTAACTCAGATTTTTGTTTCCTTTTCTTTGACCTGAGTCTCACAGGAAAAAAGCAGGAACATGTATACTATGATATTCTTTTAACACCTAAAAGCAAAATAAAACAAGCATGCTTCCAATTGAGAGAGTGTGTACAAGAACAAACCAGACATAAAGGAATGCAAGAAAGAAAGAAATGCAAATTAAAGAAAATAATAAGTATGAAATTATGCTAAGCCATAGCATGAAGAAAGTGTTATCACAAAAAAAATCGCTTTCACAGGAGAAACATCATATACAAGGATACCATTTCTACTAATCTTAACTTTTTTGTCTTTTTAAAAAATAAAACTTAAAAATGAAGACTTACACAAAACTCCCACAATTACATATACTTAAGCAGGTATCATTCAATTTAACATATTTTGAGTATCTCCTTTAGTT
Source organism: Pelecanus crispus (assembly GCF_030463565.1). Lineage (NCBI taxonomy): Eukaryota > Metazoa > Chordata > Aves > Pelecaniformes > Pelecanidae > Pelecanus > Pelecanus crispus. The sequence continues at coordinate 55,323,917 of NC_134648.1, forward strand.
ATTCCAGTTGCTTCATAGCAGACTGTATTTAAAATATTGTAATTAATTCAAATAGCATCTACAGTCATCACTTAATGTGACTGTGAGGTTTCAATATATTCTGCTTTGCATTACTGTAGATCATTTAAGTATCAGATAGTTTGAAAACACTTTGCATGCTGCATAACTCCACAGTGAAGAATTTTAAAACAGCATCACAGCTTTTATTTAGCATTAGCTATATTACAGTAATTTCAGTAATACCTAAAAGTTCACACCAGCATAAGGTTTTCACTGCCAGAGTAAAGACAGCTCTTGCCTAAAAATACACAGCAACATGTAAACAGAAGCCATCAGATGCCCTCTTCCTCATTTTTCTTTAAATTGCTCCCAAAAAAAGCAATAGTGTCCCTTTTGTCTCTGTGAATCAATTTGTCTAAGATGACCTCAACCCCCAGCTCCACCTTCTAGTTCATAGAATTTACTAGTGTAAAAGAACAGAGACATTCTCAGAATTGTCAAAAAAGTGCAACACCCCAAAACCAAAAAAAAAACCAAACCACCCCACAGTTCTCTCATCATCCTGCCCATAATTTGGGGGCAAGTCACTAATGGAGATACAACTGCTGTCTGCAGAGGTCCCTAGGTTCCAGGAATCACCCTGCCTTCCCCGTAGACTCCAAATAAAAATGAAGGGGGTGGGAGAGAAAAAAACCCCACAACAAAACACACACACACACACACTACTTGAAAATACTTGAAATATTTCCAATTTCTGAAATAATGAAATTATCACTTTTTTTCCCCCCTGGCTGAAAGGTAAAAAGCATCTAATAAGCACCTGCAACTTGCAACCTGGCCAACATGCAGTTAGGATGGCAGTTAGCTTCACCACAGATTGCCAACTATACATAGATAAAAATTAGATACACACTGAAGAAAATATCCTTTCTTATTCTAATAGAAAAAAACCTACAGAACAAGATAATTCAGACTTAGTTATCAATACAGAAGGCACACAAATATCTTCTGAACTTTTTCCTCATTTTTTGTGAGAGCAAGCCTAAGGATGACAACTAAAATGCAGACAAGTAGTTTTGTACAAGACAGTACAAGTTCTAAATGAAGCCTTACTCTTGTACAGTATGATTTAAGACAAGTCTGCAATAAGAGCCTGCTATTCCAAATATTTCTCACTTATATTACTGTGATTATAGACACTTTTCTTTATACTTCTTCTCATTCCCCCAAGTAAACATATATTCTGGTACAAAGAACTGAGAAGTCGGAGTAGTCATATTCACTCCTCCAACCTCAATTCAAGTATGAGAACAAGGAGTTGCAGGCCTAAACAGGACCCACAACTCATGACACAACACACTTAAGATCTTGTAGCAAAGTTTGCATGCAAACAAGTAGTTAGAGTTTTACGAAGTTTTTGAAAAATAATCTCTCTGCTATGGAAGTTGTGGGGAAAAAAAGCAAGGAAACAGGAAAAACATACAGTCAGTAAGATCGCTAAATAACTGAATGAATAGCCCCAGACTTTTCACATGCAGCAAGGTCTACGGCACTTAAGGTGGTTTTCCATACTAAGATGAAGTGCTTGCACAGTAATTCTTGCTATTGACAAGGTAGTTCTAGAACTTCCCAAAAACTAAGTTTTTACAAAGGGGTTTGTATGTTAAACTAACAGCACCAGAGTGAATTTGTACAAGTTCTCTGTGATTCTGCAACAGTAGGCCCAATACTCACAAAAATTTATTTCACAGGAGAACATTTCGGGATCATCTTAGCCAAACGGCCAATATCTTGCTTCAGTTTCTGTTCTGCTCTGGCAAGTCAATGAAAAGGACAAACTCTTCTGCCCATAACAATTAGAAATACACTAAAAGTGAAGATGGTGTTCAGAGCTGCATCAAAATTTTGTTGGATATTATTTGCAGAGGAAATGCCTTAATACAGGTATATCCTATTGTGAAATAATGGTTCTTTCAGAAACCTCTTGCAAGAGAGGGGATTTTTGCTTATTGCAATCCCCAGAATGCTTCTCAAGCTGGAAAATTAAACATCCTCAGCAAGAACATCCAGGAAGGTTGCAGAATCTCTACTACTGGAGGCTTTTAAGAACGAATTGTTGTCAGGGATGATGCAGGTATAACTAACTGTGTCATGGGCCAAGGAATTGGAGGATCTCTTCAAGTCCATTCCAATCCCATTTTCAGCAATTCCATGTTACTGCAAACACTGACAATTCACAGATGGTCACTTCCCCAAAAGCAAACAGAACCAACTCCATTCTGATCGGGTCATTTGCATTTAACAGGGTCCAGTAATTGGCAAACAACCACCTCTGACACACCTAGTGCGCTAGTCTTAGCTGTGATAAGAGGCTTCTTGACTGCCCTGATGGTCTAGGTTTCTGAAGCAAGAACCTCAGGCTATGATTGAAATCACATATTAAAAAAGCAGAACTATCATTTCTTTGACAAAGAAAAATACTGCTCTTCCTACAAATGCCATTCCAGGATACCCAAGGTGTCCTTGGATTCCTAAAGTTTGCAGGAATTTTTTAGTCAGTTCTTGAAATAGTTTGAAGTCTACAAAGACAGAAGATGTTTCTGGAGCAACATGACTACCAGAGCAGGATAAAGACAGACAGGCATGCTTCCTCAGCCTTCCCCGCCCCCCCCCAACCCCTTTGACACATACACTCACTGTCAATCCCATTGTCAACCCAGTGAAGCAGCCTTTTCTGAAAGGGGTCACTCATAAAAATTACCCCGTTAACCTAAGTGAATAGGATAGCTTTGCACTATGAGCCAGCCTAAGGACTCCCTGCTATGATTAAGAGTATCCCTAGCCAAGAGAAGTTTGGCTAATCTGTTCATGAAGAAGAGAGGGCATGGAAAGTAGCAAGCAATGACAGACAACAGCTTAACAGCAGCAAAAGGGGTTTTTCAGAGGTACTGCCTAAAGACGGCAGGAGGAGGTCAGGCTACTACTAGTCTGAACTTGAAGACTGACACTTATGAAACCACCAAAACTTACTTTGTATTCCAAATGCAATAGTTGTAATATTAAGGTGATCTCAGACTAACTGCAGTGGTAAGGGAAAAAGGAAAAAATTCAGGTATAGGACTGGTTTTCATATACACACACACACAATTAAAAATCCAACCAATGTTTCCATCAGCAGGAGAGAAAGTCATCCTCACGTAAGTGCATAATAAGTAATTTCATTTTTGTCAACCCCCCTCAGACCAATACTGACTACTTCAGAACAGCATAGCTGCTTCTGCCTATGAATATGCAACATGTATCTATGAATATTAAAGCTTGCTTGCCTTTACCACTAACTAGTGAAATTTAACAGCAAGGGTTGAATTGTTAAGGCTGTTAAATTTAAATTTTAAAAAAATTACTTCAGAAACAAAAAAAATATACTCTCTAGTGATTTAATGGCTTAATGAATTTATGAAAGAATCTGTATGACAGCTAAATGTGAAAATCAAAATTCTTTGCTCTTTTCAGTGATGAAGCAGCTTGTGCAATTATGGCCTCACTGCTAGCTAATAATGGCTGATAACACACATAATTTAATATCATAACTAACTTCTACAGACCTTGATGATAGCCTACCTTCATGATTATCCCAATCTACTCAACACTGCATCTGATGTTAATACTGACCAAAAAAAAAAATGTATAAACACACTAAGAAAAATAAAGCCATTACTTTTGGTCTGTGTACAGGCCTCTGTGTGTGTCCCTTTAAAAAAGGAGAAACAAAGCTTTTTTGCTTGTTACAGTCAGCAATCCTACAACATCCTACAAATCTCCAACACTGTGCTGAAATCCACAATACAACAGTGAACATTTTCCATCTTAAAACTTACTGCAATTTGAATAGGACAGAAAGACTTGTAGAGCCAATGCCAACTCTAAAACATATCGTTGAAGAGTGCAGTGCAGCATCCTATTCAAAAATGTACTAACATTACTAGGCTTTTTTCGAGAAATTGATGAAAACATAGTCTGAAAATTTAATGGAATTATCAAGATCATGCCTTAACTTAGAGCAGATTTTTCACAAACTGTACGAAATTGTCACAATCTCAAACCATTTATTTTCCATTTTTTTGGAAATATGAATCTTCAAAAGTGCTGTAAGCTAGAACATGTGACCTCCAATTTTGCACAATATGTGTGAGAAAAAAGTGAAGAAAATTGTGCTATGCAATACAAAAGTGATATATCTTCCTAAAGAGCATTCCAATTACCAAAACCTCAGCTAGAAAGCAAAACCATACTTAAGAGTAATGCTTCCAACATTCAACTTAAAAAAAATAGTGCATCTTACCCCCTGTTCCAAGAACTTTCAGGAGTTCAAAGTTTTCAATGCCAACTTTCTCTGCATGGCCTGTCAAATTTGCTGAAGGAAAAAAAAAAATCATGTCAGATATGTAGTACACTGAAATATCATTCTGACATACTACTACAGCTTCAGTAAAAACAAGTTAGCAGATGAACAAAATAAGCAGCACTAAAAGGACATTCCAGTTGCATACTGTATTCTTTTAACTTGAAAAGGAAGGAGAACAATTTTCTTGCTGCCATCAGCATTCCCGGAAGTATAAAAATCACAGAATAATAATTGAAGCCCATCTAGCTTCTATACACCATCTTTCATCCCAACACTGGGCACCTCCAAAAGGAGTCTAGTTCCACCTTGTCTGTAATCTCCAATGGCATAGTTATAGACAGCAATCAGTCCATCCCTTAGCCCTAGCGCCCTGAATACTCTCGTGTTCCTGGATTATATGATGCTTGGGATGACATAAGCAGAGCTGCAATGACTATTCATGCATTTAACATAGGATTACTAAACCTATAAAGACTCTCCACTACTATCGAATAGGAAAGACTTTGAGTCTACATAACCAGGAAGTCTGGAAAAATCTAAGCTTCTACAAAGTTGTTTCATTTTTGGGTGAGTTTGGGAAGAAGAGGTTCTGCATTTATACAACTCTATACCACTTTGAGTGTTTTTTTGTCTAACAGACATTTTTCTAAGCAGGGAAGTGAAGAGCCCTATTTAAAAGAGGAATTGTGGTAGGCTGGGTTGGCTTTTTTCTTTTCTTTCATAAGCTGCTAAAAGACAGCCTCAAGCAGTTCCCTTTTTTTCCATCTTTCATTCCTATCATAATATTATCCACTCATTTGCATCAATATGCCTGCAGGCCATTCAGCAAAGCTGCTCATTGAAATGATCCAGGTTAAAAGCAGTAAGGCAAAAAAGTAACTAAGTTTGATTATTATTAACCAAGTTCAGTTCCCTGATCCACTTCAATGAGCAGCTGCACAAGTAGTTTTACTAGCACAATTAAGGATGTAGCATCAATCTGCAGAAGCTGGTATGGCTGCTAAAAGAATGCCCCTCAAAGAGCAACTTCAAGCCAAACCGTATGTCTGAAGGCTAGGTTTTTTTTTAAAAAAAAAAAAAGAAAAAAAGAGCGGCAGGCTTAGGAAAGATGTGCAGGAAGCTTTCGTTAGCAGCACCAGATTTCAAGGGTTTTTTTGGGCCCCTCAACACAAGAAGGACATTGAGGTGCTGGAGCATGTTCAGAGAAGGGCAACGAAGCTAGTGAAGGGTCTAGAGCACAGGCCTTATGAGGAGCAGCCGAGGGAACTGGGATTGTTTAGCCTAGAGAAGAGGAGGCTGAGGGGAGACTTTATCACTCTACATCCTCTCTTGAGGAAATGGTCTCAAGTTGCACCAGGGGAGGTTTAGATTGGATATTAGGAAAAATTCCTTCATGGAAAGGGTAGTCAAGCATTGGAATAGGCTGCCCAGAGAGGTGGCGGAGTCACCATCCCTGGAAGAGTTCAAAAAACGGGTAGACGTGGCACTTTGGGACATGGCTTAGTGGGCATGGTGGTGTTGGGTTGATGGCTGGACTGATGATCTTGGAGATCCTTTCCAATCTTAATGATTCCTAGTTTTTACTTTCATTAAAAATAACCCAGCCACGAAGCCAGGAAACATGAAATTGCTGCTCTACCCTTAACTGGTTTAGTGGTTTGATAGTTCTAAGAAACTTTATCAAGACAGTGCGCTTTCTGAATTAATTATCAAAATGTATAGTTCATCTCCGTTCACAGAACTGCAGTAACTCAACAACTCAAAACAAACAGAAAACTTAAAGCTTCAGAAAGACATCTCTCTGCAAAGGAAGAACAAGTATAAAAAAATCCAAACACTGAATAAATGAAAAAGCAAATTTGTGACTTATTCCAACAATCCTAGGAACCTGTACACATACATAAAATGCAACTAGTTAGGATAGGGTAACATTAGTGCTCTCATGCAAGGCACTGATGAAATCTCATCTAAAATATTATTTTCAGTTCTTATCAGTCATCTTTATGGGGGATTAATCGAACTTGGAATAAGTGCAGAGAGACCATTAGAAATTACTCAGAGATTAGGAAGTCTACAAAAGCTTTCAGGATTTTTTTCTTGTACAAACCGAAGTACACATGACAATGAGTTTTGCAAATCTGAGGGAATCTACAAGCTATCCTAACACTACCTATAAAAAACCCACACAGCACAGTGAAATTATTATTAGAGAAATACTACTTCTGTGATCAGTTCCACTTTAATCAACATGTACTAGGCAAGATAGTACCAGAATCATTAACAAATCAATGAGGCAATATGCACCACATGAGTTGAACTGAAGCTTGCCATACTATTTTCACTGCAGATAGAACAAATACTGTTGTTAGTGCTACGTCACAGTCATTGCTGAAGTCAGCAGTAAGGAAGATGCACTCTGTGCCAAGAAAGGAATAGTAGCAGGTAAGGCAAATCTAGACTGACTTAGTGTCTATATAATGACAGTACATCATGTCACAGTCAGAAAGCAGCCTGTCTTGAAGCAACTTAATATTACATATTACTCTTCTTAACAACTACTGAGAATGGTACCCAATGTATACAGTTTCAAAACAGTGTCTTTCCTGCCAGGGACAGGAGTCATCAGGGGCTATCCTAAAGAGACCAGGGCTAGAGTGTCCACAGCTTTAATGAAGCAGTAGATGTCACTGAAGAGATTCAGGACATAGAAATCCTCTAGATACTAAGTAAGTGCTGAACTCAGAGTGGGAAGAAATTTTTCACTGAGAAATCCACTGATCTGGATCTTCCATTATGGAGTACTCCAGAAAGGTTTTACTATCTCACATCCTTTAAGAGCTGTCAGCACAAGGCTTTTCAATTAAACACCCTACTAGAAAGCAAGACAGTCATTTAATCCTGCCACATTCTTGGAACTGAGTAAGATGACGGAGAAAGTGGAACACAGAGAAGTGCTGTATCTCCAGTAACAAGCTGAATATTTGTAGTGCTGGCTACAGTCCTAAAAAGAGATCAAGTCCTAAACTCAATCCATTAATCTAAACTGTACCATACACTCCATTTAACATGTATTCCACATTCAGTAACATTAGTAAAACCTTTCCCATGTTCATGAGGTTACACAGTAAAAAGCTGAGTGACACCTAGTTTTAATTATTAGGCACTTGCTTCAATGTGAGCCGCAATTTTGTGCTATCCACTTAATCCCTTTTTACTTCCATTTAGGATGTTTAATCGCCTTATCCTAAAGAAAACAAAAAGTCTTGAAGGTTATTTCAATATTATTTTCATAGCAAAAGGGGAAAACTACATCACAACTAGGCATATGATCACTATAAAATAAGTCCCACCTCATTCTTTTTGCATTACACTGAGGAAAAAAGCCATCCCACAAGATGAGATAGCTAAAAGGTGCTGCATAACACACAGAGGTATGATAGGACACTTGAGACATGCAAACTGTCTCAGAATTACTCCCTATAAAGCAAGAAGTAGAATTATCCTTAATTAAAAAAAAAAATTTCAAAGCTACAAGGGAATATTAACAATTCCCAGAAAGTGCTTCTCCCAGTGTTGCCACAGCTGGCAACGGCTTGCTCCAACAGCCTCAGTTGCTGCACTCAGTCCATCTCTTAAGTAATACCCCGAGAAAAGAAAACTGAAGAGCTTGTGTCTGTGCCACATTCTTTCCAATGACACTGCTAAAGCAGTTCTTTGTCTTCATCTGCTGAAACCAGGCACAGCACTTTTTAACATTCTAGCTGAGATGAGGTGCAGTTTCTCCAGAACGGAAGTCATCATACCGACATCTCCTTCAACTTGCTCTCAGGAGCATAAATCCCCAGAGATCAGTTATTCTAATTACCAGTCACTGCCAGGAACTCAAATGAGCACTGCTGGAGGACCTTTCACAAGGAATGCTTTCAACAATTACACGACAACTGTTCCAAGTTTGAGAGGCTTTAAAGGATTGCAACAAGAAGGCCACTACTGCTACCACTGACAGAGCAGTGAAAGGCTTCTCCCACCTCACAGACATCACCATGCTAGGATTGGTATCAGAACCTGACCCAACAACTGCCTGTGCAACCTGCATGAAGACAACGTATCTATCAAGAGTGCAACAGGACGTACACTCTAGCATCTAGCTAGCACTATTTCTAGCAAATAGGACCATAATATTTCAGTGTATGCAAAGAAGCCATTCAGAAACAGCAGCTTTGGGAAAGCTCTTAATTTAAGAATTGAGTGCAAGGAAAGCAGTTTTGGAAACAGAAAATTTACTTCTCCATGCCCTTTTCTTCAAGTCTGTTGATGCATCAGCTGAAGAGTACCAAGGAAGGGAACTAAGCTTGGACAGGAAGAAAGTACTGCCCAAGTCAACAGGACGAGAGTTTCTCCACAAATGATCTGAAGCTACACATGACAGAAGTATAAAGGATGGTGGTACATCATGGAGGAAAAAAGCAGTAAATTGACAGCACCTTCTAGGAGACAAGCTAATGGCACAGGTGCACAGTTAGGAAAAGCTTCCATTTACTTTTTTGCTACTGTAGTCCACAGTAATGAGCACTAGACCAACACAGTAAGAAGCGAGAGGATGCAGCTGAGGGCAACAGCAAGATACAACAGATCAACCCAGAAACAAAGACTAAAGGGAAAGGCCAAGACATCATGGCATCCATAAAAACAAAGAGGACATAGTGGTACTAGTCGCAATCACCTCTGAAGGCAAAAAGAAAGCAAATATCTACAAATATTCTGACTCCAAAGACAAACCTCCACATGCAGGGACACCAATGCATGGAGACAAGTATCATCATTCTCAGCCCTTAGAAGTAGGACAGTCTGTTTAACTTCTGGGAACCAGAACAAAGTATTTCTGCTTGATGGAGGATCTCCAGATGATGTAAGAGACATGACTGTCACCTGCACTATACCTGAACTCTGAGACGGCCAAGTGTGAACTAAGCACTGTCCAAGCTGGTACTGTGTAATGACTATTTGCTTTTAATTGTACTTTTATGATGTTAAGAAATAATATTTCAACAGTGGTTATTTTCAAGTTAAAGTGTGCTGTGTCCTCCGTTTCTAGACTCCCATTGCATACAGGTTTTAAAGCAGACAAAACAAAACTAGATCAAGCAACCTTCAAAGCGAAGCTCTGCCTGAAAGCTGCAACTTGTCTCTGCTATTCTCTGCAACATGAGATGAGCTCTGCTGTTTTATTGATCAGAACAATGAACCTCAGACAATTTAAAGCAGAATAGAGAAAGCAAGAATTAAAACAGGACAGAAGACACTCTGTAATATTTCAAACTATTAGGTATCAAGTGCCTGGTACCAAGATCAACTTGATTCTAACCTGCTACTTCAGAGAGTAGCCCATCTCCACTCACCTAACAGATCTACTTTTTTAAGTCACAGCAACAAAGAACAGATGCTGTTTCCAAAGTTATATGAACACAAACTTGAGATTATCCCTTGCTCATAATGAAGAGTGGGTGCTTTTCCTTGAAATTAAGCAAAACTAGCACATTCCTTTCTAGGAAAAAAAAAACCCAAACCACCCAAAACCACGTAACAGAAACCACACAACTATTGCTTGTTAGACACTGAAGAACATGCATCTAGGATGTTATACTGTTTTTCTGCTATATATAAAATTATGCTTTGATTGTATCTGGTTACAGCAACTGAGAACCATTTGTGAAGGGAAGTGAAAAATATTCCAAGTCCTTGAAATCTAACAGACCATCACCAACTAGTAATTGTCATATCACTGAAGAAGAGTACCATTTAATCAGGACAGGCAACTACCTTACAGACTTAGAATGGAATTTAAAAAGCATACCATCTCAAGGACTACCTGCATTTTTCTTAGGCCAAGAAAGAATTTAGAGTGAGAATAAAATGTGCACAGTTGTGAACTCAAATCAAAGAAGAGAAAATGCAATTCCTGTTACTCTGAACTCCAGGATCACAACTAAGATAACAGGGGTAGAAACTGTTCATTCTCTATATTATTAGATGCTTAAAGAGAAGACCATGTGAACTGGAAAAAAAAAAAAAAAAGGCAAGATCTCACAAAGCTGCTGATCCCATTCTAGAAGGCCTGGAAGCCAAAACTTTACATAGCCAAAGATGACAAAGACCTCTGAAGTACTAGCTAACAAGAACACAGTATGTGGAAATTCAGAAGCATGAAATGCTGTGAGGAACATGACAGGAAACTATCATTACTATTATGAAAACAGACTGAAGCTGCCGAAGACTATCCCACCAAAATTATCATTTGCACATCAGAAGCTGAACTAAAGATAAAAATGCAGACACCCGAGATTAACGATCCAGACTCACAATAGTCTGAATTGGAAAATGCTCCATGTTAAGGTCCATTTGCATTCATCAGCAGTAGCCCTTTTGCTATTACAGAGGTGATTTTGCTATGAGGTTTGTCATTACTGAGAGATGAATCACTATGAGGTCACCAAGATTCAACCTAGAAGCACCTCCATGTTTAGCTAGAAGCTTAATGTGCAGTAACACTATACATCACATAATAGCCAAAAAAAAAGCCAAAATGTAATTAGGTAAGATGCTAATGAATAAAGTTGCTGTAGATAATCTAATGCTGAACAGAGCTGAAACAGATAAAAATAACAGATAGTTAAAGATTGTGCACGTCTTTTCAAACAAGAAAGTATATCTAAGTACAAGTATATCTTGTACTGTGGTCTTCTCTATTGTCAAAAATCAGTATACTATTTCAAAAAAATATACTTTATTCATTCACAGGCACTTTGGGCAGTGTTAAAAGTAACAATGTAGATTAATCTAGCAACAAAGAAGGGCAACTAAATTTAAATGTTGATGGAAGGTGTTTACATATTAGTTTATGCAGACATTAACCAGGAAACTTAAGAATTATCTTCAGAATTACTGTCTCTCAGGTAAAGCTTTTATAACAGTCTGTCCAAGCCAGCATAAAATATTTACAGACATCAACAAAAAATGGGAAGAGGAAACAGTCACAATAGATCCCAAAACACAACACAAAAATAAATAAAGTGATGGCATGTAACACAAGTCCTTCATAAACCAGGTCATCTGCCTATCTACAGAATGAGTCAGAAGCAAAGAAATCTTAGCAGAGCTTGCACCTCATCATTAGGATTGTATAATGGTTGGGAGAGGGAGAAAGTTTACCATAAGATATCAAGTGATGCCAAGCAATGAAGGGGTTCCAACAGAAATATTTACATGAAGCATACAGCTGCAAATCACACCCTCAGATACCCAGGCTTTCTCATATGTTTAAGCAACTCTGGCAAGTGTTTTCTGAATTGCCTCCTGAATAAAATCCTAAAGTGCATTAGTGGCATGTACATTTCCTAACCCTTTGTGGAATCCAGCATGAGCTTTTAAACCGTCACATTTAGAATACACTGGAACAAAGCTATGCGACAGGCTGACAGTGAAGACTGCGACTACTAGCCCTCATTTATATTAGACGTTTTATAGAATATCACTGAAGCAATGAGAGCAAAATGAGCAATGGTACCAGACCCTTTTATAGATCATTTTAGCCAGGTTTGTTAGATTCCAAAGGGGCAGGAAGAAGATGAATAATCATTCTCCACCTTCAAAATCAAAAATTATCATAATCAAAGTGATCAGAAGAGACATAACAATAAATTCCTAGACTACAAAACATTTTTTACAAATATTGATTCTGTAAAGAGTAAAATCCAGATATTTAAGTTGTATTAAGGATGATTCATAAACTTACTCTCTTAAACCACTCTTTATACTTCCCACAGCAATATGAGAACACATATTTTAGTGCTCAAAAGAGAAAAGTAGAAGTAAAAGCAACCCAAGCTTTGAAATCGTCAACTATTAATACCTCCTGATCTCTAAACAATATACAGAATTAGTAGGTAGAGTCAAATAAAAAAACCCAACCCCTGTGTCTTACAGAAAATATAATTTCAAAAGAATCTTTAAACTTTCATGAGAATGTTTCCTTTTAGAAATAAAAAATAGAATACTGTAGAGGTGCCAGGTGTAGCTCCATAGCAAAGGTTGAATACTCTATTTAATGCATGATTCATCATGTTTTTTAGCCATAGGAATTTTCACAATGCCTTACAATGTAACATGAACCTTACAGTTTACAAATAAATCCATTCTAGTTTAAGTTCTCATTCAAGAAGGGTAACTAAGAATTTGCAATATTAAACCCTTTAAATAGTCCATGGATTTGTTGTCCGAAGCCTTTTACAGTTTCATACTGAATTACAGTTAGACTATTTGACTCAAGTGGAAGTTCCAAATTCTGCCTCTGGAGCCCTGCAGCCCATTGTTACGTCGACTTCTGCGCTATACATACCTTTTCACGTCACATGTTACAGTCAGACAAATTGCAAACTAAAGCAAGTCCTTTAGCCCAAAGTTTGTGATAGCATGTATTGGGTTTGCATGGCAAGGCAGGGTGGGGGGAAGACAGGACTCCAGGGGTGGCTTCTCTGAGAAGCTGCTAGAAGCTTCCCCCATGTTCGACAGAGCCAGTGCCAGCTGGCTCCAAGACAGACCTGCCACTGGCCAAGGCCGAGACCATTAGCAATGGTGGTAGCACCTCTGTGATAACGTATTTAAGAAGGGGAGGAAAAAAAAACCTGTGCAACTGTAGCCAAAGAGAGGAGTGAGAATATGTGAGAGGAACGACCCTGCAGACACCAAGGGCAGTGGAGAAGGAGGAGAGGAGGTGCTCCAGGCACCACAGCAGAGATTCCCCTGCAGCCCATGGTGAAGACCATGGTGAGGCAGGCTGTGCCCCTGCAGCCCATGGAGGTCCACGGTGGAGCAGATATCCACCTGTAGCCCGGGGAGGACCCCACACCACAGCAGGTGGATGTGCTCAAAGGAGGCTGTGACCCCGTGGGAAGCCTGTGCTGGAGCAGGCTCCTGGCAGGACCTGCGGACCCGTGGAGAGACGAACCCATGCTGGAGTAGGTTTGGTAGCAGGACTTACAACCCCGCCTGTTCCTGAAGGACCGCGCCCCATGGGAGGGACCCCACACTGGAGCAGGGGAGGAGTCCTCCCCCTGAAGAGGAAGGAGTGGCAGAAACAACATGTGATGAACTGACTGCAACCCCCATTCCCTGTCCCCCTGCACTGCTGGGCGGGGAGGAGGTAGAGAAAAATCAGGAGTAAAGTTAAAGCCAGGAAGAAGGGAGTGGTGGGGGGAAGGTGTTTTACGATTTGGTTTTATATCTCATTACCCTACTCTGATTTGATTGGTAATAAATTAAACTAATTTCCCCAAGTTAAGTCTGTTTTGCCTGTGATGGCAATTGGTGAATGATCTCCCTGTCCTTATCTCGACCCACAAGCCTTTCATTATATTTTCTCTCTCCTGTCCAGCTGAGGATGGGAGTGACAGAGCGGCTTTGGTGGGCACCTGGCATCCAGCCAGGGTCAACCCACCACATAGCATTACAATGAATCCAGGATCCTCTTCAAAATGGACTTGCCAAAAGGAAAAGAACAATGTCCTAAGGCAAAACAAACAATATTTATACAGTCTATTGGCCATATATTCATAGAATGTCTCAGAAGTTCCCTTAAAGATCCCAGTTTTGCTAATATCTGCCTTTCACTGGGCAAAGCAGGGAGTACACATGCATGCTGCAAGATGGGCAACCTCCTACCTAGTCAAATACACTGAAAGTTCAGGATCCTTTAATCCTTATTTTATTTTTTCCCAAAAGGAAGAGCTACAAGAGAAGCCAACAGGAGGTGTTGGGGGGAATCTCACTGTTAACAGTTCTATTTCCTTCTTACCTTCCTACCTCACAAGTATTTCCCTCTGTGCCCATATCCTTCCCTATCACACAATAATTTTTCTCTTTTTTCCTCTTTACATTTGCCATTGTTCAGTTCCACAGCATTACCAGGAAACAGAAAATGTGAAGAGGCAACAATATTCTTTTTTCACTGTAAATAATACGTAACTTCACAGGTCTCCAAAAAGATTAGAAGTTGTACTAACTCTGAGGTTAGCCTTCAAAAAATAAAACCTTTTCCTTTACAAGATTCCAGAAACAGATGCTACAGAAAATTTCATTTTCTTACTACTTTCACTGGACAGCTTCATCGAGAATCAGAGACAGTCACCACTTCCTACCATTTGATCTTTGGCATATTTTTTCTTCTACTTCCTGAGAAGAGAAGGCGATTCCACTTTCCCCAAAAACTCATTTCCTTCCCAAACTGAGGAAAAAAAAGATGGTGACTATTCTGAAGTGGCTGAATTGCGAGGTTTCTATCGAGGAAGAAATTGTTTGTGTGACAGGAAAAAGAAAGAAAAAAAGTTGCTAAATATATTAGGAGAAAAACCATTATTAACTGAAATGTGTCCTAAAAGTCACTGCTGTGTCTAATCTGCAAAAAAACCAACTGAAGGAACAATCATTGAAACACATGCATGCTTACAGTTTCCCCAGCAGTAACGGGACATTCTGATTCTCTGCATCATTAAAATAAAATATATATACACAAAGCAGTGCCCAGTATTTGTAATACAGCAAATCACATGGCATCTCACAGAGGCACTCAAGTATTATGCATCACAGTTCCTTCCCTATCACAGATGCAATCTACATGCCTATGAAGTGATGTTTTTTCAGCAATTGCTTTTTGGTCATGCCACAGAGGAGTTTCAGGGTCCTAAGAATATGGGATAGAGAGCTAAAATTAAGGTTGACTCTACATATCAAAGCCAGCACTGCAATTTCAAAGTCAAAGTTTAAAAGAAGACAAACCATGGTACAATAGGGTTAACAATCAGCTGGGAGCTGTGTAGAAATAGCACTGCATATGCTCTAGCTGTGCATTTTCATATGCCACAATACTTGCTAAGGTAATAACAATCTGTTTCATTCTTGAAGATATTAATTTCGTCTCATATTCAAGTTTTATAGTATGTTCACTTACTCACTGGATCATAATCAATGCCCATCTCTAACTCATTTAGTGTTTTTAGAGCAATTCCAAGACCCAAGTAATTGTAAATGCAAAGTGTAACTGTAGGTTCACCTGCATTCAGTTGATTTGAATATTTAATTCTTTGTACTTTGAGTTTGTTATCAAGAGGTTCAAGCAACAACTTCCACGATATGAAAATGAGACACTCCCTTCTCAAAGAAGTCACTATTTCTACCACAATAGTACATTCTTTCAAAGCACTGTGGAGACTGACCTCTTTTTTCATCTGCCAACTGACAGCTACTTTCGATACGTAATTCTAAATCATTCAATTAGTCACAGAGCTAGCAACATCAAAGAAAGAACACAGAGAGGAGGGGAACACTAGAATCTAAACAAATTGCACATTAAAAAGATATTCATGGTATACAACCTCAGTATTTAAGAACAACGAAGATCCTCTGGCTCCAGTTCTAGTTCATGCATGTCCCCTCACCCTCTTTCCCAAAACGAAGCTAAAGTAAATAATCATGCTGCACACTTTAGAACTACGGTGGGTCAACCCCAGCCAGCAGCTAGGCACCCACACAGCCAGAACCAGTACAAAAACTAAGAAAAATACCCAAAGTATCCTATAGATTATTTATATATTTCTATATCAACAGAAGCTGACTGCCATTTTTCTCCTCAAATTATCATATCTCTGTGCATTGTGTAGAGACAATTCTAAAACAGTATCTTGATACGTCTTGCATAGTGATGACACTATTGACACCTTCAGGAGTAGGAGTCTCCCAGGAGTACATGACAGAGCAGCTCCCTCCTCCACCCTAATGCTCCAGAAATAGACAAGCCATTGCTAGAAAGCATTTTTTGGAAAACAGAGTTTTCTAAATACTTAATAAGGAGAAGAGAATGAGGAGGGGAGAAGCAACCGATTCCTATTAAGCTGAATTTCAGAAGCTGAAAAAAGACACAAACAAGGTTAATAATTTTAAATTAAGAGCAAGTATCAGTACTTCCTGAATCTATCTTTAAGACCAGGATCAAAATGAAAATTGCTTATTATGCTATATTAGACAGCTCTTTGTCTAGTTTATATGAACGTGTTTATTCCTCAAACTATCTTTAAATCCACACCACAGGGATATGTGCTGTCTCAACTTCTATAAAAGAAATCTAGACATAGCTAGGTAAATATATAGAATAAATGTGTTCCGCTTCCTTTCCCCTTACTCCTTTTTCTCCTGCGCACTGAAATCTAGCAACACCCAGCGAGACAAGTACGTTTTCCACCAGCTCCTTTGCTTCTTCTCGAAAGAAGGAAACTAGTCCCTTTGGTTTCTGCGTAGCTATCAGGAAGAGCGCCTTCCCCCCCGCCCCCCCCCCCCCCAAGCTGCAGTGATAGCTACGTTCCGCTGGGGCACCTCCACTGAGCCCCCAGACCCGAGTGACAGGGGGACAGAAGGCTGAATGCGACCGAAGAGACCCAGCACCACCACTTGCCTTCCCCATCGGCCCATTAGAGAACGTCAACTACGTTAACCCGGGGAGGGGCGGGGGGGGGAAGGAGGCAGTCCTCTCAAACTTTTGCGATGAACAGCATCATACACTTACTTTTACTTCATGATAGAGAAAAAAGATGCGAGAAAAGGAATGAAGGACGTGGGTTAATAGCACCTCCATTGTTAATAAATACAGAGAATATACATGTTGATTATGTTTTACAAGCACTTGTAAATTAACAGTAAAATCTAGATTTACTGCAGTATTCAAGTTGCCTGGAAACTTCTGAGAAGCACAGAGTCCCTCTTAAAAAATATATAAAGATCTTCCCCAACACAACAACCTACGACAGAGCATTTCTGTTGTATCTTGCAAGGTCGTATATATTTCACGTGTTGAACTACTTCTCCAGAGGGTCTTCAAGCAACTACTGAGCTACAAGATTCACAGACTGAAAAGCCAGATAACTCTGCGGTTACATGTTGGCACATTCCCCTCCCTACAATTCCGGCATTTCACCGAGGTCAGAGAAAAGCTGTCACATAAACCGACAGAATTCAGGAGTGTAACAAACAGCCCCCCCCCCCCCCCAATACTGACAT
The DNA here is from genome assembly GCF_030463565.1 of Pelecanus crispus. Classification (NCBI taxonomy): domain Eukaryota; kingdom Metazoa; phylum Chordata; class Aves; order Pelecaniformes; family Pelecanidae; genus Pelecanus; species Pelecanus crispus. The sequence goes on from NC_134648.1 coordinate 55,341,423, forward strand.
AGCCATAAAAGTCAAACAGACAATTTAAAAAAAAAAAAAAGCTACCCCTTATCTCCTTCAAAAGCGTCAAATACCCCTGGGGAAGTGGGACAGGGAAGCCAAATACGCAGCAGAAGTCCAACTAAAATACTTTATTCAGAAATAAAAGCAGGGACACCCCCCCCGCCCCCATCTCCCAGGCTCTTGCCCATATCTTTCAGCTCATCCTCTTTCTTTTTTCCTCACCGAGACTTCCCTCCCGGTCCCGATCAACTCCCTTGAGCCTCCTTCCTCAGCACTTCTTCCCCAAGTCCCGGCAGCCCGGGCCCCCTCCGCCACCCCCGGCGCTTCCCGCCGCCCTCCCCTCAGACAGGAGCGCTCCCCTCAGCGCCCCCGCCGCCACGACCTCCCCCGGCCGCCCCGGCCGCCGGGCCCGCCCCGCTCACCGTTCCTCAGCTCGTGCTTGACGGTGAGGAGCGGCAGCTCCCCTTCCTCCGCCGGGCCCGAGGGTCCCTCCATGTTCTCACAGGCGGGCGCTCCCCCGCCTCTGCCGCTCCCCGTGTGTGTGAGCGCGGAGGCGGGGGACGTCACCTGGCCTGAGGCGGATTTTATTTTCCAGGGGCGCTCCGGGGGAGAGGAGCCATGCAGGCGCGCTGGGGGCGGGGGGCGGCTGTTCTCCCCTCCGCCTCGGGGAAAGCGGAAAAAAAAATGCCCACACCACTCAACAACAAACAGTTATTAAAATACAGGGAGGCACACGCACGTCGGCTTCCCTCCCCCGGCCCTCAGAGCCAGCCCATGCCCTTGCGGCTCCCCTCCCCCTTGCTCCGGCCGCCCTCCCCGCCCAGCAGCAGGGAGCGGAGCGGAGCGGAGCGGAGCCGAGCCGAGCGGGGCCGAGCCGAGCCCAGCGCGGCCCAGCCGGGATAGGCTGAGCGAGACGGGAGGAGGGGGCGCCCTCAGGAGCGGCTCCTACTCAGGCGCTCGCGCCCCCTCCCTCCCCCCGCCGAGCGCTCATTGGGCGCGCGCGCCCGCGAACCCCAGCGGCCGTTGGGCAGAGAACGTTCGACGTGCCTCCCCCCGCCCTTCCGCCGAGCGGCGCCTTCCCTCATTGGATCAGCGGCTGCGCCAATCGCTGGCTCCGCCCCCCCGGTTTCCCCCCAATCCCTGTACTCCCTAATCTTGTTTGTAAACATTCCCTCCCGCCTCTCCTGCTCCCCCCCCCTTGAGGGCGGGCGCTGGGTTGCCTAGAGAGGAGGGAAAGCGCTGATTGACCGCTGGGGCTGGCAATCATCTGAGGGAGCGGCGGTGGCGCCGGTCCCTCGCGTTACGGGCCGGTTCCATCGTACTTGGGGGGGGGGGAGGGGGGAGGGGGGAGCAGCCGTGGGCTTCCCCACTCGCAGTGGCGGCAGGGGGGAGCCGAGCCGAGCGGAGCTGCAGGCTCGCGCGGGGGGAGGCGGCAGCGGGACGGGGAGCGGGGTATCCCCTCGCTGAGGGACGCGGCAGGGCAGGGAGGAGCGAGGGACGGCCGGAGGGGGGGTCCGCGCAGGGCCCTGGCCGCCCGCGGAACCTCCGCCTCCCCGCAGGCCGCGGGCGGTGTGTGCGGACCCGCGGCGGTGGCCCGTCCGTGCGGCGCGGCGGGGCTCGGCCGCCTCCGGGGGCTGGGACGGCTGGAGAGCGGCCGCCGTCAGTGCGGCTCGCCGGTATGTCCGCCTGCAGGCCAGCGCTCAGCGCCGGGCGGGAGGCGCGCAGGCCACGCAGGGCCCCGCGCAGTGGGGGCGCGGGTGGCGGCGCCCCGGGCGGCGGGGGGAGCGCGGGCCCGGCGCCGGGCTGCGCGGAGGGGGCGGCGGGCAGAGAGGCGGCCCGGGGGGGCCCGACGCCGCCGTCGCCCTTGGCCGGGGCCGGGGGGCCCGACGGCCCGGGCGGGGGGAGCGGGCGGCGCCCGCGGCCCGGGCGGTTGCAGAGGCCGAGTTTACTGGAAGATAAAACAACCTTTGTGATCGCTGAAATGTCACAAAGCAAAGAGGGGCTTGCTGCGTTATGGCGGCTCAGGACGTGCTGGTTAGGGATTGCCTGCCTTGGTGCCTTGTGATGCGGGCGTGGGAGGAGGTGCGGGGTACACCCATGCACCCAGTTCGCGTTGCGCTGCTCGGGGCTTTTTCATTAGCTCTTAGCCTGTATAGTGGCCGATTAGCTGCGTGGGACACGGTATCCTGACAACGGGGTTTGATTTTGTTTTTAAGGAAGGTGTGTTTCGAATCGTATTAGACCTGTTCATCTCACTTAAGCCTCTCAGCCCGTTACGGATCGGAAGCGATCTGATATGTCTAAAGCAGTCCACATTTCCTTGAGACAGATCGCACAAATCACTTTTCTCTCCATTTCTTATTTACAGTGATTTCTGACTTGTTGCTTTTGAATGCTGTTGCTTCCTATCCTTTGGTTCTGTATAACAAGTTGCTAGTTTGCAATGCCATGTCGCATACAACGGCTGTGTTCATGCAGAGTCTGATTCTGGTACATCAAACATCAATGAAATAAAATGTCTTCTGCTACTCCTTTATTCACATTCCAGTATTATATATTTTTGTGTGTGTGTGTTTGTACACATGTATATAAAAATGCATGTACACATATACATACACACAGTTATACAGTTTCCTGTAGAGAGATTGAGTTGAGCTATTTGAAGTTGGTAAGAGCTTTCTACTATAGAATTGCTTAAATACCAAACCTCTTTTTTAGGGCGCTTTTGGGATTGGTTTTCTTCCCAGAAATTAAAAATAAAATCTAAGGGTTTCATAGTAGCGCTGGTAAAACTTTTGAAGGTGTTTTCCACCAAGCTCTGCAGATGTTCTGTTGAGGTACCTCGCTGTAGCATATGGTACACACATAACTTCACTGAAATGTCCATCCAGTTACCACCTTTCCGACAGTATTACATCAAGACTGTAAATACAGAAAATCTTGATTGCAGAATTTGTTTTCAAACTGAAAAATAATTGATTCACTAACTTTTGTCACTTGATTTTAGAAGGCTCTCTATTGCAGAGACAGTAAATATTACATCAGCGTAATATTGAACTACGAAAGGGAAAATAATGAAAACACAAAATAAACTGATAAAGTTCATTGTTAAATTAAATTTTTGTATCTTTGTAACTAATGGCTCCTTTGTACGGCTAGTGGGGAGTGTCAGTTTTACTTCTTCTTTACAAGGAGTAACAACCACTTCTGATTGTTCTGTGTCCCAGATGTTACATTTTAAAGAGACTAGTACTATATTTCATCCAAGTGGCTCTACTAGCCTACAGTTTGGACTAACTGTCCCTGGCAGCCTCAGAAGAGAGAAACTGAAATCTGACTCCACTCTCTTCCTTACTAGCACTCACACTGAGTGGAGCTGGCAATGAATCCAGTAGTTGCTAATAGTCTTGGTTTCAGATGTTCATAGCGTGACAAACTTTATCTGCTTATTTGCCTCAGGCTGAAACCTCCTCCTTTCTCCTTTTAAATTTCAGCTAAAACAGCTTTAAAGAATGAGGCGATAACTGTAAAACATCGAACCAAGGTTAGTGATCCATTGTGGTAGCTGCTGACTATGCATAGAGCAAGACACAGTGATTACCCTGTATATTTATGTTTAAGTTGTGACTGGGCTTGGAAAGTACTATTGCATGAACTGAAAGTTCATTGTTATCATGGAGGGACCCGCTGATTTGCTTGCACCTTGGAAAAAGTAACTGAGCAACATGGTCATTGCATTAAAAAAATCTCAGATTTTTTACGTAACAACCTCTCCAGTGTTAAAATATTTTTGCAGTGGGATTCTCATGTCATATCCAGAAACAGCAAAGCAGCCCTACTGAACACTTGGAAAGAATCCCACCTTTTGACAGACAAAAGAGCTGTACTTGCACTGAAATCCTAAACCTCCTTTCAGTAGTCCATGAGTACAAGCCTGTGCTCAAGTTTTCATTTCAGCTGAACTTTTGGGAGCAGTGGAGGACTAAACTTGCTGATGTGCTTGATTTAAGAGTGGACCTACCTTCAGTGGAATGGTCCAGGCATAGTGGGCTAGTTTCATTACTTCCATCACCTTTGTCTCTGAAGCAGTATCACATGGCTTTGTGGTTATTTGTAAAAGGACACAGTTTTGTCAGCCTTAAGGGTAGATAGGATTTACAGGTAGGTAGAAACATAGAGGCTACATCTGTACCAGAAAATAAAGCAGATTAGGACTTGTTCTTTAGGTGTCAGGGCAAGTGGCATGACATAGCATGGCATAGCTTGCATGCACACAGCTAAATTCTTTCCCCTTCAAAACAGGGTGGCCTTTTCCTTACAACCTGCTGGATTTATACAGATTACAAACCATTACTGAGCTGTGTTAGTCCCCAACTTGTGCGAGGACATTGCCTGGGAGAGTACTAGTCAGGGGCCCAACCATTCTCGAAAGCATGCCAGCAGTCAGAAGTGTGGACAGTCATGTGCCAGTGCTCAGATTCTGCCTTTGTCCCTTTGTCCCATTTAAATCACTAACACACACCATCACAGATGAGGGAGGAAATTTGGCCTGAGCCTGCAGCCAAAGCAGGCATGTGAAAGTACAGAAACAATGATGGGCTATAGACCCACGAGGAGTACAGAACGCTCTGTAAGAGATTCCTTTATAGTTTGGAGTAGTAAAACCACCCTTGCTATGTAAACTGTGCTTTTAGAAGTGCAGCTCTGAGTGAATTTAACTGACTGAAAATGTTACTTGCATTTTAAATACTCATTTATGTGTGTACTATGACACTGAACAAAAAAATACTATTTGTATGATGTGCATTCAATAAATTGCTTCTCCAGTGTTAAAAGGAAAAATATGTGATGTAAAACCAGTTAAAAACTATGGGGTGATGCAAGGGCACTCTCCCTCCATAGTGTGAATGTATTTTTTTAAGTAGCATTTTCATATTCATGTGTATGATAAGAGCATCCTGACAGGTCAATCAAACAACGTTTCAATGTTTGTGCTGAGCGTGTGCTGCAAGTTTGGGAACATGGAGTAACAGAGTTCTAAAGATAGATGTCCCTTCTCTACCCCACAACACAACTGTTCAAAAATATGTGTATTTACTTGCCATTCCTAATTGTGAAGAGAGGGAGGAAAAAATGTTGTGGGAAATACCCACATGGAAAGATATTATTGAACTTCATTTAAGAAGAAGTGTCACAACATTTCCTTTTTGGTTCTACAAGAGGTGGTGTGCCAAGCTGGTTTGAGGGCTGAGGTGAAATTGAAATGCTCAGGTGTACAGACTTCTGAGAGGAAATGAGAGGGAGAGAAAGAAAGAAGAAAATGAGTGCTGTAGCTGCATACTTCCAGGGTGTCACTGCTTTACAGTTTTGAGGTACTTGATTTGCTTGCTTTCTGAGGGGAGCTGCATATGAAAAATGTAGTTTCTATGGAGCTAAAGTTGGAGGCGTCTGGCGCTTTCTTATGGTCATTGAATTGTTACAGAAATAGGTGTTATTTTCAAAGTACAAATGTGGGAAAGCCAGATGATACAAAATGTTCCCCTTAATCACTCCACGGAGAACATTCGCACAGCAAGGGAAAAAGAGGATCAAACTTTGGAAACCAAGAAATAAATTTAGGGAAAGACTCCCCGTGAAAGACAGTCATGACATGAAACAGCTTTTGTGTGAGGTTTTAGTACAGTATTAGTTCTAGTTTCTAGTTTACATATATTCTCTCTGATTATTTTTTAAGTCTGCAATTGAACATTTTGTACTTGGTAACTGTCAGAAAAGTAGATTGGGTAGGTAAATTTGCTGTTTAAAGCATTTTTGTATAAAACTCCTCTGGCCAATAGTTTTATCTCTCTAAAACCACTTAATGTCTTACCATGAAAGGAGAAGTTATGCTAAGCATCCAAGCCTAATAATTCTCTTAACGGAAGTGGTACAACTCTGTCAGGAAATGGATCGTTTCTTGAAAGAGTGCATGTAAGTGAAGATGTGTTACTGATTCTAGGGTTACATCTTTGATGAATCTTAAGTCCTGTTTCACTTAGTATTCATTTCTTCACTGAAAATTAATTTGTTTATTTTTTCTTCAGTTACAGTACAGTTACAACTACTATTCCAGGCAACACTTTCAAAAGTTTAATTGTTAAAAATCTACATGGCTGTAAAAGAGAAACAATACAAATACTTGTTATATTACTCGGTTTCTGATGAGGAAAAGGAAAATGAAGGAACACTATCCAAAGGGGAAAGGAAGCAGCACTATCTATTAAAACAGAAATAGGGGTTTATTTCAATTTCTGATCTGCTTAAATGCTTAAGCTAGGCAGAGATGGAATTTCTAGTTAATACAAAGAATTGACTTTTGGATCCTAATCCTCACTCGCTCACAATAATTTGAGTTTCTTTTCAAATTTGTTGCAAGAAACACAGAGGGCTGTTCTACGTAATGGTATCATCAAACCTCTGAGTAATACTGACTGCAGTGTAACTAAACTCAAAATCCTCTTCAGAAGACTCACATGTGAATGGTCACTGTTTTGAACTGTAAACTTTGGAGAAGAGGACTTTGGAATGGAGAAGCTAATCAAGATGATCTGAAAGCTAGAGATGAGGAAATCAAAACTTTTAACTCAGCATGGAGACCATGAGTACATCCTGATAGCTGCAGAAGCCATGCATCTGCTTTCCACCCCCAAAGAAGGAAGCAAAAACATGAGAAAAGAAGTGATTAAATGGCAGAGTTTAAAGGTATGCATTGTAGCTCTTAAAGAGAGCCTACCGAAAAGGAAGAAAGTGAAAATAAGTGCCAGATAAAATGAAGGGGGAAAGACAGTTTTTGAAAAGCATAGATGAAAACTGTTAAGTTCATTTCCACAATTTTTTTCTACTGACGTATTTAAAGACATTGCATCTGTTAAATCACCATAGAGCAAAAAAGAGATTTAATGAAGTGAACAATATTGCAGAGATTCCTTTTTTCCTTTTCCCTTTACCTTGACAAAAGTTGTATGGTTATTGATTTTGAACCTACTCTTTTCATTTTAAAAAGATAAGATGCTTCCATGAATTGAAATAACAGAAGAGAAAATCCTGAAACAGATGGATAAATTAAATTATATTCCAGACTCAGGTGGAATATCTCCTGGAGTTTGGAAAGAACTTGGAGTTCCTCAGAAAAAATACAAAAACTCCCATTAGTTTCAAGGACTATATCAGGTGACTGGAAGGCACCTCTTAACAGAGTGTAACACAATGTTATATAGTATAATACAATATGATCTCATATAAGCACCATTACAACTAAAAACTTCTTTAAAAGGACCAGGAAAATGTTTTGACAGAACATTGGAAAGATTACCCTTAGTTTTAAAGAATAAAAAAACCTAAAATGGATTATAAAAACAGTAGATAAACACGATTCCATGACCACACACCAGATATAAAATACTACTGTGAAAAATCAGGTAGTAAACCCAGTACCTATAATAATAAATTACAAATCTTCAATACATCCAAAAAAATGGGGATTTTTAACTGAAGTTGCATAATTGACACTGGCACTGTAAACTGTATGACTTGGGACTAGAGCTAACCGGTAGCTGGTACTCAGCAATTCTACCATTTTATTACTGTTTTTCTTAAAGTTTTAATCCCATACTGCCTTACTGAGTTATAGGATACAAACTAGGGTATGTCTGGCTCAGCATTCCATCTCCAGCACTGGCCAATAGCAGTTGTGTCGTGTCACGACGATCTATGTTAAGAAACTTCTAAGGTTTAACTATGCAGTCTATGAATAAAGACCTCCATTTGTTTGCTTTGACTTTGCCATTTGCTAATTTCATCCCATGACCCACAATGATTTAGTTAAAAAAGAGAGTGAAGAATCGTTACCTTTTTATCTCCTCCATGCTTTTGTGGGATCTGCCCCTATTTCATAGGCCAACCCAGAACGTGAAGCACTAGTCCCCCTGCCTTAAAATGTCCAGAAAAATATTTGCTGTAGGTACAGGTTATGCACCAGGCACTAGCAGTTTTTTGAGCTTTCAGTAATCCATGCACAGCCTCATTTCTTTCATTTTTCTTAGGTAAAGGGCTTATGGGGGAAACCTAGGTTATTTAGATGTTAGAACACTCAGTTTCAATATACCTCGTTTCTAATGTAAAGTGTTTGCCGTGACTGTCTTTCAAGAGGGTATCGAAACCCCAGTTGGTTAGAAGGCATTTTACACTCCTTTTGTAAATTCCTCAGGATTTGCGTTTTCTCTGAAGTGTTAGATTTCTATGCAAAGAAACGTCCCATTAAGCAATTTTCCTTTGGCTGTCTTTTATTAAATCTGGCTAAGAGTGAGGTTTGGCATCCTCCTCCTTACAACATGTCACATTCAAAGTTACTTTTCTGTTGTGACTGCTTGTTAACATATTGATAGGGAACATTATGGCAGTGCAGATTATTGCCATTGTAAATAACTCCATTAACTCTGAGTTACTCCAACCCCCTCACCCCCCAGCATCTTCTAGGATTCAATGAAGATTTACACTAATACCACATCTCTCTCCAGCTTCAAAAGAACATATTCCTATTCAACCAGATTTTATTATACCAAATCCACCATGTCATTACAGAAACTCTGTAGCAAGTGATTTGCTTCCCATTGGACTCTGTTGCCTTCCTGCAACTCTAGTGAGATGCATCTTCAAAATGGGAAGTCAAATGAGGCGAGCCCCAGCAATTCTTAGAATTACTTGTAATATGCAGAGGAGTTAGGGTGTGACTTCAACTTAATCACTCGTTTTCTGAGTAACATATATCTGCAACGTGGCCTTACGATGTCTTCCCACCAAAGCGTTTGGTTTTGGGTGGGAGTGAGTTGTTGTGAGATGCTTTCCTTAGATAGTAAATTGGTTAAACTGTTCCACTATGTGACAATATTTTTCTTTAGAAAGCTATGTGATTGAAGGCAGTGGACAAGTGTGGGGTACTGGTTTGGTTTATACGTAAGACAAAAAAAATGCTTTTGGACAGCAAGTACCAAAGCAACAGAATTATAAATCGTTTGGTGTTGGCCATGAACCCACTCCAATCGTGGAGCACTATGCTTTAATGGATATATAGGGAGGAGGTGAAGAGGAGTTCTGCAAAAATCATGAGTCTCTCCCTGCTTCTGACAAACACAGAGCAAGTGTTAATCCCTTATTTAATCTTGTGTTTCAAGCCAGACCAGGACCATGCTTTCTGCAGCCTTTCATGTACCCTTTCTGACTTCAGATATCCTATGAAAAAATAATCATTCCTCCTCTAAGGCAACAGTTGCCTAATCTTCCCAGTGCCTCTGTTTCTCTGCAGAAATAAATGCCTTCTCACCCCACCCACATGCCCCAGGAGAGCAGCCTTCCCCCCACTCCCTGCCTCTGCTACAGTAGCAGCAACATTCGTTTGTCTTCAGTTACAGAGTCAAGGATGTTAATTGTCATAGCTGCAGGTGATGCTGCACATCTGCACATCATCACTCGTCTCTTCCTTTTAATGCTTTTACCTCTCTGGGTTGAAGCTTCACAGTGCATCCGCTTGTATAGTTGAAGCTTTGGGCTACAATTCAATCTATTTTGGCCCTATTGATTTGGTTGTTCTGTTTGGCTTTGGAAACTTTATTCCTGTTGAGATTCTTAAAAGTGACAAATATAGAAATCATATAGTCTTATTAAAACAGAGCCTTGTCTAGAATAAGAATAAAACCAAAACATTTAAAGGAAGTCTGCCTGTCCATCGTATTAATAATCTTACTACCCCCTGTTCATAGAATGTTCATTGCTAATCTTTAGCTGTTTACTTCGGAGAGGCTTATCTCTTGTCTTTCCTGGTTATTTGCTTGTTTTGCATCTACCTATTAAGTCAACATATTCATGCAGTAAATATCCCAGCAGTCAAGTTACCTACAATATTCATAAGCTGTTTCAAAGAAGCCACAAATGTATTCTAATTTATTACAAAAAGATCTAATTAATTAATTCTAAATGTTATTTTATAGGTGGCGTTGAGGTTATTTGCAGCAGAAGTTTCAATCTGTAATTGCAAACATATGCTTATGGCTTTAGTCATAGGACAAGTGTTCGGTGCAGGTAAGAGATTACATCACACTGCAGTAATGCTGAAGAGCCCTTGCTATAGATTGGCACTCCTTTGTGCTGAGCAATATACACCCAGAACAAAAAGGTGCCCCCCCAAATTTCTCATTAATGTGCTATGATGAAAGTCCTTGGAGCACAACTGAAAACTGGGAAAATTTTGACTTTTTCACTGAAGCTGATAGTTACTATAAAGGTCAGAAATTGGTTGTCCTTCAAAAATACATGTCTACTGGGAACAAAATGGGCCATCTATAAGCATGGTATGCTCTCTATTTCTGTTTATTTTTAAGACAGACATTTGAGATGTGTGACTTCTGCAGAGCTCATGAACCCAAGGTCACTGAAGTTAGATGCATGTCTGCATATATTTTTAGCTATTTTTAATATACATAGATTATATCTTAAACAATGCCCGCTTAATACACTTTGTTTTGCATATTTTCTTTTGTATACTTGGTAACCATGGAAAAGTCACATAGAGATCATTCTATTCTTTGAACTATAAGATACTCATTTTGGACTGTCTTTTATTCTGTTAAATTTATGCAGTCTTGAAATAACTCTCTTTAATTGAGAACAGTTTGCTTTATGTGATCAACCATGGAATGAATGCATATATACTACATATATATGCACACACTTTTTTTTTGTCTACAGTTTGAAACCAAATAGTGATTGCAATAGTTTCCTTTTTCAAAAAGAGTGGAAAATGTGGTGTAATATTTTCCAAACTGAAGATGGATCTACTCAGAATGCTTATTTTTTAAACTTTCCAGTAAATGGAAGAAAAAAAAAAAGCATGTTTATTGTTTGATCAAGAGGACACAGATTTGGTAATTTTTATATATGTTTCATATTCTTTTGTATGCCTTCTGGTAAACTATATTTTCGATGTTAAGCAAGAAAGTTTCACTTCTTTCCAGTCTTGTATTTTCACGCTCCAGTGAACTTGCATTATTTCTGACAATTTTCCCATGGACACAATGATTGTATATCTCATATATCTGCAGTTTGAAGTCCTTAATAGATTCAAAATTAGCCTTGTATACCGAACTTTCTATGTCAAAGTTGGTTAATTTACAAAGACAAGTATTATGAGAATAGAGAAGAGATTTCCATTAGGGAAATCTATCAGTAGAGAATGGAGTTTGAAAGTCATTAGCTACCATCATCTTTTCAAATGTTTTAGTAGTAGTAACTTTTTTTTTTTAACAGCAGTCTTCTACTGCTCCATCAGTCTGACTGGGAATCATAGCAGGTTCTAGCAACTGATGTCTGTTCATCTTCCTTTCAGCTGATTAAAATCCTCTTTCTTCTTTCTGTAGTGAGAAACACCTTCAGCCTATATTCAAATGATAATGTTTGTCCATCTTTGCATATTATTAAAAATACTCCCTGATAGGTATGAAATAGCAATGTATCATACAATATACCCTGCTCTATATGTTTGTTATTTGTTTTTATTTTGAAGTAGCTGAGCAATTATCCGTTTTGTAGATTTATCTTTTTCTGCCCAGAAATGCTGATCCTAAATACTCCATTTCCAAAATTCTAGGTGGTCCCAAAAATGTGTCTTCATACTAATTAGACAAAAAGAGAAGCTAGCTAAATAGGCCTAGGTTTGAACCAAACTCATTACTCCCTTTCCCCCCCAGTCAAAACCCCACACATTTGACTAATCTTTTGGAGACATACCCCATAGATTTTCACAGTTCAGTTTTTGCAAATGTGAATGCTCCATTTTAATTGTACATTTCGACTTGGAGCCCATTAATGCAAACTGCTGAGTGCTTTTAATTTGTCTTGGCTTTTTTCACTGCATATACTGTATAGTCTAACCCTTCTTTGGGAGAAGATATTGCCGGTAACAGCTAATTAATTGTATTTGGAACACTCTTCTAAGATGCTTGTCTCAAGAGGGTATATATTTATGGAATTAGGAATAAAGGAATGTCTGCGTTTGTAGATTGCATTCTAATGTAAAGATAGTTTAGTTACTTTTAAATATATTAGCTTTGGAACTGGAACCCTAATAAAACAATCCATGCAAAATTCTTGGCTTTTGCATCTAGACAGTTCCCCAAGTAAATTAATATAGGAGGTAGCTACTGGAATCTGTATGATATGCTGCAAACTGCAGTTATATGGGATAAAGTCCACTTGGCTATCAGTTTTTATGTTAACCTCTACAAACAAAGAAATCACCCTTAGCTCTGACGTTCCTGAACCACAAGTCATGGAATGCTGGAAGGATATACCAGCTAAGTTTTGTCAATATTTGCTCTGATTTTAAACTCTTCCTTAGGTATGCATTATTGGCCACTATCAAAGTCAGGACACTGGGCATGATGTAGCTTTAATCCTATCTTCTGAAGAATCCTGTTGTAATAATATTTTGAATTATTTGGACTTTATTTATGCATCAGTCCACACCATGAAACTCTTAAGGCGCTGTGTTGTAATGGGAAGTGAAAATCTGTTTCAGAGAAGGAGGAAGATTCAGCCAGATCAATACCTAATGCTCGAACAAGCCAAGAGTCTTTTCCCATTTGAAAACAAAATAAAACAAAACTTAGCATGCTCTCCATACTTAGGATATATAATCAGTTATGTGAAAAAAATCCAAGAACAAAATGGTTATTCAAAACTTAATATCTTAAAAGCACCTCCTAAATAGAAGCTATGGAATTTTAAGGTATATTATTGCAATTGCCTATTTGGCATGTATACAGAAAACAGAAAAAAGGATCAATAGTTGCTAAGTAGACAAAAAAAGAGCTAAACTTCGTTTCTGAACTGTATGGTTCATCAATGCTAATTATAACTTATTTTATATCAAAGGTGTTAGCTTGTTCCATACAGGTGTGTTTAAAAAGCATGTGCATTGCTAATGTCTTTTTCTGTCTTTACTTTAAACTAACTTTTCTCTTGTCACATCTTTCTTTACTCAGATCTATGTATAGTATATGGCTTGTATGCAAACACTTATGCAGATGAAGTACAATACAGCAAATGTTTAAGTGCTTCATCTGTCCTTGAACTCAATAGGACTACTTATTTACTTATCTCTGTTAGTTATATTCATGTAAGTACTATAGGTTTGTGTCCTTAATCTGTAAGCTCTGAGGCAAGGTTTTATGCATATTACCTCAACCATATCTCGGAACAAAACCCTAAGTAAATAAATAAACAAAAAATAGTAATAGCTTAAATTTTGTTCTGTATTGCTTCTATATAAAATATGGGCGCAAATCTGTATTAAAATGGAATTTTGGAAGTAGAGCACACCAAGATATACCAACCTCTGTAGCTTATTTATATTTTAGAAATACGAAATGAGGCATTAGATGCATAAGATATTTTCAGCCCTTACCTTCTTATTGTTTGGTAATGAAAATCAAAATGATGACATTAACATCTCTTTCAAGTCAGCTAACTGATGCTGCAGCATTATGAGTCATCTCTTTAACACCGAGCCACTTTTTAAAAACATATTTTAATGCTGATAAAAGATATGAGGGTGATAGGCCTGCAGATCTTATTCTACCCACGGAACATAGGGAAAAGCAGTAAAAGTTCAGGATTAATTCTATGAGCTAGAAAGGTGAACTGTGTATTTTTTCAAATTCTTGAGTTCTCTGCTGAAGCCCGCACATGAAGGCAGCGGTTTGAGATATCACTCTGTCTGCTGTAACTGCATTGAGCACAGTAGTGTATTGTGTAAGCCGCTGAATAGCTAACAGAGCAACAGCGTTTAGTCATCCGATGCCTGATCTAGTCTGTAACCAGAAACTTATATCAGAAGTTCTTTGCATGACCTGTGTTAGGACCCAAGCCTAACAGAGCTCCTAAACTTCTCCCTTGCACTTGCTGCATGGCCGTGGTGCTGCTGCCATCAACGGTGATGCTCTGAGGATACCATGATAGACCGACTGCATCAGAACCATCTGCATGCTGTGGGGTCAGGCTGTCCAGGACAGTTTGATAAAGGCCTGTATCTTTTTCCCTCAATTTAAAAGTGTAAGGTAATTGGGGATTTCCTTTTCAGAACACAACGGTTCAGTTCAATCCCATCTTTCTTCTAGACAGTAGGCAATATTGCAGCCTATGGCTATAGGGTAACTCATTCTCTGCTTCATCAGCAATTACTCTGGTGGATGAACACAGTTGCCCAGTGGGATTACATCACATGCTGGTCTTGAATGACTGTCATGAGTTCAGAAATGGAGAGGGCAACCTCTCAATGGAGGCCGCAATGGAGCAATGGAAGCCGCACCAACTCTGCAGCACCAACACACCACTTGCAGAACCTCTCTTCCCATGGTCAGTGGGACTGCCATTTGTCTATAAAACTAGTTCATTCCTGATTCCTACAGATGATTGGACAGTCAGGTCAGTGCAGCAACATTCTTATTTGCCTGGCTGAACTGCCACATCATCCAGGTCTTCCATCCCCCATGTTAATGCCAAGCTGAGGTCCTCAAAGGTTCACATGGAATAGAGTCTCATATTGTCTCTGTATAGGCAGGGGAAGAAGAGCTATGAATGACGTACAGATCTTCATCTGGGTCCCGCCACAAGGGGCTTCGACTGTTCAGGGTTATAACTCACTAATTCTGCAAGTTCTTGTTCACAAGTTCAAGGATGGTGAACATTGTTATTGATGATTTATGGGCTCTGTGATGCAGTCTACCAAATAAATATGTAACAGCTCTGGTTTCTAGAGCCTGAGCATCTTCACTAGGGACAAAGCAGCACTCTCTTCTCCTTAGAGTATATGTCCGATTGTGGATATTACTGCTTATCACTATTCCTTTTCTTCATGCTGCTCTACTCAGTGTTGGTCACTCAGGCCCTGAGCTCTTGCGGGTAGAGTGCAAATGTGTCTGCAGGTGCCTGGCTGCACCAAACAGACCATCAAGGGCAGTTTCGAGATCATGACAACTATAGTTGCCACATAGTACCATAGTTGTCAGGTATGCAGTAATGAAAACATAGTAATGCAGCCATAACTTGTTTGAAACTTCATGGAGCCTTTCCAATTGGAATGGATGCTGGAGAACAAAGCTGTCCAGGTATCCTTCATGCAGATCAACATTTAATATGTGGGTAGCGTGGATGCTCCAAGATAAAATAGCAGTCCAAGTGCACACCATTTGCCATCACATAGCACAGTTGCTAACAGCACTTTATCTACACTTACTCCTGGAAGTTGCAGTGATGTATTCTAGCACAGCCTGCCACTGATGCACCTGGTTATCCAAATAGCACTGCTTAAGCCAGGAGTTCCATCAGGGAAATGATGCTCAGTCCTTTTGAGCTGTTCACAGTACTGCTTGGTCTAACAGCTGAAGGAAGCAGTGGAACAATGAAAGTCAATATCTCACCATCAGAGGTATTTGTGGAGGCAAAGATGTTTGTGCTTAGTAGTGTCTGGAGAGGTAGAATTCACTGGAGGTTCCCCAGACACAGCCTACTGAGACACCCACATTGCAAGGACACTATCTTTGCGTAAATACATAGGCTGCAGTCATTCCTTTAGTGACCATATCTGAGGAGAATTCCTTGATGAGGAGCAATGGATGCAGTGACTTAGCACCTGCTGGCAGACATGTGAACCCAAACAAAATGGCATAATCCTGGGGGTAGCCTGAATGACCTGACAGCAGGAGCATGGCACTTTTGGGGGGATCATGGTAGTATTTTTATGGTGTGTAGGGAGCAGAACATCACTCATCTCCTTACCTCCAGATGGAATTCCTTGGAAGGAATGGGCACCCCGTCAGCCCTGTGACCATGCATGACGTGATTGGGTGTAACCTAGGCGGTTACATACTTTCTTATCAAAATAAGCACCTGTGGCTGCTGCCTTGCAAACAAAGCAGTACAAGTCACTGTACTTTGTCCTATGGACTTACACTTTCATTCTGCATGAGTGAGACTGGGAAGAAAAATTTTCCTCACTTAGGAATTTTTATCCAGCTGACACTCATCACCTTGTGGCCTGCAGGCAAGGTCCTCCTGCATCCTTGGGCTGTCTCAGTGCCAGAAGAGGCCAAGATAGAGAACTGGTGGCTGGACCCAGGCCAGAGAATTGTGGAGCAATTCTAAAGATCTTCCATAGCTCAGTGTAGATTGGGAAACTATATTTAAATGCCACCCTCACATTTTTTTCAATTTCTTGAAGTGTAATAAGCACTTCTTGTCATCTTATATGAAAACAACCTCTGGTAGATCATTTGCTGTCTCTTCTTACTGCAGCTGGTGCGTATTCCCTGTCAGCAAAGTCAAAGGCATGAAAGTAGCATTTTTAAATCTCAATAAAGGTCCTTGTCTCCTCTTATGTGTGTACCGTATCTTGCCAAAGGTGCACGTAAATGAGGTGGCTGTTCTAAAGCTTGTTGGTCATGTGTTTTTGTAAGATGATGGGGCAGGGTATGCATGCATTAGGACGTAACCCAGGGGGTTGGAAGAGTGCATAAAGTCATGAGGCCTCATCCTTTGCAGGATAAAAAAGCCTAAACAACTGAGATCTTGCATAGATTGTGCCCATGCAAGGGCAGGGCCCTGGTGTGAACTATTCTCTAGTCTCTGCCCATGTTTGTCCACCTGAGAAACAATTTTTTTTGTCCCAGAGCAGAAGCTGAGTGTAAAATAATACAAATGCAGCAGTGGAAGTGCAGGGAGCCTGTGCAAGGCATGTCACACTAACACGGAGCGCTGTCTGAAATGGGTGTTTGGAACTGGCAATTGCTTTCTGTTATTTGTTCTTAATCTACCAGGAGAAACTAAATGTTGTGTGTCTTTTTGGCACATAAACAAGATTGCATCAAAGATACATTGATTCTATCATCAGTTTCTCATCCTGACACAATCTGCAGGATCTTGAGTATAGGCTAGCTGCTTTAAGTGTCAGAGAGAACGCTAATGGAAACTAATTTAAATTTCTGTTTGCAGCCCTCATCTAAAGGTGTGTAATCTTCAAAGGCAAATACCCTGTATTTCAAATGTAAAGTTCAATCTTAATTTGCTGGATGAGCTGCTGTCTGAAAATACACAAAGCACTTCCTTTTTGGAATGATACACAAAGCACCTCTGTGCTTTGAAATGATTCATAGCAGATGGGGAGAAAAAGGATCATTAATTGATTCTTCAAATAAAACATCACAAGTATAACTGAGAGACCCAGTTGGAAAATCAAATGGAGTAAATTTTCAGATAAATTTGTACTTTTCACCGAAGTCTCTTGGCAGAATTTCAAATCAGCCTGATGATTAAGCAGCAGGTCATTTTAAACCATGTTTACATTAACAAACCTCTGTAACCATATTCATACCAGGGCAAGGCATAGTACACAAAGGGTTTGTTAGATTATAATTAGTTTAGATTACTTTCCATTATGTATCAGTAAAGGCAGCCCGTGGGCTGGCTCATGTTTCAAGTTACCCTGCTGTTCCTGTTAGTGCAGCAGTGGCTTTGGGTAAGCTATCTGCGTGACAATATCTTGAAAAACCTGCCCAGCAGTGTTAAGTAGTGACCCCTACACTTTTTTGGCCAATGGACCTCTACATGCCACCACCCATTCTTATTATCAAACTTTAAACTGAAAATAGGACAAAAGTGATATAAACAATGCAAGATTGTATTTCATAAGTGTCTTTGGGGTCCTTGCAGGCAAGTCGCTAGATTACACTTTGAAAAGTCACTGCATTAAACCATATTCTTATTAGTGTATCAGTACCACTGGAGAAACTGACCTGTAATCTGTGACATCAGAAACTGGTATTAACTACCAGTCTGCAGTCTTCAAACCACCCTGTTTGTTACTCTTATCAGCAGTACTTTTTATAGGCTGTTTATTCTCAAGTGATCCATTTTTAGGACCGCAGAAATACTGTATGGTTTTAGTTTTATTTCATGAATTTACTTGACACGTGTAAAGGCAAAACAGTCACACTGACACTTCTGCAGGATGTTTTAATCCTTTTGTGTTATTATATAATTTTTTGATTCATTTTTATCTGGTGTGGTTTAGCACAGCAGTATGGACACACCCACCGCATCTCAAAGTGTAATCTTTCTGACACTTAAATGACACTTTTCCATTTTCTTGGGTAATGAATAATTTACAATGTGGGCCTGGAAAGAATCTATGCTCATATTTCAGTATCTGCAAAACTTACAGATTCACTTTTTCATTTTGAAAGCTCTAAGGCAGTACAAAACCATTCACTTACTGCACTTCCTTCTTTTTGTCTAAAGAGATTATGCTCTGCAGATTGTAAAAATGCTTTATAAACTGTAGCTCAATAAGCAATTTAATGTACAGATACATAACTTTGCAAGGCTAGTTGGTGGTTCTGCTGTCAAAAAGTATGGAGGAAATAATTAGAAAAACAATGCTTAATCCAAGCCTATCTGTAATATTAAAAGGGTGTGTGTGTATATATATACACACACACATGTAGGTGTAGATATTGAGGTTGAGGAGTCTGCATCTTACAAGTCTAGGAAACCATTTGTGCATTTATTGTATTTTATGATATCTGAAGTTAGATTATTTTGTCTCAGACTGAGAACAGGAAAACCTCATTTAAGGTTGCAAATTCAGAGAGAGTTTGAGGTACAGTTGAGAGATACAGCAAGTATATAAATTAAAAAGAGCTAGTGAGAGGAAAGAAGGCATCCAGACTCCTATATTGCTGGAGGATGCAGTCAGACAAACCAAGGAAGGAAGCCCTACAAAGGTCAGTCCAGCTTGGAGTTGTGGAGCTAGAGGTCTGAACTCAGGGAGAAAAAAAGGCAGAGACAGAGGCACACTGTAGACAAAAGAAAGAGGGAGGAAACAAGAAATAGCCCAGGACATGCAAACAATAGGGTGGTGCAAAGAGGCTACTCTGTCCATCATACAAGTCATCTGAAAGACAAGGCAACCTCTTCATTAAACCTTGTCTGGAACTGCATTTTTCTTGCTTCATGTTGGCTTGCAGATTATTTGGCAAAGGTGGATGGTATTGGTCACTTTTTCCAAGCATTACTGTTGAATATTTAACTTTTACCTTGATATACAGTAACTAACTTTGTTACCAGACAAGGCTTAAAGATAGAAACTAGTGAATCTCTAAGTGGCAAGGGTACACCTTTTGAGAGCAGCAGGGTTTTTTAACAGGATAAAGTAACATTCCTCTCAACATGCCTTTTTCCTAGCATGAGTTGTGGGATTCAGGGGAAGTAGAGCATATTCTTTACAATCAGTTATAAAGACAAGGCTTAGAACCAGTCCCATTCCAATCACCTCAGCAAAGATCAGCACTTCATTGCACACGGTCCCCCATACTCAACTAGTGCACTGAGGACAGCGTGTAGCAATGGTTAATGACTTAGAGCTTCACATGGCAACAATTGATCACAATTTCTGAATAAAAAAATATTCACCCTCCAAATCTGCCTTCCTGAAAATTGTTGTTGTGTAGGTACTAGGATATTTTGCAAATCAGCTGGGCCAAATTAATCAGGTAGTATCTGCTTAACTCTACTGGAGTGGTGCTACAGAGATGAAGTGCTACACTAAATGAAGATGTCACCTAACAATTTTATGTTACTTATTAAAACCAGACCCAAGATCTGTTTAGAACTTTTAGCAAAGCTGGTACATATCTGTACTTCCTGATTGCCACTTTGATGCAAAGAAAAGTTTTTTTCTTGAATATGTATATCTTTTTAATATCATGTCATTTCAATACAATATTGTTTCTGACAAGTTGATTCATTATTCTGAACTACTGATATGGCATATGCCATACCGCCTTCATTGTCTGATCACACAGCTCCTTACATCATTCTTATAGATCATTCTTGTACATTGTCATCTCTTTCCAGCTTTGAAGTTCCATCATCCTTGTCAAGATCTGGAAGTGCAGCTCTGGGTATGGCAGTGCCCACAAATCAATAGTGGGCAAGTGCCATTTTAATGTGTCAGACAACAATGTATTTTAATATTTATTCATTTAAGTTCAGTATGTAAAACTCAAAATACACGTAGAATCATAGAATAGAATCATAGAATCATTTAGGTTGGAAAAGACCTTTAAGATCATCCAGTCCAACCATTAACCTACACTACGAAGTCTACTCTAAGCCAATCAAGGGTAGACTAGACTAAACCATGTCCCCAAGTGCCACATCTACCCATTTTTTGAACACTCTACCCGTTTTTTGAACACATGAAATAAGTTGAATCTTCATGTAAACCTCTAAAAAGAAAACTGTTTATTGTGCTTCTAATGTGGAACCAAATGTTTAAGAAAAGGTTCTTTTAAGAGTGATCTCGACACTTCAGTGCTATGAAGCTTTACAATATTCATTGTTGGTATTGTAAGTCAAGGAGTCTGATGTGAGCAACATGACTTGGAACAAGTTTTTTTTCAGACTGGGTGCTTTAAGTATAAGTTGGTCATTATGCAGCCAGTAAATGACCTGATTTTCAAATGCTGGTTACGCAGGGCTATATCTAGTCTGCTTGAGAGGTTCATTCCACTAAAGGCAACCCAGACTGGAAAGCCAGATCTTAGTGAGGGGACACCATATATATGATGCCCTCAGGCACAACAGCCATCTCATAAGCTCTGTCAGCATCTTCTCTTAAAAGCTTTTTAACACTTATGCTGCACCCTGTCTCATCTGTATAATGATCAAACATAACCCCATGAGATAACTGATACTTACTATTATCTGAAACTGTCTCGGAACTAAATGAAAGGAATTGAAAAAACTCTGTCAGGGGACATATCCTGATAACTGATTAACAGCTGTACCAGACCATTTAGTTGGAGTGCTGCTTGAGGGCCCCACGAAGCCAGTCGATACACTTCATCAGGCATCCTGCAGCCCAGAAAGCCAACCATATCCTGGGCTGCATCAAAAGAAGCGTGGCCAGCAGGTCGAGGGAGGTGATTCTGCCCCTCTACTCTGCTCTGGTGAGACCCCACCTGGAGCACTGCGTCCAGCTCTAGGGCCCTCAGCACAAGAAGGACATGGACCTGCTGGAGCGGGTCCAGAAGAGGGCCACCAAAATGATCCGAGGGCTGGAACACCTCCCCTACAAGTCCAGGCTGAGAGAGTTGGGGTTGTTCAGCCTGGAGAAGAGAAGGCCGCGAGGAGACCTTATTGTGGCCTTTCAGTACTTAAAGGGGGTCTACAGGAAAGATGGGGAGAATCTTTTTAGCAAGGCCTGTTGTGACAGGACAAGGAATAACGGATTTAAACTAAAGAAGAATAGATTTAGACTAGACATTAGAAAGAAGTTTTTTTACAATGAGGGTGGTCAAGCACTGGAACAGGTTGCCCAGAGAGGTGGTGGAGGCCCCATCCCTGGCAACATTCAAGGTCAGGTTGGACGGGGCTCTGAGCAACCTGATCTGGTTAAAGCTGTCCCTGCTCCCTGCAGGGGGTTGGGCGAGATGACCTCTAAAGGCCCCTTCCAACCCAAAGCATTCTATGATTCTATGATTCTATGATCCTGATGGGACAAAGTGGAGAAGATGCTGTAACACCTGATTTATCTTGGTGCTTCTCCCCTGTCGTTCCAAACAGGCTGTGGTCATGATGGCTCCAACAGTTTTCCAGGAGGACCTAGAGATGGTTGAAGAACCTAAACCTGACGATGCCCCCTAGCATAGGGAAATAACATACTGTGTAAAAACTAGCCATTCCTGAGGAAGTCAGATAGCAAAAGCTAGGTTTTACTATGAGCATCTAACAGTTTTTATCATCTATCCAAATTTAGTGACTAATAAAGAAAAACAGCAGCATAATCTATTATTGATATTGTATAGCAAAGACAGTGGTCTAAAGTTATAACTCAGAATGTTAATCCTATTGGATTTTTCCCTATAGTTTTATAAAACCACCACGGGAACCTTAGGGATAGCAAACGGTCATAAGGTAAGTTTTATCTCTCATCTGAAAAAGATGAATCAGTCCACTTTTATACAAAGTTCATGTTTAAATTATTCACTTCCTAATGAGTCATCAACAATATATGTTGCTTTGCAGCTAGGGGCTAGGTTCACAACTAGGAACTACAAGCCCAAGTATTTCTGTAAGGTACTTACAGCCAACATTTTGGCACTACTGATATTCACAGTCCTGTAACTTGTTAGCCATTTGCTGTCATATGAACCTAAAACTTTTAGGGGTCTAAATGCTGATAAAATCCCACAGGTACTTCCATTTCTGCTACTGGCCACATACTTTGTGAGGGGACAATCAGGTTTGCCCAACATCAGACAAGGGCATTTGTGATAAAATACCTACCTGAAGAGAGCTTTTGTCCCAAACTAGTTTCCTGAACTTCAGACTGTCCTTCCAATCCAAGTAAGCTAATAGTTCTTGAGGCCATCAATCCTATAGATGATTTAGATGTTTTCAAAGGTGCTCAGAAATAAAGAAAAACAATCTGAAAGAATCTAACAAACACACCTGGAATTTTTTATTTGGATCACTGTATTTAATTTTAAACCTCTTGAATGAATAATTCTAGACTGGTGTTAGAAATTCTCTTTGCAGTAAGAATAACGTCTCTTAAATTGACACTTACAGGCCTGGATTAGAGCTCAGCTATGTTTCTAAATCCAATTTCTTGTTATCTTTAAGGTGTGGTTTTGGAATTGTTCATGTTTTGTAATGGACACTATTTTTTGTGCAGCATACGGAGTGATAATGTAAAAGCAGAAAAGATGAGAAGAGTTAGAAAGTAGTAAGTTAGAGTTCAGAAAAAAAAATCCAGACTAATTTCTTTTCGCTGACAATGTTATATAAATATTTCAGAATTAAGAATAGAGACAAAGTTTACTCTAAATTCCAGTGCACCCAACTTAACCTCTCAGAATTATTCAAGCTTTGGGAAATGTTTTGGACAGACAACCTATGATGAGAGTATAATTTCAGTCAAAACATATCACTACTCTTACTTCAAGTTAATTAAGGAATGAGTTTATCAGAGGTATAAATTTTCACAACAAAGTGTTTCACTTATATTCCACTCCACTGTGAGAGTGAAACTTTGTACTATCATAGTTATAGTACAAAAAGTGTGGACCTTGAACAGAAAAGTTAACTTTTCCTAGAAGGTTGTAACATCTCATTATACATTAATTTACTGGCATCTTTTAAAAAAAGCAGCACAGCTTCTATCATATTTATTACTCCTTATGAATGACATCAAGAATGGCTTCTTCTGAATTAAAGAAAAACTTGGAGGTTGGTAATTTCATTACTTGGAGGGTAGTTCAGTTTCTTTACTTAAAAGTGACCAAGGTTAAAATCCTAAGCAGCCAAGTTATTGTTTGACCTTGAGCTATCTTTTACTTTTTCCTAATAGTGATATAATAAACCCTTTTTAGTTATTGGGTAGTTTAGGTTGAGGGAAAAACTTTGTGTGAACTTTGACTAGATTGCAGGAAAAAGATATCTTACATCCCCAAAAGATATAAAAAGAGTCAGATATTGATTGTAATTAGGGTACTTATCTCTGTTCCTACTCCGGATTGTATGACAAGTGACTTAAACATCTATATGTCTGCTTTCCCAGTGGAAGAATAGCCATGGGAGTATTCACTTCTGCATAATTAATATTTGAAAAGTGTAATACGTGTGGAATGTATTAAAATTACATTTTCTGAATATAGTTCTCTCTTTACCACAAGGTTGCATTGCTAATTGTCTAAAAGCAGTTTGAACAGAGAAGTAATATTACAGATTATGGCTTGGTAGGTTAATCTATTTGTGCTTTTGCAATTTTAAAGTTACAGTGAATTTTGGAAAAGTGTATACTCTAGAAAATGAATATTTATCAGGGAGGAAAGAAATCTCTTTCTTACATTACAGGCCAGAAAAACTTTGCATTTTATCCCGAATGTTAAAGTGCATGTCTCTGGCTAATTTATTGAAAGATTCAGTTTGCATTTAGTCATAAAGTGTCAGTGAAATAACCTTTTGACTTTGATCTGCCTTTTGGGTTGTAACTTAGAATTTCCCAGTGATAGCAACTTTGGTGGAGCACAAGGAGGACACTTAAGCTAAGTTCTCCAGAAAATCAGAACTTAAAATGTCAAAAAAAAAAAAAAAGTGCTTTGTGTTTAAATTTGTAATCATCTTTCTGTTAAGGCTGAAGAGATGATTTTGACAGGAGGCTTGAAATCTCTCCTTCCCAATGTACTAAGAAGAATAATTCGATGTGACAGACTCAGTATTAGTAATACTTCTGGAATGGCCGAGGGTAAGTAAACCTAACAACTCTAAGTGCAAAAGTGACTCCAATTTAGGTTCATAGCTATATGTTCTTTTTTGTTTGTTTGTGAAGGAATGTAGGAATATCAAAAGCACTGGAGTACCAGAAGAAAATGTTAAGTTGACTTATATTCTTATGTCACTTGGGTGTTTTTGAAATCGTATTGTAAGTATCTGACACTGTGTTCTTAAATCACAAAGCTATATCAGAGAAAATACATCATCCTACCTGTGTAAAGTACATGGACTTTGTTTTCAAAGTTTGCAGTGCGTCCCTCAGCTCCCAGTTATGTCAGTGAGAAATTACGAATGCAGAAAATATTTGAAAAATCTTTAACCAAACCTGGCTTTTCTTGCATACGTTATTATCACATTTGTAGGATGACATACTATGTTCTTCACAGAGACCTTGCTTTACTTAGTGCATCGGATAGACATTGGGGAAGAGTGCGAGACATGTAGTTACAGAAGTGGTTTTCTGCTTCATTTGTTGCAGAAGTTGGAAATTACTGACTCAGCAAGACTGGGAATTATAAGAGGGAGGGAAAAAATAGTTTTATACTCAGATAACTGAATGCGTTCTGGAAAATTGATTTCTGTCTTGCTTCTCATAGCTGGACTTTTACAGAAGTGGAGAAGTCTGTGTCATTGTTCTGATCAACTTTAAAATGCAACTTAACTAAAAGTACTGTGGCAAGTAGCTGATCAACAAAGCTATGTGTAGTAGCATTACTAGCATTACTATAACATAAGAATGTTAAGAGTCATTTTATAGAATCATAGTGAGTCTTGAAATTATGGTTTTCTTTTCCATCAGTAGCTGTGTGTAGTAGTATTATTATAACATAAGAACGTTAAGGGTCATTTTATAGAATCATGGTGAGTCTTGAAATTATGGTTTTCTTTTCCATCAGTACAGAAGTTGAAAAATACTAATGGAAAACATGTTACAATGTTAATAATCTGCAGGTTTTTAAGTGTATGTATTGCAGCAATAGTTTTAAATGTGTTAGTTTTAACATTCGAAAAAAGTATTGTTTACATACAAAACAAGTTCAAACTTCTATCCATAAGCATACAGCTCCATTATGCAAAGACTAAAACTAGGGTAATTGGAATTTCTCACAGCCCTTAACGTTGTCTTACATTGTTGGGTGATATACTACTAAAATAATTATTTCTTACTGCCCTCATTGTCATTCACCAGAGAAAGTAAAAACTCTTTCTAAACTTCTCTGAACTGGAACGTGTGTTGAATTAATGCATGGGTCGATCAGCATGTCCAGCTTCACTAACATTGCTTGTGAATATAATCATAATGATAGATACATAATGCAAGTATATACATAAGCTGATATGGGAAGGAACAAATATCTTTTCATCTATAAAGAAAGTAAGAACAGTAGTCAGGAGGAGCAATAAAGTTGTCAAAGAGTTATAACAAAGCTTCCTGAGTTTATAAATACCTCAAAGTTACCTACAGATTCAGTCTGTCAGCTGTGACTAGTATTTTAAATCCAGTGTTGTCTGAGTTGAATGCATTAAAACCATAATTTTAAGAATTTCTGAATGTCACCAGCAAAGTAGAAAGTGCCTGTGGATTTCACATGGATGGCAGGCAATGAAGTTGAACGGTAACTGAATGTAGTATTTTATTCAGTGGTAAATTTAGTATGTTTATTTAACAAAAATATATTTCTGTATTTAGCAAGAAACCGTTTCTGTATTTAGTAACTTTTGCTAGTAATAAAATGCATTTTTGTGCTGAGTACTCCCAAGAGAGCAGTTTGTGGGCACATTCAGTATGCAAATACGTGCTTACCTCAGCCTTCGCTTTGCATTTTTCCATCAGGAATAGAATTTTATCTTTTGATTTCATTGTTAGCTTTGGTCAAGAGTAAGATGTCACTGATTTTCTACAGCCTTTTAAGGCAGGTCATTGATTTCAACTAAATGATTGCCTCTTGGATGACAGACTACCACAGTATTTAAGAAAGTGAGACCTTCTATGCAGCCCCTCATTCGCCTTTCTGATATCAGACATGGTAATAACTTTTCAAGACAGTATCAATACAGGAGTTAGGGACTGTTATTTGGCAGTTTTATACACCACAGACTAGTTGTACTCCAAATTTCCTCTCCGTATTTGAACAGCTGGTATTGACATGCAAGAAAATTAAAATGACATTGGTACTTACTACTACTGTTTAGAAAATAAATTTTTGCTAAATAAATGAATGTGAGCTTTTTTCATTAATACTCATTGCAAAAATGTTAATGTCTTTAGAAGCTATTGCATGGTAGTTTTCAACAACCGTTTAAATCAAAGTTGATTCCAAGTGAAGAAAGTGTAGCAGTTCTGTTCATTTTAGTTTTTTAAATTAGAAATAGTAGAAATGACTGAGATTCAGTGTGACAGGCAAGAGTTTATTCCTGAGCTGTAATTAGGTCTGTTAAATTGCAGCCCACAGTAAAATTCCATAGCCAACAAACTCTAAAGAATGGACTACATAACATCAAGATACTAGGAGTTTACTGTTGGACTGGCCATGATTTATAGCTTGGTATTAAATGAAAAAAAATGGTGAAAGTGTAGTATGCAATAGCTTTTCTTTGGATCTGTGCTAACATTTGCAAAGTAAAGCATTTTCCTATAGAATACTAATTTCCCAGGTTAGGTAATAAATTATTGTTGTGGTTTAACCCCAGCCAGCAACTAAGCACCACAGAGCTGCTCACTCACTCCCCCCACAATGGGATGGGGGAGAGAATCGGAAAAGTGAGAAAACTTGCGGGTTGAGATAAAGACAGTTCAATAAGTAAAGCAAAAGCCGTGTACGCAAGCGAAGCAAAACAAGGAATTCATTCACTGTTTCCCATCGGTAGGGAGCTGTTCAGCCATCTCCAGGAAAGCAGGGCTCCATCACGTGTAATGGTTACTTGGGAAGACAAAACACCATCCCTCTGAATGTCCTCTGCCCCTTTCTTCTTCCCCCAGCTTTATATGCCGAGCGTGACATCATATGGCATGGAATATCCCTGTGGTTAGTTGGGGTCAGCTGTCCTGGCTGTGTCCCCTCCCAACTCCTTGTGCCCCCCCAGCCTACTCGCTGGTGGGGTGAGGAGCAGAAAAGGCCTTGACCTTGTGTAAGCACTGCTCAGCAATAACGAAAACATCTCTGTGTTATCAACACTATTTCCAGCAGAAATCCAGAACATAGCCCCATACTAGCTACCATGAAGAAAATTAACTCTGTCCCAGCCAAAACCATCACAATTATGTTTATATATAAATTCGTAGAAGCGTTTATTAAAGTAATTATGCTGTCTTCATGTTCTAGTACTACCTGTGTCTGCCAACTATTTTAGCTGTGAACAACTTCACATACAGAGTACATGTAGCTATGATTTTAGTGGTGGACTTGGTAGTGTTAGGTTAATGGTTGGACTGGATGATCTTAAAGGTCTTTTCCAACCTAAACAATTCTATGATTCTATGATTTTAAAAATATTTCAAAAAGTTGTTTAATTATGGACTTCTGAATCAAAAATTTCCTTGAGGTAATTTTTTGTAGACCATCTAAAGAAATCTGTGCATTAAACTTACTGTTTCACAAACAAAAAGCTGAATTAAAAACCAGTCATTCCTACCTTCCACAATTTCAGGCTATAAACAGGCCAATGTCGTGATTTTGCACAAGTCCTTGGCTGATGACTTTGAGAAGTTTTGCCATGCAAATGATGGACCCCTGCCGCTGCTGTACAGAAGTAAACCAGGTGATTGGAAATGTCCTTCCTTGAGTAGTGATTCTGATATCAGGTAACTACGGACCAACTCTGCTTCTCAGAGTTCTGCAGTGAATGCTGGTGGTGATTAGGAGGGTTCAGGGAACAGCCTGCTCACACTGTTGTACATTTTGAACAAGTTTCTTTTCTTGGAGTTATACCTTTGAATGAAAACTATGCATGAGTATAACAGCCTGATCGTCTTGTTCTTGAGAAACATGTTATGATAGTTGTTAGTATTACAAGTATTTCTCTAATGCCAAAGTGATATTTTGTGTAATTTCTAAATACTTTGCAGTCTGAGCCAGTGGAGTTAAATAATACGGTTTTACCTCTGTTTTATTTAGTAGTGATGCAGGCATGGTGACCGCATGATATTTGTAGGGTCTCTGAAATTTGAAAGATGTACTCCTTGTAGTAAACACTAAAAGCATGACTCCCTAATTTTTGAAGCCCTGAGAAAAGATACATATAAGGGACATTATACCTAAAAAATACCGAACTCTAACATGTTCTGTTTACTGGTTTGTTTTTGTGCAGAATGGGGTGTTCTGGGGTTTTTGCATGCGTGTTTCATTGTTACTCAGAAAGAAAGGAAATGGATAGAGTAGACTGTATCTCGTGGTTTGATATGGGTTAATGTCAATTCAAACAATTCACCTTGTTTTCAAAAAAATGTGATAAAGCTGTGATAACTTCTTATTTCACTAGAACTGACTGCCTACAGTACAGAATATATGAGCATGGAGCTTGTACTGGATCCCTGAAAAGCCTAAAGGAGTATTCTGAACAACTTAAGGACATGGTGACTTTTTATTTAGGCTGCAGCTTCTCTTTTGAAAAAGCAGTCCGAAATGCTGGCATCCCCATAAGAAATGTTGAGCAAAAATGTAATGTAAGCATGTATAAGGTGAGTATATGCACACACAGTCTTTGTCATAACTTCGCCTTTGAGCATTTGTCCATATTCACTATGGGCGTATACATATTGCTCAAAATCAAATCTTTTTTTCCTACTTGCATAGTAACTTTAGGCACGTGCTAGTGCTGAATACATAAAAATACAGGGTAAAATATACCCACCCTCAGTTCAGTGCTTTTCTCAACTTCCTGCAAGGCCAATCTGCTTTTTTATTCATTTATGGTGACGAACTTTTTCCGTGTGTGCTGCGGCAGCCATTTCGTTTGGATTCTCTTCTGATTTGCTGTCTCTGTTTCAACCGACGACTCATGCGCTATTCTGACCATGCCTTTATACATGTCCTGTTCTCCGTACCAGCTCTGGCTTGCAGTAGGAATATTCCTTTTATGAACCATGGCAGTAGCAGTTTCTTCTGCACGTATGACACCCACATTCATATTTTGGACTTTTCCTGTGACAGTAGAGCCTTTAAACTGAATATTTGCTATGAACCCAGACCTCTGGGACAGAAGATGTTCCCAAAAACTTGAGGTATCTACCATAGCACTGAAAATTATAACTGTGCTCAGAAAGTTTATAGTGCAGATTTTAATGTTGGCAAAAGTCCTAGAATAATTCTGGCTCCAGTAGGTAGACCCTTTAGTATTAAGAACACTTAAGTACACATCTGCATGCCTTTTTCATATAGTTCATATGCTGTTCTACTAGACATGGGTTATTGTTGTTTTCAGTGTTATCATTTCACAATCTTTTTGCTATAGTCCTGGTCAAAATGAAGGCACAAATATATCTCATACGTGAGTCCTTCTACCAAGTTTAAAGAAAAAAATACAACTATGTATCTGCTCATAACATTTCAGAATTAGGGAAATTTCATAGTTTATAGCACATCAATACTGTGAAGAACTGTACAGTGTGTTTCTTCAGTGACAGGTATAATGATTTTTATTATAAAAATTGTTAAAAAAACATTTTCTATACAGCTCTAACTGTCTACGTATCTTGTTTATGTTCATATGCAACTTAGATATCAGACATTTTGTTCTAAAAAGCCAGACTGCTTTATTTCTGCATAGAAAAGGTGCTTCAGCATCCCAGTCAGTGAGGATGATGAATTCTATAGAGCCTTTCTAGAGGCACAAAAGATTTTGTATGTGTGGAACTGGCATGCTGCTTCTGTAGAAGTGGGTACTGCCAGCAGCAGGAGTTCCTCACTCTTGCATGTTGCAGAACACTGTGGCTCTCCTGAATTCAAATACAGAGGATAGACTCAGACCAAATAGATTTGTTGCCATGTGATACTTTTTATTAGCTTTTCCCCTTTCTGTATAGGGAGCACACGGTTGTTTTCTGGCAATATTCAAAATATACTGAGCTCACCACATTATGCTGTATGTACCAAAGGAAGAAATGCATAATGTTGAAAATTTTAGTGATCAATATGAAGAAGCTCAAGGATGGAATGTTTCACTTCTGCACTTCTGGATCTTACAAAAAAAAAAAAAGAATTATGGGATCCTAAGAATTTTTTTTTTTAAAGTATTTAAAATGAATGTTAGTATGCAGCCTTTCTAAACTCAAGTACAGCACAAAGTTTTAGACTTATTTCTTCTAATACTTCAGAGGTATTGTTCAACATTCCTGCTAACACCTTGGATTCTTTTAAACCACCAGACATCTGTGCCATGCTACAGTGTTTCTACTTTTTGCTGTGACTTAGTAGTCACAATGAGACCTATTCCTGAAAGCAAGCTGGAAGCAGCTGTGGTAGCAACATCGGAATTAAAAGAAGCTCACGGAGCACCAATTCATATGGGTGACCCTGGTCAGTGCTTTTCATATTTCACTCTGCATGCACTTCACTGTGTTTAAAAGCAGAGGGGGAACCATGGGAAGCAGTAGGACTGAAATACCCACACCAGTAAATTTACTGCATTTTAGTCCTTTCTAATGGTCACAAACCTGAAGGCAGGGGGAAGAAAAAAGTAGGTTTTGAATGAGCTGAACACAGAGATTTCTTGGATAAGAGATAGCTGTCTGATGTAGATAAATTAAGTTACACAGCAGGGGTGGTTTTGATAAAAAGTGTAATCACATTTTTCTAAAATGTATGCAGTTTCATTTATATGTGAATACTTTCTTGCTGTCAGAGATTCCAGTGACAGGATAGCAATGATTGACAGTATGGGGAGAAGTATGTGTGGATGCATTTTGTGTCTTAGCGGATGACTGTGAAAGTAAATACTGCATTATCTTTAAAGATACTGAAATAGGATACATTGAGCACAACACTTAAGACAGAATAAATAAAAATACAACAATAATATATTTTTTTAAAAATCCAGCTCAAACAAGTATAGGCCTATTCTTTGCAAGGGAAAACTGAAAAAGAAGTGATCAAACAGGAGGCTGGAAAAAACCAAAACCAAACCAAACACCTGTAAGATGAAGACAGATCACAAAAAAAAAAAAAAAAAATCCCCTCTGCTGACAGAAATTTCTCAATCAGTAGACTCACGGGCTGCATGCACAGAAGGACCACATTGCAGAGCATGAAAGGAGATGTCATTGATAACACTACACCCCAGTAATATATTTGGTCTGAGTGCTTAAATCTGAGGAACTAGTAATAAGTCATGACTTTGAGTAGAGCAACAAGATGATTGGGCAAGTGAGGATCTCCACTATTTATTTAACAGAGTAAATTATTATATATACAGATTATATAAATTAATTCCAGAAAAGGCAGTAGTATATTAAAGCGTCTGAAGAATTTAAAACCAAGGGAAGAGAGCAAGTGCTTAGAATGACCCAGAATATTACAAGTAGGTGTTAGAATAAAGCAAAAGACAATTTAGTGAAAGCTGGGTAAGAGTGAGATGTAGTTATCTAACCCAGAGAGGTAAAAGAGTAGTTGCTCGTTTATCTAGCTAAAGAACGTAGGAAGCCAAAGCAGTAGAAAACATGTTCTAGATAGAACCCATTTTGCATTGCAGTCATTTATTCTTGTTTGCCAGTGTTATGAATATAATTTTTCTGTTGATAGAGGAGATTTGTAATATCTTGGAAACTCAGTATACATGTCTAGCTTGTGTTTTGTTGCAGAAATAAAGTGAATACATTTTTACTGATGTCATGAAGTACAAAAACAAGTCAGCTCAGGTTCTGGGTACCTGCACTCAAAGGCAAACTAAATATGCCACTTCAGTGGGACTTGCCACTGTTGCAATTCTAGCTTAGTGTCATTGAATGATGTTTGGGGTCCGCCCCCCCGGCTTTGCAGTAGTACTGCTTAATTAGAATCTCTCATTATTTCATTTTTGATCAATTCCAGGTCTGCTGGGAATACAAGATCTTTCCAAACCAGACTATGGAGATCCAGTTCACCTTCACCCTGGTGATATTCCAGTGTTCTGGGCCTGTGGAGTAACAGGAGTAGAAGCAGTCATCAGTTGCAGTATGTACTATACTTGGAGACTCTTTTTAAATTATCCTTCAATCTCTTTCTCTCTCTCTCTCTTTTTTTTTTAAACATGGACCAAATGAGTTGGCTGATTAGCAGGCTTGATTTTAGCGTGAGCTAAAGAACACCCCAACCAAACAGCAAAAAACCTTTGGCAGGACTATTTTCCATTGTGAAATACAGGTCTACCTTCAAGGAAGTTCTTACTGAAATTCCATCACTTTTGTTTGAGTATTTTAATGGCAGAAATCTAAAGCTCTGGCAGCATCAAAACGTCTTTTGTAAGCATTATTAAAAACCAGTGGTGTAAAGGCATTCTTTTTTAAGCTTCTTCCTTTTAAAACATTATTTTCTATTACACTGCAGTAAAACAATAATAAAGGGGAAAAAGCAGAACAAAAAAAAGCAGCCAGAAATCTTTCCAAAATGTTGTCAAGAGCTAGCAAATTGATTGACCTGGAAAAGAATTTTGTGCTTTTAGGTTTTGTTCTAAAATGAAGTAAATGTGACACACTTTACATAAACGAAGCTTTGTCCTCCGCACACAGCTGTCCTGCACTTTATCCAGTCATTTATAACAGGCATGAGCACAAAGGGCAAGAAAATGCAACTAACCCATAGTGACAGTATTATATACTGCTCTAAATCACTAGTGTGTAATGATATCTCATATTTTAGTTCTTACTGAAAAAGAGGCTTAATAATCATAGGCAGTGTAACTGGCAGAGCCTTGGGAGGTCATCTGCCTCATTCTTCTCTCCTTGCAGGATCTGCTACATCCTTGTGGTTCCTTACAGATGTTTATCTAAACTGCTCTCAACACCTGTAAATATGTTCAGCACTAGGAGCAGACACTTCTTTTTCTTTCTTACACACAACCCCTTCTCTCCAGTCCCAAATCCAAACTGAAAATCCCGCTCTTTCCTGTGTTCTCCAGCAGTTTTATTCATCTTCCTTATGCATCCTTGTTGCAGGGAAAGGAGAGAAAAAGTTTGCCAACCTCTCTCTACAATATGTTGCCCAAAGCAGCTGTCTATCCTGCCTTTGCCTGGAACAGGCTTTTACTTTTGTTTATTTCTCCATTTTCTGTATTAAAACCAGTTGTCATTAATGCATTCCAGGAATTTTTTGGCAGTTTGTATCTTTCTGTGCTCCTTTCTCATCTAGGTGGTTAAAATTCTGCCATACCACCAGTAACCCATACTTTAGATGAACCTGCTAACTAAATACTGTCTACTCACATGGTTTGGTGAGGTGTATTAAACCTCAACAACCATGTTCCCCAGCTGCTTTTAAATTAACTAGCCGTGGATTCCCAACAGATCTAGCATGGATCAAACACATATGTACTTGTTAAAGAAATATCTCCTTCCTTTTCACCATCCTAACACAGTAAGATTTTGCTTGTTCCAGTTGTGATTTATCCAACAACATACCAATTTTGCCAAATCAAGTATAATCTAGATCAAGACTTCTGGAATGAGTATAAAGGCGGCAAATATTTCCAGCTTAGGGAGCTACTATGCTGTAAGGTCTAAATGAGCTTATTGTTCACCAGGGTTTTAGATGCTACTCAGATTCGCTTTGCTAAGGCTTACTGGTCACCTTTTGTCATTTTTCCTTGCCAGTTTATAGGTCTCCTAGCTAGGTCGGCCAGACACTGTGCAGAGATGCTATTCCCCATTTTTTTAACCTGGTAAAGGACTACTCTTTGCCAGCAGGCAGTAGTTGACATAGTCTTGTCATATCACTATTACAAGTATGTTCAAAGCTACAAGAGAGACTCTACAGCTTCCAGCAGGACTCTAGAACCTAGAAAATTGATTTGTTCTTACGGAAAGAGTATCACCAACACACTGTGCAAACTTAAGCATTAACTTGCTCTTATGTCAATGCACTAGTTTCTTCATGCATGTCAAACCCAGTTTCCAGGTTTGCCAATTCCTGACAGACTTCCTTGGAGGGTACCAGTGTTCAGTTCCTAAGTTGCCTCAAGTTTATATCAAAGAGGATATTGTAGAAAAACCTGATCTCATGAGCTTTTTAAAAGTGAAAACATTTTCATATATATATATGTATGCATTTCTTTCTCAAAGTGTATTAATTGCTGCAGTGTAACTTAAAATATCACCTAGTTTTATGATATGTGTCATCAGGCAGGGACTCTGTGTTGTTAAATTAAATAGCTTTTTTCAATTTTATCATTCTGATATTTCAATATATTGCAATAACAACATGTTTAATTGAAGTTTTTTCACCCATTTTAGGAGCTCCATTAGCTTTTACTCATTCTCCTGGCTGCATGTTCATTACCGACCTAAAGAATGACAATGTCCCAGTCAGATCCTCAAGAGAAGTCCCACAAGTCCAGTGCATTTCTCAGGATCCTCTGCATTATAGTATTGTGTCAGCAGAAGCAGCCCAAAAGATAAAGACCCTAGAGACCCTAATTGGAATAGATCCAGGTAAAAACAAAAACTCTCTTCCTTTAGTGGATTTGTTATGAGGTAGATATGACCTATCCTCCTTTTTTAGATATTCATAAAGTTCAAGAACACAGTAAGAATCTAAAGGCAATTTTAAGATTTTAAAAATTCTTTGTGGAATACAGTGAGTTAATATAACCAGGTCTTACATTTTCTGTTACCATACTTAATATCGGAGTCTGGCCAAAAGCATTCAACCTTATGGGTAGTGGAATATCTGATCCTGATGACTGTATGCTCTCAAAGTACACAGAGGCATCGATGTTTACAGCAGACTGGAGAGTCCACAGGGAATAAGAACTGTTACTGAATAAAACTGAAATTGGTATGTAAAGTACAGGGCACCTCAGCATGCTGGTAGCAGCTACACGGGTACTCACTGGTGAGTAAATAGCACGTTTCTTTACATATATTTATGACTACTGTGCTCCTACCAGAAAATTCTGGTAGTTGCATGTGCTTTTCAAACACCCTTCTCTGATGGGTGGAATTACATCAAGCTCTGCTGACATATTCATCGCTGAGGTGTTGTGTGATGGACCAAAGTGACCTGATCACCACAGCAGGTTGAGAGGTAGGGCTGCATGTGTGCACAAGGAAGATGAGAGGGAAATAAAGGCAAACTGAGCAGCGCAACCATTCCTAAAATACACACTGAATTAGTCCCCTCTGTCTGCTGTAAATTCTGATCTCAGTTTCCCATAAATTTTCTGAAATCCTCTGTAGGCAGTAGTGGAAAACAGCTTACGCCCAGCTCTCCCAAGCTCCGGGTTTGGGCTGTATGCATATGTTTGGGTCTGTTTATTTTTACTCACAAGGCCTCTCCTTTTCCCACTCTCTGGAGTTCAGCTTGGCACACTGCCATGCTCTGCAGAAATATGGGCCTAACTTAAGAGCTGGCTCATTTTTTTGCTAGAGGAGAGTACAGTACTTTATCTCAGTTAATAGACCCCACTTCTCAGAGACTAATATTCCCTGCTTCTGTTACTTAGGTTTTGTTCAGAACTTTTTTCTGTGTCCACTATCTGTATATTGCCTGTATGTTATGTAGGAGGAACAGAGGGACAAATGGCAAATGGGAAATTGAGGACAAAAAGAGGACAGTGTGGGGCCGGGGCAGGCGGGAAGGGGAGAAAGATGAAGATGTGAGGGGGCTAGAAAACAGTAGCGAAGACTTACCTCTCTCTATCAGCCCATGACTATCAGCACATACTGCTGGTATTCGTGGTTTTCAGGAGTGCTAGCAAATTGAAAGGACTGCGCTGTGAACTTGTGTTTCCGAGTGCCAGGGAAGGGAGAGGGGATAGGAAGTGTTTGAACAATGAAATACATACACAGATAACACAGTGTTGCCTCTTTAGGGACTGACCCATGAGAAGAGTCATCCGTTAATATTCACCTGTTTCTCAAGGTCAGATAACATGGTTGTCTACTACATGAAGTGTTACAAGATCTTTTAGGAGTCACCTGGATACCACTGTATTAATTGAGTTGAAAAGTCCCCTGGTAACTTACAATGTCTCTGAAACCTCATTTCTGTGGTTAATCATTTTATTAAGTGGAATTTATTTGGGAATTAGCTCTTCCCTAAGGGGATAGAGTTAAACAGAGAAAAGGACCAGCTTATTCATCTGAAGTCTGCATCAAAACTTCTGTAAGATCTGGGGTGCTTGAGTTGCAATGTAGCTTCAGTAGCTAGCCATGGTCTAACATGACTGTCATGACAGGTCAGAGGAAAGCAGAGAGCCACAGGAAAGGAAACAATATGCAATAAGCCCTCAGAAAAAGAAAAAACTATTTACACTAATACCTAGAAATGCTAGGTATAGTAATTCTCAAAATCCAGTTAACTGAAATTCTTAACCTGGAAGCACAGACCATTATCTTCATTACTCATATCCTACACCTTCGTAGGTTTCCTGAGGAAATTACCCCAATTCCTGCTTTGACCAGAGGTTTTTCTTTCTTTTGTTTTTTTTTGTTTTTAACCCATTTTATGTCATTAAAGTACATAGGTTCACTCACACAGAAACTTCAAAAGGAGAATGATATATTGAAGTCTACTGCTCTCTTTAAAAACTACTTTTACAGGAGACCGGGGTATAATTCATCTACACCGCCAGGACGAGCTGCTGAAGGCTTGCCTGTCCATCTCCCATGCTCGGTCGGTGCTGATCACAACTGGATTTCCTACCCACTTCACTTACGAGCCGCCGGAAGAGAATGATGGGCCCCCGGGAGCCCTCGCTATTGCAGCTATATTGCAGGCCTTGGAGAAAGAGGTTGCCATAGTAACAGATCAGAGAGCCATGAATCTGAATAAAAAGATTATTGAAGAGGCTGTTCAAATAGGTAAGATGCATGTTTTATCTTGCCAATTTTAGCCAAGGTTTGCTTCAGTTAATCTCACTGTCACTTAGTACAGGGCTTGGAGGTTTTTTTTCCCAGAGAATGAACCAGAGTTCATCCTCTAAGCTCTGATCAATGTTGCTGCGATGACATTTTGTTAAATCTAGCTGGCATCAAGTTAATGCTTGCATAGCTGGGTAGTGATTCTGGATTAGCTGTTTGTGATGAATTCTGGATGTCTGTTCTTATTCTTGTAGACCTGTTTTCTATCTCAAGGTCCCATTTACTAGCACTAGCATCCAAATGAGTTTAATTTAAAGTAAGGATGCAGGGAGTTTATCAGGAACTGTGTAAAGATATTAAGTCCTTACTATTCTAACTGTTCCGCTTTTTTTTTTTTTAAAGTTACTCAAACACAGATTAAAAAAAAAGGTACATAGGGTCTGAATTGTATTTTGGTTTCCTGTAGGAATCCTGAAGAGACCTGTCCCTCTATTGAGTTATCGAAGCGAAAGCGCTAATTCAGCTTTAATGTTTTTGTGTGAGAATGGGAATCCTGGAAGACCTAGGTATGTGGATTCAGTTTTTGAGAATGGGTGACACCTCTACTCTGTAAAGTTATGAAAAAAATAATGACCATGGTCTAAGAAGGCGTAATGGTTACAGTAAATCCGTAAGACTTGGAACGAACAGAACAAACTTTGAAGCCAAACATTGGTGTTGGAGTACACACAGAATACAGAATTCCATGTTTTTCTGCAATTATGCATTTCTGGAGTACAAAAAAAGAAATGATACTTCATATATCAATAGCTCCTTTCCTTTGAAAAATTTCTAAAAGCTTTTCAGCTGTTATTCCAGAGAGAGACAGAAATACACATAATATATTATTTTACCAGTTTTCAAATCAGTGAGAAAATCAAAAAGGGGAAATATTATGTCAGAGACAGTGAAAGAGCTAGGAAAGCGTTGTGGAGCATGTTCACTTTCTAGAGCTTTGGCTCAAGCTTGACAACTGGGGAATCTGATCTGATTTAATGAAGTATCCTGTGTTTCTAATAGTGTGAAAGTGACCATCATGTTGTCTTTAGGCAGCCAAACCCAAGATTATAGATGTATGCATGCGCTTCTCAATATTGATTTGAACTGTTTGCATATGCATTGTTAAGTATACAATGTTGGGCAAAAATTCAGATTTATACAAAGTGTGTGATTGGGGTTAATGCACTGGAGAATTTGCTAAATAGCTGTGCACACATTTCACTACTTAGCAGACAACTTACATTTCCTTTAACAGTCATACATTGCTAATTTTTATTGATCTTCCCATGTGCAGCATTTTAATGTAGTTGCCTTCAGTTTGTTCTCTTTAATAAAAAGACCTTTCACCCTGGCATTTGCTTCATCAACTTACTGAATTCCCATTTCTTTCCACAGGTTAGCATATGCATGATACTGTCTTCCTTTTTTGTGTGTTGTTTTAAAAGTGTGTTTTATAGCTATGCATAATATAATTACAGCCAATTTCTAATTCAATTGATCCCACAGTCCCAAAAAGCTAAAGTAAGTGTTTCTTGAAAGTAGACAACTAAGCTGCTTGAGGTCTCTGGAGTCACCGTAGATACCCACCCACAAAAACATTAAGTAATTCAGCAGAATTAGTAACCTCTTGACAGTAAAACTGGAGAAACAGAAGCAAAATAACTTAATTCTAACATACAGTGGCAGAAGTGAGTACTAAAATTCTGTTTAAAACATAGGACATCTGCAGTACATCTGCCTACTTTCATAACTAGCAAAATAATGATAGACCTAAAGAAAAATCCCCCAAATCTAAAGACCCAAAGCAAAAAACTCCTTAACTAGAAACAAATGAACATTTGCCAAGCAACATACTTTAGGCAAAGACTATACTTACACTAACAAGTATTTAGATGATCATTAATTTGCCACTTTTTTGTTTTCTTTAAAACCAGTTATAGACACTAATGTCTTACAAGCTATTATGTATTTTAACATGAAACAGGGCCAGGCCAGATGGCTGACCCAAAGGATTGCTGGTTAGGAGTATTTCAGGAACTTCTCCATTTCTTGGTGGCAAATATGACTTGAGGGAGCTGCACTCAAGCTGTAGACTAACCTTTGAAAAGAAACCGTGGAGAGCTACATTCAGAAATAACAAAATAGTATCCAAGTTTCACCTTGAATCCCAAGTAGTCAAAAAGTAGAACCAAGTGCAACAGGAGAAGCAGCCAACAGAAGAGTTTGCTATGTGAGAATCACAGCTTTGACTCCTCTCCTCTGTTTTTTCACTTGTCTCTAACCAGATTTGATCACCTGATAGCAATAGAGCGTGCTGGGATGGCTGCTGATGGCAAGTATTACAATGCCAGGAAAGTTAACATTAAACATCTAGTGGATCCCATAGATGAACTATTTTTAGCTGCACAAACCATTCCAGGAGTCACAACAACAGGTATGTGTGAGTTTGTGTTATATTCTCAGAAGCACAGAACAGGAGCTCTTACTGGAAGTGAAAGGCAGCAGAAGGCAGGTGCTGAGTAACTGCTTGTGGGCTACAGCTGGCTGTTGTGGTTGAATTTAGAGACCGTTGCTGGGGAAAAATTAAAGGTTTGTATTGAAGGGTTCTCACAACCAAAAAAAATGAAGGAGTTGATTTCAAAGTTATTCAAGGACAAAAAAGCAAGCCCAGATGTGTGTATTATCTATACATCAGTGTGCATACGTACACTTCTCTAAATGTAGTTTTTGATGCTGACTTTATTTTGTATTTCATGTGTGAAGGGCAGCATAGAAAGCAAATGACTACTGAATGGAAATATTACATATGAAAATATTATAGTTATTTTTATGATTGTACCACCTGTGTTAAAACAGAAGTCTGGATAGAATCTTAGTTTATATTGCCTTTTAGCAGTACATTCTCTTGAGCAGGGATTGCATATTTGCATCTACTATAATAGTGCCTTCTCTATCAAAATATACATATACAATAATAATCTTTAAAGGAATGTTGTCGGTCCTGCCAAAACTACATTATCATTGGCTAATATGTCTAGTAAGAGTGCTGTTGTCAACACAGTGCTTCTCTCTTTTGTTGATAGTCTTTGTTTTCCTGAAAACCGACTTCTATCTGGTTTTGAAAGAATATGCCATAGACCAATGTCCTTATACAATCAAATGCTTCGTGCTACAATGTGTGGCCCAAAACAGAGTTAGGAAATATATAATCTACATAAATATCAGAAACAAAATTAGAAATAAGTGTCCATGCCAGGCTGATTTCAGTCACATCAGAACATGTCTGCTGATCTGACTTTTTCAATTCTTGTAGTGCTGTGGACTCATTCCTAAGTAAGTTCCAAAAGCAGTGGAACTTTGGCTTCTCAGTAGTGATGTTTTTCAAATGTTTCCACAGAATTTAGAGAGCTCCTGCAGAGATAATGCGTAGTCTGATTTCACTGTATTGGAATAGTTTGAAAGCTGTATAGCAGAACGGTTCACTGATATTTTTTGTGTTCTTAAAACTTGTAATACATTTTACTTAGATTTAATTCAAATTTTTGTTCTATTCATAAGGAGTAACTTTCAACATTCAAAAAGCAGCACTCTAGATGGCACTCTATTGGCAATATCAGCAGAGAAGCTGAAGATTGACTGAATAAGGATAGAAAAAGCTCTTTCATAAAGATGTTTAGCAAAATGCCTCAGAGCTTTATCTGCTGCAGTTAATTTCAATTATTTTGTCTCTGATTTCATACTGTTGGTACAAGGACTTAGTCTCTCCAGCTACTTACGTAACATCACATCCTGATTCCTTTAATAGAAATACCCTAATCTCTTAAAATATCTCCCAGAGCAGCTCAAAGTATATTGTTGATTTGGCAGAGTTTGGAGTGTTCTGCACAGTGGGAATTTGAATATGTTCAGCAGAATTTAGTTTGTTTTAAACATTCTCTGAGTATTCAAATATACTATGAAATGTCATTAATTAAAAATACCACGAGCTTGTGAATAAGAAGAAAAGAAGCAGTTACCCAGGTTCACTGTGCCCCATTGCCCTGAATTTTCTCTAGAGACATGTCTGCATAGAAAATTATTTCACAAGTCATAGGCTTCAAAAAAACAGTGAAGGTATCTGCTCTGATCTTCCATGGAATTTGAGTACATGGGTGTTCTATACTGGAGAACTGATTGAGTATCTATAGAAAAACAATGTAATTTTTTCTTACATGGTCTGTTACCCAGTTAACATTTCTTATTTTGCTTATCACACTCACTTTTTGTATCTGTTTTTTAATTTGATTACAATTTCTTGGGATGGCTGTTGGCTTTTTTCAATGTATTTCTGGAAAGCCTAGCTTAACAAGGCAAGAATCTGGGCTGTGGCCTTTGCATCTTGTCTCTCATTACTGATGATAATGTATTGCTACTGATTATGATAAATTTTTCTGGTGGGGCTATCTTTGACTTTCTTCATGGTCAGTAGGAATTTGGAGGCAAACAAAATGCAAATATTGTACAGCACCCGTTAGGGCAGAGTACTCAGTAGCTTCATAGACTAGAAAAAGATACTAGAAAGATCAAGTTTTTAGCCTTACAGAAGTATTTATATAGTGTGCTCAGTGGCAAGAAGTACTGTATTAGTAGGTGGAGAGGGGAAATGTTAGAATGTTTGTTACGTGCTGATTAATTGCTGTCAAGTTTTGCATTTAAAACAAGATCTGTGTTTAAAAAAACAGTCTGATCTAGGAGTCTGACCACAGACCAATCATGAACAATGCCTACAATTGTATGGGTACCAATATCATAAAAAGTCATGGAGTAAGCAGCAACCTTCAGGAATATACAAAATAAAAAGACATGAAAGACTGAGGTTGGAAGGACTCATTTTCCACAAAAGACTGAAATACAAGTTCAAGAGTTGTTACCGAAACCTCATGCTATTTTTTCAGCTGCCATACAATTGACAGAGCTATATGCTATTTATATAGGAGCTAATGAAAAGCTTTCCAAAGTACTGCATGAAAAAATGTGGTCACACTTGTTTCCCTTTCATACAAATGATTTTTAGCACAGAAGGCTGACATTTCCTGCATTTTTCATGAATGTAGTTTCAGAAAACAATGTAGTCAGTGAAAACTTGTGTGAAATTTCCAACAGAATTATTTTTCCTCTGCCTGGAAAGCACTGAGGCCTTTAGGAGAAGAGGATTCATCTTGTCTATTTTCAGACATCTATGTTTGAGATGTCTGCCTTGGGGTGAGATGAACTGAATGTTTAAAGGGTCTGTTTCTCTCTGCTGGCTTTAAAAGAAGTCTAGCTGACTAGCTCATGTAGATGGCTGCATTTTGTCGAG
Organism: Pelecanus crispus; assembly: GCF_030463565.1. Lineage (NCBI taxonomy): Eukaryota > Metazoa > Chordata > Aves > Pelecaniformes > Pelecanidae > Pelecanus > Pelecanus crispus. The sequence continues at coordinate 55,384,223 of NC_134648.1, forward strand.
TGAATCTCACTCTGGAAGTCAACAGTAAAATGTAGTCCTCTGCTGATGTGTAGACGAAGAAGAAAACAGATGGTACAGGAAAATTTTTGGTGTGGCAGTTCTTTTCCTCCCAGTGCAATGCTAATGGGATCCGTGCACAGCAGTAGATCTACTAACTGCATAACCATCCTGGTGACAGGACTTCCAGAAAGACAAGAAAAAGCAAAGCAAAGCAAATCTGATACAAAAAAAATCTGAACAACAGATTAGTATCTTTCAATTAAAGAAACTGTTGATGATCTTCAAAGGATACAAATTCAGTTTAGCCTTTTTAAAGAACATTAAGACCCACATTTTGGATCTTGAATATAAGAAAAATCAAAACATTGTGTGGATTCTTATGAAACAGTAGTAACTGCCATATTTATATATGATGATAGAGGCACCATGATTATGTCATTCACTGTTTGAAAAGTACTACCAATAACCAGATTTTAGAAAGCACCATTAAATCCAAACACCAAAATAAATGTGAACAGATTATTAAAGCAGATAAGAAAAAAGATTAGCTGTTTCACAGCAAATCCTTTTCTGTAAGTTATGTGTCGCTAGGTTACGCTCCCCTTGACTATTTAGACTTAAGGAGTTAAATAAAAAATTGCTGTTGAGAAATAACCTTCTATTTCATTTCACTTAAAGAAGAAATTTGCTACAGACTTATGTGAGATATTGGTGCAGTTACTAAAAGTGTTAAATTTATCCATTTTCAGGGCTTGAAGTGTAAATTATAAATACTGTAATTTCTTTCCTGTAACACATGCTATGTATGCATTGGAGCACAGTCGCATTTCAAATTCAAATATGATACATTGCAGTGAGGACTTGGAGCTCTTCACTGTTCTGTTTCACAGACATTAAGTAGGCTTTTTCAATAAAATCTTCAAACTTGAGAAGATGCCATTTAGACTTAAGGTGAAAGACAAATGTTAATTTCCATTTAAATAGATGGATTTTTTTTGTGGTTTCTTTGTACATCGGTAGGAGACTAAAGGTACTACCCAGCTTTCATGTAAGCTTCTTGTTTATGCGTTATCCTCATCTCCAGATCTCTGAATGACATCTAACAATTTAATGTCCCAAACATAGGGTTGCCTAGAATTTTCCTGAAATAACATAGGTCCCATTGATTTTACTGAAATAACTGAGACAAATACGTAGTGTTTCTACTTGACCAACAAAAATCAAGGCCCCACACCCTGAATATATGAACACTTAAAAAAACCCCAAACCCTAGCTATTTTTTTCATAAGTTACTAGAAAAAATGAAAACAGTAATAGTACACAGGGTTGGGCTCTTTGTACACTGTGGCACAATGATAGTGATCTGTATAAAACAGATTGCCAGTGCAGTAACTCCTACTTCTGCCAAAGTCCTTACATATATTTTTGCTTATCTTTCTGCAATAATTGCTACTTTTAATCTCCTTTTTTAATTAAAGCTTTTAACAAACCAAAGTTTTCTATGCTTGCTTTATTATAGAACCGTAGGCTAATTTCTCTAGGTTTATTTTGGATTTGTTTTCTGTCATCTTTCTCTATTTGTGCTAACGTACTTATGATAACGCATTATATAGAACATTCATTTAAGGCCTTCCGTAAGCGAAGTTTACTATCTTAATTCTGTCTGCAGTTCATGAGCACTTGATAATTTTGATGCTTTTGCCTGCACCACTACAACATATATACTTACAGGTTAGCACGTGATATGTGATGCTTTCAGCTATTTCATTCACAGTCTTCTGTTTTTAGACACTTTTGATTAAAAAGGATAAAATGTCTCCTGTGGAGCTATGAACTGTCACAGAGACTCTGGGGAAGACACTGGATGCTTTCTAAATGGATTGTTAGTCATATGCTGGGTTCATACTGATTTGGTCTTTTTCTCTTTTAATAAAGGTGTTGGAGATGGAGGAAATGAATTAGGAATGGGCAAAGTAAAAGATGCTGTAAAGAAGCACATAAAAAATGGAGATGTTATAGCTTGTGATGTTGAAGCTGATTTTACTATTGTAGCTGGTAAGGGATTTTTGGGGGAGTGGGAGAGTGAGTTGTTGAAGTTTGAGAACAGAATTGACAAGAAAACATCCGTCTTTCCAACTAATTTTTATTGGCCCTTTTTTTGTATGACCAAGTCATCATTAGCAAACAAATCTGTCTCTGTATTATGTCCATTTTTTGAATAGTTAAGCAACTACGGTTCCAGCAGGAATGACTGAAAATTGAGGATGTTCCATGAAGAAAGCGCATTTAATTGGAAATAGTTGGGCAAATCCTGAAAAATCACACCTTAAATACAATAACAAGGAAGACTGCAGAAATTATCTGTGTGGGAATTAAAATGTCTATGCATATATGAATTTTCAGTCTAATTGATGAGCTTCTGTGGGTGTGACCCTGTCAAGGTCATCAGTTGTATTGCTCTTTCATGAAGAGATGATAAGTCCTTTCAACAGCCACCCAAGGACAGATGTACATTCTTAATGTACAACAAAAGTTGAATGCTATAGTTAAAATTCTCTTCTACGCTAATGTCTTAACCAGCGTGAAACAAAATTCACAGTAAGAGAGATGTGTTCAGCAAGGACCAATTTATGAACTGAACGGTCCATATTGTACTGAGGCTCAGGTTTCTAGGTTTCTAACTTAGGTATCTAACACTCTTGAGACTAAACCAGCAATCTGGGGGGAGAAATGAGAGTGTGGTGGTAATTACATCTACTTCTTACAGTTATATGTATATAGTATCTATGGTGGCTGTTTTGGCAATTCTGATGATTTTTACTTTGAAAGCAACAGTCACACCCAGACCCTGCAAAAGGCAGAGGTTTGGACATGCGTAGTTTTTCCACTTGTGTGGAAAACTACATGCACTAAAACAACTTCCACACTTCTTGAAAATTTTGCTGTTCTGTGTCTCTGGAAAAGGTATCAGGCAGCAGAGATAACGTCTCACAGCGTTTCAAATCTAATGATCTGCCATACAGTCTGGACAAAGAAGCTGTCAAACAAGACTGCATGGACTGATCTGATAACAGCATACAGAAAATTTGTGAATATTAACTATGTTAGAATGTCTTTTTGTGTATGATTGCTACACCAAGGACACATCATCAAGACACAGACAATTAGTTTCACCATGGCTTCATATCTTATAAAATACCTGAGCTCTTTAATCAGTCATCATTTGTGACCAAAAAGGGATTCTCTGCAATGGTACAGCATTCCATTATAAAATCTGACACCAGTGAAAATTTGCCTAGTTTAGGATACTTTATCAAAATCTTCTACCTCTGTGTGGTTAAAAGCAAAAGACACTGGGCTGGAATACAGCTCTTCGCAATTCATGGACTTCACACTAAGCCAAGTGTAATTGTGTTTTAGACCATCCCCATTTGAGTTTTTGCTTTGTTGGAGAGACAAACCACAAACTAAGCTTGATGGAAATTTGCAGAAATTCGATCTGAAATCCTACAGAAAACATTTTAATATGTTAAGCAATTGTGTATTTCCAAAATAAGTGTTCCAAACTTATGTCAATATTTAATTCATATCCATGCTTCATTTCACCATCGGTATGTGAGACTCAGTTGTACATGCCTAATGACTTACGCAGGTTAGGTATCTTTGCACTAACTATTGTTGGTTTTTTTTACAATTTGGTTTCATGGTGACATTCTTTTGCAGGGGTCTCTAACTGGGGAGGCTATGCCATTGCTTGCGCTCTGTATATTCTCAGCACTTGTGAAATACATGACCGCTATCTGAGGAAAGCTGTTGGGTTTCCACAGTTACCGAAGAAGACATTCTGGCTATCGGCACTTCCATCAGTTACCAAGGTAATTTCTGTAGGGCCAAGGAGTTGTGACTTGCCCGTGACATGTAGATGGAATCGGCTGCTAGCTGCTAAATCCTGCCTAGTCCAGTTCAATAGCTTACTTTCACATGGTCTTTTGGTGGCTTTTGGGAATCCCTGGGGAACGAGCAGTCACACTGTACTTAGAATATTCTGCAAAGGATTCAAGACAGATTGAACATAAAAATCCTCAAAAGTGAACGTATTTGTGTGCTGCGACTTCAAGCACAAGACAGTGCTACAGTTTTATGACTGTGATCTGTGCTCATCCTGTTAAGCCCATGAGTCTATTTTTAACTTGGCAGTGTTTAAAAAAAAACCCAAACCCTCAACTATCAAGTCAGGTTTGTTCCACCATATTTGTAATAACTTAGGAGCTTCAAACTTCAGTTTTATTGGCAGAGTACTGCTACAGAGACTTGGACAAAACCAGTAAGTTTGTGACCTCCAAGAATGCTAAGCAAAATGCAATCCGTCTACCATAGATACCGCCCACAACAGTGGAGCATTTCTCCTGAGATGACAGTACATTCTGCATGAAACTCCCAACAAAGTACCTCTTACATATTTTACAGTAGGTCTTACCTTTTTTTAATTCTTGGTATTTTGATTTTTCATCTAAAGGTCATAAAACTGAAACTGATCCCAACATTTAGCATAGCCATGTAGCCACTTATCCTTTGACTCAACAAAGCATATGGCATCTTTCAGTGCAATCTTTTCCAAAAATAGATTAATTACTTTTCATTTCTCAGTGTTTTTTTTCTGGTTACATCTACTGGTTTTGCCCTTTAAATTAACATAGCCTAAAAACTACTATGATCAAAATTGCTGGTAATGAGATACTGTAACTAAATGTGATATTGTGTACAGGAAATCCTTCTTGGTTTTGTTTTATTGAGCTATACAGCTGGGAATATTGATAATGATCCAATAATGGGCTATTGAAAATGCAATACTAAAATGTATTGCAATAAAATTAATGGAAACTGTTTTGTGGAAGAGAGAAAATTACAAAATGTCTGACAAGAGAATATGCTATCTTTAATTATAAATCACACAACAGTAAACCGTGCAGAAGATGGAACACATTAGTGCTCACATAATCCATTAGTATAAAAAAAAATTCAGACCATTTATGTTTATGTGGCTACTTTCTGCCCAATCCGGCTTCTTTTAATGCTGCAATAATTACTCTAGTAAGATAAAGAGCACCACCACACATACCCACCTCAGTGTTTGTATTTGTGTGTTTGTAATTGGAAAGAAGACATTTGAAGGAGTGCCTAAGCACCAAACAGCTTTCTTATCACATGTTCTATTTTACTTCCAAAAATGTCATTCCTTCCATAAAAACTATAGATCATAATTACTAAATGAAGGCTTCCCCTGAAACACAAAGGTTATTCCTCTGCAGCCTTGTGTTCAGGCGGTGTCAGGATTGCACTGCAACAAACCACAGAACTGCGGAGCTCTCCATTCCCACTGAACAGAATGCCAAGATTGTTCTAAGTGCATGGATTAGTCTTTACATATATTTTCATAAGAAATGAAATGCAAAGCATTTGTTCCTTGTTGAGAACTTGATGAGCAAGAAACAATTTAATCTGAACAACCTTTACTTACCTTTCAGTTGTGGAGTTGAATTGTAATTATTTTGGTTAATACAATATTGGTTTGGTTTTTCAGATGTTTGTGGTACTTTTTTACCGCAGTGACTGTAGGGAAATATAGTAGTTCATCCACATCCAAACGTAGCTAATACCGAACATCCTACAGTCAACTCTGCATTTCCTTGCATCTCACAACCAGGTTAATGTGTCAGGCAGTTGTTCTTTTACTGAACTCTTTATTGATGGTAAGAAAGGAACTGTATAGTATTTATTTTGAAATTATGACCTATAAGAATATGAATTACTTCATAAATGAGCAATATATGAAGATGCGACATTTGTTTTAGTATTCTTTATTAGCTTTGTCATTCATAAGGGAGAGGTTTTTTCCTGAATGAAGGGCAAATTAACAAGTTCCTTTTCTATTAATTTGATTATTTTTCTGGTTACCCCACTCCCAACATAATTATTTACTACAGAGAGAACTGTGAGCAAATTGCAGCACTTTACAGCTAAGGAAGCAGACTGTACATTGTGTATGTTCCTTACAAATAGAAACAATAGTATTTGATGATAGAATACAGTTTATCAGGCATAGTTATATAGGATTAAGCAAGCAAGCCTTTTTTCCCCATATAAGCAGATCAGAGAGGTCTAACATGTAAATATGTAGGAGAAACAATTCAAATTAGAGATGACATTTTGCATATCCAATTCAGGTGTCTCTTCTGTGACACGAGAGATCTAATTTGCCACTGCATATAGATACTCAGTGCTAAGAAAAACCTCTCTCATGCAGAAAGACCAGGTGCTTATATTTGTATTCATACATATGATCATTCATATGATATAAGCGGATGTATATTTAAAATTTTATAAATTACAAAGTAGCACTTTTTATGCTACCAGTGTATCCAGATGATTTCCTTACATAGCTGTCGCATTGCTGTATTGGTACATGATGTCAAGACCGACACCATGTAACTAAGCATATTTTTTCTTTAATAGAAAACCAGTGCCTCATTTAACTTTGTTGCAGCTAAGAACTAGGATGCATTACTGGGAAATGTAAGACAAATCTTTATAAAAGTGCAATCAGAAAGCAGGTTACCAAATTACACTAAATTCTCTGCTAATTGACTATGCAAGGTATGCTTTAGTCCTTTCAGAAATGTTTATATTTTGGCCATATAGTGTAAAATACAACCATATTGTGTCTAAATTCAGATCTAAAGTTATTGTAGTCTTAATGGTTTAGAAGTCTTCCTAGAAGAAAACCTAACATTTAATAAGAGAATATTAGGTGTTTTAACTTGATAATTTTTTCATCATTAATTTGGGTCCAGGAGATGAAGGACTTTGCCAGAGGTTATTGCGTGAGAATTTCAAACAAGAAGTATTTAAACCTATAGAACTGTTTGTCAATGACACTGGTAGGGCTGTTTCAGCAGCAATTTCTGTCAAAGCAGGGTCTCGCACAAATGGAAGCAGAACAGTAGACCAAAGACCAGAAGAAAGCATTCCCAGCAAAGAAAGGGAAGAGAAGATAGGTATATGACTATTTCAAGGACTTATGTGAATTACCACGGGGTTGGGGCAGGGGGAAGTTAAGACATAACTGTGCTTTTTGTTTTTCTTAGATTTTTTTATTAACAGAATTAGAGAAATAAATTCTCTTTATAGTAAATGCTAAGACAGTAGAAGGAGTTTTACTGGGTACATTTCACATCAAATGAAAAACAAAGCAGTTTATGCTAGACATACGTCCATTTGAAACCAGGTCTTCTAATTTCACTGTTCATAGAACTAGTGTTTTTTCAGAGCTGATTTTTATCCCATCTTTTCATCTCACAATGCTAACTGGCCCATAGCTCACAACTGAGGATTTTGTTCCCTCTGTGTAGTTCAACAGCTCAACTTGAAACGTGCTTTGTTATCTGGTTACATTACTGCTAAGCAAGAAAATAACTGTTATAAATGTGAAATTGAGTTGCAGTTCTAAACAAAGTATACGCTATTTCAGAGAATCCCAAGGAAGCACAATTTCAGTGTTTTCTTTTTTCCCCATCCCTTTCCTAAGCAACCAGAATTCTCATAAAATCAATAGCAAAAAGAGGACAGAGAGCAAAAGGCATGCAGAGATCACAGAAGATGCAGAAAAGGAAAGGGATTGTGCAGCCCATTCAGGTGCTCTCTGTAACCTTTTTTCCTGATATATCCTCATTCCCTTCTGTTCTTTTTCTTTCAAAATGCATCTGTAGCCAGCTGCTATGCTGGGGAAATGACAGGTAGTTTTCTGAGATACTTTGGATGGAGGTTCCTCTGATTCTGATTTGTGCAATATAGGAACTTGAAACCAGGCAAAAAAGGATTCATGGTTGTGAATTGACACTGATGTGCTCTTTGAGGGAGTGTGGAGAACAGTAGTATCATTCAGTAATTAAACAGCAGTCAAGAATATAAGCCTTTTGACACTCCCTAAGTTCCAGCTGCTACACGTATTCTTTGGGACAATTTAAAAAAGGTGTTAGCAAATTGCTGTCAAAATAAATATGGAGGATGTGGTCAGTGTCCCCTAGAATTAAAATAAATATCTTGATGAATGCTCGTCTGACTCAGGATTTTAATTATATTCTATTTCTTTGGGTTTTTTTAGGAAGAAAAGCTTCTGAAAACACTTGTGCGGCACGGGGTCCGCAGTGGAAAAACTGCCAGTCTAGAAATGGAAGTGGATGGGCTGCCCTTCTACAACACCCATTCGCTTATGATTGAAAAGCTGCTGCAAGAAGCACAACAATGACTGCCCCTAATGATTTCTATATCAAGAGTTGCTCCCATGTTGTTTCCTTATTCCCTAGGCTCTCACAAGGTACAAAAGATCCAAAAAAGATGACTTTTCATCTCTGGTGTCTTGGCTGCGCACAATCTTTCCTTGTTACCCTTACAACATCTCTGTGAAGTGAGAAGGGGACATCATAATGATGATTTGGTCTACCTTTCTTTTCTAATTTTGTAACACATAATAGTTATTAAATGATATTATATGCTAAGAAGTGATCTGGCTTCTGCAAAGAAAGCTTGTCATTAAAATGAAATATTATTGCATTGCTGTTCCTGTTTTACTAACCTCGTAACTGCAACAGGAAGTAACTCTTGTAGCAACTTGGATTTAAAAATACCTTGTGGTGGGGAAGACAGCTGCAGAGGAGAGGGGAGGTTCAAAACAAAAAAAACCAGTATGTGTTACAGTAGTAAAAGTTGTTAAATACAGCTCCCTTGCATGCTTCCTGTAGCCCCTCTAACGCTGCCTTCTTATGGTGGTGGCTAGTTTGTGAAGTGTGAGGAGATAAGGGGAGAGCTTTAACTGAGCTGATGAAAATACGAGCAACGTTGCAGACCTTCCATATAAAGGGTAGTCTATACCATTTGCCTCCTTCGTATTAGTAGCTTGCAATGTATGTATTTTATCCCTTTCTGGGTAATACAGAAAGGTTGTAGATGTTTCAGGGTATCCTGTTGTTAATTACTATTTATGTATCTAAGTCATTTATTCTTAAAAATTAATGTTTAGAAATTAAAGCATGATTAGAAATTAAAAACCATTTGCATTCAGTATGAAATAAAATTATGTATATTAACATTTACGTAAAATCCAGTTATAGAAATTCAGCTCCTGATGAGACTAAGTGAAGCAAAATTAAATTATATCTCCAAGGCCTACTAACACCGAGCCAGTACATGATGAACAGTTGTGAATTGTACCTGACTTTTGTCATTTAAAGCTTTGATCTTACTTTAACTCCAGGTAGGTGTCAGGGCTGAAGTTCTGCTAGTTGTCAGCCCTCGCAGCAGAGAGGACAAGGTATATTTGACACCGCATCTCTCGGGCACTGATGCTTGAGCTGTCATAAAATGATTATAATGGTATAAAAGGCAAGCACCAAACCATTGTGCTTTAATGGTATGAGAATAGCAGTTGTGTTTAGCCGCTGCTTTTTCTGAAGGACAGCGGACTTCCAGCAGGCACCAATACCTTGTATGTACTTTTCTTTCTGTCAGGGGAGTTTTATTTTCCTTCTTTTATGTAAGACAAACACATAACTTTTTGAGAATGACAAAAATCAGTTTGTACCACAAACACTAGCATATTTTGAACATTAATCTTCTGAAGTCCTTGAGGATACATGCCTTTAAAGACTTAAAACAGTTGAACACATCAGAGAAAGAAATCTTAATGCCAGACTTGCTGCTAGACATTCACGTTCACCAAAGCTCCCAACGTTTATTTTATGGATCAGTCATTTTTGTTAGATTTATTTTATTTAAAGCCTTCTTGAAGGATGTCACAGTGAAACTATCTTTGAAGTTTCACAATTAGAAAACAGCTCCTTTAGAAGTCTCCGAACTCTCCAAACTATAACTATTAAGTAAAATATTTCATATGAATGCTTGAGCTTTTTGCCAAAGCCAGTGACCCTGCAGGATGGCATACGCTCACTGCTGCACAGAACCCACAAAATGCAATTGGCATCATTTAAAAATGTCTGTCTGGGAAAAGAGGCAGCTGATTTCCTTCTCTGTGTGCTACGTGCTCAGTAGCTTACTGACATGGTACACTAACAGCTGCAATGTGTATTATTCTTTCCAAACACTAACTTTTGTCAAAAAAACTTCATTTAGTAAGCTTTTGCTCTTTTTTTCCCAAAATACAAGTTTTAATAGTCAGATTTCATTAAGAAATATAAAATGTAATAATTTATTTGTCTTTTTCTCTAATGTGTGTTTTTAAAATCTGTTCTCATGTGCAGTCCCAAATGCTGTATTTAATCCAATAGCAATGTGTAGCATATCTCTAGTAACCATAGTAGAACCCTCGATTGACTATGTTCTGGCTGAGATGGAACCAAACCTTTTCTCTTGTGGGTTAGCAGGTTAAATGTTGAGAACTGTAGCAGAATGCTGGACTGTGTGACACAAGTTTCCATCTGATTTTAAACTGCAACAGCTGACTAAAAGCTGACCACATCGGAGTACCAACTAAAATAAGCCTTAATCCCTCAGATGACAATTCAATGTAATATGGCATGCTCTGCATTTCAGCTGTCTAATTTAAACAACATGGGTAACTGTAAAGAAGTAAAGCATAAACAGGACAAATATTTCATCCTAGAACAAACCACGTGTGTGTCTTACAGCCTGCCAGGTCATGGGAGTCCAAGTAGTTGGCTCAGTGCTTAACAACGTACAAGCATGACATGACGGCAGTCGGGACTCCCTGCCTTATGACCCCATTGACAAGAGACAGAGGAGATTAAAGATTAGGAGAAAGTAAAGCTAAACAGCACTAATAGTCAGAAGAAAAAAATGCATGTATAAGGTAATTAATCCAGCCTGGTGAGTGGTCTAAGTATAAAGAAATGTAAAATTATTAAACAGACCAAATGTTAACCTAAGCAAACCTAATCCCCTCCTGGGAGTGGGGATGTGAATCCTTTCTGCAAGAGGAGGGAGGAGAGGATCTGTAGTCTCACAAATAGAAACTGTGGGCCAAAGCCATAAGATAGTTATTTCAAATGTAAAGTAAACAAATATAGGAAGAAAATAATAAAAACATTCTTTATTAAACACATCGCCTAATTATGTCTAATATTGCACTCTCAAGGTGGTTTCCAGAAAACTATTATATATTGCCTTTTAGAAACTGATGACAAGCAAGCCTGCATTACAATGACATACTTCAGATACCAGGAGTAGACTGTCCGTCTAGAGAATCTTTTGACATTTAAAAAAAAAAAAAAGAAACAAAACTGATTATACTGCTGGAAATTATCAGCTCCAGGTTGCAGAGAGAGAGGTGTTTCAAGAAAGGTTTGAAACCAGAGAAGTGAAAGGACAAGGCAATATTCATGGTGTAACAGTTGCAGATACAAGAAGGTATGATGAGCAGATCACAAAGAAGAATAATACAGGATTCATTAGTAGAATAAAGAAAAAAAGAAAACAACCTAGAGAGGAGATGGTGGTAGAAACAATACTATAGCGCACAACTCCTGCATCTTTAACTGCCATTATCTCCACTTATTCCTGTATTTTCTTTCTGTCTAAATCAGGAAATGTAGATCATTCATACATCATATTTCTGATATTGTATTTACTGAACAATGACCAAAACTTAAGCTATAGTATCTGTGGGAAAAAACCAGAGCTTAAACAGAATCCATTTAACAGTTCCCCTGACAAATGCATTGTTATTTAATTGCCTGCATGGTCTATGCTGTACAAGACACACAAATTATGAAGGATGCAATCCAAACCTTAGCAAGGTTTAGTAGAATTTAGATGTAACTAAATTTGTCTCTGAACACAGTGACTCAGAGAAGCGCATGGGTTCAAAGCACCTCATGTACCAACCCCCTGTTCTTTCCCAAGTCAACAGACCAAATGATTTATCCCCATCGGAGCCAAGAGATCTCATACCTCTGGAAGTCAATAGGAGCCTTATGATGAGGTTCAACAGTCTGAGATTTGACCGTGAATCAAAAGATTGAAGGTCTCAGCAGATGCTGAGTTCCTTGTGCATGTTCTCCTGGAACATCTCATGTTATTGGATTGGTTGTTTTAGGAGGTTGGTTCTGGCACGGTCTCTGCAGGCCTCGAAACTGGCTGAAGGAGAAGTTATTTCAGAGAGTTACAGAAATGTTGCAGAAATGCAATTTTTTTTTTTTTTATTTTATTTTTTTCTGTTTAAAAGTACATATGGGGACATTTAATTTGTTCTGACTCCAACTTTTCAACAGATGATAACAGCTTGTAAAGAATTATTTTCTCTAGATGCTACAGGTGCAAACAGAAAGCAGTTAAAGATGAATTCAACAGAACCACACACCATGAGTACTAGCTTATTCCAGTCAATGCAGTCATCAAGACAACAGGTTTTGAGTGGTACCACAATGACAACAGACACATAACTGTGATTGAACTGACTTGGTGTGTGCTTTCCTCACCATTGCCAAGGTCCAAGAACCTCCAGAAATGACCTCTCTCTACTGCATTGCTAATAAGCCTTTGGGAGGTAACACAGTTGTAATACATGGCTAAATCAGATGGATACACAAACACGGCCATAGCTGCAGATTTTAGATTAATGTCCTTTTTTGATGAATGCTATAGGCTGTGCATGCTAGTTGTGGAGGACTCCTTCATTCCACTACCATCATGTGATTTTTGTAATAATCCTGGCTGTTGCTCATGCTGTGGCTTGTTGGGAGTTTCTGGAGCATTCAGCAGGTAGGATTCCTTCGTCTCAGTCCTCACACACCCTAAACACTTTAAACAAGAGTCTCTCATCTTGGCAAAATTCTGGTAAGTGCTTTCACTGGAAAAACAGTACAATACTGGATCAGCAACACAGTTAAAAGTAGTCAACAGGAGAGAAACATGGTAAATATTAAATATTTTCTCAGCAAATGAGCAGCTGTTCTCTAACAAGCTGCGAACCACAAGTAGAATGTGGTATGGTCCAAAGCAAACTAAAAAAATTAAAACAGTGCTTGAAACCAGTCGTTTAATTTGGATTTTTTTCTTCTTTTGAGTGCCATGACTCTTGTGGACAACTCGCAAAATCCCACAGTAAGAGAAGGCCAGCAGAAAGAAGGGGAAAAGGAAGCCAGCAGAGAAGCGGTAGTAATTGACATTGTGCTCCCATTCTTTGATGGGGTAATGCTCAAAGCACACCATGTGGCTGTCGGCATCCATACTGATCTCCCCGTGCGTAAAGACAAAGCAGCATGTGATTATTTCTTTGGTCCAGATAACGATGCTCACAATCGCAGCAGCCTTCATTGTCCGAAACCGTTGAAACTGAAAAGGGTGCACTACTGCGAGGTAGCGGTCGATGGAGATGCAGCAGAGGAAACCCACACTGATATAGATATTCTCGTACAAGAGGATGCCACAAATTTTGCAAAGCAGCTCATTGTAGGTCCAATTGTCATGCTGCAAAACATACTGAAGCCAAAAAGGCAAAGAAAATATGTAGAGCAGGTCTGCTACAGTCAAATTGCAAAGGTAGATACCCAATTCATTTTTAGCCTTGATCTGTAAGTACCCATAGTACAGTGACAGGCAGTTAGCTGGCAAGCCTAATATAAATACAAATATGTATACCACAGGGGATAACGTCTGGTGGATATCATGATTAATAGTGCAGTTCTCAGTTGCATTCTCTGTGTAATTCACCATCTTCTACGTCTTCTCGTATATCATTCATCAGGGTGCCGAATGAATAGATGTAAAATTTAATTTCATGCCGTTTCATGTATCGCTTACTCCTTCCACAAAACCTTTAGGCTGAAGCGATGACTTGCTGCAGGATGTTAATAACCTGAATGTAAAACACATGAAAACCTTCAGAAGGAATACGATTGTCAAATATATAGTGCAGTTTTCAATAAGCTGCCTTTTCCTAGCCCTAAAGTTTCTTACAGTCTTTGATAGATGATAAAGCCTGTCTGGGAAATCGTGATTCATATGAGTAAGTCCTAGTACAGAAAATTTTGTGTCCAAGAATTCCAAAGCAATTTACAAACATTTGTCTCTTCAGCTTTATGAGTATCTAAAAAGGTGAAGAAATATCATCTCTGTTTTACAGATGAGGCACAAAAGCAGTAATCTCATTTGTCCAAGATGGAAAAAATGTCTCTGGCAAACCAGCAGTCCACTCAGACTTCCTCAGGGGATACAGGGTGCACAAAAAAAGTTGATTTTTAATTTCCATTTCTTGAATTCCCTTTAGATACAAAATACTGTGGAATATGCAGTTCAACCCATCAGGATGAAAAAAATGGAATTTTTAGCAGTCTCTCTTACAGCTACTGGTAAGCACAATCCTGAAAGCAAGCTGTCTTTCCCTGTTGGAAGGACACTGGAAAAATCTGGTACAATGTATCCCCATGGTCTCAGTCCTACAGGATATGCTATTACAGATTCCGTATTTGCCATTGACCTTCAAAAACACTCATTTACTGTTACTATCTATACATTTGTATCTTTCCTCTTCATCTTCATTGAATACAAACATAATTGTTTTCACCTGAAGAATCTTCTATAATCCAAGCACATACCCATACAAACCATTCCTATACTATACTATTACTATTTAAGACACTTATAAAAATAACTTCTGACAACAGGTTAGAGTCAGTTCAACTAGGACAAGCATTCAGCCTTGAGCCAGCTCTTCCCCTAGACTAAACGAAGTATCACGTTTAGCATTTTATCACCCCATGTGATATATTCACAGTGGCATAAAAGCTCTGGACTGGAAAACAGCAGGGCAAACTGTGCCCAGTCTGAAGGGGATGTATGTTTTACCTGATGATGCAGAACAGCGAGACTGTATTACTTTCAATCTCTTCCCAGAAAATGCACAGTTTTAGCGTATACTTTTGTAAGGTTAACGATTTGTGTACTCTTCCTACAGCTTCAGTTAATATGGATTCAAAAGGAGACAGCACTATCAGGGACAAAGATAAGGCCTTGTTGCTTTTTCCTGTTTACTAGCCTAATTTATATTTTTGTCATCATCTTCTGTCCTGTCTAGGAACATCCAGTTTTTTTCCAAGACAACCTTTATGAAAACATGACCACGCTACGGTAAAATTACTGTCAGCTGCAGCATTTGAGGATGTCACTGTCCAATAATTTTTTTTAATAATTTTTTTTTTAAACAGTGGTGGGCTTTACTCCTGTAGAAATTGAAAAGAAAAACACTTCCTTTGGGTGAGAAAAGAGTTGCCTGGCTGAAATAAGTGGCCAAACCTGCAAAGACTTTCAGTGTTTAGCTTCAACCAGTGTAGCACAGTCCCACAGAAATCACAGCATAACTTAAGGACACATGTAAATATTTAAGAATTAGAATGTGTTTTTCATTCCTTTGCTTTTCCTCTTTTTCTTACCAACAAACAGAACATCAGCCCTCGTTTTGGTGGATCTCAAATACCTTCAGTCATGAAACAACAGGCCAACATAAGCTCATCTCTCTCAAAACTTCTAACTTCATTGTCAACTTGTGCGAAAGACTGGTCAAGTCCAGCACAGCGCAAGCTCTGCTCTCCTCCTCTCACTCTCACGCAGCACCTTTGGGAGTTAAGAGACTCACCCCATCCACTGTGGGTGGCACAATAGTTATAATGGATAGATCAAACACAGCAGGAGAAATGCTGCTTAAGAGACCCAGTCACAGACACCTATGGTTCAGTTTGAAGTTTTCTCCAAGAGACTGCCATAACCTTCCCATGGAGTAATGGTGATAATGTTAGCAGCGCAGATGTGTCCAGCAGAAATTAATCACTAAAGTTATGTACAAGCTTCCCAAAGGACTGTTACTTAGGGGCCACTAGCTCTCCTGTAGCACTGTCCAGTTTCTCAAAGGCTTCATCATGCAGCTCTTCTGTCTACAGGAGACCTGCAAGGACACCCGCAGGGACAGTGCACAGAATCTTTGCCGAGGCAGGTTTGATAACCTATTTACCCCACCTCCCCTTTTCCAATCCAGAGCTCCAGGCCAAGTATAATTGTATTTGAGTTTGTATTTTACACCATTTCATTTCTGTATAATAATTTGGTGACTTTTACATGTAAGAGTTTGCATGCACAGGGTGATTGGCACACCTGGTTATAGTCTAAAATGCCTACAAACCTGGGATCTATCATCTCATCTACCAACTAAAAGTGTCCAGTCAGTGTCCAGCTCCTGCTGATGAGGCCAAATAGTAATTCAAAAGCTGTCAACAATTTTGAAAAGTCAGAACTGTCTTTATATGTCTAGCACAGCTCAACAGCACTGAGTTTCTTTCAGTGTTACCCAGTGAGCCAGTATGGATCACAGTATGAGAAAAAGCAGATGTACTCTACAGTTGCACTGGTTTTTGGAAATGTTTCTTTTCCTCTAAGAACTCAGAATGTTTTTATTAAATTATGTTTATGTCACAGAGAACATGATTGTAAAAATCATTTCTGTTTAGCTTAAAAGTCTTGCCAGAATGCAGAATGTGAAGGAGGCAGCAAAAGTCTTATTGATATGACATTATCCTAGTATAAGATACACTCATGATTACAGCAACATTTCCTGCTCCCAGAGGAAGTGCTGGAGTGGGCTGTTTCAGGGGGCAGGAAGAGAAGGCTGGCTGTTGTGAATCTCTTTGCCTTGTGCTAACAAACCCTCCCCAATTTCAAAGATGGGAATGAAAAACAAAGATCCAGATTCTTGCTTGTGATTCCAGCTGTCTTATACCGGTCTTCTGGTTAGTGGCAGCAGTGGGGCAGGAAATCCTTCCCTCGTTTCGGCCTCCTCAATGCGTGGGCTCTGGGACACCTTTGTGCCTTCTGACCCCTCAAGCCAGGCTAGTGGCAGGCTCAGTAGCCAAATGGGAAATATAAAGGCAGTTCACCTTTCCCCCCAGCACCAAGTATTCTAAACATAGCTCTACGCAGGCCAGGGAGCGAAACTGTATGATTTTTCAACAAACCTGGTATCAAAGTACTGCAATGGCAGCATTAAACAAATGGGTGTGGAAGAGCCCACCCTGTTATTAAGAACCTAATACACAAAACCTTACAAGCTGTCTGGAACAGTGGAAACTGAAGGAAAGGTGATGTAGGCTATGGGAGAGAAAAGACAAATAGCTCCCCCATTACTTACTGACCTCGCCTGGATAGGGGGAGGAGAAAAATTAAAAAAGTTGCTGTATGAAAAACATCTGGGGTGCAGATACTCATGAAGCTGAAAGCAGTTACAAACGGGAATACACAGGCATTCCTTTTAGACAGCTTTAATATGGAAATAGTGCAGCTGTGTGATTTTTTAAAGCGTAGTTTATGTAACACGTTCAGTATCATGAGTCTGCAGACATTTCCAGGCAATATTTCTCTGTCATATATGCCCACATCTTTTAGATGATACCTGTCTAAGCCCAGGTCTTGGAAACAAGAAGACTCTTGCCATCTACACGAGCTCCAAACAATTCTCTTGTTCCTAGATTTAAAATAAAGCCAAGGATCCCTGGGCTTCAGAGCGCCTCACTTTTTCTTGGTTTAAATGAGACAACTTTCATTAGTCACTGGACAGCTCAACAACAGGTTCTTTTCTTTCCCAACTTCTTTGTGCCTTAACTGTTGACAAAAACATGACTCCCCCCTGCACCGTGAACCACAGAGCAGCTCGTGTTAAGCGCTGTCTGCTGGTGACAGCACAGGAAATAGCTCAGAGCCACTTACAACAACAGCCTTTTCAGCTCCGACCAAGTACGAGCATGGAGCCTGGGTGGGTTTTTTCCGGTTCGGTGAACATTGCTACAATTTTCTTGTAAGAAATCTGTCTGCAATTAGACCTACATATTTTTAACAGAGACAAATGGGACTACACCAAAGGACTTCCTTGTAGGTATTTGCAAAAGTCGTGCATGCAGCTTGTCTCATCTGCAAAGCACTTGTTTCCATGAACAGGGGGCATAACGTGGTCATCTGCTTTTATGTGACAGTAGCTCTCTTGCTGTTTAATCTGTCCCTGCACCTGCCGTACACCGCAAAGAGGCGAGTCACTTGGCTGTCATAGCAGAACTTGAACTGTGCTGCATATCTAGGAACTAGAAACCTGAGGTTTTTTTCAGTTTAGGATTTGGTTCAGATCATGACCTACACAAACACCCACCCTTGAATTCACACACTAGGCTTCCCCCAACACTAGAGGGTTTGTCGGCTTGGTTTGATCCTGGTTCACAAAGCCTGAAGAATAAGGTCAGGTAAAGAGGCTGGGAAGTGATGATCAGCAGAAGAGACTAGGGATGGGTCAAACAATATAAAATGGGCAGAAACTGGCTAATATCCTTAGAGCAAGTTTGAGAAAAAAAAAGTAGGAGAAAATGGAAATTGAGTTGCATGAATGAGTATGAGGAAATGGCACAATGATGTTTGGATTCAGTCAGAAGAATTATGATGTAAAAGATGAACCTGTTGGAGTGGGTCCAGAGGAGGGCCACAAAAGTGGTTGGAGGGCTGGAACACCTCTCCTACAAGGACAGGCTGAGAGAGCTGGGGTTGTACAGCCTGGAGAAGAGAAGGCTCCAGGGAGACCTTATTGTGGCCTTTCAGTACTTAAAGGGGGCTTATACGAAAGATGGGGACAAACTTTTTGGTAGGGCCTGTCATGATAGGGCAAGGGATAATGGTTTTAAACTAAAAGAGGGCAGATTCAGACTAGATATAAGGAAGAAATGTTTTACAATCAGGGTGGTGAAACACTGGAACAGGTTGCCCAGAGAGGTGGTAGATGCCCCATCCCTGGAAACATTCAAGGTCAGGTTGGATGGGGCTCTGAGCAACCTGATCTAGTTGAAGATGTCCCTGCTCACTGCAGGGGGGTTGGGCTAGATGACCTCTAAAGGTCCCTTCCAACCCAAAGCATTCTATGAATCTAAAAGTGTCACAAGTAGAAAGAGCCATAAAAGTCAATGAAGGATGATTCTATTAACACACAAGAAAAGGATGGGTAAAGAAAGACAAGTACATATGAGGCACAAGCACAAATTATAGATCTAAACATAGCTGAAATATTTGCTGTTATTTTTTATTTCAATCTTTAGAACCAAAATTGTGACCCAGCATCTAACAAAATTGTTTTTAACAGTAGGATGGGGGCATAATAAAAATAGATAAGCAAAGGCTAACACATACTTTGAAAGTCTATGTGCACTCTGAGGGAAATAGCTAAAGCAATTCGTGAACTATTGTTGACGATGTTTTAGAAATTATGGTGGATTGGGGTAAAACAGGCATAACACCTGTCTTGTGAAAAGAGTAGTTGGAGAATTATATACCAGTTAGCCTAGCTTCAACCAGAAAATGTCATCAGACACTCAATACACATATCCATTCATTTACAGAAGTGAATCACAGCTGCAGAGAGCCACCCCGAGTGAGTCCTGCCATACTTCAGGAGAAGATGAAGTTGGGCTGGGGTTGGCAGCTGCACTTACTTCACACCCTGTCTCGGAAAGATGGGAGAAGCTCTGGCTTTAGTCCTACCTGCTTTCTGTAGGAGGACCAGCGCAGGCATGGATGGGCCCTATTTTCCCTGCAACATGCAGCCTTACCAGGCTGCAGATCCTGTTGCTGCTCCAGTGAGCAGAAAGCAAAGGAGAGTTGGAAGGGATAAAGGACAATAGTGGAAGCTGGCCTCATCTCCCCTGATTAATGCATGAACCTGTTGCCTCCCCTCCCTGCCAATAGTCAGTCCTGCCCCACACTGCATCACACGCAAATATCATCCCAGTCATGTCAGTACCCCAGCTCCCAGAAACTACCTGCCACAGCTCAGTGCTATCCCTGTCCTCATAGCCTCTTCAGCCCGATACCAGACATGACAGCCTCCTTCTCAACAGCTATCAGCTCCCATCATACCTGAACAATTTCTTTCTCACACAGAGCCCACACACACCAGGGCTATTGTTGCACAGGGGGAAGGCAGGACTTAAGAGGGAACAGAGTCAGCAGCTGCATTTCAGGGCTTGTGAAAGCCAGGGAAAGAACAGGGAGGGAAGACGCAGAGGCAGCAAGGGCAGCAGAGCTGCAGCCAAACAACTTGGAAGGCTGCTTTAGAGATGCTGCTGCAATAAGAGACACACGGTTCAACAAGAAACAGTAGTGTCAGACCAATCTCATTTCCACCTTCGATGAGGTGTGCAGCTGAAGAGCTACACAGGAAGCAACAAGTGTAATACATCTTGATTTTATGAAGACTTTTGACATATCCCAATGTACGTTCTCATTAACACCTGGGAAATTGTAAAGGCATTATGTACTGCCAGATATGTTACACGACAACACTCAAGAAAGCAGCCACCTGTAGTTCACTTGATCTGCAGTGATGGACTGACTTGAGTGTGCAATAATCTGCCCTTTTCAGGATGCTAGTCAGTAGTTTCATCTATTCACAATTTCGTAATTTCTATCCCATTCAGAATAGGATAGAAAATGCACTTACTAAATCAGCAAATGATACTGACTTGGGAAGGAGTATATAACACAAACAGGATTTAAGATCGTCTTAGTCTGAAACCAAAACAAAATCCATTGAGGGCAAATGCAAAATTACTGTGCTTGGAAAGAAAAAAAATCAGATTGTCAGTATGCAATTGGGAATATCTGGCTATGCAGCAGGATGGGTAATAATGCACTTAGGTTCTCTCTGTTACTGTTGAGAAGAAATAACTCCCCCTGGGAGCCTGAACCCTTCCAAAGTAAGTTGGATCAAGCCGGCAGACCTGAGTGGAATGACTTATGGTGGAAGGCATTAGCATTGGGGGTACCATGAGCCCTGTTACATGGACAGGCCACCGAGCATATACAGAAGCTAGTGGAATTACTGGAGGGAAAGACTGGGAACATAAAGGAGATGCCAGTGACCACCTCCTCCAAGATGGGAGGCGGAACCCTAACCCTTTCACATCTCTGCAAGAGCAATTAAGTGAACTAAAAACATAAAAGTTGCGGTTTGGGGTTCAGGCCACCCAACCCGCTTGGTAAATTCCTATCAATGGCCTGCTGATAAGGAACCTTATGTACATATTCCTGTTGGTCTGAAGCGGATAAGTTTGTATGTTTTCATTGACACAGGAGCCCAAATTAGTGTTCTAAACAAGCAGCAAGCTGATGAGCTTGGAATCAAACCATCAAGAAAAGCCATCAATATAATAGGAGTAACGGGAGCAGTGGAAAGGTGTCCTTTAGCCCAAACCCAGTTTTGGCTGCCCAAGGAGAAGCAGATGATGGCTGTGGAGGTCGCTCTGAGCCCTCACAAGGAAAAGATATTCGAGTTTGATGTTCTAGTGGGTAACCGGTGGCGCCTGCCCAGTGGCGGCCTGTGGAGTTTCAGAAACTGCGGGGTGGGAGCCACTTGCATTAGGACCTTCCAGTCTGCTCCCACACTGCCACTATCCAAAGTAACCTGTGTTTCCCAATACCTCTTGCTAAACGCAGCAAAGAGGGATATCAGGGAAGTCATCGACAACCTTGAGAAAAGGCAAATAATCAGCTGCACCCATTCTACCTATAACTCCCCAGTCTGGCCAGTTCACAAGCCCGACGGGTGGTGGCGACTAATTATTGATTATTGGAAATTGAATAATAATACCCCACCACTAACGGCCGCCGTCCCAAACATAACCTCGGTGGTGACTGCAATACAAGCAGCAGCCCATCCATGGATGGCTGCTCTAGATGTCAAGGACATGTTTCTTCATGATTCCCCTAAGGGAGGAGGACAAATCCCAATTTGCCTTTACCTGGGAGGGGACCCAGTACACTACACCTTCAACCGGCTTCCGCAAGGATACAAACACTACCCCACTATTGCTCATAACGCCTTGGCTGCGCTCCTTGATACTGAAAGTGCCACTGGGTGTTCACATATACCAATACATAGATGACATCTTAGTGGGCGGAGATAATAAGGAACAGGTTGGACAGGTAGCTGAGACTATCTGGAATGTATTGACAGAAAATGGGTTAGATATTCCAACTTCCAAATGCCAAGGTCCTGGGCAGGAAATCAAATTCTTAGGGGCTTGGTGGATAGCGGGAGCTATCACTGTACCCAATGACATCCTGTCAGCCGTTCAGCAGGGGCAGACCCCAAATAGCAAGACGGAATTGCAACATCTGCTGGGCACATTGCTGTACTGGAGGAAGCACATACCAGGATTTTTCAGTAACTGCCTGCCCTCTATACGATTTGCTTAGAAAGAACAGGAAATGGGATTGAACCCCATGACATGGAGGCCCTCAACATCCTAGAGGATGAACTTAGAACCCACCAGAAACTAGACCCGCTACACCCACGAGACCCACTGAGGGTGGACTGGGGGTCTGCGGAGCATGCCTCCTATTGTGGTATATTCCAAAAGGGACCACAAGGGCCGGCCAGACCTCTATTGTTTTCTTCCACCTCATTCAAGGAAACTGAACAGCGATACTCGGAGTGGGAGAAGGGGCTTCTCTCACTCGCCAGGGCAGTTAAGGAGGCAGAGAGATTGTGTACATCACAGGACACCATTGTGCAAGGCCCTTTCCCTCTATTAAATTTGATCCTTAAGGGGCCATTCCCTCCTGAGGGAGTGGCACAGAAGGCCACAATACAAAAATGGTACGCCTATTTGGAGGGAGTCAGTAAATTGTCACCATTAAAAGAAGGCCCTGACAAAGTTTCCAAGTTTCGACAACCCATAAACCCTGACCCAGCCCTGCTGAGCTTACCTTATAAGCTCTCTATGACTGAAGAGGCACCTGATCTAACCCAAGATTCAGACACACAAAGGATGTGGTTCACCGACGCGTCAGCCCGTCGAGTGGGGCCAAAGTGGCAGTACAAGGCAGTGGCCATGGAAATTGCTACTGGAACAACACTGACAGAGGAGGGGGAAAGTAGTGCTCAGGTAGGGGAGTCGCATGCTCTCTTATTAGCTGCGGAAGTGGGTGCGTCCACAATTTACACTGACTCGTTTGCAACTTACAAGGATGCCACTAAGTGGATATGCCAATAGGAATCCAACTGCTGGGAAGTGGGTCAGCACCAGCGTCTGGAGGGCTGAAGGTTGGCAGAGGCTATTGGAAATAGGCGGGTCATGGTCCTTGAGAGTGGGTTGGGTGAAAGGGCATGCGAAAGATGGAACTCCAGCAACCAACAGGCTAAGCAGTTAACTCAAATCAGGGTGGCTGACAGTGTATGCTAAGAGTGGGAACAGCTAGCTGAGTGGCTCCACATTGAGGCCACTCTGGGAAGGCAGATCCATATTATGAGTGCCGGTCTCGGGGGTGGCCAGTGGCAACATGTGAGGCAGTCCTCACGGCCTGCCCACAATGCCGAATAAAGCTTAAAGCCAACTACCCGAACCAAGCTCCAGCCCAGCACATCAGACAGGGCAAAGCCCTTTGGAGCACTTGGCAGGTGGACTGTGTTGGGCCATTAAAACCGTCCTGTGGAAAGAAGTTCATCCTGGTAGGAGTAGAAGTGGTTTCAGTGCTGTCAGTGGCTACAGCTGTCAGCGCTGCCATCAGGGACCAAACTGTGAGAGTGTTGCATGAGTGGTTCAGTGTTTTACCCACCCCTGAGAGCATTCAAAGCAATAACAGATCACACTTTAAATCCACAGTGGTTTAAGATTGGGCTAGAGGGGAAGGTATAAAGTGTGTGTTCCATACACCATATTATCTCCAGGCCAATGGGATTGCTGAGCAGACCAATGGTCTGATTAAAAAGCATGCTGATGTCTCACAACCCAGTTGGGACACACGGTTAACACAAGCAGTCCTTATCATCAATAACCATTGGGGGAGCTATGGAAGCCCCAAAATCAGGGCATTCTGCCCTGAGAAGCCACCAACGGGCAGTGACACTCTACCAGGTAATAGAAAGAGCCAGTTTCCATTAAGAACACACATAGGCCAGCCCATCATGGTAAAACGACCTTCCATTGGCATCGTGCCCATGACCCTGGCAAAACCTAGAGGTCTGTATGTTTGGGAGGGCCTAGATGAAAATGGGAGAACCCACAGTATCAGCACCCTGTGGATAGTCCCAGACTTCTAACCCAAAAGCTTGGTCCCAAGGGACTGAGGCCCATTTCCTTTGTACTCTCTTACAGGACAATGGAGAGATGGACCATTCTGCTGCTCCTGTTGATGGCAACAGCAATTAATGCAGACAACTCAGACCTGGATGGTAATGTAGTGGCAAGAATGACAGTAGGATTCACCCAAACGATGAACTTAACTTCGGTAATGGTTTGCCTACCCACCCCTAAGTCAGCTGAAGATCCTTTGCCAGTCTTCACACAAGACCTTAACATTTCATTAGCTTTAGAGCTAACTTGGAAAAATAATACCAATTACACATGGGACTGAGGAGGCCACTATACCTCTTGCTCATTTATAAATAACAGTACATATAGCCACTCTCAGGCTACTATAACTTGGGATTTAGGCACACTTAATGTCACATCAATCTGGAGTACAAAGTGTACTTACACCAACGGCTGTAAAAGACAGACAGAACCTTGTTCTAGCATTCCATGGGGGGCTACCATATGTGAAGCCCAATACACTGATGACCACTGTCTACGATACATGAAACCATTAAATGCTTTGTGGTGTACCAAACACCCTGAGTGGGATAGTCATGATTGTCCCAAGGTGTGTAACCAACAGACCAACACCAGTTGTCCATATAATTGTTTATGGAACGCTTATGGTCCTGGCTGGGATGGAAGCAAAATGAGAGCAGCCCCACCAGGGAGATCCCCATTCTGGGATTGTCAAGTAGAAATTGGATGTAAAAATATAGATAAAATGTCCTTATTATGGTTATACCCTCCTACTCAAGAAGCTTTAATCCAAGGTTGCCTGTGTAGTAATACTAGTTACTTGAGACCTGCTGTGCTAGAGTGTCTGGGAGATGACATGGGGGGGCTTGACTTTAAGGGGGCTAGCAAAGGATGCACCCCAATAAGTTGGAAAAATGGATCTTGTAAGACTTCTGCTGTTGCTGCACCTCCTAACTTAGTGTGGGCATGTTCTGACAGCCACCTATGTTTCCGATTACATCCTACGGTTCCCGGATTAGCTTGTATTCTTGCTGTGCTTTCTCTTTGCCCTATCTATTGAGAAGGAGCCATGCCACATAAATGGTGGGCTCATTCTCCTAGAAGTATGCAAGGTGGATGGAAAGATGGAATAAAATGACTTGGATGGTGGACAGAATCACTATTTGGGCTAGGAATCACTCCAGTGCAAAAACGGCAGGCCATTCTAGAACTAGGCCTAACAAATATCAGCCTTAGCCAATGCTACATCTGATAGTCTGGGGCTCTAGAACCAACAATTGCAACATGCCAGTAAAGTGACCATCCAAAACTGCACTGTATTGGACCTAACGTTACTAAAAGAGAAGGGTGTATGTGGTGTCCTGAACTTGACAATGCACGAGTGCTGTGTCCACATCCCAAATGTGTCAATGCCGCTTCAGGATCAGAGCAACAAAGTGAAGAAAGTGGCAAGAGACTCAGAGGCAATCATCGCTGGACTTAGGGACTAATTGGCTGGGGAAAGTTTTTAACATGTTTGGATTTTCCTTGTCAGGGTGGCTAACCAGCCTCCTTTAATCTTTGATAATGATCCTAACTGTAATTGTTGTAATTTGTATCATTATAAGCTGCATTAAGAGCACCATAACAGGATTCATGTCCACAGTAAAGTACGCTCCCTTAAAAGCCATCCCTGAAACTAACGCTCCCCCAAATCCCACTTGTGACACTGCCATGTCCCTAAAACTGACCCATGCAATTGACATCCCCCCCCAAATCCTATCTAGATGTTAGATGTCCCAATACAACATCAGGATGGTGCTCATATGTGTACCCATTGCTATTGTTAATTACTGCTATAATGTTGGATATTGTCACATGGTTGATAGCCTATTGTGGGTTGACTGGTTGATTACCGGTGGTACCTTGTAACAACTGGAACACACTTGAAGAAAGATGATGATCCACAGTGGGTGTTAAACTCACCAACACTGTGCCCCCTTTTAACTTTGGAGGCAAGAGGTGACTGTGCCACCACTCCAAAGAAACCAGTCGGATCATGACAGTGGTCACGGGGTGGATTATGTGACAGGTACACTCCGCCGCCCCTTAAAGATTGGGGCTTTTAACACAGCGATCACCGGCTTTTCACGTCTCATTTTGGTGCTCCGCTGTGCCTGCCCGAACCTGCACCCCTGTGTGGGTGCCAACCAGCCCGCACCCAGCAGGGGCCCTGCACCCCTTGGCAGGGGCAGCGGCAGAGGCAGGGCCCCTTGGGCAACAGACAGGGCCCGCAGCCAACAAGGCGCCTTGGCTCAGAGAAGCTTTGGATCATGACCAATGATGACCACAGCTCAGATCCGACCCAGGGTACTAATGGGGCACCGCTGGAGACCCCCTCAAAGCGGTCCTCTCAGAGCAGCAGAGCTGTGTTTGGAACCTTTCCCCTTGGGTTGGGACGGCACCTGAGGAAACTTCCCAGGATTGAGTGCCCTCACCGCCTTTTGGTGAATGATTTCTTCTGGAGATATCCTCGAGTGAGCCCGAGCCCCTTCCCCCTGGGCGAGCGATTACATCTTCTGGCTACCCACAAGAGAGCGAGCTTCACCTTGTGAGCAAGTGTGCGCACACCTTGGGTCATCGTTCCTGTGCATGTTGACGTGTGGTAACAACATCCCGACTGACACCTCAAACACATTATGTGTTAAATGTTATCGGAGGATGGATTGATTTTTTGTTTACCCCTGTTTCTCATTGGTTTCTGTTGCGTGGTTTTGGCTGGTTTATGGAATAAAGTTATTTGAGTTTGTCCTTCATTTGGGTTAGTCTTAGTGTAGCTCCGTGACACCATACCATGTATTTTTTAATTGGATCGGTTTCTAAACCATTCTCAGTAAATCTGGAATTAAACATATACCACTTTAAAGACAGATACATGGTCCCTAAGAGTATAAATCATAAGTCACTAACAACAGAAAGTGCACAGAAATTTTGTTTTTGTCAAATCTCTGTGAGAAGAGCAGTTGGCTGCAAGGAGTTTTGTTTCTGTCTTCTGCTGGTTTTGTTGTTTGTAAAGCAGAAAGGCTACCCCTCTGCTATACTTACTTTCAATTTCTTCTTTTTTTTCTGTCTACTTTTTTGCATTAGAAGAACTCTGTATGTCCTTCTCTTTGCAAGAAAGTCTTACTGGAGGCACACAGTAAAAAAAGGACTGTATCTTTTTAAACATCTGAAACAATCGCATGTAAATTGGAGAGAAAAAAAGGCAAAAACTCAGTTCCTCCTCAAAGTGAACTCCCTTCTAAAGTTAATTTAGGTCTATATGCAAGCCATTCAGTGTTTGTTAACTTGCGAGTGGACCCTTCTAACATGAACCCCTGTGTACAATAATTATTACTATGTGTATCTGTTTCAGTGGGAGGAAACCATAAAAGTATTCTGTAAATTACAAATCACTTTACTTTCGTCATTATTGTATGACTCCATTTATAAACCAATTGTCAAAGAAGGAAGCCAGCAACATTTTTTCAGAACCCACATAAACAAAAGACTAATTAGTCACCAATGTCCAATTTTCCCTAACACAGACATGCAATTATTCACAGCATTGGGTAAATCACTCCATTTGCTTGAACTTCAATATCCTGGGAATTTGTCCCAACTTCTTCATTTCTGCTTACCAAATTTCTCCAAAGTCTGAAGTAAGCCAGTTACATTAAATATTTCATTGCTAAAATTTTAGATGCCATGTGGCCCACAGTAGTGGGGTAGTTGAGGGTTTCATGCCCTCAACTTGTAAATTTATCATTAGGAATTGATCACGTGGATTTGAGGTAGCAGGTTCGTGTTAAAATACTTGAATCATTAATTTTTTTTTTTTTCCTCATAGGGAATTTGATGCTTGTTGAAAGCACTAGATTGAACATCACCATAAGCTGAGAAATTTGACCTACACAGCCTAAGGTAAGCAGGGTGGGCTGATGAATGTAATGCAGCTAGAAGCCAATGAAGATAGCCCACATATATTAGCCATGTAATTAATTCAAATAATTTCATGACCTCTGAATCTAGTTCCAATGCTCATTTCCCATCAGTAATGACATGGTAACGTAGTTTAATCTTGTAAGTGCCCTGGCTCACAGATGTGCTATATTCAACCCACTTCATAAGTCAAACAAACTCACTCTTAATTAAGCAGGAACCCACCTAGAGAGCAAGCAGCTCAGCACTTCTGAATGGCCATAAGAGAGCTAAGGTACCATACCCCAGTAACTTGCAATAACACATTACCCTGCAGGCTACACTGGGAGAGGTCACAGGGAGGACTTGTTGAAACACAAAATTTACATTCCTGGAAAATGTCAATACTTCAGAAAAAAATGCCCTGAATAACCCAGGAGATTATCATCCTAGGCTCACATTTGTAATTTTATTTAGAGCACTGAGTATCCAGCTTCTTTCTTACCTGCTGTGTTACCTTTCTTACCTGTGCAAACTGCTGTGTACGACATATTACATATTCCATATGATACAAGAAGTCAGTAATAAAGCATATCTAATTTTACAGTAGAACACCAGGAAGGATGTGGGAGTTCCAGGGGTTACACACTGAACTGAAGTTAACAACACACTTTTATAGAACATGCCCCCCCCCCCAGATCACATTGGGATATCTCAGCAGGCTGTAGGTACTACCCCTCCAACCTGTGCACCTCTGTAAGGCTCTACAGAGGTGCATGGATCCTCTGGCTGTGGTCAGAAGTGCAGGGGAAAGGTCAGAGGTCTAGCAAAACTGAAGACTGAGGGAGCCAGGCTTGTTTAGTCTAAAGAAGACCAGATTGAGGGCAAACACAGCAACAACTTTCAAACATGTTAAAGATTGTTGCAAAGATGAAAGAGGCTGGGTTAAACACCATGAAAACCTTTCTACTAACAAAGGCAAGCGGACCACTCAGATAAGTGGTGCATGGGATGTAGGACTGTCATCACAGAAGGTCTTAAAGTTTGGCAAACAACTTGAGAACTTGGTTCAGCTGATGCCGCTTGAAGGCAAAGAAATATTTGGGGAGCTCTCAGGACCTTCCCATTTTGTTCTCCACTATTGTTTGCCATGTGACATGACACAACTCATCCCTCTTAGCGACATGCAATATCATGGAAAGAAATTGTATAAATCTGACATGAAGTAAAATAATTTCCACAAAGGAATTTTGTTTTGAAACAAATCATCATTTTCCAATTATTTTTTATTAAATGTTTTTCATTTTGAAAGTTTTTTTCCTAGAAATTAAAGATATATTGAAGTGAAATCTATATGACTACACATGCACAAAAATTAATACAAAAAATCCATGTTCTGCTGCTCTACCATTTCATTTCCAGTTTTTATGACTTTGGACTTCTTAGACGATGCCTGCACATATGAAGGACAACTTGACATGAATAGTAAGGAAAGCAGGTAAGAAAATAAGCACAGTTAGTCCAAAATCTCAGACTACTTCTTATTCTTTATCTAGGATTAGAGCCTTTTTACCAAAAGCAAGGTCTGAACAACTGGCTGAGTACAGGGAAGTGCTGAAAAGAAACTACACTTTGGAAAATCCCTATTTATGGTAATAAGAAGTTCATACAATGTGTAATTTCAGGCAAGCAGTCTAAGTGGTACTAGGAAGGTGAATCACATAACAGGAATTAGTCATGCCATAGTCACCTCAAAGCTTTTAAAAATGACCCTCATCTGCCCCCTCCTTCCTGCTGTTAAAGATCAGCCAGGTGGACAACATGACCCTCCAAGTACTTCACCACTGAGCTATTGTGACTAGCTCCTACCCACAGTGAACGTCTCCCTGAGGTTTCGTGGATGACTTGCTTGAGTACAGGACAGTGGGTGGAGGAAAACACATCACACCACTTTCTGCAGAAATCTTAAGTATCTGTATTCCTCAGAGAACAACTCCAAATCTTCCTTTCCCCTCAACTAAAACCTCAGCCAACTCAACCTCCCTCTCCCCCCCAACCCTTCTTGACACAGAAGCCAAAGCACTGTCCTGTCTTTATTGCACAGGCAACAGGTAAGTAACGATCAATCATAGACAACAGAACTTCTTACAATCCTGAATCTGTGCACTGATCCTCATTTAATACGATAATGATAGTCCTGAATCTGCATGCTGATCCTCATTTAATACGACAATGCAAGAAAAGCCAAGATTACGCAGGTCTTATTGATTAAAAGCCACACAAGCCATGATCGACATGCAATATTACCAGTAAGGAACAAGGACTGGAGCAACTGTGTGGTAGCCTGGGACTGAGAAATAGGAACTTCACCCTTCTGAACTAAATGAGTTCTGATTCATTTTCCCATCTACAGTGCTGGGGAAAATCACTCCCTGATTCATTTTCCCAAACTCTGTATTACTGCCTCTTTTGATGCTGCAGCCTGCTCTGATACCAGCACTGTGCTCCATCAGGCAACGCCAGATGTCTTGCATAGAAATCTGTGACCTAAGGTTTAGGTGATATCTGTATTGTGTTTCAGTGGTTTTTGCCTTCCCTGGTTTGCCAGCGCGCCCTGGCACTGCCATACAGCCCCTGCTTCACAGAAGCGACTGCTCAAAGGGAGCCGTGGCCCCATGGGAGTCACCCTGCAGATTTCTCAGCAGCCTGAGCATGGGCCACCCGTTTACAGCACGTGAGCCATAGCACACTGCCGGCACCCCCTACCAGTCAGCGTGCACGCACCAAGGCTGGGCAGAGCGAGTCAGTTGTTAGCCTGTATCTTCGCCCAAATGCTTATGGCACTATACAGACCTAACCAATGTGTATATTGAGAACAACTTGCTCTCTGTACCCATATGCTCTCACAGAAAGAGGAAGGGATGCCAACGACATGCAAGGCAGTCCCTTCTGTCGGGCCTCCCCAGCATCACTCGCTGGTTACAAGGGAAAACTTTTGATTGAAAACTAACAAGTTGGAGACCAAAGCAAGGCCCAAATTCTCTTTCTGCTTGCATCATCTATAATGCCACTGCCTCCAGACAGAACAAGGTATAATTAAACCCAAGTTTCCACACATCATGCCCTCCAAACAGAATTATCTCTATTAACCGAAAGTAGTTTGGAAAGCAACCAAATACCCATCTGTACAATTTTTTCTCCTCTTTTACCAATAGTTCAATGGATAGAACTGATTTTGCAATGCTGCTGACAAGCAGTAGCTTGGGACATCAGTAATCAATGTCTGACTAATAACCTTTGACAAATAGCAAAGGCTGTCTGAGAGAAAAATTTTGCTTGCTAGGTCTAACAAAAAAGTGGTTGAAATTCTGCTGTATCTGAAGAGATTGAGCACATCTCCTGTTCAAGGAGAGTGTTAACATTTTCATTATTCTATGCATCAGTGAATAATGATACATTCAATAAAGTCATCTCTCTTTTAAATACTATTTTCTGCATATATGATTCAGTATATGATTCATGTTGTACAGCAGAAGTTTTGAGACACAGTAAAGTGAAAAGCTGTTTACAGTATTTGAAGAGTTTTCCCTTCCTCCCCTCATTTTTCTTTGACTTCATTCTTTCTTCTGTTTGGATTTATTTTAAACAAAGAGAAAAAATTTGTCTTAGGATAGGAACCTGTTCAACTGAAGCACCTAACATCGCGTGCACTGTGACCATTTAAAACTGGAATAATTCTTTTGTGCCTGTGTACTATGTTTGCGTTTCTGGTTTATGCTGATCTCCATTGTGTGTTTCAAACATGTTTCTGTTCTAGATCCAATTCTTTCTAGTCTAGCACACCATCTGCCTTTCCACACACTGCTGTTTAGCTGTGCTCGTTTCCTTTCAGACTCGGCTGAGTCTTTTTTGGCCCCTGTTCTGCATTTCTGCATTTCTTCCTTGGATCCAGCATTGGAGGTGGTGGTGGGGGGGTGTACATGCATTTGTGCACGTCTTCAAATAGTCCCCATCTAGCCTGTAGTGATATAACTATTCTAAGCTATCCTTTTATGCTGCCTTTAATTAAGCTTCCTCCTTTTTTGCAGTTTCCCTTTTGGAGATTAACCAAGTTTCCTGTAGATGTAAGTCAATATTCGCGTGTAAGGCTTGTTCCCCGATGTTATTTCTCAGACTTCGCACGATTGTGTAGAAGCGGCACACCTTGCAGAAGGTTTTCCTCTGAGCCCTTTCCCTCATTGTTGCTTTCGTTCCCTAGATGACTATTGAAAACGTCAGTCTTTTTTTTTTTTTTTCACTTGAGGATACAGGACTCCAGCTACCTAGTCCCCAATGGATAAATCATTCTAAACAAAGTGCTGGCATCTGTATCTGCAGGCTCGCTTGCATTTTTGTTTCCTGAATTTTCATTTCCTCAATTCCCTTAATTTTAATTTTAAAAATTATGTTAGTACTCACTTGATTTTAAGTGCTAGTGTCTTGCTTTCATTAAGATTTAAACAAAGTCTGGCCTTCCCTTACTCCTGAGTGCCCTCATTTCCCAATGTATATGAGCCTGTCTTGCTTCCTCCATTTTCTTTGTCATACCTTGAAGCTGCCTCTCTCTGTCTGGCCTTATATATGCTGTGAGAAGCCTTCCTCAGCACAGAGCTGCTGGATTCCTCTACTTCAGCATCCTGACTAAGAGCCTAAATGTTCTTTCCAGCACCTCTCCATCCCACCCTTGGATGACACTGGCATCTGCACAAGCAGTGACTGCCTGCTTCCCCTGTGTCAGAGCCCCATCAGGTTTGCCACCTCTCTCCTGGGGGACAAATCCCAGCATCCTGCCTGGAGGCACAAACTCAGCTACCCATATGCTTGAAAAAAGGCTGACCCTTCTCTAGTCTTCTTTTAAAGAAAATTGGGATGCATAACCTGCCCACAATAATGGTATTAATCTGGATAAAAGAGGTTCAACACAAAAATTGAAAAAATAGTCGAAGAAAAGTGACCTTACAGAAATGAAAATCTTCTTGTATGGTATCAGAGAAGCAACTCAGAGCAAAAGCAACAACCTTACTGTAAACTGTTCATGCTTCCCAACATGCATCTGACTAGAGAAAAGGGAAAGAATTAAATACTTGCTACAGGGAAGTTTTGATGAGCTCTTGGGTGGGAGATGGAAAAGCTGGCACACGAGATGCAGGATTACAAACTTGAGAGCTGTTCAGAAATCCAGGTCCTGCTCTGGGGTGGAGGTGTAAGAGCATCTCTGAAATTTGGACACAAGTTCAAATTTCAGATCATAATGTCCTGACGTGATAAGTTAAGGGATCTTAGTTTAAGCTTCTTCCTACTTTAAAAGACAATCTTGTTTTGAAAGCTATGTCTGATCACTTCTTAAATGTGGTGCATAAACCAGATACATCCTCTAATTCGATATGTGCATATCATTATCCGTCACAGAGTAAAAATTCTCCTTTTTCCTTTGGCAGATGGAAGACAAAATGTTTCCAGATATAAAATGATCAAATTCTAATTGTTACTAAAATATTGAGTTATAAGAAAGCCAAACCAAGAGATTTCTGTAATAATATTTCCATTCTTCCCTAGTGATGTTGCCCATTTTAGCATTTTATTCAGGTGTCATTAAAGTGACTTAAGTTTAATACTTTGATTGCATTTGCTTTTGTAATGCATTCATTTTTGATCTCCCCTTCCTCCGCTAGCTATCTAATGTCTTTTCAAAGCTCATGCACCTTTACTGTTGAACCATAGCAAACAACATGAGAGAAAGGAAGCTTGAAAGCTTGTGGAATAAAGCAATATGTTCAGAAATGAGAGACTCGGCTCATCCTAGCAGCAATAGCTGTCTGTAGCAATTTCTGAGTGGAGAATGTCAGGAGAACATCTCTCATGAAGCAACAGTAACAGCAGCAGACTGCCTTCTCCATGACCTGTAGACCAGATCAGCTTTGCATTTCTATTTGCCTCTGGCATGGTGACAGATCTGAGCCTAAGCAACCCCAGATCAAACGCCAAAAGAACCCAGCTGGAAACAAATTTGTTGCCACAGAAACAATTTCTGGCAAGAGGGCTCCATGGAGAGGAACAGAGTATCATTTCAGGTGAGCCCTTTTCTCAGCCTCCCTCTATCACAGTGTTTTAAATCTATTATTTAGTCTTTTTTCTTTTTCAGACAGATTAGCTACAGCTTCCAGATGAAGTGCCTAAAAAGTTCTCCTTTTGCTACCCAGTAGATTAACAGAGTTCAGAGAGTGGTTTCTAGCAGAGAAAAGTGAATTACAGTGGATGCATCCCTCAGAGAATAAACTGCAGTGTTGTTCTTAGCTGCTGATGATTACTAATACCTTTACTTAAAATTATTGGCCCGTTTCTTCTAAACATTAAAGCTGTTCTGTGTCTTTTCAAAACCAATTGCCATCAGCTGTCAGGGACAGCAGCTCTGTAAATGCTTCTGCTGGCAGAATAATTCATAACAAGCATTAAAAGCCACTCAGAATAAGCTTTATAGGAAAAACAAACCTCTTAGAGGAGACATTCAGCTAATTATAAGGTAATGAGCCTCACAAGGCCACCATGTCTGGAGTTCTCTTTCCACAGTTCTTCACTTACAAGTAATTAGCAAGTTGTGTAAATGTCCTCATGGGTCCGAAATAATTTTTATTTTGGTTATCCCCACACTGACACAAGAATAGTCAGTGGGACTGAAGGCCCAGGACAACATGAAGGCACCCTCAGGTCAGGTCTAGAAAAACTGGCAGGGAAAAAAATTTCTGCCAAGAAAACTTGCAGTTACAGCATCAGCTGGTTAATCTGAGTGACAGCATCCACAGTGCTGGTTAGGGGAGGAAAACTTACATTAATGCCCACACCTTTGTACACCTGGCCCTGTGCAACTGTGCTCAGCCACAGGTAAGAAGTTTCCAGTCTGTCCAACCTCAGGAACCAGCCATCCCCCAGGTTCACTCTATTTGATCACATCTAGTATGATGACACCTGTGTACACCTAGTTCAGCTGGGACTCATTTTTCTCCCTTCTCTCCCCCTTCCTCACATCTCCCTTCTCTCTTTTCCCACTGTCTAGGATTGCTTACACTCCTCAGGTCCCAGAACAAAGGGAGTAAATTTTTGTCCGCCAGCCAGATAAATACATCTCACTGTGGATGTCAAGTGAGATGAGGTGTTTTTTAATGAGATACTGGAACTGCCACTTCTTTCTTCATTTAAAACTGTGATACTCGAATCACAAAGCTGTGATGTCACAATGCATTGTCACCTGCCCGGCTGAGCCCCACTATCACAGAATACCATACTGGTCTGATCCTATAAACCCAGCATTTTCTCACAGTGTACTCCCCAGACCCTGGGAAGACTCCTAAAACTTTGGGGATGTACCTTCTATGTTATCATCTAAATTACGGCTGTATAGCACTGAGCGTAAAATGAGCTGGAGACAGCTACCTTCTGCCTCTTCCCTCATATAACAGAAAGACCTTACAATTGCATGTGTAGAAGCAGCATGGTAAGGGGGAACAGTAACATACTACCAATAAGACGGGGAGGCCAGGAAGGATAGGGGTGAGGACAATAAAAAATTTTGTTTCCTCAGAACATGAATGGTGGAGTGGGTGTTAAATACACAGGGTTGACTCACTTCTTACCAGCTTCTTGATTAAAGCAAACTTGAAAGAAGAAGTGGTCAGACACCGTACTCTTCTGCAGCCAGTGTGAACACCGGATGCTAATGTGGAAAAAGTCATGGAGGGAGCTGATTAACAGACTGCTCAGAAAGTCCCTCAACGCTCACAATGACAGTGTCACGTCTTATGAGCCTACGTGTAGCTATTTTTCCTTGCCTCACTGTTAAGTTTCCTTAAATTTTTATTAATATCTGCATGTGTTCTGAATAGAAAAGGACAGGACAAGGCTGTTATATTCTTTTAAATTCTCTGTTTCTCAGCTCCCTTCCCCATGCACACATGAAGCTGATTGCTCAGTGATTTACTTCTCTTGTTGCTTTACAAAGACTGTCAAGAACCAGAAAAATGTACTCGTAACACAGGCAACGTACAATAATGAACAAAGGTTTTTAATCCTATTAAAAAAAAAAGAATAGATTCATTTCTGACCGAATGGATTTCTTTTCGCTAAAAAACCTTCACATTCCAAGTTTCCCAAGTCAGGTTCTGAACAGAAGCAAGAGAAGTGGCTTACTGTTTGGAAAATACAGTAATGACATATTTCTGAGATACAAAGACAAATCTATATAGGTGTACACAGAGCGCTCACACACCAAGCTATGTGGTTTAGCAGTTTCCTGTTAGGCATAACTTTTTGCTTGTCTTCTCAGGATAAACGAAGTATTTAAATCACTTATTAGTCATTCAGAGTAGCTTATATCTAGTCAACTTATACAGTCCTACTAAGTTCTCTGAAAATGACTGCTGGAATTTGTCTACTGGCTATTGCTCTGCTTCCCCGCTGCAAACATGAAACAGTTTCTCGGTTTATCTTAACAAGTCCCTTTCATCAATACAACTTCAACATCCAGCTCTCCTTGCTCCTAAGTGGAACTCAAGAAAGTTTTTTTTGGAAGGACTTTTATTCAAAGTTCCCACTAATGGGAACTTGCCAAGGAAATTAATTTTGAAGTTGTGAATTTTTTTGGACATGTTGCTTTGGTTGAGTCCTTGGACTGCCTCGTTGTTTTTCTTTAACAACCTAGCCAAAAAGCTGTCCTTCCACCTTTCCAAGGGTCATAACCTTGTATAACCTGGCTCAATGATGGAATGAATAGATAAACAAATAGAGAGGGATAAATAGATCAAAAACGAAACTCACCTGTGAGCAGAGTTTGTGCAAAGAGGTTTTCCCTGCAGTGTGAAAAGCACAAAACTCCCTTCTCAGCTCCTGCTTAGGCTGCTGGCAAGGCTGTCCTCCTCCCTACTGTGAGTGAGGCTGTTGGTGAAACAGCATAGGGAAGGAGGAGGAGATTGTGTTTCAGCTCCTGTGCTCTTTATGGTTCAACTGCAAAGGAATCAGCCCAGCCCAGCCCAGCCCTCTCCTCCCTCACCCACTCATTCATAAATGAAAGAGATGAGAGTGCCAAAAACAGACACTAAATACGGAGGTGGAAACACACGCAGAGCGGTGTCCACATCCGTACCTGCCTCACAGACAGGAACCAGCAGATAACCGCACTACGATCACAGCAGCTGGTACAAAGCCCAAATACTGCTGCTTGCAGCTTATCTAAACACACACAGATGTTGCCTTGTGCGGGTGTATTACAAAGTACACAGAGTATTAGTGTGGTTGTTAGTGTTATTTACAGTAAGTTGTTCCTAGAGCTTGCTGAGATCAGATCTCCGTTATGTCCAAACACAGCAGAAGCTGATCTCTGCACAAGGGAGCATCTTCCCTGACTGTGCAAGAGCAAGGGCTGTGAGGTGAGGTTTCCTTTTCCTTCCTCTCTCATCTAAACAGCAAGACAGACTGAGGCATAAACAGATCAAAGGGCTTGTCCAAGGTCATTCAGGAAGACTGTAGCAGATGTAAAAGCTGACCTCCTGCTAACTCGCACCACTACTCTTATTCCCACAGGAGTGAAAGCTGCACCATGGGATATGTATTAAAGTGGCTAGCATTCAAACTGAAGTGCACTACTCCTAAAAAACAGATAGATATGAATTACACCACTGAGTCTGGAAACAAAAGCTGTTACTAGTTCAGGCTCTGAACCGGTACGTAACTCACCGGATGTAGCACGCTGCCATGCTGCTGTAGGGACACCAGTGACACTGTGCGCTCAGTACAGCACCTAACGGGAGTTCTGCTTACTGTAATGGGGCAACAGTGCTCCAAGGGTGGCCAGAGACAGTAAGTCTGGAAGTAGGACTCTTGTGCGGGGTACTCTAAGACGTGTTCTCCATTTCCAACCCGGTGGAAGGCAGAGTGACATAAGCACAGAAAAAAAAATACGGGGGGGGAGGGGGGGGGGGGAGTGTGGAAGAGATGATACAATGACATTTACAAAACTCGGAAATACTCCAGGACTACCCATGCCTAATGTCAGAACTGCATCAAAAATAACTCCTCATTCCAAACACAGGCAAAAGGATCTTCAGGTATGACAGGCTAGCAGATGGCAGAGCCCTTCCTCTGCCAGGGCCTCTGGCAGATCAGGGATCTAAAATTATCTGCAGGGTTAAGGGACCTCTCTGAGTTTCTGAGGAGGGTTGAAACAGAAAAAATAGGAAATTCTTGAACATGGCCAGAAAAGGCTGCAAAAACCACAGAATGGTCCTTTGCAGGCTCACCGTGCTGCTCAGAGGATGGCAGAGATGCAGACAGCATACCTGGCTGAATGGGTGAGGCACAGGCTCCCGGGAGCACAGCCAGAAGATGAACACACTGTGCAATAGTAAAGAATATGAAGGTTGGTATCAAATTTATCAGGGCTACTTGGAACACTCCCTCCTCTGTTTTGTTTTGTTTATTTAGTACTCTTTATTTAGTATTTATATGTATTTTTATGTACATATCTAAGAATACATATATCAAGAGAATCGCACAGACTGGGATCTTTCAGGAAGCAAAGTAACACATTTGTTCCAGTGCCTTTTAATCCACAGTTATGTACCGTGGATATTGCAACTCTTTTATTAGATTTAAAGAATTTATAAAAGATTATATTAAGAAAATTAAGTGCAGTTACTTCCTTAGTAATATGTGCACTCCTCTTCAATAAGGACCAACAGGGCATTATATTTGACTACTTGCCTTCCCTGAGAGCCTACTGGGGCAGAGATCACTTTGCTATCCAGGTCTCATTGGCAGCTGCAGGGGAAGCATTTCCACCTCCTGCAGGGTCCAGGGTGCAGATGGGGAACAAGTCCTGAGAAGGGAAAGCAGAGACACCAATGGAAGTAACATTGTAGGCAGTATCTCTTTCCTAGTTCCCAACTTGGCTGCAATTCTCTGTCATGCTGAACTGTGAACGTGCTCAAAGACGTGTTAGACAGATGTTAGATACATGTGACCAGAATATCCAGAAAGCAGAGCCAGAGCCTTGGTCATCAGACACAATATATGTCTATCAGAGTGTACTAAAAAGCACTACTTGACCCACGCAGCTGGTAGATCGGGCCGTGCAAGTGGAGCAGAAACAGTCACTTCCATAAACCTCCTTTTCAAAAAATTATGGAGAAAAACTCCAGGAAGATCCTGGTTTGCTTTTCTTTCATCCAGCCATTCTATTTTGCTTAGCTCAGCATGCAGATGCTGTAAAGCAGGTTGCTAAAATAAAGGGATTTGGTGGCTTGTGTTATCCCCGCTTCATCACTTCCAAGGCAGCAGAACAGTATCTGTTGCAGACCACAGCCTCTATCACACACACTCAGCAACTGCGTGTTGGGACATATTTAAAACTCTAAAAATGAAAAGAAATGAAAATGTTTGAAAATTTTTGTAGCCTTTTATCTCCATGAATTATACAGCAGCTATTAAAGTTGACAAATAGCTATTATTCAGTGCAAGTGACAATTTTGCTTTTCACTCACTTTGGTCAAATCATTTTAATGCGTGTGATGATTAAGTAACTCCACTGAATGGAATGGCTCCTGGCTTGCATGTGTCACAACCAGAAGCAGCAAGCTTCAAAAAGAACGGAGCTAAACTGGTGCTATAAATGTCACAGATGCCACAGAAATGCAGCAGGAAGGAGGTCATCTAGACCATCTCCTTACTCTGAGGGCCAATAAGGAAAACTAACTACCTCCCCCAGACCTTTAGCTTCTTCTCTTAAATTGCCATTGAGGAAGATTCTGCCTCTCCTCTGGCAATGTCTCCATCCCCTGGAGCTAGGCTTATTCTTAAAAAGCTTGCACTAATATCAAAATCTTAATCTTCCATGTTTCTAATTCATTTAATTTCTTCTTGTCCTTCTGTGAATGGATGTGAAAAACAGTCTATTGCTACCTTCCTCCATGTTAATCATTTTAATGTCTGAGTATTAATCACAGCGGTTATCTTAGACTTTTCTTTTGTAGACTAAACAACCCCATTTTTTTAGTTGTCTTCACAGAAAATGTTTTCCAGACCTCTGCTCACTCATGCTGGTCTCATTTTCCATCATCAGCATCCCTCTCTATGCATATTCCAGCAGAGGCCATTTCTGGTAGTGTTGGCTCCATTTACTTCCAATTACCCGATATATGCTTTACCTTTAAGGGTCAACTTTCCTATGGAAGCTTGATTTAAAGCCTTTAAAGCCTTTAATGAACATATTTTTGTGAGGATAGGAGGAAAATAAATAAGTTTTCTCTCTCTTTCACAGTGATAATCCACACGCAAATTCCCATTTTGTGTAGCTGAGAAACAAGGACTTGCTACTGCTCTTCCTTCTGTCCTGGTACCATCTCTAGAGCCCTTGCAGGTCCAGCTCATACACTGCACTGAGGGGTGGCTATGCAAGGCAAGGCTTCACTTGTTTCAGCTGCCAGTGCAAGAGGGAACACTGCTGCAGATTTCACTGCAGCCCAGGCATCTTGCTTCACCTATCCCTCCTCCTATTTTCTCTTGTTGCTGTTCTTGTCCCAGTCTGCACTGCATCATGTGTTATTTTTAACCTTCTCCACAGGTCTCAGTTTTCACCCTGCAGGGCACATGCGCAGTCCTCAGATCTGCACTCCAGGTGCTTTGGAAAGATGCATGGACCAATGTCCTAGAATTTATGCCCAGAATGTGCCCCAAGTGGTCCGCTTGGCTTCAAGAGTTCCCAGTGGAAAATGTCATTGCCTAATACACATCTCAGAAATAAGCTCAGTCACCCAGGCCACACCTCTATCTCCAGAAGAAACTTCAGGTCTCTCCCCTTGCCTCTGTGCTGGCAGCTGTCAGGCGAGACCTGCTCTCCTCTCTCTTGGTGTCTGACTTCATGGGATTTCCCAGCTTCCCTTCAAAGCCTGCAGGGCTCCCATTCCCCCAGACTCAGCACAAGACCTACAGCTCAGCTCTGTCTTCCAAGCCAACAGAAAAGCACGAAGCTCATATCCTCAAGAAGCAAAAGAAAGGAGAAAAGCCAAAGTGCTCGCTAAGCAGAGCACCATGTGTGACAGTGCTCTGCTGGCAGCATAACAGGGCTTTGACAAAGCCAGCACTAATGAAAAGCACTGTCCTGGAGAAATGCCTCTGTGGCTGGGGTCACCTTCAAGCAGCGCCCTGATTAATCCTCCTGAGGCCTCTCATGTGCAATGCTGG
Source organism: Pelecanus crispus (assembly GCF_030463565.1). Taxonomy (NCBI): domain Eukaryota; kingdom Metazoa; phylum Chordata; class Aves; order Pelecaniformes; family Pelecanidae; genus Pelecanus; species Pelecanus crispus. Next base: position 55,425,589 of record NC_134648.1, read on the forward strand.
CCATTTGGGAGCTTCCATTCTTCAAACGGTGAATATCTGAAGATCCTTAAAAACCTCCACTTCCGGTGAGCAGCACCTTTCGGCTGACTTGGTGGTTTAGTGCCTCAGCTCTTTCTCACATTGGCTAGCACAACTGTGGACAGGTATCAGCCAGGCTCTGCAGGGCTAAAAACACAATCTGGGGCCAGGTAATGTAGCTTGGGGTACTGATGCTTTCATAATTCAACTTCATCCCTTTCCAGGGATCCTCCTTGTGAGAGGGTCCTTCAGCAGGTATAAACTCTCTCCTGGCTCAGAAGTTACTAAACTGGCTCTCAGTTGGCACTTCCAGCAGCTACTTTCTGGAAGATGGAAAAAAGATTGGCAACACCTTTGGGAACTCACTAAAACTAGGGATCTTCTGTCACAAATTAAAGCTCAGCATGGTGACACAGGCTGAAACCATCTCAGCTCATCACAGGAATGTGTTCACACCTCGTAACCAGCAGGAAATTCTCTCTGTGCCCTCACCATGCTGCTGTTTCCCAAGGTCCTTCAACACGTAAATTCAGGAGTGCTCATAATTTCTGACTTCTGCCCACTTCAGCAGAGATAGGAATCTGGAAGGGCAGCAAAGACTCAGTAAACTAGAAGTGGACAAGCAAGCCATCCCCACAAGGGTTTTTTTGCTAGATAGCGTATACCTCTCTAGTTTCTTCCTGACACGGGGAACATGTTTCATTTACACTGAGAATGAAATTTAACCATATTTCGCACCTAGACTGCAAACACCCAACACAGAGACTTCATTTCACACGCTAGAAATGGGCTTCAGGTAGCTGAACTTGGGGCCCTACTAATGCCATACAGCGTCTACGTGTGGATTAGCAGTCATCATCTGCAGAGAATTAAGGACCTGTAGAAGGTGAGCTGGCTTTTCCTAGAGTGAGCCCCTGTGTTACAGCTGCAGGTACCTGGTTCTCCCTTTTGCCTATAAAGGGAGAAAGGCCTCACTCTGTAAGAGTGAAGCGTGAGGTGATGTGAATATTACACAGCTGTCCAGAAGCTCTCCCTGTTTCTGTTCACAGTACTGAACAACACAGAGACACAGACAGAAAGTAAGTCAAGAATGCAGGAATTTCTATGCAAAGACTATCAGAATTAATAAAAAGTTTTGTCAAAATCTAGGAGGCAGGGGCAGTGAAATCATTTGTTGTCATCACAGCTACTCCAGAGTCCAGGCTATAATATCTCTGTTCTTGCTATCTGCAGAACAAGAGACTGAATTCATTCTTTCCCCAGCTGTTATGCCACTACAGAGACACTGGCTTTGTTGTGTGGCCTTGCAACTACTGGTTGTGTGAAGGACCCGTGGATGATTATGGACGTGTTGGGAGTAACCAGATGGACCCACTATGAATGCATGCATGAACGTCCATTCAGATATGGAAAAGAAGGTTGGTCACAGGTCAGTGGAGTTCTTCAAGATGGATAGCCACATGGACTTGAACTCCTGTGCTGCTGCTCTTCCCACTGTTAGCATGGATCTGGGAATTTTAGTTTGAGAAGAACTGTGGTCATAAAGTGGTCCATACACCACTGCCCCATGCAGTGGGGAAGACAGGGCCTAAATGCCCTTGAACCAATACTTCAAGGGCAAAAAAGTCCCTGGTCTTCAGTAACTGCAGTAGGCGGTCAGTCAAAGTACGAATGTATATAGTTCTCCAGATGCTGGCATTTCCTGTAAAACATTGCTACAAAGACATTGTGCTAAAAACAATACATTGGGGTTACTGAGTTAGTTCACTTTTTGCTTTTCTTCTCACTTTCAGTTTTAGATTCTCTTGTAAGTATACTCTCCTTTTCCTGATAAACACTGTCTGTTGAACAGATATAACCTGTTAAGTTTAACACATGAAGGGAACAGTTCTTTTAATTTTGGTTATGAAACTTTATACAGGTGAAATTTGGTCCAATGAAGTGTTGTTAGGATCTGTTTTCATTCATTTGCCTGATTATATAAGAAGAAAACAAGCACGTGTTCGTATAGGACAGGGTGGGAGACTGAAGGGAATTCAGGATCTGCCAAATGGGACTCTGTTACCATTGATATGGCTGGTTAAATAAACAAGGGAAAGGATCTGTGTTCACGGGAGCTGCATGTGGGTAATAGGACTGGGTTTCAGGAATTCAAGTTTTTTTCAATTGAAGAAGCCAAAATAAGCAAGGAAGGAAATTCTAAAACAATGAAAACGATGTGGAAACTCATATTGTTAAAAATACCTAAGACTAAATAGAAACAGTATTGCCTCAATATGCAAAAAGTGACACAGACCTTCTTAAATGCATCTATCATTCTATTAGTATTTCTAAGGGCTAACAAATTCTCACAGAACTTCAGCAACCTATTGTTGAAAACTAATTTCTCTGACCATGAAAGATATCTGCTGGTCCTAAAACATGTAACAAAAAAGCGTAGAAATTCCTATAAGATATTGCATTAAAATTCTGCTACAGATAGTAGAATTCTGTATTTATTGTGATGAATAAATGTTCGAAAGGCATCTCAATAAATAAGAAGTAGATTTGGAAAGACTGGTTCTAGACTCCATGCAAACATGCATCTTCTGCACCAGAAATACCCGCAGTTTTTATAGCGCATGGTGTATTTCCTGTCTTAAGGCTTGGCCATCACTTGACACAAACACAGAGCAGCAACACAAATGAGCTAAAGGACGATGTGGGGAAGAGCCATGATGAGAATACAATGACCACAGCATACACTATGAAGGGATGTGAGGGAGGAAAGGCGCCTTGAACTGATGGCACTGGTGTATTTGGGCAAAATGGTGGAGCAGGATGAGCAAGGATGAGGCAAGGGAGCGTGGGGAATATTTGAGACAACAGTGGATGAAGAGCTAAGGAAGCATCAGAAAGCACTGAGAACAGATACTGAGATGAGGACTACAAACTGACCTCAAGACTTGAAAATATGACTGTGTAACAGAGTGTCTGGCAAGGGCAGAGAGGTACAAAGAAATGACATCAGCAAGAAAAAATGGCAAAAAGGTGAGAGCTGGCTGATAGATGACTAAAACCTAGCAATGGAAGCAGGAGTGGAAAGAGTAGAGAAAGCTGGAACTAGATCTGAAGGGAAACAGGGTACAAAAAGTAAAGTCAAGGGTAAGAAATAGTTAAAGATAACATTCTGCATTTAAGAACAGAAAGGTCTCTAGTGCTGGAGAGAAGTAGTCATGGAGCTAATGTGCATTTGGCCACACTGTGGTAGCTGCTTGCACGATCTGAGCTGTAGGACAGGATTTAGCAAGAAGGCTCTTTTGTTTGCACATTTCATGCGAAGAGTTCTCTGTTAACACACCATGTGGTTGTTTTTGGAAGAAGTGATTTTAAGAGCATACCATATGGCAAAGATGGTCGTCCAGATGCTCCTTGAACTCTGACAGGCTTTTGCACTGCTATGAGCAAGCAATCCTTGTTCAGAGGATTGCAGTTCTAAGAAAAGTTCCTAAGATTTTCACGTCACAGTCATTTCCCTGATTCTCAGTATTTCTTCTACTTTCACTCACAAATAGCCAAAAGGATCCTACGGGAGCACTCTCAAACTGATTGGGAGTTTTCCATCTCTGTAGAAGGCTGAGTTGCTGCAGCTGAACATCTCCAGGTAACCAGCGGCTCTGAAACACACACGTCTATGGATTAGGTTTTTTATGGGCTCACAGTGCATTCACATGCAAATTCCAAGTTTTGGATGACTAGAGAAAAAAAAAATCCTCTTGCAAAGGTGCAGGGAGGCATTTTTCATGGTGTCCTGGTTTTGGCTGGGATAGAATTAATTTGCTTCCTAGTAGCTGGCAGAGAGCTGTGGTTTGGATTTAGGATGAGAATGATGTTGATAACACACTGATGTTTTAGGTGTTGCTAGGTAGTGCTTACGCTAGTCAAGGACTTTTCAGCTTCCCATGCTCTGCCAGGTTCACAAGAAGCTGGAAGGGGGCTCAGCCAGGACAGCTGATCCAAACTGACCCCAAAGGTCTATTCCATACCATATGATGTCATGCTCAGTATAGAAACTGGGGGGAGTTGGCCAGGGGGCACAGCGATCGCTGCTCGGGAACTGGCTGGGTATCGGTTGGCAGGTGGTGAGCAATTGCATTGTGCATCACTTGCTTTGTATATTATTATTATTATCATCACTATTTTACTTTATTTCAATTATTAAATTGTTCTTATCTCAACCCAGGAGTGTTTCTCACTCCTCCAATTCTCTCCCCCATCCCACCGGGGTAGGGGGAGTGAGCGAGCGGCTGCGTGGTGCTTAGTTGCTGGCTGGGGCTAAACCATGACACATGGGTTTAAGAAGAATGGGATAATTTTGGTCAGAAATATTTAAAGCAGCAAGGAAACATAGCATTCCACATCCCATAACCTTCAAAATACCCTGCCAAATGGTAAAACAATCAGACTAGAAGCACTACAAAATGCTCACTTCAGTCCTTCACAGACATACTTTTCCACTTACTTCTTGCAGAAAACTCCCTCTTCCCTCCAGTGCAAGTCTCTAGAGATGCCTCAGCAGTCCACTGGGGAGTTGTGCTTCTCCAGCTAGAACACCCTTCTCAAACTCTCACGTTCTTCCTTAGCAGTGTGTCCCCAAACACAAAATGTGCTTTATTTGCCATTAATGTGTCTCACACTTCCAGAACATGCCAACTACTGAAAAAGTGAGTGAGGTGATCTTTGACTTGCAGATGTCAAGGATTTTCACACGGAGGACGTGCTCACTGTTCCTGCTGTGGTAGCCCGGCTCCATCCTGAATCTGATGGCAGCCAGCACCTGATGTTGGAGAGGAGGGGGACCCTCTTATACTTTACCTGATGATATTTTCTTAAAGCAGAGGCTGTTGAGCTCTCCCATAAACTATCTCATACCATAAATGAAAAGCATTAAAACACTATGATATTGTATTGATCTATTTGATTCCATAAGAGCCTGGTGCAATGAGTCTCACCAATACCTTCATTTTCCCCTTCCTAAGCACTCTCTCCCTTGTCATGACTTTCAGATCACACCATAGGGTGTCACTCACTGAAGAGGGAGCTGGGCTCCTGCTGTTTTCCCTTTGTGCAATACATGCTTTTCATAGGCTAATGCCGATGCTTAGATTTTCCTCATCCTGGTGTGCAACACACACATTACGTACTTTGGCACAGCCTCACCATCAGAGCTACATAATCCTCAGTTATGATAATCTTTGGTTAAGAACATGCAAGTATTTTAACAGCATCTGGGAATGATAGAGAGCTGACATTAGTTTCCATGGCATTCTGTGTTTTGTTTTGGACATGTTTTAGGTTCCTAGTTTCTGTGGAAATACCACATTTTCATGTCCTGTTCTCAGTAAAAACTAGTTTTGGTCCCCCACCACTAGTCCCCAGAAAAATCCCACAGTCACTAACCTGTCCCTTCCATGGCTTCAGCAGGGGTAAGGACAGGTAGTCTGCTACTGGGTTGCCCACTCATCCATGTTACTCTTTAATGGGATTCTTCACAATCCGCCAAATCTGAACTAACCTCAACTTTGTGTCACACTTCATCAACTCACATTTCACTGTCTTTAGGACCCAAGTTAGCCTTTTAAGGATTTTCCCATTTGAGAAGCTTTTAAACAGCAGCTCTCTCTTGTCTACTGTTCTCTTCATACTTTTGAAGAAATCCTTGAGACTGGAAAAACACCATTGAATTTTGCAAAGCTTGCCATAGCTTCTCCCAGTCACCTTAAACTCCTGCCAGTACTCTCTTAAATCAATTTTTTTCACCACTTTCCAGCTGATGCCATTCTCTCTTAGTTCTTAGTACCAGCTTTCAAGATAGACCTTCATGGCCTGTCCTGGTTTCAGCTGGGATAGAGTTAATTTTCTTCCTAGTAGCTGGCATAGTGCTGTGGTTTGGATTTAGAATGAGAGGAATGTTGGTAACACACTGATGTTTTAGGTGTTGCTAGGTAGTGCTTACACTAGTCAAGGACTTTTCAGCTTCCCATGCTCTGCCAGGTACACAAGAAACTGGGAGGGGGCACAGCCAGAATAGTTGATCCAAACTGACCAAAGGGCTATTCCATACCATACGACATCATGCTCAGTATAGAAACTGGGGGGGGTTGGCTGGGGAGCAGCGATCGCTGCTCGGGAACTGTCTGGGTATCGGTCGTCGGGTGGTGAGCAATTGCATTGTGCATAACTTGCTTTGTATATTATTATTATTATTTTATTGTTACTATTATCATTACTATTTTACTTCATTTCAATTATTAAACTGTTCTTATCTCAACCTAGGAGTGTTTCTCACTCTTACTCCTCCGATTCTCTCCCCCATCCCACCAGGGCAGGGGGAGTGCTGCATGGTGCTTTAGTTGCTGGCTGGGGCTAAACCACGACACAGCCCCATCTATTTCTCCAGTTTAGCAACGCTTCAGTAACAATAACTTGTTATTTTTAGTAGCTGGAATTATTTCCCTCTGCACTGTCAGGTTAATTCTGCCTGATACTCGTGATTTGTAAAAATATTCCCAAATTTTCCACCTTGCCTTGAACGTCTCCAGTGCTGCCAGGATCTGACATTCCATGACTCTGATGCAGAGAAGCAATTGTTAGGATAAAATTTTTTGGTGAAGCTTATCACAACTGATTTTATTTCCCCCTGTTCATCTAAAAATGCAAAACCATATTTCAAATGCTCCCAGCACAGCTGGGTTCATGTTTAACAAAAAAAAAAGTTTTAATGTCTTGACATCATTTAACATCTAGGTTGTAGTCATTTCACATGAACTAACGATTTCTGTAGCATTTCTTCCAAGTTCTATCTTAAAGTCATTTACCTTTGGCTGAACTTCTAATATGCTCCCAAACATCTGGATGATCACAAATAATTTCCAACCACATGGTGTTCCTTGATGCGTCATTTTTCTAAGCTAAGTACCAGCCATTTTTACAATGCACTTACACTTGGAACTTCCCTCGTTACAGGAAAAAAAGTAAATTCTGTTTTTTAATTTTTCTTCTGGAGATTTTATGTTCTGAACTCAATGAGCTGAAATCAGAAAAGGTCTTTTCACTTCACAATCAGCTCCCAAGTTTGAGGAACAGCTAAAGAATATCTAATAGTAAAAAGGTTTCCGCTACAAGGTGTATCTGTAGAGGACCTAGGCTTCAGATTTCTTGGTAAGGAGATACTCTGTCACTGCAGAGCATGCAACTCCCTAGAAGCAACTTCCACAGCAGCCATTTCTCTTACTTCAAGCAAACACCATTGTCATGCAGTGCATGCAATTTTAAGCAAAATTTGTTTCCTCACGTTAAACAGCTTCACTGACTTCAGAGGTCGAGCACGCTGCAGGGAGTGGGTGTTGCCAAAGGCAGAGCCCCTTGGCTTTCTCAGAAACTCATCGGCTACTTAGCTGCCTCCTTGGGATGGGATCCCCTTCAAAAAAAATCTCTCCTTTAATAGAAAACATGACCTAGAGAATTAACGAGCCATGTATACAAACTGAGGCACTCCATTATTGAACGTTACTTGAAGCATTACATCCAGAACCATTCACAGCATTATTTAGCACACATAATGAGCAATCTCCAGAGAGCACATGCTCCCCCCGCCGTGTCAGGAAATACCAGCATCCTACAGCCCTTTGCCACGCAGAGCTGGGAAAAGCCCACACGCTGAAGCTGGGGGCTCCTACAGAGAGCGGCCCCTTCTCCCCGGGGCTCAAGACGTACCGGTGCATGGCTGCAGCCGGCGGCTCGCCAGCTTGCTGCCAGCACTGCCGACGGCCGGGCCGGGCCGGGCCGGGCCCCACCACCCGCCCGCGCGCGGTGGGTCGCAGTAGCCTTCGAAGTTGCACAAATTGAAACAGCTGCAGTTTCATTGCAGTTCCCCTTTTCTTCTTGGAAGGAATCAAGAGGCCTGAAATGGCCTGGCAGCTCTGCCCCCTCCACTTTTCCCTCACAGAAAAACCTCTCCCCGCAGCCCCTGCCGCCTCACACAAGCTGGCGCCTCAACCGGCCCAGCTCCGCTGGCACAAAGGTGGGAGGATTTGCCAGTTACTGTCTTTCTCTAAACACAGTTGACTTCTCTCCCATGTTAGCTTTGACACACAGAAACATCCATTTACCCTGCCGACAACTGCCCTGGGCACCCCAGAGAGGCAGAGCAGCAGCACCTTAGCTGCGGGCAGGCCTTGCTTTCCCTCCCACCCCATTTCTTACCTGATGGCGGCTCTTACCTGGGAGCCACCGTGTCTATTCAAGAAGAGTTGGAAACAACTAATGAATTGAGCAGACTGCAGAATGACTGCACCTGCCACGACAGGACAGGCCCTACACCAAAATTTTCCTTAATGTCCTCATCAGGAAGGCCCAAGCACCACAGCATCGTGTGCTTCAGCAGTTGTTCCGTGTTATAACGTCTGTATTTAAAATTATCCCAGTCTTGAAAGGTGTCATGTAAGTATTAAGTACATTTTTATTCAAACTCACTAGAACTGAGAAAGTAAATAATTGTAAATAACTCAGAAAATGACAACTAAGGTGTAAGTGACAGAGCAGGTATTTACAGCAAAAGCAGACCTGCAGTACCTGACAACTCACAGATCAATTCCTCAGCAGTCCAGCCCGCGCCTCCAGAAAGGAGCGTCAACAAGGGAGAAACACCAGCCTTTCACCCCGAGCGATCTGGCCAAGGATCAATGTTGAGAGGGAACTTCTGGAAGAAGAATTACAGTTTACCAAAAATACTCGGTATGTTCTAAAATTGCTGTATAGCACATAATTTTAACACTGTTGCAAAGCCATGGTTTGCAATTAAAATAGAGAAGGCAGAAAGTTCCTTTTGCCATTCTCTTCACGTTCAAAGATGAATAATTTCTCACTTTAAGGCATCCTGAAAGTTAAGCACAAAACAGATTATACAAAATGCAAGCTTGGTCAAAATTGACAACATGCTTGGCACTGTCTGAAGTGGTCAGAGAAGCATAAAAATCTAATGGTCTCATTCTACAGTGACATGGAAGTCACTTAATTTGCATGATCAATCCCCCTGAAATCTTCAGTAAGAAGGTTACAATCAAACGGAAAGATTTCTGATACGTCTTTTGTGGCAGCATTATAAAAACAAACACAACTCTGCCATACAGAGATACCAATCAATACTGAGGCTTACACAAAGCTATTGCAGACCGATCTCCATCCAGCAGCATGAATAGTGGGTTTTTTTCCCCAAGGAAAAAAAGAGAAGTACAAGATCCATCTATTTTATTTTCATCTTTATTATAAACAATTCTGTAGTTTCCAGAATGGGATTACTACACACTAGATAACAAAAACATCCTCGGCTGAGTCAGTTTTAGCTTTTACTAGATTAAATCAGAACCAGAAAAACAAGTAATTTTTTTAAGGATTTAGTCTATTGCAAGAAAAACAGCTTTACAAACATGAAATAGAATTAAAGATGCACATTTGATCATATATACATAAGCAGCTGATGACACTCTGGACAGAAACATACAAGGAACTTCTTTGCACATAAATAGATTTTAAAAAGTATATTTCTTTCACATGTATACAAAATTATTTTGCTTTCTATACTGAGCAAAGCTCTTGGAGACATGAACAAGAATTTCTAAGAGACCAAATCCCACATATTGCTTAGGATGTGGGCTGTCATGCACACAAGGATGTAATAATACAATTTACACAGCATTCCTATACAATACTTGAGCTTCTTATATACATACTTACAAGACACTTTTGTACACGAGATGCCACCTTTGCAATTGAAATGGCATCTCCCCTGAAAGGCTGCATTAGTTCCAGTGTTTGCATAAAAGATAAAACAAGTTTCAAAAGGCAGCACCACTTGGCTTGCAGAGTCAAGGATCCACTGAGCTGCAGCTGTAGTGAAGGCAGTGGGTAATTACACTGGCCTCTCTGATTACACAGTCCCAGCAGGGAAGGTTAAGACCTGACCCTTGAAATCTACACATTACCTCTATAAAATGTGGCTGTGGCAAGAACAATTGATTTTAACAGATCCATGGCTAAAGCCACACACTTTGGCTCTTCAGCTTTCTCTTTAAGCTACTTAAGCCAGGTGTCTGGTTCTGTCTTTGGGGGAGAAGTTTGGCTTTAACATGACCTTTTCAGTATGGTTAAGTTATTTATCAATGGTGGGGCTGGGTTCGGCACACACAAATGACCTGTGAAACTCTTCTTTAATGCAGGTAGAAGGGGTGCACAGTGCAGCAATGACAGAGGACCCTGCTAAGCTTCTCCTGGAGGGGGGAATGCCTAGCACCTGTGAGAATCAGGTGCCAAGCCTGCTGTGAGATTAGGTCAGGCTTCCACTTTGTTTTAGGCACAACAGCATCAAAAGACGGGCTGGAGTTTTGCTCCTTGTTTCTCTTAATCATATTTTCTCCAACTAGAAAACAGTACCCAGAGAACACTCAGAGCAGCGTGCAGGTGATGCCTCTAAGACCTGGCACAGTGTCTAGACAAATGCTACCCAGACGTCAGCAATGCCAAACACACTACTAGCTGCATCCGTGGGTTACACACACCCGTACTCATACCAAACCGTCTGCTGATCCCCGTGGGGATCCGGAGATCCCGGAGTGCTGTTAGAGCTGCTTCCTCTCATTGGCTCCTCTGTAGACCCAGCGCTGTCTTCTGGCAGCTTACCCTGGCACTTGGTAAGTAGGGCATCACCCTGGCCTTGCCCTAGGGAAATACTTCCCTCAGCACTGCTGGAAACACCTCTGGCAGGGGCCACTGTGGCTACCTCCCCGGTACGAGGGGTTGGCTTGGGTTTGACTTTAGAGGGAGTGTGTGATGCGGGTGGGTAGTGTTGCCCAGGGTTCACACGCTCCTGTTGCTGCATGTTCAGATTGCTGGTGGATGCAGTGGGTGAGGCAGAGAACTGATGGAAGGAGAGCGGCCTCTCATCTTTTGGTGAGGCTAGGGAAAGGCGCCTGGCATCAAGCTGCCGACAGCGGGAATCGACGCCTTGCAAGGAACCTGCCACCTTTGCAGACTGGGGCCTCTCTCTTGAGGTTGCCTGGGAGCTCATTGGCGCAGAAGCCCTAGCAGTCTGACTGACAGCGTCCCTGCCCCCGCGCAGGTCTGCTGCTGACTTCTGCGGGCTCTCCTGCCTGTACATCTCCGGGCCAGTGGCTCTGAGGAGGTCAGCAGAGGCTAAGCTAAATGCCCTGCTCAGTGACGTACTCCTCCTGCTCGCAGTTCCAGGCTGCTGAGGCTGTGCCATCTGACGCATCCCACTGGCAGGCTGGTGCTGGGGCATGTGAGAAAGCTTAAGGGACCCCTGGGAGTTTGCCAGAGGCTCAGGTTCGACTTGTCTGAGGTTTGGCTTCATGTAATTTCCAGGCTTAGCCGTTCTTCCTTCTTCATTGGCAACGGTCATCTTTACAGTTGGAGCAACAAGACTAGTGGGCATCTTAGCAGCCTCTTTTCTGGATGGCTGAACCAGCAGGTTCCCAGTAGCTGAAGGCTCATTTGCTTTCCTAAAATAATCGCTGAGCAAGTCATCTCTGTTACTGGAGGTGTCCTGGTGTGAGAAAATATGCACATGCCACGTTAATGACAACACTTTTTGTTTAAAGAATCATGCAGAGCTTTGTGTTCAGATAATCTTCCTTCCCACTTAATTCAACCCAAATACAACCACAGATTTCATATTTAAAGTGGGGGACAGAAATGTTTACAGTGGGTATAAATCCAAATCAAGGAGTAACATGCTCATCGTAATTAGATCATGACAGCCTTGTCTGCCAGATTAATTGTCTTAAATTTAAAAAATTTCATCTCACTTGCAACCTATGCAGCAGCTCTTTTGCTTCCTTTCACACCAGCCACTGTCACTGTAACATCAATATATTAATGACAGCCATGCGTATCAGCAGATATCAATGATGGTCTGTCATCTTCCAGAATACAGTTCATCTGGATAACACTCTACTGTAACTTCCTGGATATGACAGGAGAGAATACCATGGAGACATGTGCTAGCATTACAGAAAGTTTCACTGCTTCTCTCATTGATTCCCCTCACCTCTCCCAGTCAATATACTATATATGTGAAAAGCTGCATGTACAATATAATGAAATGTACAAAAAAATCATTACAAAAATGGAGAAATTATTGCTTGCCCACAATTAACTTGCAAATTTCCAATCAGACGATTAACCTGGCAGTAAAAGAAAATATACAAGGAATATTTCATGGTCCATGCAATCCAAAAATGGTGATGTTTGATCAGCTGCCGTTGGACTATTAGTATGAGGCATGCTCAGAAGAGTTAAGGGACATGCTGTCTTCACGAAAAACGTGCTGAAACAAGCTCATGGAATTTATTTCTTTACTCTTCTCTAGGGAGTATGTTAAAGCTTGCATATATTCATTTCACTAGCGTTCCAAACGTTTCTTCCAGTCACAAAACTCATTTGCTAGAAGCGAACACCATCAATGGTAATAGCGCAGTGGGAAGATTTCTAATGTTCAACTAAATGTTAAAGTGTTAGGGTTATTTTTAATTTCACTTAAACTTCTGTTATGCACATTAACATTACAGAATGACTAGACCTCCAAAAACACGCATGTTTATGAACAAGCACTGGAAATACTTTATGAGCAATTAATGCAAGTGATCTGGCAGCCTTTAAAATAACAGCTAAGAGTTACACTATGCTTCTATAGGTATTAATACGCTAGCAAAAGCTGTGGTAAGTTGGGAGCTGGTGCCTTCATAGCAAGAACAATGGATACCCTGGGGATATACAGTGAAGTAGATCTCCTATTTCCCCTGCCTGTTCTGTGCCTCACGCTGTCGGGACATGACTGAGTGAGGACCGATTCGAGTGACTGCGAAGGTTCCTGATGGAGGGAAGGACATAGGGAGTAGCAAGAGGGATACAGTGCATCAGCTTCTAACAGAAATTGGTGCAATGAAATCATTTCACTCTCATTTAAACTGCGCCGACGCTGAAAAGGAACAAGGATGACAGAAAGAATGAAAATGCAGACATGGTCAGGTAGTTACAGACAAAACAAAACAAAAAAAATCAAATTTTAAACATCTCTAAAACCTAAGGATTATATTTAGGATAATGAGGGAATAGGAGGTATATATAAATACTGCTCTGAAAATTCAAGGACCAGAATTTACTAATGCTATAAAATGGTACAGCTCTGTTGATTTCAATACTGTTACCAAGGCATTCATGAAACAAACATCTGTTCAACTTACACTATCAGTGAATTGTTTTTAAGATATTAACATGCTCGATACTGCACCGCCTCACTACTGTACAGCATGTCCGAGCAGTAAAAGACAAATGCCATCTAGAAAACAACCATTTCATTTCTGACAAAGTACTTCAGCACGCGGCATATTCTTGCAGTCATTGAACCAACAGAACAGTGCCAGTCAGCACACAAACATGCAGCATGGTGAAAGCATTGAGAACTTCCTTTGGCAAGAAAAATATTCTCTCTCAAATGCACTGATGGTATTTTCAAATTAGGAGATGGTTTTAACAACTGCATATTTTGCACTTCAATTGAAAACTACTGTTAGGTTTCATTTCTAATTACAGATTTAGTAGCTGAAAATTATGCAGAAAGCTTAACAATTCACAAATAAAAATACCTGGAGCTGAGTGATATAATATGAAACCTTGACCACACGAGTTTGATATTAAAAAGCCCCAACAGTCCAATACATAGTACTTGCAGTGAATTATCTGCCTGACTTGCCATAGCCAAGACACCAAAATAAATTAGCAGAGTGCTGTCTGAAAATTAATCTTGCCTTAGTTGTTGGAACTCTCTCATTCATTTTGCAAGATTCAATGGTTGTCTGCAAGTTCCACATGTATGAACAAGGATCTTCTTGTCTTTGCTTGTTTCCCTATGCCCTCATCCCCCTGAATCAGCTTTGAACAGTTTTTTGACATCTGACAGGGGCTATCTAGCTCTATTTACTTACACTTGGTGGGGACAGCCTGTTGCTCTCCTCCAAGAACTCTTCCAAGGTTACCATCTCACTGCCAGGTGAGGCAGACCGTTGCCTGCCTGCGTAAGACTGGGATGGAGTACTCTTCTGAGGTGTATCGTAAGAGATCAAACCATTCCTGTGGGAGGAGGACTCATGCCTGCTGCTAGGGCTTAAGACAGCAGAAGCGGAGTGAAAGGAATACGTGTCTCGGAGCAAGGCTGGTGCCTCCCTGCTTGGCACCGTATCTTCACTGCTGAGGCTCTCGGTTCTACCGTGGATATGATCTAAGGAACCTAGGGAGAAGCATAAATACCATTAAGGATGCTGTTCTTTCCTCAATTCAGTAGATTTCTCACCAAGGTAGGAACTTTACCATCCAGGGCCACTTCCACACAGACTAGGTGGCATTTTTGACCTTACTTTCTTCTCCCACAGAACTCAAGGCACTCAGATCTTTGAAAAATCAGGACTAACAAATGTCTTACAGTACATGCTTTGAACCCCTGTGTTAAACAAGCACAACTACTTGTCCGAAGAATAGGAGTAACACAGATAGTGAAGGGGCCTCTTCACCACTAGAAGGTCTCCCAGTCTTGGCTGTGTGTGATCTGAGAGCCAGAACCTGCCAGTGGGAAAGCAGAAAGTGGATTTTTCCACAGCACCAGGTCTTCTGGCATCCTTCAAGGATGCACAATTTCAGCAAAAGCAAACCTCCAGAGCACACTGATTCCATACACAAGCTGTGTACCGAGTAAGAACAGCAGAGACCTGATGTTGTAAAAGGAGCATAAGAGTGGCCTGATGTTTCCCACAATACAATGCCAGTCAGACTGAAGCAAAACTAGACTGACTACCTTAAAAACCACCCCTTGCCAGAATCAATCCTAGAAAAATACTTGTTGCCAGCAGTTTTGATTCCCAAGACAGCCATGTCCACATTGCACAATCATTACAATTTCAAAACAGCAGTCTTCAAATTTAATTGGAAGGAAAACAACATTTTGCACACAGTTTCATGGAATTCCACTTCCTGTTTTTCAGAACTCAGCTGTAAAAGCTTTACCTTTCAAATTGAGAGGTGAACTACTGCTGGAAGGGTTTCTACTGCTCTCTAAACTGTTTGGCCTGGACACTGAAAAACACAAAACAAGCATTGAACAAACAGATCTTAAGTTCCTCTGATTCTCTAAAAGACTTGGCTAGTCTGCCCTCTGAAAATAGGACCTGTGCAAATAAGTCACTTTGAAAACATTAACAACAGGGATGCCAAAGTCTGGACAGAGTAGAAACCATTTTCATTTTTCAAGTCAGACTGTTCAGGATCCATCTTGGTTTTTTCACTTATCTTTTGTACAAAGAAATGTGTTCTGAGTTTTGTTTATAGTTGCTGTAAAAGCAAAGTAATGTAAATACTGAAGAAGTTCAACAATAAGTTGCTGTCTCTTTCTCAGTTTGTTTCTTTGGAAAGAGCTGGTAACCAGCCTGCAAATTAAGTCTTCCACAAAACTCTAAGCAGGCAGTGCTGCTGCTGCACCAGCATTCCCGCCATGCATCCACACCCTCCACCCTGAATTTTTTTTATTGCTGATTCACTCCTTTAAGGAAGGAATTGAACATTGTCCAGAAAAATCAGCAACAACTGTGTAGGACATGCATTAAAGGGTCTGTTGCTGGGACAAGACAACTCATTTCAATGTCAGCATTGTTGTTGAAAATTTATTTTGGGAAAACATCCATTAAAAGCTTCTCAATAGAAAAATGGAAGTACTTAGACCCACATTCCCAAAATGGTGTTGTGTTACTACATCTCATTCTATGATGCTAATTTAACTAAAATGCACCAGGACAGTTCATGTGGATGCAGTGTAAGAAGTCTTCATGTAGAGGTTTAGAGCATCTTACCGTGCTGTCTGGTGCCTGCAAACTCCACCTCAGGAGACTGTTCACATAGATTATCTTCTGAATTATAGCCTGAAAAGAACATAAAACTTAAAAGGCAGTATTAAACACAGGAAGGTTAATCCTGTCTCCAATGCATTCTAGCAGTGTAGAAGACTGAGGTGATCAAGAGGGTTTTACAGAGCCAACGTTGGAAGAGCAGCCATCTTCTAACCACTGCTGTGAACCCCTGGGCAGGGAACCACGGGAGAACTGACATCCCAACGTGGTCTGTCAAGTCAATGACATTACAAGAGTAAGGAAACCCTGTATCTGATCAATCAAACCATTAAGCAGATAAAGTAGGAGTGAAAATACTAGTGCTCTGTTTTTGTACTTGAATGCCACTAGAAGCCATGTTTCACCCAGGCAGGAGCTACAGAGTAGCCAGACTTGCACTAACAGCTGGTATTTCAAATGCACCGCACACCTTTTGGTCTGCTCTGGAGCCTGGAGATGGGGGTGGAAGTGTGCAGATGAATAGCTGAGGTCGAGTAAGTCCTGGGACCCAGCTCCACACAGCAGTGTTTTGTCGCAGAGTCTGCTGAGATTTCAACATTATCATTGCTGCCTCCATGATGGGAATTCCTCTTTTGCTTTAGGTCCATTAGCACTGAGGGGGAGATAGGTAAATAAATACGAGTCAATGAAAAACAGCATTATGAGATTTGTATTTATCTGCCCATACAAACATGACAAGCAGGCACAAAGAAACTGCACAACAGAGGCGCTAGTTTTGCAAGCTTTTCCATGAACAGTTCAGTATTGGATAGGAAATTTCTGCCACCAGTTTTTCAGTTGTGTGCTCTCTGTAAAGTGTGGGAGTGACAAGGGCTGCTTAGTGCCAGTGGGAGGGTTGATATTATACATGCAACAATTACTGTGAAAGGAGGAAGAAAAGGAGCAAAGACATGAATGCAGAAAAGGTAAGTGAGGTGTGAAATTCCCATAACATTATTCCCTGCAGGTACATTTTATAAGCACTTACTTCAATAATATAATAGAATAAGGAAAGAGTGACAGAAGTCATGCTCTTATTCAAAGATAAATAATGCTGATTTGGAAATTATCTAGCATGATCTGCACCCTAAGGTTTAGATCTTTGCCGTGGTAAGAGCTCAGTCTCTACAAGGTTAAAACCCTGCTGTTCTTATGATGCCCTGGTGCAATGACTTTTAAATGGAATTCCTGGGGTCTTAGCATGATAACAACAAAAACTACCTGCTCCAATATTATTTAGATTCAGAAGGCTGAAGACATCTTTCCTAGTGATGAGGTAGGTTAATTCATTTCTTGTAATGCGAATGTAACGCACTAAGGCACACATAAAATACAAAATTTAAAGAATTTACTATAGGAAACACCCTCAATGAGATGCAAGATTCTAGTTTTCTATATATTTCTATGGAGTACTTGCTTAACTAACAGTCACTAAATGCTGAAAACACAGCAGAGTGCAGTGGTCAAAATAAAGAATTTGCAGAGACAATGGACAGACAGTTAGTTCGAAGCACAGAGCAGCAGCAAAGCTGTAAAGCTGTATTAGAGAAATGGACTGAGTTACTGTCATCTTAGATGACTCCTGGAAGCTGACTTCAGAAACGATGTTTTCTTCCACAGTGCGTGTGGGCTCTATAGCACAGGGCTGGCACTTTCTCTCAGAACTGAAGTTTATGGCATGCCTGTAGGGGCAATTACTGACTATAGCTTGCCATGCAAATCTGTATTTCTAATTGACTTTGTAGATGCACTTAACACCTTCCATAGATGCCAGAATTATTAATTGCCCTGGAGACAAATGTTCTCTACAAATCCCAAAATGGGCAGCAACAGGCTGCTGTGTCAGTGTCTTTGGTTGAGTGAGAAGGGAGATGAGATCTTTCAGCCTCTCTGCTGAGCTCCCCGTAGCGTATTGCCTGTGGTGCATACGTTTCTCTAACACAGAGTGGGGACTGGACCCACACATTCATTTCAGAAGCCACCAGGTTGTGACTATCAGGCAATAAGAATTCTGGGCAATGGATCCATGATGAAGGTTATTCCCAATCTTAAGAGAACAAATCTACTTTCTTCTTCCAAAAAAACCCCTGTCAAAACTGAAGCAGCAGAAACTGAAACTTTAGCTCAATTCAAGATGCATTTTCATAGCTGGAAACAGCAGATTCGAATGCAAACGTCTAGACACTTTGTGGAGAATAAATCTCCCAGTAGCTACCAATCTATACCAAAAGCTAGACTATTTAAAAGCAGACAAAGATGTTACAAAAACCTGCCATTTTTAGCATTTAGTGGGACAGGATATTGGAAAAATCTCCAGGATTTGAGACTGCTTATATATTGGACTTGTATTTTAGTAGGACCACAACATTGTAGAAAGCGTAGCGACAGCAAATCAGTTCAACACTTTAACTGGACACGATGCAAGTATGTGATGGCAAGAAAATATCGAAGCGCATAGCAACTCCACTTACTTATAACATGCACCACAGCCAATATACATACGCAAACTGTATGCCATGAGGTCCCCTAAAAATGTGCTGCATTGAAGAAGTGATCCACAGTGTGCAATAGTGATTCATCTTCTACAGGAAAACTTAAGTCCGTGTTCACTAATCTGTGCTTGTATTTAGAGTATTGTAAAGACATGCTGAGTGTTTCTATCAAGGTGTGCATTCTTTTAAGGCACGTGGGATTTTTTTTATTTAAAATATTTGTCAGAAATAAATGAAGATAAATGCTAAAGAGAAGGTGTTAGAAATCTCCCAATTCCGGGAAAGAAAGAGGTTCATTAGGAGAGGATGGGATGTCGGAAGAAGACCAGAACCGGAGCCGATTAGAGAGAGACTGATGATTCGATGGAGACTTAGGAGACTTTTCTTTATCCTTGCTTTTGCTTCTCAAAAAGGCAATCTTTTTGCGCTGCGCAGCTAAATTGTTATCACCCAGGTATCCCAAAAAGAAGAAGAAAAAAAAGTAAAAAAACCCTTGTAAATAAAACTTGAAGTGTCTTAAAACAGATTAAAGACTACACAACCAGTAAAACCAAAAAAGGCTAAACAGAGACTAACATACAGATTTGGAGGACTAATTAACGCATAGTTAATCTGACTCAGATTAACGCATAGATTAACACATATACATAAAACATAAGCAGGTCCATTAAGAAATTACTGTTAGATCACCCAAAATGTTTTTACTTTATTAAGTAAAATCAAACAGGTGTGTCTGTTACTTGGTGATAATATGCTTAAATTTCCTAGATGTCTTCTAGGCTTTAATACTGACACTTATCATCTCAACATAAGCATGTTTCATATAACATCAAAAAGAATGAAGCCCCAGAGACTTTCTGTTATCTCTGGCGCTCCACGAGGGCCTTGTTCTGGGGAAATCCAAGCCTAAATTCCCAGGCTGAACTTTGGATGCATGTTAAAACACTTAATATCTCCTGGAATCACATGGATGATCTGAGACATGCATTTTTATTTTAAGTGAACCAATGACCTTGAAGAATTAGAATGGAGACAGGGAAATATAAAACCCAATCAAAACAAAAACTTCAGCCAAACACTTGCAGTAGTTTGTAACAACAGTTCTACCCTCCCCTTCTGCTTCCCACACTCCCCAGTGGGAGGAGAGGAATTATTATTTAAGGATTAATTTCAAAACTGCTTCTTAAAGTATTCCTGAAGGACAATGATCTATACAGAGAAGCTGACAGAAGTCATCTCAATAGAATAAGCAAAGCTTAGGATACATATTACCTTTAATAAAGATCACAGAGCATTTATTTTGAGGAGCTTTCTTTTAAATTTCCCATAATTAGGAACACCTGATTTACTGCATGAACTAACTAAACGGAAAAAGAAATCATTCCATCTTCCTTACATTCGCCTTAGAGTGTTAAAAATAATAATTTCATCATTTTACATTAAGAAATTCTTAGTTTGAATCAAAGTCAAAACATGGTATCATCCTCCAAAATAATTAGATTACAATAAATTAGCATTTTCTGTTATTTCTTTTGCATGTGCGCCATCTCCTGGCAGTAGCTCTAAGACCAGCTATTACCCACTTGAAGAATAGCTGCTAATGAACCATAATATGGTCCAACTTTAAACTGCTTTGTTGCAAAACCCCAGTACATGAAGTATTTCCACCAGCTTATTCAGTAACATGCAATACATTCAGGCAAACCAAGAAACTATATATAAAAGCTGAAGGGATAAGAAGTAGATAAAAGGAACAAACCAAACAACGAAACAAACCTCCCCCAGCTTTTAGTTTACTCAGCTTTTTAGTTTAGGGGGTTTTTGTTTGTTTGTTTACTAAAACCTTCAGTTTACTAAAAAAGGAGATCTAAAACATAATGTGATGGAGTATTAACATATCATATATATTAAATCTTTTTAAAATCTTTTCAAAAAATACTGTTCAGCTCATGAATTTAGCTTGGCATTCCTTACCTTTGTTTGAAGAGCCCCCAGGGTTCTCTCTCTCTTCCACAGAGTTTGACCCTTGAAAGGTATTATCCTGAGGATCTTGCTGATGTTTCAGTTTTTGGGATGCAGATGGAGAGTTTACCGTCTCTGGGGATTCAGAATACCATGGAGGGCTTTCTGCTGCTGCTTTCAACCGCTCCCTTGTAGCCTCCTTCTTTGGCTTGATTAGTTTGACTAAGGCTCTGGCTCCAATCCAGTGGTTTTTCCTGATAAAGCAGGTTTTGTGAATGGGATTCATAAAACACTACATGAAATACTCCCCGAAGTTTACAGCTGTGCTAAAGCCACAAAGCCATCCTACATTCTTATTTGTTTACTGTCACGGATTGGTTGGAAAGATGCAGCATGAATTTCAGAGAGCTTGAGACCCATTTCTCTCCCAAAGTCAAAATTGTTTTACGGAAATATTTCTTCAAGCATGAGAAATGTGAGAAAGATGACTGATTCCTCTGCTAGAAATCTAAACTACATATATGGACCCACATAAGACATTTTAACAGTGTGAAAAGCTCTACAACAGCAACAGACCAAGAAGGAAAGAAATGAAAACTGCTTTAAAGATGAATCCCTCTCTTTGCTACAGCTATCAGTCAGAACTATGTGTGGTGGAATTAGCTTGGTTCTTTTTTGTGTTCTTAATATTATTTCTTAAAGTTCTTTCTCTCCAATGGACTGCTTATCCCCTTTGAAAGAGCAGCTCTGGAAGCTCCTACTGCTGCTTTGTCACCATATTGCCCCCTCCCCCCCAACCCCTGCCCCGCTAGGGACAAGATGATATTCATCAGAGCAACATAGCTCTTTTCCAATTAACACTGTTTCAGATTCCAGTACTAAAACAGAGGGCCCCACGTGAGGTACTGTGCTCTACATTAACACAACTTGCTGTAACACAATCTGCTGCTTCAGGGAATGGCTTGCACAGTGAGAGTGAAGAGAGAAGTGGAGATGACACTGTCCTTATTTCAGATAAAATTTCTGTTACCTCCAGCTATGGAGAGCCCGTTCTCACTCTCAGAAATCTGTACAACAATAGCAGAATTGAATCCATATAGGACTTACTTTTTTGGAGTAGGATCATAAAACTTGTACTGATCCATTATCTTCTCTTCAAGTTTTTCCTTGTGTCTCCTTAAGGCATTCAATTTATCACTGTGAGGGGGAAAAGCACATTCTGAACCATCTGTATGAAACTAAGCATAATCAAAAAATTGAAGACCAAAAGCCACCAAGACAGGAAAGAGACCAAAATACCTTCCTATCGCATAACCTTCAGAATCCTACTGAGCTCTGTTTAGAGAGGGCAAATGCAAAAGCCTACCAAATTTGCTGATGGGTAATTTTTGTGCAATAAGCATGAAAGGTGAAAGAACAACAGTAGATTGATGCTAGATTACTCACTAATAACTCAGGCAGAGTTTGTTTGGTGGGTACCGAGATTAATCTTGTTTTGTTTTTTGAAAATTCATTTGCTGATTGTTCAGTCTTATTCACAGATCACTGACAATTACTCAAGGGTTAAGATCCTTACATAGCTTGAACTTCTTGTTTACGTGATAACTGGGTATTTTATTCCTGTTCTGCTTACTCTGTTGTAACTAGAGAAATAAATAATGTTTGATCTTTTTAAAACTACTTCAGTCTCCTGCAAGCAGTGTCAAAGCATTTTCAGCACTGCCATGTAATCTTACTATTTTTTTTACTCATTATTTTATTAACCTGCACAGTAGATGTTAGCAAATCTTTTTTCATTCAAGTAGTAGGTCTAATGTACCTCCATCACAGAACCGTCAGACACCTGGATAAATATGCTTAGAGGACATTTGAACTGTATTCAGCCAATTTCAGCACACAATTTCTAACATTTCAACCATATAATCCAGTACTGAAATAAAACTCAGTCAGTAACTCTTGACACCATCCTAAGGTGCTTAGATTAAAATTCTTGGGATTAAGAACACTTCTCTTCCTTCTTTCATAAGAGAAATTCACTGCAGTGAGAACAGGATTCTTTGTAAATGTACAATTATGTTTAAACAGGGTATCTCACTTAAGCATGTCACCCTGTGCATGGGGGATGCAGCAATGTATGTTGACAGTTGCATCCTTAACAACAACAAAAGAAGTATTTCTTATAATGCAAGTGACAAAAACTACAAGAGTATGAATATTTGCTATTCTTCACAAATCTAAATACAAAAATTTAGTCTTCCTAGAGTCATTTTATGGCAACTCAGCTGTTTTCCAAGCTCTTCAGAAACCTTTGAGAAGTACCACTGGGTTTAGCATTCCATCTTTTATAACTAAGTTTTCCACATGGGTTCATCTACATATTTGAAAAAAGCTGTGCTTGTCCAGGTGTCTCCTGAACATCCCTTTGTGGTAAGGCAATGTGAAGAAATTTTGTAGCTTCTCCCCATTACATATATCTCCTCCTAAACATTCCCTTTTCTAGCCAGATATCAGGTAGACCTGCCTGTCCTAATAGACGATTTGTATTCTATGTTTGTCTAGACAACTTTTTTAGGTTTCACAATTCTAATCTCTAGTTTCTTACATGTACTGTTTCTGTTCTTCATGATACTGCTCCTTGTTCTCCATGTTCTGCTCCAGCAACATCTGGTTTTGCTGGCTCAGCATCTGAATCTGACTCAGGAGATGATGGTTTTCTTCTTCCAGATTTCCCTTTAGACGGGACAGCAGCTATTAAACAAGACAGATTAATCTCTCCTTTGCATCTGGCTTCCCTTGAAGTGCACCATAATCAAGAAAACACAACAGCATAGCAACCTAGGATACGAAGCTATAAATGTCAAAGTATATAGGGGGGTTATGATGACCACATAGCTTGACCTTCTATATATAGTGCACCAAAAACTTCACACAACAAACATTAGCGCTCTAACAGGAACCCAGCAGTATACCTACCTATAGCTACTCAAGTATACCTACCTATAGCTACTCACCTCACAGTGGTTATCCAGCTTGGTCAGAGATATCTCCATGGACTGGTGCTGTTCTTTCAGCTCATCATAGCGAGCCTGCCAACGATTCAGCTCCAGCTGAGAGTTGTTCAAGGAAGTTTTCAGCTCTTTAGTGTGTGAATGCAGCCCTTCATACTCTGCCTTTAGCTGGTTGTGCAAGAAATTCACCCTGAACACAAAGCCAGCAGGCTTATGAAGGACAGTTCATAGAAAGTACCTCACGTGCAAAGACCACATGATCAGTGTGCAGCTGTCATTAAATCAAACATTAAGTTCCAAAGACTAACTCCTAAAGACATTTTTATTCTAAGCAGATAATAAAATTTTACTGAGTAGTAATAGCATTATAAAATATTTCAAATATGTGAAAGAACTGAAAGGAAAAATAGATGAAACATAAAACTGCTATTTCCTCAATGTGTAAGAAACACACCACAAATTTCTGAGGCACAATGTATTTACGAGCATTTGGATATAAAGGCAGCTATTTGGCACAAATAAAGAACATTCACAGAATTTTTTTCCTGATGCATGAAATATGAGCATTAAAGTGTCCTGAACTGTGAGATACTGTAATATTCTAAGATGATACTGTGGCATTCTTTTATAACTTTTCGTAAACCTAAAAATGTCTACAAATCACAAAGCCATAAAATTAAAATAAATAGATAAATAAAAAAGATTAAGTTCTGTATCTGCTAACAGATCAGCTAGGCCTTGCTCTCTGCCAGCATTGCAATCAACATTTTGCAACATCTTCCTTTGTCCCTAAACAAATGAGTTGAAAACAGCAAACTTGAGGAAACCTCTTTTGCAGAGCTCTGCAGTGTTCTGAAGTACAACTGGGACAGCATATGAAACTTTCGTGACTGAACTTAACATGTGATTTTTACATATGATTCAATCTGACATCGCTTTCACTTGATATGACCTTGGCCCCTTATTTGTACCAAACTATTTCTCAAAATGCCTTTGTAGTATGAACAGTGGCACTGACCTTGTTACTAATGGAGAGAGCCCCAGGAGGGAGGGTACGTTTTACTGCTGCTCTATGTGAAGTTCAGATGCTAGCTCACGAAACGGGTTTTGACATGAGTTAACAGCTACCCAGTGATCCTATGGATCACTAAGCCCACTTTTAATAACAAGAATAAAATCTCTTTCAAGTATTAACAAATGGCAGCAGAAAATAAAGAGCAATGGTAACTCTTAGAACTAAATCATATTGCATAAAAAACACAATGCAGTTCTCCTTAAGGGAAAAAAATGGGTAGGAACCATTTCACACAACTCTAGATATTATTGAGGGTTTTGGGTATTTGTAGCTCCAGTTAAAGACAAGTGCTTGGCAACAACTCATTACAGAAACATTTGAGAACTGAACCACACGTGGAAGCTTATTTTGAATGAGCAAACATCCCAGGAGCAGACAGTGTTTGAAGCACCGAATAACAGTATTTGTTGACAGTGTCTACGAAGCCAATAATATTAAATGAGTTAGACAAAATGATCAAATTAACAAGACAGAAATTGAGAAAAATTAACAGACACATTAATTTTGGAGCTGAAGTTAATACCACACAGCAAAACAATTGTGTGTTTTGCATAACTGACTTCTTAATGACATATACACAAGAATTTAGCAAGGGAACCATACCTGTCCAGTTCCTCCCTCAGCTTCTGATTTTCCCCAGTGGTTATTGCATTTGATCTCCTCTCTTGTTGCAGAACCTCCCTCTCAGTTTTCAAAACTACTTCCAACTCTTCCAGTTCTGCCTTGTGTTTCATTAAACTGTTGTATCTGCAAAAAGAGGAGCAGCATACTCTCAGCTTTCATGTAAACATTTTTCTTCCTCTAGCTTAAGATTTTTAATAGGTAATACCACAATGACCGGGAAGGATTTTTTTTCCTGCCTGTCTAGATTCATACACATTTGTGTGGTTAAACATCTACCAAGGCTGAAGAACACCACACTACGCATGGAAATTCAGCTTAGTCTGTAAGTCATCACGGACGCTTTTAGAAAAAAAACAAAGGCATTTTTTAAGCAAACTAGAATGCAATTGCCAGAACCTTATTTCAATTCCAGATACCGATCATTTGGTAAAATGCATGCGAGTCTCCAGGGTGAGTGGAAACTGCACCATTAAAATGGAATCCCATTCACAAATAACTGTCAGTGACAGGTTTCAAAAACCTGACTAAAAAGCAGAAAGCAGCAGCCAAAAAGCAACAAGCAAGCAGTGGAATGAGGAACAGTTTATTAGGTAACAACCTAATGCATATAAGGTTATATGCATAGGTAATAGCATCCTGCATAGGTAATAATCTCCTGCATATTCCAGACAGATGATGAGGCTAGTATCAGTGAGTTGACAGCAAAACACCGTTAAGCGGGGGCTGACCCACCTGCCTGAGTGGCTCTACTTGTTCACTAGTGAGAAACCCAAGAGCAATACCGGTGTTCATGTCCAGGCTTCCACTGTTACCTGGTTTATACAATTTGTGCACAAATCACTCGGGGCAGGGAGACAGCAGAGACAGAGGGCAGATGCCATCAACCAGTGTCTTTAATTTCGATCTCTGGAATGCTAAAATAACAGAGGTGTGGAACAACTCCCCAGATGCTTGGCACAGACATCCATTAGGCAGGCTCAGCCTCCCTGAGCTGCTACACTGCCTGCATTCGGAAAACGCTGCAAAGAACAAGGTGGCTTGAGACCACTTTGCAAAACAGCAAGCTGTTCTCAGAAGATTTTTCTTCCTCTGGTGGCCTCTGTCAGGGTCTGTGTCCATACACACACACCAGCAGAAGCCACTGGGGACACTGGTGCAGTGAATGTCAAAAGTCATCAACACATTTTCCTGTGACTGTGATAAAACAATATTGCCCTGCAATATCCCTGAGCAGATACACCTATGCCAGTCACAGAGAAACATCCTTCTAAGCAATTTTAAAACAGCAACTAGGTGGAAGATGCAGCGCTGCTTGAAAAAACTAGAGAGAACAAGCATCATCTATCTGCGACTCTCATCCCAGCAGAGATGAATGCAGAGCAGTTACTCTGCAGTCACGAAAACTTCAAAATAAAAACAAAAGTAGCAGACAGCACCAAATACACTGACTCCTGCCAACTTGTTTTTCTTTCAGGCTACCATTCCCTTCATCCCAGGGTCAAAGGCAAGCCTGTCCCAAATTCCAGTCCATTGAAGGGCCACACAGAAAGTACCTGTCTCCCAGACAAAAGCTGCTTTTTGCTATTCATTCCCAGTAACAGCAGTGGAGTTTAGTTAACTTTATTTATTTTTCTTCTTCCATTCAGCTCCAGGACATTTCAAATTCAATGTCCGTACAACAAATGGAAGAACCTGAAAGCAGAGGAAGGTTTCACACCCAGCTCCAAGAAGGATTTAAGACTGACTGCATGCCAATCCAGAGTCTGAGAAGACAAACTCCATGGTCAGTCCCTTGGCAGAGATTACTATGGCTGCCTCTGCAGAAACTGTCTTGTGAATTCTTTTGCCATTTCTGTAGGATAGTGCTACTCTGTTCATTTTTATCCAAGCCCTCTATTTTTTAAAGAGGGCTACTTAGAGGGAAGCAGTACACTGGTCCAGTTTTACCAGCTCGGCCCAGCTCCACATGCTGCTTTTGAGCAAGAGAACCCCTGAGGTAGACCGTAGCTGCTCCCCTAGATATTAGGTGAAAGGTAAGAAAGAAGAGACTGTTTGCAAAAATGCAAGTGATTCTGCATCTCTGGAGTCCTAATGAAATCCCTAGGCAAAATTTTCTTGTAGTCCAGATTCAGCATGGACTCTACCATTTGAGCAGGATTTGTGCAACCTGACAAGCTCTACCACTGGGGGCAAGGTTACCCATCCTGTAGTCTATTCAACACTATGTTCACTCCACTTCTTTAAGCATCAGGCACTAAGAGGGCTTTTGAAGAGATATTCTTATACATGCAAATAAAATCCATTTTGGCTCTGATGCAATCCATTCCTGCGATTAACAATCGTATTCCTCTTTACTGCTTTTGGCTTTCACTCTTTCTGCTGCTTTGTTAGGAGAAATACCGTGGGTAGGTATTTGTAACTGATAGAACTTTAAAAGTGCTCAGCTATGATAAAAAGCATGTGGCAAAAGGAACCCAGAAAAATAATTACCAGCCAGCACTGGTAACATAATAATACAAGTCCCTGCAATATGTAACCCTCCACAGCAGGGATTCTGTTTTTCCAGTAAGATGAGTTTTTCCAGTGTCTCTGCAGTATTAGACTTCTTCAGAGTAAGCCACAAAGAAATGCTCAAGGATCTGCTAATCCATGGTAGCTAGTAAGTTATTACTTAGTAATGTGCAACATGTAAAGCAATTTAAAAAATGCAGCAAAAAAGTCCAGCCTTTCTGTGTTCACTGAGATGGTCAGCTAAACACCACAAAATCAAAAAACTGCTATTAATGGTAAACGATCCTAACATACTAACTCTGCCTTTCTTGCTAAGTCAAACCCACATGTCTGTGGTTTGCTGGGTAATGACAGGCCATTTCATTGCAGTTACACAACCAATTATTAAATCCCCACTGCAGTGCTAATACTGTGCAGTTAGAGCTGAGGGAGGTTTAATGAAGTTTGCTCAGGTGCAGAAAATATTCTGTGGTTAGAATGCATCAGAGTGAACTGCGCAAACCTCAGGGACCTTGGCTGTACATGGTGTTAGGAGCCCACAAGTTAACTGAAGTTGCTGTGGATTTTTCTAGATGAGTTGTAGTCAAGGGTTTGTGCAAGAGTCTAATCCTGCCTTAAGCAACAGAACTATGATTACAGTGCTGTCACCAACTGAGAAAAATCAATTACCTTGGAGTTGGGACAAGCAAAACCTGTCTCTTAGACAATGCACAAGCAAACTTCTTGGCTGCACTGAGCTGATCTGGGAAAGTTTAGCAGGCGGTGCATTCTAGCTGAAGTTGAAAGTGAGATATTTTATCTTAGCAGTTAAATGCCTCAGAGTGGCAGAAGAAAACACTTTTCTTACAGCTGTTTTTCTAACTTTCTCCCCTCTGCTCCCTCAGCCAGCTGAACTGCATATAGCACATGATGGAGAGAAAACAAAACACACACAAAAAGTGGCTTGTTTCTCTTTTTCTGACAGCCAAATGGAGACACAGGCTGTCCTTAGACAAATCACCTTGATAAGTATCTTCTGAGACTGATCTGCTGAGGGGGACACTGAACTCTTAAAACTGCCAAAATCAACACGCTTTGAGTATAGAAAAGGCCACCATCTGCTCCCCTGCAACATCTCTCACTGGCAGCCCCGTTTAGGTAATAGTCCAAACTGTTAGTGTTTACAATGGTGATCTGAGCACTTATTGCCAGAGATAACCTATTTTTAGAAACCCACTTTTTCCTTAGGCTAGAACTGTTTAATAATTGCTACTTATCAAGAAAAGAACAAACCCAGCAAACTGCCTCAACACACAGCAGTGTGATAATCTCAAGCAAAGCCTGAATCAATGAGAACCATTAATCAGTCTGAGAGAGACTTGGTAAGCAGAAACAGTGGCTGTGTAATCACTTACAGCTCATTTAGTTGACAGCCAAGCAGCTGTCCTGTCACAAGCCTTGGTGGATATTTTAATCACAATAGGTTTATTTCTGTATTTTATCAAAATCTACCGCACATTGTATTGCCAGCTCCTTAAGTCTTTGGGAAAGAGAAGTTTAGCACCAGTTTGTAGTCCACCCTCAAAGATCACCATTGAGTTGCTCTAAACCAAACTCATGGCCTTGCACAGAAACTGAACCTAAATACAGATATTTTGAGGAAAATCACCAAATTGTATAAGAAAAGTTTTGAGGGGTACCATAGAGTGGCATTTATGCAGTAGTACATTATATATATAGTTCAATCCATGCACAATTGTCAGAAAATGACAGTGACTAGAGACTAAGCAATAAACAGATAACTGATTTCACAATTCAATTGAAAGGCCTGAAGCAAAAGTCTTAGACTGTGAGAACTAGAAGAAAATAAATAATACAACAGTATCTCATAGCTAGCTCAGTACGGCTTCCTTCAGAGAGCCTCCTTTGTCATGAGGTTGATGCCACACACATTCTTCAATGATTTAAATTTCTCAAGATACATACTACTCACACATAGGTAGTTACCTAGGTGACTTGCAAACCTCACTGTATGACTAGAAAAGATACCCCACACAGCAGAACTGGGAGAATCTTTTTAAGGCTAAATGTTATTATAATCCAGATCCTTAAATGTAGTAAAGATATTTATGCTACTTCTGACAAGCATCCCCAAGACCCAAGCCCCTATTTGCTAAATATCACCGCAGTCATCTATGGTCTGCCACCTTTAGAGGTCTGAAATCTACAACTTCACAAATATTTTAATCTAATCTCCTAATGACAGCAAGAATGAGAAGACACTTCTTCAGGGGAACAACTAACTCACTCAGTAGTTTCCATTTGTAACTGGAGACCAACATTTAAGGCTAAGATTGTAACATGGGCACATTCTGGCTACACTACACCCCTGAGCAGTGAGCGTACCTCTCACCCAGACCTTTGTGCTCCAGATCCAGGTTTTTGTGTAATGTTTTCAGGCAGCTGTGCTGGTTTATTAGCATTTCATACTCTGTGGACTGCCGTTCATGCAGTGAAGCAAGGTGTTCATGGTCTCGAAGCAATGACTCATACTCAGCTTTCAGCTGCTCCTTCTGTTTTAGTAGATTTTCATTCTCATTCTCCTTGGCTGTCTGCTGATTTTGGAGTAAAGCATTCTGAGCCATCAGTGAGGCACTCTGGGAGCTGACAGTTGAATTTTCTACCTAGTTTCTCAAATAAAAAGTAAGCATTACTTATTTGCACCTGCTGGTACATACAACAAACATGTAGTAGCAGCTTATATCTGTATAGAGTTAATCAAGAATACATCCATTACTTTATAGACTTAAGATGTTTATGGACAATTTGGCATCATTTTGGTATTGCTGGTAGTATGCACCATATAAGGCCATACTATCAGCGGTCTGAAAAGTATCGGGATAACCTCCAAACTGAAACAACACTGTTTTACTAGCAGAAGCTCTTGAGCCTGAAGATGAGTTGGAATACTCACAGCTCAACTGTATCTCTGACAATCATGTACAAAGCCAAAGTTACCCCATGTTTGTGTAAAAGTAACAAAAACTCAAGTTCACCCAAACTCAACAAGATTATCTGCGCCACTGTGTACAGGGGCAGCACTCCTAACAAGTCTGATTCCAGTAGATAGGTGGTGCATTGGTTTTATATGTTGCTTATATACTTGAATTGCAGATGAGAAATAAGGAAAGAGAACAGAAGGGGGGAAAAAAAAAAAAATCTGTGAACATGTGAGAGGAAATGCTTGAAAAGGGAAATTTCCATCAAAAAAATTAGAGCTAATCCAATGTTGTCCTTTAACATTGTTCTCTCTCTCAAGCTAAGTTTATTTTTTCAAAATTAAAGTAATGTTTAAGAGTATCTGTTTTCCACTTTGATATTTTGTCTGAAAGTGTGAAAGTTGTGATTGGAACCCATTGCTACAATGCCTCTTGGGAGCTGACTTGCATCTTCTTCCCATTTCTGCCAAGCTCTTTCACAGGCATAGCATTAACAGGAAAAAAAGTTTTATTCCAGGAGTGCAGCTTCTGAATTTTGCTGTACTGATTTTACAAATTTCCTCTCTAAATAACTACCTTCTTAATGAAGACGATAGCTACCAGACATTAGCTACCGAGCCAATTTATTGCCCTCCTAGCTTGGAGAAATTCAGACCTCTAAATAAGCCCCACCTTACGGGCCTAATCTTTACATCACTACATCAGCCTACCAATACAAACATTTTCTTATTAGCTGTCATCTTCTCCACACTACTATAATCAAATCCAGTCTTCTGGCACAGAGGTGCAAGGCTGTCCTGACCTGGAGTTTGGCCGTCTGCGTCTGCAGGGCAGTGTTGTGCTCCTGAAGGAATACGTTTTGCTTCTGTAGTGTCAGGATCTGATTGTTGAAGGAGACATTCTGTGTTTCCAAATGCTTCAGCTGTTCTTTAAGCAGCTGCTTCTCAGTATGTAGGGCTGCATTCTGAAAGAGAGATGGCATTGAAGGGGTGACAGGAAAAAATGAAACAGCTGTCTGATCATTTGGAGTCCTATCAAAGATTAGAACCAATTAGTGATGATTGTTCTGCAACAAATATGCAAAAGCAAACTCTTTCCAGCATTAAATGAAGGTGGGACAGATGTTATACATGGGATTAATCCCTGCAATGATGTTATACAAGACATATATAGCATTAAAGTCCCATGCAGTCCTAAGAGATACCCAAGGAATTTGGTAGACTTATGTGCTCCAGAAAACCCATCAGATTCCTGTAAGCTCAAAAATCCAGTTCCCAGCAACCCACTCATGATCACAAGGGGAGTCTGAGAGGTAACAGGAAAATAGGAGGCGGCTTACATTCCTTTCCAGTTCAATTGCCCTGTCCTTCAGTTTCAGCAGCTCCATGGTAGCTTCTTGGTGTCCCGTTTCCAATTTCTCATTTGTTTGGTGGTTGGGAATGAGTTTCTCTGCAGAACACCTCAGTGACTTTGGAGCATACTGCCCATCCTGTTGAGCCTGCTTAAGTGCATCAAAGTCCTTCTTTACCTGCAAAACCAACAAGCAACAAGCTTCAACACTGATTCAACAGTGGTATTTTATATTAATAATGATGGGATATGCAGTTCCTCTCTTGCATTTGTAGGGACTTAAAGGGATTCAAGAACCATTACCCTGACTTCACAGATGGGGAAGCTGAGACACAGACAGGTGGACTAATCCATGTCTCCTGGCCTCCAGTCAGGTACCCTTTGACTCAAGCTCACTGTCGCCTAACAAACACGCTGTTCTTAGGTGAGAAGTTTCAACTGCAGTCTTCCTCAGCCTATGCTCTCATTAAACAAGATACAACACCACTGTGGCAATGAAAAAAACCAGAGGGAAACAGAGATCTGCAAATAGTGGTTATGTAAAAAACCCCTCCTGCTGTGCCACCAGCCCAACAATTTTGCTGAAATTGGTGCCATTATACAGAAAGGGGCAAGAGAAAGCAGTCCAGTCATAAAAGGTTTTTGGGAAGTGTGCGTATGTGTGGGGATAGGAGGAAGTAGAGATAACTTGTTCTTGCTGAGTTTAAAAAAAAAAAAAAAAAAAAGCATGTAAGCGTGCAAAACCACATCATGAACAATTAAAATGCAGTTAGCCTCTTACCATATTTAGATCATTCTGTAACTGCTGGTTCAAGTTCAGAGAGTCTTTCACTTGAGCTTCCAGCACTGCGATCTTTTCCTCTTTCACAGCTAGTGTTGTTTTTAGTGCCGATTCAGTTTTGCTCTCCAGAATTTTGTATTTTCTGAAAGACACAAGAATAGCTTTCCAATGTCTGCCACTGGGATATGAGTCACCATCTACGTAGGAGACTTTCATCCTCACCCATTCCAAACCTCACCACATGTTACATTATATGCATTTGCATCTTCAGGAAAATTATTTCCTCTACTGCTGCAGATTGCTACTGATACCTTATAACCAGGGAACCTGCTTTTGGAAAATCCAATCAATTTTAATAGAGGTAACGCCAGCATGGCTCTACAGAAATATCCAAGAGCTACATAACTTAAAAGTAAATACGTTTTTCTCTTTTTCCCCTAATTACACTACGGAAATTTCTTCTCATGGCTCTTTTGTACATTCTTGACAAGGAGAAAAATCCACAGTAGATTCTAAAGACTCCTATGAGATGGTTATGTTTCTCTAATTAGGTCTTACCAAGAGGCTTATATACACATGGGTTGTTGGGGTTTCTTTCTTCGTTACTGTCCTGGTTTCAGCTGGGATAAAGTTAATTTTCTTCCTAGTAGCTGTCAGAGTGCTGTGGTTTGGATTTAGGATGAGAATAATGTTGATAACACACTGAGGGTTTAGTTGTTGCTAAGTACTGCTTGCACTAGTCAAGGACTTTCCAGCTTCCCATGCTCTGCCAGGTGCACAAAAAACTGGGAGGGGGCACAGCCAGGCCAGCTGACCCAAACTGCCCAAAGGGCTATTCCATACCATGTGATGTCATGCTCAGGATATAAACTGGGGGCAGTTGGTCAGGGGGCAGCGATTGCTGCTCAGGGACTGGCTGGGCATTGGTCAGCGGGTGGTGAGAATTGCATTGTGCATCACTTGGTTTGTATATTCTTTTATCATTATTATCATCATCATCTCTTCCTCCGCTGTCCTATTAAACTGTCTTTATCTCAACCTATGGGTTTTACTTTTTCCCCCCCCCAATTCTCTCCCCCATCCCATCAGGGAGGGGTGGAGGGTGAGTGAGTGGCTGTGTGGTGCTTAGTTGCTGACTGTGGTTAAACCACAACCATTACTATAGGACTTGCAAAGGAATTCCTTGCAATCAGGAATTTCTTGGGCAACATCTATTAACAGGTGGTTGGATCACTAATTACATGGACTAATAACAGTCCCCGTTTAATAGGCACTATTCTTACCTGTAGAGAGTATGAGGAAGAATACACACTGAAGTAGCTTCCCAGCTACTCTGCTGGGGAATAGAGAGGGACTACAGTAACACTGGCTAACGTGGAGAGAGAAAATGGCATTTCTTCCTTCCATCCAAGAAAAAGTTTTGCAAAACTTGCAGTATACTGCCAAGCTTGCTACAGAAAAATATGCTTTATGTCCAAAATTGGTAAGCATAATTGGAGTGAGACAGATGAGAACCAAAAAGAGAGGCAAAGGACTTGAGTTAGGCTGAGGAAAAGCCTGCAGAGTCAAAAGAATGACTAAGAGAGCTCAGTTTCCTTACGTGTCATCATTGCCATTGTCATCCTGTAGCAGCAGCTCTTTGTTCAATCCTATCTTCTCCAGTTCCTGGCTCAGTTTGTCCAGCTCACTAGACAACTGTTGACTCTTCAGCTTCTCCAGGACCAAATCCTGTAACAGCACTACTATGATTAGTTACTGTGCAAAGGGTGGTGATAATTATTCAGCACTATAGATTTTCTTTAAAAGTACTGAAAACATCATTGGATAAAATCTTAGCTCCAGGAAGGACAGCTAAAATTCTTCATCAGTGACAGCTGAGTGCAGAATTAAACTGATTGCTTTTATTTATAGTTTACTTGGAATAATCTGAAGAATGCTTCTTTTGGCCTCTGTCTCGCTCACTGCACTGAATTACTTCTGCCAACGCTGGCATCCTGCCCACCTGCCAAAAGAGGGAATG
Source organism: Pelecanus crispus (assembly GCF_030463565.1). Classification (NCBI taxonomy): domain Eukaryota; kingdom Metazoa; phylum Chordata; class Aves; order Pelecaniformes; family Pelecanidae; genus Pelecanus; species Pelecanus crispus. The sequence goes on from NC_134648.1 coordinate 55,460,394, forward strand.
TGTGGAGGCCTGGAGACCTCCTGCCCTTGTGCCACAGATGGGGTGTGTGCAGGTCAGGGACACCAGCAGAGGGAGCTCCCACCTCTCAGCTAGGACAAAAAGCCCTGCTGAAAAGCCCAGCCAAGACTGGCACACACACAGAGGAGTGACAGGACTTCAGTATGAAAGTTTCCTGAGATAATATGATTAAGATGTTATTACCAAGGGACTTGGTAATAGTGCATTTTCACTATTCTGAGTTTCTGACAAGTTACTGCCAAAATTGAAAAAGCATACTTACATCTATGGTCATGTAAGAGACAGGACAGCTCTGGAGACTACAGAGCTTGGTCACTCATTCTGGTATCTACTGGCCTGTTCTGGTTTCATTTAGGTTTCTTTGGAAGAAACTTAAGCAGAACCAGACAAGGAAGTCATATGATGAGGAGATTTGATGGAGTTGTACTAGAAGGTATATTGGGACAATGCTTTGCTGTTATGCCCGTAAAGTGGTCTGTGTGGAAATGGCCTGAGGAGACGTAATATCATGTTTAAAAAAAGGACAAATCATTTTTGGTGCATAGGCAAGTTCAAAGATTCCTACCATTCAAAATCCTCTGAAATGCAAATGTACCATAGAGAGCTACATTGCTCTTGTTTCTGCTCAACAGTTTTCTTAAACAAGGCATGAGGAAAGAACAGAGTTACTGAAGCACTTCAAGTAATAAAAAAAAAATATCCTGGATATCAAACAGAAGCAAGAATAAAATTTTAAAAAAATACTTTGTTAAACATAAACTGTAGGTATTCAATAGTCCTCCAATATCACAAATTTAGCCACATATTCATTCACATAGCAAAGGGAAAAAAAGGCAAGTTTAAGGTCAGTGCCAGTCCATGGTCTGTGAACAGGTCCCTTCAACATCCATGAACACCTTTCTGTAGAATCTATAGAAAGTAACTAAGGAGAAGAAGATACGCTTCTGTATCACTTCTGTACAGGTCTGCACGACTGGAAATTTGCAAAGTCTGAGAATGGAAATGTTAAAAAGCAGCCTTCTCAGAAATGCTATTCATGTCTTTATTTTTAAGAAAAGTTGGATAGAAACACAACTTGGGACCATTTCAAATGTTTCTGATAAACTACTTTTCCTTCCCAAAATTACACTAATGCTTCAAAAACTAAAATAAAACTAAATCTTCAAGTAATTGTTTACTGTGTTAGTCTTGCTATATTTATTTATTTCACTGAGCTACCAAAGCACTGACCATTTTCCTTTGAATGCTTTTTCACAGGAAATCCTGTTTCCAGCAGGACGACAGCAGCTGGGGCAGACAACAAGAGCAAGCTGCAATAACCTGAATCTGCTTATAGGCCACTTATGGGAGTATCGGGTTCTGGCACACATATCATCAGTTTGCCAATGTCCTAATGCTAATTGTGTATTTTTAAAAGATGACTACTAGGAAAAGCACGATTACTGCATTCTGCAGTGGGGCGGGCTGCTGGAACAGATCGCTGCTGCTTAACAACAGAGCTGCTTAGCATGCTCTCACTCTGCATGGAAGCTTTTGGGGAAAGACGCTGTAGGTAGTTGTAAAGTAAAAACTTGGTGCAGCTGTTTCGGAAAGAGTTAGGTTGGTCATCTGGGATGGTTCTTGTTTTAGCTAAGTCTGTTTTAGAACAGGGATGTTAATGTGTCCTCAACAAATGCTCTGATTTCTAGGCTTAAGAGTCAATCTCCCCTGCTGGAGCTCTCATGTTAGCAAACAGTTTTGTGGTCATAGGGTTAGAGAAAGTATCAAAGTCTTTGGTTTACAGCTACTGCGTGGGAGCTGTGTTAAAACCCTATCCTGCATGAAAAAGATGTCATTTGGAGACATTGTGTTTGTGGACACAAAGTGGTACATTGCAGTTTTTGGCAGGTTCCACTTTCCAAGGCAACACTTTCCAGTGATGGCTGTTAAGGCTGTGAAGATCTCCTAGCTCATGTATTAAATAGTCATGGGATAGCTGTCTCCCTTTGGTACTTCACAGAACCGAAACGAAAAAAAATAGCATCGTATTGAAACCACTAGTATTATTTTGCTTACCTCTCTCAATGTAGCTAGTGTTCTTTTATCAATTGTAACTTGCTTTATGAGATCTTTATTGTCCTTTTCAAATTCTTTCAGCTTATTAGATGAATCTCTGAATCGAGCAATTTCCTTTTCTAGTGTCTTGTTTTCTTTCTCAGCAACTGCCAGCTTTACTGTGCTATCATCCAAAATAGCATCTTTCAGCTCCACTTGCTGCCACAGCCGTTTTGTTTCTTTCTCTAGCATTTTTTTGTCTTTCTCAAGCTGAGACATTTCTTGTTCCAGGGCTTTGTTCTCCTTTTCTAACCTCTCTAGCCGTTTGGCAGAAATCTTTAGCTCCTCAAGGTTTCTCTGGAGGACCTGATTTTCACTCTCCATTCCCTGTACTTCTTTTTCTAGCTCCTGGATCTTTTTGCTGCTGTTCTCCAAGATTTGCTGAAGCCTCTGGTTTTCAGAGTTGACACTCTGATAGCTTAACTCCAGCCTCTCCGATTTCTTGCTCATTGCTTTCAACATTTCTACATTCTTCCTTAAGTCCTCTTTCTCCCTCTCCAAATCTTTATTTTCTGCTTCTATTTGTGCCATTTTTGTGCTGGTAAATCTCATGGTCTCCACCACTCTCCTAAGCTCCAGATTTTCTTCATCCAATTGCTTGTTGTCCCTTTCCAGGTCTCCTAGCCGGATGGAAATATTCTGCAATGTGTCCAGGGACTTTCTTAGCTTCCTATTTTCCACTTCCAGATCCCCATTCTCCTGCTCAAGAACTTCAACTTTTTCTGTCACTATTTTCATTGCTGCTGCCTTCTTTGTGAGCTGTTCATTCTCTCTCTCCAGCCGATGGAGCTCTTTTTCCATTTCTTCCACTCTTTCCACTTTTTCTTTAACCTGGTCAAAATCCTTTTGCAATTGTTTCTTCTCAAATTCCAGCTTGCTCAGTTTGCTACTAGTCTCTGTAACGGTTTCATGAAGGATCTTGTTCTCTTTTTCAATATCTTTTACTCTTGCCTCACTGCTCACTTGAGATCTTTGTCTCAGAGATAAGACCACTTGATTAAGGTGATCGTTTTCTTGTTTAAGGTCCTTTATCTACACAAACAATAAAAAAAATCATGCAAATGTTACTCGTCTACCTTACAATGTGCAGTATGAATTAGTCCTGAAGCAGACAGGACAAAACCATGTCCATGTAATCCAAGACAAATTCCTCAATAGTTATCTCTAACTAAAACCAACAACATAAATATATGAAAAAAATTGTTACCTCTGGTAACATGTGATTCTGACAAATTAAGAATGGTGCTATATTCCTCCTACCAGCTAAGAAGGTCAAAGCAGAGGGAGAAAGTGGTCAAGTGACCTTCACATAACACCATGGAGAGGATGCTTTGTTAAGAATAATTCCTAATAAACGGTGTCTTTCTGTTTAGGTTTATATTCGCATCTTTGGGATCCGAAGATACAAATTCCCTCTGATAAGGCATCAGAAACCGGAAAACGTTTTAAAATTTATAGCAGATACAGATCTCACTAAGGACACACTTTCTGTAAAAACAGTACACTTATCCCACTGGCCAAATTTCAGCTGAAGCAACTGTGATTTAGACTGCAATTTGTATTTGATTCTTATCTAGACAACATCCACAGAAATCAAAAAGAACTTATACCTGAAAAAAATCAGAATCTGCCCTTTTCTGACAATTGAGGATACTTCTGGTTTTACTTCCTGCCCTAACTGTGAAGCATTCATTAATTCTTACCATAAAGAGTCTGTATGTGTTCTAACTGAGATGTAGGACTTTGGTGGTAAAGTGCAGTTTCCCAGGTAGAAGTCTGGGTAAGAATCCTTCAAAATGAAAAGCACTAAAAAGTAAGACATTTTGTTACTAATCTTTACCCCATAAATCTTGGAGTAAATTTTAATACAGGTTGAAAATATATAGACCAGTCTCCAATGATCTGTGTATTTTGTTCCGTAGTCAAATTAATACAGATGATACCTTGCACGAACCTATAATAGGATAGTTTCAAGGCATTGTACATGAACTGCAGCATGGTAGTAAAAGCTGAAGGGCATTTAAAATATCAATCCAGAAGACATAAATGCTTTCTCAGCATCTTTCTAAAATAGAGTAAAAAAGGTTGGGTGTCTAAAAAAATGCAACCAAACCAATCAGGACATACAGCTGGCAGAAGACCAATCTTCTGCAATAAAATGGGGTTTTATTTGCACATCCTAAAACCAGTTGATACCCTGTTTAGTAAGATCCATGGCTTTTTTCCCCAAAGAGGGAAGGTCTGTCCTTACAACAGCCTGAAGATCCCCATATGGTTACAGGAGCGGTAGCTACCAAAACAAGCTGGGCTTTTTCGCTCGAAGATACCTTTTACCTACATTTGAACAAGTTCAACCTGCACTTAATAGCTCTCAAATTGCCCTAACTCCCTGACAGAACCAGATGCTCTAAATGGCATTAGTAAATTACCATTACTGAGCATATACTTTTATATTACATTTGTGAAGTTTGCACCTGTCTGTCTTTGTCAGCTTTTAGAGTCTCCATGATGACTTGTAGCTGTTCCTTATCTTTTATCAGCTCCTCGCTCAAGGTCTCCAGATCTTGATTACTCTGCTTCTCTTTTTCAATTTGATTTTGCAGCTTCTCAATCTGTGTGGAAAGAACACACCAAAACACATCATCTACAGCTTGACACAATGACTGCACTTTTAAGTTATTCTGAAGACCAGAAAGGAATGAGATGGGGACTATGGCTGAAAGATGTAATCCTTCCCTTCCGCAGCTTGCCAGTCTCAGAGGAGGAAATGGACTGTTCTGTTTTTCTCACAGTGCCAAGAACCTCCTTTATGCCTATTAAGATCAGAGCATATAAGGTACAGCAGTAAGAAATGCTTCACCTGCCTGCCTCAATGCCCTGTTGTGCTGCTGTCATCAGTGATCAAGTTTCTGGTGCTCACCTTTCTGAGGGACTTGCTTCCTCCCAGCCTCTCCATCACTGATGGCCTTAATCTACCAGTGAATGTGGAGAAAGTTATTACGACAATTCAGTGAGCATCAGAATTTAAAAATAAATAAATAAATGAATCAGGAACAGAAGAAAATCCCTGGAGTTTCCAAGTTTACCTTCCCTCTCCCTGTGCTCTGTTGGACCTCTGTCTTCCCCTGCAGATGACAATACTGGATTTGAAAGATTTGTGAATAAGGTCCCAGTCCTACAATGAATAATGTCTTCTTACTCCCTCCTTTTGGAAGTTGTACTTGTAATGCACTAAGCACTGAAAAGTAGTAGCTCTTCAGTACTTAGAAGCAAGGGGTTCAGAGAGCTAGGCTCCTCAAGTCAGGAAGTATTCCTTTTTACGCTTGTAAAGTACTGTGAGCACCTACAGCTCTGCACAAATATCAGCTCATTTTTTTGTGTTGGTATTATGAACTTTGCCAACAGTGAAAATGCCAATGAAAAAGGTATTAACAATAATTCTTACAAGTGGGAAATAGCTGGAGGTTAGGCTCTGCCTATGTCAACATGTGCCTCATTACAGGAAGTGTTTAAACAAGCAGGGGCTGCCCAGATTGGAGATAAGAAGGTCTTAACAGTTAGAAATGTAACCATGTTGAGGTTCATTGGTCTCAAAGGAGTTGTTCAGAGAAGCTGGAGCATAAACTCAGTAACTCAGCAATACCCGGTCTTCATTAGCACCTCCCAGAAAGCTGGAGGCAAGCAAGAAACTACTGTTTACACTTGTTTCAGTCCAAGCAGTTAGGAACACAGAGAAAACAGATAGGTATTTGGACTGCTGCTACTTGACTGTGCCCGAAAGGAGGGTTTTCTATTATTACCTCTTCTGAAAACCTTGCAAGAAAGGAAAAAAATATGTACGTGACTTTTCCTTCTTATCATCTTCTCTTGTACTACCCGAATAATCCTTTTCCAGCTACATGATCCTTCCAAGCACTAGATCAGTAGACAGCCAAGCATACTCGGACAATTTTTGAAAGTCTCAGACAGCGGATGAAATCTGAATCCAGTTAAGTGACTTTAGGGAGACAAAATTTTACTATGGGTATCTCAGGAAAGTTACAAAAACCCCACAGGCATACAACATTGGCAAAAAATACTTCTTTATGTCTTTTCCTGTGTCTTTATACATTCTTGTCTTTAACAGTCCTTAAGAACTGTTGCCCTCTCCTCTGCCTACTGTAGAAACCATTCTGCAATGAATCAGAGACTTCCCCTATTATCCCCCTTTCCCCGGTACCCCCCCCGTGGACACGTGTCCTGGTTTCAGCTGGAATAGAGTTAATTTTCTTCCTAGTAGCTGGCATAGTGCTGTGGTTTGGATTTAGTAGGAGAATAATATTGATAACACACTGATGTTTTAGTTGTTGCTAAGTAGTGTTTATACTACTCAAGGACTTTTCAGCTTCCCATGCTCTGCCAGGTACACAAGAAACTGGGAGGGGACACAGCCAGGCCAGCTGACCCAAACTGCCCAAAGGGCTATTCCATACCATATGATGTCATGCTCAGGATATAAACTGGGGGGGGGGGTTGGCCGGGGAGCAGCGATCGCTGCTCGGGAACTGTCTGGGTATTGGTCGTCGGGTGGTGAGCAATTGCATTGTGCATCACTTGCTTTGTATATTATTATTATTTTATTGTTACTATTATCATTACTATTTTACTTCATTTCAATTATTAAACTGTTCTTATCTCAACCCAGGAGTGTTTCCCACTCTTGGTCTTCTGATTCTCTCCCCCATCCCATCGGGGTAGGGGGAGTGAGCGAGTGGCTGCGTGGTGCTTAGTTGCTGGCTGGGGCTAAACCACGACAACATGCATACCCTCTAATTAAGGGGATACATCTGTGAGAGAAATACAAAAGCACCTTAGAGGAAGAGAAGATTTAAAAAAAAAAGAAATAAATTCAAACATCTCAAACCTAGTGGCCTCCTATGATGGAGTAACTACATCAGTGGACAAGGGAAGAGCTACGGATGTCACCTATCTGGACTTCCACAAGGCCTTTGACATGGTCCCCTGCAACATTTTTCTCTCTAAACTGGAGAGATGTGGATTTGATGGGTGGACTGTTCGGTGGATGAGGAATTGGTTGGATGGTCACATCCAGAGGGTAGTGGTCAACAGCTCAATATCCAGATGGATATTAGTGACAAGTGGTGTCCCTCAGAGGGGTCTGTATTGGGGTGAGTACTGCTTAATTACTCTTCATCAATGGCATAGGCAGTGGGGTTGAGTCTACCCTCAGCAAGTTTGCAGATGACACCAAGCTGAGTGGTGCGGTTGACACACCTGAGGGACAGGATGCCATCCAGAGGGACCTAGACACACTTGAGAAGCGGGCACATGTGAACTTCATGAGGTTCAACACAGCCAAGTGCAAGGCCCTGCACCTGGGTCAGGACAATCCCTGATATCAATACAGGCTGGGAGATGACGGGATTGAGAGCAGCCCTGCGGAGAAGGACTTGGGGGTACTGGTGGAAGAAAAGGTGGACATGAGCCGGCAGTGTGCACTTGCAGCCCAGAAAGCCAACCAAATCCTGGGCTGCATCAGAAGAAGTGTGGCCAGCAGGTCAAGGGAGGTGATTCTGCCCCTCTGCTCCGCTCTGGTGAGACCTCACCTGGAGTCCTGCATCCAGCTCTGGAGTCCTCAGCACAGGAAAGACATGGACCTGTTGGAGTGGGTCCAGAGGAGGGCCACAAAAATCATTGGAGGGATGGAACACCTCTCTTACGAAGAAAGGCTGAGAGAGCTGGGGTTGTTCAGCCTGGAGAAGAGAAGGCTCCGGGAAGATGTTACTGTGGCCTTTCAGTATTTAAAGGGGGCTTATACGAAAAGATGGGAACAAACTTTTCAGTAGGGCCTGTTGTGATAGGACAAGGGGTGATGGTTTTAAACTAAAAGAAGTTAGATTCAGACTAGATGTCAGGAAGAAATTTTTTACAATGAGGGTGGTGAAACACTGGAACAGGTTGCCCAGAGAGGTGCCCCATCCCTGGAAACATTCAAGGTCAGGCTGGACAGGACTCTGAGCAACCTGATCTAGTTGAAGATGTCCCTGCTTATTGCCGGAGGGTTGGGCTAGATGTCCTTTAAAGGTCCCTTTCAACCCAAACCATTCTATGAAATCAAGACAATTTTACATATCTTGTATCAGGTCTCTGTACACTGAGAGACAACTGTATGTCTCACACAGATGCTGAATACTGTCTACTACCTTTTTTTCCCCAAATCTCCCTGAATGGGAGATGAAGTCCATCCACAACTTGACTGGCCTGTGGTATTCAGTCAACAGGTCCCATCATATTCTGTGTTTCTCTGATAAAGAGTTCATGCATTTCAGCTGCTCTTAATACTAGTATTTTTAACTGCCACTTTTTTCTCATTGGTCTGATGCATACAGTGCACCCCTTTCACCACACAGGTGTTCCCCACTACTGGTTTTTGTCCTTATTTAACTACCAGACCTGTAGGTGACCCTGCCATGCCAACACATTCATCATCATCAAAAACTTCAGACTAATTCTGGAATCACAACTGTTGGCACCAATACAGTGCCATAACAAGAGGTGCCCACAGGAGTGTGCCTGGGGCAAAGCCAAAGGTTGACCACAGTTGTTCAAGTGACTTAAATTGCAGATAAACCACAGGTATCTGCTGAGTGCTTTATATGCCTTGATCTCAAATTTTAAGCATGTAAATTAGAGCTGGACTGAATTACTCATACACAACAGGTCATAAATGAGAGCATGAAAGGAGAAGTATCGTGAACTGAATTTTTGCATTTTTCCTTGTTCATAGAAGAAAGCCAAGAAGCAGAACTGGTCTCTCAACCTGGCAAAAGTATCTCTCTAGAAGATGGAGTGATCCAGTGATGGGTACCTGTTCACCTTGGCAGAGAAACTGGCACTCTGCTAGTTACAATCTGGTAATCCATGACCAGCTTTTCACATCCATATTCTTTCTCCCCTTGTCCTTTAAAGCATTCAGTTAGCCCATAAACAGCCCAGAAATATTTGTATCAACATCTCACACACAGAGGTTACAGCAGTAATGGGAAAAGGAGAAACAAGCCTTATATTCGGGATAATTTAGCAAAGGTACGAATGTGGAAAAAACTGACATGGAAATTTTTTATACTCAGACTAGCAAGCAGCCTCCTTCCCCACCAGCACTTGGCTCAATTAATCAGAGTTCAGGATGCAAGTTACTAGCCAGACAAAAATAAACCTAGTGGTTGGAGGTGAACTGAGCCCTGTGTTTCACAAGGACAAGCACTGAGCTGGCATTTGAGCTGAATGTAATCACAGTTAATAATAGAGTATAACACTCGTACATATAAATTTAAAAAGTGATGATCTGCATGTTTGTTACAAAGATTAAAAGAACCCAGATCTTTGCAGAGAGGGAGACACTAGAGAACTTCTAATAGCCAAAAGGACAAGACAAAGAGAAAGGTCTGATCCAAGACTATGGACAGCAAAAAAGACTTACTTAAAAATATACTAACCTGAACTCACCTGTGCGATTTATTTGACTTACATGGAAACAATATTAAAACTTTCAAACAAACGAAATAGTTCAATGGGGCCATGGCTTCCTTGCCTAGTAGTGACTACCATAAGACAACAAAGAGGGACACACAATCAACAGTACAATCTGATGGGGCAAATGAGCACTGAAAGACAGCTTTTATGGAACAGGAACAGTCACTTTTGCTTACAATGATGCACCTAAGCAGGCAGTGAAGTAGAAAGCAATAGAATACACCAATGTTAGAACGCAATTAAATAGATGGGCCCCAAACCATGCCCAGTCTTCTGGGGAACATAGGTGAATTCCCTGCAATCCCACATCGTTCAGGAATGCCGTACAGCCCTGTGCACACTGTGTTTAAAAAACTAAGAGCTCTGTTTGTTCCTGTGAGCAAATTACCTTTTTGCTAAGCTGTTGATTTTCCTTTTCCAGTTCCCCAAACTTTAGGGTGCTCTCTCTGGAGGTCAAGGAGGCATCTCTCAGCTCTTGGATTGTGTTCTGCAAGCTCTGATTATCCTTCTCTAGCTTCAGTATGCGACTCGAAGCACATTCATTCAACTCAAATACAAAGGACTTTCTGGCTGTTGAAATATGAGAATCAGAAGGTGGCACTAACCAATTCACAAACATCTCCCTCCCTAGGCCCTTAAGATTCATTTGTGTGAATATAATTGCAGTCAGATCCTTATCATTTCAGCTTGACTACTAAGTAAACACTGTTAAAAACAGAACCCATTTTCACAGATAACAATTAAGACCTTTAATAAATACGGAAATATCTGAACAGATAACCATCTTAAAAGTTACTTATTTTCCTAAATCTTCTTGAAGTTGCTTTAGCCATGTTAGTAGCGTGTTTAATGTTAGTAGCAAAATACACTTTGATACCCTCTCCTACTTCCGTCAGAGGAAATAAATTGAGGCAGAAAGTAAACCACTGCAAAGTGTTTGCTAAAACAGCAATGTGGTGCCCTTCCAAAAGCTAGTGAAAACTTAGCTATTTGATCATATTTAGCAATGGAAAAAATTCTTACAAAAGTGAGTTCCAGTGCTTATCTTCACAGCTATTTCATCAAGAATATGCTGAATCAGAGAGGATATTTTACTACCAAGTACAGGACATTCATCATAGAGAAGCATCTGAAGTTGAAATCTCAGAACTAACAAAATTTATGCAACTTTTACAACCTAGATGTATTTTACTCTAAAAGTCTGTAGATCAAAAGTCTCACTGCCTCTCAGCCTTAACTCCCAGCACCAAAGCCTCATTGTTCTGTTCATTTCTCTGCTCAGCACCTGACTAATTATAAGAGCAACCCTCTATTTCACATGGAATAATTGCTACCCTTCATCTCAAAACCACATTTCATATGAAATTGACTTTAACATTGTCTTTAAGTCTCAGAAAATTATTCACTCCTGCTAAATAATCACCACTATTACATACAGCACACTGAGTACTTTAGAACTGGCAGGTTTCTGAGAATGGTGAAATCCCATTTGTCTTTTGTTTGTTTGGAATATAAAATATTCCAAACTCGCAGGTAAAATCTTCTGCTATCTGCCTCCCTTGCAGACTCAACTCGAAATCCAGGAACAAGAGGTTTTTAAAAGAGCTTTGCAGACTGACTCTATTTGTACAAACAAGCTGCATTCAAAACAGTGACATGCATGGAAATGGAACTTCTTAAAGAGAATTATTGTAAAAGTAGGACAGCACTTCTGTGAAATAAAGTTTCAAAGTTCAATGTTCTTAGTTTTTTTTAAATCAGACCTCCTTCACTATTTTTTTTCCCCTACCAAATACAAAATATTACTGATGTTCTTGGTTCCTCTTACTTGCTTTCTTTGGTTAATCAAAGAGTTTCTGGAGCTCTAAGTGCTGAAACACTAAACATCAGTGCAGTGAAGGAATCTTATCTTTTTTCATTTGGTTTAAACCACTCTGAGCAAATTTTGAAAGTTACGTTTGACAGAAATCAATAAATAAGAGATAACAAAATAAAACTAGCATCCTTCCTTCTGTTACATCACTAGAGAAACCAAACCAGGAAGGGGGAAAAACTTGCTATTTGAAACAAGCCAGAAAATTAGATAGTTTTACCTTTTCCTGAAATACTCTTCATCAAAATTTCTAAGTTTTGAGAGTACTGTGTTTTTCCCCCACTGACTAATATAATAAGCAATATCCTTGATTACACATAAGAAGGAATAGAGTGCCATTTGCATCTCAGGCTAAGGTGAACCTGTTTTGCAAGATTATTAATTAAAAGTAACAATTAATTACCCATTAATCTTAGTAAAGAGAACTCAGATCCTAGAGAGCAAGCACATTTGAGAATTGGTGTCAGGCACACGCACATTCAGTTATTTTACAAAATAAAGCTATTCTTCTAGACAGCTTTACTGAAAACTAAACATCTAAACATTTATTCCTTTGTCTTCAAGTTAAACTGTTCCTGGTACACAAAGCCAAACATGCAAGTCTTAGCAGAATCAGGTGAGTAATCAAAGCTGCATATTGAACTGCATGAAATAGCTTCTATTTCCCAAGTTCCATTTAGCATTGTTATTTAGGCTGGTATTATAGACAGAATGAATGTTAAACACAGAAACCAATGTTAAAACTTGACTAGTGAAGGAAGCATTAGTTATGTTTGTGATCATTATGGAAATCAAATCAACCATTCAAAAAAAATAATCAGCCAGTTATTTTAACTGTACATATTTTTCAACATCTAATAAAAATAAATGACTTCAGCATATGCTACTTCCTGGGACTTAAAGACCAGCTAATTGTCTGTACTAATTGTACGAAAGAATACTAAAGATCAGACTCCTCCCAGCCATTCAGTTAGAAATATCCAGTGTTCGGTGTGACACTTCTGCTGTGTCATTTACAAAGCTTTCTTTTTTTTTTTTTTTAAATTTTTATCATTTTACTTAAAAGTCACTCCCTCAGTGACGAACTAAACAAAAAGAAAACATTTTAATTTAACATTTTAAAGAAACTAGAAGGAATACATTTTAGGAGTTCCGAAAAATGAAGTTCAAAGTCAAGTGGCTGAATGAGGCAAGTTCTCCAAGCTTGGATTCAAGTTCTGTGTCTGTCTCAGTCAACCTGTCTACTCTGAAAGAGACCACAAACACAACAACAGCTACCCCAGCTGGTACTCACTATCTGCAAGATCTGTGCTTTTAGACAGTTGTTCTAGTTCCCAGCCTAGGTGTGCAGACTCGTTCATGCTCTGCTTCTGTGCAATCTCCAAGACCATGTTCTCCTCCAGCAGCTCTTCAATTCTCTTCTTGTCTGTGTCCCGGTCCTGTGCAAGACACACATGAATGAAAATGCATATTCAGCTTATCCGTAAGATTGTTCTGTCACTTGAACTGCTACAAGCACAACACACATTGAGGGTAGAAGAATCTCCTTAAACACTGTGTGCTTTTATATTGAAATACATGTAGAGCATTAAACGTTTGCTGTGGGGTACCATACATGCCACAGTTCAGAGATACCCAACTGGCCCTTTTTAGCGTCAGCTCAGGTCCATGATACACTTAGAGGGAGGGTGACTGGAGTGAAAACATACTGGGTGATGACAGGGCCAGTACAAGCCAGGGCTAGTAAGGGAGGCTGGATTCAAGATGTCTCCAGAGCTGAATTCTTCAAAAACATGTAGCATCATGCACTGACACACCGGAGACTCTGCAGATACAACCTTGAATTCTACTGAGCTTCTTCAAATCATCATGTCAAATTTGGATCCAGTCATATGGATCGGCAAGTAACACCTGCCTCATAATTTAGGTTTTAAAATATCCAGAAAACGGATCTGGAGAATGAATCTATCATTGCTTCTTGTGATTATTGTGGCCATTTGAATTTGTAGGAGCTGAAGTGGTGCCTCAGAGGGTCCCGAATTTTCAGAAAGCATTACCCAAAAATTCATCAAGTCACCCAGAAAATCATCATTCAAAATCACCAGCCACTTTAGAAAAGCTGGAGTGTGACATGACCTTTACAATGCCCTGAGTCAGTCATTGAACATAACTCCACACAGCACCCTCAACATCTTTGTTTCCAACAGACCCTGTTGGAAACCCCATACGGTTAAACCCCTATACAGTTAAATCCACAAGAATTCAAAACAGAGATAAGAGGAGGACTATTAAGTAAAATACATGAGATGAAAGAGTATTTATTATTTCTAGTGGGATTATAAAATCCAATGTTGCTTTTTGTTTGTAGGCAATAATCTGCCACTTCTTACATCTCCTTGTCTATAAAGAAATAAGACATGTCTCTGATTTACACAGAGATAAATTCTTGAGTTTTGTGTCTTTTACAGCAGTAATGGATTCTTAAAGTCACTGTAATGGCTGGTGGGTTTGTTTCCAACAAGAAAGATCATTTACTACAGTAGACTTCATTTCCTATATCTAAGAGATTTCTACTTAACTGACAGATTTTAACATCTCCGTTATCAGTATGTATGCAAGCAATCTGTGTTTTAAAATTGTGATATACCTTCTTCCACAAAATTAATGAGTCTCACACAAAGCAGCATTGGCAATATTTACACTGTTAACATTAAAATATTTCAAGAATTCATGTACACAAAGTTCAAACTAAAGACCTCTTTAAAAGCACTGTTGATTTATTTGCCTGCATCACTGGTTTCTGTGACATGAATCGGTGACCTAGCATAAAAACAGAAGTTAGAAAAATTAGCATAATGAAAAAGAGAGGACATACCAGCTCTACATCATGAAGTTTGGATTTCAACTGCAAATTTTCCTTCTCTAATTCATGCAGTTTATCACCACGAGCTCTTGCCATTGTTAGCTGTTCTTCTAGCATGGCCTTCGTTTCAATTAATATGATGTTGTCCTCTCTTAACTCCTAGGGAGAAAAAGTAACAATGTTAATCTCTTTACATAAACTGACTTTTCAAAGACAAGGTGACTTTCATAAACTGACATTGCAAAACACAAGAAAGAAATTTGACATGTTTCTCTGCTTCATAAAAAAGTCTTTACCTGGTATTTTAGTGGGAGATTATACTATGCTTAATTATGTGTCATTCATGCAAGTAAATCTAGTGTTTCTTAGTTGTTTTTTCCTGAATTTTAGAAGTTTAATGGAGTTCCTTTTGCTTTATATGAGGCTAGATCAAGAGGTGCACCAAAGAGACCCAAGACACAGAAGAGCAACTGTTAAATTCCAATTCCACTGTTAACTGTTACAATACCATTTCCTTAGCCAACTCACTGTAGTGCCCAGTTTCAAAATAGATTATATTTATTTACTTTCAAGGGATGTTATAGTGTATTCAAAGCACATTGGGGAGCACTATCCATCAATATATATACTATGTCCATATCCCTGTTTCAGTACACTTATGTGTAAATGTAAATAAAGTTTCTCTCTCGCTCATGAACAGAATTTTAGTTCACTTAAAAGAAGTTGTTTTATACTTACCACTTAACACACACCCCACCCCATCCCCAACAAACACATGAGCATAACTGCAGAAGCCATGTTGCTTATCCATGACAGCTTTTGGATCTGTTTTTACTGAGTAAAAGTTTAACTTCTTATTCTGCTGTAGCTACAGCATTAGAAACAATTTAATTATACTGCACTCTCAACGTTCCTTGCAAAGCAACAAATGAAGCTCTGTGCATTCAAGTATCTTATCTCCAGAAACATGAAATATGTCCAATGTCCAAACCATAAAATATGGCTATATATTCTTGGTCATGTTTTAAATACGTTTATTAAATTATGTCTTATTTCAAGTTACAATACCTCACTGCTAGCTTTTACTCTTGTTGATCCTCAGATAAGTCCTGAGCCAGAGACAGAATTTTTTATGGCAGGAACATATCAGCATTTAAAAGATTAAACAGATACAGAATGGATTTTTGCCCAGAAGAATTACAGTGGGACAAGTAGTACATTATTTGATTCTCTAAAGAAATTTTCTTTGGCCTTTCTTTGCTTTCCTCCCTCCTCCCCCCATCCCTTCCCCTGCTCCAACGAAATATGCAAAACCAGAAAATGCGCACACAGGCAGGATGAAATGCTTATGGCTTGACAAGTTTATTCCTGGACAACCGTCTTCAAAATGTGAAGTCTCTGCTGACATCAGTGTTCATGTCTGCTCTCTCAGACCACAAACATCCAAACCAAGTAGATTCCTGAAAGATCACCAGGCATGCGCAAATGACTTTCACTGCTTAATCAGCAGCTACCTTCTAATTTTTGCGGGTAGAATCAGCCTTAAGAAGCCTTATGTGGCTCAGTTATTTAAAAAAACAAAAAGAAAAAAAGGAAAAAAAAAAAAAGAAAAAAAAGAAGATAGCTGTAAAACACAAGTTAAGAGTGTCTGACGGCAGCCACTCCCCTTGCCTTTTGACACTGTCAGGGGGCCATGATTTAATAGCCTTATATAGCAAGTAATCTTTGCTGTTTCCTGCATCTTGACTGTAGATGGCATGATATGGAAAGTCTACCTTATGCAGTACCATATTGCCCTTGATCTCTCAGTGGGTCAGCTACTAATTTGCAAAATATGAGAGGAAAAATTTCCCTGCTACAGTAGCATTGAAAGGACAAGTATGTTAGTGCTTGTGAAGTGGTTCAACTGCCACAATTAAAATGTCTGAGTATGCAAGTAACTAAAATAATAATAATACTGAAACACTGATTTTATACAGCCAGCATTTTGGGCCAAGTCCGATCTAACAGGGTCACTTCAGGGTGGGCAAACTAAAAAGGCTGACACTAAACAGATGACAGACCAGAGGAAGTACACAACACAAAATGTGCTGGGTGTCATGTAAACTGCCAGAATACCTGTAATGAAACAGCAACATGACAAGAGTTTACTTTGCTAGATCATCACACTCAATCTGGAGCACAGCCCCAAGAAGTAAGGTGGTGTCTGACCTCAAAAACATGGCCTCAGAACTATCTCCAAAATGGCCTACCAAGCAGGAACTAGTTATTTTAGTGTCTCGTGAAGAGTCAAACTACGTGCCAAGTACGTACGCATATCCAGACTCTGGTACAAACCACACATCACAGGGAGCTGCAATGTATGGAAGACTGAAGCACTTTCCATTGAGCGCCCAAGAGGAGCGGACATGTCAGTTCAAAGCAGTTCTGATGAAATCTTAAATTAATAACCTGGTGGAAATGCCTACTATGGTGAGGTCAACATTGCTCACTGCTGTACCCATGATCTGAGGCTGTCTTAATATTGAAAAGTTCATATAATTTAAATAATTACTCCATGGGAGCTTTGCAGAGTTACATCTCAAGGCCTGGGAGGTAAAACTGTCCTAACTAAACATGTCAGCACTAACATCTCCCAGAAGTCACTGAGATGACATAGTTGACCTAAAAATGTGTCTGGCTACAAATCTCCCTTGTTAGACAATCAGCAGGTGGTGGTGCTTCCATTGGAATTAAGGTTTATTTTTTCTTTAATTAACAAACCCACCAACATTATTTAGTAACTATGAGTTTATTTTTAAATCAACAGCAAAAATAGTTGGCTGTGGATTTATTTTTTTTTAATACACTGAATTTACTAGGCAAGGGATTAAAAAAACCCCTTTGTTTTATATCACTTAAATTGAGATGGTTTAATATCCAAAATATGTAATTCTGCTTTTGTAATTTCTAAATTAAATTACATATTGTGGTTTGATCCTGTATCACTGTGCCTTGAAATAGCTTTAAGAATGTGCACTGTGTACCCATATGGTTACAATTAACTCCGGGAGTAAGTGGTTGCACAATCAGGGTGTGTTGCTACTGGAAAACATTTTCAGAAACTAAAGTAGCAATCAGATTGTTTAAATCTGAAACTAGAGAATTTGCACATGCATCCAGACCTAGTTATTAAACAGAGTTCAAACCCCTCCCTTCTGGCAGTTCAGAAGCTACCCCGACTGAGCCATGACACAGTTAACATCTTGTGACAATCAAACATTGCCTTGGACAGCTACATGAAAACATACAAGAGATGCTTTTGCTTTTTTTAATGTTCACAGAAATTCCTCCCGTCATCCCGTATGGAAATGTGATTGCAGTGAGAAGGAGGAAGAATGGGCAAGGCAGACTCCCTGGCCTCAGAAAATAATCTGATCTCCTGGAGCAGCACAAGGTTCAATGGAGAGGAATGCTGGAGGGAAGCTTTACATTGGAGAGAAGCACTTCCTTGAAGGAAGCCCTGCATTAAGCCTGCTCCTCCACATTCACAGTTACGACCTCATTAAGCCACCCCAGCAGGAAGGTCTCCAGAGCATATTCATCTCCATGTCCCTTGAACGATGGTCAAATTAAAATGTCATTTCTGAACAACTTTGTCAAGACATACAGAGCAGGAAAACAACACACATGCCTAAACGTGTTATGTTCACATAGAGAAAGACTTGCTCCTTTTACACGCCTTCTGCAATAGCTCCTTAAAACTCTTCCCGCTGCCACTGCTGATTTGTATTATGTGCTTTCAGAAACTACTTATGAGCTCGCTCACAATTCCTAAAGCTTGTCACGGTATCATACACAGAGCACATTCTATATTTTTTGCTCAAACTACCAAAAGCGTATGTGAACTACAAGAAGGAAAAGATTTTTAAGTGCTTATTTAATAGCTTTCTGCATTGATGCACAAGGTAAAGCCACTTTTTCTTCTCACTTACCAATTTGGCACTGCTTATTAACAACCCTCTCAAGACCCTATGAGCCTTAAGGTATCACACTACCATAGAAAAGTGACTTATGCTGTACTTTATGCACATACATTTTCACTGCTGTGCCTCTGTAAGATTAGTTCAGGTCTTAAGACTTGGAGCTTAGGAAGCCAGCTGAACCAATAAATGCCATGAGATGAATCAGCACTGTACTGTCTAGTGGTAAAAATTTCTACCATGTTACATCCCTGTACACCTTACAACTTGGAACTGTAAGCCAGTTTTTGAGGGACTGGGAGGAATCTGAGCAGACACTGAACTGACTCCAGCCATTAACCCTTCTTTTGGAGGGGCAGAGGACTTGAGACAAGACAGAAAACTGAGTGACCATAAAAAAGACAGAATAGTGCCCCGTGGAATCCTCTGAATGTATCGCCATGAAACCAGTGGAGTTTGCTTGATGCTGCCACTGCTCAACACTGGCAGTTCATGGCTGTGCCAAGACTTGATCAACAATGGAAGAGGGAGTGGTGAGAATGTGAAACTCTCTGGCTATTCTAGACCACAGAGCAGCCTGAAGACAGCTGTGCAATCCT
The DNA here is from genome assembly GCF_030463565.1 of Pelecanus crispus. Lineage (NCBI taxonomy): Eukaryota > Metazoa > Chordata > Aves > Pelecaniformes > Pelecanidae > Pelecanus > Pelecanus crispus. Next base: position 55,479,336 of record NC_134648.1, read on the forward strand.
GCCGCATATTAGAAGAGCTCAGCCCCTACAGCAGTGACAACTTTTGCTAGAGGCCAAGCTATGGCCTGGAATTAGAAAAGTGCCGTATCAATGGGAAATATTCTTTGTCCCACTACTGTATTTCAGGGATGTATCCTTGGAGAGCCAACACTCATCTATGACGTGCAATACTTTCACCAAAAACTGGCAGGGTGGAAGAAGGAGTGAAGAAAGAAAGTTGGAACAAATTTGAAACTGAAGTGGAGGTCTCTTTATTGAATGATATGTTAATCAAGATTAGTATGCAGACAGCACAGCAGGAAACTGCTAGCTCTAGTACAAGCAAGGAGGCTGAGAACTCAAGAACAGAAATAGCTACTCCCTTGATCTCAGATGAAGACAAGACTAAAAAACTCCTCTCCTAGCTCCAGCTAAATTATCTGAGCAGCAGGTAGAAGCTAAGTGAGTCCAGTGCACAGCCAAAAGGGAAATGCCAGGATGCCATGCTGACAGCTAGTGGACCAGGTTAATGCACAACTGATTTGCCAGCTTGAGGGAGGAAAACAGGGAGAGCCAGAGCTTCATACTTCCTAATGTAAACTGGGAATTACTGAGAGGGAAGACAGGCTTTTGTAGTCTTTTACTACATTTAATAACCATCCATTTTAGCGAACCTATTCATAAGAAGCAGCAGCTAGCTGGCCCCTTAGGTTAAAGAGGGGGAAAAAATCACCTACAAAGTAGAGTTTATAGAGCAGAAATAAGGTCTGTGTTCTCAGCCAGAGGCCTGGCAAATGCAAGTTTCAACATCACTCTTCTACCTCAGACCTGGGATTTTATCTAATTACACTGAGGTTGTCAATTACTGAACCTCATGTATTCAGTAAATCTGGGTATTTATTTGACTTTGGCTGAAGTGCTCTGTATGTGGGTTATTGAGAGTTTAGGTGAGAATGGCTCAAAGAACTGAAAGGAAAGAAAACAAGAGCAGTATGACCTAAATTTAAGGTCAGCCATGCTGTGAGCAATGAGTTTGCCTAGATGATCTACAAGGTCTTTTCCAGCCTAAGTTAATTAATAATTCCAGGATGGTCATAGCTGCAGGTGACTAAGCTGAGTAACTGGCATTACTACTGGAACAAAGCTATATATTTCTCATTGACATACCCTACTCAGGGCACTAGGGAAGATCCAAATTTTCTCTCTTTTCTACTACAAGCCACAGCTGCACAAAGGGGTGGCTAGAATTTGTCATCTGAGGTCAGGCTTAAAAATGCCTGGCCATTTTAACAATAGTTGCATCTGCTACAAATGCCTAAGGAAGAACACCCAGACATTCATTTAGCTAATTTATACATGATATTTAAAATGTTGGTCAAAGGAGCGAGTCTGAAACATAGGCATTTCACCTAAGAGTAAATTTTCAAGGCCAGACTAAAGGTCTGGTTTCTCCAGAAGCATCATCCAGAAAAGGCCTGTCCTGTTTAGTCACATAATGCTGAACTAAGCAGAGTTTATTAAAACTAATGGGTATTTATTTTTTGTGTGCACCCAGTCTTCCTTGCCACTGAAAGAAGTTTTAATGTTGCTAAGTCAGTAACTATGACATATGTTACAAAATTTCCACTTGCTCTGATTTTTTGCTACAGTCAGCTCAATGACAAATGACACATGCACTAGTAACACAACAAAAGCCAACCATTAAGGATTACTTAGCACATCTTTTCTCTCAATTTTCACTTGCCTCCATGCGAGCTTTGTAAAAATCCACATCATGAAGTTTCTCTTTGCACCGAACAAGTTCCATCTCAAGTCTCTCCACACGGTTTGCCCTCTCTCTCAGAGAGTCGAGCTCATCTCTGTATGCTCGGGCAGAGCGAGCATCTGAGGCCAGGTGCATGTTCTGTGAGAAGCGAGGAATAAGCAGGGAGAAAAATCTTTGTTAATACTTGAAAGCATGTTCTTTAAACTTCATGTTTGTTTATTTATTTAGTGATTTTAAGCGTATGCAAATAGCATTCCCCTGGTTCAGGAGTAATAGAATTCTCCTAACTAGCCAGCAAATTCTCTACAAGACAGAGAGGTTCTTCAGCCTGTTCGGACTCTGACTTTTCTAATGCCTGATGCTGCATAAGCTTCAGGCATTACTAGGCTATTTGCAAGCTAAACAGATGAGACTGCTCTCACCACTTAAGTGGAAGTGTAGCATTGCTATACCATAGCCACAATCATCAAACAGCTTGCTGGAGTAACTTGATTTCGTTATTAAAAAATAGGCATAGTAGTATTTTTTGCCTCACACTGAAAGAGGCTTTTTTTAAATAGGGAAGACTGTCACAGTAAAATGAGCCCATCTTACCTCTTGTTTTATTTTTTGCAGTTCTAGGGTGAGCTGCTCAACTTCATGTTTAGAATCTACAAGCTGCTCAGACTTCTCTTCCCTGAAAAGGATTAGAAAAATCAGCAATATTTCCCCCCCTCCCCCGAAACAATATTGATTATATGGACACTACTGGTCATCTGGAAAGGAAGACAGAAATCTCCTAGCATATTCTGAACATAGAGCATCTTTGTCATGACAGCTTCATAAAAGCGAGAAGGTTTTTCTCATGATACCATACACATATCATGGATCTGAGTTTGCAACTCTATTTTTCTACTAAGTACCTTTGTTCAAATCTCCTTGATGCTACCGCTGTCATAGCTAGCTTCACTGGCCTCTGGACTTCCCACTAATAACTAAAAAGTGCAGCTAGCAGTTGGCATTTTGACGAGGGGAAGAGAGAGATGAGACACAAAAACAAAAATGGAAGTAGCCATCACTCTGTGTTTAAAGACCAGTTAAGAAAGATGGAACACCCATACTAGCTTCCTACTGCTATGAATAAAAAATTTGAAAGGTATGATTCTGAGAGCTCCCATGGAGGCCAGCGTACTGAAGCTGACAGACAACTGCATTTTCGGAATGCACAAGGCTTAATATACAAGTCTCTCCAGAAGCACAAACCACTGGCGACTCACAACTCCTGCCGGATTCTTCTCAATTTAGCCTTTGTGTCTGCCAGCTCAACTGCAAGGTGCTGCTTGTCTTCATTAGAAAGAGGGTTGGCTGGGTTTGGTGTAGAATCTGGACATGGTGCTTTCAGAGGACTTGGCGGTTGCTGAGACTGAAGATAATCTCTCTCTTGAGTGAGATCTACAATGACCTGGAAATACAGAGAAGCATATAGTGTCAACAGATACGTAGTATAATTATACATGGTTTTTCAAGTATCTAAAAATGATGGATAAATGCAGAAAATCATTAGCCTGGCATTATACAGAATTCAAATGATAGCCAGGAGGGAAGGTTACAGAGAAGGAAAGGAATCTCCACTACGCTCAGACCACTAAAACATTCCCCTCCCAATGCTCAAAATAAGCAGTGTGTTTTGCTTGGAGAATTTCGTACAAACCTTTAACAATTAACACTTTTAACTAACTCAATCACAGTCAAAAGCACAACAAAAAATTAACAGGTTAAAGAAGGGGAGAAGCCTTCAGAGATCTGAAGGGAAAGGAACTGATGAGTTAGCAAGAGATAGGGCTGTCTTCATGCAGAAGAAAACTAGAGAAGACACTGCAAGCCATGATGGCAGATACCAATGGAGAGACAGGCAAGCAATCGCTCGAAGATGAATGACTGAGCAGACACACAGAGACAAAAATCTCAAGACAAAGTCACAACTTCAAATATTTTGGTCTCTCCACTTCATGGAGAGACCACTCCACTCCTCTTTATCAATCATTTCACCACACGTTAGTGTTTACATGAGAATCAATAGAAAAGTCAAAATCTTTCTACAGATTTTCAGAGGTGTAGCAGAAAGGTGCAGAAGAAATAGAAATCCAGTGCACAAACAAGACACGAGAGAAAGAATAGAGTCGGCATCTGCTACTTCACATGAGCTCTATATGGGAGAGAAGCCATCGTACTTCTGTGCATTCATCTCGCTCATCAATAAGCCTCTTGAGGTGGAAAACCATATTCCTGGAGAGAGACTCTAGCTCTTCTGGGGCCATATCTGGGAGCTCCAGCCACTGCAAGTCAAAGACATTCTCCTGGTTGTGAGTCACCTAGGAACAGGAACAAAAAAAATTGTCTTTCCACTGGTTGATTGGTAGATTTATTTGCTGTATATGCTGCATCCCCCAGGTTTTTCTACTATCAATTAAAAAAACATATCACATTTCACCAAAACCAGCTTGTAAATAACAAACACAACTACCTTAACACTACCCAGCAATTTCTGGCATTTAGATTTTTTTATATTTATTAAGGGTGATTTTTAAAAGTCATCAGATACATATTTTGATCAATAGCACTTGTGCTTGCATATTAGAAATATGCAACTGTCTTACTGCAACCACTGAGGTGGTCACCACAGGGATTTGAAGGGACTGATCCCACACTGAACACTTAGGCTGGTGTCTCACTGAGAAGCAGCCCTGCTTTCAATGAATTTGCAGCTGATACAGCTGGGAGGAGCTGCCTTTAGCAGAAATGTCTCTGGTTGCTGCTAGCAGTGTACCTTTCGATGGCTATCTTACCCAAACTGATTTCCTCTGAATCATTCAGCAGAAACATCAGGCAAGTCTCTCAAGCTCAGTTTAAAGACTGTTTCTGCTTTTGCAATAACCATGTGGTTAGTTCATCACAATTTTACTTTTTTTTTTTTTTTAAAGCAGAACTCTTTTTTCAAGTCTTAAGAAGAAAGTTCCTGTCTTAGACTTCCACTATTTGTTCCTCAAATCCAAGCATACCAGGCTTTCTACACCTGCAAAAATTCATACCTGACTGCAGCCAGTGCCTGTTCCCGGCAAGGTGCACCCAAGCAGGAGCCGTTTCCACATGGCTCTCCTTTGGGTCTCCAAGCTGGCTCCTAACACCTACCTGTATTCCTTCCTTCTACAGGAACCTCATAAGTCCAAGGATACTCATCATTGAATCAAACATCTTTAAAAACAAAGTACATGTCCCATTTCGGCTGCAGAGTACACTTTTCAAGACCATCTGAGCTTGGAGACCAGTGCCCAAAGCAAGCCATGGGGGAGCCTGTGTCTCACCTACCACAGGACTTGGGGACTAAGTGCCTACACCATTGCTACAAGGCACACTGCAGCTCCTAAGCCATACATGCCTTTTGGAAATATTACACCTGTATCCTTACAACAATTCCTTCTATATAGCCTATAACTGGCAAGCAAGGCATTTACCACTGCATCTCTTTAAAAGACCCCTGAGCCAAGTAATGCTCCCAGCAACTCTCATTTTCATCTTATAATTTGACTGCAGTAACATATTCAATCTTTTTTTTGGTGAAGTTCATGAATCCATTATGAAACTCCAAGCATTAATATTTCATAGCAAAAAAACCCTGTTAAGTGAAGGAAGGGAGATAAAAAGTCAAAATAGACAATATTGAGAGTCCCACCTCCTGAATGTGTGACACAATAGCAGCTTGGGTTTCAATATCCAGTTGTTTTATTCTTTCAATAAACTCTTCTTTTCTTTCACACTGTTAAAAGAAAACACATCCTGAAACAGTGCTACATATCCTAAAACTTACTGCACCATTTTTCATTTAAATTAAAAAAAAATTCCCACATTGCTAACGACAAAACGTTCAAGCTCTACACTTTATCACACCAGAATGTATAACACTTCATTGCTCCATATGGAACATGAACCAAATTATGCATTAAAATATTTAAACTTTTTACAGTCAGTACAATTAAGGCTAAGTTAAATGGCTGATTTTGCTCTTTAAAAACAAGTTCAACATGCAGTGAGATCAAGAGGTGGGGCAACAGCTGGAGGAAATCATCACAGCTTCATTAATGGAGCTGCACAAACATAAACCTACATTTACATTACATCATTTAACTTTTCTGCTTTGCTGTTTGCATTTTGCTTGGTTTTGGCAACAAAAAGAGATGCATCACTTTAGACACTATTCACATTGATGTGTGATGTTGCTTGTTGGACTAAATCAACATGTGCTTTAGATAAAAAACAGGGTTGGGAAACATTCTGGATAAAAATGAGTGACGTTTCAGACAAACAGATTTTAGTAAATCTTTTACTTAAGGCTTTAAAAGAGGCAGACATCTGTTATCTGTGTATCTGTGATTGTACACTAACAACATTATTGCCTTCTTGTAACAACTGTGCATTGTGGAGAAGTTAAGCATTACCTAAATTTTTTTTTCAAACTCATTTACAGTGTCATTTTGGGGCCTGGTTCCGAGTCTCAATGATTCCTTTCACTGGGAAGAACCTCAGACCTGTAAATGGGGACTGAGGATGCACAGCAGCTTGCCAGATCAGACCTTTATTCTTTGTGCTGCAGTGCAACACTCAGATAGTTCAGAGCAGCCATATGCAGACAGCTTTACCCCGACATAATTGACTTGACATAGCTGAGCAGGGTAAGTGTCCTAAGGCATGACAAAAACACTAGACAGACCTACAAACAAGGTCAATTATAAGCAAAGGCTAGCCTGCAACCGTCTATTGTTTACCACCACAGAGGTTTGGTGGGCAGAACACTGATTTCTTTATCTGGTAACTGTTGTGCATTTCTGGAGGGTTTCCCACATACATTGCCTATTTATTTTAACAAATGCCACAAAAATCCCCACATGAATATACAAAGTATCTATTCATTTTGGATTTTCTACATGTAATATTCAATCAAAAGATTATGCAAATAAACCCAGGATTCATTAAACAAATGTTTAGACTGTCAGCTTATCTATTTGTTTGGTATTAATGTGTACTGTTCCACTCTGTATTTTAAAACGGTAAGAAAATAAACCAACAATCTTGATATCAAAACACCGTTCAAAGCCTATCTCTTCCCACTTTGATAACAAAGTGGACTACTTAGTTGCCAGAGTACATATCCTACGGCTGATTGAGCATTGGCAACAAATTGAGGCTACCGCCATCACAAAGCGTGCTTCCTTTCCCCTGCATTTCTTTCATTCACCTATTGTGTCTTCTCAATTTCAGCTCACAAGCTGTCTTGAGCTGGTGATTTTTTCATACAACACTGATCTTTGGGTGGATTTTCTCAGTCCAGAAAAAACCAACAGATTCAAAAAAAAGGAATCTTATTTTTCAAGCCTTTAATGAATGTTCACCTGTACAGCACATCCCAGAACCAACAACAGCAGCTTCTTAATTTCATCCATACTTCTACCTAGAGAGCAAAAAAGGGAATCAGTACACATGTACAAAGTACTTGCAAGTGATCCTCTCCAAAATATCTGCCTGAAAAGAGAAATAAGGCCTTTGAACAAGTGCCTGAACAGTATATATGTGCCCATTATAAAGTTACCATACTTTCCATGTAACAATACAGTTCTTATGGATTAGTTTAAAATCCCAAATTCAGCAAGAGGTTTTTTTCCTTAATGTGCTATCTTCACTTACATTTTCTGAGGCTTTTCTGATCGATGCAGAAAAAAACCAAACCACACCACAACAAAATCCTTTAACTAGTTCAACGCATACATCCAATGCTTGTCCCTTGTTTTGTGATTAACAAGGGTGCAAAAAAGACCCCCAACACCCCCCCCACCCCCACCCCCCCCCGCCAAAAAAAACCCCAAACAAAACAAAACAAAAAACACCAAAACAAAACAAAAACGACCCTGGGCAGAAGTGAAGGAGGGTTACTCTCAGAGAAAGAACTTGCCCCAGATTCGTAAAATAGTTGCCACTCAGACTTCTCAAAGCTAAATGCCATTCTATGCACACAAATTCTGTCAGAAATATGTTCTAGCAAATAAATTCTGCCTCTGTTCTGCACCAAAGCCTGTTCACACTTTGAAGCGCAAACCCCATGTGCTAAGAGGGATAAAAAATGAGTGATGTAGAAGGGCAAAGATGCAGCTAACCATATGCTCGGGGAGCCGTGGGGGGGAGGAAACGCACGCAGGTTGTTACTGCAGGGAATCCTGCTGCGCCCAACAGCCCTGCCCGCGCCTCCTAAGGACAGGAGAGAGAAAGCTGCGCAAGGGGAACTGGTGTGGCTTTGACCCAACTCCAGATCTTGTTTCAACAAAATTAATGTGGGGAGTGTTGGGTGGTAGAGAAAATGATGTATATCAAAGACACACAAAAGGGAGATGGAAGGCAAGGAGCTTCAATGAGGAAATAAAAATCATTATGGAGTTAGGTTCAGGAAAAGCCTATCCTCATCCACACTGATGGAAGAGAAGGTGAGAGAAACAGGCCATGTATAATTTTCTGTCATCCCTATATATCTGCATGCTTCCTGACACAGAGCGTATAACCGTGGGATAAACACTTTTATTTTATACCCTGCTTTACTTGGGCGTTCAATTGCTCCTATCAGTAAATGAGACAGTAATTTCTGAGTGCATCTGTGTTCCTCCACCAACACCACGCCCTTGCAAGGCTGCACTGGCAGAAAGTCAGAGGCATGTGCAGGACCCAAGGCCGGGGACTGGAGTTAAACTGACTCATCAGTTAAGCTGCCGCAGCCCCACAGATGCACCAAGGCACGCTGACCTAAATTACCACGGGGGTTACTTCCATTCCGAGAACCTTGCAAGCCAGCGCAGCCATGTGCAGGCAGCTTAGGAAATAACTTGTTTTCCGATTTCCTGATTTTAGGGCACACAAATGCCCTAAACCAGTCTTTAAATGTAACTTACTTGTTAAAAAACTTTTTGACAACTTTTAGGAATGTTGATCTTTAAAATGTTTCAAGAATGCCCTACAGAAATTATCAGTATACTGTACGAATCAACACTAGAATTCTCAATACCCAAGTCCCACATTATTAATCATTAAGATTCTGCAAGCAGGAATTCTTCTCTGCAGAAGAGACAGACATATTTAAAATGTGCTGGTTTACACTTCACCCTGTAAATGCAGTATTATTTATTTCCCTGCAGAATATTTAAAAACTGTTTTTGAAAACCGTACAATCATTCTTACTCTTCTCCCTATATCCAGCAGCATACATGGCTTGGTCTTTTCTGAAAAATTACAATTTAATATATAAACAACATTTCAGCCTGTGAAAGTCTGATTGTTCTGTACGATTCTGAATAACATAGCCTCAAATGTAGGCAGTGTCACAAAAAAAAAATCCCTCGGCAACAACGAAAAAAAGAGCTGTTACTTCATCAACAGTTCCTTTGAGGGCACTACTAGCCCAAGGAGACACCTAGTTTGGTCAGAAGACATTTTTTCACAAAACTGAGTTTTCATTAGAGTTTCAGCATTGGGTTTCATTCTGCATCAGCTTCAGAGCAGATCCGGACCAGGGATTAAATGCAGAGCATGCCTGTGGGACACGAGAGCAAGTTTCTAAGTTACGGAGAGCAACTTGGGTGTGCTTCTCTCATTCTCCCAAACTTACTCAGGGTGGAACATCTTCTCCATGAGAGACTGAAGGAGTAGCCACCAGGCTGCTTACTCCAGATCACACCAGACAAGTGGTTTAACCCTTGCACGCTCTGGGCACCTCCATCTGTTGACCATAAATTCCAATCTGTGCACCACGGCATCATAGCTATCCTCAGGGTGAGCCTACTGGCTTGAAATCACTCATTTTAGAAAACATCAGGGTTACTTTCCAACAGCGAGAGCATCTATACCATCCCAAAGACATTCGAGCTACTTAAGCCATTCAAGCCACAGTCCACCTCTCTGCACCAAAGGTAGCAGGCTTTGCTATTCTCTCCATGACACAACAGATGGATGCCGGATGACCCTGTGAGGTGAAGTACCTTCAGCTATTACTGCAGGGTAACTTAGCAAGGTCAACCCTGTTCTCCCACCAGGGATTGACCCTGCCTGGAAATACCACTCATAGAATAGAATCATAGAATCGTTTAGGTTGGAAAAGACCTTTAAGATCATCCAGTCCAACCATTAGCCTACACTACCAAGTCCACACCAAACCAATCAAGGGTAGACTAGACTAAACCATGTCCCGAAGTGCCACATCGACCCGCTTTTTGAACACTTCCAGGGATGGTGACTCCACCACTTCTCTGGGCAGCCTGTTCCAATTCTTGACCACCCGTTCCATGAAGAAATTTTTCCTAATTTCCAACCTAAACCTCCCCTGGCGCAGCTTAAGCCCATTTCCTCTCGTCCTATCGCTAACTACTTGGGAGAAGAGACCAACACCCACCTCACTACACCCTCCTTTCAGGTAGTTGTAGAGAGCGATAAGGTCTCCCCTCAGCCTCCTCTTCTCCAGACTGAACAGTCCCAGTTCCCTCAGCCGCTCCTCATAAGACCTGTGCTCCAGACCCTTCACCAGCCTTGTTGCCCTTCTCTGGACACGCTCCAGCACCTCAATGTCTTTCTTGTAGTGAGGGGCCCAAAACTGGACACAGTATTCCAGGTGCGGCCTCACCAGCGCCGAGTACAGGGGGACAATCACCTCCCTGCTCCTGCTGCCCACACTATTCCTGATACAAGCCAGGATGCTGTTGGCCTTCTTGGCCACCTGGGCAAGAGACCTTGTCCCCACTCAGAAGCACCTTCAGGTCAACCCTGTTCTCCCACAAGGGATTGACCCTGCCTGGAAATACCACTCCAAGACCTTGTCCCCACTCAGGCCCTCCCACCAGGAAGAGAAGCTGAGGGAGACACGGCAAGCCCCTTCAGAAGGGAAGGCCAAGCCAAATTTTATAGAAAGGAGTGAGAAATTAAAAGACTTGAGGTAATCATGAGATTATTAGTTTGCTACTGCTTTAAAGATAACATCTGACAGTCTGCTCTCCCCACTGGCAGCTTTCACAGAAAATTTAGCTGTCAGGATTTTTCTAAGATTTCTTTAATAATAAATTACTTCATGCTTGCAGACATGTTATGCACATGTAATGAAAATGAGATTGTACTGCCCACTAGAAACACTTTTAAGGTTGAAAGGTCTACTTAACAGATCTACTCTGCCAGCCACACAAGTGTTTCAGAAGATCATATGTGACTTTTAAAGACTTCAATTCCTTGGGCTTTCATTCAGAAGTTTTTTTCCCATGGGGTGGAGACAATTTGTTGGCATTAAGGCTCTCGGAGATAACTCATAATCAAGCTACGTTTAAGTAACCTTTTAAAGCCTCGCAGAGTAACATTAGTTGCAGGAGATAGCTAGAAGAAATAGGGTATGAGTATGAAAAATCCTCTATACCAATTTAAAGTGCTTTAGAGAGAGTTTTCAATTAAACCTCAGAATGAGCCAGGAAGGGATTAATTACCCCTCTCCCATTTCATCTTACCCACAGGAGAGCTGAGATATCGCACACTTAAGTGGAGTGCCCAAGGTTACTAAGTGAATCGGAAGCACATCTAGGATTATTACACAGCGCAGCAGCTAAGTTCTACGCTCAGGACACTGCATTTATCCTGTAATCCATATTGAACAAAAGCAAGCGATCTTTATCCCCAATTCAAGTCATGCCTCCTGAAGAGTGAATGATTCTGTGTTTTTCAAAAGGCTTGATTTGTGCTAATTTAATAGGTTGGTAAGGTTCCTTGTGCAACTGCATAAGCAGGAATGTGCAGGCTTCCCTACGCTGGCTCATTGGGATGACACAAGTCCTTCCTAGACAGCTGGGAAGAAAGTCTGCTGGGTCCACCCAGGCTTATTAGCTGACCTTACCAAGACAGTGTCCTCCTACAACCTAGGATGCAAACGCTTAGGTCTGGGGCAGCTCCTGGCAGACAGGTACCCAACAAGCTGAAATGAATGGACAGGATTCAAACTAGCACTTAAACAGAAAGCTGCTAATTAAAAAAAAAAAAAAAAGAAAAAACAAAACCAAACTACCAAAAAAAACCCAAAACCTCTTTTCTTTTACACCTTTTTGAAAATTCCAGGGCAGCTGCTCTCAGGGCATGAGAGCCTGCAAGGGAGCCAGCCACCTGGAGGATTTGCAGAAAGACCATCTGCTCCCAGCCGTGAGAGGGCCAGTGGGTTTTCTGGAAAATAAAGGGAGGGAAAGCCCGAGCACCACCTGTGCATCCTCGGAGCCTCCCTGTGCCAGAGCCAGGAGACCCCTCTGCTCTCACAGGGGACAGAGGGTGGGAAACAGATGGCAGGACTCAGGGAGAAGGCGTGCAGAGGGATTAGGAGACACAAGAACAAAAAAAGGAGGATCAAGGTACAGAGAGAATACGGATGACGAAAAAAAATGACAGAGGGGTAGGAAAGATGTCAGAGAAAATGGAAACAAGAAAGCCCAAGTCTGTGAAATCTTAAGCTTGTGATGCTTCTTTCTGCACATTTCTACTTTGACATTCCTCCAGCGGAGGAAAGGGAGTGCCAGCACATGTACACACAGCGGCCGGTGGATGTGCGGAGAAGGTGGGAAGGGGTGAAACACACAAGTGACATTTTTCCCAACTGTAGCAACATCCTGAGTGAGAAAAGCTTGAATGCTAAATTTACACTATTGAGGCAGTGTTTTGTTATTAACTTTTTATATTTTATGAACTTTTGTGCCTCTGGAGGACTGTGAAACAAAATGAGGAAGGAAACCAGACATGAAAAAACACCCCAGTGAGAGTAGACATCTTTTATGATTTTAATGAAAAACAGTTTCTATAGACACTTATTAGCAGGGACTTTGGGCTCTCTCATGCACAAACTTAACATGTAATTTGAAAAGGGGATCTAAACAGCAAAGTTTTTTTGAAGAGACAGAAATGAGGCTCCTTCAGGGAAATAAAACCTCATTTCCATTCTTGGTCTGAAAAAAGTTAATTGGGGGGGGGGGGGTGGGGTGTTAGCTATGACTGTTTCAAAGGATTAATTGCCATCAGTTTCCAAGTACACTCTCTAGCTGTGTTAAACTAAGCATGTCTAGAAAACAAGAAATTAAACAACACCTCTAAACAGAGGTTCAGGACCAGTACTGTATACTGATATTCCTTGTGTGGGCACATGAATGAGTGGCCATTTATAAGGCATGCTAAAACCAGAGGTAATTATAAAAGGTGATTACAGTGATGTGTAGTCACTGATAAATGCTGATGATTCTCATATTGAGCACAGAGGGATTTGTGGTGCAGTAATGAATTAAGAAAGCTGTTCAGCAAGAAAAAACATGGAGGAAGGTAAAAACAGAGAGGAAATTTAATGGTAGTAGCCATCTGCCTTACAGTGCAGTGAAGAGAATAAGTTTTTTAACGTCAGCTGCATCATTTGGTAAGTGAGATTTCCTGGGAAAAACTTTCTAAATCCTTTAATTAAACTTTCAAGTTTCTTTTCGGCTCCCTATATTCTAGAAAACAGTCAAAGCCGCCGCCGCTGCTTACAAATATTTTTGCAACTTTCATGCCCACGGCCAAATGAACTGAAGCAGACAAAATTGCCATATCCTGGAACAAAACAACTTGGAGGATATGAAAGCAAGGAAAGCTCCTAAACCCAGTAGACATGTGCCATCTCCTATGCAAAAGCCCAACTGCTACTGCATTTTTAGTGGTGGCAGCTCTGTTTTTCCAATAGTCTCATGTTCAAAGCAGAGCTTCAGAAGCCCTCAATAATCCCAACTGTTGAGAGCCAAATGGGAGCTAAATAGCAAGAACAGCATTCTCAGCTTTACAGCTGTTCATTTTATAATTTAATACATATAACACCACTTTTGGCTGTGTTTTAGAAGGAAAAAGTAAAATTTACAGATAGCACTGGTGGACAGACAGCTCTGAAAAACATGTCTAGCAAAACATCATGTGGACTTGTTGCAAGGAATAACTCACTGAAATTGTTACACAGTGAATCATATTGAATGATCTAACAGCTCTCTGGTCTTGGACCTATGGAGTCAATACAGTCAAGTAGAAGCCTTCCCAGCTCAAACAGTACAAAGCAACGCCGTACTTGTTTCAGGAATGTGATGGTGGGATCAGTTTTTCTTCCTCTGGTCAAGACGGACCTTTCATTCAGGCAACTTACCTACAGGATAGGGAAGGCAAAACTGGGATTTCATCCCTGCCTCTCAGATCCACCCCAGCCCTGCAGACTGCCTGCACCTCGGTCTCCAGCTCCTAGTACTCTCCACATTGCCCAGCACTGTCCCTGCAGATGCCCCCCTCCAGGACTCTCTTCCTTCCCTCTTAGTCTCTGTCCTGGACTGGATCACTGACACAGAGAAAGAGGTTTCTCCTCTACCGTTCTTGACACTTTTAAACACTTCCCTCAAATAACCGTTTCCACCATCTCTTCTCCCCACACTGCTGTCACCCCCAGCTTCCTCACTTCTCTGTCAGCCTTCCCTGGGGCTTCTCTGTATTCATGCCAGAAGCACTGCTTCCTACTTTGATGACTGCTTTGTCCTCGTACCTCTATTCAATCTGCAGCCGTCCTTTAGGTCTCTTGCTGACAGAGAGAATCTATCATTTCACTTGTTTTCCCCCCTCCAAAGTGCCCCTGCCTTCCTCTCGCTCCTCTCCGCAAGACACTCAGTAACAAAGACATCAACCTGACAGTCACCTGGTCATCACTCACCCACATTGCTCACCACAGCCTATTCCTTTATTCAGCTTTTTGCATTGGTTTTACTAACTTCTCCTGAGCCTTCTCCTCCCTGTTCCCTCTTTCCGAGCTTCCCGTCAGCCCTCAGCCAGGTTCCTCTTCCTGAAGGAAATTCTAGTTCTCTGCTTCTCTAACCATTTCTTCAGCACATCTTACCAGTGGTCATCTACTAAAGGATAAGATTAAGATGAGCTTCTCTTGAAATCCTATCCCTCAGACACTCTCCTCCTTGAATACATTCTTTGGAGCAAGTACATCTCAAGTCTTTCTTTGTTCACCGCCTTCCTCTGTAGCGTCTAAGCTGGGACTGGTTCTCAAAACCATTATACAATATGGCCAAACAAGAACTTCATATTTTTTTATACACACACCCCCCCCCATCAGTTTTAGACATCCACAAGTTACATTTTTGCATTCTTTATCCTCTCTTCCCATGTTCTGAATAACGCCAATGATAAGTCAGCAATGGATAAAATAAATTTAAAAAGACCACATTAAAAAACCCAAACAAACAGAAAGAAACCACCACATTTTGAAAGATGTCAGAAAGTGAAGCAAAATTTCTGGTTGTAATTAAAGGAGCTGGAAGATGGGAACACATGGATGACCAATATGTTTCCTACAAGAGACACATCAGGTACTTTCTTCAAAGAAAGTAAGATCTAAAGTGCTGACAAAAACCAGTAGGTCAATGATGGGAAATTATAGCTAAATACAGGGCAGCTTTCAAGTGTGCAGCTTCCCCAGGAACCAACACTGTGGTTACTGCATTACGAGTCTCCTGCCAGCTGTCGCTCAGGAATGGCCATGACAAGAAACCAGCCAGCCTTTTCCATTGACGCTTAGCCAGCAGAGACAATGCCTTGTTGGCCCAGACATCTCTATTCACTAGCATTCTTGACGCTAGCAGCCCAGGCTCTGCCCATTGCCCATACGACTGAGAAAAGCAACAGCTCTTCTATTTCTATTTCTTTCTTTACCCATAACAGTAGCCTGTACAGGAGAATTAAGACTGGCATTGAAGACTTTAATCTGCTTGCTGAAGAAGTGGACGCCTTACCCTCAGCTTGATTTTACTGCAGAAGTGCCAAGACTATGAGTTTCAGTGATCCAACATCTGTAAATTAATACTCTTTCCTAATGTAAAACCTTTTTTGTACATACACACACTACTGCTGCTAAGAGCAGCAAAGTAAAATCTTCTGCCAAGCTTTCTGCCGTTTGTTTGTTCTGGAGATGCTGATTACCATGTCATTCACCGTCACTGGTGACAGGGTTCATCCAGTTTTCCTTCTTTGGTAAAAAAAAATACATTGTCCTTCGTACTGGCACAGGGCTAAGGCAGAGACAGAACGGGCATGCAAAAGAGAGTAAAACCCACAGCAACAAAACCTTTCATTTCAGAAATGTGGTTCTAAGGAGAAGTCAACTTCGTTTTCAGGCTAAACAGCTTTCATTTTGCCTCACCAAAGACACTGGACTCTGCACATGAGCTCACTGGCTTCCAGGTCACTTTTGATGTGACAGATGTCCTTGCCTAGACAACATGGCCAGACAGATGTTTTTCTCCTTGTCCATTCTCTTCCTCACTTTTTCTAATTTGTCATATATGTATTTTTCTCTCCATCCTCACATATTTTTCTTCCCACGCTTCATTTGCAACAGTTCCTTCACACTTCAGGGCTATTCTGCAAGACTTTTCTGGTGTGTACATACTGCCACAACTGAACTGATTATACAGGCACATAGGACAGAAAAGCTGGAGGACAAAAAATTCTCCTATGGCAGACTGTATCCTGGGTCACTTGCAGCAAGGAGTGAAGAGACATGACTGTCAAGCAAACAGTTGCTGCTCTGGCTTTGGCAAGAACTAACTCACTATCATGTGTGTATGACATGCAAACACACATATATCAGATATTATATTTGCATGTAAGGGTACGTAAATATAAGTATTACATACTAGATATATTAAATTGTGAGACTCAGACGTACTCAAATATTTGTAGTTTGGCTACAAATACATACAGTTTGTTTAAAAGCATGTTTGTTATTTAATTAAAAAAATAAAAATTTTATTTAGCATTTCAGAGGAGGGGGGTGAAGAACCCAACAAACTACTCACCAGAAAGAGGATCTTTGCCAATCATCAAAACATTTGGTAAATTCATTACAATCAGCTGCTGGAGCACCTCCTAAACAAAGAGAACAACAGGCAAAGTTCAGTGTGAAGGAATTCCAATCAATCACACCACAAAGAATACAGAGCTCCATCGATTACAAAGCTTTTAACATACTGGCAGGTCAGAGGTCACAAGAGGAAGCCCCACTTGAGAGAGAAATCACTATTTGAAGATGGCATCAGGTTGCACAGCTAACATACACTAATCGCCTCTTTTAACAATGGCTAATATAGAACTTAAAGGGTCCCATGGCACTAATCAGGATAAATTTGTGGCCATGCCAGGCACACCCATCAGTCATGCCTTTACCCCAGGCATGACCTCTATTCATTTGATGTCCAACATACAGCTGCTGTCATGTTCCAGGGCGTACAAATGCAGTGGGTTCATCAAAGGTACCTAAGCCATTCTGTGAAGTTTGAGTAATTCAAATAATTGGTCAAATTGTTTCACGGGTCTGAGATTTTAATGATGGGCTGAGGAAGGGGGTGTGGGAGAAAGCTATTGATCAGACATCTTGCACTGCTCAGAGAAACCGGATTTAAAGTTCCGGATTTGTTTGCATTGTTTTTAATGGGGAGTAAACCAGATTTAAGTATGTCATGAACCCTGTTTAAAGGTCACTTTATTTTGGGGGAGACGCGGGAAGGGGGGTGCATTGCTTGGTCAGGTTCAACATTTAAATGTCAGCTGCCTGAAGCTATTCTGAAATGACAGAATGGGCTTAAGGGACAGGAAAGGCTACAAGCCCTAGGGCAGGCAAAATGGTCAAAGATGGACAAATAAATACATTGCAAAGGGGAGTCTGCATGGTAATATGTTCAGCCATGCATCCCAGTAACGTACAGAACACAGGAGTAGAGTTGTTAGCTTCAACCTGCAGTTACCAGCACTCACTTGTGATGATCCGAATAAAACATTTTGCCGGCAAGTATTTATTTCACATAAAAAGCCTGGGAGGAAAATGGTTGTGTGACTAAAGCACTGTCCTGGGATTCAGGGAACAAAGGGTGGCACATACGACCCTATCAAACCTTTGGCAGGTGCCTCTTCCGCACTTGTCTCCATCTCCCAGCCTACCTCTAGGCCACTGGGAGCGAACACGCGTTGATACTTGTGGAGCATTCAGAGCCAGGGGAAGAAGTACTGCAGCCCAGCACAGAAACACATTTCCTGAAACAGTCACCCATTCACCCAAACACTTCCCCTCCAAGTTACCCCATTGTTATTTCCCTGCTTTCAAAGTTACCATAGGAGGAAAATTAAGCCTGATTGAAAGAGGAAATATTTCAGTGAGCCTGCAGCATTTGATAAGTAATCAGAGTGTATATTCTTTAAAAAAAAAAGTTTTGGACATAACACATTTCATTTTTTTTTCCTCTGATCCATACCCAAAACACACTCCTCAGTAGTTTCTCTTTTGGATAAAGTAGAAGTATCTCAGTGTCACAGCTGACAGGGTTTTTGGTGCTGTTAAGAAAGAAGGTTCTACAGACCTTTATGCAACGTGGAGTTTGGCTAACGTGGACCAAGCATTCGCTGAGTCGTTAGCCAAATGCATCTTACAGTTTGTGCATCCGAGACATGTTAAACAAAAGTTTGTTTGCACCTGTTACCAAAACAGGTGCAAAACCTATTGGATTTAACAGCACATGGCTGGAGTGCAATATCTGCTATGACAATACAGCATGGCACTGAGGCTTTAAACAAACAAAAAAAAAAATCAGAATTTGCATATACCGAAGTATTGAGCTTTAACCAGCAATTTCCATGGCAAAAAAGAGAAAGAATTGTGCTTCCAGTCACCCAGCCTGTGGAGCGGCACCGAGGCAAGAATGCATAAGGAATTTGCGTTGTCTTTGTGTAATCATCAGATCGCTAGCTATTTAACTGGCAGACACAAAAGACATTACAGCTAACCTTTATGCTGTGAACATTCCCATGAGCTCCTTCTGTAAAATTATTTGAGTATACCATCCAACATAACCATGACTAAACGCCCTCGTAGCTGTTTGAACTTAGTATTTTCTGGCAAGAATCCGACAGTCACCAAATACAAGCAGAAAAGGCTCTGAGCCTGGAAAGAGTAATTTCTTAATTCAGATTGAAAGATTCAAATTGTTGCAAGAGGTGATACTCTGACCTGTTTATTTTTAAAATAAATTATTTAAACAGATAACTATCTATATTGTTCTAAATGCCTTCACCTTCAGATTACTGCTTGTGATGATAATAGCTAGCTGTTACGCAGTGCAGCTCACCAGTAGATCTCAACACTTTATAAAGGAAGGTCAATGTCATTGCCCTCCTTTTTCAAGAAAAGGAAAGTGAGTCACAGAAACAGAGTTACTTCAGTTTAATAAACTATCCTCTGTTGAGAGAGATGTACCAATGAACCATCCACTCACACAGCTACAAGTGTGAGACAGAATGTGTTAACTGAAAGCTCTTACACTGACACTGATGAATTTAGCTCAGATTTTGTCCAGGCTAAAAGCACAGAAAGTTAGTAAGGCTCAGCTGACACCCAGCGACTGACTCAGTAGCTGGCATAATGTGACTGTGTCTCAGGTCCATTGCTTAAAATCCCACATCTGGAAATACAATCAAAGTCTCCTCCCCTAACAGCAAATCAGGAATCCTTCAATTTCTATCCACTCATCAATATTTTCTTGTCTTCTTTATCTGAAGCAGCAATAACCCAGGTTTACAAGTAAAATGCTGTGCGCCTCGGTCTGACCTCTCTGCTCCCCTCATGTTTTACCATCCCACCCCAAAGTCAAACGTGGGCTTCAGGCAGGGAGCTGTGCTGTTGACAGCCTGTGAACCGGCACCGAGGACCAAAGGGCTCCACGGACCCAACCATCTCCCAGGGTACAGCTACACTGGACATTGGGTTAACCTGGACACACCACTGAAGTCCAGCCAGCACCAGAAATGGTAGATAAAATGCAACGTTTCCCCACAAGAGCAGCAAGCTCTTCTATTATATAAAATGATGCTGTTATGCTTAACACCAAACATAGCTGCAAGACACCCCAGCAGAGGCAGAGATGGCGTGTATGTGCTAGGGGTAGCACGCCCGGGCAGGAGCTGCTCGAGAGCAAAGTAGGGTTTTCAAACACTTTAAATAGCCCACAAAAACCCCACAGAACTCCGGAAAGCAACTGTACAAGCAAAAAATCTAGTTCCTCCTGTGAGAAACCTTTTAATGATTTTTACAGCACAGCTAAAGCTTGGTTAAAACAGTAAAGCTTACAGCAACAACATATGGTAACAATTTCCCTGATTATTAGAACAATTAGGGTCTGAGCTGCCAGCTTTACACCTAGACCATTAACCAACTCCGAGGCCAGCTACTGCAAGTCAGGAATCACCTCCCCCAGACTACTGTTTGCCTTTTTCTTTTTTTTTTTTTTAATTGTTGCTAATGACATTTCCATGAAAAAATAGTGTTGGTATCGGAAGTGTTATTTAAGGAATCCAATTCAAAACAAATCCCTGCCAGGTCTTAGCGCAGCATCTGTAGGTGCCTGAAATGCTCCTCTGCCGAAAGGTCAGGATATTTGAAGCTTTAAAGATATTTGCCCAGAATCTCAGCTCTTTTGACAGCAGTGATGTTTGCAAGAATGGATGCTTCTAGTTAGCAGGTCAACACTACTACCACAAAATATAAATGTCAGCAGCCAAGTCTTACACTACTTGAGTCAGACCCCCAAACTCAGTAGATAAAGCCCACAAAGGTTTCTGCATGCAGTTACGTGACCATGTATCGAGAGGAAGGGCTTTCTAAGTGAAAGTCAAACTGGGTGTTCAGTCCTTGCTCACTCCCTCTGCAGTACTTGCCTGCAGAGGTGCAGAGCGTGAAGCAGGCTGAGACAACCTGCAGATCTGAGCAACAAGGGTACTGCCTCAGCCAGAGGTAAGTTTTGCTGAAAGGAGCTAGGCACTCCAGGACTGGTACCCCAAGGATTCAAAAACATTATTAAGTTACCTAGAAATCACTAGGTTTAACATAAATAAATGAATGCTGCGTTCTCATTAGCAGCCTTCTGGCATCTAAGCCCTTGCTGTGCACTTGCTTCACATTTGCAAGCTCTTTGCAATCACTTCGCTAAGAAAGGAGCTTAAAAAAAAAAAAAAACAAAAGCCAAAATTCCCCCACATTGATTCTAGCAGTCACAGGCTTTAGGAAAAAATCAAGACACATACAAGATTCAGGATAAAATTCTAAGCACTGAGTTAAGTGCTTAGGCATATTAAGAGCATGAACAAACATATTCATTCCCTCCATCTAAAAGTCTCTAATTTGTTTCTGGAGTGCTGAGGCACATTTTACCTACTCTCTTTATCTTTCCAAGATCACACATGCCGGATGTTTGCTCTCTGCCTCAGACCATCAGAAGAGATGCAGTGGCAGCTCTCGCTCTCAAGTCACCGTGGTCATATATTAATATTTTATTTACCTGTAATAGAGTAAGCGGGGCCCTTGTAATTTTGTAGGAACAAAGTCTCCTTGGTCCATACTACACCTCAATACACATTTGCTTCTTAAAAATACTTATGTGCAACAGCACAGAATAAAATAGTCTTAAGGTATTATTCTTGGCTACACTATTAAGTGCTAATGGTTCTTGCAAAGAATGCATTGCTAGGAAAGGAGTAGGTAAAATTGTCCTTTCCACGGCTGAGAGACCAGGCAAATACAAGCTCTACACAAAAACTTTCCCCTGTGCTGTAGCACAGCACAGTATTAATGTAGAGTAACTACTAGCTTCTCATGCAGAATTAAATTAACCTCTGCCTGAATCCTACTCAAGAAGTGAGTACTAAATAAATTATGTAAGAAGAGCAGCAGTCTACTGGCCATTGTAATTCAATGCTCAAGACAAGCAATTCCATTTAAGTATATTGCTTGGCTATAAAATGCTAATTACCCAGGCAACTGGAAGCCAAATGGTGCTTTCCTACTTAAAATGCCCATGAGGAAAAACCATCACTAGCTTTATTTATACCAGCGAGAGCCAACACTACCTAGCCAGGTGATCTGGCTTATATTTCAGCTGCAACTCGGGCCAACAGAGCAGGAAAGTTCAGCAGAGTCCTGTCTGTGCAGCACAGTCAACATCTTTCTCCGATAACCTCAGTACGGATCTGACCTCCCAAACATCCTTGGAGTGGGAAACATTTGGTGAAGGAGACACTGCATGCTTAGATAACGTGTCAGGAGGAGTCAGTGGCCATCTGCACCAGCCCAGAGCCTCCCAGCAGCAGGATGGGGTGGTGGCAGCTTTGCCCCTACACATCTTAAGGTCCCTTTGGATGCTACCACAAAGACAGGCTTGGGAGCTGCGTTGCCCAGGCAAGGTGCAATCCAAGTCTAAGGGTCAACCGACCTCAAACTCTTCTGGAATGAGAACTCTAAGGAAGAGTGAACACTCAGGCTAATAAACAAGTTTTAACATTAAAATATATTTTAAACAGCAAATTGAGACACAAGGGTTGTTTTTTAAATATGGTTTTTCAAAGTTTCCAGGTTTGTTTTAATATAATAACTAAACCAAGTTATTCTGCCGCCTACAACAAGGAGGTTATGTTTTAAAAGAAAAAGAATTGTCTTCCAATATATAGAAACTATTTTGTTTTAAAGTTTTATATAATTCGCTTTAATTATCTGAGAAGTTATTAATGGTGTCAGGAAAATAATTTATAGCAAGATTCTGTAAACTGTACGACAGGGTCCCACAAAAGATTAGACAAGATGAAACAAGTTGTTGCAGGGGAATGACAAGGAAATGAAACACAAACAGGTCTTTTATTGAGATGTTTTCCATGTACATCTTACCATGCAAGCATGCCTGATGACACTATGCGTGTGAGTCAGTACTCACTGTTTCCCTGCCAACACATTACATACATGACAAAATTTCATTAAGAACTTTGCTCATCTCTGCAACAATTGTATTCGTTATGTGATGGACAAGAAGATTAGCAATCTTTAAAGGGATTTTTTTTTTCCTGAAAACCAGCAAATTACAAAGCATGATTCTAAAGACCCTTCAAGTGGAAACCCAAAAGCCACTAAAATAACTGTTGCCTCATCTGCTGAAAATAATCAGTTCTGACAATCGTAGACTGGAATCTCAGTGGGAGGGGATGTGAAGGAATCATACCTAGTCTTAGCCATGCTCAGCCTGTGCGGGGTGCAGATAGCCCACCAAATGACAGAAATATACTCAATGTAGAAATATACCATATAAGATCAGATTTAAAAAAAAAAAAAAAAAAAAATCACACATATGCAATTTGGATGGCACATAATAGAGTATCATATCAAAAAACCTAGAAAGGACCCAGGCACAATCATCCACCCAATTCATTGTTATGCCTCAGGTTTTGTTATTTGTATTACAGTAGTGCAGAGGTCCCAGCCAGGGGCAAAACCTCATCTGCTGCAAGCTGTACAAATACATAGAGAGACATCACTGGAACAAAGAGCTTGCCATATATGTGCCAGGCATTAGTAGGCTGATGAAAAAATATCAACAAGCAACGGAGGAAGGAAGTGAAAATAAGATTCTGTGGTTATAATGTCATCCATTGCGCGCACTCTTGCTGCTTTATGAACTGGTTAAATCAACTGCTCCAGGCTGGCACAGAACTAAATCACTCTGGACTTCAGAGGGCAAGGCAAGCCCTGATAAAAACATTTTCTTTAAGATCAATTCAAATAGTTTACAGTGCACACTATTTACATCACATAACAAAAATTCTATGTATATTTAAAGAAAGGTACTTTTATACATGTAAAAAGTATTTTAGGGCACAATGAATTTTACTTCTAGCCTAGTGGAATAAATAATGGAGAAGCTGCCACCCACACACACACCAGCTGCAGAGGAAATAATTTTTTTTAATCAAATGAAATTAAAAAAAAAAAAAGTACATTTACTTCTAAAATATGAAATAAAATGTTCAATGGCTATGTAGCAGCAGATTTCCTACCCTAGTTTCACTGACTCCAAGATGAATCACTTAAGTTAACACAACATACGGCTCTACAGTTGTGCCTAGTGGAAATATTGATTTGACCCAGAGAGGAGAAAATCCAATTGTGGAGTACTATGTTCTCCTGCTTTTATTGCCAGCAGCACCTTTGACTAATTTACCTACTTTGTTGAAAATAAAAAGCCTATTGATTTATCCTCAACTTCTCTCTTCAAATCATGTGCAAGTGACTTCACATGTTTATAATAGTATCCAGACAAATTACTCTTGACTTCTATTTTATTTCACCTTAGATTTGTCCTGGGGTGGTTTATGCAGCAACAGGGAATATGAAATGTGCTGTGTTAAAGGCCTGTCACTTGACATTACAAACATAACCAGCTAAAATGCAATCCATCTGTTCAACACGCTTCCAGCTAATCTATGGTGGTCTCTAAGGACCGTAATAATTTAGCCTAACACACATTAAAAAGAAACACCACAGGCCATCAGAACAGACTTGAAGCACTTCTGAATTCTCGGAAACTCAGCACCAAGCACACTCGCTTGGTTTAAAACGAAGTCAGTTTTCCCATACACAGTTTGAGCATATTTTATTATCCCAGCAAAGCCAAAAGTTTTCACATCAAACTGTAAAACTGAGCAAGTATATTTCAGCTTTTAACACCGAAGCCTGACACCAAAGTACAACAGCCATGCAGAGTTCACAGCTACAAACTCTGCTCCACACTGCCCTTGTTCACTGGAGTGAAAAAAAATTACAATATTAAAATACAGCTTGCCATCAAGAAACAAACACCAACCCAAAAAAAACATTTCTAGGAAGATTACGTATAAGTTGTATTTTCTAGCATTTCGTTTATTACAAGTATTTCTAAAACTTGGGGGGTTTATACATCTATATGGAACATAGTAAACACCTAACTGGGCACATGATACTAGTTCACATACAATACATTGAATTCATTAATACAATTTCTATACTGCTATGACGAAGTGCAAAAATAATTAACCCGAGGCAAGCATATGGTGAGTTGTGGGGCTTATTTAGAGGTTCAGAGCTAGAGATCTGCACTGCAACTGCAACACTGCAGTATGAGTCCCAGGCTCTGAAAAAAGCACCAAGAACTCCAAAGTAGCAGCCGACCATTGGAGTGACAATTGTAATGCAATGCCTGAAAGAGCAGCAGCCAAAAGTACACAAATACAAAGGAGTTAGAGATGGGAAGATGTAGGAATACCGGTTACACATCACAGCAATATTGCTTTCCTAAAGGTGAATCATGAGCAGAAGCTATGAAGTATAAACGTACAGACATTTTGCACTTTTGCCAGTATCATCAAGTCATTTATTCGCATAAGTGTTGCTTGAAAGAGAACAATGCATCTTGGGGAAAACTCTGCAAAACAAACTGTTAATCCCAGAAGGGCACAGAGTATGTGACAAGAACCATTTTGAGGTTCTCTAGTATAGAGAAGTCAAATCAAAGCCATCAAAGTTTAAATAAGAAAACAAATCTGTGAAACTAGAAAAAAAAATTAATAAAGCAGGGAGAGGACACAAAAAAGAACAGGACACTTTCAGGATTTCTAATTAATACCTTGTTATGGACAATACTTGAGTAGCAAACAGAAGGCCTAACAGATGCGATCAAGTTCAATGTGAATGTATGAGTCAAATTTAATCGGTGACTAAGGGTAATAGAAGTAAAACAAACATCCAGGTTGGCTGTTACTAATCTGATACTCTTACATCCTGTTTGAAGCAGGAACTCTCCAATAATTTTCAATCTACCCCTCAGCCTCCAAAAGAAACAGGTTGCTTTACCCTGCCACTCTTATTAATGCTGAGTAACATCCTACTGTCTCAGTAGCCTTCTTGATTGCCACAGAGCTCACAGGGGAAAGTATTCCTCGTTGTTAGCAAAAGGTGCCATGCCTCACCTTCACGACATCCAAACATCCTCAGAGCTGCTCAAATATAAGGCAGTGAAATGCTTAGACACAAGCACAAACGTGCTTGGTCTTTCCAGGATAACACTCCCTGAACAAACAAGATTTAATCCACGTTACATTGGCAAACCATTTTGAGAAACTTGAATGGACAGTACTGGAGAAATGCAGAAAATGACACCTAGAAACTGAGGAACAGTAAACACACGGACAGCATTCAGGCAGCAATGACCAACAGGGATTTTATGGGATAAAACATGTAGGTTATTGGTTAACATTGCTCGCTTTGAAATGCATGAAAATCTTTCAGTCTGTAACTCAGGAAAACCAGTAATCCCAAGACAAGTTTTTCTCCCAGTGAAGAAAAGGGTTGTGACAGTGCTTGAGGAATACCAGAGAGCAACTGGTCTGTTAGCACTCACCCAAATCTCTCCCCCCAGCCCCCTAACATGTATATAAATGTGAAGAAAAAAAAAAACAAACAATCAAAAAAATCAATTAAGTTTAATTTAAACCAATTAATTTCCAAAAGCTTATTTAAAGATTTTTATCCATGAGTTTCCAGCAAGCTTAAACCTTCCTGTGCTTGGGCAGCTTATGGGCAACCTAGTATTGAACAAAAAATTAATGTTTCAGAAAGCACACACACAGTCACTATGCCATCAGTTTACTATCTAAATTTAACAGAGGACAGCAGCATGGGCAAGAGAGAGGTCCTTGCGGCATTTGCAGACAACCATGCAAAAATCCATGTTGGATTTACAGAAGAGGGAAGCTTTCAGCTGGTCTGAAGGAAAGACAGAGAGGGTACAGGGACAAGCTATCCCACCCTGCAAGGATGCCTGACCAGACACTAAGGTGCTACGGGACAGAAGAGGCGGTTGGGAAAGCACAGGGAGGGAAAGGTTTTATTGATAATATCTGTAGGTTAAAACAAAAACAAAGGAGCTCATACATGTTGCTCAGCTGATTACCTTAGCTGCTTTCTCATTCATATCCTGCAACAACCTGACCTTCTCATCCCCGAGAGCTCTCTCTTGCAGGCAAACTCCCGTCACCAACCAGTTACCAGGGGCACTAAAAACTCAAATACCAGCAATGTAGAGAGAAAGTCCTCGCAGTTCAGGCATGCCCCTGTCAAATACTCCCAGAAAACTTTAGGGGGTATCATTGCAGGTTAATGTTATGGGCTTTCCAATTATTTTGAAGCTGAATTTATATCCAACATCATGACCTCAACACATCACTGCCTTACCAGTACCATCTAATTTACCCAATATCAACAAGTTCAACACCCAGACAGTCCCTAGCTAGGAGATTTGCCACTGTAGCCACAGTCTGCAAATTTTTTCTTAAGGTGGGTAAAGGGAGAAGCTTCAAGTCAAACCAGATGGTTCTTCCACGCACAAATGTACAGCAGTGTTTCTCTTTATAGCCAGCAGATTGCCCCAGGAAGGTAGCATGCAAGGGATTTTGAAGGATGTCAATGCTTCTTGCACCGTACAGGTGGAGAAGCTGCAGTAAATTTCATGTGGCTTTCCCAAAGTAACCCAAGCACCCTTGTGAAAGAAAACACTCCCAGCATTTATTTACCGTGTCAATCACCAGTTTTACCATTAGCCCTGTGCAGCAGTTATAATGGGGGGGACGGGACACGACACGGACACGGGATGGGACACAACAGGACACAGGGAGAGAAACTCCACAGAAACTAGCAGCAGTGAAAACTAATAGTGCATAAAATGGGAGAGGGCAGGGAGAGGAAATGGGGGCCATGCTCTCAAGATAGCCTCTGGGCCTCTCATGCCCTTTCTGGGTTTTCTGTACTCATTTGTTTTCAATAGCAAACAACCTTTCTATCTGCAAAGTTAGTGCGTCCCCCTTGGAGGGGGGAACAGTTACCTACAAGGGGGAGACAGTCATTTTTGACACTTGGCTGTTCACGGAGTTTACTGCCAATAGTTTGATCCTCAGCAAAGCCCAGTCAGGCCTAACCCACAGGCAATTACCAGGTCAGGCTGCCAGGAACAGCCTCCCTGGTTTTCCCAACTTGTTGCCACCGAGGAGGCGACAGAGGAGCCCCCTCCTCAGTCCCACCCTAAGGAGACCTTTCACTGGCATCTGATCCCTTTGTCAACCGCCAGCCCGGAGCTACCACGACAAACAGGGATGGTGCTTCACAATGCTCAGCCCTCAGCAGCCGCCAAGGCGAGCGGGTCCAAGAGGGTACCTGGGGCAGCCCCAGGACCTCCTCAGTCCCAGGACAGTGGGGCTTGGGGCCCATCCTGTGCCATCCCCATCTCAGCCAAGTTCCCTCGTTGTCCCCGCCTTTTGGGCATCACATAGTAACAGAAATACTATGCTCTGGAAGGAATGGATATACACATATGTGTCTATATACATACACACACACACACACACACACACAGAATTGTGTGTGTGTGTATATATATATATACACACACACACACAGAATTGTGTGTATATATATACACACACACACAGAATTGTGTGTATATATATATATACACACACACACACACACAGAATTGTGTGTGTATATATATATATATGTTTCTGCTGCTTCTCCCCACTACTACTCTGGAATTACTATACCTGCTCAAACCTGGGACAAGCAAAATCCTTCTGGAAACACTGTTAGATTTGCTGTACATAAGACTGTCCCACGTTCAAGCATTTAGAGTCCCACGGCTCAGCAGCAACAGCATTAGGAGTTTCACCCTGCACCACATAGCAGCAAGCTGGCTTCTTAAACACACACCACTGAAGAGTCTCCAAAAGTGATACAGTGTGACACTTTGTGTACTTGATAAAATTTAAGGTTAGCCTTTCATGCTCAGGAAAATTCAGTTATTCAAGTTATTTTGAGTCTGAGAAATTACACAAAAAATGAGTTGCTCCAACAGTTCCTTTAAAAAGAGGAGAAAGATAAAACTCAAACATTTTGACCAAATATGGAAAATCACAACACAAGGTGCTGTGATACATTAAGATTTTAAATCTGCAGTCATTAAATCCTTCCTTATGCCAGATTCATCCTCTATACACTTACAAAACCCAGTCACCTTCCACCTTCTATTTCACACATGTGCAAGAGAGAAAACTGTTAAAAATTAACGGTGAAAACCCAACAAGCCACAATGAGTCCACAATTCAAGCAGCAGTTAACATCACAGGATAACAAAGATCTCCTCACTGTTGCGGCTGCACAGCAGGGGAAATACTTCATATTCAAGAAGAAAGAGAGTTATGGAAAAGAAAAAAAAAAAAAGAAAGAAAGAAAGGAAAAAGTCACTTCCAACAGCTGCCACAATTTCACCTATATACAGAACAGGAAACAGCCAGTCTCCCTGCATGGTAGCTGCTAGGCAAAATTTACTTGTGGTAATCCAGGCTATGCATTCACACACATCTGCATACTTGCACATGCAAACACTCTCTTCAAGAAGAATTTTCAGTCTTGCCAGTTCTTAACAGTGCTCCTTTAAGTATCTGAAATGACTGATTAACCCTGCTTAATACAATCTGTGTAATCTACTGTGAATCTTGCAGATAACTCATAACTGTTAACATTAATTAACTCAGCAGGACT
Source organism: Pelecanus crispus (assembly GCF_030463565.1). Taxonomy (NCBI): domain Eukaryota; kingdom Metazoa; phylum Chordata; class Aves; order Pelecaniformes; family Pelecanidae; genus Pelecanus; species Pelecanus crispus. The sequence goes on from NC_134648.1 coordinate 55,508,648, forward strand.
CTACCCTTCTTGCTCCCCCACCAGCCTCATACCTCAGACCTCAATTTAAGAGTTCTCTTTCACAACAGCCCTAGCAGACAGCTTAGAGTTAAGCAGCAATGGCAAGCTTCTGATGTAGAAAACCCAGTTAAACAATTGATGTGCATTTTAAAGACGACTTTCTCTCCCCATTTTATACTTTTCTTCATCAGTACTTGCCGGTAGTCATGGCACACTTAATGCATACACCACCTTGGGAATACCCATGATATCATAAGAAAAAACATGAAGGGTGCAGTTGCATCCTAGAAGATCCTTTCTTTATGCCACCTGTCACAGAAACAGAGGTAAGCTGTGTCACTATGTTATTATTAACATTCAGGAAAGATTAACTTCTAATACTTCTGCTATGCCAGTTTTAAGGCTTCTGACCACTGGATTTTCTATGTCAACAAAATGCAATTTCCTCTTAAGCTGTGATGTCTAGTGTTGTCCTGAAAGCAAATCTCATCTATCATGTGCTCATCCAAAAGCCTCACCTATACCTGAAAGAAAAAGCAACTTTCAAGACCTTGTATTTACTGAGGAAAACCTTACAAATGGTCACAAAGGTTTCAAAAGCAGCAAGAGCCCCCAAACACAAGGAGCTGCTCTGGCTACAGGCAGAAAAAGCAGAACTACGCACACTACCAAAACCCTTTTGTATTACTAGCATCATTTGCAACTATACTTCTTAATCTTCAGTGTCCTTTAACGGTGCACAAAGGTGGCAGGCATGTATGTTTCTAGGCAATTTTCAAACTACCTCACATGTGGTTCCTATCCCTTACCTACATCACCAGAGCTCAGGTTTACTATAATCGAGGGAAACTTAATATGACATATCGAGTGACTTGTGCTCCCTATCCAACCAGATCACAAAACAACATCAGTGCAACCATGATGGGTCGGCCTCTCAGCTAGCTGAAAGCAGAGGAGGGGAGGGTAAATCCTCAGGAAGATTGCTCTGGGCAAAAGCAATTCAAGCCTCAGGCTGCAGAGAGCAGCCACACCTCCTCCAGTCTAGCACATTTTGGGCTGCGTTGCTCTGTAAAAACTAAAGTTTATTAGAATTTTAAAAGATACAAGTTACGCCCAAGTTTATATCGTTGTTGCAACTACTGAGCAGCAGGTCTAAGCCTAGCAGTGTTCAAAGTGTGCCAAACCTCCTTGGTGGTCTGGAAGAAGTCTGACTCCTAAATGCAGCCTCAGATGAAATTTTAAGGGACACTACAATCAGAGAAAGGTAGCACAAGCAACATTTTATCAGCATAGAGAGAGTTTACACCCTTCACCTTAGTGAAGCACAAAACCTTGGCAAGGAGTACAACAGGGAAAGGAGCAATGCTAGGTCCACTGCAAACTCCAAAATATTCACAATGTTAAGTGCTGGAGTAAGGACTCCTTTGTTCTGGTTTACACGCAGCTTTTCACATAACTTATTAAAATGGCTCTGCATCATTGTTTAAACATACTTTGGTGGAGGCATTGAGTTACTTCGACAAACCTGTTTTTTTGCTGAGAGCATCATGAATTGGTTGAGTGATGAATGGCCGATCAGAAACCGGAGCCCTATGGGAATTAGCGCAGCCACTCACCAAAAGAAACGCTGCAGCAAAATAATTTGTGCTCTTCAAACCTACAGCAATAGTTTGCATTTTGAAGCTGGGCATCTGAACTAATGATCTTACTTCTCAGTGCTCAGAAACATGCAGCTCCCACTAATTTTAAAGGGAGAAACAGATGCTTACTATCTGGAGAAAAAAAATCAGAGAAAATCCAGCAGTTTAATAATACAGTACCTATATGCAAGTCTAGATGCTCTGGCACCTCAGTAGCACTACCTGAATTCACCATTCCTCTCAATCTCAGCATAAGCCAATGTTTGTATCTCCACAACATTAAGACATATAGTAAATACAGGGTGCTGAAAATCAGGCATTTAAGTTTGAATCTCCAAGCTAAGCAATTTCTATTGACAATGTAAATATGCAGAAGATCTGCTAGGTCTCCAAAATTTACTACTCAACATTAACACACAGTAATAAAAACCAGAATTTCCCCCGACCTAATCTGCAGTCACTGATGTCCTTTTCTAAGCGGCAATACAGAAACAGGCACAACTGAAACTGAAAATAAGAAGAGCATTTGCTGCGTTTCAGATTAGTAGATACGTGATTCCTTGCGAATTTTGACTGAAAGTCATTCTCACGAGGTAGAGGCAACAGCCCCTTTGAAATCAGCTCAGCACAATGCAGGCAGGAACTAAGCAAACTTCTTCAAACAGCTCTGCCAACACCATTCAGTTCCGAGCTGCAAAACTCCTGCTGTTTCAAACTCAGGGCCTCCTGTGAGCAGACTGCTGATTACACCAGGTTGTATGGCAGGTTTCTGATATGTGCACAGGGCAGAAGAATAAGAATAAAACATTCCCACTGGCCATGTTAAATAGAAGATTTCACACCACACTGAAAGAAAACACTTTGCCATCTATGGATTCCCTTGCCCCCCATTAAAGAGAACATATATTGTAGTATGCTATACACATACTCCACGTGTACAATTCATGCAAGTGTTACTGGACATGCTACTATCATAAAGGAGAAATGGGAGACAGCACAATGCAAACATCGTATCTCCAAAGGAGAGGAGATATGCATGGTCAAAACAGCCAGAGTGCTGAAAATGCAGCGCTGTGGCACATTTAAGTCGGGCTGTTTACTCCCAGTTACACTTGTACATTGGAGAAGATTTGGAGCAGTCAAGGAAAGGGAATGAAGGCAACTCAACAGGCATTTTTCATCCCGATTTTTATGAGAGGGGACCAGAGGAATCAAACTTTACAAGTTTCTGTGAAATTCTGGTAGGGGAGACCCTTGGGGATCTCTCCCGACAAGGGAAGAGCAAGGGCTCCCATATGAGGCAGCAGCCAGGTCAGCATACACCTCGCTCCACACATACCTTGGCGCATTCCTTCTCTCAGGTGCAAGCCATGGGGAAAAGCAGGGTTTGTGGAGGACACTGGACCTGCAGAAAGCTCTACCCTGTTCCCAAAACAGTTGGCTTTGTTTATGAATTTGAGCAAAGAGGCCTTCGCTGCCTAATCAAGTGCAGCCCCCTTGTTGTCTTGTTGTAGCATCACAGCTGTGAATCTCCTAATTGCATCTTTGGTATGCAGAAGGTAAGAAACCTTCATGAAAAGATGACATGAAAGGCTTCGCTCGTTGGTCATAAACATGGATATTGGAGTCTTTCCTCAGGGAATGGCCAGTACAGAAATCAGACATTCAGAATATATTTCTGCCCATATGGTTCAAAGTGATGAATAATGCACTTTGGAAAAGAAGGATGACAAAAATAATACAACACTGGAGTAAAGCACCCATCATATTAAACAAATAACAGGTGGTGACTAAAAATTCATTTTTAATGAGCACCACTTTATGAATGCACACAATACAAAGTGGTTTCCACTGCTTTGTAACACACCACTCCTCATTATGAATTAAAAATATCTCAGTTATATAGAGCTAGATATGGAAGCTCTTTAGTTTCTCTTTGGACATCTCATGAAGGGTTGGGTTTTGGTTTTGTGTTTTGTTTTGGTTTGGTTTTTTTAAAAGATTTAGCAGACAAACAACATGAACTTGAAATTCTGAACTTGTACCCACTCTGAACTCACACTCAATACTCACAGATTCTTTAATTAACACTAACTTTTTTCAGTAGGTAAATTTGTAATTATATGTTAAAATATATACTTTGATGCGTGTTTTCAATGCATCTGCCTCATCAAATGTGCGTTCTTCACATGTATACAATTAACTGAAGAAGAGGGCGGTCCAGTAGTTAATGCAGAAGACAGTGTTTGAATTCCTGGGTCCAGACGGGCATGAAACACAGATCCACAGCAGTTCTTCAAAGTGAGTTACTGTGTTCCCAAGCTCTTCCCAAACCGGTCTGCATGAAATCCAGTGGCCAAGAATGAGACACTACTCCATAGCAGGAGGTGCTCCTATACCACAGGGTATTAAAACATCGTAAGAACCATTTCACCAGGGTTACTTATCCAACTGAGAGAAAGCTAGACAAATTATTACAGAGAACTGTTATCTAAGACATTTAGAAAGCAAGACTGGTTAAAATGGACTGTTTCTGCAATGGAAGAAGTCTCAGAAAGAAATCTCAGGCAGTTAATACTGTCAGGAAACGAGACTTTGCACTGTTAGAGCTACAGTGTAATAAAGTATGTTCAGCTAAACCTGTACCCTGCTGCATCTCAGCAGAAGGGCCATATTATCTCAAGGACCATGGCAACAGTTTAAGCAGTTACTCAAGTCTGAATCTTCTTGCATGAAGGTCAGTGTTACAGAACATGAAAATAAATGTATTCCTCCTCTCTCAAGTTCAGCTGTCTTGTTAATCTCAAAGATTACATATTCCTCGTATATCAGTCACCACTTTAAAGCCCTGATTCATAGAGAGACTTAGGAGCACATAGCAAGTTATTACTTCAGCAGGTTGTTTATTTCTACAAAGCCTAATACTCCTTGTAATTCTTAACTGCCTTCCCCCTCGAGGGCATACAGCATATGTCTTGGGAGCTGGAACAGACTTGCTCTGAATATCAAAGGAAAATTAATGACTTGTCATTAAAAAAGGTGGGAGGTAGTAGTTAAACACTACCGTCTCCTAGCTGGTTTCTTAGAAGGACAATAATTTTTAAAAATGTTATTTTTCTCTGTTTAACAATTGTTTACATAATATGCTAAAAAAACAAACAAAAAAAAAGGCTTGTCCCTGCAAACAGAAACTATTTTAGGCTGCTGGGTATTTAACATTGTACTACATTAGTCAGCCTGGTTGTTCTGTTCAGCAGAAACTTTGATGGCTTCCCAAATGCGAGGAAACCAGTTCGCTCCATTCATAATTTCTCCTTGATACAGCAGCAGTGTGTGCCAAAGATGTGGAACTCCAAAAGGTCTGCATCGCATGGAGTGGATGATGATTAAACAAACTGGGAGTGCTTAAACTAACACAAAACCCTCCCTCTCTCCTCATCCCTCACAATAGTAAGTGCAGTGAGCTGATCTCAGTTAATGTCAAGAGCCAAATTCCGCCTTTTTATGAACACACAACTTCCCCGAGGCTTTGAGATTTGCATCGCAGAGTACAAAAATCTTTCACATAATTTCCAAATTTAGGACTAGCAGGAGAAGTGGAGAATACCCTTCTAGTAGACTTCTCAGAGCACCCAGCAAAAAACACTGCACTGTAACTCCAGCATGGCATGTGAACGCTAATGCTTCTTTGCCTATACAGAGTAATTAAATGACATGTCTTTGGCTAGCCAGCTAGATACCGATGGCACATATTAAGATACACTAGCGTAATAAGCCTCAGAGTTTATGTGGGGAGGAGCTGCCTTGTTGAAGCAGCTGACCATCACTGCAGTTCCCAACTACCATACCTGGGGAAAAAATAGCTTCTGTCACTTGTGGATGGCCCTATTAACTGTAGAAATTCAAGCCATTAAGCGCAAGAGCACAAGGGAAGCTTCCTTTTGTATTGCAAAACAGCAAGACTCCAGAATAGATAGTAGACACTCCTCAGCAATGCTCTGGTCTCTTGAGGAAGTATGGGTGTAAGCATTCACAAGGGAACACCTTCAGACTGAGTTTACTGTATCTGATGAGGGGGTCGCCACTCCTGAAGGCAGGTTCTCTGTTGCCTTATGTCACACGCCCTCCACAGCATGAACTGACTTGGAAACTCTTTATGCCCACCACAGTCGTAGCATATCTGACAGATGGAGAGAACCAGTCCTCAGAACCCAGCACCCATCTGACAGCAGGTTTGTGCTGCAAGTTTCGGACATTTGGGAAGCTGTACATTTCAGTTCACATGGATTCATGCTTTAGGTAAGTCAAACTCACTGTCAGTATCAACAAATCTACCCAGCAATAATAAAGCAGAAATTTCCAAGTTGTTGGTCCAATAACTGCCATGAACCCAGCAAACAAGATCATATCTCAGATTTTCATCTTCTCCCAAGTAAATCTATCAACATGCAGAGTGCAGGTATTCTGGGGTCAGGGCTGTCTTTTCCTCTGACAATTGTTCCATTTAGTTTATTTCATATTCTGAACCTATTTCATATAAGACACACAGATGTGCTTTGATATCACTCTTTTTGTTTTGTAAAACAAGCTCTTTGCTTTTCTTACAAGTGCCCCAAACAAAACATTTCAGGCCAAGGTAAACATTTCACTTGGTGGCTGGGAAAGTAGGAAGGTGGAAGAAGGATTTTTTTTTTTTTTTTTTTTTTTAAATCATAGTCCTAGTTGAACATGGAATAAGACAACAATTAAAATTATCACAGTGCATGAAAAAGTTAAAAAATCCATACTGTTTATTCATATCTAATTTTTGTTACTGTAGAATCAAACTGATGTTTGAAATATTAAACAACTGTTGCATTAAACACCTCATCTTACATCTGAACTGACCAGTATGAAATATTTAGCAGTATTATTTTGCAGTTTCAGCTCTCCTCCTTTACACTCAAGTGCACTTCATTATAACTCTCAGACTAACTTGACAGTACAACAAGTCTCCACGGTGAGAAAGGAGTTCCAGGTATCTCCAGACTGGTACACTTGTCCCTTTCGCAATTTGTTGGTACTGTATTAGACAAGAACCATTCCTTATCATCCCAGCAAAGAAAAAGCAATGGCTGTATATGCCCCAGTCAACCAACCCCCATCACTGGCATCAGCAGAGAAGATAAACAGAGAAGCAACTGTAAGGTCACAGCATATACCTGCACAGTGCATTTACTCTTACTTAAAGAAAAAAAACCCACCACCACCTACGTAATGAAACATACAGTTCAAAAAAGCAGTCTTTGATGCAGAATTTTTAGATAAGGGGTTTGGGTTGGTTTATTTGTTTTTTTTTTTTAATTATGGCTTTGTTTTGGGATAAAAAACACAAGGACTGAGTATTTCCCCAGCCTCTTCCCTGCTTACACAGATGCATCTTTCAGCAGCACCTCTCTACCAGTTACACAAACACAAAACACGCAAACTGAGAGAACTGCAACACTATCCACTCAAAAAAAGACTAATTACTTCAATCTAGGGCTAACCTGATAACCTTCTTTGGCATGCTGGTCAGACAGCTGCTTTAGAATCTTAGATTCACCTATGCAAAAGTATCACACACACAACTGGTAAGCTATAGCCTTTGTTTTCATGATGCTGTAGAGGTACATTAAAGACTGACATATAAAAAGCTTATTTAAAACAAGTGTGCTGAATGCATCTGCTTGTCACCTCCTTTTGCGTATTAAATGTAGTTGGTGGAAGCACCAAGACTCCACTGTACACTGAAATTTTAAGTTGAGAATTGTATGCTATCCATTACAGAAAGCAGAACAAATCAGGAGCCTGTTTGTGTTTTAAGCGTCATTCTGCAGCGTTTAGCGAACTAAAAGAAATAACTCTTCACTATTAACTTTCTCGACTTACAAAAGACTTTGAGGAATCAGGATTAATGCAGCCTGATGGGCGAGACTTGCATGAGTATCAGTAAGATCAAGGTAGTCTGTCTTGGGTTTTTTGGGGGGGAGGTTTTGTTTGTTTGTGGAGTTTTTCATAATCTATTTTATACTTAAGATTTTCCCTCTAGAGTCTCAGGAGGTTAAGTCATTGGTTACAAGTGTATTTCTACTTGTTTATAAGCAAACTGAAAAGAAACTTCAAATGATCTGTCCTTTATAAACAGGTGACAGAGTACAGGCCTGACTGCAAAGTCTGTGTGCCGGAAGAGTAGAGCAGTTCAGTTCAGATTGTTAAACAACCGCCTTCTACTCTGTCACGTCGACTCAGCTCTCTCATCCGAGTGCATCTCTCGCTAGCAGGTTGGGCAGAGCACTCAAAGCCTCCAAAACTAGGTGTCCTGCTAAGCTCAAGACTGGGAAAGCAAGTCAGGATGAGTCCTTCTGCAGATACTCAAACAGTTGCCATAAACACTGCAAAATCTCTAAGTACTGATAGTGTGATAAATACCTTGATAGTGGTAAAGGCTGCAATATGCTGTCAAGGAGGAAAGCCAAAACAAACCATGATCTGGCAGACAGCTCTGGTTTCACAATATCCAAGGGTGTCAAAGCAAAACTGCTTAAAGACCCCGCTATGCAAGATGCTCAGCATCTCAAGTTGCAGCAAGTCAGTCTGAGAAAGTCAGTGCCACTTAAAATCAGTTTCTATGCCATACAAAGAAAGTGCAATTGCAAGTTAACTGAGATGCTTTAAGAAACAAGAGGCCAAACTGCGTCTGTGTCTTATATAGACAAGTCTTCAAGCAATAACAAATTATTTGAAATTCCAATCCCTCAATAGCACAGAATTTGACCCAGCAATTTATAAAGAGAAAGGGCTAAGTGAAAAAGGGAGATCAAAATCACCTTTCCAATCAAGATTTTGGCTCAGGCAACAAAGGAAATGCACGCCGGAAGAAACACAGGACAGCTCAACCAAGTTCAAGAATTAAAAAACAGAGCACTGTGGTTTAGTTTCTTCTGCACGACTGGAAGCTGGGAGCTAGATTAAGAATCAGAGCACTGAAGTGTAAGCAAGGCTTCTAATAATGGCAGCTTTTGTGGTCCTCTACTACAGACTCAATCAGTCTGCACATAAAACTGTAAAGATACATCTATGTGCTGTTCAGATAAGCATTTGCCACAAACCTTGAAAACAAAGACAAAGCCTTCAGTACTGACACACAGCTTTTTGATATTCAGGAAAACACAGAACACACAGGGTGGGTTCTTTGGTTTGGTTGTTGGGGGTTTTTTTCCACTTTTTGAAAGATCAAAATTGAAGAAGTGACCTTAAGACATTTATTAGGTTAAAAGGCAACTCCTTGTGGTTAAATTGTAGTTCTGCTCTGAAGTAACTACACAGCCTTGAGAGACTCCAAGTAACTCAAGCAGGTAACTAGTCAAATTAGAAGGGTTTTTTTTTGTTTCTTTTGGGTTTGTTTTGTTTGGGGTTTTGTTAGTTTTTAAATAGAAGCATGCTTTACTTTTAAAGTAACTTGCTTCTCAGGACTGATTCTGTTTCTTTGGAACATGCATCCTGAGAAATGAGCCTTTTAACATACACATTAATTCTGCATTTAATATCAAACTTAAAAAGAAATTCACCTCCTTCCAGTTTCTAGCAGTAAATACTTATGCCTCCCGTGGGACTCCAGCCACTTAGCTTTACTGTAACACAGCTGCTCCAAAATAAACCAGGCATTAACCTCAGTACCACCCTCCCCTTTTCTTCTAACACACTGCATGCCAAACAGGTTTTTCTGCGATACCAATTTGATGCTGCACTCCCTTACAAATACCTTTCCAGTGGATATATTACAGGTGGGATCAGCATTAAAAAAAAATTCTCTTTAAAGTGCCACAGGGAACTTACCTTTCTTCTTTTGCTTCTCAACCTTACAGCAAACAAGTTAGATGTTTTTGAAATTACTCCTTTAACACCAAGTAAGTAAAGGTGACTTCTTCTAGAGGAAGAACACCACCTATTCAGTTTAAAAGTTTTAAAAATAACTCGCTAAAGGATCATTTTCACAGGACAGGAATATATTTAAATGGAACTCATACAATATTTTTCCTTTGTGCAAAGAGCACAAGTCTTTCCTACCACCCCCCCAAAGGAGCAGATGTCTATCACTGTTATCTTGATCACCTAATGGGCACTATGTCATTCTAAGTCTAAAAAACAAATTAAATAAACATCTAGAGACTTTTAATAATGCTAATTATGAAAGAGAACAGGCAGTGACAGCTCCACAGGGGCCATTTCAGTCTGCTGAGCAGATTTTTATTTAGGCACTTTTACTGGCCATATGAGGACCCAGCAGAATTTAAACACTTAACTCCCCTTCAGCTCCATCTCTTAATCATAATAGGAAACAGGAGAGGCACCAGCTCACACACAGCTTGTATTCAAACAGCCCTTCTAAGCAGCTGTAAAAAAAGTCATTCTGCTTAAAGTAGAGTGCACACACATCAATTTGCTGCTTTATTTGGTCTTTAGAGTTTGCTTTTTTTAAATCCTTCCTTTTAAAAACCAACATATTTGCAAATGGGAGATGTATGCATGCATCAGCAAGTGACAGCATTTCAATTTCTGTGCTTTCATGAGCAGGTGCCTTCCCTAATTTGTGCTGGCGTAAAGTCCATACACCACGTAAAGTATGAAATACACTCTTTCCTGTGGTTTGTCTTCAGCAAAGAAACTAGCATACTAAAACTTCCTCCTGTCACCAGGTCTGTCGCCTCATCAAGTCCAGAGACTGGCTTAGAAGGGTAAATTCCATCATTCTTAACCACGGTAGGTGACTCCACAAACTCCACACCCGTTTCTTGGCCCAAAAGCATTCACATTTGCCGTAAGTACTGGAGGTCAACATAAGCTCAAGCAGACCTTTACAATACAAACCACATTTTGTTTTCAGAAGTAAATACAACTCTGCATTTGGATACAATGTGCTGTCCAAGATCTCCCACACATTTCTGAAACTGATAATCATGCCTTCAAAAGGACAGATAAGCACTGCTTTAAAAGAAATCCCCAATACCCGCCTCAGATGAAAACACACTGTGGAAGTATTGCTTACAGTCATTAAAAAAACGCAGTGTACAAAAAGGTGAGAGTTTGTTACAGACCTTTGTAACAAATGCTAATTACAAAGCTATTGGAGCGGAAAGCCTAGGTCAGCTGAGTTAGAGGCACAAAGAGACACCTTTGCTCGCTCCACATCACAGGGTCACAGATGTCACTGGAAGTGATGAGAACAAGCCTTGACACCAAACCTTAATCCAGAGTCAGAGCTGTGTAAGAGCAAGACTGTGGACTGAAGCCAGCATGCCACAATGTAGCATGTGACAATATCCGCAGTAAAAGCAACACTGGATTAAACAACGTTTTCACAGACAGAACATGCAAATAAAATAAGAAAATAAATCACCTTCATTTGCTACCTGCCATTAAAAAGCAGAAAATACTTGCTTTGGGAACTGCTATGCAATTAGGGGATTTGTTTTGCAATCATACTTCATACATTTGTGGAATTCATCTTCTTGTGTCTTTAAAGACCTTTTACTGAAAAGGACTAAATGACATGGAATCCATTACAGAAACACAAGCAATAAAGCAATCTTTAACTTTCAATTATTGTTATCTTTTAGCAAAAATAAATCTCAAAGCTATTTTCAGCTACAAGTGGCACGCAGGCTATTTTCTAACTTACCTGAACTTGGTAGACTGAAACTCAGTTCCCTCCTTCACAAAGTTTCAGCTGACAAAAATGGGACATTTCCCTGTAATCTAGGCAGCAGGACTGAACGTGGCTGGCTGGTTAGACTGTCTGAACAGTGACTTACACCTTAAACCTAATATCCAAAAATATACATGTAGTAGAGGACTAAAATACTGAAATACCTTGTGGTTTTAGCATTTGTAATCACAGCAACAGTCTAGGAGATTAACATTAGGCCTCAGTTTTCATCAGGAAAAGCCACATACACTCACACTACCCTTTTTAAAGCCATATAAATGACACAGTGGATACGTTCTGTAACTCAGACATCCCAAGAATTGTCTTCAATTAACATCTCAAAGGTTAAGTAAATACTGCTGTGGGGGAACCAAACTATTCCATACTGTAACATTTTTACAGGTCACCTCCATTTGCCTCCGCATTTTAGGACACTGCTCTTCTCTTTTCTTGCCTCTCTTCATTTGTCTGCACAATGGATTCACACCCTTCTAGCTTATTAAGCAAAACAAAGACAAGACTACACAGACACATGCCAGCCTATTCTGCCCTTTCCCATATTCTAGCTCCAGGAAATTACAGGCAATAAACCATTTTAAAAGTCAACCTATTCTCTTCCATCTGTTTGGGGTCACTATTTCATTCTGTATTAAAATGCATGTGCAGCCCCAGGAAAAAAAAAAAAAAAAAAAGTCTCTTTAAGTTCAGTCCTCCATTAAACTTCCAGACATAATTCAATGTATCAGCTGAAATGCATCCTAGAATCACAGCCAGCAATCTCAATCAGATGTCGGACAGCAGGCTACCAGCCACCTGAAATAGTAGCTCTCACCAGCCTGGGAACACTTTTCAAACTGTCCTCCGCAGAAACTTATTTCAACTCTGGGGCAGAAATGTTTCTTTTGTCTAGTTCTTCTAGACATGAACAAGACAATCTCACTAAAAAAAGCATCAGACAGTCTGGCTGGTAGTGATGAGTTACCTGTCTCCGCCTCCTCCTCCCTGAAATGCTTGGTAACAGCACCTATACAAAACGACCACGATCTTTGCAATTCTTATGTTCGTTCCACTTGCAGCGCAGTGGTACCACTACTTTCAGGTGAAGGACTAAATCAGAGACTAACATCACTGGTTCAGCATTTCCCAGAATGTCTGTGCCAAGGCCAGTCACCCCCTCCACCCACCACCGCAGTAACTGAATGTCTTCGCAATACCAGTTTTACATGCAACCTTCATGCCTCGTGATCATGCTACTGCAGAACAGAAAATCCAACTCAAAACATTTTTATCACTGCAGAACCAAGAAGGCCTCATTAAGCTAGGTACTGCATAAATACATATAGACAGTCTGTGCCTGTAGCAAGCTGAAACTAACTAGAGAAGTCAAATGATGAATAGAGTGGAAACAAATACAGAGCTAATAAGATCCTACTCCAGGTTGTGCCACTGGCAGAATCTCCCAAATCCCAGCCCACTGCCTTACTGAAACACAGAGCATCTCTACAACAGTACCTTAGTACTAACTTATTTGTCATATTAACTTATTTATTGTAGACTTGTGAAAAAGACAGAGAGGCTCAGTGGCTGCTCACGGTCATTTCTTTGCACAGCTGTAACTTAAGGCCACGAGAACATGCATGCTACCTTTGGTAGGTGCAACAATACAATTGCCAGTGCAGAAACAATTCAGGAAACTGTATGCATATCGCCCGCTCAACTTTACAAAAACAGGGAGAGAATATACACTTAAAAGCACAGGAGATCAGCAAAGTATTTGAATTGGAGCTTATCTGTTGAAGCTTCTGATATCTTACTCTTGAGAAAGCTGACATTCTCAGTTGATAATCTTTAAATTTAAAGCTCAAGATGAGGAAAGGTCCCCCCCTAAGCCAAGTTGCTAAATTAAGACTTCTAGGGAACAGGACTCAAAGGAAAGCAGTCACCCAGGTATATTATAGTTTAACACACCAAATGGACAAGGCTAGCAAAAAAAAAGTTTAGTTTTGTCTAATTCAGTAGGCCACTGTGGGTACAAACACTCCCCCTCAGAACAGAAGAATGCTTTTTGACCTCAGGATGTGCACATTTATGTGCATTTTTAGCATTTTGGTGTTTACTTTGCTAAGACTGGATTACTAGCCCAGTAGAACTAGCCTGCCTAGTAGGGAAAGGTTTCAACTCACAGAAGATGATGTTGCTACTTCCAGAACTTTATTTATAGCTTGAGTACAGTTGCCAGTTCATCACTTGTGCCCAAATCTGGAGCTCCAAGTTTGCATTCCTCTTTGCAGTCCAGTCAAGAGCTCTAAACCTGACTCAACATTTCAACTACAGAAGCAGGAATTGTTTATTGATCTGGAAGCTACTGGTATTGCAAGACCTTCGCTGACCCACCAGCAGAACCAGCTTTTGCCCCAGCCTGAAGACAAAACAGTCTCTTTTTTCTGCAGGTTAGAAACAGCCCCAGCACCAAACCACTCACAGCAACAGCCAAACTCACAGGCAGCTAACTCCCTTTAACATGCCTGATAAAAACCCTGCTGCTTATACTTGTTTGACACAAATATAGAGCAGCCAAGTAAAAGGAGAAGGACACAGGTCTGAAGAACCATGCCTTAGAAGTAAGGCATCCTTGTTCACCATTATCTCTGAGCCCAGCTAAGTGAGTTTAGGTGGGGAGGGTACGATTTGTGGCAATAGTCTCTAAAAATTCAATGAATGGTTTCATCTTTACTCCCCCACTCCCTCACTTTAATGGAAATGCTAAGGGTCATGAGTTTCTTATTGAAGCTGCACAAGCCACACAATCACAACTGGCTTCAGAACTGTCTCTCAGTATGATTTCTTTTAAAAATGAAGAGCTATTTCCAACCTATTTAGAAACATGAAGCAATCTGCTAGGTATTTAGTGGCCACAACTGCAGGAAATACAGGCAACAAAAATACAGCCATGACCACATTGCAGCATTTCTTCCAGCAGCATTTCTCATCCACATACTCCAGATGTGGCCATAATACCCATGCAGGGATGAGCCAAGGGATGATCACATTCTTTTTTTAATTCTTCTCTCCATCAACCTCAAGTTTTTCATGTAAATGGTAGGAATTTTTGCTTGAGAGTGCAGAATATACTGTTGGAGTGATTACTGGCATTTTTGAAGGTTAGGAAATTAGCTGACATCAAAACAGATCCTTTCATAAATTCAATTTTTTTTATAAACTGGTATCAAAGTGGTTTTTTGTTCCTTAGAAAAACCCTAAACCCAAGGATTGACATATGAGCAGAGGAAGCACATCAAAGCCACTTCAGGATTCCCCTGCCAGCCTGCCTTAGGCCTCTTCCAATACTCCATAGGTCCGAGCATGTTCTCCAGGTGTTGCAGACATCAGGGCAGCTGTTCTTACATGGACACTTCAAGTACCAGCACCTACAGGGTTTAGATATTCTCTACAGCACAGCAAAGGAATAGGCCAACACCCCTCAGATTTTTCTAGCTTTCTTCTTCCATCTTCAGAAGTGACAGAACTAGCAACAATAACAGCTCTTGCACAGGTTGTTGCAGCTTAAGGGGGGGGTTGTTCCTTTTTTGTTGTTGTTGTCGTCCCCCCCCCCTTTTTTTAAAAAAAATTGCCAATGAACTCTGCCAGAAAAGGGGTAGTGCCACACCACTATGAAAATAGTTGCCACAGCTGGGATTAATCACCCTTTGGAAAAAAAGCAGAAGGCCCCAGAATTAAGGCCATAACACCTCACTGTCAACAAGGGTCAAGAGGTGCTTACTTCAAGTGAAGCCAAACATTGTTCAGTCTTGCGGTACTCACACCTGAACTATTTTCAAGCCAATTGAACTGGACTGGTAGATAATCCTTAGTGGAGCCCACAAAAGAAGCATTTCAAAGCAAAGGCAGAGCTCAGGAACAGCAAGATAATTTCATCTGTGTTGTACTGGGCTAGCCAAGGACCAACATTCCCAGCTATGTCATCAACACAAGGCAGCAGACAACAGCTGGAGGTCAATCTGTTCCACATGTACTGGTTAGCTGTAGTATGAGATAAAGACTTCACCCTTTGACCAGGATGCACAACACCTGCACCAGTGAGAAGTGGATGAGAATCTCTTCTCCAATACTCAGTTCTCTATTGACACCTTTCATCAACTTCCTCACTGCAGTTACAGGCAGTAACCTGTAATTCTCTGTACTAAACTATTGCCTACAAAACCATTTTGAATTCCAGTTTGAGAGACAGCCAAGTGTCTGAATTCAGTCAAAGCAAGAAGAGACAAATAAAACTCACACTATGAGCAATGAAAACGTTCTGCTGTGCTCAGCCCTTTTCCAAGATGTGGCACCAATTCCAGAAGTTTTATGACCAGCCGTTTCTCCAGCAAACCAGTGCTGTAACAGTTATTAAATGCAATTAATGACAGATTGTCTTGAATGCTCATGAAATCCCACAGCAAAATGAGTCATTTGCCTAGTTTCAAAAGAGGGGCCTCTCAAGCCTGCAAAGGTGCAACTGCTCAGAAAGCAGGAAATGCAGAGATGTTGCCTGCTATCACCAGTAACAAATATTACATACCCAATTAAAAAAAAAAAACCCACAAACCGCCAACACCAAAGCCTGCAGCAACCAATGTTGTCCCCCATTTTAAGAGTCTTGACACTGTTGTTTCTAGTAGCCATCAGCAATCCAGTTGTACCCAGCTAAAAGTGGTGAGAGGACAACTCTTCAGAAAGTTGGTAATGAACAAATTCAGTTAGCAAACTTCCAAAAAAATGAGAGGTTATTTGAACTGGAAAAAGGCTTCTTCGTTGCATTTAACCCTCCCAAGTTATGCCTGCTGAAGCACAGATAGGAACTGATCTTTATGGCTCAAATCAAAGCCAGATTCAGAAATAGGCTGGTTTGTTCATAGTCATTCCCAGCACAGACCCTCTGCCTAAGAGATCAGGAAAGCCCCAGCACTGTGGAGAATACTTGGATTCACGCATCTGGATTAGACCTGTCCTTGTTTTCTGAAGTAATATTATCTGCATTAATGAGAATTTTGCTTTAACAAAGAGATTAGCTATACAAATATATGAGAAATCTGATATTGGATATAGATATACAAGACGATTATATGATCTGAAATGTCAACTGGCTTCTGAATATCCCAGTTAATTTTAGTAGGCACTCGATGTCACCTTCTTCAGATACAGTTTACAGTACCATGAATTCACATCATATTCTTGATCTCTCCTGCCCTGTGCAGAGAAAGGCAAGTATTCTTTCATACCTATCAATGTCCTTCAATAAAGCATGAGGTGGCATTTTCCTCATTCTAGAGGACCTGGTCTACCAAATTCAGCAACTAAGCCGTAAACTTGACTTGGGTCCATTAAGTGAAAGGGAATGTAAAATGTCAAGGCTAACACTGTATTTTTAGAGCTTTTGTTTCTCTTGAGGAAGCAGCAATTCATGTTCCTATTGTTTGTCAGGAACTTTTCCCTCCCACTTCCAGTCTGCAACCAAATTTGATCATATGTTTTCAGCCAGTAAGACACTACCCTCACTTTAACTTAAGCTAATGTATTAATACTACTTCATCAAACAATGCCCACAACTTCAACCTATTTAAAAAAATCCCTAACATTCAGGAGAGAAGAGGCCTAACAATATTTAATATATTCCAAAGTATCCCTTTAGTTGCATGTTGAAAAAATTAGTAAAAGCTACTTACACCAGATCCTAAAACACAAGAAACCCTCCAAATATCTAACAGAGACATTAGTACAGACGCAATGTTATACTCTGCATCAGTCACACACAGAGCTCAGTTACAGCACAGATGGCCTTAACTCCTCCCAGACTACAGAGAGTTGAAGGCTGCACACCACCACACAAAAGGGAATCTCAGATTAGCATCGAGACCTTGGATTTGCCCTGAAGATGTGATTGCAACAAGGACAAATAAGTTTCTTATATAATGTTATCATCACAAAAAAAATCTCATTTGGTTTTAAACTTTGTTGTAATTACACATTTTCAGGACCAAAGGCAAAGAATGATCAGCTCTCACGACTGTTTTGTTTACATACAGTATATATAGTCTTCAGGCAGCAAGATTCATAGTACTTAATTTCTGGACTACAACAGGAACATCACTGTTATGCCTGCTACTGGAAGCCTCAAATACCATTCCCCAGTGAAAACTCTGCCTCTTAACCCATTCTAGTTATTGCTGGCTTTATTGGATTATGGTTGACCTAGCTGTTGAGCTGTGCAATAAGACACCAAGCAACATATCACATGATTCTGAATCACTTTTCTTTTTTCCCCAAATCTGATCTCTCTTCAGGTACTCCCTTAAGAGGTCAGATTATCAGCTCCAAGACAAGAACTCACATGAATAAAAAGCCTCAGAGTTTCAACACCTGAAGGACCAGACTCTCAGACTGTAAATCTTGTGGGGGTGAGGAGAGAGGGAGAAAGATTAGTCCTGTCACTGTCCCTAAATATGTTTTTTTTTTTTCCTCGTAGACTCCATGTATATTTACACTGTTCAGTGGGTGAGAAACAAAAAAAACCCCTTCAGCCTCTAGCTATGACCAAATGGAATTTCCCCTTAGAAATCACAAGTCTCAGGAATGACATCACATGGCATCAGCATCTCCAGTTCTCAACAATCGAGACACAGGTCAGCTATCTTCAGAAATACATGATACACTCCTACATCATCTCAAACCCGAGTTACACACTTCGTTTTTCTAGCAGGCCACTGGAACTTGCACAGATGAGTTTTCTGCCCCATCTGACTTTTTCACAAGTACCTCTGTTTTAGGCTTCCGTAAGCAAGTCCAGAGGCAGAGTAGTGGCAATAACATGAAATAGCAGTAGGCAAGCTCTGGAAGAGAACGGCATCAAAAGGCACGACTGCAGTTAAGCATTACATCTCTTCTGTATTTTGAAGACAAAGCCAATCCACAGTCTCTTCTATATGTAGAGAAAACATGAAGTGTCCAGGATGAGCACACTGACTTTAGTTGTTTTGTCCATTATATGATTGAGACACATATGCAGAGGAGCATTTTATTTAATAGTCCTCAATGGTTTCAACCTGATTTATACTGCACAGCATTCAAAACTGGCAGAACACGTGTAAAAGGAAACAGTAGAACAGTTACCCTTCTCACTAAGGAGTCTAAATATACACAACAGTGTGTATACAGAAATTCTATTTGGAGTAACTGAATTCACTCCTATGGCTTTCCAGAAGCATCCAATATGTACCTAAGTCTGCAAAAGCGCTCAGCTGTCACCACCCTGGTTTTAGGGGAGCACTATTGCAGCAGCAGAACACAGAGTCAGTTCAAGGATGTTGCCCAAGAAGCACACTATTTGTGAGAATTTGCAGTCATTCCTGCACTTAAGTCTCTTCGAGAAGGAGTTCAGAACAAACAACTGCTTTAACACCTAAGAACAGGTACATAGCATAAGAAGTCTAACTTCAAGACAAGCACAAATTTATTTTTCCTAATTAATAGTATACCAATTCGAGATTTATATTCTAGCATTAAAGACATTTCTTCATAACTATTTATTTGCTGGCAGCCCCTTTACACGAAGGCTACTTGTTTTTGGCTATAAAACTTGTTTAAAACATTATTCCAATTTCAGCAAACCCCTCCACAGACACACCCCACAACCCCACCGCAAGAGAGCCTTTTTTACTACATGTATCTCCAAGTGCTACCACAGCCTTCGAGCACAATTATTTCTTTAAAAATAGAAGGGGGCAGGGAAGCAGCCTCTGGCTATGAGGGATAGAGAAGGTAGCTGTATTGTTGTTTCATACGGAAAGCATGGCTGAAAGTACTTTTACACAAAAACAATTTCCTAGCCATTTCCTGTAGCAAGCTTCTTTTTGAGCCACCAGCCCCTGCACTAGCTGAAACATTATAGCAATCAGCACAGATCAATGAGCAGAGAGCAAAAATCTCACCTGATAGTAAGTCTTAATGTTTCTGACTAAGATGGTCAGATTTTGAACCCGAAGATAGGTGTCATTATTTACGTGCTTGTTGACACGTTGGTTGGTTGGTCGAGGATCTCTATTAAAAGAGGAAAAAGAAAATAAAAGTATTACTAGGTTACTCGGTGCTAAGACTTAGCACTGACATAATTATACAGGATACATATACATTAATTCATGTTAGAATAAGCCCATTACCTTTGCACCTACGTGTAACTTGGAAACCCTCCTGTGCGCCACGAAGTAACCTACTTTAGGTTAACCCACACAGCAGTTCAGGGCAGCTTCCCTCCCTCCTTATTCATATTTCCCTGAAGCAAAGAGCATGTTTAGTTTGTGCACACTAGATCAAAGCAGTCTCTGATAATAAGGGGTTTATCTTATTCAAATAAAGGGAAGCCTAGGAAAGACTACCATGCTTTCCTTGGCTTTGGAGTTTTATGACAAGAGGCGGGTGTTAACACTTGATCAATGCTCACTGTGCAAACTGTAAAACCCAGATGTATTATACACTGACGTGAAAGGAAAAAGGAACACTGCACTTTTATTATACCCATATCATCACACTAGATCTCTCTCATATACCCACTGTGTCACAAAAAACAGCTCTACCATGCTCTAATTTTACTGGGTTTCAAGATATGAACAACATATAAACATAGGTAGAGATATAAGCAAGACCGGAAGAGTTGGTGGAAAGATTTCAGGGAAAGAAGCCTGAAGTTTTTTTTGGAATTTAAAGGAAGCAAATCAAAATTGTACCTGAAGCAATTTTATTTCTAAAACAAAACACAGGAAAAAAAGCTGCAAATAATTTAATATGAATGTGTACCTTCAGATTCTCTGTGTACACCCTAACATGTTGCAAAAAAAGGAACCTGAAAACCTTTACCTGTCAATAGCATCAATCAAAGCCTTGCATTTCCCCTCTAATAAAGACTCTTATCAGCAAACTCCTACATAATCCAAACACCTGCCTCCCAGAGCTCTGCTTTGGCTGTTAGTTAAGCCATTCACAGCTCTTCCAGTGCCAAATATCGAACTCAGGCGTTGACAAGGAAATAAAAGAGGAACTGATCCAATATTTATTTTTAAAATATATCTGCTAAAGTTTACATTAAGTATGTCAAAAAGCTTTTTCTTTCTATTATTTCTTTTAAATGCACAACTATCCCAAAGCACCTCTCTAGTGAAAGCAGTGCTATATGTATAAATATGAGAGAATACATAGATATTCCAGAGATGAGAGAAAACTATTTTGGCAGCAGATAACACCAGACACAGTATTTCTGTGAACCAGGGTTCAAGCAAACTGAAGTACAGATGACGAAAACTGCCACTGACATAAAATAGCAAGACCCCACACAGCCTTTACAGCAGCAAAGGATTTTGTATACTGATTGGCACTATAATGAATTATGGGAAAAAAGAGGACAAAGACAGGTAAGTAACAAACTTCTAAAGTAAAATCTGTAATAAGTATTCCACTCTACTGATGCTCAGATACAGGAGTGCAGAAGCCATACCCATACACAGTTTGACAGTATGGCTCTTCAGCAACACAGCAAGTTGGAGAAGTGTGACACCTGGGCTCAAACTCGGAGAGTACCTTGCCTTCAGTACTCTCTGAGCAGATGCTGGATCCTGAAGGAGCCTGGATGCTTGGCCTTGTTAGGCAAGGTCACGACAACAAACCAGGAAGCTAAAAGGGAAGAAAAGTACAGTAAAGAGAAGCTGGCCAAACCGAAGGGTCAGCCTACAGTTCTCATTTCCACATGAAAGCTCATGCGGGCAGCACGCTGCCATGCCACTGCCTGGCAGTGACCCAGGTCTATGGCCAGGAAGAGAGAGCTTTGACTGCACAGTGCAGCAATACTCCACGACCCTTCCCAAAGCTGCACCAAACGGGGCAAAAATCCACAAAATGTACCCACTGGCCACAGCAAAGGAGAGGCATTTTCTTCAACAGCTGTAGGCAGTGTAACTGCAAGACTTGGATGAGGTTTTCAAAAGCACGCAAGACACAGAACAGCTCCTCCTTCCAACACAAGACCTGCTCATCTTTTGGCACAGCAGAGCTAGTTGTCTGTTAGAAGAACATAAGCATTGGCAGGACCAGGTCCTCAGAAGCAATTTTGGACCTTTTATCCTATCATCTTCATTAAGGGTAACTGGTTGCCCCAAGAGCTCTTGATGCCACTGACCTCGGGGTCCTCTTAACCTGGAGCCAAGCCACAGCACACAGTGTCACTGTGGCAGTCCTGCCTCCTCCTCCCCACAGATGAGGAAGTTAAAAGCTTTTCTGAAAACAGAATGTAGCTCAAAAAAACGACGGTTTGGATTTCTGAACATGTTGTGTAACCAAGTTCATCCAGCACCTCAGCTCACTTCAGAGAGGTCCCTTCGCACAAGATGTGAAAGGCCAACACGGCCTACTCTTCGAACTACCACAGATCTTATTGCCTCCACAGGGAAAACTAAACAATTCCTTCTCAACAAGCAGTACCCCATTTCTTCTTAATTTGTTACCATTTTTTTTCTTAATCCTGGATCAGATAAGCTCGAGTACTGGCTACGGCTGTCCTAGCTCCACAGCCAAGAACTTGGAGGAGGCGCAGAAAGTCACTCTTGGAGGCAGTGGGAAGTTCCCAAAACCGAGACAGACCTATCCTTTTCCGTTTACCAGGTAAGCTCAGTTTTATCCAGTTGAGCTGGCAAAACATCTTTTGACTTAAGAAAGACATTGAGGTGCTGGAGCGTGTTCAGAAAAGGGCAAGGAAGCTGGTGAAGGGTCTGGAGCACAGGCCTTATGAGGAGCGGCTGAGGGAACTGGGACTGTTCAGTCTGGAGAAGAGGAGGCTGAGAGGAGACCTCATCGCTCTCTACAACTACCTGAAAGGAGGGTGTAGTGGGGTGGGTGTTGGTCTCTTCTCCCATGTAGTTAGCGATAGGACGAGAGGAAATGGGCTTAAGCTGCGCCAGGGGAGGTTTAGATTGGAAATGAGGAAAAATTTCTTCACGGAAAGGGTGGTCAAGAATTGGAACAGGCTGCCCAGAGAGGTGGTGGAGTCACCATCCCTGGAAGTGTTCAAAAAGCGGGTCGATGTGGCACTTCGGGACATGGTTTAGTCCAGTCTACCCTTGATTGGCTTAGAGTAGACTTGGTAGTGTAGGTTAATGGTTGGACTGGATGATCTTAAAGGTCTTTTCCAACCTAAACAATTCTATGATTCTATTCTATGATTCTATGACTTAATAAGCATGAAGATGAACACTTCTAAGAACTGAGCGTTCAAGACGTGTTTATTCAGAAAGAATACGTGTTGCATTTTTCAAACACGTTCTGCGCCAGACCTCCTGCCTAGAATAACCGTGTCGTATTATGCAAGGCCAGGTGGATCCCTCCTGCTGCTGCCTCCTCCACGTCACTCACCCGGCTCCTGAGACATCTCGGGGGACGTGGAAGGGGCGAGATGGAGGAGCCAGGAGAGGCAGCAAAGAGGCCTCCTGCTGCGGGAGCAGACCCAGACCCACCTGCTGCCTCCTCCCCAGCGGGGAGCAGCGAGGGGCCCAGAGGCGGGCAGCCCTCGTGGCAGCCCTCGCCGCAGCGAACGCGGCAACACCCCGAGGGCGAGCAGGCCCGAGGCCAGCTGCGCTCAGGGAAGGAGCGAGCTGCCAGAAAGCACGCAGCCACCCGCGCTTACCGATCCCAAGAGAAGCGAAAGAAAAAAGCTAAAAACCTAGAGAGATGGAGGTACTCAAAAGACTAAAACCCGAACAGCCTGATCTACAGCAGGGAAAAGCGGGAAGGGGAAGCAGAGTCCTCAAGGGAAAAAAAGCACCTGAGTAAAGTTACACCATAAGAGGCAAATTCTGTGTTTAAAGGCATTTCTACCCTGAAGAAAACAGAGCTGTTGGTACCGCGCTCTGCACATTATGGCACCTGTTTGGTTGTAAGACTTGTTTATGAAGCATTTAACAGAAAGAAACTCTTTCCAAGGATCATATTGAAAATGAGAGAGATATCTTTTGCAACACTGACCAGGTAACACAAACAAATTCCTGTCTGAATGCATCTGAAAAATCCCTGAACACAACCTCAATGAGATGCTTTTTCAGTCCTTTGGTCTTTCCCTTACACACAAATATAATGAAAACTACAATTATCTTTTTTTTTTTAAAATCCACCCACTCCTCAAGATCAGAAGTTATCTAAATAAGACTGAGGCAGGGTGACGGCAGTGTGACTAAGGGAGGTACTTCACAAACCAGTAAAAGAAACACCCAAGCCAAATAAGCAGAAGGGAAGTCTCAAACCTCACTATATACCCAAACATTTTAAAGACATCCTCTGGTTTGCATACCTTCATAACTTTTACAGGAGCACAGAGGAAAGGAAGGGCCAGGAGACAGAGGCCAAGTGATGAGTTCAGCAGGCATGGGGCCGGCAGCACAAGTGCTTGAAGATGCAACTCCTCAAGCCACCAATTAATAAAAGTAACAACAACAACAAAAAAATTTCATTTCTAAAATTCAAAATTACAATCCCATTCTAGCAATTTCTGACAAGTAATTTTGGTGAGTAAAGGGGAAGCCCACAAGCCGGGCCCAAGGGTAATGAGATGGCAGAAGGAACCGATTGTGCCCAGCATCCCACGGCACTTCGCTCTGCAGGTAACTCGCTAACTGAACATACACCACTCTTGGACCAGTCTAACTCTCCTATCATCCAACTTCTTCCTCTATCATCAAGTGGGATGACACGACTAAGGCTGGCAGGGTTTCTAAATTGCCTGGAAAACAGTAGAAAAATGCACCTCAAAAGGAGCTTTTAAATTAAACGGATGCATCTCTCGAACCTTCCGGTATTCGTGTCATTTGCCACAAACCACAAGAAGCGGGCACTCACGATGTGGCTGTTCCTGTCACATGGTCTAAATTAGAGAAGACAGATTGACAGTACCACAAACCATGACAGCTGCAATTGAAATGGAAAAACCCATTATTGTGCATTTTTATCATGCAGTTTAAATACAAGTAGTTTTATCAGCTATATTCCTAATACACATTCATATTTGCTAAATGTTTTAACAGAAAAGCAGAGCCTACTATCAATTAGAAGAATTAGAACACGTCAATAGGAAAACACTTGTGTGCTTATGTGCCTGCATGTGTAAACCCCCATGCCATTTCCCAAATAAAACTCTATAAGTTAAACAGGGCAAATATTTGCTTATGCTTGTAGGTATTATGCCACAGCTGCAACTGTAACACTGAAGGCAGTCTATGCAGTGTTGCCACGTGCTAGTTTGATACCAGGAAGTGACACACAACCATCTGAAAAAAGTTCTTTAAAATTTGTCTGCAGAGAAGCTCATTAGCCTGATACACATAAATCCACCAGAAACACAGAAGCTCAGGACACGGCAGTTTCACTTTGAAGATTAACAAACATTTTCGTATGCAGAGTATTCAGCCAGTACTGCAAGTCTGCAAAAATCCACGTGTCCTTCATGCATGAGCAGGTTGGGGTATACGCTTGGACAGAACACAGGAAAATGAAACCACTCATTTACAGCAAAATGACTTGAAAAAATATTTGTCTTGTTTTAAAATATAAGTGGGGAAACCGAATGCTGCTGTCCATCTCTTCGTATTAGATTTAAGTTGTTAAGCAGCTAGGCTCCACTACTGAGAACTAAGCAATCCCCTCTTAAAACTCTCTTAGAAATGGTCTTGCTTTGTTAGGGATCACCAGCAAGCAGAGGGATCACCCGCAAAGCCCAACAGCTGGTTGCCTGCCAACCAACTCGTGGCCAGAATCTGCCTAAGCCCAGGCCAGGTTCCCTTCCTCCGCCCTTGCGCCATGGCTACATTTGGTGTGCCCAAGCAAACTACATTTTATTCAGGGCTAGCATTCCTGGAGGCAGTTCATGTCTGAAGAGGATGGAGCGAAGGCACAGCCCTATTTTTCACCTCCTGTCACGCAGCCAGCAGGGACCTGGCAGGCAGGAAAAGTGGTAGATGTCACACATCTCTCTGGTGACACAGCTGCCTTGCTGATATGAACCCACTGTCTAAAAAACGTTGACACCACAACATCAAGCAGTTGGGATCTTCTCTACCCACTCTAAGTTGCCAGACAGCATTTGGGCAAAATCCAACCTATTACAACAGAAACTAGAGGCTGACTGAACTCGTACAGCCCACTCACACCTTAAACAGCTAAAGCCGTACTTTCACTCAGCAATCTCCACTCAACAGGTATATCTGGATTTCTTCACAGATCCACCTGTCTTTTTGGCCATGGATTAAACTTGAAATCTGCTTAGCTGCAGGACAAAAGTGTTTTGTTTTTAATAATGAAATGCCCAAGAATTTGGCTTTCGAAACCTTCACCAGAAGAAACCCGTCGATCTGCAGCAAAGTACTGCATCACACCTGGTGTTTAGATGCAAGCTCATGTGCTCATGTTATTTGTGTTCCAGTAAGCAGGCAATCAGGGTATCTACCCTAAAAAGTGAAAAGCAAAGTAACATACAAGTGAGGAGACAGCTACCCTCCTCATGTGCCCAGCTCTTTCACTCTTCTACCCCCTGCTCTCTGCATGGGTGTGCATGCATGCATCTGTGCTTTCAGGCAATCAGCACTATCACAGCATGGTATATCAGATTCTAGCAGATTTATCAAAGGCCCTCATTAATACAATTTCAGCAGGAAGAAATCTCAAGCCAAGCACTGAAAGTCATCTTCAGGGACCAGGACTTGAAAAAAAACTGATGAGCAAGCATTTTAAAACACACATTTATTTTTCTGTTCTGAAAGCTTTATGGGGCAGAAACATGCCTTGCAAGGCTTTCCTGATTTACAGGCAAGCAGTAATTGCCTTGCAATTTCTAAAAGTTAAGTCAGGAAAAAGTGAAGGTCATAGTCGGCACCTCTCCTGAGCACCTTGCTGGGTTGGGATACATAAATACAACCATGATCCTTCCTAAGTTAAACAGTCTTGTGCTCTCAGTAGAAAGCTCTTGGTTTCAAGCTCCTTAGACACCACTAGAAGCACTGCCAAAGCTGCCTAAAAAGGGGGAAAAAAAAGCCCCAATTGTGTAGAATGGGATAGTTTCCTACTCCACACTGCTTGTGCTTTCACCACTTACACTTTCTGTGACGCTGCTGACAGAGATGTTTTTTGGAAAAAAACAAACTTATTTTCCTGACTGCTTAAGGCAAGTGAACATGCCAGGACATTTCTCACAAACACATGATATCCGACACAATGCCAACTTGTGTCACTCCACTCAGTCAGCCTATATGCTCATCTTCCTTATTTCAATGAGATCTTAACATTCACTCCTTGTCCCCAAAGCATTATTAAGTTGCTCCATAGAGTTCAACAATTTTATGTCTCTTTAGCCATACTGCAATGGCCAACAACAAAATATTTAAGTTTGCATACACCACACGATAAAGTGCTTCTAAAATACATCACTCATAAGAAAGCCACATAACTTCAGCCTATTTAAAAACAAAATTCAAGAGTGACTAAATATTAAGTCAATTTTTCTTTTTTGAAATAAGATTCTTTCACATATTAGGCAACAGTGATAGTTTAGTTAGTTAAACCCGCAGCAGACTCAACTGCTGCTGTTCCTTGCTAGTTTGGTTGGTCATCTCTGTGCCAAACACAATGGTCATAAATCAAAATCCAATTTCCCACATCTTGGAAAAGTATAAGTCTGTATCTGAACGCTCATACTTGAGGCTTTAATTTGCAGAAAGTTATCTTTTTAAAGTGTAATTACTCCTTGAGAAATGCTGGAAATTACATCTTCTCTTTACATCAGGTTTCCATCCCAGCTAACATTTTACAGCACTATTTTGTTATCCCCAAGTGGGCTGATTGATCTGGATTCTGTTCCGAATCATGAGTCTTCACCAGATTCACTATCTAAGTTCCAGTTCACAATTTCCACTGTTATTAACATCAAACCAGAAGAAAATGCGATTACCTTTTCAGATGGAGCAGCCAGGTACCAGAAGATAACAAAACTTGCCAACTTGGGTGGGTGGGGCGTGGGTTGTCAGACTTTTTTTTTTTTTTTTAAGTTACTTTTCAAGAATTTCACTTAAAGATTCTAATATGAATTCTTCACTTCAGTGCTTGGACTTGGTCTAACATTGCAAATCCCTGGTCGAGTTTCAATTGCTTTCATTCACTTAAAAGAGTGCAATATCAAAATGGAATGATTTCCAAAGCCTCCTTCCCTGAAAATCAAATACTTCACCCTACTAACTCTTTATCAGACACGTTTCCGAATGTTTAAAAGCAAATACGGAGATGATAGAAAACAGTCAGGACCTGCATGCAGCAGACCAACAACCAGAAAGGATGTGGTTAAAAAAAAAGTTCAAGTTCTATCAACAATTCACTTCAATGTTAGGGTATTTCCAGCATTTGCTCTTTCAACCTATTTCTAAGTTTCTTCAAGACATATCCTTACAGTGCTGCCCAAAAGATGTATCACTGAAGTTTTCTTTTTGCCTAATTATGCATTTAATACCAAAGTTCACACGAGAACGTAGAGATGAAGTCTTCCCAGTAAAGCTTCAAATGATAAAGTACTTTCATTTCCTTGTTTGTACTGCCACATACCTTCCCCTAAAGCATATACGAACAGCTAAGAAAAAATAACCGCTCAGGGGAAAGAAAAAAAAAAAACAAAACAAACCAACCCACCACACAAAAAAGCAAAAAAAGTCACACCCCCAGAAAAAGCCTAGAAAAACGTTAAAGAAGATTGTATAGAACGGGACGAGTTTGGAGGTCCCCCCCCGGCCGTGTTTTTGTTAATTTCAACCAGCAACCAAAAGGAGTAAAACGCGAAACGGGCGCTGTCGCCCCGCCCGCCGCCCCCGGCCCCGGCCCCGGCCCCGGCCCGCCCGCCCGCCCGCCGCCGCCGGAGCCTCCGAGCCGCGGAGCGGCCGCAGCGCCGGAGGGGCGAGAGCCCTTCCCCGGCGGCCCCAGGCCCGCCCCCGCCTCGGGAGCCCACTCACATTTGCAGCATGATCTTGTTCAGGACGACGCCATCCACCAGGTCCATGTAGACGCCGAGGTTGTCGCCGTCGCCGCTCCCCAGGGCCCCGAAGGTTTTCACCTGCCGGGAGGAAGGACAGCGGGGTCGGGGCGATGGCGGGAGGGCCCGGCCGCCCCCCGCCCGGCCGCGGCCGCCCCGCCGGCAGCCGCCCCGCCGCCCGCCCCGCCGCGCTCACCCAGGTCACCAAGGGGCTCTGCAGGAAGAGCTCCAGGAGCTCGGAGACGGTCACGTCCATGTCGCCGGGGCCCGGCTGGCGGCGGCAGGCTGCGGGAGCGGGGCCGGCTCACTCGGGAGACAAAGGCGCGGAGCCCATGGCCCGCCGCCCCGCTGCCCGCCGGGCGCTGCCTACAGGGGGAACAATGCGCGGCTCATCGCTCCCCCGCCCCCGCGCCGGGGGGAGACGCGGGGCCGCTCGCCGCCGCTGCGGTCCCTCCTCCCGGCAGCAACAGGCCGGTCCTCCCCGCCGAGCTCACCCCGCAGCCGCCCGGCCCCCGCCGGCAGGAGGGGCTGCCCGGGCAGGAGAGACCCGCGCTGAGAGAGCGGGGCGACGCGGGGGGGGGGGGGGGCGGCCGCCCGCGGCGAACTCCCCCGCGGCCGGGATCAGAGGCGCGAAGCTGCGGCGGGGCGGCTCCGCGGCCCCTCAGCCCCGCTCCGGCCGCCGCCGCGGCGCTACCTGCGGCGAGGCGCGCCCTCGCCCCGGCAATTAGACCCGGGCCGCGGCAGCGCCGTGACGGGCACGGCCCGCCGCGAATGAGAGGCGCGGAGAGGGCCGGCGCCGGCCAATGGGCCGCGCCCCTGGGCGGCCGCGGGCGGGACGCGGCGCGAAGCCGGGGCGAGCTGCCGGCGGTGGCCCTGGCGCGCGCTGCCCGTCCCGCCGTCGCCTGCCTGTTGCGCGTCCCGGGAGCGGCCGCCCCCCCCCGCGGCGGCTGCGAGAGCCCCCGGCCGAAAGCTTGCGCCCGCCCGGGCCCGTTGCTCGCACCTGGGAGGCGCCGTGCCCTCCTCTGCCGGGGGGCGACGCCGGTGCGGAACGCTAAGGCGCGGTTTTAAAGTTCCTGCTTTAAAAAGCACGAAGCTGCCCGTAAAGAGCGGCAGCAGGCAAGAGCAGTGCTTACTGGGATGCTTCCAGTCGCGCAGCACAAGCCCCTTGTTGCAGCACAAAAACCTGTCGCAGGAAAACTCGGAGAAAAACGAGAGGCGCAACCTGTCGCGTGCACCTTTTGAAAAAAACCCACCCAAAAAAACCTGGCAATCTGGTGATCACTGCTTATTTATCACAGTCTCAGATGTCGAGGAGATAGAATCAGTCGTAAAGTTGAACCGTTGCATGCACGGTGTTACACGGCGAGGTTTGGTTTTGCTGCGATTCGCGCTGGACAGTTGGCTATTTTTTCACAGGTGCAGTCTTTTATCTCTGGTATTTGTCAGTCCTTGCATTTTGCCTATTTCTTGTTTGATCACACTAAACTCGCAAACCACAATTTGGATCTTACGCAGTCAGGCAAACCGTATCTGAAATTCTGTTTATTATTAACCACTTAATCTTCCATAGATATTTTTGGAAAGGGAGGTGAGTATATGTGTGTTTGTGTATCAGCTGAGGGAGGGACAGCTGTTGTTTTGCCCGAGGGACCCCAGCAGTGTGCAAGCAATCCATTACTAAATGGTAGGCACCCGTGTTCATTGCAGTGGCCTGTTTGTCCCACTAAAGATGGAGTTTAATGATTTGCTTCAGCAAGGTGCTCATTTTAGGCAGCCCCGCGCTTTCTCGTAGCATCAATCACTGATACATTAGTGAGGCCAGACTTTGTGTTTCCTTCTGACAGCAATTGTGATCTCCCGTTTTGTGAGCAGATGTCATTAAATCAAATTTTAAAGCTGTTACTGCAGTACTTGGAACAGAGGATGGGTGTATTAACACATAGAATCAAAAGAAAACCAATGTAATAATATTTGAAAAATATACAGCCTCCTTCAGAGAAGACAGAATACAAATACAAGGATACTTTCCTACTTCTCACAACTCGGATGCGACTCGTTCGTAGGAGTACGCCTCTACGAACTCCTGAAATGCAGCACCCGTTGCATGGCCCGATGTAGGTGTTGCCAGTCACGAGATGATCATAGAATCGTTTAGGTTGGAAAAGACCTTTAAGATCATCCAGTCCAACCATTAACCTACACTACCAAGTCTACTCTAAACCAGTCAAGGGTAGACTAGACTAAACCATGTCCCCAAGTGCCACGTCTACCCGTTTTTTGAACACTTCCAGGGATGGTGACTCCACCACCTCTCTGGGCAGCCTGTTCCAATGCCTGACCACCCTTTCCGTGAAGAAATTTTTCCTCATTTCCAATCTAAATCTCCCCTGGCGCAGCTTGAGCCCATTTCCTCTCGTCCTATCGCTAACTACTTGGGAGAAGAGATGAACCCCCACCCCACTACACCCTCCTTTCAGGCAGCTGTAGAGAGCGATGAGGTCTCCCCTTATTCAATCCCCTGACTGAAAGGGAGGGCGCGCCGTGGGGCACGGTTAGAAACCCCAAACTTCTGACCCGGGCAATCTTCCTGGGGATGCTGTTAGGTGCCGCCTGCTCGCACGCTACTCAAGGGTACGGCGCGCGTTACAGCAAGCGTCCGGCCTCCGGCAGCAGCGCGGCGGGCGCTGGCGGTGCAGCCGCGGTAGCGGGGCCGGGGCCGGGGCCGCGGCGGGCGGGGGCCGGGCGCCCTCTGCCGGTGGCGGGCGGCGGCGCAGGCGGCGCGTGGCGCCCGGGCCGAGGCCGAGGGCGGGAGCGGGAGCTGCGGGGGGCGGCCGCCTTCTCACCTCTGGTGCCGAAAGCAAACCAACAGCGGGGAATCACATGTTTCTTGTTTTGAAAAGCCGCAGCGCTGATGTAGTATGTAAACTCCCGGTAAACTCCTCCAGCACGTGTGACAAGGGGGAATCGAAGCGCTGCGAGGGTCACAGCCCTCCGCTGAAGCGCAAAGAGCTGCAAGACCGAGAGACGCTGAGGAATGGTGGACCGTGAGTCTTCCAAAGTCCCCGAGTCTAACCGCTCTCTTGAGCCACAAACTTCAAGCCGGCCGCACAAGAGCGCAGCGTGTTGGTGGAACCCTGCGGACCTGAACAGGGACAAGAGCAGGCTTGCCCTGGAGTCGTGCAAAGTCCAGTCGCGGGTACACAGTGCAGGAGCAGGCTGCCTGCCTCCTGCAAAAAACACACCCTGGCTGTTGGACCCCCAAACTGTGTGTGTGTGTTGGGTTTTTTCTCCTCTGTAATTCCGTGTCATAGCTGTCAGCCCCAGCTGGGTGGGTACTGCTTCCTCTGTGTTTTCCCCAAACCGTGACTTAGCATTTATAGTATGAGTACTTTTATTTACCCACCTTGTGTTTCCCCAAAGACGTAGCTTGCAAAACTTCACCTACCTACTACAGGTCAAGTTCTCACTGCTGGTGGTACCTGAAGCTGCCACCTTCACACAGCAGACAAAATAAAATAAATGCTTGTGAATATTTCCAAGAAAGTTCAGATCCAGGTATGTAACATGCAGTTGCATTTAGAACACATGCCTCTTACAGTAAAGAAATGATGAAAATTTGTAGTATTTAATTTTAATGTGATTTGCAACAATTTACTTTCTTTTCATACCACTTGCACATGGTCAGCTTTTAGTTAAAAACATAATTATCAAAGAAGTAAGAAGCACCAAAATGACAATTTAAAATACATACAAAGGTACAAGCAACTAAAGACACCAGGATGTTTAATGCCTCCGTTATCATGTGTATTTCTAAAGCACTCTTTGCAGCCACAAAGCACTCGACTCCCAGCAACACAGACCACAGAAGGAAATTTCTAAGCTCAAGCATTTCCAAATGTTCCTTGAGGCTGACTGTAAATGGCATGATTCCCCTCCCTCAGACTGTCCCCTAGCAACGATTACAACCATCAACAAAGCTCCACCATTCATCTGCTGTCTGAAGTGTAAGTTGCTGAGGGATGGGAATAACAGAATTGACGAGGTTACAATACAAGAGTTAAACTCATGGTAATCAGAAAGGGGCTTTTTCTCCTCCTTTGCTTGGGACTGTCATCAAGCAGCTTTCTTGTAAATATGACTCTACTATGAGGAACTCCCAGAAAACCTAGTGTTAACCTTTGATACAGGGCAGGATGTTCATTCAGTGCTGAAATTTAAGCCAGCTGCATAGGCTCCTGATGAGATTAACCTAATACAGAACCTAAAATACAAGAAGAGAGAGTTCGGGCAGAATATCTCGTGAACATCTGAGCCCACAGAAAATAAATACAGAGTCAAATACACAGGGCAAACAATAAAGTTAATACTGAGCGGAAGATATGAGGAGAAGATGAAGGGGCAGCAGTGGTTTATGGCTCTCTGCATGAACTTGGAAGCAAGGAAGGAACATTCGCATCCCAGGCAAACACAAGAACAATAGCATAACCTCCTTGACTTGAACCCTTCAGAGAAGCAACAAGTGTCACAGCAGCAGAGGAATGCTCATGAGCCTGAAAGAAAAGAGAACAAATTCATTTAAGTTAGACTCGTAAGCTAAAGAGGTGCTAGAAACAAAGGCTGGTGGTGGTGATCTAAAGCGGTGAGCTCGGGTACCGTAGTGTGGGAACTACATGTCCAGCAAATCGGGAAAGATGTCATTTGAAGCAGCAGCAGCAGATAGGGGAAAGTGTCTTGTATGTTTGAAAGGCATGATAGGGCCTGGTCTGTTGAGAAGGTGATTACTGAAGAGGCAAGGACCAAAATAATTGTGTAAAGGCTTGGGGACATTATTTAAAAGCTTGCATTCTCATCAAGGCACAGAACATAACCGAGGCAGATGATTGCCGTGTATGTTCCTCAGTTTCTCTCTCTCTTTGGCAGGAGGTAAAGGAAGAACGACACCAGCAGCGTTAACTGGGAATCGTGAGATGAGTAGAAGAACCAATAGGAGGACCACGCTAGGGACTGTTACTGGCCACTGTAAAGGGAAAAAGAGCAGTATAGAAAGAATGAAAGCATATCAAATGGAACATCTTTTGATTATGTTAAAGACTTAATACTGATTATTTTAAAGTATTTTCAAATCATTGGTATCCATTACTATCAATCATCACTAGCAAATGTCCTTATAAAAACAGAATGGGATTTTGAAGATTCAGTGCTTTAGGGAATTGTTCATTCTTCAGACTGCTGTTTTGGCATTTCGGTTATACAAGAGTGTATCAATATCTGTATTGATGACCTTGGGGGCTAGGCAAAATTTAACAGGCAGGCACAACCAAACATTTTATAAGTAGATTTGGAAAGTACTTAGGCTGGCTAGAGTTGAAGAGAAGTGTAAATTCACATGCAAGGAAGACACTCCAAGGAGAAGTTAACAAAGCTTCAGCAGGGACATAGATAAGAGTAGGGCTGGGACCACCACCTCAGATACCTACCAAGAGGAGAGCCATTTCTTGGAACAGTGGGGAATGGGGAAATTTGTGTCCATGCTACCTGCTCAAGCAGTACCCTGAATTCATTTCTGTGTGCAAGAGTCAGACAGACACAGGAAGAATTTTAAGAATTTGAGGAACTAATGAAATTAAAGACTCCAGTTTTGAGGGGTTGTGACAGAAGGCATGAAATTAAGGTTGCCCAGTGATAACCCCAGAGAAGGCTCTGGAGATAGCTGTTTTACAAGAATATGGTAAAAATTGGTGATCAGTGTATCATGTACACTAACTTAATGTGCTGTAACACAGAAGGTGGCTTTGATTCTAGTTGAATTATGTAAAAGTTTCATCTTATTTAGAGAAGGTCAATGTGAACAGAAACTGACTTTAAATCACCTGGACTTGGCTCACTCTCTTAGAAATGAGATTATTTTTCAATTACAGAAGCTTGAGAGACTTGTTATTTGCATTATAACACTGGTGCTTCACAGATGCTGTAGTGACTGTAAACTCACCGTAGAGCATACAAGGACTCTACTTCGGTGACGCTACTGTTCAAAAGCCATTCTCTTCCTTGGCTATACACACCTCCTGCCTGTCCTCATACTCTGATGCAAGACCTGTAGGCAGATTATCAATCAGCCTAACGCAGTTCTCTCACTATTTGATGTAGTAGTAGCTGGGGTGTCCAAAAAGTACAGAGAGATGATCAGACTCATGTTGTAGTGACTGTATTCACTACACTGTACATACCAGTTATCTGATCTACAACAGCCATCTAGCCATACTTTGCTAATATTTTACAAATGCTGGTAGGATACTGCAAGCTGCCAGGCACATTTTGATACTAGCAGCACCCTGAAACAGCCATAGCGTATTATTGCTGCAGTAGAGGAAGCCTTGATGCTCAGTGGGAAAGGTCTATCAACCAATCAGTTACTAAGACGTGGGCTACGTTGTGATATGGTAGACTACCTTTCAAATGTCTGGACAATGGCTAGAAATAGATGAGGTGGTGATGTGAATGGTTAAGCTATCGACATCACACATCTAGCTTGCAAAGTTTCTCTAATTGCCAGGTACGGCTCTGGAGAAGGACAGGCAAGCTGAAGCTTGCTTTTACATTTGGAGCAGGTATCTGTAAGGACTCCCCAAAGACGTCAGTGAACTACAAATTCAGGTCATGTGGAGTGAGATGCTTTGCTGTTCTGGTGAGCAGTTTTATGCCCTCAGTTATAATATGCTGAATGTGGCATCTCCTATCTTGGGTGTTTTTTGTTATTCTGGATTTTAATAGCCATCACAGCCATCTGTAGCTGGCTGTTTTCAGAGCTCTACAAGAGGCTTCCCAAGGGCACTCGCAACCACCTGGCTTGCTTTGGCTAGTTTTTATTCATCACCAGTAGCCTGCTGATCCTTTCCGTACAGAAAAAGGAGTTAATTTTCCACAGTCTATGGAAATTCATCACCACACTTGCAGTACTCTAAGTAGATAGCCTTAATTCCTGAAAAAAATGATCCCTTTAAGAGGATCCATATATTTAGCTGTGTATTTAATTAATTTTTCCTTAAAATTATGTAATTAACAGCAATCCTGAGTTTGAGTAGCACTGCTTCACTGTGAAGGTAAGTTGCAAGATGAACGAGATCCATAAGAATCCATTGAGGCCTGTGGCACTGAAAATGGGATTAATTCTAGTAATCTCATTAGGGATGATAAATCAAAAATAAACACACAGACAAATCTCTGTAGAATTTCTGCTGCTGTTCTGATGTTTATGTTAAGAACAAGAGATCTTGCAGTCTATTACAAAATTGTCAGCACATGGCATAGGGACTAGCATAATTGCCCAATGATACAAAGGTGATTTGTCTTTTGATAGAGATGCTGTAACTAGCCTGCTGTTCTCGGGTCTAGCATGTCAACTTGATGCTCTGGTTATTCCTAACTTTGAGAGTGACATCGGGAAAAGGTCTGTCCTGTTCTTGGGTATCAAGAAAAGATATGGCTGCAGGTATCAAAATGACTCACCAAGAGGTGATAGCTGATTTGGCAGCTGGATAGCCAAAGACTGGCACCTTGCTTCTCCCTTACACTACTGCCATGCAAGTGGTCTCCCTCCCATCTTGACCTCTTTGAGTCTGTCTCAAAAGGTAGAAGAGCAATACAGTTATTAGGCGTCAAAAACAAGTGACTTGCATAGAACTTGACCCAAGTTGTGCTCAGGTATGAGGGGCTGAAGTGTGTTCCCCGTAAAGCCGTCAGGTACTTCATCCGGCACCTAGCTGCCAGGTTATGAGGTAGGAATGTGTCTTTCCCTGGAGCTACAATCAAGCATCCTTACATTATCAATAAGCTGCAAAAGGGCAGCTCATCGCGCCAAACAAACTACACAACTACCACAGCCATCTCCTTCAGGTATCACATCACATATGATGTAGCCACAGTCACGTATCTCTCAGCTAAAGAGTCGTCAAGATAGATTTGCATGCAAACATGTCATTAGCTCTTCCTTACTACAAAATTAACAAGAATTAGATACCATTCAATCAGGAAAATTAAACATACTAAACGCATGGAGTTCAGATCCTAGAGGCTCGAGTCTAGCTTAGGTCACTGGTGGCAGGCACCTCACTCTACAGGGAGGTCTTCTTTTGAATGTCCAAATATAGAAAGCTCATCTTATTCACCGAACTGAGCTAGAGGAAAGTCTGAAGGTCAGCTAGCTGGGTACTCGAGAGGTTGCACCTGTTGTCCCGTTCATAACAGTGAACAGTGCGGGTTGTGGTTATTCTCACTCTGCTGTGCAGACATCTGTATGTCCCTGACGGACAACTGTATCAAAAAAGAAATACCACAACACAACTGGTCTAACAAAATACATCCATTACTTCCTATATATTCAGATAAAGGTACGGCTAGCTACATAAATACTAAGAAAATTTGAAAGGTGCTTTATAAGGAGCACACACATATAAAAACTTCTGAAGACAGACAAACACTTGTATTACTCCATTAATTAGCTTTGGTACTTAGTTCTCCTGCCCATGAAAAACAAACATTCACATCTTCCTTGTTTCTTCTTCATCTTCCAGGTAATCTAGACCTTGAAGAGGTAGAAGATTTATTTCCATTTTGAGGCTAAACTCAAAATGTGCTAAAAGCTGTGCTCTGTTGTTTGTTTTAATCAGCAGTTGTTGCTTCAGTAAGAATTGCAGCTTCCAGCTCTCCTGGCTAATCTACAAAATCCCAACTGATGGCAGCAGAGGAAGTCACTTCTGTTTTGGGGGAATCGTGGAGGTGAGGGAAGCCATGGGGCGAAAACAAGCTTTTTTTCAGGATAAGATGATCTAACTTAACACCATTTTCAGACCTGTAGAAGTAGAAGCAGATTGGAAATGCAGTTTTTTTAAAGTTTCTCCCAAATGTTCACTGTTGTTAGCATAGACTCCTGTGAATCGGTTCATCGGGAGCTGCTTCCAGTTACCTCCACATCCTTAGCCACAGCATTGATCAAATCCTGCTGAATGGCAAGATTAACAAATGGCTTTTGATCATAGCTTTCTTGATCATAGCTTCCTTCAGGGATCCTTGACCATTCAACACCGATTCAGTGACAGAGTGAAAGTGCAGTCGTACTGTTTTCTGGCCTCACCAGGAGGATGGAAGACTGTACTGAACTCTCCAACCTAAGAGCATCAACCTCCTCTCTGAACACCACAGCTGTCAAAAGGCCACTCACCATCAGCAGGTTTAAAATAAGCCTTACTGAGGTAAGCACACTTTAAAATCAATTTTCCAAGATTTCAGCCACTAAAGCGTGCATCTGAAACACAAGAGAAAAGACTAGCCTTGCCTTGTCTGAAAACTCATGAGCATAATGTAAGGGCTCCGCTATGCACGTACTTCCAGAAGCAATGCTAACAAAGTGATACACGCGACTACTGAGTGCTTCTGAGCCCTTTTAGGTGGGCAGCCCACATACAGTATCTTTATGCATTAAAGTTGCTTACAAGTGGGGTATCAAAATCATTATTCAGCCCAAATCATCCCCAGTCTATATTACAGATGCACATTTTATGAGCGTAATTCCACCCTATATCAAATAATTTCCAGGTTTCAACCTAAACCACACACAGTTGTTCACATGGAACCATTTCAGAGAAGTTCCAAGACAGATACTTTACATCTCCGGGAGATGGAACAGGGCACAGCAAGGCTGCTGGCACAGGTCTGAAAACACTGTAAATCAGTAGCTATTTCAGTAGCTATTTCAGTAACATTCTACCTGCTTTTTTTTTTTTTAATATTATCCACTAGTTTATATATTATTTTTACATTGTTCTTAAATAAAATTGGCATACAGAAGACTACATCTCCCCCCCTGCTTTTTTAGATTGCCTTTTTTCCAGCAGTCTGCAGGGTTTCATTTCAGCTTTGAATAGTTTTATTAATTTCAATTTATAGAAAAAGCCCACTAGACTTGAACACTCCAATGAATGCAACTGCAACTAGAGCAATATTAAATTGAGACACAAGCTCACCAGATAGCTAGCCACCTATGAAAATATAGTAAGTTATGCCTCCCTTGCTTGAATAAAAGACTTCAAATTGTGGCTATGGTTGAAGGCAGGCATTACAAATCCTTCCACAGGTTTTGCTGTATCTGCAGCATGGCTGCATGCCCTGCCTCCTTTCTGGACTGAACCGTAAGCTGTATATATCTTCATTTCTTCTGAACTCCAAAAAGCGAAAGCAATAGGAGCAGGTGGAGAACATGCACACAGACAACTTATCTTGAAAAACTTCAGTTGTTGGTAACTTCTCTTCTTTGAATGCTTGCCCAGTTTTACACTTAGGTGGGTGAACCCAAGCAGTAACCCATCTGGTCTCTGGCTTTCACAGATTACCTGGAATGGGTCTCAATATCCTTGAGGCAGGGGAACTCCAATACTAGCACAGACAGCATTGCTCCAGGATGACTCCGCAGCTGTAAAATGGCTGATAAAGGTAAGGCTGAACTTCTGTGCCCACTCTACAGATGATAGGAAACATAATTTAGCAAGGCAACCAATGTAACTTGTGCTGGGTTCAAAGGTAGCTTATTCCCTAATGGAGCCGCAGCAGCAATATGAGAACAGACTCTTATCAGTTATCTAATTAGACAGTTTCTGCAAATTTGCAGAGATGTAAAAACACAGCCAAAACTGATCTGAACAGTTTCATCCTCGGTATGTTAAAAGGATCAGGCCTACCTGACACTTAATTCCATGAGAACACGACTTCTCATCTGGGTGGCCTGTAAGAGATGGATGAACAGCCTGATCTTCTTTACCAAGTAGGTATAGTACAGGCAGGTACATTTGAGAGGCAACTTATTGTTACATACACCAGCTTTCAGATCCTTCCGCCCTCATGACACAGGAGATCTGTTTTTCAGTGATGTGCACTGTTACCTGAAAACAGACACCTTCTGTGTACGCTGGAAGAAAATCTGGAAATACTCCAGATTACCTGGCATTACTTTCATTAGTGTAAGCGTGTGCTCCCTTGGAGAACCAGGTACTCTATATACTTTTGTCTGGAATCCCCAGCGAACCCAGGCTCAAAGCTGGGAAGTCTACATCAGAGTAAGCAGCATCAAGTCTGTCAATCACTGAAGGAACATAGGGGCCTGTACTGATGATTCAAGCACGTTGCATCTTTCCTGTACGATACTTAAGGGCTTACCCTGTAAACCATACTTAAGGATACAGTTAAAATGCAATTAAGATGACTGAGCCATGTTTAATACAATACACACACAGCTCTCTTGGGATGTGGACAAATGGTATTAAAACTAAGAATAAAAAAAAACCCCAAACCATCAGCCTAGAAAAAGATCTAGACTGGAACGCTGTTTTGTAACATCATTTTTTTCCATCTCAACTCACGCGCACCTCTTTTTTTTTTTTTTTTAATATCCATCAATTCTCACAGTCCCACTACTTCATTTTTCCTGAAATATATTTCAAGATTTCCATGAATACAAAAGTGAAAGCCACTGGGCAAGAGCCACTGTCCCCAACTCACTTACTTCCTGACTACTTCCAACTTCCATGAATATATCATCTAAGTGTAGACAGGTCCTGTCAGGCTACAAGCATGAGATCTCTAGGAAGACAACTAACCATGTAACTGCAAGTTAGACAGCATTAAAAGATGTACAGCTTAATATTTACCAGTCCTTTAGAGCCTCATAAGAAGTTCAAAAATATTCCTACTTCCGTTATTATTTTGACCTAACCCAGTAAATTAAGGATAGTATTTCTTCTGCTAGATGTAATGCTTCAAGTACTGGAATTCCAGAATCCAAGAGTCCTACAACTATTATGAAAGTATCTGAAAGTTTAGAAGACTGCAGCCTCAAACATCAAAAGATCAAGCACTCAGTAGCTGGAAGAATGAACACACACAGAGAAAAAAAAAACACACACAAAAAACCCACAACCAAAAAATGTCCCTTTAACTAACTCAGAAAAAATTACTTCCTAAGATATAGCCTGGAGGACATGAAGACAACTATATGGAAGAATTTTGAGAGCTTTATGCTCAAGGAAAGTCTGACAGATTGGGAAGGATTTAAATTCGGGCCAATTAAGAAAACCTGCAAAATTACAGATTTCCTTGTCACCATGTCTGCTCTGACACCAAAGTTGCAAAAATCAGGTTTCAGACAGGTTGTTGAGACAGCATGGGGACTCTTGATACCGCAGCAGAAGATTGTATCTAGTCTTGTAGTGACCAAGTGCTCAACTCTTGCACTTGCTGTAAAATTTATTGCTGAGAAACTGCCCTGGCACAGACATTTCAAGCATATTGTAAAAGCTCAACCTTGGAAAGTGATTTCAAATGAACTTTTTGAGGAAAAGAGGTGGTTAATTATTTTTCCCGAAAGCACACTCTTATTTAAATCTGCAATTACTAATATGTATTAATAAAGTCCAAGCACAAAAGCTTTGACATTTGTAGTTAGCATAGAATCTGCCATGCAACCCACAATTTTCAGAACAAAGTGCTAATCTACGCTTGGGTATGATCATGTATGACCCAGCTGGAGATTTTAATTTCTTATTTCTATTTGTATGTGACACATTAATGTGCAACATCACGATCATTGCAACATTCGTGCTTTGAATGTCCAAAAGGAAATAAACTCTTGAAAACATAAGTAAGAAGGGGTCTCCTGTTTGCAAAGGAACTGAATAAACGCCCCTTCACAGAAAGCACTGCTCTGTGCAATCCAAGCCATCTTCTGTAAAAGCAATAAGGAAGCAGGATATAACATTTAGTTTCAAATTAATA
The DNA here is from genome assembly GCF_030463565.1 of Pelecanus crispus. NCBI lineage: Eukaryota > Metazoa > Chordata > Aves > Pelecaniformes > Pelecanidae > Pelecanus > Pelecanus crispus. Next base: position 55,549,926 of record NC_134648.1, read on the forward strand.
ACTAATATTATTTAGGTTTTTTTTAAAAAGGGGAAAGAATGTAGTCATTGAGTTAGACCCACAGTTTAATTGCTGTTTTTCAATCGAGTATTAGAATAAATTTCAAAAGATGGTATCCTTGTAAAGAGTTTATTCTACAACCATCTTTAATTCACTAAAACTGGTATTCCAAAGGGAATCAGAGGTTTTAAAAAAATACCACTAATGCCATTTTCCTTCAGCTTTAATTATTTCTTTTTTATTTTTTGTAAGTCAAATGAGTCAATATATTGGTATTCCTAAATCATCCATCTTGCATTTTGATGAGTTAGTCTACCATTGTTGTTCTCAGTTATGAAATTTCAAAGTCTCTTTGGAATACTAATTTCATATTTATAGGTTTCAATTTTTTGATTCCATCCTATTTCCCTGAATTTCTTCTCAAGACAGTTGCTGATGTAAAATTTAATATAAAATATTTAGTCACAAAATAGTATTGCTTTTATGCACATTGTGGTAAGATTATTTTTTTTTTCCAATAAAAACTATACCATCTTCCATAAAATCCTAAACATATTAAGAACTGTGATGCAGAACAAAATTACACAGGGTGAAACAGGTACCAGCACAACAGTGAGATTATATTACATCAAAAAATTTTAATGGTCCCAAATATATACTCAACAACTAAGCATACACTCAGGGGGGCAAAAAAAAAATTATGACACAAAAGTGACCACATCTAGAATTCCACTCAATCTTTAATCAAGAAGGGACAAACAAATCCCCCACCTCCAAAAAAAATTCTGCAGTTTAAAGGGCAAAGGGAACAGATTAAAAAAAAAAAAAGAGGAAACTTTATATTCGGCCCTCCCCCATAGAGGTTTTTAAAACCTGTTGTAGCTTGACTAAAATGTTCAGAATGTATGATTTCAAAGGCAGGTCTCTTTTATACAAAGAAACTGCTGGCATTCTTAACTAGTGAAGAATTACGGCAAAAATCGCCTTTTCTTCAGAAGTCTCATACATGGTCCAAGAAAGCATATTCTGATTGTAGCAACTGACCAGCCAATCCCAAGTTCCACTAACAAAACTCCTGCCCTGTTGGCTTTTTTTTTTGTGGGGTTTTTTTTTGTTTGTTTGTTTTGTTTTTTGTTTTCCATTTCCTTCCCTGAGAAAAGGGCAACATGTGGTCCAAGCTGGAGAGCACAAAGGCGTAAGTCTTTCCGCTAAACGAAATATTTCCCCTCCTTCTGCTCCTTTGAATTGGCACTTGATTGGCAGAAATCTGTTTGTACAGGTTGATCTGTGTCACACACAGTTATTCACAAAAGATTGCTGCTTTGCTGTGGGTTTGTTTTGTTTTTGGAAAAAATATCCTTCCTCCAACTGGTAATGTTCTTCAGCAGTTACCATTATGATGACTCAAGCTTTGCTTTCTTTGACAAAGGTAAAGTTTCCTCTTTATCTTCATCTTCATCATCCTCTTCATCATCATCAGGATAATCCACAAGCCCAACGAGGCCTCCCTACAAAGACAGACACAATTACTATAATTAAGAAAATATTTGCACATTGATACTTCATGTTGGTATTGGAAAATGATGTTTGCACAGAATATTGCCATAAGCATATCGCTTCATGAAGTTTTGAATAAAATGAAGCAGAACAAAAATAAATCCTTCAGTATGAATGTAAATGACATTATCTGAAAAATGTTTAAATGAATAAATCCAAAATGGGGTTTTATCTATCCAACTGGATAGAAATACTTCCAGCTGAAACTTAAGAAAATCCAAAAATCTACTTAGTTGTGCTAAGTTTAACTGCAGCTTTATCTGTAAAGACGTACACTTTTTTTTTAACTGAGTATAGCTGACTGCAGCAACAAGCAATCTGGAAGCACTTCAGAAACAAATACAGAATATCCTTCAATTTGAGTTTTTGAATTATGATACTTTTAGAACTCAGTCTGTCTTCACAAAAGCTAGTTTAAATGTGTAGTAACTTAAAGAATTTTTTGTATAATAGAATAGAATGAGGTGTACAGGTTACAAAATTTAAACAACTTGGCAGCTGAAAATGAAAGCATAGCTAGTAATATTAGAATCTCCCTTGTATTGCAAATAACCACAAATTTTAAGAATAGGCTGCTCTGGACACATGAAGAAATGGCATGAACTTCTAAAACTTCCTCTAACTACAGTATGTTGCATTTTCTGAAGCTTAACCAGCATTTGACTACAATGGCACTTACTGGTACTTTACTCAAAGACCGTATTACTTAGGTGTTTAGTGACAGACATCCAAAACTACACACATTCTGCACAGTCACATACAACACTACACTGAGTATACTACACATAAAATAACAGGATCAGATAATTAATGAAAAACCCCATTTCAACACTGTTTCTAGTTTGCAACTGTGGCAACATTTATAAACAGTGTACGTTTTACTGAACGAAGGTAGCTTATGTCTGAATCCATGAATGGTTTTTCAAGCACACTGCATATTCAGTGTAACCTGAACGCTTTTCTTTTGCCAAAACTTGATGTTTTTGAGCCAATGCTGTATGCAATATGCTCCACATGTAAAGACTCCATTTCAGATTCAAGGCATTATACTGTCTGGGAGAGAACAAGCCTCCAGCAGAAATACAGAATAGACTGAACTAAATTCCAAGCCATTTCTATCCCTTTTAAGAAGCGCTTGAGTATCTACTGTATTTTTTCATAAATTAAATAAATCTGCTTCCCCTTCCCACAGAATGATTTAGAGGAAGTGTCACTTAGTTCTTCCATCAGCCCAAATTTTCTCATTCAGGCTTTTTCAACAGAATGTAATCCAAACACAAACTCTTAAGCCATGTTCAACTGTAAGAAAGAAAAAAAATGTAAAACCCCATTTGCCTTTCCTAGAAGTCTAGTGAACAGCGGCACTGAAAAATAAGGATGAATCAGTTATTCCGAGGCTACCTGAGAACTGAGATACATAACTGACCTTTCAGAAATGGAAACTCTTGTTATAAAAGTAAATTCTCATTATCCAAACTACACTGTACCAACACTACCTTATCTGTCCCCCAGTGCTGAGAAAACACCAGTCGGTCGCTCTATTTCCCTGACATGGTTTAAATAGAGTTTTAGCCAAAAATCTGATAAAAACCAACAGCATCCTAAAATGTATTTAAAAATGCTGGGTTTGGATACTTACTGCAAGTTATACTGAGTCTTTTAAATGGGCTTTCTTCTTCTACTTCAATATGTTCCAACCCAAAACTATGTTATTTCAAAAGGTAAAAAAGCCATGCTAGGACATTAAAAATTGTTTACATTCTGGCTTACAGCAACCACCCGTCCATAATACAATTTATTTCTTTCACATGTGCCAGTTATATCATTTTGAACAATATTTAAAATGGTTAACAGGTAAAAATTCTCAGTGGGGGTGGGTGGGACATCGTGGAGTCTGGCAAAATTTGGCAATGTTTCCAAAGTATTTCTATATTTCTACCTGCCAAATATCCCTGTGCAATCTAACAAAAGTAAACTGTTGTCTGTATTTCACAGTAAAGATCACTGCAAACAGCAGCTAGTTGCATGCTTCACACTTTAAGAGTTTGGGCATTAAAAGAGCTTTTATTTCTTCTTTTTATATATGTCAGATCTCCTTAAAGATGCTAAAGGCCAGACAAAAAGTACACAAAAACCAGACAGTCCCCTATTGCTTAACATGTCAGAACTCACACAAACTTGAAAGAGATGCTAAAGGAAATTCCTAGTCTGTAACAACGAAGTCAACCTATGCCACTTCAAAATTACCTTAGTTGTAATAGCTGCCATCTGAGATGTGCTTTTAGAAACTGATCCGGGAGACCCAGGGGACCCTGGGGATCCGGGAGACCCTGGGGATCCAGGCAGATTACTTGCAGATGACTGGCTGGTAAGGTTAGATTTTGTACCACTGGAAAAGGAAAGCTTGAAACTTGGGCTCTGACGACCTGAAAGGTTAGTTTTCAGAAGAACTTCCTTTTCTTCAGTCTCTTTTACTGGAGAGAAAAAAAAGAAGCAAAAAAATGCAAATGTAAAGCAGTATCATTAAGCGAAACATTTAATTACAAATCATTTACTGTGTGGGAAAAGGCTTAATACTTTAAGTACAACTTGGTAAAGTGACTCATCACAGACTTTTTTTTTTTTTTAAACTACCATACCACCTACCAGCTGTTGTCATTGGCCAGGAATGAACACTTTTATTCCACCAATGATATCACCTGAACATTTACATTGAAAATTCTGAATTCTAATCCTGAATAAAACACAGGAAAACTTGACTATCAGCTAAGATTGTCATTCAAATGCTTTAAGAAATCAACAACAATATTTTGTGTCATTCCACCTCTAAAGACAACAAAACTTGTCTTGAAGGAGTGGTCCACCAACTTGGTGCTACAATTTCAAAACCTAAGAACTTCTGAATAAATACATGCAAATCCTTCAGTGCAGCAGGACTAAAGAACACAAGTTATGGCTTCTGCATAAGCCATATGGCATTCTTCTTCTCATCACTTACATTTTTTCCTTTCCATGAATTTACTGATAGGGTCCATAATATCTTCATCATTTTTAGTTTTGTCAGAAGGGGGCACCACTGCCTCTCCATCTTCCATATCATCTTCATCAGTATTAAACCACATTTCCTCCTCATCCTCTAGGGTTCTTGCATCCCTTCTGTATCTATGGTTTCTCAAGATGGAGCGCATACTGCAGAACAGTAAGTTTTAAAACTTTTGAGTCAAAACCCAACTCATATATAATAATAAAACTTCTACTATTTACAGTGACATCTTACAGATACAAATATTATAGAGCAATAAAAATACCAGCAAATCATTCTGTAATGTCAATCTTTGTATTTTCAATGCAGGTATCATCAAAACCTTTTCTTTATAAAGCAAATAAAGTACAACTCTGCTAACAGCACATTCAGAGTACTCTATCTGTCCAAAATTCTGTAGCTTACAACAGCACTATTAAAAGTAATTTTAATAAATGTCACTGAAGTGTTGCATTCAGGCTTGGTTTAACAGTTTGTACCAGTAAATAAAAAGTTGTAAAACAAAGAGTTTAGAAACTATAGACTTTTTCCCTGAAAATACTTTCTAACTCGTCAGTATTTGGGGTTCTATGTGTTAAAGGGAAAAAAAACCCACCAAAACCCCCAACCCAAACTCTAACTTAAATATGACTCCAGTTTAAAATAGATACATTAAAAAGACAGCTATCACTTTCTGCCACATCCACCTGTTACATTTTTTGGTCACTATCAGTATTTTCCATTCATCAGAGCCTTGAATACAAAGTGTTACTTCTCCCTCCCCATTTAATCTATTATTAATGTTGGTCTATCTCAGCTCCACCTTCCTTTTCCTTTTTCTCACAGAAGCAGTATTATGGCTTTGGAGGAGAGGGACAGTAATGTGCACCCTGAAGAACAGGGGGAGGAGAAGTGTAGGAGAGGCTGAAAACACTCTTTTCGTTGCTAGATGTTGATTATAACCGTCAATTTCCAATAAAAGCATGAAACCCTTGACAAATTTTTGTAGCACTTGTGCAAAATTTATGGCCACAATGTAAGTCTGAAATTTAATGTTTTTCATAAAGCCTCTGTTACTAGAATCAAAATGTTAATAATATAATCTGAGCTTATTCTATTTAGAGAAAAGGTCTTGCATTAACTGACCGCAGGAGAAAGCCAGAAGGGAAAAATTAGGAAATTACAAAGTATTAAATATGAACGCTAAATGTACTTTTAAAAATAAATCTAATTCTGAATAATTTGCTTGCCAACACTATCATCTGGATCTATACATACTGCATCATTTTACAATGCATTTAAATTCAAGTTCTGCTAATAGTGCAAAACTTACTTAAGTGGCACTCTCCTGAATACTTGTGGCCCATGTCAACAAAATTTTAGGCCTCCTTCCTCACTGAACTGTTCTTTGCTAAAATGTGTCAACAGATTCTTGTTATTTTTGCATTTTATTATTTCTGAGGTATCACCTACTGTGACAGAGCTTGCACAGCCACTACGGAAGATGGGGGAAGAAGGTAAGAACTGGGCCAGTTGAGCTACAAACCTCTTGAAGCTGTAATTTTCTGTTGCATAAACTCACATGGGACAACTATACACAATCACTTAGCTCAACTTAAGCCATGAAGAGATGAATGTTTTACTTCCTATACTGGTTGGAAATCACTGAAGGAAGCATGTGGGTGTTCCTTCCAACACATGCATTAATGTAAGAATCATAGGCTTGAATTTCACAGCTGTTTAAGTGACAAGCTTAGCTGACACAAGCCAAAATAATATCTCACCTGTAAAACATTAGTACTCAAAACTACAGATCCCACACATACTCTTGAAAGTGCTTCAACATTTTAAAGCAAATTTACAATTATACTCTCATTTTAATTGTACAAGTCTCAAATTTAAATATTGGTTAAGAAATCTTGTGGCAGGAAATAAAATAACTTAAAAGTCTGAAATTTCCAGATGTCCTAGTACAACTCATCAGGATTGTTGTTTTCAAACTAATTCAAGACAACAGAACAAGAACAGATCTCGCTAACAATTCTTAAGAGTAACTTGCCTATTCACACAAGCAGTCCATTTTGTTTGAATGAAACTACACATAAAAGTAACACCATTTGCCAAAAACAGAGTAAGGAGTCCTAAACTTCCTACTTTTATACACCCTAACCTTTTAACCTTGGGTAACTGTGTACTAAGAAAGGGAACTTTTGCTCTGGCAAACAGAAGGAGTGATTCAAGTGTTACATCAGATTGTTTTTATTCCATCAGCAAATCTAACACTGAAAAAAAAGCATCCTCTGAAAATGTATTTGTATATTCTATTTATCAATCATTTTGGTAGAGGTTATCTAAGTATCTACTCCCACAACTAACTAAAATAAAAGGAAATCTGATGCAAATTTTTGAAGGAAAAATCCACAGAATAATAATTCACAACTGAACAATCTTTCAAATCAAACAGTGGGAATATTATTTAAGCAAATGAACTTCAGATACTAGATACTTCCAGCCTCTTTACCATAGTGTACGTAAGTTTGGGATATGACAATTTAGCATTATTCCTGAAGGTCCAGCAACTAATATGTTAGCTGAAAGCTGATCAAGAGTTCGAAGCAACACATCTGGAAATGACACTATCAATCAGGTAAGTTCAACAATACCCGAGATGCAAGCAGGAGTCTAAATTATTTACATTTCCCTCTATCACACAACCACCCACCAATATTCCCAAAACAGAATTAAAGCACTGGTATACTAATAAGAGCATTTAGTGCATTCTACCTGTCAAGTTTTGGATTATCTTGTCTTTCCCTTTGTTGCTCAAATCGTAGTTTCAGTCCTTTGAATGTCTGCACATAATCTACATCTTCCAGTGCCTTCCAGTAATTTTCAATTACATGAGCCGTTAGTGATTTTATATCTTCCTATAGAACAAACAAACATAAAGTGACTTATTTTCATTCAAATTAATTTATTACAATATAAAAAGCAACCGAAATGAGAGATTATTTTTAAACATTCCACAGGAAGCATCGTATTAATTAGCTTATGTAAAAATGAGTATTATGCATACGAGTGTTGTTAAAAATCTAGGGCTTCAAGTATTTGATTAGCAAAGCAGGCATAATAGCAGCAATTTTCTAGCAGTATCTCCTTCAAAACACATGACTAGAACCTAAAACCCTGATAGAAAGTTATACCAAAACCAATTCTAAAAGGTCTTTCCTACTGTAACTTATCAATATTTTTATATTGATGATTAACTGATACCAGTTGTAATCAGTCAAAGAATGTGTTTATGAGATACAGACTTATCATTCTTATTGCTTCTTTCCTTGCTGCAAATAAATTACTTATGTAAAAATAATTATTCAATCTATTTGTTTAGGATGAGAACAAGGAAGATATTTTTCATCAGAAACTAACATCAAGTTTTTCCTTTGTGGCAATACAGTGCTGGTCAAGGTCCTTTACAAAAACCTCCCAACTGTTCTGCTATTTCAGTTTAGTGTTGTGGCTGCCCAAAGCCACTCTAGACATCTGAGATTAGCACGAGTCTGCATCCTGCAACAGAAAAATTTCTCCTGTGCATTGTCTGGCTTTCTTAGCACTGCACAGCCCCTGGAATACACTGCAGAATAAACACCTGAATTACCATCTACTAAGGACAAGCAAAGCAACATAAATCTTAATACACTGGTTATTTTCTTTTTTGGGTATACGCTCAAAAGGTCACCTCTTACGAATGGTAATACATCAGTAATAACAGCACACTTTTTTTATTTGAGCTCTTCAAGAATAACCTGAATGAAATAATATTGACAAAAATTCTTTCCAGATACCAAGAAGCATTCTGGAAATGCAACATGGGTGTCTATGAAAAGGAGGATAAGAAAATAAAAGAAGATTTATTTCCTCAGAGCATGAACTGTAGAATCAGCACACAATCCCATGGAGTACTGAAAGACCACAGCACAAAAGTCAGGGTCAGCTATACGGATTAACTTTTTTCATAGCTTCAAAACCATTTTTAAATCAGCTCTTCCATGATGACAGTCTTGAATGACCTTGAGTCCCAACTCAAAAGGAGGAGGAGGTCATCAGCACAGATTTCAAGAGGTGACAAAGCCTCTTTTTTTCTCACCCACTTACTCCTCCACAACTGTCTGCACCCTAGCTTGGCGCCACATACCACATTTACAGTTTGTACAGCATCTTGTCAAAATCTGGATGCAGACAACAGTGAGGAAACAGTACTGTGCAGCGAGCCAGACTGGCATGAGTATTTTAAGAGACTCCCCATAGAAGGGACTTTGTAGCACTCCACTAATATAACAAAAAAAGACTGGTATCTCTTCTGTATGTTTCTATAGTCCATTAAATTAGCATTACAGACCCAACTAAATTTGATGTTTTTGTAGCAGTAGCTTCAAATGACATTCCTGTCATAACAGGCCCATCCAATCTGCATGATGAAACTTGATTAGGGCTGCCTTTGCAAATCTGGGTACTGTGAGTACACTGAGTATCAAGTGAATTCAATTTTCAAGTCATGGTACTGTTTGAATGTAAGAAAGAACATGTACGAATATGTAACTGATACAAAAGAAAGTTCATTTAAATACAGTATCATATGGTCACATCACTATGATAGCATAATTTAGGGTGCAAGCAAAAAGAAAAGTCTTCTTGAACGACAAAATTAAACAATACAGTAATTATCTTCAGCAGGTAACAGCACTCACCACTCTGATAAATTCAAACATCTCTATTATGGCAGAGTTCATCAGATTGTAACGGGAACCATTATTTAGAAAGGCTTTCACCACAGGTTCAAACAAAAAACTTTTCATTATGTAACGGTTATAGAATTCATCCTTTAGTCCAATTATCTTTCTCTTGAAACGAAGGGCACCTGAAACAGAAGTGTTGTCAAAAGAATTTTTAAATTTAAAAGAACAAAAATCCAGAAATTACTCAGCATTAGTTAGGGCAATTTGCAATGTCAGTTCTTATACAGCATTACATTATTAGGACCAGGTAATACATTCAGCTATTCACTGCTTCTCAACAGTCCTGACTACACTGCTGAAGATTACTTACCTATTTTATCATAAAGAAATCATCCATCATAATTGTAGAAGTGAAACCACCTCTGTTCACTGAAGAAATAATATACTACTGTTTAACTATATTACTACTAACATAAAGGTATATTTTTGATTTTTTAAATTACTTATTATAACGGTAAAATATTTTCTCAGTAGAATTGGGAAATTCGCTTATCATTCGTATTATTCAAATGGAAGTTTGATTACATTTAATTAAGTCCTATTTGATTAGGATGCAAACTATCTCATTTGAAAATTGGTAAATGACATTTTCTTCACACACATAGTAAAGCAAAGACTTAATTTACATCCAGTTTAAAGCTCTTTCTAAAACTCCAAAGTGGACACAAGCATGTGACTGTCCATGCATAAACAGAAAGTAATCATCTGACTGTAAGGCAGCACATTTTGGTTAGCAACTAGGTGTACATAAAAAAGATCAGCCAAGGGTTCTAAAATCAAACTCAGGTGATTCAGTTACAAATTTAAAAGGTACTTCTTATTGTATGGTACTGCTCAAACTTAGGCTTTGTTTTATTCTATGTGCACAAAAGAATCGTGGAAAAAAAAAAAATCTCTTACTTGCCTCCAGAATTAAGTCACACTGCTTTCCTATTACTGTGCTGAGCATGGTCAAGAAACTATCAGAGTTTGAAGAGCAGCACACTGCACTTCTGTGCTGTTTAATGCAGTCAGATAGCCGTATCTCTAATTAAATACCTCTGATAATTTCTACTAAAAAAAAAAAATCAAAACTTACAATGGTTCTCTTAGGATATTCAATATTGAGACACCATCTTTTTGGTTCACCTCTACCCTGAGATTAAGAAAAATCCTTCTGCTTTTTAGAAAAAAAGACATCTATAAATGCAAAATTATTTACTAATACTAACTGACATTATCTATAAATCAGTATGAGAAACAGAGTGTAGTAGTAGTAGAATTTCTGTATTCAGTCACAAATCGTCATGATCTGTGAACAGTTTTCTTCCAGCAGAATGAAGACATGTTAACACTTCACATGCACAAAATACCAGTTTATTCTTTAGCTGTGAAACTTACACAATGCCAAGAAAGCATGCTTTGAGGCCATGAGAACGAGTACCCTTCGCAGGATATCTTTGTTAATGATGTAGTTCTTTATGTGATAAGTATGATGTTCTACACAGAAAGTTAGCAATTCCAGTATTAATGCCAAGAGTTGGGCTGTCTGAAAATCATCTATAATAAAAACAAAACCAAAATAATTAAACAGGTCTAGGATATTGCCTTCAGAAGCTAACTTCGAATATCCAGCTGCAGTCTGGTAAACATTTCCAGGTTCTTGTATATTCCCACAGATAGTTTCAAGAATGTGCTGGAGGGTATGTTTAGTCTTTAAAATAGAAATTGGACAAGCCTGTTATGGACTGAGTATTTTCTGTTTATACAGATATGGCAGGAAACCCTCTTAAACTAGAGAAACAATTACATTTTGTCTGTCTTAAATCAGTGTTTGAAGGTTCAGAGAGTACAGAACTTAACACTAACATAAGCAGTCAGGCTTATTTAACCAAATCTCATTATGATATCCACATGTCTGTATCATAAAATATTGCCCTATATACAGTACCTTGACTAAGTTTGTACCAAAACCATAATCTATTACGTCTCTTAACAAAAGTACTATGCAAGAAATATCTCAGGCTCTTCTAATATTTCTAAGACATAATCATATCAGCATATACAAAAAAAGTAACTCAAATGCTGCTTTTAAGTAGACAAGTAAGAAATTAAATACACATTAGATTTCATCTTTTTTAAAAGGTAATGCTACCTTTTGAAAAATATTGCCAGACTGTTGACCATTAAAGAACATAAGTATTTTAAACAGTAAAAATCTCACTTCCAATCTATCTGGAAGCCAGCTGAGAAAGAACAGATTAATTTAACTAATCCCTTGTAAATCTATACAATAAATTCAAAAGTTTAGAGAACGTTTATGTATCATTTATGTACCTTCTTTTACATCCATTTTGGATGCATTATAATATTAAGAAACAAACAGTACCACTGCTAGTAGCCACCAAGAAGTTACTTCATCAATGATCTCTGCTTTCTTAGTCCGATTTAGAACGAATACCCTCAAATTCAGCACAGCATTGTGATACACACTTTCTTGAGGCAATTTTGCATCCTCTCTAGTAATCCCTGACCTTAAAAGCATTTACGCATGTTTACGAGACTGTCACTGAACAGCACCATGAGTTACTAAAAATTATAAAAATAATTTAATTTTTGCTGAAGGAAAAGCTGCAGCAAGTGCTTTTCATTTCTTAAATCAGATCTCTCTGCTGAATTTTATACCTATAAATTATTCAAATGACTAAATCATGAATCAACATTTTGCTTCAAACTACATATCACAGTCTCAGATTCTCTTTAAGACAGAAAATGTCCTTTGACAGTTAACTCTGTTTTAAACATTGACATTCAACAGCCTTGATGAGCCCAACATCCAGAGTGGCATTACCTTTGCTAGGCTTGTCCTCTGTAGTATTGGCCAATAAAGGGGCTGTCAGAACATGCATGCAATGTTTGTAGAAGAAACCCAAGAACTCTGTCTTTTCTGTTTTCTAAAGAATAATAATAATAAAAAAAAAATTATATATGTAACATATCACCAGATACTCTACAAAAAACAACTGTAATTTCATTTGAAGGTATTTACTTACATTGGCAGTGGCAAGCATGTTTTCTGGATCAACTAAAGTACGAAGCAAACCCATGAGTAGCACCGCCCCTCCAAGTTCTGGATCTGTGTCACAAATCATGTGTTCTATAATGAGGTTAATGAGTAATATATCCTAGCAGGGAGGGGAAAAAAAAAGCAAACATCAATTCTAATGACACTCCCTTACCCCAAAATCTGAAATTATCTTCTAAAAGGGTTACCGCCTGGTTAAAAATGGTGTTACATCAAAATTTTGTAAAATTTAAACAACTACCAAGCAAAAAAACCCCAAACTTAACAGAAACAAATTAACTTTACAAGATACCAATAGTTTTATTTCCACAAACATACAACAGTAAATTTTACAATGCTACTGAACTTGATGAGGTTATTTTCACTTAAAAATAACCCCAACATGTATTTGCAGAAAACAAGAATAACACATAAAAGTAGAAAATAATAGTTACAGTGTGCTAGCACTCTGTATTAATCAGCTACAGAGGATCTCTGGGAAATGTAAACATCTGTCAAAAAGGGTTCTTGAACACTTAGGACCATAATTCCACTTTCAATATGTGTGATAGTAAACTGAACACAGGTTTGTTATGAGTAAATTAAAAACACTTGTACATGTTAAGATTAAGACTGAAATTTTTATTTCGCATTTTAAGGACGCCGTGGTTCAAAAACATTTTGGTTTGCTTCTGTGGTAGCTGATGTTAACCAAAATGGTGGTTTACGGTAACCTGTTTTACTTTACATATTCTTGTTCCATTGTGTGTAAACAGGCAAACACTCATCTCACCTGACTAACAGACCTTTTAAAAACATGGTAGTTCAGTATCCTGTAACCATCATGACTATATTCCCTACTTCTGAAGAACTAGGGCTCATGTCATTAATAGAGTTGTAAATATAACACAGTAAATTCAAAAAACAATA